>NW_024037056.1:952406-2269906 GCF_015706575.1 Patiria miniata | reverse complement strand
GTGGAAATGGGGTTTGGGTGGGGTTGGGAATGGGGATTTGGGTGGGGTTGGGGATGGGGCTATGGGTGGGGATGGGGCCGGGGGGTTATGGGTTGGGGTTACTGGTAGGATAGGGGTGGGATTTGGGGGCAGGGGTGTGGGAATTGGGGTGGGGGATGGGGGTAGAAGGGGGTGGGGGAGTTCGGAGTAGCTTACCCCATGAGACTTTGAAGCCTGTGGAGTGCACTTTGCCCTTGAGTGATAGTTTGCAAGGCGCTCGCGGCGTATCAGGCAGAGTACGGAAGGCCACCACTCCACTCAATCGACTGTTTCCCTCTTCATTAAAGGCACATAACTGCAAACAAAAATAAGGAAACATTGGTTGACTCTAACTCATCCAGGTACATGTAGCATTCCCTCTACCTTGACTGGCAGTGGGCACTTCCTAATGCCACTATGGTGGTAAATGTTGCCTCTAAAGCCCTTTTCACACTAGACAAATCTCGGGGTTGACGCAGGGTTGACACAGGGTTGAAAACATGCATCGTTTCACACTTGAAGAATTTCAACCCTGCGTCAACCCTGCGTCAACCCAGAGATTGATTTCGCCCCGGGTTGAACTCAACCCTGCTCCAGACCAGGGTTGAGATTTTCAACCCGGGTTGAAATTCTTGCCAGGGTTCAAAACAGTAGTAACTGAGCATGATAAGTTTGATTTGCATGAAACAAGTGTGAAACGATCAACAACTCAACCCGGGCCGGCACTGGGTTCGCCTAGGGTTGAGTTTAACCCAGGTTGAGAGGCTCTAGTGTGAAAAGGGCTTAACAGTCCACGGACGTAGTCCAGTCTATCGCAAGTCCATCCCAAGTCCTCCAGTCCCCATTTAACTCCCAAGCTATTCAAATGAGCTTTGACAAAGGCATTCCTTTGTCACTGTTCATCCACCGTTTCTTGTGACTGGACTAGTAAATGGACTCGTAAACTTCGGAGTTCAAGAAGTTGCTAAGAGCACATGGAATATCTGCTAAGCGCTTACACAGCCTACCGGGCCCAACACTGTGCAACGTGTACTTCATCTTCGTCTGGATGCATGGCAACAGGCCAAACTTGGCCCACGACGCCATGGGGTGCAGAGTGCGTTCAGTTCTGTCCAGGTTGGATAGCCGCCTACTGCTTGTGACAACGTGCTTCCTGATTTTTTTGCTTAAATAGCTCGTTAAATTTGATAGACAGTTATCTCCTGCTTAGCGATATCGCTTACCCTGAATTTAAACTCTGAATTCCTGGCAAGGTTTTTGCATTGGTGATTCGTCTCCTCTCCTCGATATACAATCTGGAAGCCATACCTCTGCAAAATAAATAAATAAATAAATAAAAAAATTACAAATTTCAAAAAGTAAAAAAAGCATACCAAGGAGAAATAGTTTGAAACAAAATTTTATGCCACGTTCGACTTGGCTATCGCTATGGCTTGGAAATAACACACTGGTCTATGGGAAGTGGCTACGGCTACATGTGTGTGGCTACATGTGTGTGGCTACATGTGTGGCTACATGGGTGTGGCTACATGTGTGTGGCTACATGGGTGTAAACTCCAAGCCGTAAGCCAAGGAATTCGGACGTAACCTTGTAGCCATTTACACCAATAAGCCATCTGCGAGTGACCTATACCCTTTGAGATTTAAATTTGAAAAACATCTGGTACACCAACTTGCTCAGAATGCTTGGCACATTTTAACTTTGAATTCTCCAGACCAAAGACACTGTTGCTAATCACATGATTCGGGGCAAGCTCTTGCATAGTTACGTAAGAGACGCTCAGCACCAATACATTGTTCACAATGGGTGAGAATGGCACAAAGACACCAGACCATGCCGGAGCTGGGGGTTGCTAGCATAAGGCTTGCCCCGAATCACGTGATATAGTAACAGTCTCTTTGGTCTGGAGAATGCAAAGTTGAAACGTGCAAAGCATTGGATTAAGTCAGCGTTCCAGATTTTATTCAAAGTTAACTCGCAAATGGCTTATTGACAAAGTCACTCCAATTATCGATTTTCAAATTCACAGTGAAATACATAATAGGTTGGAACCATACAAAGCATTATACATTTTTTTAGGGGTTTTGTTTTTGTTTTTGTTTTTGTTTGTTTTTCACTGGTAACCCACCTTCATCTCGTCCTCCATCTCCAATATATACCCATGGATCTCCCCGGTACTCTTCTCCCACTCCAGGTGCAAGCTGTGGGCGGTGGCCTCCCTCAGCGTGGCCGGCTCGGGCTGGTTGGGGGCGCTGCCCGACGAGTAGTAACTGACCTCGGGACTGAAGTCGCTGTACGAAACGGGAAAAAAAAAAGTGGTTACGATCACGGTTGCGTACCTGTTTTTCACCGTAAGTGGCTAGGGTTCAACCTCAGAAGGGTCAGGCCTACTAATATAAGAAAAAAATGTTGTTCTTGTAGCCTGGTTCCTTGACCCTACTCCAGACGAAACGGAGACTATCTGGCTGGCACCCGTTCACGGATGTGTAACCAATTGCCCACAAAATGTGGACTTACTAAATTTGGTAAACTGAGGGCAGTATTAAAAAAAAGTCATGTTTTCCAACAATGGTTGGCTAACCATCATTGGAAATTGATACAAAAATTCCACTTTTCTTGAATATGACAGCACACCAGGTGCCATGATTTCACAGGATGCTTGAGACTATTATCCACTTACAGCCAAGTAAGGTTTTTCAAAATAATTTGGTAATTTTATTTTTTGATGTTTGCAAATGTTGTATATTACCTTTAACCCTAAGGCCAAAAAAAAAAAGTCTCCGGTTTCTGGTATGCGCGCATGTCGCCGTAGCCATGCGCGTCGGCAAACTGAACAAGTTTTTTTTTCAATGAAAGATGATGTCTCAAAACCGCCAAACTCACTGGTTTGACTGGAATCCTGCTGCTGCACAATTTTAACGTATTTTTGGATGGGGTTATGATCGCGAATAAGCTTTATGTGGCCTCTCTGGACTCCCATATATTTGCACTAAGTTTAGTCGGTCACCATTTGCAGTCATCAGCCAACATTTGAGACAAAAAAAATCAGGTAAAAAAAAAAAAAAAGCCGCGTCGCCCCACCACTTTTTGGGCAAGCTCCATACCAGAAACCGGAGACTTTTTTTTTTTTGGCCTAACGTCCTGACCATTACTTTGGGACAAAGAACTCGGTACTAAAGAATACTATGACTGTTGTGCACACTTATATACTGAAGTAGTTCATACCACAGTTTACCAGTAGAAGTACATGTATTTAGTAGCTTTAGGCGCGGTTAGGGTAAAAAGACAGTCAAAGACAATCTCATGCCGCGAAGAGGGTTTTTTTCAGCATGTCGACATGATGGTTTTCTTTTTATATTTTGATGTCTAAAAAAAGGAATTTTCTTAATGGTCCTCTTCCTAACAGAACTGGAATTTTCTTACTGATGCCTGGGCACATGGAAGCTGAGTAATTTTACGCAGGAAAGGACAGGGGGAAAAAAAACATGACGGCTTCCAATCCATTACAGGAAGAGACATCGCATGCAACATTAGCCAAAGCAATGTCTGCTCTGAATGTGAAACATACTGTAAGAATTTGGAGTGGAATTTGAGCTTCCTAGCTTTGGCCTATATGATCACTTACTGAGATTGCTTCAAGTTTTGTGTATTTACGTTTTTGGCTTTTTGGTTTTGTCATGAAACTTGGTGGGTGCATAGAATATGACGCTAGCGTGCCAAGCCCAAAGTGATAATAATAATAATAATAATAGTACCCGAGTCTTATTTAGCGCACGTATCTACCAACAATTAGGTACTCAAGGCGCTGGAAATTATGTATATTGGTAGGAGGTAAATGAAGTTTTATGAGAAATATGAGACCCGTTATGTAGCACCTTATAAGGGTTTACAAGGTGCTGCGGCGCATATTGCAGCCACTGCCAGAAATAAATCACCGGAGGAAAAGTTACATGCCTGTACATCAGATAAGACTTGAAACTTTGCACATACAAGGACCATGGAAAATGTTTCCCAATTTTGACATCATGATGATGCATAGAATACAACGCCAGTATGCAATGTCCAAAGAGATGTCATGATGGCATCATGGTTCGACTTTTCATGGATGCCACATATGACATTATCTAAAATCAGATAGACTTGAAACTTTGCACATATAAAGACCATGAAATGTTTCCCAATATTGACATCATGATGATGTATAGAATACAACGCCAGTATGCAATGTCCAAAGTGATGTCATGATGACATCATGGTTCGACTTTTCATGATGCCAAATTTGACATTATCTTAAATCAGAAAGACTTCAAACTTTGCACATATAAAGACCACGGACAAATTGTCCCCAATATTAACATCACGATGATGTGTACTACAAGCTAGTTGCCAATTCTCACCTGGCCCCGTAGTCGTTGATGGCCTGCAAGCGGAACCTGTACAGCGTGGAGGGCTGCAGCTTGGTGACTTTGAACGTCTTGTCCGGACCCTCGTAGACGTCCACGAAACTGCCTGAGCCAGTCCCCTGAACGATCAAATAAAACACACCTTCAAATTTATAGATTTCTTAAGCTGGGCAAGAGTTCTTTGTGTAATATGGAAATTATGAGGATGTGATACAAAAAGAACATGTACAATGAAATAATTTTTCTCTTATTTTTTTTTTTTGGCCAAATCCAATTTTGTTTTTACTTGTACGACACTTTGACTAGTGAAAGTTTAACCACAATCACTTCTGTTTCCCCTTTTATTGTATGCTTTTATTTTGCTCATTTTGAAAGAGGAAGAAGCTGGACTATTTCACATCTCACCATTTTTGCCATTTAAAGTATCATTTCTTTCATTTTGGTTATTCAATTTTAATATATTAACAAAAATGCCTTGGCCATATTCTTGTTTAACAATTAAATAATATAAAGAAACATATAATTAAAAAAAATTAAATCATTAAAATACAAAGATGGTTCTATAATTCTGGAGAGATAAATTCCTTTTCATGGAAACTTTCTCCTCATTTGCTCCTCTTTTTTCCAGCTGTTTACTCTTATGTAGTAATTGTTAAAAAAGAAAAAGAAAAAGCAGTTAATCGTTTTCATTCAGTTCATAATGATATTTGGACGCAGCAATAGGCCAATTATCTGGACTCTGCACGAGACTGTACCCAAAATGTCATAGAATTGGGGAAAATATGAAATATCGCTACATGAACATAAAGGAAAAGATCATCCCCCGCAACAAGCAAATGTCACGATATAATTTGTGTGGGAGTTGCTCGGATATGTTCACAATCAGCTTCATTACTGAATAGCCAAAACACCCTAATATTGTTTTCCAGAGCTGTGGCAAAGCACGAAAACAAACCTCTCTTCCAGGCAAAGAGTAGAACCGGAACTTGTTGTCGTCAAAATATCTCTAATCAGAGGTTGGGAGCAGGTAGGGACTGTTTGCAAAGGACTTAATGATCAACGACAAAATACTGGCAGCCTTTTTAGCAATGGAAAAACACTCAAAACTTGTTTCAAAAACAGTACAAACACCGAGCAGGAAAGTTCGTTTCCAGTCCCGTTATTGGATCAGATCGATGGAAAGGTACCTAATTTTTTTCGGAGACTTGAGCTCTTCATCTCAAAGACTTTTCAAAGCAGGAGCTTGAGACACTGTCTCGGTGTCTTTGTCAGTAACACCAGTCGACAAAGACCCCGACGGTGTCGCAAGCCCCTGCTACGAACTCTTCCACTCAAGTCCCAAAAAAGGTACCCCCACTTACACGTATTAAACCTAACCTCGCCAACTCCATCAAAATCCTTCCCCCTCCCCCCTATTTTTTTTGGATTTTGGGGGCTTGGTCCTGCAGGCCTGGTTTGACTAAATATTGATGGAGTATGATGGACTTGGGCCTGAAGGTCTGAAGCAAGGCATGCATTGGAAGCAGTGCGATTGATGGATTTTGGCGGACTTGGTCCAGTACTTGGTAAAATTAAGTAGGAGTTAGGGTTAAGTTTGAATGCCATTTTGTCAACTGTTAAAATCAACCCTCTCTCGGTTGCAAAAGTCAACGGATGTTACATCTTACGTTCTATTACACCTGCTTAACGTTAAATCACATAAACCGAGCACATGTACATGTACCGGTATTAATGGTGTCAAAAGGGTTCCTGGAAAGTGCGTCTTAACTGGGCTTTACAAAAAAGAAACAGAAATTTCTATCATCGGCAAGTACAAGTATGCCGGTGGCTTCCTGGAATGTTCACAGCTGACCGGTAGCCCGGACCACCAGGAATGACTGGAATTTCTCCCCTCTCCCTTTCCCTGACAGTTCAGGTCCGATATAAACGGGATGGGAGCACTGCTACGATGACACGCTCAGTGAGATACCCGCGTTCGGTGTCAAGCGCAGGCGGGAGAGGAAGAAGTGGTTAAGGGTGTTAACGAGATGATCTGGCCGATTATGACATGAATGTGTGCAAGGGAAGATGTATTTGAAAGAGTGCAATGTCCGACGGCAAGAAAAAATAATGAACTTTATTCCTCTGATTTATTTTTGAACGATTACCCAGTTTTTCTGTTCAAAATGAGGAAACTCCAAACCAAATTAGAGTCTGTACTCTGTACAGTGTTTTTGAATTCGGGCAATTCACAATGCAGTGTGCCACCAAGAGTTTGCCAAGGAGTTAATTTTTCCCAGTGCATTGTGGGAGATGATCGACAAATTCGCACCACGGGACATTTGAAATTGTTCATTTTTCCAGTCAGTGGTTTCGTAAGCGTATAATTCGAGTATTTGTTCGCCCTTTTCCTTTTTATTATATCAAGATGGTGTTTGTTGGGTAAGGTGGCAGAACGATTTGCCCCGATCTATAACAAATTAGCTCAAGTTGTCTACTGACACTCATTCAAATGGGCCATGTTTTGACGACAGTAAACTTGAAAAATGGACTCTCCATGGCAAACTCTTGGTGGCATACTGCATTTGTGAATCGCCTGAATTACATGTAGTAATGGAATTCATGAGAAGTAAAAAATGACGAAATCAGCGGATCCGAGGAAAAGTTACAAGCCTGTATTACCTATATCACTGACAGACTGAATGACTGACACATTGACTGACTGCCACAAGTCTAACCTTGGCCGAAAAAAAAAATGAATTCAGGAGTCCAAAATAGGGTTGGTCGGAAAGGAAAAAAGGAAGGTCCTTTACCTTGTCGCACTGAAGGAGGTAGCTGTGGATCTTGGCGCCGTTGGGCAGGGGAGGGTTCCATCGCAGACTCAACATGTTCTTGGTGCGTCCGCTCAGCCGGGGGATGAGGGGCGCGTCCGGCGGGCAGCCCCTGCTCTCAAATATGGCAGGCTGAGAGAGGGCGCCCTTGACGTTGTCCAATATTGCACACACACTGTGGCAGGCAAGAACGAACACAATTTCCGTCAAGATTTTGAAGGTCAGCCTTTATCCTTACCCACCTAAATATTTCAAAAATGTACCCCAACAAATCTGAGCAAGACAGCTTATGTTTTTAAATACCAGACTGTAGCGGGTTCATATATTTGTTTCTTTTTAAAAGCAACAGTTTCAAATTCAATTGAAGAAAAAAATAACTAGTATTGTTATATCGTGTGCTTGGATACCGTAATTTCATTGGTCCAGGACGGCCACGTGACTGGACAATAAAAATGCATGTCATGCACACACTGAGGGTGATATCGCATTGCGTTAATTGCACGTGTTCTACATAAGCCCTGAGGACCGACACACAAAGGGAGAACAACAGATCCTTTCAGTCCTCGGGAGTTGGGTCTTTTGTTGGAAACGGTCCTCTGTAGCAAGTTTGCGTGCTTAGTCTACTAGGGAGAGTGTTATATTACAGGGACAAAGGGAAACACAAAGCATTGTCCTCGAGAGTAAAGTAAAACACGACTGTATGCGCAGCACTGCGCAGGCGTGTGGAACCTGCCGGTACGCTACCTTTGCGCAATGAGAACTGCAAGTCTCATGTCAGGCAGGACATCAAAACCTTCAGTTATCAAAAGTTACATCGCATTTGCACTGTGATTTAATAAATTTCGCACACAATAAGTTACAAGCATATAAACCTTTTGGAGTTATTGGCACGATACACATGTATAACAAAACAATTGTTGACTGCTGTGATGTGGGATATGATGTTTGCAACACCCGAGGGGTGCATTCACCTCGGGTGCTATGCCCCCTTCGGGTGATAAATAGGCCACAACCTCATCACAGCAGTCAAGAACTGTTAAATGATGTAATGCTGTCCTTAAACAACCTAAAATGCTTGATGCTGATTGGTTGATCCATAGCCACCAGCCTAAACCCAGCATATGCTCAATATCGCCCTTCTCAGGCTGCAGTTGATCTGTCCGAACTCGATTTTCATCCGCGTCACGATTTTTTCCAAAGTAACAACTGGGATAATTTTTTTTTTCTTTTGGAATTGCGCCTAAGTGATGATGTATCACCCCTGACAAGGTCCACGAATAACCGGGCCAGTGTGTCAAGATAATGAAAAGCCTAATTAGGAATATGTGCCAGAGTGTACTTAAAAAAGGGGACTGGCGCGTTATTAAGAAAGGCTGGCTTTTTTTTGCCGCCGTATATTTGCCAGTAATCTTTGTTTCAGAATCTGTTGGGATTTATTTCCATCAGTCTGATTCCTTTTTATAAGACTCCAGCCACATGTAGTACTCACCTGAGTTGATATTCGGTTGCTGGTTTTAAATCCGGTACTTGGTATTCATTTTCTGTCCCATGACTGCACAAAAAAAAAAATTAAAAAATATATAGTTTGAGTGATCTTTTTTGACGGCACAGAAAATAAACGTACAATTAAGTTCTTGTCAGGAAATGTACAATGGGCAATTCCATGAGAAAGTGGAAATATGGCTGAAAAATGGGAAAATTGATGTGTTCTTCAAAACTGCAAGCGTCACATCCTTAACCCTAACTGCCCTGAATCCTTCAAAATCCTCTTTGCCAAAGTGGAGGAATTTGGAGGATTGAGGTTACATGGCAAAAGTGCGTTACTGATTTCGCAGGATGCACTTTGTCAAGGTCTTGGGCTGGACCTTGTGTGTTTTTGCTCAGCCATGCATCAATACAGGCCTGGATTATGCTTGAAATCCTCCATACTGCTCCAGGATGTCACTGGCCAAGCCTCAACATATTGACAGTCACTGCCGCAGGATTTTGCAGGATTCTGCAGGATTCAGGCAGTGGTCACTCCTCCGCGGACCATATTAAAAAAATAATGGAGGAATTTGCAGGATTGAGGCTACATGTACCGGTATGCTATTTTTCCATGAGGCCAATTGGAGGATTCTGCAGGATTGAGGCTACATCCTGACAAAAAGGCCTAGGGAGTTAGGGTTAATTGTTATACCTCCGTCTTGAATACTGTGTTTTCATTGGCCTAGAACGATCACGTGTTAAGTTTATAAAAAGTCATGGCACACTCCCTGTGGAATATCACGTACGTTATATCCCATATGACTTTGTACGTACGGTGTGAAATGCTTGTATCGCTGGTACCCACGCTATTGTCACCATGTTTTCACACATGAGTGAGAGCAGCGAACCAGCCGACGATCAGCCGTTTCGAGCACGAGACATGCATGTGAGTTGGCGTTCGATTGTCATGATTGTTGTGTTTACTGCTGTTTGTTTGCATGATTTTCACATCCAAATCCAAAGAATCCAAGACAGAGGTGTCACAAAACAATTGTTGACTGCTGTGATGTGGGATATGACGTTTAGATAACCCTCGGTGTTCAAAATGTCATATCCCACATCACAGCAGTCAACAATTGTTAAATATGGTATCAGATTCAAGGGGACAACAAGACGTATATTTTTTGGCAGTGTTTATAAATACATTGTAAATGTATATTCCTGCTAACCCAAAAATCATCAGTCTATACTTCCTGCTTAGCAGCGTGCTAAAATTAGCCCCAGCAGGAAACTCAACGGGTTACGCTATTCGTCCAAAAAAGTCACACGGCCCAGAATAATGGGCTATTGTTTCTTTACAGCTGTGGGGTTCAATCCCAGCGTGACACCGAAACCCTGCCCCAAGTAATGTTTAAAGGGGCACTCTTGAGAGAATGCACCCATTTGGTCTCGAAAATGCCTGTACCTTGAAACGATAATAGTTGGAATGACCTTTAAAAAATACGATATGAACGTTCACACAACTATACCTCGCAAATTTGCTGTTTTTGTGTAATAACTGCACACAGGAATTTTGGAGTACAAAATGTTGATCCTCGAAAAATCAAACCGTTGGAAAGCTACAAATGTAGTCGTCATTTTAGTAAAGTAAAATTCTCTTCAAAACGTTCTTCAAATGTGTAAAAGCTAGTATGGGACCTGATATCACACAGTGGATTATCGCATACATTTTTTAATATGCACCAGTCTTTTGCCGACAGTGATGCTTAAAATTTGTGATGCGATCAAGCTAACTTGTTGACCCTGGTCAAATTTTTTTTTTTCAGATTTGAAAAGAGCACAATCTCAGCATTACTGCTGTGAAAGCCGAATGTTGGCACAATCTTTAGTTCAAAAGTTATGGAAGTCGGAACACCAAGAGATGTGATAAAGTGATGTGATGAAGTGGCCCTATTTTGGCCTGAATCTCAAAATGAAAGTTCACGACAAACGACTCATTTAGCTTAATCGCATCACATTTGATGTTTGAAATACACATAGACAAGGCTAACAACTGCTGCTGCATCAGATGTAAACAAACTAGTTTGTCCTACATTGTCTCCTCAAATGTTAGGATTTGTGTGGATTTCCTTTGACTAAACAAACCTTTGAAATAAGATCAGTAAAGAATCCCAAACATGACCTTTTCTTTGGTGAAATCTGGCCAATTGTGCCCCTTTAGTTGCTTTCCCAACACATACACAATGCATTTTATAACTTCCTTCCTCTGGCTACATGAGGCCAATAAATTTACCAGCGGGCCGACTGACATCAAAAACGAGAAACAATAAAGGCTTGCCGACATCCGAAAAAGCTGGCTGTATTTATTCTTTCCTAATTACAAATGACTGTTGGGGGGGGGGGGGGAATTGGCCTTCACGCTAAAACAAATAACTCTACAGGAACAACATTGGCGTATCAAAGGTCAATGTGAAAAGTGATTAAAACAATTTTAAGGGGGCATTTTGCATCCAATTGAAAATAAAGAATAAAATCGGGTATTTTCATGAAATTTTGATATCTTAAGACCAGGGGCGAGATTGGGGGAAACTAAAATAGCCACAAAATAATCGGCAGAGAGTTGAGGGTCGCGGAGGGGCGAAGAGCACGTACACATAGAACAAGGAAATATGTTTGAATTTGCCTACAGGCACCCCTTAAAATACCCATTTCTTTCGTTCTGTATAAACTTTCACAGGTAAATACACCTTCGCAGAAAAACCCTCAGGAATTCCAAATTTCAAAAGGGTTTCTTTGAAAATCCTGATAAACCTCATCCTTTCAAAACAAACTTTTTTTGTAAATCCATCCCATTTTATGGAAGAATTTGAAAGAAATTTTAAGTCAACATTTAAGAAAGAACGTCTTTCTGAAAAATCTTGAGTGTTTATTTCTTTATTTTTTTATTGACCATAGATGCACTTGATGAATATGCGACTGAAGAAGAAAACCTGAGACAGATATTTTTTTTTTTTGCTGAAAGAATTTTAACGGCCATGTCAAATTTGCACAGATCACAAGCTTACAACAGTGCTTACTGGTACATCTAAATGTGTTTCTCATAATGAAATACATGCAAATCAAAACATGCATATGTACAGTACAGAGTACTTTTCAGAAGTAGGACATGGCTATATAGCACAGAACTTGAGTTTGGGGGGGGGGAAGAAAATGTTAAATAATTCATCATCAAATCCAAAAAAATGTGTTTATTAAATTCCAAGAGAGTTCAACACTCGACATTCAGACCAAACCCTGTGTGGGGAAATGAACCACAAAAATTCCAGTCAGCCATTCCCTTCTATACTACAGTTAGAACATACCACTACTCCAACCCCCACCTCACCCTGATAGCGTGACCTCTCTCTGACCCCTGACCTTACATGACCTTTCATATCTCCCACTCCCCTCCTGATAATCAGGCCCAAAGGGAAACCACCCTCGCTTGAACAGATAAGGTGGATATGCAGAGAATTCATTCTACACGTATATCAGTCACGTTCATGTAAGAAAATAACAACATTGATTGAAATCTCATTTCAGTTCAGTTCCCATTTAAGTATCATTAAGAATGACTTTAGCCCTTCTGCTGTCTGAAAAGTCACAGACAGTCAAAAAAATTTCAATCTTCTTCCCTGCCATGCCTTTTACACAGGCTAGTCACGAACAGTCAGATCATATTTCAAGCAAGCGAGCAAGCACTGTGACTAGTCAGATTCAGTCAACAAATAAAAGCGGGCAAGTGGTAGCCACAACTGGCTTATCAATCACCTACAGTCAAAGCATAGCTGTAACAAGTTACACAAACAGTCACGGCCAGTCAATCCTGCTTTGTGTAGGCTGGGAGCTCTTAATCTGTTAAAATCAGACACTTGACTGATTTTGACTGATAGGACAACTTGGCAAAGAATGTCTGTATGCATAGGAGGGTTAGCCATTATTTCATTTGTTGGGTGCATGTAATTAGTTTGCTATTCATAATCACTCTTGCAGGTGGAATGCATTGAGGAATGCATCAAGATTTATAAAATCATACATGCCAGGGGTAACAATAACATGGATAGGAAAGAAAGTGGACCCCAAATTTACAGAATGGCCCCTGTGGTTTACAGCGTAACACCAGGCAATCTTTACTTTTATTTAATTGAACCCGAGGTCAATTTAACTTCCTCGTCGCGATTCTAGATCAAAAGCATCCAAACATGTTCCCCTTGTTTGCCTAAAGATCAGGCCACCTTGTCCAACTGCAATACAAACTTTATGGTAACAACCTGGCCTGTGCGTGCTCCACTTTCAACCGCCTCAGACATGGGTGTGCGCGTATTTACAGTTCGGATGAAAACCAGGAGTTAATATTGTGGCTAACCTAATCGCGGATTGGGGGCTAGTGCTGGAAGGCTTTATGCCCAGCATCTAGCTGGCATTGGCAAACAAAGTTTCAGAGAAAGTTATGTCACTTGCTCTCCAAAGCAGAAACTCAAACAGCGGACAGTGGGTACTGAGGATAAAGTCTCACTTATATTGGGTATTAACTCCGGTACTAGTCAACAACAAAAATCAATTCTGGAGGGTGGCTTTAGATATTTAATCCCTGCTTTAAACTCAATCTTTGGCAGAAATTTGGGTAGCGCACAGCTCGTGGGTGGCCCTGTAAAAACAGAAACTTTGGTTTTTCTCCAAAATAAAGTATCTTGTTCCTGGGTGAGATCTGTTGGCAATGGTTGCTACAAGGCATGTGACACGTTTCATAGGTTATGGGCTTCGTGCGCAAGTACCCCCTCATTGGTTAGAAAAGGGAGAGTTGGGGGAGACCACTGCGCAAAACCCAATATAAAATCTTACATCTCCCCTATGCAGATTCCATCTTACAAAGCCTTGGTTGCGTACTCCCTGCTACATTATACACTCAAACCGGCCACTCGACCCTGGCAAGCTCGGTGGTCGAGTGGTCGACATCTGCACTAAGGAGCAGGAGGTCGTGGGTTCGAGTCCCAACCGAGTAAGCTTGTGATTCTTTGTCTCGCAAGTCCTTGGACAACACCGAGTACATGTACAAGGTGTTTATAAATATGTCCACGGAACACTAACATATAAACTGCTGTGCAGATTCAGAATTAAGTCAGACAAGCGTACTTTGTGCATTTGTGGGGAGTGTGGCGTAGTGGTTAGGGTTTTCGTGACTCATGATCAGAGGGTCAGGGGTTCGTATCCAGCTGCTGGTCATACCAGTACATTGTGTCCTTGGGCAAGCCACTTCACTCCCACTTGCCTCTCTCCACCCACGAGAATAAATGGCTACTGGCACTACGGTAGCTGGGGAGTAACCTGCGATGGACTAGCATCCCATCCAGGGGGAGCAGAAATATTCTCAGTTGTTTCATGCCACTGAAACCGGAGACAGACGCCGGCCTGAAGGGCCACATTGGCTCGTGATAGACTTGAGCCCATTGCCCTGCCAAAGCAACGCTATTGTACTCCGCCTCTTCTCCGCCCACTTGCCAACTCTCTTTCAACTTTCGAGTAAATTTCTAACCTCTGTCTGAACCCAAGAAGGCAATCACATACACCCACTACTTTTGTTTCGTTATCACTGCTGAGATAATGGTGAAATAGTGCTTAGATTGATTCCCAAGATATTTGCATGTACAAATTATGATCTACGCACGAGATTACAAAACAACATACATGTACAAGGGACATTTAGAAATGAGGCTAGTACGGGAGGCGTAGGCGGCTTGGAATATGCGACAGTTCACATCACAGTTTCGCGTCGTTATTTCACCCGACCCACTGCGTCATTTTGACGTCATACGCACATATTGCTAATAGTGTCCCCGATGAAATGCCCACACAAAACGGTGATGTGCAGCTCTTTCCAAACCTGTGCAGCATGTAATTTCTAAGGCCAAACCTACCCATTACCTTACCCTGTGGTAAGTAACCCACCCCCAACGAACAATTTAAGAATTGCCTAGAGCTGATATTTCCAAAAACAGACCCTAAACAGAATTGCAAGAAGACCCATCCCTTCTCCCAACCCCCAAAAAGTCACACTGGTTATCAGCAAAATGCCAAGATTTTGGGAGTAGCCAAAATTCCTGCGAGATAGCCCCCCTGAGAGCCAGTTCCTTTTGGTCTTTTCCCGCCACCCAGACAAGCTGGCTTCGGCAGCTAATCCCTGTTTATTTGCGTCCAGAGGCCAATTTCACAGAGTGACCCATGGAGTGTTCACACAAGTATGAGTGTGTACAAACAGTATGCAGGGTTCACACCCTTGCTGGGAACATGGTGCTTGTGTTCTTGGGCAAGACACTTTACTACAATTGCCTCTCTCCACCCAGGAGTATAAAAGTGAACCCATGAAGGTAGAGACCAGATTGAGCTGATCTCTAGCTGCTGCGGAAACAAAAAATTGTCTCATGGCCTGATGAACAGGGGTAATAATTGTGAAGCGCTTTTTGAGACCTTTGGTATAGGGCGTACCATGTTATTATTCTGTGTTCGATCTGACCCGGAACCGCTCGCTGAGGTCACGTGTCAATTTTAACACAGGTAAACAAGACAAGACTACAGTGTGAAAAGGTTGTAAGACTCTCTTCTTACAGAGCACAATCAGACCTGCATCCGCTCACCGAGGTCCCGTGTCATTTTAACACGGGTTAACAAGACAACACAGTGTGAAAAGGTTGTAGGACTCTCTTTCTCTTCTTATAGCTGCTCAATCTGACCTGCATCTGCTCACCGAGGTCCCGTGTCATTTCAACACGGGTTAACAAGACAACACAGTGTGAAAAGGTTTAAGACTCGATCTCTCTTCTTATAGCTGCTCAATCTGACCTGCATCTGCTCACCGAGGTCCCGTGTCATTTTAACACGGGTTAACAAGACAACACAGTGTGAAAAGGTTTAAGACTTGCTCTCTCTTCTTATAGCTGCTCAATCTGACCTGCATCTGCTCACCGAGGTCCCGTGTCATTTTAACACGGGTTAAAAGACAACACAGTGTGAAAAGGTCTGAAGACTCTCTCTCTTCTCACAGAGCTCAATCTGACCTGCATCCGCTAACAGAGATCCCGTGTCATTTTAACACAGGTAAACAAGACACAGTGTGAAAAGGTTGTAAGACTCTGTCCCTCTCTCTTTTCTGATGGTAATTGCTATGTGATTCGGTGAACATTCGCACAGTCCAAACAACTTCCCCTTGACACCTAGCCATCTTCCTTGACCCGAACGCCGACGATTGGGGAACTCAAGTACATTATTTGAATACAAAGGAAGACAGGCACGCAAGTCGACTGGCTGGCTGGCACAAGTGTACATAAAACCAGCACTGCACTCACAAACACCTGTTGGGGGACTCACAGAAGAATGGAACTTTGTAAATAATTCTTCTGCAAAACTTAAAAGGATTTTCAACCCCTAAGCATTGACACTGTATGAACCTTTCAACTGTTTCCACATTTCTCGATTTCATGGGTCCCCCCCCCCCCCACCCCTCCAAAAAAAAAAAAAACCTTGATAAGAAATTGCAACACCCAAGCAAATGGGGTACGCAGTAGGTTCAAATAGTCTATACAATTTTCTTTCTTTTTTTATTTTGAACAAAGAAATTGACCGGGGCGAGGTTTGAACAATCTGCAATCTCCGGATTGCCGTTCCGGTGCTCTACCAACTGAGCTATCCAGCCCTATGTTGGCAGTTCCCCGTTTTGCCAATGTCCCAGAAAATGTATTTGGGGTACATATTTTTGTAAACGCGACCTATGTACATGTAACAACATTTTGCATTTTTCAAGAAAGTGTGAAAGTGTTTTTTTTTCCACTGAAATGTAATTTGTGTGGTGTTTTTTTTTTTTTTTGCTGCATCTATACAATTTGTCTACAACAAACACAATTTTTCTGAGCAGAAATTTCATTTTATAGGCAGAGACCTGTTGTGCAGAAAAACCAAGTCTCCAGCTTCATCAAGTGTGTCATGTTGTGGACGATCACTTAAAAACGATGGAACAAAAATGTTGGTAAAACGATTTTCTTTTTACAGAATTCAAACAAAAAATACAACCCAAAATCATAACATATTGCTTGACACTGAAAAACGTTTCCAAAACATATTTTAATTTCCAATTTTTTTGCATCTCTTTTTGTTCCCACATTGTAGGTTTTCCAAAACGCTGAATTCTGTTTCAGAAGATGAACTCCATTAAATTCCATTGTCTTCCAGTACCGCAGAACATTGCTGGCCCTACATCTCACGGAGAAATGCTCGGAAGAAAATATTATGCAAATCGGGCAATTAAAGCTGTGAGTGAAGGTGGTGGTATTAACAAAACTCAGGCCTGAACGCATCCAGCACAATCACCGATTGCATTCTTCACGACAATTTGACGGCCAAAAATTACGCAAAAGAGAGGCGCATCTCTCTCTCTGATGTATTCGAGTGGGCGACTCGCCTTGAAACCCAATTAGCCAATTACACAAGATTCATTGGCGGTCATTAAGCGTCTGGACAAGCTGATGCTTGACACATCTGGGGTCCAGAATGCACAGCGTACCGGCAGCTACTAAGGTAAGCGCAGGTGTTGAAAGCACCGACAATCGTGCGCTAAGCAGGATTCGCCGACGCAGGCACTGGCCACCCAATTTGAATACATGTAACGGACTTCGTTCTCATTATTCACAGCTATTAAACAAACTGTCTCATGGCCCAGGATGACAAAGCACGACGACAAATATTTCTAAGCAAATTTGGTTTGACGAAAAAAAAAAACTGGCAGAGAACAGTCTCAGGCAGTACAAGTACAAGCATTTCGACTGGTAATTGTGCTGAGCAAGTATTTCTTTTTAGTTGACAAAAAAATCATACAAATAACAGTGCGGCGCTGCGTCCATTTTGAAAACATGTTCCAGAGAATGACTGCTCATGTTAACTCTAACCTTCCCAAATCCTCCAAAATCCTGTTTGTGAAATGAAGATTTCCAGATTGAGGCTACGTTATATGGCAAAAATGTGTGGCTGATTTTGGAGGATGCACTGTGTCAAGGTCTTGGGCCGGACCTTGTGTTGTTGATGCTCAGCCGTGCATAAATTTGGGCCTAGATTATACTTGAAATCCTCCGCACTGCTCCAGGATGTCACTGGCTCTGCCTCAACATACTGACAGTGATTGCTGGAGGATTTTGCAGGATTGAGGCAGTGGCCACCCCTCCAAGGACCACATTCAAGAAATCACAGATGATTTTGCAGGATTGAGGCTGTATGCCATCTTTACATGGAGGCAGTTGGAGGATTTTGCAGGATTGAGTTTACAGGATTGAGGTTGCATCCTAGCAAATATGCCTAGGGAGTTAGGTTTAATTTTCAAAATCGTCTCTCAGGGTAAATGTAAGGCAATCATTGAATCAAAGAGGATGTTTGCAACAAAAAAGTAAAAAGTCTGTGGAAATGGGTTCTCTAACTTCAATCAGTTGGTTTTGAAGTCTGTCAGAAACTAATTAAGTTGCACTTATTGAACTTTTGTAATTTTTTTTTTTTTTTTTTTTTTACTTCTTTTGCATAAACGCAGGAAAAATTGCAGATATAGAATTCAGTTGAGTGCCTCTTAAATTTGTACATGTTCAAGTTATAAATCATTCGTGTTTATCCACTTGCGCACATCCTAAATTCTTGATGAATTAAAATTTCCTGCCGAATGTTATACTAGTACTGGTACATTGTGAATCCAAGCCAAGGCCGGAATTTAAAATTCAAGGACTTCGAAGATTTTCTTGGCTTTCCCAGAAGCCTGACTCCATGTTAATACAAATCACCTTCGCAGTGGCATGTATAGGATACCACCCTGATATCACAGTACAAATTGAATTACATTGAATACATTCCTTTTTTTTAAAGGTGCAGTTTTCTCCACTCCCAAATCCTTGAAAAGATTGCAATGTTATTGTAGTATGCTCCTTTAACCCTACCGGGTAACTCCCTCGGCATTTTTGCTAGGATGCAACCGCAATCTTGCAAAATCCTCCAACTGCCTTCATGTAAAGATTGCATACAATCCTCAAAAATCCTCTGTTATTTCTTGAAGGTGGTCCTTGGAGGGGTGACCACTGCCTCAATCCTGCAAAATCCTCCAGGAATCATTGTCAATATGTTGAGGCAGAGCCAGTGACAACCTGGAGCAGTGCGAAGGATTTCAAATATAATCTAGGCCTAAATTTATGCAAATGCGAAAGCAAACGCGAACCCCAACTGGTAACGACATGGCAAGTTTTCTCGCTGCGAATTTGCAAAAGTTGAACGCATTTCAACTCCCGGCAAATTTCGAACGTTTCATAATGTCAAATTTGTTTCGCATTCACGTAAAGAATGAACCAGCCTTTAAAGCCGTTTTTATACCTTTAACTTTCTTGGCCGTTTGGCAAAAAACAATTGCAAATCATCAAAATCAACCAGTTACATGTCCAAAAACACTTTGTAACTTTCACAAATATTGGCAGGGATATATTTTCCTATTCCTGCAAATTTTAAGTACATGTACCGGTACATGTACATAAATGACAGCTCAAAATGGGTGATTTAAGCATTTTTGTCTCAAATTTCACCCACTGCCTGTGGAAGCCCCTTTAAGCTACAGGAATTCTGAGGTCAGAGTTCGTGTGGATGTTTTCCCTCCTCACGACCATGTGACCGTTAGTCACTGTCTATTTCCATCCTTCGTGCCCTGCTCAACAACCCTATACAGCAGCGTGCTGTGTTATGATGGATTGGCGGGGGAAGAAGGGGCTTCAGTCCCTGGCTAAAAGCTACAGAACACGTAGTTGGCGCAACACGTACAATGTAGTTGGCACAGGAAGCTGACAGATGTGGCTTGTCCTGTTTTTACTGAGAGTCTTTTTTGTGGCATATGAGAGAGGTTTTGCGCTTTTCCCTTTTAGAAACCGACGAAAACCTGTTACAGTCAGATGTATGTAAATCACCAATTAAGACAAAATAATATTTAAGGGAAGATACAACATTTGCAAACATCAAAAAACGAAATGATCAAATTATCATGAAATATTTTACTGGATTGTGCATTCTGTAAAATCGTGGCTCCTGGTGTTCTGACATTTTCAAGAAAACTTTTCCAACGCTGGTCGGCCGACCAGCGTTGGAGAAAACTGACTTTTTTCAAAAAATGCTCCCAATTTTTCATATTGATTACACACCTGTGAAGGGGTGCAAGCCTACTAGACTGATTCTCTGACCTTGCACTCCTCCAAAGTCTATAAATTGCTCCGTTTCATCTTAAATGGGGTCAGGGAACCAGACTTCCAAAAACATGGTTGGTTTTCTTGGATTTTCCAGCATCTCCGAACCCAAAACATGAAGCAAGTCAGTGTAACAATATTGGCTATAACATACTAATCCTCCAAATCCATTTACTTCTGAATTGCAGCAAAAGCAAATGTTGTACATTCCCTTTAAAACCAAGTTCCTCACTGCTTCATAGGGTCCGTCACAACCCCCTGCCCCCCCCCCCTCCCCCCTCCCCCAATCACCCTACGGTAAAGCCAACAAATTTACATGTACATGTTCACCGTGCGACAATTGAAGAAATGTGCAAACAAGGATTCGTTATACATGTACATGTAAACCCTCCTCAAACCCCCTCAACTCTTCTCCCCAATCCCCACCCCCTTTGGAGTAATAAAAGCCAACAAATTAACACAGCCCGGCACATATCATGTGCAAACACCATTAGTTTAAACTTCAAACACAATCGCGCCGCGATACGGCCCGAAGACCGGAAGCGGTCCTTTTTAGGCGCAAGGGCCATTCGTTGATACGGCACACAAGGTACATAATGCTACTGCAGGGAAGCTAGGAAATTAAGTGGGTAGTTGACGGTACATATTTAGACTTGATTCCAGCTGTCGCTAAGTCTTCCATTCGGGTTGACCATTCCTGTGGTATCCCTTAAAACACAAGGATTCTTTCCAAATCAAGCATATGCAATGAGCGAACTTTTTTTATCCTTGTCGAAAAAAAAAAACACTACTGTGAAGTCCCTTGCTTAAGGACAACAAGCTGAAAGCACAGAACGACTGGTCCACAGTGGCAACTTGAAACAAGACTAAGACAAATCCAAATGTGATGCGATCAAGTTAAACAGGCATGCAAATGGGAAGTCACAAAAAAAGAGGAACTTCAAATCTTTCCAAGACCTTGTACAGTGTTTTTCTATTTTCAATGGCACACATTGGAAGTGAAAAAAGAGGAAATCAGCTGATCCGAGGAAAAGTTGCATGCCTGGCTAAATGAGTTGTTTGTCAACCCCGGTCAAAAAAAATTTCATTACAGATTTGAAAATAGCACCATCTCAGCATTACTGCTGTGAAAACCGCATGCTGATACCATCTTCAGTTCACAAATTATGGACGTCGGAACACCAAGAGATGTGATGAAGTGATGGGATGAAGCGGCCCTATTTTGGCCTGATCTCCAAATGAAAACTCCCGACAAACAACTCATGTAGCTTGATCACATCACAAATGCTAATCTTGGCCCTATAAACATGCACAACTATTTTTTAATTATGGACAGCCTCTTCTTAAAAAAAAAAGCACAAAGTTTGACAAATCCATAGAGGGCGTCAACTCAATTTAAAAAGCAGCAATTTTCAGTCAACTTACCAGTAAAATGTTTTCGACGACCCGCTCCGGTTTCGCTCGGACAGGACCAGCTCAAACCGGGCAGAGGAGAGATCGATGTCGTCGTCCGGACAGCAGTCGCCGTTCCCAGAATGCACCTGGGGCAGGGACCACCTGACACTGACCGAGCGGGCCAGCCGGTTGTAGACATCGGGCGGTTGGATGTTGGAGAGGAGGTCGCGGAGTTTCTTCGAATGGGGGTCTTCTGGAAAAAGGGTTTTTTGGAGAGTTGTTAAAAAGTGAGTAAATCGCTGAAATAGACATCTTAAGAACAGCAGTCTTACATAAATGTACCACACAAGTGACTCTTTGTACCTACATAGTACAGTATCTCATGGAATGACTGACTGTTATATGTGAGCCGGGCAGTGCTATCATATAGGATAACCCTGTAATATCAATGAATGGGCTAAACCCGGCCCATTGTACAGACCAGATGCATGAAAAGACTTCCAGTGAATAGCCAATCCGAATCAATTGAATACAATTTTATGCACTCTGTGGGACCATCTCTAGTAGGCTTGTATTGTTTTTTTTTTGTTTGGGGGGGGGGGGGTGAAGGGGAATGGGGGGAGGGAGGGGGAACCTTGGGTATCTAAGCCCAGCAGTGCCTTTAATAGGACCTATAAATCCCATGCATTTACCAAACAGTTGACCTTAAAAACATGATCTATTGTCTGGTGCCCTGGTGACAAAAACCAGCTAAGTGACATTGACATTCCAAGCATACATGCGGCAAACCACACTGCTTCCTGGCATAAAAAAAAATTGTCAGGAACCAGACCACAAAACACAAAAGAGGGGTGCCCCAGCAGGCTGTGGCATCTGGGTGACCCCAGGAAAGCCTGAACGTGCCAGTTCTTGTGGGTTGTTTACAAAACCAGGACAGGTTTCTGTTCTGTTGTTGTTTTGGTGGTGTGGGAAAGAATGTGTGTTGTGGATGTGAAGTTGAAAGTGACTTTTCACTTTATGTATATTGATTTTGCAATTTGACATAAAATAGTAAACTGAAGCAATGCAGTAACGTGCAACCATGTATTCACAGGGACTCATATTGACCATAAAATTATGAATTTGGTTTCAGATCGGTGAGGTTTATGCACTATTTGTTCCATTAACTCTAACCCTGTGGGTATATTTACTAGAAAGTATCCTGAATCTGCCAAAATCCATCAATTTTGTCATGCAAACATTTTTTGGTGGCCAGCAAGTCCATCAGAATTCACCAGTTAGCAGGGAGTTAATCTGTTGAGATTCCGAATCCATCAAAAGTCCCACAACTGCTCAATATGGAGGTATCCTGAATCCATCAAAATCCTGCAGTACCGCTAGGCTTCATGTCCTAGATCCATCAAAATCTCCCAACTTTTTCAATATGGAGGTATCCTGAATCCGAAGAAATCCCCCGAAATGGGGGTGTGGATTTTGATGGATTCAGGTACATTAGGGTTAATTTGGACTCTGGAATAATTTTCAACAACTGTGACATAACATTTTCAGCAACTGTAAATAACGGCATCCATCACGGCATCCATAACGGCATCCAAAACTTTTTCATTTTGCCGACGCGCATGGCTACGGCGACGCGCGCACATACCAGAAACCGGAGACTTTTTTTTTTGGCCTTACAGAGTGTATACAGATAAAACATGTAAGTGCATTTTTCATCCGATCCTGAGGAATAAATTAGATAGTATATCTCCAAAAAAAAGAAATTGTCTGCGCTAAACCTGTCTGAGTCATAATTCCATGAAAATCTCAAGGACTGCAAGGTAACAGTGTCAGATCAGAGAGGTCGACTGTCTGCTGATTACGGTAAACCTAGCGGATACCATGGCAACCATCTCTTGACATTATTCACCGCATCTTTCACGGAATGCTGAAGCGAGAATTGTCGTCTCATGCAAGCTTAATGTGAATGTGTACAATGCACTGTGAATGTGTACAATGTATCTACCTGGTACATCCTATTTTGTTCAAACAAAGATAAACTTTGAGTAAATTTCAAAGTTAAATCTTGGTTTAGGAACTTAAAGGGAAAATACAACATTTGCAAACATCAAAAAATAAAACTACCAAATTATTTTGAAATACCTTGCTGGACTGTTAGTGAATGACAGTGTAAAGCATCCTGTAAAATCATGGCACCTGGTATACTGTCATTTTCAAGAAAAGTGGTATTTTTGTATCAATTTCCAACGCTGATCGGCCGGTCAGCGTTGGAAACAACTGGCTTTTTTTCAAATACTGGCCCCAATTGACCATCGCACTTGTTTGCAATCGATTACAAACCTATGAACGGGTACGAGCCAGCTAGACTGGTTCCCTGACCTTACAATTCCCCAATGTATGTAAACTGCTCTGTTTCTTCTTATATGGAGTCAGGGAACCAGACTACAGGAAAATGATCGTTTTTCTTGGTTTTATAGGATTTTCGAACCCAAAACCTCAAAAAAGTCAGTGTAACTATATTTGCTATATGTTTCCAACCCCCCAATTCCATCCATTTCTGAAAATTACAGCAAAAGCAAATGATGTATATTCCCTTTAATAATTAGCAAAAAAGAACGATGGCTGACGGGCAGCTGGTTGTAGGGGAAAAAATGAAGATGTTTTTTTGTTTTTGTTTTTGTTTACTTCAAATTTTATGGTTTATTCAAATTGGAAATCTTTATTATGTTCAGAATACAAGTTTTGAATCACAAAAGAATGTAAAAATAAAACAAATCACTCCTGGAGAAGGCTACATTTGAATCTTTTTTTTTATAAGTTGAATGAAGAAATTGACTGAAGCGGGGTTTGAACCTGCGACCTCCAGATTACAGATCTGGTTAATTATATTTCCTCATAGTTTTTTTAATATACGATGCAACAATGTTGCTTGATGCATATCCACCCCCCATGCCAATCCCCCCCCCCCTTCATCCAACAACATTCAAGCCCCCCCCCCCCCCCCCCAATTAAAACACCATGTCATAATTTTAAAGGCTGATACATAATACAGTACTTGTCCAAAAGATCCTCCAAGTCCACTGGCCAGATTGCCCACACCTGATCCGAACACCCACAATAATTTCCTACTCTAAAATGCACAAGTTTAAGAGGTGTGGGGGGGGGGGGGGAGGGCAGCCAGCCGGCCTGAAATGAGCCAATCTTAAACACAAGGCCAGTAGCCCTTGAAAGCATCGAAGCCTACAGCCTAGATATAGCATCAAGTGTGACCACTCTTGTATCCTCCTTGGACACTTGATGAACAACAAAAAAATCAGATAATTTATGTTGAAGGATCCTGCACAATAGGCATCACATCTGTGGCCCTGGGAACACTTGTAGCTAGTCGTCTTAATACCGGTTTACAGTGCTCAGTTGATGATGGCGCCCGAGGACAAACTGGACCATGTGAGCTTAGCGAGTCCGGTGAGCTTAGCGAGTCCGGTGAGCTTAGCGAGTCCGGTTAAGCACAGAACATTTGCTAAACAGGGAATATTTCTGCTCTGCAAAAAAAAATATTACACATGCATGTATTACCGTGCGACTCTGTCTTAGCGGATATTTTTGCAACACACAAACTTGTTCAGCAGTATTTTTCATACATTTGTAATTTGTCAAAAATGAAAATAATTTTTGGTGTTTTTTTAATACAGTATTTATAGTGTTTTTTTATCCACGTACATTGTACATGTCCATGTGTATGTACATAGCAGTATTTTTAATTTGAATTTTGTCAGAAGAATTTTTTTTTTTTTCCTATATCATATATTATGTTTTAAAAAGCATTTCCCCCTCCGAATTTTCCAAGCGCATGCCATACCTGTTGGCAGTGGGGGAAAAACTGAATGTAATTTCATTCAACAGCTTCTAAAGCCCAGCACGCTTCTAGCAATGATTTACCGGACGGGCTGGACCAAATCAATCATGTTTTATTTCCCTGAATCCAAACTATGCCAATTGCCAATATAATATGGGAATGTGACTCATTTATGTATGCATACATGTACATGGTGTACATGTATTTGCTTGCCTTGAAGAATATTGGGATATACAGTGTTGAATCTATACGCATTAAACCATTGCTACCGGTATGACGTCACACTATTGTTAAAAGTGTGGATTCAAAACTACGAATCTGTTACACTGGTCACAAAGTGTGGATTCGGAACGAAGAATCTTTAGTAAAGTGTGGATTCGGAATTACGAATCCACACTTTGAACATGTCGGACAATTGTTCTCCATAATGAGCATGAATAGGACTGTCTGCGTGAAAATTTGCTTTCCGAAAATTACCCATGCATCTTCACTGTCAGATTCTCCGCCATCACTGCAAAACCTACTTCGAGTCAGAAAGAAATCGTCGTCTGAACTATCCATACATGTATGTCGACGGAAGGAGCAGGGAAAAATGTTGCAACCTGACGCCACTTGCAAAAATGATGATGAGACATGAATCTGGGACTGAGAAATATTTCCAACATGTACATGTAAGGCCAGCTGCGGCCAATTTCACAGCGCTGCTAAGCACAAAAATTTGCTTAGCACAAAAGAAATAAAAGCTTATAAAAGCAGGTTACCAGCCAAAACACCACGTGATGTATATTGCTCATGATTAGTATTCAGCTGATGTTTGCTTAGCATGAAAATCACATGGAGTTTTGGCTGGTAACCTGCTTTTATAAGCCAAACTTTTTTTGTGCTAAGAAAATTTGTGTGCTTAGCAGCACCGTATAATTAGGCCCTGGTAATAGTTTCTTGTCCAGGATTTTGAAAAAAAATGAAGGGGGAGGGCCACTCTCTTCGATTTTCTGAAAAAGGAAGCAGGGATGAAAAACTTGTTTATTTTTTTTCTTGGCTTAAGGAACACACCCACATTATATGCATGAGTTCGTATCCTGCATACACACCGGTACTGGTATCATATCGGTATCATGCAATCAATGCGTTTGTCGTCAAACTGCCCCACCGGTAATTCATGTAATTAGACATGAATGAGGAGCATTCACGAGCGCACTCAACATTCATTGCTCTTCACGCAAAGCCAACGTCTCACAAAAACCGAAACATATGGAACCGTTGGACCGATTACATTGTCCGTCCGTGTGAACAGCTACATGTACACGTACATGTACAGGTACACACCTACGAGGACAATGCTGTTAGGATCATTAACGTACGCGATGAACAAATTGTATGTACAACATGGGTGACTTCATCCTCTGATGGGGGGGGGGGGGGGGCAGGATACATGTACATGTATTAAAGGGAATGTACATCATTGGCTTTTGCTGTAATTTTCAAATATGAACTATTTGAGATAATAGATCAAATATTGTTACACTGACATGTTTGAAGTTTTGTGTTTGGAAATGCTGGAAAAGCCAAGAAAAACCAAAATGTTCAAGTAGTCTGGTTCCCTGACTCCAATAAAGATGAAATGGATCAATTTATAGATGCCGGAAAATTGTAAGGTAAGGGAACCAGTCTAGCTGGCCTGCACCCGTTCATGAACATGTAACCAATAGCAAACAACATTTTAACTGAAAAAAATGGTAAATTTGGAGCAGTAGTTGAAAAATAGTTGGGTTTTTCCAACAGTGGTCGGCTGACCACCGTTGGAAATTGATACAAAAATACCACTTTTCTTGAAAATGACAGTATACATGTACCAGGTGCCATGATTTTACAGGATGCTTTACACTGTCATTCACTAACAGTCCAGCAAGGTATTTCAAAAA
The DNA here is from genome assembly GCF_015706575.1 of Patiria miniata. Classification (NCBI taxonomy): domain Eukaryota; kingdom Metazoa; phylum Echinodermata; class Asteroidea; order Valvatida; family Asterinidae; genus Patiria; species Patiria miniata. The sequence continues at coordinate 2,242,755 of NW_024037056.1, read as the reverse complement.
TGATTTGGTAGTTTAATTTTTTGATGTTTGCAAATGTTGTATTTTCCCTTTAAGTCAAAAGTTTCATCTGAATAGTGTGTACATACCGGTAGGAGCCTTATGCACATAATTGTGTACAAGTGTGAACAAAGGTCTATACATTGTACCGGGTACGTACATGTACAGTACTTGTGCATGTACATTTGGTAAAAATGCACAAAATGTACACAGCACATGAAGTAGTACATGTAGGCCTACATATGTACAGGTACATGTACATACATGTTCATGTACAGAGCATAATTGCGTACATGTGTAAGTGCACGTACCTTCGTAAGTTGACATGGCAGCTGTGTCAAGAGTCCTGTGTGTACATGTACAGCACGGTCTTGCTTCTCTGTACAATGTGTATTAACTATTATGGGCATTCGCCCACAGAAGAATACATTGCACCGTTTCTTCTAGTCGCAGTGTGGGTTTGAAGTCAAAAAATGGTCAAAGTCTAAAACAGCGTCACAACTCGCTAATGTGGAGTCCCAAGTCTGAACTTGTGATCTTTTTTGGAAGTGACGATTATGGGCGTGTTTGAACAATTTATGGACTCTTTATATAGAGAGGACTTTGAAAACCTTTCCCCCCCCCAAAAAAAACAACCAACAAACAAACAAACAGAAGAGCTATAAGTAAACACTCCTCTTTCACATATCGGTATGTATAAATTTACATGTAATGTGCATGTTCCAGTAAAGTGCATGAAAGCACCACATATAATTGTGTTGTAACACATCAAAAGCTAGTCGATGTGCAGTTATCATTATGTGTGCGCATTCTGCAACTAATTATGCAAAATACATGTACCGGTATCTGCATTTTGATATTGAGGCAGTGACCAATCAGCTGTTAGCTATCCTTGGCATGACTGGCTCTGATTGGATGATGTGCCAGACTGCATAAAATTTGCATGTGTAATTCCTTAGAGCAGGCCCCAAAGCCGAACAATAAGGCCAAGTAAAAAAAAATTGATTAGCATCCTGAATTTTTACAAAAAGGAAGGCCCCCCTTTTTTTTCCCCTCCAAAATGGCCGCCCGACGGGCTATATTTCAAGATGGCCGCCAGCTTTTTTTTTTAAATGGCCACCACTTAGACTCAGGAATGACATACCAGCTTATATGGGCTAGACGCAACGGAAAAAGAGGCCAACATGATATCACTGTTTAAAATGTATCATCATTTCAGTTTAAAAAAAAGAAAAAAAAAAGGAGGCGGCCTCCAAAAAAGGAAGCGGGCGAGAACGCTAAACTTTTTTTTTTTATTAGGTCTTACCCTCTCTTACCCTCTAGAAAAGAAAACCCCAACAATTACAAGTACACTCAACGCTTTGTTAAATTATTTTGATTTTTTTCTATCAAAGGAACTTGTCATCAGCCTGAATAGTCCCCTGGATGACTGATGACCTTCAAATCTATGCCAGGGTTCACTAGGGTCGACCGGGGTCATCGAACCGGGTTGCACAAGGGTTAGGATTTGGCATTCAGGTCAAACTGCAGTGCATGTATATACACACAACTCTTTTGACACTGATGTGGAAGTACAATTATGTTGTATAAGTGTGCCTTGTTGCAATATTATTTTTCTGATGTCTACACTCTTTGGAAAAAAGGTTTTTTGTTTTGGGTAAGCAACGTCGATATCAGAATTGTCAATTATCGATATAAATGTACCGGTATTTTGGAAATCCAATATCAAGAATATTCGATATCAATTATCCCATGTAAAAGTGTATGACCATAAAGATGACACTTTGATTAAAAAAACAAACAAAGTCTTAAGTCTCAATTTTCCACAGCTTTCTCTGAAGTACACGTATATTGCTTAAAACGTTTTTCTCAGCACTGACAGTTTGTCCAGAACAGGCAGTTTCTTTTAGGATTTTTAATTGGGAAAACCGCGAGGCCTTTATTTTGCGTCACAAGCACATGTTGTCGCCGAGTTTTAGTTCATTATTCAGCAAACGTTAAACACAATGTATAAACGGAAGATTTATTCTGACAATAATCTGACGCATTTTTGATATTTTTGATATCATTCCTAAACATCAAACATTTCGATATTTCGAAATTTTTATGATTAAAAAATTGCCATCTGCGGCAAAATATCAAAATAATATCGAATAATCGACTACTATCGATGTATGTATCGACGGTGCTTAGTGTTGGGAACAAACAGACCCGCTTTACCCACTTTACGAGCAGACTGGCTCCCGGTCCATACACTATCAGTACTGATTATGGGGCGGGAACCAGCCTATCCATGGGAACTGGAACAGATGTTTCAAAGTAATTTAATTCAATAATTAAACTTGGGCTGATTTTTTTTTCAAATCGAAATATATGTCTCATTCAAAACTCGAAAATAGCACAGGGAACACATCTTTACATGTAATTGACTTTCGGCAGAATTTGAGTCAATTGTTTTGATTGCCCTTTTTCAGACTTTTTTCGTCTGTTACAATTAATTTTTAAAAGCCGATTTATACAAGTATCTGTAATGGAAAATCTCAACTGAATTTGTGCAAATTTTTCTGTCTGGCCGTTGGCAGACTTTTTTGTTTGCTCTAGATTAAAAAACAAGGACAACATGAACCCTGTTATTAAATATTCAAAAACACACTGTGGACCCAGCACAGCCCCTAGGAATGCCGATCCCCTGCCAGGGGGCGTGAACTCCCGACTAGCACATCAGGCTTGTTTCGGGCCCCCTCTGTTTTTATCGAAAGTGACAGGCAGCGGAAAAGGAGTCTGCTCTCCTGGAGGCAAGGCAAGTACATTCCCCCAGACCAGAGGAATTTCCTTCAACTTTCTTATGATCTTTCTTCTTCTCTTATTTCATGTGCAGTCTGCAGAAACCACATTTTTACTGGAATTTGTACTTTTTTCAGAAATCTACTTGTTTTTTTTTAACTGGATCAGCCCACCGTCCGACTAACTGAGCCACTGACCGACTGAAGTCTAGAAAACTTAGAAGTCTTAGAAACCAAAGTTTCTAACAAAAACATTTCCACAAAATGTTGACTACAATATATACATATATGTACATTGTACATGTACATGTACCGGTACCTCACTTGCGAAGTCAAGTTGGACCCAAACTCACGGGCGTCTTTTTAGGGGGAGTGTGGGGGGAGGTGTGGAACCCCCCCCCCCCCTTTAATTGTTTTTCGAAGTAAAATCGTCCTTTTGTCAGCAAAATCGTGTGTCCCTCGACATTTGTCCTGGGATGAAGAGCACCACCTACTTGTCTGATAGTGTCCTTGATCGTCCACTCTGAACGACCTCCCCTAACATGGGGTTCCCCCCCCCCCTCCCCCCCTCCTGACTCAGTCAGTCATCAGTGACTCAGAGAACAATAGGCAGGGGCCAATATGAGTTGCTAAGCACACAAATCTGCTTAGCACAAAAAAGTCTGACTTAGTAAAAGCAGGTTACCAGCCAAAACTCCATGTGATTTTCATGCTAAGCAAACAACAGCTGAATACCAATCACAAGCAATATAAATATCACATGGAAATTTGGCTGGTAATCCTGTTTTTGCCAAGGAAGACTTTTGGTGCTAAGCAAACAACAGCTGAATACCAATCACAATCAATATAAATATCACATGAAAATTTGGCTGGTAATCCTGTTTTTGCCAAGGAAGACTTTTCATGCTAAGCAAACAACAGCTGAATACCAATCACAATCAATATAAATATCACATGGAAATTTGGCTGGTAATCCTGTTTTTGCCAAGGAAACATTTTCATGCTAAGCAAATTTGTGTGCTTAGCAGCGCCATGCAATTGGCCCCTGGTCTTTAGGTCAAGTATAAACATTTTGGGACCAAATGGCTCTTCCTGGGTAAATAATCCAAAAACTAAAGCAACCCTCATGCACACTGGTCTGTAAGTGCGAACAGAATGTCTTCTCGACCCACGTCAGCTCAGACCTGGTCCATATCAGAGAGGACTCTTGTTATTTTAACACGGGAAGGCGCGAGATACTAGGCCGCAACATACCCAGACTCAGGCACTCACAATATGGTGATAGTGTGGGGGCAGCCAGTGGTCTCACCATATGGCCAAGAGATAATTACCCTGTCAAAAGGTTCCTCCAAGAAAGAGAGACACAGACGACAACAAGGCATTTTTATACAGCCATGACATTTAAACCAAAGACAGACATATCCTTCTTCTTTTTTTAGGAGTTGAAAAATGGTGGGGGTGTTACTGGTACATCTGTCCCCCGCATTCCAATTCAGTTTGCCAAGAACAAACAAAAAGGTAATTAATATGGTTGATTGCAAAGTATTCTATGTTATTGATGGTTGATATCACACGTAGGGGTTTAGGGCTCAAAAATTGAGTAGGGATGGAAAAGAGTTGTGGTGGTCAGAGGGGACAAGGAAACTGAGCAGCGCAAGGAGGGAAGAGGGAATTTTTATCTAGAATATTTGGGATTCTTTTGTGACTGTTTGCTTTATACCGGTATATAAATTTAATTTTTTAAGGGGCCCATGTTCTTTTTAATTTTTTTTAATGCAGTCCTTGTTAATGCACCTTTTGTCCCATTTAAACTTATTTTACGAAATCCAAATGTCGGGACCATTGTTTAAGTGAAGTTCTGCATATAGCACTTTCAAAATCTAGGATATGAAAGCCCAATTCATAAGCTTTCTTTTAGCACAAGAATCATTCAAATCACTCATGTACTTTTCAGGTTACGGAGTTTTAAACACAACTGCCATTTTAAGGGTCTGTCCACGGATCAAAAAAGTTCAGTGTTCTTTCAGCAAAGCGAAAACAAATCACAAAAGGATGTGTGTGAGTTGGTTTCGTTTTGCTGAAAGAACGCACACCTGTTTTGTGATCCGTGGACAGAACTTTAAAATGGTGGTTGTGTTTAAAATTCCGTAACTTGAAAAGTACATTCTGATTTGAAGGATTCTTGTACTAAAAGAAAGCTTTTGATTTGAGCTTTCATATCCTAGATTTGGAAAGTGCTACATGCAGAACTTCACTAAAACAACAGTCCCGACATTTGGGTTTCGTTTTTTTGGACTCACCCTGTATATCTGTCAGTTCTTAAAAAAACACCTTGTTTGATTTCAGAAAAAAAAATTGAATTGTTTTTCAGAGATGCTGCTTTCAACGCCAGCAGCATCGCACACATGTTTCGGAATAATCCAGCCCTGCCAAGACTAACTGCCCGAGTGCGTTCCATATGGAAAGATAGAGTGATGTATTACTATTAAAGACCCCCTACAAAAAAAAAGAAAATATGCATATTGCACGCAGCATGGGGAAGAAATATAAATATAGAAGAAAAATATTAATGATCTTTAGGGTTTAAAAGTCTGACATTTCAACAACAAAAATTATATAGATCTGTCAAGGGCTCTGTTAGACGTTGCGTGCACATAGCAAAGCAGTTTAATCGGATGTAGGGATGTTATTGTAATTTGCACACGTGTGAGCTTGTACATGTATTATGTACCGAGTACATGCAATTTGGGCAGCAATCTTCAATTTGTTGTCTGATGTCTGCAATATGTAAACCATATGTGACGACTAAACTTGGTCGTAAATGACAAAACATTCAGTACATGTACATGTATGTCGTGTGGGGAATTCCACTTTGCAATGTACATTTGTGCTGCATGTACATGTAAATGTCACTTGTGTGAGTAATTTTGACAAAGTGACTTCTACCGGTACATGGTACAGTGTACTGCTACATTGCAACTAACGTGTACAAACTACTTATTGAAAGCAATCTGAAATGTAATTGTAATTTTAATTTTTTTTTTTAACTAAATTACCAAAACACCAGAGTGCGAACATGTGTGTAGTGTCAACGCTTGCGCGCACCCATTCACGGCTTCGCCGAATTAAAAACGACTACATTGTACAAACTGACATTTCCAAAAAATGCGCCTTTAGACACATGTTCGGAAATGAACTTCTTTTGTTGTTTTCTTTAAAATGACAGCATACCAGAAAGAATAATTTCACAGGGAGTTTAGTGCCATTACTAACTTTAACCAGGTATGCTTTTCAACAATAATTTAGTCAGATACTTTTTGGAAAGCTGCAAATGATGTACTCTACCGGTACCTTTAACATCCGAGTGAAATTTAGAATTGGTATTGTGGGGTTTCCAGTTTACAAGGTAATTTATTTTAAAAGGAGTTGATTTCTACATGCAGATGCTCATACGGTATGTTACTTGTACATGTTCTGGCTGGTCATTTTGTAAAATTTTTCTTGAGTCAATTTCCGGTTTCCGACACTGTACAATATCTTCTGCAAGCTATTTCTCCCTACATGAGCAGTGTGCCTGTACTGGGCCAGGCCCAGAAGGCAGGCCAGATGGTGACCCTATTTTTAGGAGGAATTATGCTGACATAAGCACGGGGTCGGACATGCTTGCCTGCTCACTCAACTTGCCAGCCGGCTGTGTGATGGTGATGATGTCTACATACATTTTGTGTATTGAACACTGTATGTGTGGCCAAGTGGTTAGGGTTTGTGGCTCATAAGGTCAAGGGTTTGAATCCAGCTGCTGGCCATATGTGTCCTTGGGCAAGCCACTTTACCCCCTCACAATTAAAAGGTGGCCACTATATACAGGTGGCCACTGTAGAAAGGTGGTCACCTAAGACAGGTGGTCACCTACATGTAGGACAGGTTGCCAATATACATGTAGACAGTTGGCCGCTACAGACAAGTGGCCACTATGGACAGTTGGCCACTATAGACCAGTGGCCACTGTAGACAGGTAGCCACTGTAGACAGGTGGCCACTGTAGACAGGTGGCCACTGTAGATAGGTGGCAACTATAGACAGGTGTTCGCTACAGACAGTGGCCACTGTAGACAGGTGACCACCGTAGACAGGTGGCCACTGTCGACAGGTGGCAACTATAGACAGGTGTTCGCTACAGACAGTGGCCACTGTAGACAGGTGACCACCGTAGACACTAGACAGGTGGCCACTGTCGACAGGTGGCAACTACAGACAGGTGGCATCTATAGACAGGTGTTCACTACCGACAGTGGCCACTGTAGACAGGTGACCACTATAGACAGTGCCCACTGTAGACAGGTGACCACTGTAGATAGGTGGCCACTGTAGACAGGTGGCCACTATAGAGAATTGGCCACTACAGACAGTTGGCGACTATAGATAAGTGGCCAATGGACAGGAGGCCACTATACACATTTGGCCATTGTAGGCATCGATAAGTGGCCAATATAGAACAGATGGCCACAATAAGCCACTGTTATACCTTCATTAGGGTATTACTATTCCCTTCAAAACTTTTTCTGAAATGAGTTTCTAAGAATACCACCCACATTGTGAATATGACAGCAGTCTACCTTTAAAACAGGATCACGACAAAAAGTACATTAACAAAACACGCATGAGTGCTATTTATGTTTTCCGCCCAAACAATTCTGAGCAACAAGACACAATATCGCTTTCCGAGATATCAATAATGTGCCTCTGAATAATTGACTAAGCAGTCGGCAACACGACTCCCCGACTCCCAAGCCATTTGTATTACAGATGGGCCGAGGCACTGTCACCGAAACTTGTGGGATTGATTTGTGTGCGAACAGGTTCAGAAGCTGCAACCTCTGTGTACAGTGCAGGTACAGTACATGTGTACACACCCCCACACACAAGGAGGGGGGGGGGAATTTCAAGATCCAAAGAGGAACCGTTCTAAATTTAGCCCCGAGATCACATTTCCTATTCTGAACCGAGTGGGCACAAAGGGCAAAGTAATGTGTCCAGCCCAACGCGTGGAATGTTAATCCATTTTCAGAAAGGGCAAGTTTGATGTGTGGATACTGACTAAAGTGCAACCAGGATCTGCGACCCCTGCACCTTTACGTCCCGGCCCCGCCCCTTTTCCAATTCAACAAAGTGACAGTCACCTCACATAACTCAAGCACGTCGGCATTTTGATGTTTTGGGGGTTGAGCCCTAAAAACAACTTTCTCCTGGTATTTAATGTCCCAAGTTTTCCATTTATCGCTCAAGTCTTTTCCGGGGTGTCTTTCAAATTCGGAACATGTTACAGGGAAGTGAACTTTGGAAAAACCAAGAAGGGTTCACTGAAACCGCCCCAAACACCTGTTTGTCGTTAAATTCAATTTGCATAGCCCCCAAGAGAGGGTCTAGTCTCCTTCTTGGGGTGCACAACTTGTAAGGGTCAGAAGTTCGAATCCACTTGTTGGGTAAATTGATCCAGTTTCAACATGTACTGGCAGGTTTTTTTTAACAAGAAATCTCCATGAATTCCTTAGCTCCAACACTGTGCATTTAATATTTAACCAATGGCAAATTTTATGAAGCAGTGAATTGAATATTTTACATAACAATATATGCCTACTGTCATCATGTTCCCATACAAATATGTATACAATTCAGATGCCGCCTATTCTGAGCGATATTTTAAGCCACTTCCATAACATCAAACCCCGCAATCTGATTTTAAAAGATTGGCAGAATATTCAAAATTCACCAGGGGGGTTTCCGTGGGGTTTCTGTTTTTAATTTGAAATTCAATCCTGTTCCCCTGCCTTGCCTTTTACACAGGCTAGTCACCAACAGTCAGATCATATTTCTTGTAGGCACTGTGACAGTCACATTCCATCAACAGACAAAAGCAGGTGACTGGCAGGCACAGCTGGCTTATCAATCTCCTACAGTCAAAGCATAGCTGTATCAGGTTTCATAACAATCACAGCCAGTCAATCCTGCTTTATGAAGGCAGGGAGCCCTCAACTGTTAAAAACAGTCACTTGATTTATTTGGACTGCTGGGCTGGTTTTGTTGCTCAAGATTGCCAGCCAGAGAGGGAGGGTTAATTAATACGCAAAATGTCAGTCTGAAATCCGAGTCTATTTTGGTCAACTTGAGATGCTCCAAATAAATTTCAGTTATTGGTGAAAACAGTCTGAAACTGGTGCTATAGACCTTTATTATGCTGCCACCATTTCAGTCATGTCCCCTGTATCCAATAACAGTACTGAATGATACTGGTTTTGTGCAAAAAAGGAACCAGACTATTTTTCCTTCCAGCCTCACTTTGGTTACGTTGATTTGAATGGGCAAAAAAATCAAGATGGCCGCAACATGATAATGGTCTATTAACAGCGATCTACTTCACGTACCTTCGTTTTCGTCTATCCTCGGACCGCTGAGCCTCTTCTTCCGGCCGTTCCCCTGCCTACTATTAGCACCATTCTCCATCTTGAGCACCGAGGGGTTGTAGCTCCCCCCGCCGCCCCCTCCACCCCCGTACAGACCCCCGCCGCCCCCTCCTCCTCCCCCGCGGGGCGAGGTCTGGGGGCTGGGGATGTAGCTGGGTGCCTTGTCCTGGTGCTGTCGGTCCCTCAGCTTCTTTTGGAGTTTCTCTCGCTGTTTGTCCGTTCTGTCGTCCCGCGACCGCGAGCGCATTGATGGTCTCTGAGGATCTGGGAGTCAAGACAAAACGGTAACAGAGTTTCATCGACTTTTCAGCAAACCTACTTTTTACTTATCAACGAGCTGCTCCCAAAAGGGGCTCAAATTGTCAAGCATTACAAACCTTGTACAAAAATGACATTCAAATTAAGGGAGATGTTGGGAAAGTGTTGATAAATGGTTAGGAAAAAAATGATTACTTTTTGGAAAAAAAATCATGAAATAAGTTGGAATTTTATATGGCTTGGCTTGCAGTTGGGTGGTTGGTTTGGGGAAGCTTTTTTTCTTTATGGATATCCGAACCCTTTTGTGTAGAAAAAAATCTCACCAATCCAATTAGCAAATTGTACTTTTCAAAAAAAAATGTGCATTCCTGACTTTCCAAACCTATTACCGAGAGCTGGAATGGGTAACTATTTCCACTTCTTATTCAAACAGAAGAGAAAAAAATCCTCAGAGAATCAATCACAAGTCCTCAAAAAGACATTAACAAGTCAATCACAAGTCAATCACAAGTCAATCACAAGTCAATCACAAGTCATCATAAGTCCATCACAAGTTGATCACAAGTCATCATGTTAGGCCAAAAAAAAAAAGTCTCCGGTTTCTGGTATGGAGCTTGCCCAAGAAGTGGTGCGGCGACGCGGCTTTTTTTTTTTTTTTACCGGATTTTTTTGCTTCAAATGTCAGTTGATGACTGCAAATGGTGCCCGACTAAACTTAGTGCAAATATATGGGAGTCCAGAGAGGTCACATAAAGCTTATTCTCGACCATAACCCAATCTAAAAACACGTTAAAATTGTGCAGCAGCAGGATTCCAGTCAAAACCAGTGAGTTTGGCGGTTTTCATCTTTCATTGAAAAAAAACTTTTTCATTTTGCCGACGCGCATGGCTACGGCGACGCGCGCGCATACCAGAAACCGGAGACATTTTTTTTTTTGGCCTTATCACAAGTTAATCACAAGTCATCATAAGTAGATCATAAAGTCAGTCACAAGTCGATCACAAGTCTATCGCATGTCAATCCCAAGACGACATAAGTCGATCATAACTCACACACAAGTGGATCATAAGTCAGCACAAGTCCATCACAAGTCATCATAAGTTGATCACAAGTTAATCACAAGGCGATCACAATCACAAATCAATCACAAGTCAATCATAAGTCAGCACAAGTCTATCACAAGTCATCATAAGTCAATCCGAAATCATCATAAGTCAATCACAAGTCAATCACAAGTCAACATAAGTCGATCATTAGTCAGTGACAAGTAAATCATAAGTCAGCACAAGTCATCATAAGTCGATCACAAGTCATCATAAGTTGATCATAAGTCAGTCACAAGTCAATCATAAGTCAGCACAAGTCTATCGCAAGTCTTCATAAGCCAATCGCAAGTCAATCACATGTCAATCATAAGTCACCAGAAGTCGATCAAAAGTCATCATAAGTCGATCACAAGTCGATCACAAGTCAATCACAAGCAAATAAAAATAAACCGAGGTCAAAGATGTTCCTTTGTCATTAACGATCCTTTGTTAATTACAACTTTACTAACTGACTTGTCAGATCCGATTAGACTATGACCCTGCTAAAATTACAACGGTAACGACAAGATATCATGCAAGTTTGAGCACACATTTTCCTTTTTCAAAGCCGCCTGAAGTATGAGTGAATCCCATGGGTAGCCAAACGAACATGAACGATCTGTTTAATTCCAAGGCCACCTCGTGCGCACATACTTCCATGATTTAATGAAGGAACGCATGACTGGCTTTTGAACATTAGGAAAAAGGATGAATGATTAAAGCTGAGGTTGGATTCTAGAAATGACATTGTCGGCGGTATGACAGACACTGCAGCCGCCTCTGCAGGAAAACCTTTTACACAAGAAATATGCACTGTACATGTATGTGGATAAATGGAACTCAAGCACAAAATAATGGTCAGGCATGCAACTATGACACCACAAAAAACAAGATTTTGTACAGTATTTGGGGGTTTTTTTTCAGTTTTTATCGGGGTTCCCATGCCTTTTAGGACCATAAAATTTGATGACTTTTTCATGACAAAACTATAAAAATCCACAGCCTTCATCAAAATGCAGATCAAAACTGTAAATATTGTTCACAGGGTGAAAAATTCTAAAGCAAAATGCTTGTATCAGCAAAATTTGTAGCATTTTGTCGGGTAGGCCTATAAAAATCAGATTCCCGAAATTCCATGACTTTTTGTCATTTTAACAAATTTCCAGACTTTTCCAGACCTGGAAATTGAATATAATTCCATAAGTTTTTCCAGGTTTTTGTCCACGGAACCTTGTTTTATGGTAAATATGGGAATTGGAAAAAAAGAGGAAATCAGCTGATCCGAGGAAATGTTGCAAATGTTGCATGTTGAAAAGGTGGATTTTCAACTTCACGGATATTTTTTTTTTCTAACTGCACAAATCTACACAAATATCAACCGATGATGAATCCCTATGTCCCATGATATCTGATCCATTACCACACAATGATGAAGCTGTAAGGTACCAGACTAGACATTTAGCATGCAAACGCCACATGAGCCCGTGGTCTAGCACCTCACCTTGGATATGTGAATGATCTGGCATGTTACACTGTTGCTGCTGCTGTTGCTGCTGCTGCTGCTGTGAGTTGTGCTGGCCATGAGGTGGAACATGAGAGTATCGATGAATATTGACATGGTGGTGGGGTGGGACCGGCACGCCCGAGTTGGGCGGCACCGCGGAATGGGCCGGCACTGAGGAGGCCACATGGGGCTGCACGTGATGGTGCATGCCCGGGTTCGGGTACCCCATCAGATGGGGGTAGACGCCCCCCATTCCCCCGGCTCTACCCCCTCCCCCGTTGGGGGAGTACAGGGCCGGGTAGATTGGCTGCTGGGGGGAGAGTGCTGGAGGGCAGGGTGTGTACATGCCTTGCTGTTGCTGCTGTTGCTGCTGCTGCTGCTGCTGCTGCATGTCGTTGACCACGGCGTCTTGGACAGGCTGCTGGAGGGCCATCCCCGTTGGGACCGCCATCGGCGCCGAGACGACGGGAACGCTGGCGACGGTCGGCATGGAGACGGGGCCGTGGCCCGTCTGCACGGTGTGCAGGGGTGGGGGTACGGGAGAGTCTGAGACAAACTGGATGAGTGTGGGGCCTGTAACAGGAAAAGACAATCAAAAGTCTGGGTTGATTGAAGCAAAACAATGGTTCACCCACAATCTCTCAAAACCTTTCTTTTAACATTATCTCAACTAATAAATACGAACATTGAAAATTCTCACAATTTACAATTTTTTTTTTTGTTGGAGAGGGGAACTGCCAACATAAAGCTGAGTTGGTAGAGCACTGGAACCGTAATCAAGAGGTTGTAGGTTCAAACCTCACTCCAGTCAATTTCTTTGTTCAACTTTTAAAAAACAAATTACCCAGTACATGTACATGTACAATAATCATATTCCTTACAAGTGACAGAAACTTGATCATAAAATTTCCGACCAAAAAATCTAGTGAAATTTTTTTCAACTTCGCTGCGTGATTCATCAAAGAAACCCAGACATTTTTAGTACACTTTTGTCGGGGTCCCAAGTCGAAAATGACGCATTACATGTTTTTTCTATGACGTAAAGGAAATTTGACTGGTGCAAGGTAGGGAGGGGAGCGTGTGTGTGGGTTGGTGGGGGGGGGGGGTAGTAGGGGGGGTCCCAAACACAAGCAAGGCTTTCCCCGCCAGGCACTAAGTTTGAGTCATTTCACTTGGGGCAACGTTGTGAGTGGGTCTGGCTTTCCATTCATCATGTACAGGTACCGTACTCATGATTCCCGTGGCCAGTTCAAAGGGACTTTCAGTTTTGAAGCTCGAGTCAAGTTTCAAAACATACACAAATTTTGATAAATATTTCCCATCAGACCGAAACCTATATTTCCTGATGTTTGTTGCATTTGTGTTTTCCCCACCCACGACAGAAATGACTTCACCTGGGTAAAAATGTGTTCAACATTGAAGAGTTGCAAGGTCGCAAATTTCCAAAGATTTTTTCCTTCTGACTGCAGTATTAATTAGCGAGATTTGAGTACCCCACTTCCAAAAGAAACGATTTCATCAGCACGTGGGGGAAATGTTTATGTGACCTTCCATATAGACCTAATATTTGGAATACTCGAAGAAAAAAAGTTTGAAACCAAAAAAAATGTGGGGGGGCGCTGTGTTCCAATGGTTACGGTATTCGACTCATGTGCTGTGGTATGTGACTTCGAACCCCGATGGGGAACATGGTGCATGTGTTCTTGGGCAAGACACTTTACTTCAATTGCCTCTCTCCACCCAGGAATATAAATGGGTACCTGTGAAGGTAGGGACCAAATTGCGTGGTGATCTCGAGCTGCTGCAGAAAATAGTCGCATTCCTGATAAACAGGGATAATAATTGTAAAGCGCTTTGAAACTTTAGGTATAAAGTGCTCTATTCCCTTCTCTTACATCACCTTTTTTCCCTTTATTTTCTAGGTCGTGTTTGCAACATTTCAGTTCCCCATCCCAAAACAAAAATGTCATCATCCTATGGAAAACATTGTGTTCATTATTTAAGAGTTGCAAAGTCACATTTCAAAACCGAAAGGGGAAAAAATTGACTTCAACCTTTTGTAAATGTAGTTCCCATTGTTACCAGGATCTGAATCTAAAAAAAAAAACATGTTCAGCGGCATGGACAAAACATTATTCACGATTGCTATTATCTGGATGACTTTGTTCTCAACATTGAAAAGGATATTAAAAAAAAATCCCTTTTGACCACAACTTCCATGTCCTAATGTTCACATGACAGGATATATCTTCAATTTTTATTCTAAATCTCGGTTAGCAGTTAACAAGTTAATTGGGTTTTTTTTTCAGGAGTTGGAGGATTACATAATGTACATCAAGTTATGTATATTTCTTTTGAAGTCGAACTAAATCTGTGAACCCAATCCATAATTTTCTTTTTCCTTTTTAAACTGTCAGTCGGACTATTTCCACAAAGCCTTTATTAAGACCCCTTCAGGCTGATGCCAAGAAAAAAAGGGGGAAAAAGTTTCTTCTTCCCGCCCGCTTCCTTTTTTCCCCCTGCCTCCTTAGATTGTTTTTAAATTTAAATCACAAATACATTTGCATTTTTGCAATATATATTGTCTTTTAATAGTTTCTAGCATGTATGCAGAAACTATGTAGAAACGGTGACAGCTCCTTTGGACACAAAAGTATCAGCAAAAGAATCGAGAAAATGAAAGAATCCGTCCACCATTTTGGAAAATTCGCCATCTTGGAAAATCCGCCATCTTAGAAAACCCACCGTCTTGGGGAGAAAAAAAAGAACTGCCTCCTTCCTTCTTTTAAGAGGACAAGAAACTATTTTTTTTATTTACTTGGCCTGATGGGCGCTGTACAACTTTACACAATATTGAGGGAGACCCCACTCAGAAAATATTTGGAATGTCAATGCACCAAAGCAGGGCCAACGAAACCCCAAACAATTTGACCCCAGACAGTACAGGGGTATCGGGCAGGTCCACCTCACTCAGCAAGTATGTAATGACAAGCGCATGTTACAATGTACACATGTGTGTGTACTTTTTACAATGTATACAAATGTATATATGTACATGTACTACAATGTATATATACATGAATACATTTTACAATACATGTACATGTACATGTACCTTACAATGTACATGCATGTATACATGTATGTACATGGGCGTGTACCAGTACATGTTTTTATGTACATGTACATGTATACAAGTGCAATGTACCGTACACCCCTCACCATACATGTACATGTATGTTACATACACATGCATTTGCTACAATGTATACATACATGTACAAAACATGTACAGTATGTATTTATTACAATGTCTTGCAGCACACATTACCAAAACAATGCCAAGTATTTTAACAATGCAGCGCATGGTTTCACATCCTCCACAAACAGACAGTGGAACGCTTGGCAGCGGATTTGCTCCAGCCAGACCATAAATCAAAACTCTGTTGTTGCAAACTTGAGAAAAAAAAAAAATTTAAACCAGACTTTTTTAGTAAAAGTCGGTCGGTTCATGTTAATTAACCTTAAAAAAATGTGTTTGTTGCACAGGACAAAGGTGCAAACAGCGCAGGACTGTGATATTTTTGGCTGAAAATTTAGGACCGAAGGTAAAGGAAAAGTACACGCAAATGTATGCATGGTGCCAATATCTCATTACCCTCCTTTTGTTTGATCAGTCACAGACAGTCAAAAATGCAATCCTGTTCCCCTGCCATGCCTTTTACACAGGCTAGTCACCAACAGTCAGATCATATTTCAAAAGGCACCGTGACAGTCAAATTCCATCAACAGATTAAAGCAGGTGACTGGTAGGCACAGCTGACTTATCAATCTCCTACATCAAGCATCTAGCTTATCAGGTTTCATAACAATCACAGCCAGTCAATCCTGCTTTATGAAGGCAGGGAGCACTCAACTGTTAAACAGTCACTTGATTTATTCTCACTGCTGGGCTAGCCTTGTTGACATTACCAGCCAGAAAGTGAGGGTTAATTAAAGGAAAAGAACACACAAAGCACCAATATGTTAATTAAAATTCACAACATCCCTGTGCAAAAGCACTAAAACCCTTTGAGATTTCTAATCTATTACAGCTTTTCAATTTATTTACCTGTGAAAAGAAAACCACAAGAATGGACACCTGTGAAAAGTCAATGAGGGATGTTTCATTGACTTGTGACAATTGCTGAACAATGTATGTAACGCCTGCTTGTCTGTACTATTGTTGAGCAACACTAACAGGTGTGTTTTGTGTACATAATGTAATCACTCCATGAGGATGTACTGCTACATTGTATTTTGAGTCTCATCCAGAAAAATAAAGTTGAAAGCAATACAAGAGTTATTCACTTTTGAATGAGACATCAAACGAATGCCCACAATAGAAAAGCAAGGGTTTTTTTCCTGTCAAACACAAAAAGAAGTTGAAAATTCATGAGGAAAATAAAAATCATTGAAGAGCACAGAAAGTGCTGACTTTAAAGATTATACTCTGTGCCCCTCAAAAATATTTTTTTTTTCTTCTAGCGAATTTTGTATTAATAAATTACATGTAAAATAAATTGCGATTTTGAGCGTTTGCAACCCTCTGAAAAACAGTTTCATTTAGCGAGACAGAGCCAAATTATTGTTTGGCAGCCAATAATTCAGTTTTTTAGTGAAGAAATAATTCAATAACCAAATATCGCTAGATTTTTTTCATTCGATGTCTGATTCGAAAGTGAATAACTTTTATATTTCTAGGAAAATAGCAATTGTAAAAGCGAATATTTTTCGAGATGAAACTCAAAAAAGCACGGGGAACGCATAGATTTACAAATTATACGTTAAAGGGGCAACCGGTCAATGAGCAAACTTTTGCACAAAAATATCTTTATATTTCAGGTTAATATTTAGTACAGAAAATCGTACATAGGCCCTAGTCTTCTGATAAATTCACAAAGTATGTTTTTCTCAAGTTACAATCAATTTTAACACACCTCTAAATAGTTCCACCCCACACTGCCTCTTTAAAGTTTGCCCCCCACTGCCCCTTTAAAGTGCCCAACAGAGGCAAGGCAACAAGCTGGGAACTCTATGATCTCTTCTGTGTTCAATTCACAGGTGGCTGACCTCACCAGGGACACTCCATTATTCAACACCAGCTTCTAATTAAATGGACAACCCCACTAACCACTGCGCTCTGTGGTGAACTCCTTTGAGGGACTGGAGGGGAAGACTAGCAACAGACAGGTCGGGACTGCCTTGTACCTGGTACATGCAGGCACATCAGACAATGAGCATAATGATTGAATGTGGTCATGTGCATGTGTGCCACATGTACATGTGTGTGATTTTCCTCAGTGCATGCTAATCTGTAGACACTGTGAGATGTACACGTGATCTGCAGATAATTTGTCATCCTCTCACAACAGCACATGATATTTGCCCAACTACAAGCCAATTCTTAAAGAAAGATATTAATATTTGCAAACATCAAAACACAGAAACTACCCAATTATTATGAAGTACCTCACTTGACTGTAAGTGAACAATAGTCTCAAGCATCCTGTGAAATCATCGTACCCTGTGTGCTGTTATTATAAAAAAAAAATGAAATTTTTGTATCAATTCCCAACGATGCTCGGTCGACCATCGTTGGATAAAAACTGACTTTTTTTCCCAAATACTGCCCCCAAATTACCAGATTAAGTTAGTCTATATTGTGTTTGCAATCAGTTTCCAGTGAACGGGGATGCAAGCCAGCTACATGTAGTCTGGTTCCCTGACCTGACAACTCTCTGACGTCTATAAATTGCTCCGTTTCGTCTGAAGCAGGGTCAGGCAATCAAGACTACAAGAATGTCAGCATTTTTTCTTGGTTTTTCCAGCATCATGGAGCTATAAAACATATAGTCCATGATTACATGTAGTATGAACACAAAACTTTGAACAGATCAGTGTAACAATATAAATTTGCTGTAAAATACTAACCCCCAAATCCATCCATTTCTGAAAATTACAGCAAAATTTGTTGTTTACTGACATCTTGAAAGTTGTACATGTATATTACTGACACCTTTCAGCAGCTTACAATAGTTCATGTACATGTACCGGTACCGTACACTTCAAGGCATAAAACTGCCCCAAAATGGATCAATTGTGCAATATTTTACAGTACATGTAAATTACATTGTAAATAAAATAAATTGTAATGCTAAAAGGACTTTTCATCGTATCAACAATCTCAAAGCGCTTTACAATTATTCCCCGTTCATCGGTCCACGAAACCACGCGGCAGCCGATATCAGCGCACATTCGGTCCTCTACCCTCATTACATTGTGAATACATCAATTTATACACAATGTGGAGTCAACAAGCCCCACGATTGAAACTCCCTCAAGTCTTACTGCAATCAGCAGGAACAAGGTTCAACTCGATTGCCGTGTCCAATCGCTGGCACTCCTTAGGGGGGTAGACTAGAGAGAGGCTGTGGAGACATTCTGGGGTCAAAAGTTCACCGGTTTCATAAACCCGGCTTTGGAAATGTTTTGTTCTCAGCAACCAAACCGGACAGCGGAAAAACATTGTTTTCTTCAGTGATCAATTTCCAAAATTGATTTGTTGAGTTAAAACATGACTATACATGGACCTTTGCATATAATGGGTATATATTTTTGTATACAAGTTTGTAGTAAACGTACACGTACGTGTACATGTATACATACAGTTGTGTACTGTACATGTATACATGTACCGTATACATTATGCAAGCACATGTACGGTACATGTTCAAACAGCATTATCTACAAGTACATGTAAATGGAAGGAAATTTTTAAGATTTTGAATTTTAAAATCAACAAATTTACATTTACTTGGCGTACTGCTCAGAAGTGTACTAATACTATACATTTTGTACATTTTGTACATGTACCAGTACTACAATTTTTCTGCCTCACACATTTTTCTGGCACCATAAAATCTCAACATGTTGACTGTTTTAGCCCCATACAATCTCAACCTGTGGACTACACATACCGGGTACGTAACTAAATGTACTAAAACAAATATGTAGACCAATTCACTTTCTCATGGATAAAATTGCAAAAAAAATGAGGGGTGGGGGGCGTTTTCAATGCTCCAGAAAATCTGGGCTTGGTACAGGAGGTCACCGGAATCTGCGCCTGGAGGTGAAAGGGTTAAATTGTCAAGAGGAATTTGGCCGAGCGATCCCGGAGTGTTACCATGGAGGCAAGAAGGAGGCCAATTTATTTCTGGTCATTGTGAGTATGGAGCGAGACACTGTCAGAGTATTACAGACTGGTTTGAACACATAATTTGCAGGGCAAGTAACAAGGGTAGTGACTTTGGTGCTGGGACAATGAAATGTCTGTGATATCTTCCAGCACAAAAATAGTCACTCGGTCCGTTTTTAGAAAACTGGGCTTTAGTTTTGGGACTCGTTGGAAAGGACACTGAATAAGCTTTCCAATGATAGATTAGAATCAGACAAAATATGACGACGCAGGTGTATTCAGTTCCTAAGTTTCAAACCTCAG
Source organism: Patiria miniata (assembly GCF_015706575.1). Lineage (NCBI taxonomy): Eukaryota > Metazoa > Echinodermata > Asteroidea > Valvatida > Asterinidae > Patiria > Patiria miniata. The sequence continues at coordinate 2,223,126 of NW_024037056.1, read as the reverse complement.
AAAGTTTAAAATTAAAAATTGACAAATGTGTCCAAATGAACTTTAGCAATGAGCAATGCACCTACCGGTATTTCTATAGAAGTAATCAACATGAAATTTGGATACGGTACATTCATCATAATTTGACCTAATTTATTTACCGTGCATGTACACCAATTTTCATCAATATTTTATGTTTTCCATTTGAACAGGAGGCATCTTTATTGTCCATAAATATTCTCCAGTTCGGCCTCATTAAGCTCGGGGAAATTAACATTTACGCATAACGCATACTGGGCAACCATCTCTTCGCGTGTAGCTTGGGCGATGTTCACGCGTGCGTACTATACACCCATGCGACAGTTCCACGATTGCTTTGTAAAGCGCATGCGTAATAGACTGTCGTAACCCGTGCGACGGTATACTACGCATGCGTATATTTACCCTGTGTGTGAATCCTCTCACGCGCTTGGTAAACAGCAAAAATAACATTTGGCAATTGATAGTGAATTGACCAGTGACAGCTCGGCTCTGGATCATGAATATGTATGAGGTACTGCAACGTATGTCTCCTGCATACTAGCAGTGACTAGGAACGCAATAGGGATTTAGACACCATGTATCCACAGGCATTTCTTTTGACTGACCCTGTCTGACAAGTTTGTGACTAGCTGGGTGTCCTTTGAGTTGACCAGCCAACAACACTTGAGTCAGTTTCCTTTTTGTCAAGTTCGTTGAACCGGGCAAAACAAAAACAAGCAAAGCACTAGATGCCAGTACTTTCTAAACCTTCAGGGGGTTGGGAGGTTTCTGTGAAACCAGACGACCAACGAATTCATTATCCAGAATTCGGACCCGGGTGCATCGATATTGAACGAACAATTGAGGGCGCTTTGTGACAAGTTTGGATGACAAGTACATTGATGGTCTGGTCACAAGTCCATCTAGGGGTGTGCATTTAGGGGGCAGTGCGGAAACTTGTGACAACTCATGACAACTTGTGACAACTTGTGAAAACTTGTGAAACCTGGTGACAACTGGTGACAAATTGTGAAATCTTGTGACAACTTGTGACAACTTGTGAACTATCACAAGAAACTAGACTACAACAGGACTTCACTGATTACCTATTTTCTTTAGTTGCGTCTGGGTGTGTATTTTTTGCTGTCCCTGTTAACTACCCTGTTCTTTGTAAAGAGGAGCAAAACGCTCTTAAAAAGGTTAATGTAAATGGAGTATAAACTTCTCTGAACTTACCGTGAATATACTGCACTTGGTCCCCGTTGCCTATGGGAAACGCCTCTCCTTGTTTAATCTGCAGGTAGAAGACGTATTTCTTATTGACCTGCCCGGCATTCTGGCCGGTATCGTGCACCTGTCCCTGGGGCGGGACCTCGTCCCCTACCCCGACCCCCATCCCGGGGTAGTCCTGGACGGGGGCCGGCACGCCCACAGCGTTCGTTGTGTAGTCCTGCCCGCTGGGGTACATGGGCTCGGCCGGGGCGTACTCGGGCGAGTAATCGGCCACAGTTTGCTGCTGGGCGTCGTACTCCGACCCCTGGGCCGTATAGTCCAGCCCGTTCCCGTCCGCGTGGCCGTCCACGTATTCTGTGTAGCCCGCCGGCGCGGTTTGCGGGATCTGCAAGGGCCCGTTCAGGTAGGGCACGGGTACCGTCACAGGATTGTTGTTACCAGTGCCACTGCCTTGGTTCTCGACCGATGAGGAACCGTCCGAAGGGTAGCCGTCCGGCCCGTTCTCGGCGGCGGGGCCCGGCGGGGTCTTGACGGCGTTGCCGAGGGCCGACTCCAGCTCGCTGCTGGTGGAGCTGGTCTCGCTGCTGAGCTGGGTCTGGGGGAGGTCATGCATGGACAAGTGGTTGGTCATGGTGGGGTAAGTGCCTATCACAGGCTCCGAAGCAGACATAACGAGAACCGGCAACACGCAGAAATCGGAACCCAAAACAGCCGACCTCGATTATCCCGTCGATTTGTTGAAACCGTTCAGATTACTTCGCAGTGTATTCCAATCGGTACGTATCCTAACTGTAAGGCATCAATTCCAGTCACCTAATACTGGAAACAGAAAAAGAAGACAGAAAATAAGAAAAATATTTTAAACCAAAGCTGAACAGGAAACCATATTCTGTGTCCATTCTACGATCAAATTTAAAGTGGACTAGCCAACTTCTGAAAATGTTAGTTGAAGTTACATACGTTACTAAAATAAATTGGTCGTGAAATTAAGAGGAGCATAATTTGCACTAGTTAGTATTCAGTTTTGAAGCTTGGATATTGCTCAGTCTAGATGCACAAGTATTTCCACAATCGCCAGACAGATTTCAAATCTGTTGAAAAACAGATACAGTGTAACGTCGCTATACCAAACACCGCTATACCGAACATTCAGCTATACTGAACATCATCCTTGGCTCCCAATTTTTGTGTAAAAAGCGTACCGAACATTGTTGTTGAAAAATGTCAACAGCCGAGCGAAAAGTGGTTATTACTTCCCCAAGAAATAGAAGGGAAAAACTACTAAGCTCAAAAACTGTGTAATTACATGATTCAATAGTCGCACGTACCGGTATTGAAAGTGGTCTTTCAGTAACTACCAGTGCGTACAGGGTGAATTTCTGCTTACGAAATTGGAAAGATGAATGGACAGGTTTTGTGAATCAGCGCGCGGTTTGTAAATACTACAACTATAGTCAACAGAGTGTGAAAAACCACAACCTGTTAAGTATCAGATTAAAATCGCTATTCCGAACGATTGCTATTACGAACAATATCTGTGGATCCTGCGATAGCAACGTTCCACTGTATTGCAGCAAGATCAATCCCTCCCCCGAAAGAAAATAATTTTCAACAGATATAAGTTTCAATTATGTTTCAAATCCAAGTCTGAATATAAAGTCCACAATTTCCCATACTTACAGAAAAAAATTAAGGAAGACAGATCTAAAGCAACATGTACAAAGAAAGAAATAACAGACTTAAGGCAAACAGAGAACAAGAATGAGCATCAGTGGTGAGGAAATCTACACTAAATATGAACAAAAAAAAGCAAATGTACGGGGCTGTATCTCATTTTTTTCATCAAAAAGTGTGTACATTTTTAGTTCTTGTGTCATTTCCGATGGTGTCACTAGGGGAATCCCCACGCCTACATTTTTTTTTTCAAGAAAAATGTCCTGGTATCTACATGTACATGAACACATGGGAATGTGATGGTTATTTTGAGGAAGTCAACGTGGCATTTCGGGTTTCAGGTGCATGGTACATTGAACATGCATGTCATTCAAAATTGCGACACCGGTTTCAATGCATCTTTCCTTATGCTTTCTGTATCCTTGTGTTACCGTATACCAGGTATATGATGTTGTTTTGCCATGTCACTGGGCAAAGTGATTCAAATGATGCACATACGCAATCAGAGTCTCTTAAACGTCACAACATTGGGAAATCACAACATTTGAGCAGGAACAAAATAGAAACAATCATAATGAATGTTACCGGTACATAGACAGGCTTGTTTCGTTGTGAACCTGACGTGAGCGTACATGTCCCGACTGTACATGTACTTTCATATTTCTACACAGAAATTTATATGAACAGAAGTCTTGATTGTCATCTTTATGGTAATATAACGCTCAGACTTTTAACTCCCAAAAGAGGACCATTTACCCGGTAGGTGGTAATCGTCTATGAAATATGTTTTGAAATTTAAAAAAAAATACAAAAAATTATTTACAGCTCAGCAAATTCTATTAATTAAAATAAACAACTAATTTTACTAATTTTTGTGCAATTCTTTAGTTTCTGTACCTAAATCCAGTTACACCATATTTATTTTGTGAAAGAGTTCCTCATTTTAAAAAGTAATAAAACTACTTTAAATTGAGAACGATTCTGACTTAAAAAATTTATACATTTCACATGATTCCTGGAAAAAAATAACTCTATGAGAATGATCCTGTTCCCTAGGGAAACCTTGAGTTTCCTGTCTGAGGGTGGCCGCAAATTTTTTTTTTTTTTTTAGGGTTGGGGGTGGTAAATTAATGATTTTTTTTTTCCAGGATATTTCCCTATACAAATAGCTTGTTCATTACACATAAAAATACATTTATGACAAGTTAACAGCCGGATGTCTGTGACCACATTAACCGCATTAAGACCACGCAAGAACTGCCAAGTAAGTAACATAGCATGCAGCTGGGCCCATGTACATGTACATGTAATACACAAGTCCAAGGAAAGAATGTACATGTAGTATCCAGACACCACTTCAGTGGTTGCCTACAAAGTCAATGGAGAGTCAAGAACATTTTCAAAAGTATTTCCTAACAAATTGGAAATGTTTCTCAGTCCCAGATTCATGTCTTTTCGACATTTTTGCAGTGACCGACCTTCACTGAGATGATATATGATGAAAAAAAAGTGGCGTCAAGATGCAACATTCTTTCAAAGTCCAGCAACAAGTCTAGAGGTTTAACAGTGACAATTTCCCCCTCATGTTTGCTCAGATCTCTTGTTTTGATGGTCTGAATTTTGAAGTTCTATTACTTTGCGGTATGGAAAAAAAATTTCCCCTAAAAATCACAACCTGACTGTAAGTACAACACATTTTACGCAGCTGCAAATATTTGGTGTTTTTTTTTTTTACAAGGGTCAAAATCTGAAAAGAGTATACCCACTGGGAACTGGAAGGGCAATGCTGGAACTTGGCCAAACAAATCCAACTGACTCACGGAAGCTTTCCATGAAAATAAACCTCGCCAGAAAAAAACAAAATCCCCAAATCAAAACCAATTTTCACTTACCGGAACACGCACACAGGCACAAGCAACACATTCTCGGTCTTCGTTCGAGGAATTCTAATGATCCAAAGTACGACAGAACTCTTAATGTGAATCGGGAACGTGACTTTGATACCAACAATTCCTGTCCCGTCGTAAAAACAAAACCAGTCCTAATGTAATTCCGACTACAAGATAGACTCCCGCGGTTCAGGCATCAACATCCAATGTTGTCAAAACAACTAAATGGCCATGAAGTTGTCCACCAGCGAAATCAGCCCTCGCGATCACCGCTAGCAGCCCGAGTGAGTACCGACCCAACTTGTTAGCCTGGGAATGGCATCTTGGCCTTGCCTAGGGGTCGTGACCTTTGCCCCGACCTGTCCTCCTGGGCTTTTTCATCCGGTAATGGGAACCACAGCTGAGCGCCAGTAGGGTTTAGGGGAAAAGAATGCCAGGCAACAAGTTGCTGACGCAGGGAAGGTGTTGGAACAGGGAAAGAGTGCTTTCTGTACTTGAAATTTGAAGAGAATAGGCTTGGTGGTGTACATGTTAAAGAAATTCCTTCTTCAATGTATTACACGCTGCAAATATTCAGTGACCAATTAAAGGATAAGGCCTAGTAACAAAAAAAAAGGAGTTTCTCAAAAACAAAGGAGGCAGGCACTTTTCCCCTTTTTCCAAGATGGCTGAGTTTCCAAGATAGGGGATGGATTTCTCAATTTTCTTGACTACTTCGCTGATTCAAAATTTTGTGTACAAAAGAGCCATTACCCTTGCCATATCTACAATTTTGTTGAAAATTATCAAAAGACAATATTGACAAATTATGTGCAAAATTAAATTAATAAAAAAAAAGGGCGGTAGGCCGGGAAAAAAGGAAGCGGGCGGGGACGAGTAAGTGGATTCTATTATTTACTTGGCCTTACATGGGATGAATGAAATATAGTGTAAGTTCTATTTTTTGGACTAGTGTTTCATATTTGGGCCGGTTGGACATTTGAACCATCTTATAAAATTAAAAAGGAGAAACTATGTCAAAAGATCTAAGGGTACAGTCATTCAAAATCTAAAGTATTCTTGGAAAAATTAATAATCAAAATCTTGAATTTCTGAGAGCAAAGGAAACAGTTCAAGTTTGGTTTCTCAGACTTTCAAAGCTATAATTCTCCAACCCCGTCCCCAATGGTTACTTTATTCTAAACTTCGCTTCCAATAGTAACATCTGGATGGGAAACTGGATGGGTAACTCTCCACACTCCAAACAGTTCCAGAAATTCAAAGAAAGTTGAGTCCACACTTTTATAAAATTCCAGGATTTCAGTAGGGTGTAAGGCCCTTTGGGGTATGAACTAACGTCAAGGACTTGAATTTAAGAGAGCACAAGACTAGACATTTTGTTTATAAATCAAGAAACTTTCATAATAATTCTCTGCACTACAGTAAGAAAATCCAGTGCCAAATGTTGAGTCCACTAGTAGTAAATTTAAGGTTAAGGTTTCATCTTTGTTAACAGAATTATTTGCCACACAATGTGGCTGTACGAAACTGATGATCTTCAGGAGACAAACTCGCAATCCACTGCTAACCTGGCCCCGCAACATGAGTGGCCTTCAGCTCTGAGAACCTTTTAAACTTTCCAACTGGAAATCATTTAATTACCAACAAAACCTCTTCCTACTCCCCCACCCCCTACCCCCCCCCCTTTCCCTCCAGACATTAGGAAGTGGTCTACTGAATGCCATTAAGGGCTTGACTGTTTAAGAGTTTTACAACAGCAGAGTGTGCAAGGAACTGTGAGATTTTTCACAAGCACGTTCACGACCAACTTGACTTTCTGTAACATAATTGGTCTTTCAGCTCCACGTGATACAAATCCCATCTCTGATTTTCTGTTTCCGTTGGCAAAGATTCGTAAAAATCGAAATCAAAGCTTGAAGACTCAAACTCCACCACTGGAATGCTGACTTGCTGTAACATATCTCCCAGTGGTAAATAAGATCAGTCATCAAATTTTGTCGGTTTTCCCGGAAGAAATTCGAGAATCTCTCATTCCTCTCAAAATTAGTTCCGGTTCCTGTTCACATATACTGCACACATACATATATTCCATGTACCAGTGCAGACACATGTGTTCACATGGAGTAATGTACATGTACACTGTATATTTGGTTTCGTTGTCTTATAATTATAAAGTGAATGTGTCGATATCCGTCGAAATTTTCACTTAAAAAAAATAAAGATTCTAATGCTACAATTTATGTACATGTACATGTACACATGTATACGCTTCATCCATAGTTCAGTTGATGGACATGTACATGTACCGGCACATGTAGGCACTGTGTACATATAATGTACATGTACATGTACTATCCCTTTCCATGTACAGTCGCCTCTTGTTAGTACAAACTCTGTTAATACAAAATTCTGGTTATAACAAACATAAAGCCTTGGTCCCGACTGTGCATTTATGTGCACATTGAATGGGACTGATGTTCCTCTTAATACAAAATTCTGATATAACAAACAATTTGGCTAGGTCCGAACGAGTTTGTTATAACGAGAGTCGACTGTACATACATGTACTTTTATACAAACATGAAAGTACAGTAATAGGAAACAGGCATTACGCTATTTGGCATTACACCAAAACTTGTGTACGGTACACGAACATACATGTACATGTATGTACATGTATGTGACATGAACACGTTGACATGTAGCGGGTGAAAATACATTAATTTTCAATGTTGTACATGTACATGTAACATTCCCTATACATGTACATGTACATGAATATGTGTATATTCCATGCACATGTACATGTACAAGTACAATTTACATCTTTTATTTCTATGAATATTTATCTTCAAGCAAACTTGAATCCTCGGTCCTGATTGGTCAATCCATGGCAACAAACATACTACATTATACCTAATACCACGGTCCATACCGCGGACTCTGCATATCGCGCTAATCTCAGATGTGAGCGTCATTCCTGCTGCACAAGTTCATGCACAGCGTGCGTGCTCCATCTTATAACTGTGCGTCAAGTTTGCTTGAAGATAAATTTGTTAAATCCCACGCTCGTGGAGCACGGAATAATGTAGTGCGTCTGCATCCTACATTACCACTGGGCCGTGTTCTAGTGCTACGATTCAGTACAAGGTACCGGTATGTACCAGTACAGCACGTCCTGTACATGTTCATGTATATTGTACACACAAGTAGACACATCTTTGAGGGAGTTGTGTCAACCCAGACCGCATCAACTACACGTTCTAAATTGTCTGCAACAAACAATTCCACCCTGTACCTGTCACTGCCTGTGCTGGACATGGCACTGCCAGTACCATGACCCTAGATTTCCCAGAAATATACAAATGTACATACCGGTAGTACAATGTAATGCATGCGTTTCAACATCACCGCAGCAACTCCAGCTGTTTTGAGTTCAGCCGGTCACGTTTTTTCTACCACTCCCAAATTCTGATTCAACTCAAGAGTAAAGACCAATAACTTATCGCTGTTGGAATTTCTAAGCAAGCCTATCCCCAAAACACCACTCTGTGAAACCATACTTTGTAGCTTCATCATACATGTATACTTATCAAATATAATTATGAACTGCACCTATATGTATTTTATTTAAATGTTGTTCACTCCTAGGAATGGAATTTTAGTCCCAATGACATTCGTCATTTGCAATTTTTCATGCAAAGTACACCTGCCTTTACTAAAATTCAAATTTCTACGGAAATAATTCGAAGGGCGCCTGGGCCAATTCCAGGACCCAGTTTCGACTCACAGCAACAAATTTGCTAAGGAAATTTAAAGGGACCATGCAATGTATTTTTTGTAATGCAAATCCTTGAAAATGCACCTTTATGTCCCATTTAACCTTACTTTCAATTTCTGTTATTGCCCTTTTTCAGGGTATTTTGGTGCCTTTTGGGGTTTTTATTCTAATAAAAATGTCCATATTCATGGCAAAAGTGTGATGTCATTTTAGGCAAAAAACCTCAACGTTACAGCTATTTCAGCACAAAAAAATACCAACATTTTTGATATTTTGCTGTTGAAATGTTTTTCTTTGGTGATTCGTTGTTGTGTCAGCACATGGCAGTGAGCCAATTGAGCAATCTTTTCTCACAAATGTTTTCAATGAGCACATTGTTGGGTTTACAATTTGAACAGAAAACCCCTAAACTGAACAGTGTCTTCCTGAAATGACATCACAGCAACAGCATCAGTTGTCCAGAAAAGCATGGAAAAATTTTAATGTTTCAAGAAGTGCTCATTTCAATAAAGATTAACCAAAAAGGGATGACAAATTGAACACATTTAACAAATAAGAAATAACAGGAGCAGAAAGTTGCACAAAATGGTTTCGTCAGAAAAATTCATCACATCGACCCTGTAAGTGTAAGGAAGTAAATTATAAGCCAAGAACCAGCTGGGAAATCAGGTTTTTCAAATAAAATGTTTCTGTGGTTAGCCACATTCATCACTCTTTTTAAAAGCACGCACCATTAAAATTGGCAAGGCCCAACAGAGGCAACGACCCCGGCAGTCACTTTCACAAATCAGGCAAGGAACTTTTTCAAGGTCTTCTGTATTTGAGGAAAGTTCAGCGTGTCCATTTGAACTTTGAAGAGTTATATTTCCAACAACGCAATATACACAATTGTCTAAAAACAGATTGATTTACATTACAAACAAAACCTCACGCTGTCAAAAGTGAGATAATTCGAAATCATTTCACCTGACATTGACAAATTACATGTTATCATTCTGACTTTCTGAAGGCACTTTTCCTTGTATCCATTTGAAGAAAAAAGTGCAAAAGTTGCACTGTTATTGAAACGTAAATAGAACACACACAATATAAAAGTTGTTTCTAAACTACATGTACTTTCATCACTTTTTTTGTATTTGTAAATTGTGTTTAAAGGGAATGTACAACATTTGCTTTTGCTGCAATTTTCGAAAAGTAAGTGGATTTGGAGGATTGGAATGTTATAGGAAACATTGTTAAACTGACTTGTTTCACATTTTGGGCTTGTACTAGTTGTAGATGCTTGAAAAACCAAGAAAACCAATCATGTTTTTGTAGTCTGGCTCCATGACCCCACTTAAGATGAAACAGAAACTTTATTGTAAGGTAAGAGAATCAGTCTGGCAGGCTTGTACCCTTTCACAGGTGTGTAATCAATTGCAAAAAGACGCGGAATAACTAAATATGAACAATTAGGAGCACTTTTTGAAAATAAGCCAGTTTTCCCCAATGCTGGTCAGCTGACCAGCGTTGGAAAAATACATTTTTTTCTTACAAAACTCAGTACACCAGGAGCCACAATTTTACAGGATGCTTTTAGACTGTAATTCCCTAACAATCCAGTAAGGTATTTCGTGATAATTTTAACATTTCATTTTTTGATGTTTGCCAATCTCCCCTTTAACTTCCGGTATATAACAGCCATCAAATCTGACTTCATGCAACCAGGAGTGGGTGGGATTAGTAAAAGTTCACAAAATGGTGTTCATCACGTTTTAGAAAAAAACTCTTCATGTATACATTGTACATGTACATGTATGTACATGTATGGTGACGGATCCCCATTGAAGACTACACACAAGGAAAAACAAGTCAACACTTACCCTTTACAAGCATGATATGTAACTCCGACAGAAAAGAAAAGTTTCACTATAAACAGAGCCCCTTTCCGACCATAACGGCCGAGAGCCCATAAATGTCTTCCACAGGAAAAAGATATATCCGATCCACATGCACCACTGTATGTACATAGCGGTACAGCACAAAACTCTGCAAACCACTACAAAATGTATACCTCAGCGGTTTTCCTTTTTTGCCCTGTGTCTGGACCTATCCCCTCCTGAACGTTTCCCCTCAAATTTATAAATATTTTCCCACAGTCGAGCCTAGACTGGCTGACCTCTCCAGCAGCGGAGAGCTATGGCATTCCATGACCCAGTTGAGGGGCATAGTGAGGGGGACTGCACAGTGACAGGAATAGACCCTGTTTTGGACTGGGTCGAGCACACTGAATGAGTGTATGGAGTTGTCAGCAATGCGTACATGTACATGTACTTGTGCTGCACTCATGTACATGTATGTCATGTACAACACATGTACATGTCATTGAATGTGTACAAGTTTTCACAAGGGTCATGAAGTGTACATGATGTCATGAATTGTAATCCACATGTATAGAACATGTACATGTACAACAGCACATGCACATGCACCTGTAAGTTACACATGAACACCTGTATGTAAATGAACATGTACTGTACATGTACATCATGTACACGTGTAACTGTACATCATGTACACGTGTAACTGTTCAGTGGTGTCAGGAATTACACATGCACCATGTGCACAGGAACTGTATTGCACATGTACATTGTATGCACATGTACATGTACATGTACGTACAGGGGCATGTACAGTACACATGTATAACACATGTGTAATTGTACATGTACATACATACATTGTACATGTACATGTACACTGCACATATACCGGTACATGTATACATACATTTGTTGTGTATACATGTACATGTACATAATTTTAGAAGTAAGAACGCTCAAATTACGTCATGAACAATAATAATTTGTTAATTCCCTTTTCTCTCCATAAATTTAAAGACATCTCAAAAAGCAAATATTTAGGGATGTTGTTTCCTGAATCCTTGTAAAGAATGTAAATTATGCTACATGTACAATGTATCTGTAAAGAATGGTACACGTGTACATATGTACATTGTCAAGTACATGTACATGCATGTCTAATGCACATCTTGGGAATTCCCAAGAAAACCCATTCACAGTGTGCAATGTACATACATGTATAAGTTTCTATGTAGGAGGTTCATCACAAGGCTATAGGCATAAGCCGTCCAGACTTATTTACGACTGATCCAATTTCTCTGCATTATGCAAAGAATTCCTGAAAGCTACGTCCAGAACAGTGCAAGGTTAATCTGCAACATGAAAACATCATATTGTTTTTTTTTTCATGCGAATTATCTTAGTGTCTACAATCATGAGACTGAATGTTTTCACCGAAAACTTTTTTTTCTTCAAAATTCTGTTAAAAAGTTCTTCTTTTTTTAATTCAAACATATTTACATATTTTGCACAGATTGTGTCAACTTATTGTCTTTTTATTTCATTAAAAGTGTTGCTACCAGTATGTAGAAAGGGTTATGGCTCCTGTAAACAATTTTGTAAATATTTTTGTTTCAGCAAAATAGTTGAGAAAATTAAAGAATCCATCCGCCATCTTAGGGGGAAGAAAAAAAACCGAAGCAGTCCTGCCTCCTTCATTTTTTCAAAAAGACCGGACGAGAAGCTTATATTTTTTTTTTCTTGGCCTAATGAGCAATTTTTTTGGAGGGGGAAGGAAAGGTTCGTCAAATTTGAGATTAAGAATCACAATATTGTCACTAAAATAACATGGGTTAATCTTTGTGCTTCTTTGCAGTAGTACAGTACAGGTGTGAAGAGCAGCATCAGGAATTCACCTGACGTCCCTTGACAATTCTAGCCAACATAGGCCCAGTGTGAACGCACAACTCCAGTAAAAATTCATGTGTGTATAATATGTCCAGCCTTGAGTTTCACCGAGATCAATGTACAGCAGAAAGTGTGTGTGCTGGCGCCAATGCCAGCAACATTTAAACTAAATTAACAAGCACGACACCTCCGGCAAATGACTTCACACATTGGAGAGCATTATGCCCATCACCTTTTGGACTGTGAACGATGCATGTTCGTGTAAAGACCATACCTGATACATCAACCATGCATAATGATACTAAGAAATTCACAAATTGCTTTCATGTACAAATGTATGTACATCTGGGGTCCGCCCGATAGTCCGAAGATTCCATAGTCTGAAGTTTTATTGATCCGATCGTTCGTTATGAACACGTACTATCTGTGGGTAAATTTTTGATGAATTTTATGTAAAACGATCGAGTTTTCATCAAAAGGTCGTTGGCCCTCTGTATTTCAATATTTTTTTAATTTTTATTCCCATAGTATTTCTAAACTTACACCAGGATACTAAACTTCATGACAAACATAACCACATCTTGAACTGAATGAATTGACATATTGAATGTATATATACCGGTACACAGTACCCCAAGAACTAATGAAACCATTAGCCCTAACTCCCTAAGGCAAAAAAAAATATAGTTCTGCTTCCGATTACATGAAATTAGAAAATGGGATAGGTACGGTAGGTAGGGAATTTGGGTTTTTTTGCCAATTTTTTTGTGTAGGATCATATGGAGGTGTCTGAGTGTAGTCGAGGGTAAAAGTTAGAAATTGATGGTTTTGGGTGTTTTTTTTCTCATTTTTCCCATAAAAAATTAGGGTAGGGGCTGTCAGAATAGGGTAGGTAGGGAAACCGGAAGTAGAACCATTATTTTTTTGGGCCTAGGGGGGGGGGGGTGTGCAAAATTATATTGAAATTGGAGGATTCAGGACTGTTACATTGTAATACATTGTACCACATTGTATGCCCTCCTTCCCCAGTCTACATGATACCATACAGTGCTGAGGAAGTTTGAGGTTGTTTAAAAAGCGTAAAAGCGGTTTTAGGGCGGTAAAGGGACTAGCAGCTTGATCTGATAAAAGCCAAGGGCGGATCAAAAGGGGAGGGGGGGCTGTCCACCACAATCCCTGGGATGTGAATGATGCGCACGGGGATATCAGCGCAAACGTAGCAAGCAAACTGACATGCCCCTTTAACGCCCAAGAGGTGTACCCCTTTAACCATCAATAGTATCAAGGGATCTTCTTCTGACCTCACCCACCCACCTTGTTTATATACCAAACAACTGCCTGGGCCTAGGCTTGTAAACTACAACACCCAACCCTCCCCTAACCCCCCCCCCCCCCCAAAAAAAGAAATTAAAGACGGACACAGGCACAACCCACAAGGGACCAAGTTTGACATATTTTCCCAAATCCCAGCGCTTTGTGGTTGTTATTTGTACAAGTTTCTTTGGGAGCCCTGGACTGGACAAAAAGTCATGAACAGTCAGACTGGCCATTCATCTGAATCATCAGTTTTGCTGGGGCTCACTGCTAGCAGTGAGCTGTTTGCTGTGGTTTGTACTGTACACAAAAAAAATGAACAGTACATGTACATGTACATGTACATGTACATGTACATGTACATGTACTACTACTACAAGAAGTAACATTATATGAATCAAACAATTTATGAACTATCTGGATACAAAGACCACAAGGGTTTTTTTTTTTTTTTTGAGAAAAAAATTCTCCACTTAAAACCTTGCTCTCTGGCTGGCAATGAACAAGGCTAGCCCAGCAGTCAAAATAAATCAAGTGACTGTTTTTAACAGTTGAGGGCTCCCTGCATTCATAAAGCAGGATTGACTGGCTGTGAGTGTGATTGTTATGAAACCCGATACAGCTATGCTTTGACTGTAGGAGATTGATGAGCCAGCTGTGCCTACCAGTCACCTGCTTTTGTCTGTTGATGGAATTTGACTGTCACAGTGCCTACAAGAAATATGATCTAACTGTTGGTGACTAGCGTGTGTAAAAGGCATGGCAGGGGAACAGGATTGAAGTTTTGACTGCCTGTGACTGATCTAACAAAAGGAGGGTTTTAATGAACAAGTGGACCCCAAACTTCCCCTTTCCTCCCAACATTACTGAATTTATGGATGAAAAGATGCTGTGACAAAAGCAGAAGTTAGTACATAATTTAAACACATTGTAGTCACTTGACACAGAATGTATTAACATTGTAATACAATGTTTACAAATTGTAGCAGTTAACAGAATGTTCTTTAACATTTTACTACATTGCTTCCTGTTCACACACACACAAAAATAGTTTCAGTAATCAGTGGAAGGGAAAATGAAATGGCAAAAATCAACCAGTTAAGAATTTCTTCCAAAGCTGCTGGGGGGGGGGGGGCAACTGGGGTGCACCAAGTTTTAAAAAAAAATGGGGGTGGGGGTGGGGTGGGGTGGGGGGATTACATAACACCTGCGCTCTAAACTCACACAACTGCCAACTTTTCATTTGGTACTTCTGGAATGGTAATTGCAATGAGTTCTAACAAAAAATTACATGTGAATAAAACAATAACTCGGTTTCTATACCGCTTTGGTTGTGAACACATTGCAATTAGGGAAAGTCCGGGTTAGAATGGTGAATAATGTAATTCCCATAATTTTGAAGGCTGCAATATGAATTACTTTACAGTCACACGTGGCAAAAGTGCAAGTTTCTATATAACTCCTATGTCTTTTCAAATGAGATTTCTCCAACATGGAGGCCACATTGTAAATAGGGAACTGGCAATCAGATTTGGCCAGAACAATAATGCGATAATCCTACAAGGTTGGAGCAAATTTGGTTGGTTTTTTTTTTTAATTTAGCCAAAGCCAAGTCAAGCACACCAACAGGTGAACATTTGTTTTTTTCTGCATGGACTGTGTAAAAATGGTACAATACAATATGGTACACAATGAAATTCTAGCTTTTATGAAAAAAACCCAGGAATTTTACATGGTTAAAATGTGTTTTTTCATTTCCTAATGCGCTAAACTGTGTCGACACTACTATTGTACATGTATGTATTGTGCAATTTAACTCATGAGATCCTTTTAAAGCCGACAGCTGGCAAAGGCATCAAAACGCCACATGCAGGGATGTTCCTATTTTTTCGGCAGGGTATTATAAAATCTTGGACAATTTTTGTAGGTTTTTCCAAACAATTTAGAGTATGTTTTTTTTCACAGGTGGTACATGTATGTACGCAAAGTCAGGATTTTGACAGAATTAGGAAATACTGGGCATCCAACTTTTTTCAAAAAGCCCAGAAGAGAAACTCCTTCTATTTTTACTTGGGCTAGGTGCAGGGTACAAGCAAAATACTTTTGAGTAATGATAAAAATCTGACTCAAATTTTTATTTTACTTACGCTTTTTGTGTAGGCTGCACAACTGAACATTTACTGCAACATTCGGTGAGGTCTGGTGCAGGAAATTGTGTGAAAACACTATTCATCTATTGGATTGCCAAGATTTTATGCGCACTTGTCTGATATTGTACTTTTCTTTTTAAAGCAGTTTCAGCTGGTCTAGACAGCCATATGGAAGTTCCGAACTTCAATTCGATGAACCATATGGAAGCATATTGCCATAATTTACGTATACTAATTACTACGTACGGTGTCTTGAAATATTCCTGTGCAATTTTCGTGTGTGAAATGGGCCGGTGTGGGTGTTGCAAAACACGTCACTCAGCATTAAACCAGCAGTCCCATTGGAACATGTGGCACACCCAGGCTGGTTTTCAGCATGTGTGCCCAATCTGAATTGGTGGTGTGCATGTTCAAGTTATTATTGCTCCACATGTACTGTATGATATTCCCCTAAAATAAGTCCCACCAACTTCTCAGGTCTCCAGAGTCGGTGCAGAATGGCTGGCCCAACTCAAAGAGGAAATTCTATCAAACATAGTAACGACAGATTGCACTACCTGCCGCTATTCCAAGGCCCTATTTCATGGCGCTGCTTAACAGCCGATTTTGTGGTAACAGAGCCTCCGTCTACATTGTATTTCATAGAAACCGTTAGCAATAAGCACAGCGAAAACACGCTTAACCTCGGAGGAAACAGTTGCTTAGCCTCCTGCTATTTAAACAGTTACAGACAGTCAAACTTGCCATCCACTTTCCCTGCTATAATTTTAACACAGGCTAGTCACCAGCAGTCAGATCATATGTCAAGCAAGCACTGTGAGTAGTCAAAGTCAGTCAACAGACCATGAACAGGCAAAGCTGGCAAGTTCTATAGGCACAGCTGGCTTATCAATTACCCACAGTCAAAGCAAAGCTGTATCGAGGCTATTGGACAGTCATGGCCAGTCAATCCTGCTTTATGGTGAGACGTCTGCACTAGTAACCAGGAGGCTGCGGGTTCGAGTCCTACCGAAGAAACCCTTGGACAACACTGACGGGCAAAACCAAATACTGGACAGCGCCCAAAGGAAAATCACGTTCAACATTTCTGAGAAAATCATTTCACCAAACAAACAGTCCCTGAAGCAGTGTTACAAAAATGTGTTATGCAAAAGTTCAAAAACCTTGAAAAAAAAGTCTGGAGGTTGCTTATTACACAATGTATGTCATTCACAGGTGGCTTTTGCTGTAAATATTTATTCCTACATGCAAGTTGGTCCTTCAGTTTACAGTATCTTTATAACAATTATCAGGTTTACATTGGTGTGACATGCCTCCCCCAGAAACTGGGTCAAGGGCCCCGCCCCTGCAAGTTTGAAGCCACTCTCCATGAGAGCACAAAAAAAATGTCTGCAGACAATTTTTGCTAACCACAGACAGGTTACCAGCTAAAATTACATTGACATTGCATGTGAATGGTACCCAGCTGCATTCCTGCTTAGCACGTAAATGTATAATTTGTGCTTAAACAGCTCCATAAACTAGCCAGCATATACATGTAGCATCCATGTATGTTAAACCTGTGAAATTCTGTCAGGATCGATCCTTGCTTCGTGATGTCTGAATCAAAACATGGTCATTTTCCGGTCCACGGTCCCTTAGCAATTTTGTTCCCTTCAGCCTAAAAGAAAATGGCTGCTGTAAAACACAGTAAAATCCAGGGTCCTAGCCTAGCCGAACCAAAGGCACTGCAAAGAGCTTTACATTTGGACAGCCCCTCCTTGAACAGCTTTTGTATAAAGCTATGTCCTTGAACTGCAGTTTGACTTTTACAAAACCCTGCATACAGATTTTTTGTAAGACCGTGAGGCCATGGCGAGACAGAACAAAACATGGTGTGCTAGAGCGCCGACACTGACAGAAACCATACCGGTTCACCGAAGGCTCATGAGTCACATTAAATTCCGCGTCATGAATGTTACAAGGAAAACCCTGGCCCTGTCACGACAAGAATGTCATGCATGCGCACTGTAAACATTAACGGCAAATTGAGAGGATTAAAGACATTCTCCCAAGTATTGAATGTTTTGAGGTATCTTGACAGCGTGAAAGAATTTCTCAGTTCAAACAGAGAGTGTGTCGTTATTATGCGAAACATGGCATCATGGCTCTCGTCCTGAGTTAAGAATTTTAAGTACCGCAGACAAAATGCGTAGACCTATCCGGTGCAGAGATCACACACTCCACAAATGACAGATTTGTCGAGCCAACTTTCCGTTCTACTGTATCTGCTAAGTGTTACAGATGAACAGGCTTTGTTTTCCAACAATTTAAATAAACATTCGTAACGGCCTTTCACACTATCCAAAACCTCCATGTAGGACCTGGGGTCAACACTGAGATTTCAGGAACCCTTTTCACACTAGCAATAATCCAACACGGCTTGTACT
Organism: Patiria miniata; assembly: GCF_015706575.1. Classification (NCBI taxonomy): domain Eukaryota; kingdom Metazoa; phylum Echinodermata; class Asteroidea; order Valvatida; family Asterinidae; genus Patiria; species Patiria miniata. The sequence continues at coordinate 2,204,907 of NW_024037056.1, read as the reverse complement.
CTGGTTGAGGGTTGCCGCTCTACCCCGGGTTAAAATCCAACCCTGGGGCCAATTTCATAGAGCTGCTTAAGCACAAAATTTGCTTAAGCACAAAAACGTCTAGCTTAATAAAATCAGGTTACCGGCCAAATCTCCATGCGATTGTTATGCTAAGTAAACAACAGCTAAATACCAGTCACAAGCAATGTACATCACATGGAGTTTTGGCCGGTAACCTCATTCTACTAGGCAATGTTTTTTCGTGCTTAAGCAAATTTTCTGCTTAAGCAGCTCTATGAAATTGGGCCCAGCTGGTCAGGACCAGAGTTGAGAGGCTCTACCTGGGTAGAAAAATCCAAATTTACAGCCGACCCGTGTACACATCAGTGTAAGTGTGAACAGGATGCCTTGCCTACCCGTGTTCATTGGGACCCGGTTCCAGCTTACAGTGGACCCGTGGTGATTTCAACATGGGTAGGTGAGACAATAGTGTGAAAAGGCCTATGTGCTTGGTAAACTTTGCAAGAAGCGAATCAGATAACGGGGAATAGTCCTAGGGGTGCAGACATGTAAACAGACCCGAAATTACCTACGCCGGCCAAATCACAATTTGCATGTTCTCAAATTCTCCAGTATAGGGCATTTTGAGGGTTGGAACTTGAAGATTTGTAAACAAAAGAAAGGTGGAATCCGTGCAGAGGACTGCAAGCTCATAATTTCTGTGAAATATGGATGAAATTAGGCCCTAAAATGGCTCTATTTTGCAATGGAGCGTAGGCGTCCATTTTCAAAATGGCGATGGGCTTCAGGACTGCTTTTAAGGGGTGATCATCTTTGGATGAAATTTTCTCCAAAAAGTCATTGTTTAACCCCCGAAAAAATTGAACAGAGAGTGAAAGATAATAATAAGCTTTAATTTGATGTGTTTCTCACACACCTTGGAGAGTTGTGAGTATTTTAAATATTTTGGGAAGTGCGCGTAATTATCAACAAAGTCTATGGCGGTCAAAGTACTGGTCCGCGACCATAGGTACGTAGTCAACCCATTTACATACTGGCAGATGTGTCAATCAACAACATTTACAGACTACAGTCGAGTCTCGTTAATACAAACTCGTTCGGACCTAGCCAAATTGTTTGTTATATCAGAATTTTGTATAAAGAGGAACATCAGTTCCATTCACTGTGTACATAAATGCACAGTCGGGACCAAGGCCTTATGTTTGTTATAACCAGAATTTTGTGTTAACAGAGTTTGTACTAACGAGAGTCGACTGTATAAATGTAGATAAAGGAAGACAACATCCCCCCCCACCCCAAAATTTAAAAAATAGAAACAACTGAACAATCTTTGAACCAGCACACAGCTTGCCAGCACGTGACGATATTCTTCTCACACCCGCACACATTTAAATACATGCAAGTCCAATACTTCCATTCCGTATGGTACCATATGGTTGCGCAACTCTGCCTTTCTGCTTAAAACTTTTAACGCTATTTCCGCTAAGCGACCAAATTACGCCTTTAACTCGCAGTCGCACACACAGACAACGCCATGAAATAAAAACATTCCGACAATACGGTAATGCAGACACTCCGCATACATAATTGTCTGCCACACCACAAACCACAGATAATGTAAATTTTAGTACTGCTACCATATGGAAGTCTGCTGCACCGCAGTACCATAAAACAGCCCAACTTGTAGATTTTATCAATTTTGCTCATCCCCAATTTCGTCAGTGCAATCATTATTACAAGCAGTTGGACTCCAACAGTCGCAGAGTCGATTTCCGCAGACCAACTCATTAGGTCCCCACAATTCGTAACAAATCTGTCCAGACGTAACCGCCGCGATGACACTAACGGTATGAAAGCAATCACATTAACCACCTCACACGTACGTACGACCATTCATAAATGACTCCCTCAATCTACTGAGCAAACAGATTTCTAAACTGGTGTGGGAAACGAGGGGATATAAAAAAAACCCAGAATGTTCAGTTCAGATTGGGCTGTCGGAAAGGGATAAAATTTCATCACGAAATATAATCTGTGAATTCAGACTAACCGTTTTGGGTCAACTTTATAAAAAAAATTTGTTTAAATGAATAGACAAAATTCCCCGACATATATGCATAAAATGCAATCTCAAGTCCGGAGGTTATCCAACCCACTCGCCAGCGCGATGGTGTTTAACATCTTTTTTTTTCTTTCTTTCTTTCCCCCACTGTCTGCCTCTCTTCAGAGTTTCATCTCCAAAATGCCAGTGTGAATTTCACTAGTGGAGGCGGCCAGGCTAGACGGACGACGCGTCAGGCCTATTCATGATAATGTCATGCACAGCATGTGCCTGTATGTGCGTGTGGTCCGGACAAAGTCATAAGAAATGCACCGACCTACTTGATCTTTTCCTGAATCGGTGCATTCACAATGCCATGTGTCTAGATAACGTCTAGTTCCCCACCTACTCAAAAAACCCGATAATGGGCTCATTACCTTTGATTTGTATTGCTCTGCAAAGAAGCCATGAAAAGCAATGCCGCACGTCCCACTTGACCTAGTACATCTGAGTCATCAAAACTGAAAAAAAATTGTCCCTGGAAAAGTTTCATGTGCTTACTACAGTACAATCATTACCAGTGTTTTCATGTGATATCTGCTGACACCTCTCTTCTTGTTTGATGTTCCACAAACTTTTAACTGAATATATCGGGAACTTGAACAGCAAAAGTTAAACCAGGTTTTTTTTTCAACCATGAAATTCACAAATTAAAAAAAAAAAACTAGTGTTGATACTTTAAAGAGTAACTCGAACATTATTTATAGCCGGAGTCCATCATTTGCAGCTATCCAAAAAAGTAACTGGCGTAATTATTGTTGAAAAACATACTGGTTGAAAGATAGTAAGGGGACTAAACTCCCTGTGAAATTATTCTTTCTGGCAAGCTCTCATTTTGAAGAAATCAACGAAAGAAGGCATTTCCAATAGGAAAATCTAAATTAGTAGTTCGTTTTGTTATTCAGCTCAGCGCGCACGAGCATTGGCACGACGCACAGGCGCACGCGGTTGCTATAATTCGTCCGATCAGTGCGCGACATCGCGTAAAGCTGCAATTCAAAACATGATTTAGCAACTTTTGATTTGAAATTGAGATCCTAGAATGCTGTTTTTCTCGGAATATACAGCTGAAGCTGAGCTGAAACTTCATCAGGTTAGTTGTTCAGTATTCTTCATTGGATTTTGAACACTTTTGTTGCTTCAAACGAACAAAATGCACAAATTACAAATGATGGACTATGTCTTTAAAACAAAAAGGACGCAGCACCTTGAGCTGACACTGTTGTTGGTCAAGATGGAGTGGTGAATGATGCAAGAATCGGGTAATGACTACTACAGGGGGAGGCCCTTTAATGCTGCACAAAAAGTGCACAGTTCTTAGAATTGGTAAAGTTCAAGTGCTTGGGTGGACGATGCCTGACAGGATTGCATGACAAAGGCAATTGCTTATAAATTTATGTGTGGACTTCTCTCTCCGCATGGTGCTAATATTATGCTGAAGGACGTACATGTATGTACAACGCATTCGTACAATGTACGTTGTACATTTTCATAAATGGCTAGGATTTTTACGTTCAGCATACGTTGCCCATGTACATGTACATGTACGCATGTGCACTGTACCACTGCATGAAAGCAAACAGACTATGTACATGTACATGTACATGTGCATGAGCTGTGATGATTTTAAAATGTCCACTTAATTTTGTCCAGATTGTTGAAGTATTTGTTCACCAGTTATATTCTAATGTAGGTGGGGAAAGAGTAGGGAATCGAGTTACGATTGTTGCTTCATGGACAATTCATGATAACCTGTTTCTCGTGCTCCTCAACCATTTTACGATAAGAGGGTGAAGAGGGTTTGAAAACTGCTGCCGGCCGTATGTTGTGTCCTTGGGCAAGCCACTTTACCCCCACTTGCCCCTCTCCACCCAGGAATATAAAACGGGTACAACGTATTAGCTTGGGTGTAATCTGCGATGGCCTTGCATCCACCGTGTTGGAACGAGCAGTTGTTTCGAGAAACAGAAACTTTGAGATAAACGCCAACTTTTTGTGACAGATTGGCTCGGTACAGGCACACTTTACTTCTTTTTCGTTAACTTTAGACTTTTTTCCCTTCTGGGACTAGGAATGACAACAGTGAGTGGTCCGATTATTAAGTGACGTGCAGAACTCAATGGGTCATGGCCCCTGCATATGTCTGCACTGCAGGTCACTTCCTGCACTGGGGAACGAAAAGTACACCTGACCATTATTGAGTAAACTAATGGAAGTTTACGAAAACGGGCTTCATACCAGCATCCCCTCCAAGCTTGGCTTCAGCTGAAGATTTAAAAGAATCTGCTTTTCACTACCTGCGCCAGGGAATGAAAAGCACACCTGACCAGTGAGTAAACTGGCGGGGGTTTGCGAAATCTGGGCTTCATACCAGTATCGCCTCCAATTTTGGCTTCAGCTTAAGATTTTAAAGAATTCTGCCTCATTTAAACCCAGTAATACTGCAACAACCATGGGCCGGGCGAGACAGGATTTGGTGTCTCTGTAGTAGAGGATGCACCAACATTGGAGCCTGGAGTCAAAGCTGGAATCAAAGCCAAGGTTTCCTAAATGTGCTTCTTAACGGGACTTCCCTTTTGTGTTGGAAGGGAAAATTATACATGTTACAGTGGAAATCTAGCAAAAGAGACGTTTTGGAATTTGTGGTCAAATGTTTTTATGGACTTGTATTCGGTGACCATGTTTTGCCGGGGGTGGGGGGGGGGGGAAGTGGAGGCAGGCAGTTCAAAGGAAAAAAAGCCCAACAAACCAGTGTATTCCCACATTATCACAGAGAGCAATTCAAACCCAACGCATCCCTTATTTTCACAAGTAAAACTTTCCGTCGCCAGTTTCGGATGAAAGTTTCCAGTTGATCAGTTTCCACTTTGGGATGACTCCAATGCAAGCAATACAGGTCATCAAATTCTGGGGCACGGATATTTTGCCAACTATGTCGGCCCAATTAATTAATCAATTAATTATTTCCTTTCAACGTGCATCAGTCAGTGCATAAAAGTAAAAGAATCTAATGTTCGTGCAGAGTTTTCAGTTCAGGCAATTTGTTTTTTGTCGGAAGCAAGATAACAGAACTATGTATTTTTACTTACTAATTATGTATGAACTACATGTAAGGATTGATCAACTCAAACTTCAAAGCAACAACTATTTTTGTACCAGTGCGAAGAGGCACCAGCTACCGGTATGGTTCCCTAGTGCAGATGTACGTCAACATGAGTCATGTGTCGAGGGATGGATTCCAACGATGATGCGATGTAAACAGTGCGCATATAATGTGCGTACATGGTGCAGCACGCAAACATGATTCATCTTTGTAAACAGCAGCCTTCACCTACCCTTGTCGACCAGACCACCGACTGCACTGCGAAAGTGTAACGCCAAGTTTCCTATTGAAGCAAGACGTATCAGAAAAACACAATGCGTCATGACGCTCCCTTAACAGCTGGGGGGTCAAGGCGGGGTTAGAGAAGGGGTGCAGGTTACACAAGCAGTGGGGGTGGGGAGGTAAAAGCTCAGGAAGAGGGCAAATTTAAGCGGACTTTTGTTCGCAATGTTCAGAAAAGTGTGCTTGCATGATACACCTCTGATGTGGGGTTAACACTGTTGCACTTTCTCTATGGTCGCACAGAAGTTACTAAGTAAATTGTAAAGTTGGTCAGGGAAAACCGATCCCATAAATGGGATCTAATTTTGAAGTCTGTAGCTAAATGTAGTACAGCAAGGAACATACTAGACAAGATACGTTTGCGGAAGCACCGTGTGAATAAATCTCTTTTGTGAGTATGTGTGGTTCTGAAAAGAACCGGAGGGACTCAACGTTTTGAACCGTATGCTCTGCCCGTCGTCAGGAGAATGAAAGATTCCAACGATGATGCGATGTTACAAGGATGGGTGCAGTGAGGCGTGAGAAGGATGCAAACTGGTGAAGCTCGAAACCGGTGGAGCTGAGAAGGATGCAAGTTGACTGAGCAAGGAACATGCTCTTTGCTCAATGCATCGCCTGTTCTCACTTTTATTCATTGATCACATGCATAATGCCTTAAGCTACAAAATATATCAGACCTTCACTACTTTACACCATTTGTTGGTGGGATCCCACCTCTAGTATGGTTACATAAACTACAGAGCAAGGAGTTGCTCTTTGCATAAACAACTCTTTTCCAATCACTGTTCATGGACCCATCTTCCCAGCTATCCTGTTGTGTAAGCTCACCTAGGAAGTTCAAATAAACATCAAGGGGGGTGAACTCAGCCCAGCTTTTACAGGAATTCTAATAATAGACAAACCTTACACACAATGCCGCCCACTGCACTTGGTCAACTTCCCAATTGTTTGGGAAGTTGTCAGCGCTAACAATAGCTGTGTCTGTGTATTCACAGCACAGATTGAACAGCCTGTATTGCATGCATGTGTGCACAGTTGATACCCTGGTTTCTCAGCGCACTGTGGATGTGCAACCAAGCGTGTTTACTTTTCTGTTAGTGCTGACCACAGTTCAACCTCCATGTACAGGGACAGGAAGTCCAGCACTTCCTCTATCGGGCCATGGAGCTAGCTCCATGATCAGGCGGGCTGATGACTGTCGAACATGTGTTTTGGTTCTCCCAAATATACCCTACCATTCTGGCATGCCTTCCCCTCTGAAACCACCGATTAAAATTCTCCATATCAGGTCAATAGGAGTCCATTAAACTTCTGCAAATCACTGATTTTAGGCTGATTAACAAAAAAATAGTTTTCTCGTTTGGCCTTTTTGAAAAAAATGGAGCCAGGTGCTTTTTCTTTTTTTTTCCTCCAAGATAGTGGATGCTCCAAGAAAATGGTGGGTGGATGAATTTTCTTCAATTTTAGGAGCCATAGCATTTTATACATACTGGTAGCTACAATTTTGTTGGAAACAAATTTTTCAAAAGGTATATTAGCAATGTGCAAAATATTTATAAATTAATATGTATGAATAAAAAAATATTTTAAAACTTGGGCCAGCAAAAAAAGGAAGCTGGCGGGGAAGAGAAATTGGTTTTATTTTTTTACATGGCCTTATACCAATTATACATGATTAGTTTTTCGGCTGATGAAAATTGTCTAGCATTTTCTCATTAGCAATTCTAGTGATACGAATAGCCAATGTCTACTCCATCTCCTAAAGCTATCAATATTGCATAAACTGTGCATGCAATACGTACCAAACCATTTACCAAACAAAAAAATAAAATAGAAAACAAAATTTGACCTCCTTTGCCTTGACACATTTTCCCGCAAGGTTTCTAGGCCGGTTTAATTTACAAAATTTACAACCAGAAATTAACAAATTTCGTTCTCAATCGTTTTTGTGGGGAAACAAAAGTTCATACAAACCCGACTTAAAATGCATTCTTTCCAAACAGTGCATAGAACGGTCTGCAAATTCTTGAAGTCGAAAAAAAGGTCACCGTGAACCACATTGAAAAATTAAAAGCATAAATCTGGGATACATTTCAAGCAAAATAACCCTAGCCATTTCCATAGCTGGAGACAGTGAATACAATTTGAGGCGCACTAGAATATGTAGTTGTCATTTCCCGCCCAGTCATAAACCGGAACACGTAATGAAACACACTGTACATGTAATTTTGCAACATTTTCAGTCTGGCATTCAATTCATAAGTTAATACCGTTAAGTCCCAGACTCAACTACCGTTTAATACATATAACCTGTATTATTGTGAAGAAAGACTCCAATATTGATTATGTATTTCAAATGAAAACAGGAATGAAAGGACTCAACCGGATGTAAAATTTATAAAAATCAATTGTGAATTTTTATCGCACATTAGTGTCTGATACACTTTTGATTGGCAAGCACAGCAACAGGCAGTCCATATACTCTGTGCGGAGTACACACCATATGTTTGCCAAATGCCCAAGTCTTTCTCGTGAAAAAAAAAAAATTAAACCACGCCCCTCGACACCGAACGCTAAATCATAAACCTTTTGCCAAGCCAACTTCCCACAAATTAAAATGTATGACTCTTCCCACATATTCACCGGCAGTACCTGGGAATTATCATATCATAGCTCGGCCCATGGTCGCGAAACGGGATTTTGGAGTATTCGCAATGGTTCAGCTATGGGTGAATGAAACAAGAAAAATAATTGATGAGTTATGGTCTTGCATATATATATCAACAGGCTTGTCACATAATCTGTATCGTACAGGGGCAGACTTTCGAGGGAACTACATGTTAAGGCGGGAAAATATGCAACATATGGAAAAATTATAATTAAAAATTGAATTTGTATCTTTTAAAATTTCTCCAGAAAGGCAGGTGTTAGTCAATTTTCTAAGTGGTTGTACCTCCGAGCCGTTCAGACACCTTGTGGACAACCCGAGGTATATTTTCACAGCCCAGCTGGACAATTTTCCCGCTAATGTACACAAATGCAGCGGAAAAGTGAGAAGCCCAGACGTGCCTACGCTACAGTCACTATTAAAGTGTTGCAAATTGGGTTCATTAAATTAGCAATTCTCAACCAAAAACCAAGGCTTCAAAATCATGGCAAATCACTACGAAGATCAACAAAACATCATTTCTAAAAACAAAACAAAAAAACACACACACAAAAGCTCCACTTATTAATTAAGTAGCACTTGTAGACCAGAAAATTGAGACAACATAAAAAAAATTGAGACAACATATGGCAGGCTGCTGGACTACGCAGTGGGAGGAGAATATTAGTGGCACAGTGTCTTCAGTATGGGAGAAAGCCTATCTGTATACACCCATGCATGCGGTTTGTACACAGTTACTGTATGCTGGCACCATATGGTCGGGTTTTTTTTTTTTTTAACATGTATTTGGCGATTATGAGTACGGATGGGATGGCACAGGCTGGTGCACTTGTAATGACAAACACTCACATGATTGCAATTGTACGGGGGCAGCGGGCGAACTAGTCTGGAATGGTTTCATTACTGTGTACAAACATGTCTTTGTAGTGTGAAGCAACAAGTATGCACAAGGAATGACCAGCTTGGCAAAAAATAAGGAAATTAAAAACTGTACAAGACAAAAATATGCATACATGTACTTCCAAATTGAAACAATAATTGGTGCTACCCAAAAAAAAAAAATCTGAGACAATCATGAGGAACTTCATGAGGTTTTTCAAAATCAAAGGAACAAGTAAAACCGAGTAGGAAAATGGAATTCAAGCACACAATTCATATTTTAATTAAAACTTTGGGGGGGGGGGGAGGAGCAAGTTACTGAATAACAAGAATTTACTGACGCTATCGCCATCACCACAAAACAATGACATCACTCAGACAGACAGAACGACGCTAAGGTATGGTAATAAATTATTTTTTTACATAATTTCCTGTCTAGTAGTAAATTTGCAGGAAATTGTATGCAATATTCATGGCCCTGGCTGCCTATGTTACAGTCGTTAACTTTTATGGACTAGTCTCACTTTATCCACTGAACCACATCATTGAGATTTAAAAATTATGTCATGCATTGCATGAAAATGCGTGTACTGTATGAGAACAATTGTGTAACAAGACAGAAACTGTTGTTTGAGACAGGAAGTGACTACTTCCGATGAACATATATCTGTTTGGGTTTTTTGTGGAGGGGGAAATGTCTGCATTTTATTGGCCGACTGGTCTGCTAGTGGATTGTCTATTTCGTCTGGTCTACAAATTGTTTGATATATTGCCTGCCTTAAATAGCTTTTGACTTCTGGGTGGAGAGGTAACATGGCCTGCCTATGTTTGTGGCCAGCAACTAAATTCAAATCCAAACGACAAGCCTGTGTTACTTCGAGTGTACATAATAAACATTCTTGTGCAACCATTCACAAAATCACATGAGTGTCGCTGCTTCTCCGAAGAGCACACAATGTACCTGCGTGTGCCATGGTCCGATGGTTAGTGTTCAAATCATGTGCCATAGTGCATGTCGGTTCAAGCCCTGATGGGGGACATTGTGCTTGTGTTCTTGGGTAAGAAACTTTACTACATTTGCCTAGCTCTCCACGCAGGAGTATTTATACTAGGTACCTGTGGAGTTAGAGACCAGATTGCGTTGATCTCGAGCTACTGCATAAAAAAAATGGTCTCATGGCCTGCAATGAGCAGGGGTAATAATTGTGAAGTGCTTTGAGATCTTTGGTATATTAGCGTTATAAGCGCCACATTATACGAGTAAAGGTACCATTAACTCTAACTCCCTAGCATGATTTACTAGGAACCATACCCATCTTGGCAAATTCCAACACCATATGGGAAACCGTACACACATATTTCTGACTTTGTTTCTGGAGGTGTGCCAACCCAATGTAAAAGACTGTCAGTTTAGGGGTACAGTACCCAGCCCGACAGATTCCAACAAAACATGCTGTTGGGGTTTGATGGGTTGAGTTCTGTTAGGGTTAAGGAGACACGTTATCGTAATTTCTTCGCAAGATGGGAGACATCGGTCATTAGGGAGACATTTTCACGTCTCCCTAATGTCACAGCCCCCCTTTAGAGGCACGATTTTGCCGTCGCAATTAGATTATATTTGTTGCTTATGGTCTAATTAGTATACATACCCAAATACACGGAAAAAGGACAAGGGAATATTGAGTTAGGGCACATTTAAGTTTGAACAATTTTGCGCACAAGTCTATGGGGATGTCTCCCCAATTTCCAATCCAGGGTCATTATTATTATTATCATTATGTAAACTGAAAAACTATATCTGATACCACATAGCACCACATTTGTACAAACCGCATATCTCAACACAAGATCTACATGGCAGGGAATGTGGAACCAAGTAATGTCTTAAAGCTTTTGATACAAATTTCACTGTGACGGCCACTGTTACAAGGTGGTACTAAACTCCTTAAGCACACGGTCTGGAAATCCCCCACAAAGGTCAAGGTTCAATTCCTCCCGTCCCATGACTAAGACAACCGCTGGTTATGACTTCCCTGCCCACTACTCATCTGTTCGCTTTTTCAATCCGCACCTTGACCAATAGGCTTCGGAAGACGAGCACCTCAAGAATCTCATAGACTTGGATATGCTTCGATACAGGATACAGAAGAAGTTTAACAACTTGACCTCTATCAAAAGGCTCTATTTATAGACCAGAGATAATGCTATACACATAATGTGGCCTTCAACAGTTTCAGAAGTCCTGGCTTAACCGTCAATGAGTGGAATATTTAGTGAACTTTATTTAACTCTATCTGCAAGTGCTAAATTAGAAACTGATATGCGCAAGTTGCCGCAACAATCAAATGGTTCAAAACAAAACCAGATCATGACGGAGGAATTACAATAATGTGCAACATTGCCGGCAGATTACTGCAATACAAGTCCAGTTTCATTTTGAAAATTGAAAGTTGATTATGTGAAGTTTCAAGTGTCTTCTGAAATGGCTAGACTGTCACAGTGTCACATTTGATTAGTGAAACATGTTTGTGAATTGTGGTTGTGTTTGCAAGTGTGACATAAAAGATACGGTGTGCGTAATAATTGCACAACCGGAAAAGGTTATTCGTTTTGGTCAAATATATGAATGGATTTCAACTGCAATAATATTATCTGCTTAGTTAATACGAGCAGCTAAGTTGGGTTTTTTTGTTGCTGCCAATTATTGGAGAAAAAAATTGGTTGATGCTATTTTCAATAAAAATGACACAGAAGTAAAATCATCTTGATTTCTTCCTCTTCGATTTTGGGTATAAGCAACTGGTACCCGAAAAGATTATGCAAATTATCAAATTATAGTTTATTTAAAGATATAAAACTTGGTACTAGTACTAGGTACGAGCATTTCTACTTCTGGAAAAAAAATTACCGTTAGGGAACTAACGTGTATATTCACACACACAAAAAGCATTCCAGCACTTTACAGTTTACACATGTTATGAAAGGATCGCATTAAACAATTGGCAGAATTGCTGGCTGGTGTTTGTGTGAAAATTGCAAGAGACAATCCCACTTAATCCTGTCAGTTTATCACTTCCCATTTATATTAACGACACTTGATTGACTTAACTTGCAACAATGAAAGAATGTTGCAACCTGACGCCACTTCAGCGGTTGTGTACAAAGTCTATGGAGAGTCAAGAAAATGTTCTAAGTATTTCGTAACAAAATTGGAAGTGTTTCTCAGTCCAAGATTCATGTCTTATCGTCATTTGGAAAGATTTCCATATACGAAGTTCACTAATTTTCCTCTGTATTAACTAACAAGCCCCCAGATAGCAATTTCATGTCATCGAAGTCAATTTGAGCAGTCTGGCAGTGAGAAAATACAACTTATTACAAGGGGCCCCTAGGCCTAAACAAAAATAACATCAACAAACAACCTCGCAAAATGCCTCGCAAAATAACACTTGGAATTGGCAGTTTAACAAATGGAATTGGAATAAAGATGATTTCCCAAACGGGCTGTTCTTCGTGGTGGAAACAGCAGCCACCACGAGAATACCACAGTTGTACCATGGAGGAAGGTACTACCACCAGGCACCACTACCGGAATAGATTTAACGACGGTCCCCTAAACAGCTGCAGCCCGGACGGCGGCAGGCCGGGTGGACGTCTTTGCTAGGCCTACGTGCGCGGGACTCCATCTCCGCAGAAGTAGAAAGTGACACGTTTCACTTTTCAAAAGACCAACGTTCGACACAACACAGGGGATAACAGCTTCGTCAGCGACATGGATACGCCAAACTATATCAGAAACTAAGCTAAGATAGCAATTTGCTTACCCTTATCTTCCTCAAAAGTGAAAAATCTGGCCATTTTCTGGACGACTTTCTGTGTTTATGCAGCAGGCGACAGCCATTTTCGACTAAGTACGCATGTGCGAATCCATTTGACGTCTTCGGTTTGCGCGGGTCCCCTCCTCGGTGCGTGCCTGTTTACGTGGTACCGAATGACGTTCGGTTACCAACGATAAGGCCTGTGGGTGTTCTTTTGCACAACGTGTACTTCGTGATGATAATCTGACGTTTTAAAGGGCACATAAGACATTTTAAAGGGTTCTTGTTCTTGATCTTGATGGTTAATCACAGAACAACTCCAAAAGTTATCCCATTTAGGTCAGAGAGAAAGAGAGAGACAGACATACTGTTAGATCGGCCAGTTTACTTCTTTTATTGGCTAAACAGTTATCTCCCACTTTGACCTCGAGATTCACTCCTAAAATGGCTCAGTTGGCAGAGCACTGGAACCGCAAACTGGAGATCGCAGGTTCAGGTCCCCCCCCCCCCCAGTCGACTTGTTGGTTTCAACTTTAAAAAAAAAATCAAAAAAATGCATTAAAAAAATCAAGGTGATTAAGAATTTAAAATATTAACAAAAGCTCAATCAAAAATTATACAACCAGGTTTTTTTTTACTAAGGCCAAAAAAAAAAGATAAGTCGGTCTCTGGTCAGCGCGTGCGTCGATTTTAATCATGCGCGTCAATCTTTTTTTTTCCAAAATGTTCCGCGGTAGCTCCAACAGCGCCCTCTATTGCCGCACCTCCTCATTTTTTTTTACCAAAGAGCAACAAGGAATGGGAAATTGCACCAAGGCAAATGATCGAAAGCACCAAGGCAAATTATGGAGGACACCAATGTACATGAGGACACCAAAAAAGCAAAATAGTACCCCACCTTGTCTGTACAATCCAAGCTTGAAGAAAAGGGAAAAAAAAGCAAAAAAAAAAAAAAAGCCGCATCGCCGCGTCAATTCCAGAACTTGACCAGAGACCGAATATTTTTTTTTTTTTTTTGCCTAAAACTGTTAAAACTAGAAAGCACTCAGAGAGCGCAAACCTCCGCCAAGGCTAAACAATTCCCTGCCATATTGTCAGTACACCCAAAAGAAATACTAACATAAATGGCGAAGAATCCTTTTTTTTTTTAAGCCTTGATCCCAGACCCAGATCCGGATCACTTCCAAAACTATTCGATTTGTACTTGTACCAAGTACCACCCCTAAAACGAAATTCATTCAAATCCGTCCATAACTTTTTGAGTTATCTTGTGAACAGACCAACCAACCCACCATGGAGGAACTCAAGGAATAGTCTATTTCCTTCTTCCATGAACCAACCAACTAACAAATCCTTTTTTTGTTCTTTTTCATTCATTAATTCATCAAGCCATCCCGCCAGTTATAATAAGTAAATGTGATTCAAACATCTTTTTCAAACAAGCCGACCCTTTTCCAATATTTTTTCCTCAAAAATAAATTAGTTCACTGGTCTTGCCGAGGGCTCCCTCTTGCGAGACGAATTATTCAGTTGATGACCCCGGGTTGACCTCATGACGAACATGCGCCGATTTGAAAATTCTTGGTCGACTTGTCAGTGTCACTCCGTTTCGTCGTGACTGAAATCTTCCGGACATTTTTAGGCAAAATGAACCAAACGAGTAGGAAGAAGGAAGATGCCGATAAACTTCTCCAGTCTGTGAAAGAGAAAGCGAAGAATCCTCGTGAGGTAGGTCATGCGAAGTTATGAACATTTATTTAACGAGATAAACCGGCAAATGTATAATTTGGCATGAAAAGGCAAGAGTGGACGTGTATTTCCGACACCCATTCAGTCAGCTGTCATGTCAAACTCAAAGTCAATTTTTGTTTTCCAAAATTCGGATAGTTTCTGGGACTCATGCTACTTTGTTGTTATTTTATAAATGTCTGTGGGTGTGTGTGTGTGTGTTAGACCCGTGAACGTGGCGTTGTATACAACGCCACGCGCTTCCCTCGGGTAAATACAAGCGACAGCATTCTATCTTTTGATCCGCTACATAACGACATGTATAATTTTGCCCATGGGTGAATCACTTACTTGTTGGGCTCCCTGTGAATATACGCGAGTGTTGGATCTGTCATTGCCAAGAAATTTGATGTAAAGCACGGCACAACTTTGTCACAACGAATGTTTCAAAATGATCAGAAATCTAAGACAGGCATGACACTCTGGTACCCCGAGTTCCGCATGTGCAAAACGGTTGGAGTAGCACCAGTGGGTACCCGACTAACCGTCTTACATGGCAGGCTGACCGTAATACCATATAAAATTCTGCTAAATCCACTTCGAAAGTCTGTCAAATCACCCAGTAGAATTGCTGGTCCATTGTGCAAGGGTTTGTTTCAGGGATCTTTCAATAAATGAAGGTTTTTCAAACCAAATGTGCCATATTTCTCTAATCTTTTTCATTTTTCCTTCATCTTCATAATTCTGCCGAAAAAAATATTCTGCTGATTTTCTGTACAACTCATTTTTGTATGCAAATATTCTGTCAAATGTAGCCGAAATTCGGCTAGAACGGTCACTCCATCTTAGTACCCGCGGATCACAATAGAGTGTTTTTACTATAGACTGAAGCGTGGCTATGTATATAGCCACGTTCACGGGTCTATGTGTGTGTGTGCGTGGTGTAAAAATGTATAATTTTCTAACCAAATTAATTTCCTTGTGCGGCTTTCGCCACATTCGCCATGTTTGCAGTGTCGGAAAGAATGTAGTATCCAGATATGCCACTTGTCTTTGACGGTTATGTGCAATGCAAAGTCTAGACTATGGAGAGTCAAGAAAATTTGGAAAGAATATGTTCCAACCTGACGCCACTTCAAAATTTTCTAAGTATTTCCAAAATTGGAAATGTTTCGCAGTAGGCCTACATGTCTTATAATTTTTGCAATAACTGACTATCATTGAGATGATAGGCCTAATTAGAGTCAAGGGTGTTTTTTATTACTAAAAAAATTACCTTTTCAACCTAGACATGCAAGAGCAGACTTCTCTCAATTTAATGACACCTTTTTTGTAATTTGTGAACAGTTTCTTGGGGTAGAAATTACGATTTTCCTGCGCGGTTTACAGTTGGTGCTGTGCGATTCAGCGCGCCTTGCACATTCACGGTACATCGCTTGGTGATCGCCATCTTTATTTTGGTGTTTCGTTTTGTCATTGTCATCGTCATTTTACCCCAAATTTCAATCAAAAATTCAAAACCCTGCCCTTTATCTATGACATACCTGTATGTTCTTAATGTCGCCAACTAGTTTGGTAGGTCAAATAATTTAAAAGTGGATTTTGTTCCTTTATAGGAACCGGGCCTGTACTGTAGAGTCAAGATCGCCAGATTTTCTCAGAAAGATTCACTTCATCATTCACGGAGCCTTTAGTATGGTTTTATACTTACCTAACCATCTCTTTTCACTCTAGATCCAACTTAAAGGGTTTCACATTGCCAGCCTGTACACCCAAGCCAAGGAGTACCGAACCGCGCTCCATCACGTCCAGGATTACCTCGCCGTCAAGCCCAACGACGTCAGGGCCCACCGCCTCCTGGGGGAAAACTATGAGGCCCTGGGGGACGTCAAGAAGGCCATCCAGAGCTACCGGCGGGCCCTGGAGCTGAACGAGATGCAGAAAGATCTGGTCCTTAAAGGTTAGGTGTAAACTGAGATAAAAAAAGGGGAAATATAGAATCAGGCTAAGTTCGCTCATTCTTCAGCCAACAAAATCCTCCCAAATTTTTAATACGACAAAAATAAGGGTTGGTCCTTGGTCATGTCAGTATTCCACCCACAAACTGAGCTAAGGACTCAATATCAAATATTACTTCAATTAATTAAAGGTTATACTCAACTTTTGTTAACGTTGGGATAAGTCAAATGTTCAGTTGTAACCACAAGACTTGTACATCATTTGCTTTGTCCAGAAGAAGCTCTGCGTTTGTCCCGTACATGTTCTGGGGGAAATTTTCATTAGCAACTGCTTGACTCACCAATACTGATAACTTCATTTGCGGGAAGATTACAGGGAAGTTGTTCAGAATCCTGCTGCTTATACCCGATACAATGTCCCACAACTTGTCCGGGTATGAAATGAGACGGCCCTGACAAAAAAGTTGATTGTTATATGCATGCTTTTTTCCAGTTGCTGAGCTGTATTGCCGTGTGGGCAGGGAGGACTACGACGCGGAGAGGCATCGGTACTGGGCCGAGCGGGCAGAGAAATACTTCCCAGGGAACCCGAAGATTTACGCCATCATGGTAAGCATCTTTTGCTTCTTACGGGTGGCATGGGTGGCTAGTGTGTGAAGCGCTCACCTCTCACCGCTGTGGCCCTGGTTCGTTCCCGGCTCGGAACATGTGGGAGTTGAGTTGTGCGTTGGTTCTCTCCTGTGCCACGAGGGTTTTTCTCCGGGCCCTCCGGCTTTCCTCCCTCTGTAAAAACTCAAACACTTTCGATCTCTGGATGGCTCTGTGGTCATAAATATGGCATCTGCCATAGGTGCCTTTGCATTCCTTTGGCTCTACCACGTTATAGCTGCATCCTTTGCTCTGCGAGTAAGGATGATTAGCCTCCCAAAATATTATTAAAATCAGTAAATTATAATTTTATGTCTTCCATAAATTTGCATGAGAATTGTGCCGCAATCCTTGAAGATCTTTCAAAATCCACCAGGAGAGATTTTGGTGGAGAATTGAGGACGGAACGGCTCCGCCTTAATTGCCTTGCATTGGACAGTGTTGTAGACAAGTCATCACAAGTTATCTCGTCGCAAGTCAACTCCCAAACTGTTCAAATGAACTGCAACAAAGACATGCCTGTTTGCTTGTGACTGGACTTGTGACTGGACTTGTGATTGAGTTGTGACCAGACTTGTGATGCACTTACGAACCATCGTAAGTGCAATGCTGTGGTCAAATGGATACGGTGTTTGACTCATGTGCCGCGGTCTGTGGGTTCGAACCCTGACGGGTAATATGGTGCTTGTGTTCTTGAGGTCGATTTGTTGAATATGAGGAGAATATTATTTACTCGTTTGTTGTATAGCTAGCAACTAATCAAATATGTTGTCATTGTTGAAACAGGAGCATATATACCGCAAGAGTGGGAAACTGAACGACTTCAGAACCTATCTCCAACAAAAAATGGTAAGAATAAAAATCCTTTCTGTCTGATATTTACAGTAAGCACAACATTACTGAGCATTATTGGGGCATGCTTGGTGTACAGCGTGAGTCAAAAAAGTTGAACCCAAACCCCTCAAAATGTATTTCATATTTAAAGAAAAATATGTAGCACCAAAGATAGTAATTTATAGATAATAGATAGGAAATTTCATAAGCTATTTTTAAATGAAAAAAATACTGAAATTGCTCAATCCGTTAAACGAATATCACCATTTAAACGCAATGACACGAAAGAGGTTTTAGGGTCATTGTGTTTAAATGGTGATATTCTTAGAACGGATTGAGCAATTTCAATATTTTTTCATCTAACAGTAGCTTGTGAAATTGGCTTTCCAGTCATTATTATCTTTGGTGCTACATATTTTTTAAATATGAAATATTATTTTGGGGGTTTGGGTTCCTTTTTTTTTTACTCAACCTGTGAAATGCAGAATTGTAAAGCTGTACTTTATAAAGTGCACAATGTGAAATGGAGAAAATGGATTTTAAAATTTCATTTTGGACTTAGGACCAATTTTCATGGGCGTTCCAACATCAGAATATTGATTGATGCAGTCGTTCTAAAGGACTCGGCCCAAGTATTGTGATTCCAGTAATATATTAGGTTTCTTTGTCTGAAAGCAAATTCTATTTTGTC
Source organism: Patiria miniata (assembly GCF_015706575.1). Classification (NCBI taxonomy): domain Eukaryota; kingdom Metazoa; phylum Echinodermata; class Asteroidea; order Valvatida; family Asterinidae; genus Patiria; species Patiria miniata. The sequence goes on along the minus strand of NW_024037056.1, from coordinate 2,186,197 downwards.
AACCTGAGTCGCTTAAAAAAGTGTGCATCGATACATGTATAACTTACTGAAACAGTTTCTACATTGAGTTTTTTCAGTGGATTGTGCTTGGTTTTATCCAAACTTTGTCGTGCAGAGGTCGCGACCTCAAGATCTGAAGCTGCACCTTCAGTTGCTGGAAGTGCTGATAGAGCTGCAGAAGCTGAAGGATGCGCAGCAGCTCTGCGCGCAGGTAGAGGGCGCCAGACTGTTTGACCAGGAGCTCCAGTGGTGGAAAAAGACGTTCCAGCTGTACCAGGTATTTTAGGTCATGTGAACCATTAACCCTGACTCCTTAGGCAATTTTTGCTAGGATGCAACCTCAACCTGCAAAGTCCTCCAACTGCCTCCATGTAAAAACTGCATACAGCCGTAATACTGCAAAATCCTCTGTTATTTCTTGAATGTGTGGTCCTAGGAGGGGTGACCACTGCCTCAATCCTGCAAAATCCTCCAGCAATCGCTGTCAGTATGTTGAGGCAGAGCCAGTGACATCCTGGAGCAGTGCAGAGGATTTCAAGTATAATCCAGGCCTATATTTATGCACGGCTGAGCATAAACAACACAAGGTTTGGCCTAAGACCTTGACACAGTGCATCTTGCAAAATCAGCCACACACTTTTGCCATATAACCTTAATCCTGCAAAATCCTTCATTTTTGGAAAGAGCATTCTGGAGAATTTGGGAAGGTTAGGGTTAAATTAAAAGTGGAATTTGAAAGTGGCGCTTAGGACAGACGTCCTGGTTCAAGAATTTAATCTATAAGTTCATATACCATGTATTTAGAAGTGTTTTTTGGTATACTTCAGGGCTGAAGATTTGTTGGTGACGTTTTGCGCATGTTTTGTTTCAGATGATACTGTTGAGTGTAGACGACGGCGATCAGTCTCCAGATCACATCGTCACGTTTGGTCACATGCTGGTCAGCATCAACAACCTAGCCCGCATCACGCTGTCTGTGCACAACACGGCCGTCACACAGGCGTCCAAGCTGCTTAGAGTGTAAGTGCGGAGGATAAAAATTTGGGCTCGGAAGTCGGTCTTTTTTCCTGACCATTTGGGTTCGAGCCCGCCGGGTGGACACTTGTGCCCTTGAACAAGGCACTTAACCATTATTGCTTCATCCTTCAGATGGGACGTTAAGCTGTAGGTCCCATGTGTTGTGTAATCCAATGCACGTAAAAGAACCCAGTGACATTTATCGCCAAGAGAAGGGGTTTGCCCCGGTGTTTCTGGTCTCCTGTATAAACCCCACGCGGAGTATTTAGGAGATAAACCAACCAAGAACCAAGGATAAACGCACTACCAGAAACACTGTGGCGAACCCCTTCTCTAAGCGATAAGTGTTACTGGGTTCTTTTACGTGCATTATACAACGCATGGGACCTGCGGCTTTATGTCCCATCCGAAGGACGAAGCAATAATGGTTAAGTGTCTTGCTTAAGGACACAAGTGATGGCTTACTTTTGAAAACTAGACTTTCCATCTTTTGTTCCCTATTATGCGCATGTCTCCACAGGATACCGTGTAACAGATCTGTTTTTCATATAAATTGACTAACTAGAGGATATTGGTGTTTATGTGGTACAGCCTTAACTGAAAATATTTCAGTTCTTGGTGTCTATTGAGGTAAAATCTTTCTTCCTTATTTTTTTATATCAGGATGGACAAAGAGTTATTCCGTGCCTGTGACTACGTCGATGCCAGCCCGTCGTGCCCGGAGCAGTCTGGTGCCCAGACTGTGCTGCAAGAAATGAAGGCGCAGCTGTACACGCACCTGGCTACACTCCTTGTCAAAATGGCGTCCACGGTAAGAACATGAGCATTTGATCTAGATCTTCTGAGGTTATTTGTTGGTATTTGTTGAGGCATCTGGGTCTACGAATAAAAATCACAAGCGGACATGTTTAAGAACTCTTGGTTTGTTTTTTTGGTAAAGGATGTGACTTTGTGTTTAATTTTGTAAACGTTTAGCAAAAATTTAAAAACTGTTTGAACATGTACACATTTAGCCATTTCACGAAGGCTGACGCCCGCCCATTAGCACAAGTCATCGCAAGTCATCGCAAGTCATCGCAAGTCAATCACAAGTCAATCCCAAGTCAATCCCAAGTCCATCACAAGTCCATCACAAATCCATCACAAGTCCATCACAAGTCATCGCAAGTCAATCACAAGTCAATCCCAAGTCAATCCCAAGTCCATCACAAGTTCATCACAAGTCAATCACAAGTCAATCACAAGTCATCACAAGTCAATCACAAGTCAATCACAAGTCCAACACAAGTCCATCACAAGTCCATCACAAGTCCATCACAAGTCAATCACTAGTCAGTCACAAGTCAATCACAAGTCAATCACTTGTCAATCACTTGTCAATCACAAGTCAATCACAAGTCAATCACAAGTCAATCACAGGTCAATCACAGGTCAATCACATGTCAATCACAAGTCAATCACAAGTCCATCACAAGTCATCACAAGTCCATCACAAGTCCATCACAAGTCAGCCAGTCTCAAGTCAAGTCACAAGCTTTTCAAATGAACAAAGACATTCTGGACTAGTGATGTATTTCTAAAACTCTGTGAATTTCTGTATCTAATTTATGTTTTCTTATCACAATTTTTGGGAATGTTTTGTAGGGTTCGGCTCGCTGGGCGGACGTCGTTGGACTTGTCACATCGTGTTATCTGGTCAGCGCCCAGGTGCCGTCTTGCCAAGAAATAACGAGGACGTCGTCGACAACGAGGGGCGACATGAGCGTTGGCAGCAGTGGGAACGTCAACAGACGGATCTACAGCCTGGCCCAGTGTCGTCTGAGTGAAGTCTGTGAGTGTCTGGGTTGGAATCACAAGTCAATCACAAGTCATTCACAACCTAAATCACAAGGCAATCACAAGTCAATCACAAGTCCGTCACAAGTCAATCAAGTCCGTCACAAGTCAGTCATAAGTCGATCACAAGTCAATCAAGTCAGTCACAAGTCAATAAAAGGTCAATCGCCAGTCAATCAAGTCAATCGCAAGGCAGTCACAAGTCAATCACAAGTCAGTCCCAAGTCAATCATAAGTCAATCACAATTCAATCACAAGTCAATCAAGTCAATCATAAGTCAATCACAAGTCAGTCACAAGTCAATCTCAATTCAATCACCAGTCAGTCACAAGTTAATCACAAGTCAAATCACAAATAATCACAAGGCAGCATAAGTGAGCCACAAGTCAGTCACAAATCAGTCACAAGTCAGTCATAAGTTATTCACAAGCTGAATCACAAGTCAATCACTGGTCAAACCCAAGCTAAATCACAAGTCAAGCACAAGCTGAATCACAATGACAAGACAAGTCACAAGTTAGTCAATCACTAGTTAATCACAGTTCAATCACAAGTCACTCACAAGTCGATCACAAGTCAATCACAAGTGAAACGAAAGTCAAGTCACCAGTCAGTCATAAGTCAAATTACAAGTCGATCACAAATCTATCACAGGTGAGTCACATTTTAAATAAAAAGCCAGTCGCAAGTCAAATTGAAAGTCAATCACCAGTCAAAGCTCACATCAGTCCGAAGTCAAATTGCAAGTCAATCACTAATCAGTAAAAAAAGTAACCCTTTTTGTCAGCTCGTTTTAGTCATCATGAGTCATAAAACGTAATCACATTGATAATGTTGAAATTGAAAAAAACATTGTTTTCGTTTGTTAGGTCACATTCTGACGAGCATTGTGAAACAGCAGAGGAATGCCCGATGGCTGAAGCAGTGCCACACATCTTGGTGCTCGGAAGAGGTACAAATTTGAAAATTCTCCAATACCTAAATTGGTTTAAGATGCTTTTGAATATTACAAATGTCCTAATTTCGGAGTGTTAAGAAATCATTTGTACATTTTGTATTTTTTTTAATTTTTGCAATTTTGATATTCATTTAGGGTCGGCAACAGCTTCTGTCTCAAGCCTTTGGCCAAGGAGGTCTGGATCCGGCCTCCTCGTTCCTGATGATGGATGACAGTCTCGTCGGCGCCAGATTCTCCGAACTTCCCAGCCTAATTGAGACTGTGTTTCTGTATGACCAAGGTACGGTACTCATCATCGTTGTTCAACAAGGAGCAGGATCGAGGGCAAAGTATGGGTAACCACAGCAGGGATAAAAAAAAAATCCACTAAACCGTGATTGGTGATTTTAAACCTTGTAGGATCATTTGCTATTTCCGCGGATGGTCACGTGGTACGTTGACGTCATACGATCAGGGGAGTCAGGTCGGCGTAGTGGTTACTTTGCTTCGCCCTCCACCGCCATGGCCCGGGTTCGTTTCCCGCCCGGACCACATGTGGATTGGGTTTTCAGTCCCTGCCTGATTCCGTGGGTTTTGCCGAGAATATTCTTCTGGGGTTTTCCTCCCACCTCTAAAACAGTTATTGCCAGTGTTGTAGGTATCGAGACCTGGTCTAGGTCTCGAGAACGTCTCGAGACCTTTTTTTGTGGTCTCGGTCTCGTCCTATCAAAGTCTCGGTCTCGGGAGGGCTGGTCTCAGTCTCTAAAGCTCTTGTCTCGGTCTCGGATGCCAAAGTCTCGGGTTTTACCCCCAAGACCTGTCGAGACAACAACAAAATGCACCATTTACGTATGGCATTATTCATCGAAAGAGCTGGTCTCGGTCTTGATCTTGGACTTGGAGGTCTCGACTACAACACTGGTTATTGCTTCTCATTGTCTTCTCTCTACAGGTTTCTTCAGGCTTCCGAGCTACAGTGCCTGGGGCGCTTTTAAGGAATCCTTGGTTTCATTACCAGAAAGAAATAAAATAAACCTATTCTTTCTTTTTTCCTTCCCAGAATCCATCAAGTCCGAGCCGGCCAGTCTCCAGCGACTAGTTTGGATGGGCCTGCAGTGGGATGTCCGCCACGACGGCATCTTGCCAGACCTGGGCCAGTTTCTCCAGCCCGTCTTCTCCCGTCTCCTGTTCAGCACCCAGCACCTTGAGAATACCTCGGTAGATAACATACGGCTGCTGGACATCGAGGTAGGACTAGTGGGTGGAGTTATATTTTTCCGGGGAGGGGGATAAAGGCAAGAGCTGATTGGTCAATGAACACTGTTCAATTGACCAATTAGATCGTCACTTGGGGTCAGGTGACCGCAAGTCGTGTTCCGATTGGTCAGGGATTACCGTTTGTTTGACAAGTAGGAATGGTTCATTTGGTCCTTCACAAAATATTGACTTTTTTTCGTTTGAATTATACAGGGTGAGTAAAAAAAAAAACACACAAATGTCAGGACCATTGTTTTATTGAAGTTCTTCATGTAGCACTTTCAAAATCTAGGACATTAAAGCCCAATTCAAAAGCTTTCTTTTAGTACAAGAATCATTCAAATCACTCATGTACTTTTCAAGTTACGGAATTTTAAACACAACCACCGTTTTAAAGTTCTGTCCACGAATCACAAAAAAGGGGTGCGTTCTTTCAGCAAAACAAAAAAAAATTAACACGCATCCCTATGTGATTTGTTTTCGTTTTGCTGAAAGAATACTGAATTTTTTGGTGATCCGTGGACAGAACCTTAAAATGGTGATTGTGTTTAAAATTCCGTACCTTGAAAAGTACATAAGTGACTTGAATGATTCTTGTACTAAAAGAGAGCTTATGAATTGGGCTTTTATATCCTAGATTTTGAAAATGCAACATGCAGAACTTCACTAAAACAATGGTGCCAACATTTGGGTTTCGTTTTTTTTTTACTAACCCTGTATTTTTGCTAGAAATATTGACTCTTTTCGTTGGATTTTGTTTCTTTTCCCTAGGCTTTCCTATATTGCTGCGTCCACGTGGCCAAAGGGCAGCAGGAACAACTGCAGGCCAGGGTTCAGAACCTGCCCAAGACCCTCCCCCTGGGGTTGTGTCGCGGGATGTGTAGCCCCCAGCAGCTGGAGTGGTATAGCGCCCTCTACTGTCTGTATACAGCCAAGGCGAGGTGAATATAATGATTCATTCTCTTGACGGAATTGTCATTATTGTTTATGGCAATTAATGATTGTCTTCAAAAACATTCAGTTTTCAAATATAACCAGATGGTTTTGTATAGTGAAATGTCGTCGTCTTCTTTTTTTTTCTTGAAAATCTGAATACCGTTTGTTTTGTGTTTGAACCAAGCCCTAGTGAGCGAGCCAAGTTGCGGCTTATTGTCCAGAAAGGTCTGGAGGTGTTGCGATGTCGGATGAACCACGGAATGGAGACGTCGCTGCTCATACGTCTCGGACGCACATTCGGACAAAGGGTAGGCCCTTTTGTACAAATTAAATATGTACAAATTTAATTGAGTGAATGTTGATGTCCACACGTAGATTTGTAAAAAAAAGAAAATAGAAAGCACTTGGTCACTTCTAATTTCTCTATTAGTTAACGTTATATATCATGTATTTGGTAGGGAGTTAAGAAAAAAAAGTAAATTTTTTTTTTTTTCAATTTTTGTTAAGTTAAATTTTTTTTTTTTTTTTTTTTCAAATATTTAAAAAGAAAAAAATTGTCTCCAATTTTGTCAGAAAATAGGTCTCTCTTATCACAGGGGTGCGAAATCTCAGCTTTTTAGCTGATTTCAGCCGTTTTTTGTTTTGGATTTCAGCTTTTTCCCCTCACTTGCTGTGTACAAAAGTATAGGAGATTTCCAAAATTCAGCTTTTTTACACCTTTTTCAGCTGTTTTCAGCTATTTTTATCAGTGGTCACTCACACCCCTGTATCAACATTCTCTATGTACATGTAAAATAAAGGTTGATTGTCTTTTAATTTTTAATTTTTTTAATTATTTTTTTGTGCTGGTCCTGATAGTCCTCTTTGTAACTGACTGTCACCTGACCTCCCTAAGTCTCAACCTTTGCCCAAAAATTTGAAATAGAATTACTTTCAAATCCTGCCCGTAGTGTAGACCACATGCATGAAGGAACTAACGGCGATTAGCCACGTCAGAATCGATGGAATAGAAGCTTTATGCACTCTGGGACCAGCAATACTAGTCTCACCTCGTCTTGTATTGTTTTGACCTTCAGATGCAAGAAGTTCAGCAGTCGAGCGCCGGTGACGACAACAGGGACCAGTGGAGCGGCTTCCAGCAAATGAGCGTCATGTACTGGCAGGCCGCACTGGAACACCTTCAGCTGATCGCCAGGTAAGAAAATATTCAGGGTTCCATGAGTAATTGGAAAAATTCTGGAAAATCCTGGAATTTTAAAGGCATCATGGAAAAAGTCATGGATTTTTATTTTTGTTACAAGGAGTCATGGCAAGTTGATATTCCATTGGAAAGTCCAAGGAATCCTAGTCATTTGAAAAATCCTGGAAAATCCTAGAATTTTAAAGGCATCATGGAAAAGTTATGAAATTTTATTTTTGCAATAGGGAGTCATTGCAAGTTGATATTCCAAGGAAAAAGTCATGGAATCCTAGTCATTTGAAAAATCCTGGAAAATCCTTGAATTTTAAAGGCATCATGGAAAAGTCATGGAATTTTATTTTTGTTACAAGGAGTCATAGCAAGTTGATAGTCCAAGGAAAAAGTCATTGGAAAGTCATGGAATCATAGTCATTTGAAAAATCCTGGAAAATCCTTGTCATGGAATCCTGCACAACCCATACGTGATGATGCGTAACATTTGGCTATGGCAGTCTTCCAGTTTGCATTCCAGTTTACTATACTTCCTCTTTATGCATGTGTGCTCTATAAATTGATGCGTGTTCAATCACGGATCCTCTACACAAGGATAACGACTTCCCCAGATTTCTGGTTAGATGCGGGATACGGTACTTGCGCGTCGTGCGTGTGCGTGCGCGAGGCTAGTCGCGCGACTGCAGTCTTTCAGTGGTCAAATTTCTGTCAGGATGCCAGCTGTCGGCGATCATGGCGCGCGCGCATTGGTCTACATGTTCTGTGCGTTGTTGTTTTATGCGTGGACGTGGCATATCACGTATGTAGACAAACCGTACATTTGTACACAAGCTCAGATGAATCGTTTATCCTTGTGTAGGGGATCTGTGATTCAATACATCATTGTGATGCTTTTTCTGGTGCTCCGTTGTCTTGTGTCAAACTGGAACGCTGAAAGGGAGTGGCGTCCCTTGCCTCCAGAGCAGTAGGCTCCTCAGATGCCAAAACAGCTTAGGAATTGGTCTTGGAAAGCCCTACTTTTGTTCTGGAAAAATCCTGGAAAATTCATAGAATTTTGATTGAAGATTTCTGTCGGAAATGTGTGTGCAAATGAAATCGTTTTTTTAATTTTTATTTTTAATTTTTTTTACTTACAGGAATCAGGCCGTTCCTACTCAACAGAAGCCATTCTTTCCCTATGGAAGTAGACCTATCCCGGTAAAAAAAAACACCACTGTTTTTCTCCCATTTTAGAGTGCTGTTACGGAGCCGTGCCGAACCAAATAATATAAGGATCGACTCAGCTTGACCCAAATAGATTTCGGTTTTAGAAAGGAAATCTTAAGTATTAATTTTGCATTGACTGTACTCTGGCGTTTTTCTAAATGACTCCAATGGTTGATCTTTTGAAACAGTTGTCCCAACTATTTCAAGTGTCAAATTTTGAAAAGTTGGTTTGGCGCATCTCTAGAATGCAAGTCTGAAACAGCTGGTGAAATGAAAATTTCTTAGAAGTTTGTCTGTTGAAGAGTGAGAAAAGTTGGCCTAAATTGGTTTTGCATGTTTTTTCGGCACTGAGGTCCCAGTCAAGACGAGCATATGTCCACAGACAGTGAATTAACTGTTGATGAGTTGTAGCTGTATATTTCTATCAAAATATCAAATTAAAGTGATGTTATGTTTTTTTTTTTTCAAGGCGGACAAGCTTCAGGAGTATCAAGACGAAGGCACCGTGGCCATCGCCCAGCACAAGTTCCAGCAGGGCCAGTTCCAACAAGCTGTAGCCATGCTGGACAAAACCAAGTCGGCCGACGGCTCCTATCTCAAAGCACAGGTAAAGGTAGCCTTCCGGAGCGCCGCTGTCCAAGTTACAGTGTTCAACTCATGTGCCATGATACACACATTCAAATCCATACGGAAACATGGTGCTTGTGTTCTTTGGCAAGGTACTTTACTACAATTGCCTCTCCCTACCTAGGCGTATAATTGGGTACCAGTGAAAGTCGCGACCCGATAGCACTGAATTCGGTTGCACCATTGACCCAAACATCAGCCCCTAAAAAAGAACCACCTGTTTATATCAACAACTCCCCGGGTAGAATGGTCTTGAGCTGGGCAAGGCAGGCGTAATCACTTATTCTGTCACTAGAACTGGCGATCGTTTCCAATCCTTTGAGATGTACGACACCCCAACACAGCCTCAAGACAATTGTTGTGTGGGTGTCATGGGTGGCATGGGTGGCTTGTGCGTAAAGCGCTCGCCTCTCACCAAGGTGACCACGGTTCGAATCCTGGCCGCGGATCGCATGTGAGTAGAGTTGTGCGTTGGTTCTCTCCTGTGCCATGTGGGTTTTTCTCCGGGCCCTCCGGTTTTCCTCCCTTCGGAAAAATCAAACACTTTCGATCTCAGGCTGTGCTCTGTGGTCATATATGGGTTGATGTGGCCGGCATCCATAGGCGCCTTTACGTGCCAGCGGCCCGACCACGTTGTAGCCGCGTCCTTCGCAATTCAGCATACCAGCTGCGAGTAAGGATGATTAGCCTCCCAAATTATTATTATTAGGCTAAATACCCAAAGTACTACAAAGTGCAGTACCACCAAGTAATATGCAAAAAAAAACTGGGAGTGGTATTATGTAACCAAGAATTCTGTTACGTGGCCCCATTAAGAAAAAGTGGCCTAAAGTCCAGTCATTTTTTTGGTCTTCAGATGTACCTGAACAAGGCGCAGACTGAGGCCGAAGGTCAGGGGTTAGAGGTCATCTCAAGCCCGCTGAGTCGGCAAGGTGAACTGCTGGACAAGGCCAAACACGCACTGTTTGATACCATGGATAGCATCCAGAACCAGCCGGATAATGTAGGTTTGCGTGTTGGTCCACCCCTCTGTTTGTCTGTCTTGTCATCTATTTTGTGTTTGTAGTTCTATTCTTTGGCTGTTTTGTTTTCTACAAGATGTATGTCTGTGTGTTGGTTAACTTGTGTGTTGGTCTGTCTTGCTGTCTCAAAATATATATTTGCAGTTTTGTTTTTTACTCTTTGCTTTGTAACATTCATCTAAGATGATCTAGGATTGTGCGTTGGTGGCTTGTCTGTTTGTCTGTTTTCCCATAAAGTAGTGAGGTGGCTGTGGAGTTTTGTTTTGTTTATTTATTTATTTTATCTAATTTCGTTTGCTAGCCGCTCCATGAGCAAATCCAGACCTCTCTGATGGAGATTGACGATCAGCAGATTGCGTTGAGCCACGAAGTTGCCGCTTTGGAGGAAGAGGAAGGGACCGCTGCTGGCGACACGCTGCTCGGATCGCTCAACTACAGCGGGAACGCCAGTCGCCTCAGCGACGTGGCTCCACTAGAGGTAGACATCTCTAAAACTTTCTTTCTGCGCTAAATTTTGAGTTTCACCATTTTAACCGGTATGCACCATTCTAGGGATGCGATGCGAGGATGCAGCCTGACCTACACCAACTCGGGACTTCTCAAGCCTTATTAGGCCATCAGCCTGGGGGTTTGGCCAGTATCAAAACAGGGCATAAATGATTATAGTGCGCATGCGCAAGGTATACCGCCCCTAGAGTGGTAACAAGCATTTTGATGGACATTTTGAAAAAAAAGGGTGATAACACCCAAAAAGCTGCCACCGCTGCAATGCTATCACATATTTTCCAACTCTGGAGGTGTATACCTTGCCAAAAATCGCTATGACGATTTTTCCCCCTCATTTGATACCGATGGCCAAAATTTTGGACCGAGGCTGATGGCCTATATGGCCTTACTAAGGTCACCTCAAGCTCCACTCTAAAGGATTTTTTTAGAGTTTTAAGGGGATCGAAGCATCATCTACAACATCAGCTGACATTTGAAGAAAAAAAAGTAGGGTAAAAAAAAGCCGCGTCGCCGCACCACTATTTGGGGAGAGCTCCATACCAGAAACCGAAGACTTTGGGGGGGGGGGCCTAAAACAGGTGCTAATTAGTTTAAATGGGTCTTACATTTTTTTTTTCTGAATCGAAAGGCGGCTGGGAACGACCCCAGCCCCCGCCGGCTTGCAGCCGAGCTTCGCTCCCTGAACCTCTCCCACGGCCGACTGATGGAAGAAAACGCCCAGCTGCGTTCACTGGCCACCACTCACAGCCGCATCTTGGAGCAGAACCAGCAACTGATCGACAAGCAGAACACGTTGATGGAGTCCAACAACGCCCTGATGAAGCAAGTCCTGGAACTCAACGTGAGTTGTTAAGACTCAAGTCAAGGACTCGACTCCATGACTCGACTTTGGTCAATGACTTGAATTACAGTCAATGATTCGACTCGATTCAGTGACTCAAATTGAGTTGATGATATCTGATGACTGGACTTGAATCAATGACTTGACTTGACTTGAGACAAAGACTAGATATAAGTGGATGACTCGGCTGAAGTCCATAACTCGAGGAGTCGGTGACTCAAATTGAGTAACTGACTACTCAAGATGATAATTAAAATCAAGTAGGTGATCTCGACTCGAGTTCATGACTCTACTCAAGATGACAACTGGACTTGAGTAGATGGCTCGACTTGAGACAACGACCTGACTCAATTACTTGATTCAAGTCGATGACTCTACTTAAGATGATAACTGGACTTGAGTAGATTACTCGACTTGAGACCACCACCTGACTCAATTACTTGATTCAAGTCGATGACTCTACTTAAGATGATAACTGGGCTTGAGTATACGACTCGACTTGAGTTCTTGACTCTACTCAATTACTTGATTTGAGTTGATGACTACTCAAGATGATAACTGGGCTTGAGTATACGACTCAACTTGAGTTCACGACTCGACTCAATTACTTGATTTGAGTTAATGACTACTCATGATGATAACTGATTTTGAGTACATGACTCGACTTGAGACCATGACTCGGCTCAATTACTTGATTGGAGTTGATGACTACTCAAGACGATAACTGGGCTTGAGTAAACGACTCGACTCGAGTTCATGACTCGACTCAATTACTTGATTTGAGTTGAAGACTCTACTTAAGATGATAACTGGACTTGAGTAAATTACTTGACTTGAGACTATGACTCGACTCATTTACTTGATTCGAGTTCATGACTCTACTCAAGATGATAATCAAGTAAGTGACTCAAAACAAGTCCATGACATGATTGAAGTTGGGGACTCGAACTGCGTCAATGACTCAACTTGAGCCTCGATGACTCAACGCAAGTCTGTGTCTGGACAACACTTCACAGAAGTCACTGCCTTAGAATGACTCAAATCAAGTAAAAACATTCAGTGACTCCAAAACCTGTAAAGCTGGTTATGCTTCTCCCGATTTAGGTGAAATTTCAGGAGTTGACCACCGCCCAGGCCCAAAAGGCAGCCGCTACGCCCCCGCCACCCCCTCCACCCCAGCCCATCCCGGACATCAACTCCAACCGACCAATCATCATCTCCGCCGCAGAGTGCAAAATCGACAACCTCTCCGCGACCCAACTGGGCGGGACAGGGTACCCTATCATGGCCCACCCCGGCCTGGCCAGCCCCATGCCGGGAGTGGCTAGCCCCATGCACGGCCTGCCTGCAACCAGCCTGTACCACCATCCAGGGTACGGCTACTACGCCGCCCCGCAGGCCTACGGCTTGGCCGCGGCTGGGGCGTACGAAACACCCGGGCTGCACCCGAGCCTCATCACGTCGACGCCGGCAATGCACGCGGCCCACGTGCCCGGCGCGCCGCAATACGTGATGTTCGATGACGACACATCACCTACCGAAGCTGAGGCTCCAGGTGCTTCAGTACCTACAGGAACTCCTGCTGTTGATGTTCAGGTATGTAAGCAGAAAGAGCATTCCGTTTTAAAAGCTGAAGCATCCTACAAAACCATAATATATTTCAGTACCGCTGCTAGATCAGGTTTGAACTGCTCAAGTGACCCTCACAGCCTCAGCAGGTGAGCCGTTATCTGTCCTCATGAGTAAGCTCATGAGTGAGTTCAAGTCCAGCCTGAGTTAGTTTCCAAAGTTTCCTCGCAGGCAATGAGTAAAAAGTGCTCCAAAAAGTATGCCACTTCAGAGCAAAACCCAATATTACACCAGTTTTGGAACAGTTCAGAAATTCAAACTACAACGTCTTCTTGTTTTGCCTTCCAGACAAACGCCGCTTTCAGAGGAGGCATGGTCGCCCATCCGACAGAACCAGCAGATGTACCTCAGTTTGCATCACTTGTACCACAAACCGCTCCGGAACATAAGACCCCAGAGCCACACGTTGGCCTTGCAGGGACTTCCTCTGCTCCCGCCAAAGCTGCCTCAAAGGCAGCAAGTGGTCAAGATGTCAGCAGCAACTCCCCTCTCCTATTGTCCATGCTGATGGACAAGCCGGAGGATTCCTCCAAGGCTGGATTTTCCAAGTCGGGTTCCATCACGGCCGGTACCCCACCCCAAGCGTTCACACCCGTGTCCAGTAAGCCCTCGACCGTGGCTTCCACTACCCCCTCCATCGGGCCCGCTCCAACCCAGGGATTTTTCTCCGGTGGGTCAGTTTCTCAACCAGCTTTCGGCTCAGGCCAACAACTGGCTTCCGCCGCACCTAATCCCACTTCTGCCACCACTTCCGCCCCCACTGCTATGTCCGACTTCTCCTTCAAAATCCCCCAGCCCTCATCGACCCAACTCCAACCAGTGACCCCCGCGGCTACGTCAATCAAAACCACTTCCCAGTCCCCCTTTGCTGGATTCAGTTTCGGTCAGCACCCATCAGGAACAGGTTTTGGTTTAAACAGCTTTGCGAGTGTTGGCAAACCTTCAGAAACTCTGCAGAAAGACAGTAAGTACATGATCAACAAATTTACATGTGCTGTCCATGCTATTTTTCAAGTCTTTTAAGTTTTAGATTTGGTTTTTAAATTGCTACTTTCCTAGCAATTCATAAGTTGTTGACCTTTGAATAAGGCATCGCCTGAGAAAAATCGAACCACGTTTACTTGGGAAAATAGTTACCTTTCAAATTTCAAATTATTTGTGGCAATTGTTCAGTTCTTCAGTTTTCTCAAAGTGGACTGGTTCTTGTTCCTTTTAAGAATTGATCATATGGAGACCAGGAAATAGATTACTCGTCGGGATCCAGTTGTGCCCAAGAGTATCCCGAAATAAAAGCCTTTTTTTTTTTTTTAAGAAGATTGCAACCGAAAATTCGTTGGAAGAGAGAAGTTGATTTTCTTGAAGAGCATAGATGGTGCATCTTTAAGGCATAGTCTGTTCAAATTATTGATTGATCTTTCGCAAAGAACCTTCTCAATGATGTTGTGCGATCCCGACCCGAAACCGACCCGACCCAAAACCGACTTCAGGTCAGGTCTGGTCGGTTTGTCCAACATTTTAGTCGGGTCGGTTCTGGTTTTGCATTTCAATTTTCAGGTCAGGTAGGGTCGGCTCGGTTAAGCCATTTTGGAAAAACCCGAAATAGACTGGAATAAACCCCCAAAAAACGGAACAGTTTAGAAATTCACTATGCCCGGTTACGACCAAATGTGGCTTGCGGTCTATCGCACAAGATCTATAAGGTGTAGGCCCACCAGTAGTTTACGTTGTGAGTACTGTACAGTATGATTCAATTACTGAGAGATGACAATTTTCCAAGGCGCGGGTAAGTTCAGGCACAAAAAGCAGACAGTTGCCCAAGCCAGATATTTGGGGGGTTTTGGAGTCGGTTCAGTTTTGGGTCGGTTCGGGTCGGTTTTAGGGAGTTCAGATCGGTGTCGGTTCGGATTCGGTATATATCTATAATGTTTCAGGTCGGTTCGGCCTGGACAACCCGACCCGATACACAACATTGCTTCTAAGTTGAAAGCAACAGGACATAATGCGATCTCAATATACTCATTTCCCTTGATGTCTAGATGTTGTTGACGATGATGATGATGACGACGTGATCTTTGTTTCGGAGAAGATGCCCACTCCTGATCAGCGGGCCAGGGCCGAAGCACTCCTCCTCCCTCCTACCTTCTTTCTCTACGAGGATGAACCGCCGTGTCCCGGCTGCCCTGGATGTGACCCTGAGGACCTAGCTGCTAGAGAAAAGAGTCGTAAGTCCACGTTCAAATCTCTTGTCCAAGATTCTTGTCTAGATCTTTGCCAATATAAGGCATCCAAAAACAGGCTTCCCAACGACACTGGAAATCAGAAGAAAAAAAATCTTGTCGTGTCTCGGCTGCCCTGGATGCGAGCCTGAGGACCTAGCTGCCAGAGGAAAGAGTCGTAAGTCCACGTAGGAATCTCTTGCCTCTTGTTGTTTAGATTTTTGCCAATATCATATCCAAAAGCATGGTTTCCAGCCACTCTGGATATCGGGAAATCTTGAAAATGAGTTTTAGTTTTCTTGACACATTGTGATGTGATACATGACTTTTTTTCCCCGTTTTTTTCATGGCAGTACCTAAATCAACTCAGCCAGCAGCCAATGTGCCACAGTCGCACGGGCCATCGTTCGGCAGCGCTGCCTCTGTTCAGCAGACGTTTGGTGATGTCGGTAAGGCAGCCCCTACCAAGGAGACGCCAACAACATTTGGCACCCAAGGTACTCAGTGTAACACCTGTGCTGATACTATGCCTTAACCCTAGCTCCCTAGGCATTTTTGCTAGGATGCAACCTCAATCCTGCAAAATCCTCCAACTGCCTCCACGTACAAATTGCATACAGCCTCAATCCTCCAAAATCCTCCATTATTTCTTGCCTGTAGTCCTTTGAGGGTGACCACTGCCTCAATCCTGCAAAATCCTCCAGCAATCACTGTCAATATGTTGAGGCAGAGCCAGTGACATGCTGGAGCAGTGCGGAGGATTTCAAGTATAATCTAGGCCTAAATTTATGCACAGCTGAGCATAAACAACACAAGGTCCGGCCCAAGACTTTGACACAGTGCATCCTGCAAAATCAGTCACACGTTTTTGCCATATTGCCTCAATCCTGCATTCTCCATTTTGCAAAGATCTTTGTAAGAGGATTTGGGGAGGTTGGGGTTAAAAGTTAAAAAAATACACTGTAGAAAGTCTTCCTTAAGATTTTGTACTCATAATTTCATTTTTTTTGTTATTACTAACTGTAGAACCTAGCCAGCCATCTTCAATATTTGGTGGTGGCGGTGGAACGTCGACGCTGAGTTTTGCCAATATCACTGCAGACACACAGGGGACATTTGCCGGAGGTAACATTTGAGTTTTGGACTTGTGGTCATTTTGTTCACACTCTAGTGATTTCCGCATGACTTAGCAAACAATTTTGTCCTGGGGAGAGCCAAGTCAATAAACAATGTGGTAAGGAAAGGGTTAAACACTTGTTACTTTTACATGAAACTTGCAATTGTCCCTTCCCCCCAACCAGGGTCCACCAAGGGCTTCTCTTTCGCCCAGGCCGGGGCACAGGTCTTCGGCGCGGGTGCGGGTGAAGATGGCGGGGCAGAGGAAAGCCACGAACATGACCCGCATTACGATCCGATCATGACGCTTCCGGAGGTACGCAAATCTTAAGAAATCTTAAAGTCACATCATTCACCATTGATGTATTAATATGTCACCAGGTTGATTTTTTTTTTCCCATTTGAGGGCACTTGTAGCGCCATTTTCTTGGTGCAACAGTAGAAATAGTAACCCTCCTATGCAAACATACGTTCTGTGCCAAGTAGTCCTTTCAGACAAAATCAATCATTTGACTATTTTCAACAGTTCAGAATTCCCAGTATACATACATGTACATAAAGCAGGATTGACTGGCTGGGACTGATTAAGTAACTTGATACAGCTATGCTTTGACTCTGGGTGAGTGATAAAATAGCTGTGACCACAACTTGCCTATGTTGTCTGTTGACCCAGTTTGACTAGCCACAGTGCTTGCTTGGCATATGATCTGACTGCTGGTGACTAGCCTTTGATAAAAGTTTAGCGGGGGAAGTGGAAGTGAATTTTGACTGTCTGTGACTGCTTAAATAGCAGGAGGGTTAGGTTAATCCAAGGGCTGTTCCATGGTGTCGGACATACATTTTGGACAATTCAGCAGTGTGCATAATATAAGGTACAATCATAAAGTGGATTTTAATTATGATAAAACATATCAGTTACTACAATGATTTAAAGAAGAAATTTTTCATCCAAATTTTTTGCTGTTGTAGAAATTGGTTCCATAGTGTTGGACGTACTTTGACAATTTTGTGTGTGTGTGTACTTAAGTAACGGCTGAACTGTTGAAAATTGTTCGAAGTAAACTATACGTTTCATTTGCGGCATTTGGATTTTTGTTAAACTTTGGCATGGAGGTTTAGAATTTCGTGGAATTTCTCTCAAGCAGTGGTAGTAACTTTATTTAAATCCAACAAATTTGAGATTGTTTTAAAAAAAGTTTCTTGTGTAAACTTGACATCAGTAATGTTGGATTCACTTACACCAAAATTGAGGTCTTACAGCCTCCTCATTTAAAAGCGAATTGTTCTGTCAAAACCAGTTCATTCTTGGCAGAGCATGAAAAAGAGATATGACCAATACCCAAAGTTGGGGGGAGGGGTGTTTTTGAAATTTCTTTATCCTATTCATGTACTTTAAAACTGTAAAATGTATTTTAAATAAATTTGGCGGTATTTTTGGCAGCTCGTGCAAGTCAAGACTGGTGAGGAGGATGAAGAGATAATGTACAAGCAGCGGGCCCGTCTGTATCGCTACGCCAAGGACCTGGGCGTCTGGAAGGAGAGAGGCATCGGAGAGGTCAAATTGCTGCGTCACAAACAAAGCGGCGCCCTGCGACTGATCATGCGACGGGAGCAGGTGAGATTTTAATGCTAAAAATGGTGGCAGGGAGGGAAGGGGAGGAGCTTCCCCACCACTTGACCCCACCCACCACCTCCACCCCAACCCCCACCTCCACACAAACCCCAACCCCAGCACCACACAAACCCCAACCCCAGCACCACACAAACCCCAACCCCAGCACCCCACCTCCACCCCAACCCCTACCTCAACAGCAATCCGAACCCCAACCCTCCACCACAACCCCAACCCCTACCTCCACACCAACCCCTACCTCCACACCAACCCTAACCCCAGCCCCCCCCACCTTCACCCCAACACCTACCTCCACACCAACCCGTAACCCAGCCCCCCCCCCACCCCCACCCCAAACCCACCCCATACCCCACCCCATACCTCACCCCAACCCTCACTCCACATCCAACACGACCACACCCCACTCCCAACCCTTGCACATTTCTTATATCCTCACAGATTTTTGTTTTGTCCCAAGGCCTTATGAATTCACAGACTGATGTCTTACAGACATTTTTGACTCCATTTTTTTTGTGTAAAATGGCAAATTCGAACACAAGTTGCCAGAACAAATCCTGTTTTATGTAGAACATGTACAAAGGTCCACTCATTAGCATTCATGCACAGACGGATTACGCTATAACTTGGAATATTTGTACTTCCTGTTATAACACTTTTTAGAAATCCAGCATTGTGTTTCTATGATCTAAAGAAAAGGAGAGAAGTAATGAGCGCCACACAAATCTTCTTCCTTCCTTTCATTCGTTCATTCATTCATTCATTCATTCATTCGATGAGTGAAATGTGTCTTGCCCATGGACACAAGCACCACAACCCAAGACTTGTTTTGAATCCACAACCTGCAGAATCACCCCAAAGATCTTGATGTGACTGTATTTAAGTGCACTGCTAAGAACAGTCTCCTGACTGGAATTTAAAAAAGAAAGATGAAGATGGAGTTCACTTCTCTCCAACAGGTCTTGAAGCTGTGCGCCAACCACCGCATCACCCCGGACATGAAGCTGGACCCCCTGCAGTCCTCAGACCGATCCTGGGTCTGGCACGCCATCGACTACTCCGAGGACGAGCCCTCCCACGAGCAGCTGGCCATCAAGTTCAAGACCGCCGAGCTGGCCCACGAGTTCAAGCGCCGCCTTGAGGAGCTCCAGGTGGCCAGGAGAGAAGAGGAGGAGAGAGAGGAGGAGCAGAAGACAGAGGCGGCTGCGGCTGCAGCTGAGGCGGTCCAAGACACCGAAGAAGATGTGGAGGAAACGAAGGAGGAATATGTCGCTGGAGGAAGCAGTGAGCCAGATCAAGGGGTGAGCATCCAATCTCAGGATTTATTTGCTACAGTCTGAGTATTTTTGTTTTGATTCAGCTCGGCTGTCTAGCCCTGGTGGCCTTGGTCATTGAGTGGTCGGCACTAGTAGATGGTAGGTCGTGGGTTCGAATCCCATTTGAGCAAGCGTTGATTTTTTTTTTTGATTTTTTTTTTAAAGCAAAACCCAATTTTTAAAGGGCCCATGCTACGTAATTTTTTTTTAATGCAGTCCTTGAAAACGCATTTTTTTTGCCATTTAACCTTATTTTCAGTTGTGATTTTGCCATATTCCAGGGTATTTTGGTGCCTTTTTGTTTTTTATGCTAATGCAAATTTCCATATTCATGGTGCTAACAGGTTGAACATTTTTCACCATTTCTGTTTGGTTGTCGTCTTTTTTTCAGGCAGCAAGTGAGGACGTATTTGCCAAATTCAAGAGCCAGGCAGGAGACTGGCAGTGCGAAATGTGCATGCTGAACAATAGTAAGGATGACACAAGTTGTGCTGCTTGCATGACGCCCAAACCCGGGGTAGCTCCGCAAACTGGAAGTTCCAGCGCTTCAGCAAGCAATGTCAAATTTGGTGGAGGTGGCGGTTTCAAATTTGGCAGTACTGACAGTGCCGCTAAACCAGACTTTAAATTCGGTGGACCAGCTGTTGGGTTTTCGAGTGCAACATCCCTCTCAACTCCTGGATCCTCGCTGTCGACCGGACAATTCAGAGCTACGCAGTCTGACACTACCCTGACAACTGCCAAGGAAATCACTCCGGCAGCCCCTACCACCCAGTTTACGTTCGGGGGCGGCTTCCAGAAGTTTGATCTCGGAGGAGCAGGCGACACGGCCGCATCGCCGATGGCAGCAGTGCAGAGCCCCAGCGCGGGATTTGCCTTCGGCGCCAGCGGACTGACCCCTCCAAAAGCTGGCGGCGCCGCTGACACCGCCGTGGCTTCTGCTTCCCCGGCGGTTCAGGTGATTCCGGTCAAACCCTCAGTCGGGTATGTCTTCGGGTCCAAGCCGGCTACGTCCACCCCCGCCCCAACCGCCAAGCCAAAACAGGAAACCCCCAAAGGCTTCTCCTTTGCAGACATTGCCAAATCCAAGGGCTCAGCCTTCTCCTTCCGACTGGATGTCAGCAAAACTCCAGACGTGAGTTCTGAGAAGTCGCCCGTCAAGCCCAAATCCCCAGGCTTCATGAAATCGCCGGGATTCAACAAGAGCGGCGACAATGAGTATTACAAAGACGACGACGGTGATCACATCCATTTTGAGCCCGTCGTTGAGCTGCCGGAGAACGTCCAGGTGACAACAGGCGAAGAGGGCGAGACTGCAAAATTCAGCCACCGGGCCAAGCTCTACCGCTTCGACAAAGATACCTCCCAGTGGAAAGAGCGCGGGCTCGGGGACATCAAGCTCCTGTACAACCCCGACAACCGGAAATACCGCATTGTCATGCGTCGGGAACAGGTCCTGAAGGTGTGTGCCAACCACTTCGTCACGCCTGAGCTTAATCTCAAGTCCAACGCCGGGTCGACAAAATCCTGGGTCTGGATGGCGATGGATGCTTCTGAGGACGAGGTGCAAATGGAGCAGCTTGCCGTTAGGTTCAAAACGGAAGAGACAGCTCTGGAGTTCAAGAAGGCAGTAGATGCAGCCAAGGAGGATATCAAGAAAGCAGAGAGTAAAGAAGTGACAACATTAGAAATTGAAAAAGAAAAGAAAAACGACCAAGAGAAGGATGGCGGTCAAGCCACGAAGGAAGTCGATGGAGGAGATGTTCAGGATGTCAATGCCGGATCGAAGACGCCTGATGAACTGGAGGCTGAAGGCAGTGTTGACGATGATGATGATGAGGATTATGAAGATGTTGATGACGACGATGAAGATTACGAGGATGTGGATGATGACGATGATGAAGATGATGATGGGGAGGACGATGAAGAAGATGAAGATGATGATGATGATGATGATGGTGGTGAACGAGTTGGAGATGAAGATAAACAAATCGAAGACAAAGATGAACAAGTCGAAGACAAATATGAACAAGTCAAAGCCCAAGACGCTCAAGCTGAAGACAAGGATGTTAAAGAAGAACAAGAGCCATCAGCAGAAGGCGAACAAATCAAAGACGAAGGTGAACAAGTCAAAGACGAAGGCGAACACATCAAAGACGAGGGTGAAAAAGTCGAAGACAAAGATAAAGAAATCAAAGATGAAGATAAACAAGTTGAAGACAAAGATGAACAAGTCAAAAACCAAGATGCTCAAGCTGAAGACAAGGATGTTAAAGAAGAACAAGAGCCTTCAGCAGAAGGTAAGGACAACGTCTTAAAGCACCAGGGTGTGATATCCCGGATGATAACTGCAAAGGCTTTTAACTTCCAGGACCTGCTCTTGGGAAGGGCATGTTTTGCAAGTTTGTTTTAAGGAATTTGAGTCTGAGGCCACCATATTAGGACAAATTGTTTTACTTCGAAATGCTGAAAATTCTCAATTTATCTTGCACTTGCATCCACGGCTGCATTTACAATCCAAAATTTGTTCATTCGTTTCAGGAGAGTTAAAGGTAATATACAACATTTGCAAACATCAAAAAACAAAACTACCAATTTTTTATCAAATACCTTACTTGACTGTAACTGAATAATAGTCTCAAGCATCCTGTGAAATCATGGCACCTGGTGTGCTGTCATTTTCAAGAAAAGTGGAATTTTTGTATCAATTTCCAACGATGGTAAGCCGACCATCGCTGGGGAAAAAAAAGTACTTTTTTTTTCAAATACTGGCCCGAATTTGCCAAATTTAGTTGGTCCACATTTTGTTTGCAATTGGTTACACATCTGTGGACTGTTCAAGCCAGCTAGTCTGTTCCCTGACCGGACAATTCCCTGACGCCTACAAATGGCTCCATTTTGTTTGAAGTAGTTTTGAGGAACCAGACTTTAAGAACAGCATTTCTTCCTTGTTTTTTTTCCCAGCATCTATGAACACAAAACTTTAAACAGGTCAGTGTAACAATATTTGCTATAAAATACTAACCCCCAAATCCATCCATATCTGAAAATTACAGCAAAAGCAAATGTTGAATATTCCCTTTAACGACCTTCAACCCTAAAAGGACGCTGCGGGTGTGGAAGCCTTCACTATGTAGGTGGCCCCTTAGGATGACTCCATAAAATGTTTGTACTTTTTCCAAGGGTCGAATATCATGCCCGAAAGGTTTTGGCATGACTTCCTCTTTTAACTCTGTCGAAGTCACTTGTCTTTTTTTATCCGTTGGAATTGTCTTAGCGGGTGATCCTGACGTACCCCCTGTCAAATCCTGCGATCCCAACATCTCCAAGGCCTTCTCGGAGCTCCTGCGCAGCGCCAATGCCAGCCACGCCCAGAAGCCAGAGGCCGAAGAGGCCACGCCCACTTCGACAACAGACTCCGTCAGCAAGGAGGAGGAGGATGCAACAGTAGGAGCGGGAAGCAAGGATGACAGCGTCTCAGAGGAGCGTGACGATATCCACTTTGAACCGGTGGCCCATCTCCCTGAGCAGGTCGGTTGTGACTTTTGTGAACATTTTTTTATGAAAATGCACCTTGGTATCCCATTTAACCTTAATTTTCAAAAACAAATTGCCATTTCCAAGGGTATTTTGATGCCCTTTTTTTTATACTTATGTGAATTTCCCCATTCATGAGCAACATCAGTGTAATGTCATTTCAGGCAAAAACCTTACAGCTCTTTCAGCGCCGAAGGTTGCCAGAATTTTGGATATTTTGCTGTCGTCCAGTTTCTGTTCTTTGGTGATTCCTCGTTGCGTCGGTACTTGGCATTAAGCCAAAGAGCAACCTTGGTCTGCGTTTTGCTCCAAAAGTTGTTTTTAAACTTGCATTTTTCTAGTGGTTCAGAAGCTATTCTTTTATGAATAAAACATGGAACATTTTGTTTTTACTAATTTTGAAAATATTTTTGAGGCACAAAAATAGTTTAGATGGATTTCTTTGTGCATTAGAGTACCAAATAAATATCACCAAATACGTGTCATTTTTTTTAAAGGGCTTTGGAGATGCCCAAACTAGCAAGTTTTTTATGCTTGGTTTAGAAATTTCAGGGATTTCTTTTTTTATGGAAGGTGGAGAAAGTTACCGGAGAGGAAGACGAGAGCCAACTCTTCTGCTCAAGGGCAAAGCTGTACCGCTACGACAAAGCCACAACTCAGTGGAAGGACCGCGGTATCGGAGACATCAAGATTCTTCATAACACCCAGGCGACAAAGTACCGCATCATCATGAGAAGGGACCAGGTCTTCAGGGTGAGTCAAAATATCATGTAACACCAATTTCAGACATATCTTCCGGAGTGGCGCCATTTTTGAGGTGGTGCCCCCGCTCGCGCGCACGCCGCACGCGATCTTATAGACAAGGCACGCGCACATTTTGGTAGCACTATTGGTGGAGCTGGAGTGCGTGCCTACTACCTGAGCACGCCCAGTGCCACTGCAGTACCACCTCAGAAAATTGCTATCGCCTAATTATACCAAGTACAGTGGAACGCCGCTATAATGAACATCGTGGAATCCACATAAATAGTTCGTAATAGCGATTGTTTGGTATAGCGATTTTAAGCTACCAGTGCTCCGGTACTCACTTTTCAATAAGTAGCGCGCTTCAGAACTTCACCCTGAACACCCTGATAGTTACTAAAAGGCGACTTTGAACACGTGCCGACTATTGAATCATGTAATTACACAGTTTTTGAGCTTATTACCTACAGTAATGGGTGGCTTTCCCCTGCTATTCCTTGAGGAAATAATAGCCACTCTTCGCCCTTCTGTTGACATTTTTCAACTATAATGCTCGGCATGTTTTGTACAAAAAATCGGTAGCCAAGGACGATGTTCGGTATAGCCGAGTGTTCAGTATAGCGGCATTCCACTGTACTATAAAGTGCAACTCACGTCGACGCAAATGAATGTTGGTTTCTGAAAGTCAAACTTTATGTAGTAAATATCCATTGACTATGCTTTATAGATATTCCAAATGACTGAAACGTTTGATCTTATGATTGACCACAAAATTCACAAGTTTTATTTGTGGTGTGTTGTCCTTCCGTTAGGTCTGTGCCAACCACTACATCACCAAGGAGATGAGTTTGGCACCCAACGCTAGTTCAGAGAACTCCCTGGTGTGGCAGGCCATGGACGCGGCGGACGGCGACCCACAGATGGAGCAGCTGGCCGTCCGGTTCAAACTGGCCGGAACCACCCAGCGCTTCAAGGCCGTCTTCGAGGAGTGCCAGGCCGAACTGAGAAAACAAACCCAACAAGGTCAGTATCAGTCTTGCTTCAAGACTAATGGTGGGGGAGTGCGGCCTGGTGGTTAGGTTCGTGACTCATGATCAGAGGGTCAGGGTTTCGAATCCAGCTGCTGACCATATGTTGTGTCCTTGGGCAAGCCACTTCATCCCCACTTGCCTCTCGCCACCCAGGAGTATAAATGGGTACCGGCATTAGCTGGGGAGTAACGGTAGGGGAGTGTGGCCTAGTGGTTAGGGTTTGTGACTCATGATCAGAGGGTCAGGGGTTCGAATCCAGCTGCTGGCCATATGTTGTGTCCTTGGGCAAGCCACTTCACCCCAACTTGCCTCTCTCCACCCAGGAGTATAAATGGGTATCTGCATTAGCTGGGGAGTAACGGTAGGGGAGTGTGGCCTAGTGGTTAGGGTTCGTGACTCATGATCAGAGGGTCAGGGTTCGAATGCAGCTGCTGGTCATATGTTGTGTCCTTGGGCAAGCCACTTCACCCTCACATGCCTCTCTCCACCCAGGCATACAAATGGGTGCCAGCATTAGCTGGGAGTAACCTGAGATGGACTGGCATCCCATCCAGGGGGAGTAGAAATATTCTCAGTCTTTCACACCAAGGAAACCGGAGATAAACGCCGGCCTAATGGGCCACATTGGTTTGGTCAGACTGACTTACTTTGTTCAAGACTGGAGTTTAATTTTGTTCTTCAAGTTCAGCCGATCCCAATCCTGAGAAATTAGTCAAGCCATTGTCACCGTAGAGGGCGCTATCAACAAGATTAGTCAAATCCAACCTTGGGAATATTGGCACCCCTACCCAAGAACTTCCAAGCATTCCCATCTACTGCTCACACAAACAGTCCATTAGAAGGTAGAGTTCGCGGGCTAGGACAACTTTATTTTGCAGAGAGTTGACCATTTTGGAGATCTGGTATTCTCTGCTCGTTTGAAAACTCAGATAGTTCTTTGCTTATACAAAAAAAGGCAAATTTACAAAAAAAAATTTGTTCCATTTTTTTTCTGTTGTCCAGACGGTGAAGTGTCTTCTACATCAACGGAATCACAGGAAGCATCGGAAGACAAACAAAAAGAGGACAGTAAGGATAACAAGGAGCAGGTATATACTATATAGTTATGTAGCAATTTTATTTATCTTTAATAAGTCAGGAAATAGGATTACTTTGAACTCCTTATGTTGCTGTCTCGACCGATACCTTTTTAGGCTCCTCTTCTGAATCTTCTACCTTTTGTATTGGTTTTCCACCATCGTGTAACAGCTGTTTCGGACTGGATGTTTGTTTGTAATTTTTCGGCAAGTGCTGGGATGGCCCACTAAATTCTCTCAACTTATTTCCAGTGGGGTCTGTTGGTAGAAGATGTGGAAGGAAATTACAGTTTTAGTGGTGGGAGGAAAAACCCCAGAATGATATTGTAGGGAAATCCCATGGAATCAGGCAGGGACTGAAAACCCAATCTACATATTGGCCCAGGCGGGATTCGAACCCGGGTCACAGGGGTAAAAGGCGAGGAAAGTACCGCTACGTCAACCTGACTCCCAGATTTCAAACTGAAAAGTATTTGGAGTGACTCAGGTCGACCCAAATAATTCTTTTATATCAGACCAGTTAAAATAATGCATAAATTTTCTATTGACTTCAATGATCTTCAAATTCAAGATGTAGTCGGGCCGAGAGCACCAGTTAATCTTTCGAAGTAGACACTGTTCCAAATGCCCACCTTGTCATGTACTTACTTAAAAATCATGAGAGCAATTTGGTTTGGCCCAACTCTTAAACGGGCGGAAAGGCAAATACATATTATTCTAATTGTTCATGGAATTTGATAAATTTGAACTTGTACTATATGCCGCTGCCTTGATTGCCACTTTTTATGTTTTTGTTGAGATTTTTTTTTTAATGGGTTTTCCGCTGCAATATGTAAAAAAAAACAACTGAGAATTGTCATTTCTCTCTGTTGAAAATCAGGCGCAATCAGCACCCACGGTGAGTGACGTTGAGAAAATTCCGTCAGAATCTTCGTCCTCTACTAGCGACAGCGGCAACACCGACAGCAAAAACTGAGACGAATCAACTAAAAAAAAATGGAAATTCAACTTCTCTGCTTTTTGTGAAAATGTTCCGAGACCACAGATAACCATTCTAAGAGATTGTGCGTCCTGCTCTCATGAAATGAGACTCAGTCAGAATCATCCTCTTTTCTGTCACCATTGTATAAGTTTTAAACTTCTGGAGACCTTTCAAGTCATGTTGAACCTTTAGTCACTGTACGGCCCAAAACCGCCCTGCCTGTTGCTCTCTGTAGCCCCAGCATTCTATGGTTTTGATATATTTTCCAGTAAATAAATACAATGTAATACAATGTAGTACATACTTTTAACAAAGGCTAGTCACCAGCAGTCAGATCATATGTCAAGCAAGCACTGGGACTAGTCAAACTGGGTCAACGGACAAACCAGGCAAGTTGTGGTCACAGCTGTTTTATCAGTCACGGGGAGCCAAAGCATAGCTGTATCAAGTTACTTAAGCAGTCCCAGCCAGTCAATCCTGCTTTATGTGGGCTGGGAATTCTTAAAGGGTTGAAACAGTCACTTGATTGATTTTGACTGCAAGGACAACTTGGCACAGAATGTATGTTTGCAATTGGCTGGTTTAACACACAAAAAACAGGAAGTGACATGTAAGCATATGGAGATAATCCACATCTCAAAAAAAAAAAAAATAATAATAATATTTTAAATTCTGGTTCTGCCTTGCCATTTTCTTTTTCAGCATAAAGCTAGAATTATATACACAAACATTGACTGCTTTCCTTCAACAGGTTATAGAATTTATGGTCTGTGCTGTACAAAATGCAACCACCAACTCTAAACTCCCTCCAAAAAATTATACTATTTTTCCTTCAAAAGTAGGACTAGAACTATAGCTCATTAATGAGAAAGACCTTTGAAATGGAATTTTACAAAATCGAGTTTCGAAGGAAGTTGTAATAAACAAACTGGCAAAGAAGTCGTTAGTTTAATTTTTCTTTAGATGTAAAACTCAAGTAATATGTCAAATTAGGCTTTGCCCTTCACCGACGTATAAACACTGTATACATTGAACTCAGTGTGTTACCTCCCGAGTGAAAGTTGGAAAAAATCACTCGGGTGGGACTCGAACCCACGACCTCCTGCTTTCTAGTGCAGATGTCTTATGTAATTTGTGTGTAACGCATTCTTGAAAAGGTGTTTCCAGGAACAGTATATTTCGCCATAGCAGGATACTGCATGCGCAGAACAATTTATGAGAAATTATAGTATATACCTCGTTTTCAAAGAATTGTCCAAGGAATGATACCATTATTTGCAGCTTTTTTGTTAGAACTTTTTTTTTTCTATCATAAGTTAAATGAAATGATATCATGTAAAAAGTGAATTTGTTTCTGAGTAATAAATTCCAATGTTTTTGAAGACAACACTATTTGGTCTTTGTTTGCTTGTTTCTTACGCGAGCACAGTTGCTAAAAAAGTTGATTTTGCAAAAATGTAAACACAACTTCAGCGTCATGGCAGCAAGCCAATGAGCAAACGTTTCTCATAAATGTTTTCAATGAGCACATTTTTGGGTTCACAATCTGAACTAAAACCCTTAACAAAAAATGTTAAATTTGCCACTTGCAAAAGTGTCTTTTTTGAATAAAAGTTGTGAGTTATTAAAACGAAGAGGAATCTACATCACTATATTTGACTTCCCTTAAATCGCACGCCTTTATGAAATGTGAATAAATTGATAAGAAAATGGGCGCCCTCTATTGTCAAAATAAGTCAACCCCCCCCCCCCCCCCAACCCAATAGGACATGTAGGAACGCCACATGGACCAGATGTGCACAAATCGATTATTTTGTATGTATCCTTCGAAGATATCGAACCATGCGTTGCTGGCGGATAATGCGGATCGTAATGTCTCCCAATACATTTAATACAACTACCCAGCGGCGCATCTGCATTTCATTAACGTCCGAATTAATTAAATTAGATTGATTAGGCATACCATACTCAAAAGCTAAGGCATTTACTACCTTGATATCAAGGTAAGTTATAATTATTTTTGCTCTATGTGCCGTACTTCGGCCCACATAAACTTGACAGTTCATTCGTTGACTTTGAGAAGAACTTGCCCCATTTTTATTAGGCTAGAAAAGCAGACAAAAAAAATCGAAGATTTTTTTTTCGCAAAGCAAAAATCTTCAGCAGGTTACAAGCAGTTTAATTTGTATGAAATTTTGCCTGGTAAAAAAAAGGGCCCTACAGGGGGTTTAACCACCCTTTTCCGGGGCCTGCAAGAAGGAAATTAGTAGCCCATGCCCGTTAACACCTCCTCCTCCCCCCGCCCCTCGACAGCTACAACCCCCCCCCCCCCCAGTCAAAGCTGGATTAGCCCCTGAAGTGTGTAATCTGTTTTTTTAGGGGGGGGGGGGGGCCCTAAACTTTTCAGAGTCTCCCAAAACTGAGTTTTGGACTGGTTCCCGCCTCCTAAATTTGGCCCCTAAAAAGTGGGTCCACAAAATTACGGCGAGGGGTTCGGGCCCCGAAAAATTTCTGGATTCTTAATGCTCTGTGGTGCGACCTGAGGCAATTTCTGACCACTTTTTACCAAATTATTTTGAGGAAAAGATGGTGGTGTACGCAGTGCCCGCCTTATTGGCGACGTCACTTAAAAACAAAAATTGGGGTCGGTGTTTTTTTTTGGGGGGGGGGGCATGGCCCCCGTCCCCCCCCCCCCCGATCCGCCCTTGCTGGCTAAAGATATAGGGACCCAGAACCAGTGAAACTACACCTCAGATTTATAATATATAGTTTTGCCCCTGGTCAAATTCCCAAATGAGATAGATTTCACAAGCCAGTATCGTGTATAGGCTAGGCAGCTTGCACGCTTGTGGACGATGCAGGTCGGTGGTCGGATAGGTTGGATGTCGGTAGTAACTGCGCCGGCGTGAATATTTCATTGCACTGAACATCTCTGCGCACAGAGCCAGTGAACACTTTACAGCCAATGACGGAGCAGCGTATTTACTGTCACTCCAGAACACTTCTACGATGCCGGATGCCTTCACGAAGAAAATATCGTTGAGCACACACACAACGCATCTATCATTTCTCCTTATGCCAGGATTTTCACGGGACATGCCACTGACAGAATCGGAGATGTTCTGCGATTGACGGAAACTCGGTTGTTGTTGATTTGTTGAAATCAAAAGGCGCAATTTGTACCTCCGACTGTGGCGGCTGCAACGCTCTTCCTGAATCTTTATTTTGGTGTATTGCAGTGGAGCGTCATTGTTCAGTGCGGTTTTCACCAGATGACACGCAACTTAAGGGGCGATGAATATCCTTACTCCAAATTTTAAGGTAAGTTGTGACATAAATGCTCGGCAAAAAGGCACAATGCAAAGGCCTTTTGTTAAGTGAATAAAATCGATGTTAAAATAATCAGGTTTCATCTTACCTAAATTATCGTTCGTTCATTACATTCCAAAGCCTTTTTGCTCAGAAAGAAGGAAAGAAGTGTATGCGACAGGTATTTGTTCTGGTTGGGTTTGTGAGTGAATTTGTTTGCCTTAAATTTGTGGTTCAAAGACGTAAATTGCAGTTTATCGTATAATGAAACGACCAGCATTTGCATGGATGCGTAGTAGGCCTACCTCTCATGCACAGGGTGGGTGAGTCAGAAAGAAAGTGACCTGATTTTTGTTCCTGAATTAAAAGCAATCAAATCCAATGAAGTATGTCTTAAAAGAGCATGCCTTTTCTGAAGAAA
This sequence comes from Patiria miniata, assembly GCF_015706575.1. NCBI lineage: Eukaryota > Metazoa > Echinodermata > Asteroidea > Valvatida > Asterinidae > Patiria > Patiria miniata. Next base: position 2,155,811 of record NW_024037056.1, on the reverse strand, counting down.
AGAATTACTTAAGATTGAGCCATGCTGTCAGAAGTTATGCATGTTTCACTAAAGAAAACACCTTTTTTTACAGCTGTCCATGGAATGCCATTGTAAGCTATTAAGCTGAGTGAGAATTTCAGATTACACACAGGCATTCACATACAAACGAGATTTTAATCAGTCGAGTTATTAAAGACTGAAACAGTATTTTGACTGTCACATTTTGTGTTTTGAATATGAGGAACAAGTCCAACGTTTTGTTTTTTCTGACACATTGATGGCAATTTTTGTCTGTTTTCCTTTGCAAGTTTTCATTTATTCATGGAGGTGGGAAAACGTCCATGTTTCATTGTATTTAATGGGTATTCATCAGTTCGTAGAACGGTAAATGATCAGTGGCGGACAGCTGAATTTTGTGATCTTTTTATTAAAATAGACATAACTTGGGAATAGAGTATGCAAATTACGTGAAATATTCACAGTTACCAGTCAATAATATTTACTTTATCCCTATGTTTTTTTAATGAAATGGAGCGCAAGCCACATATTTCTAAAATTATTTTTTTTTCTAATTCGTTTTCTTTACTGCATATAAGGCAGTAACTTAACTCATTGCATGTGTCTGCGAGATAAGGTATCATGTTTAAAAAAGTTGGTGATCGGTGTTTTTTTTTTACTTTCGGGTGAATTTAATTACACATTTGAATTCATGCGGCCTGATGTCCGTTGGGTGTGGTGTATGGCAAAATAGGGCCGATCTATCCACAATTTTAAAACATTTTCGAAAAGGTTGGAAAAGTTGGATGCAAAAAAAAAAAAGAGATGAAGGAAAACCGCCGTATGTCATCCGGCTTTGCTTCCAAAGAAATATAAGTAACTAATAAAGAAGTTGTTTTTTTTCAATGTTGATAATGTCTTTTCAATTGGGTTAATGAAAATTGATGCACTTCGATCATTCTTTACCTCAAAAAGATGACTGGTATAAATTACAGTCGTAGTGGGCACGTGGTATTTACGTTTTTGAATAACACTTTTATATTTTTTAGATTTTTTCCTATCTGAGAATTTTTTTTCCAAATTAACATAAAGTGCCCATTTTCATTGTGATCAGGTATCGTCAAGACATGATAAAGGATTTGTCAATTTCAGTGGTAAATTTAAACGCCATTGACGAAAAAAAAGTAATGATAGAAGAGAACGAGGCGTGAAAGGTTCTGTCAGCAACGTGACTCCAAATTGACCTGCCATTTACATTCGGGTGGTTTTTACTACTAATTCACTCCCAGCTGGATGTCCGTGGTTCGGCCGTCTGACCCTCGCAGCGGCGAGGTAGGCGCCCCGGGGGTTACGCCGCGGGAGCCCCGCCTTGAACGCTCATCGGCGCTCGGTGGAATTTCACGTCCGCGGAGATCTCTCAAGGCATAGAGAAAGGACACATGGGATATACAAATGGCAATGGAGCTTACTAATAAAATTAAATTAAAACACTTAGGTGATGACGACAGGATGAAAAGTAAAGTGACATGATTGAGACAAGTGGCAGGAAAAAAAAGAGAGACGGCAATATTTTTTATCAAATAATGCACATATTAAATAAGACTGGACAAAATGACATCTGCGTGTACATTTATAGTTGTAATAAAGAGTTCGAAAACCATTATTGCATTATTACTGAAAAGCAACTGCCAATTTGAAGTTGCTTTCAATCAGAGAATAGAAAAGCTGAGAAATCATTCCTTTATTTCCGAAAATAACTACAAGAAAGCTTGCCATTATTTAGAGTTATTAGCCTTTTAAGTTTGATGTTTTCATTTATTTTCGATCCAATTCAATTCATCTCAACATTTATTTCCATATTGCAAAAATGTACATTCAAGTAATTATACAGAATGTCATTATACGAAAGATACTTGATAAAATACAGGAATAACAATTATGTAAGACACAAATGAAAGACAGGCAATTATGGAGGCATATTCAAAAGATAATGTCTCATAAAGAAAAGCCTTTTTAAGACAAAAATTGGATAAAACAGAAGTTGAAACAGATTGTACAGTAAAGACAGAGAACGGAACAGGACAGACCAAACGAACAAAACAAAAACGAACCAACGGACTGGGATGTATTGAAAACTAGAAGTTGAAATACTTGAAACTCTCAGAAGAAAAAGAGGATGAAAAATTAGAATGATAAAAAGAGAAGGAGCTACCTTAGAGAATTTGAGACAAGGTGTTTTTTGTAGAAATTCTTAAAACATTTTCAATCCTTACAATTTGATATGAATTAACGTCACAGTCATAGGCGCGCGTGCAGCAGTAATGGGACTAAATCCACACACGCGTTTATGTTCAACTTCAAAATGACAAGTGCACGCAAATTTAATTTGATGCGCTGCCAAAGGAGATGAACAGTAACTCAATTTTCTCGACAAAACCACTGACAAGGTTTTTTTTTATATTGCGTCGTGCACCATCAACGGTCCGTCGTATGTCATTTTAATGGCAAGGTCGATCAACATAATTGATTTATTAGTCAAAATGAGTTTCAAATGCCTATCTACATCAGCGGAACTGCCTATTATACAAGGTGAGTCTAAAAGAAAGCGACCGAATTTCAAAAACATTTTTAAAATATTTGGCTTGCTCCATTTCATAGGGAAAAACTACGAATAAAGTACATATTATGGACCTTTAACTGTGAACATTTCACGTAATTTGCATACTCTATTCTCATGTTATGTAAATTTCAATAAAAAACATGTACGTTTTCCCACCTCGACGAATGAACGAAAACTTGCAGAGGTAAACATACAAAAATCGTCATCAGTATTTCGGGGGGGGGGGGGGATACTGGACTTGTTCCTCATATTCAAAACACAAAATCTGATAGCAAAATTAAGGTTTCTGTCTTGATTTCAGTTATTAAAATCTCATTGTTTTTGAATGCTTGTGTGTAATCTGTAATTCTCACTAAACTCAATAGCTTCCAATGGCATTCTATGGACAGCTTTAAAAATGGGCTCTTTTAGGGTCTTTGAAAAAGCCAAAACTTATGCATTAGTGGCGCACCCCAGGATTTGGCTGGGGGGGGGGGGCTCACAATTTGTTTTAGAAGTTTGAATTTAAAAAAAAAAATGTTGCCCACAATGTTTGGCCGCAGAAAATATAATTCTGTTTAGGGGGGAGACGGACTATTTTGACGATGGTGGCGCCATTTACACCCTTATTATACTACTCGAAACTAAGCCACATACATATCACCACGGTCAAATCGTGGGACTAAAAAGAAAAAATTAAAAAAAGAAAAGAAAGTTACAACCTGGGGGGGGGGGGGGGGGCTTAAGCCCCCCGAGGTGCCCCCCTCCCCCAGGGGTGACACTGTGCAGTCTTGTTAAATCGAGCATGGTTATATTTAAGCAAGATTCCGCATAACTCAAATAAACGCTTATGGGTTTACTTAAAATCATATGTAAGGCAACATTTCAGTCTGTGAGATTTGAAATGAATTCAAGCAAGCACGAACCCATAAAATCAAACTTTTGTCTACTGCAGACACTGAGTGAGTTCTTGAATTCACTCTGTATACTGCCGTGGGACTATATGTGCATTTTTGCTGCCCGAGAACAGTCTAATGTTTCATGTCAAGAGAACTAGCGAGTACCTGGATGCGAGCGCACGGCCCCCACTCCAAACGGCGAATCGAAGATCGATGGTGTCCACTCGCCCGAGTCAGTTAAAGGACATGATGATGATCTGGGTTGTGTTAGGTGAAGAGCTTGACATCTGGCGTGCGTATGATGATATCATGCCAGATAATGTCTTCATATCGATGACAGCATTTTGTTTTCCACATTATTACGACACATGCCTAAACATTGATTCAACATCGATACCTTTAAGCACGCTTGATGTACTGCCTATACATTGTTGTGACAGCATTTTGGTTGTTCGGTTTAAAGCCATGACCGATGCTTCCACAAATTTTGAAAATGCAAATTTTATGCAACCCGCGCACCAGCCAATCGGAGTCGACTTTACAAATTGTCACGTCATTTCGATCAGAAATGTGGACTAAGCTTTTGATTTGTCAATTTGGCTGCCATGTTTTTGTAATACAACAACTGGTTACCAAAGACCCGATATAAGGTGCCCGCTGAATGGTCAGGATCTCGAGGTCAAGACGCGGTCTTGTTTTGCATAATAATCACCGAATCTGCTCGCATTGTTATAGACCCTTGCTGTGCAAGGGGATATTCCATAAACTAACCAGAGATAAGCCAATATTATTACAACCTTTTGTATTAAGGTTACACACAGCTGGGCGTAAAAAGAAATTTTCATTAAAAAACAACAACATCTGGATATGATTCTGTGACATTTATCAAAATTAATCATGAACGGGAAATTGAGAAACGTGACGAACCTTCAGAACAGAAAATCGTCACCCTCAAACCAACCTCTTTGTAAATCTATTGTGGTTAATCAACTCATATCCCAACGAAAATAGGCCAACTAGGTTGTCCTTGTTCCACATCATGAAGAGATGATTTACACTGTTTAGATCTTGATTCTTAATTGGCTAAGGATAATCAGAAGTACAGAGTTTTGAAATATTGACATCACATTTCTTGTCCCTCTATCTGCGATGATTTAATGTTCAATGTATAGTGTCAGCTAAGAAACATCGTCAGGTTGCCGACTAGTAAACAAACTGCTACAGACCGTGATAATGCACACATCCGAAATTCTGGGAAAATACAACTCTCCAAGGCGTTTGAGACGCACATCAAATTAAAGCTTATTTCATCATCTTTCAATTGTCTACTCAATTTCTGGGGGTTAACCAATGACTTTTGGGAGAAAATTCCATCCAAAGATGATCACCCCTATAAGCCCATCGCCATATTGAAAAAATGATGCCTGCGCTCAATTGCAAAATAGAGCAATTGAAAGGTCCAATTTTATACGAGAAATACGAGTTCGCAGTCCTGTTCACGGCCTCCATGCACTATTTTTTTTTTTTTTTTTTTTTTACAAATCCTCAAGTTCATGGCCCAAAAATGCTCTAATAGCAAAAACAATTAGGGCATGCAGATCGTGATTTCGGGCCTATTTGCTGGCCTGCTACCTTCAGGTACTGCAAAGTTCATTCTTAACACGTGTCTCGACCACGTACGCAAGTAAGACACTAAAACAAAAGGGTTAAGGACACAACAAAGCCACAAATCAATCTTCCCAAACACCGTCAATGTTAATCAATACTTGAAGGTCAAGCGACCTTCATTTTCTTGGAAGTCGTTGATATAAGACATATCGATTACGGTGTCCTTTATCTCCAACCGAAGCTTCTCTTCCAAGGTCAAGTTTTTGAGTACCAACACCCAAGCCTTCCTCCCACTGGTAACGGAATCCCTCCGGAAAGAACGCACTGCCGATTTTGCATCCCACTCGCCGCCCTTAGAATAACCATCCGAACTGTATAAATGAATCGCTATCGCTCTTCACAATCTTAAGTTCAAATCGTATATGCACACACGAGTCGCTGCAGTGCAAAATCACATGGTACTTCAATCAGTCGTAAAACCGTAAACATTGAAATGACGCTTGTACCTATATAAGGCTTCGTAGACGTTAAGAAATCAACGGCTGTTTGAGCTAAATGATTTCAACAGTGTTGATGTATTTAAAAAGAGGACCCTTATGACGTATGAAATGTTAACATCAGTTTAAATAGGGAAAGTTATGAGGGAATTTAGAAAGCCATGAAGATCGTCCAGAAATAGTTATAACTGTGACTCGCCTTTGGAAGCGCTATCCGTAAATTCCTTTTCTTGGCACGTAGTTCGATCTTGTCACATAAGCCATTTACACGTATTCATGTTACGGGGTACTACCTATACGATAACACTGCCCGGTTCTTTTCACAAAGTGACTGTCAGTCAGTCAGTGAGATAAGGGCAAAGAAAATACCAGGAAAATACACATCTGGAAGATTTCACTGCTTAATTTTAACGGTATGGTATATAGTTTACAAAATAAAATACGTCTATCGATAATGATATTTCTGTTTTTCTGAAAATACGGTGAACGTAAAAAGTGGCAGTATTTGCAGATTTTTCACCGTAAAATTACGGTTTATTATTATAACAAAATAAACCCAATAGATTCAACCTTCAAAAAAATACGGTAGACGGGTGGCAACTCGCTGCACGACTTTCGAACGTAACTTTTTACGGGCAATATTTTACAAGGTAAACTCGAGTTTTCTATCGATGAATCAAGTAGGCCTATCTCTCTTTGTGTGCGCTAAACCATCGCATATTATAGGCCATATACCAAGAACGAATTGACACAACCAAACAGCACCTATAGACGTCTGCCATACACCACCCAACCGAGGCGCATAATGTTAACGCGTCGCAATGTAATTAAATTGCCCATCTTATTTCGCCTTATTGATTGGGCAATCACAAACAGCCGTCGGGTGCGCCTCGTAATATGGCGAAATTGCCGCCCGGCGAATCGATAAGCGCCGGCCCGCCAATTGCGCGCCCTGCCATTCCGTGTAATATGCCAAATTGAATTATGATATTAAAACCCGTCCCGACTGTTACTGAATGTTTGGGTTGGGGCCCTTAAAGAGGCGCTCTTAAGTCTTTAAGTAACATTTTAAAGGTAATAATATCCGACATTTGCTTTTGGTGTAATTTTCAGAAATGGACGGATTTAGGGTTAGCATTTTATAGTAAACATTGATCTCTTTAAAGTTTTGTGTCAGTAAAGATGCTGGGAAAAAATGCAGTTCTTGTAGTCTGATTTTCTGATCCTACCTCAGACGAACTGGAACACTTTATAGACGTCGGAGAATTGTCAGGTCAGGGAACCAGACTAGCCGGCTTGCACCCGTTCACGGCCGATTGCAAACAAAATGTGGGCTACAAAATGTGCAAACTAAATTTGGTAAATTGGGGGCAGTATTTGAAAACAAAAGTCAATTTTGCGATGGTCGGCCGAACTCTTTGGAAATTGATACAAAAATTCCACTTTACTTGAAAATGACAGCACACCAGGTGCCATATGATTTCACAGAATGCTTGAGACTGTTATGCACTTACAGTCAAGTAAAGTATTTCACAATAATTTGGTAGTTTTGTTTATTGATGTTTGCAAATGTTAATATGCTACTTTTAAGACGTTTGGGTTTTGTTCTTAAAGGGGCATTCTCAATACTTACGCATTATGGTCTAACTTACGGATCCCTTTGTCTGGTAACTGGCATTTTCATACAGCAGTGCAGTTTTGTTAAGAGTGACTTTTTAACTTTAACTTTAAGTGGGCATGTCGTCGTTAAAAATACACAAAGCAAAATCCCGCTTTAGGCGCTGTTACGGTTTTCCTGGAATAAACAATCTAAATAGTTCGCATTGGTGACTGTGTCAGTATTCCAATTTTCATCAAAAGAGCAAAAAGTATCGACGTTAATTTTTAGAAGGGGAGATTTTTGTGCAAGCTTTCCTGAGTGGAATTAGTAAATGGCTATATCATCTGAGCATGCGCACTGGGATCAGCGCCCTCCATTTTCATCAACTCAAGATTTTGTTTTAGGCAACAAGGGGCTTTACTTTGTCCCTCAGTCGTCCCCGTATCTGTCACCCCTACCCCCTTAACTCTTCATTCACCGGGTAGGGCAAATCCTCACGACTTCCAATTTCAGCTTTACCCCACGGTTTCAAATTAACCAACAAAAATCCATTTGATTAACGTGGATGGAGGAACTCTCTCAACTACGCGAACGGGAGCCGATCTTGCTTTTTTTTCCAGGTCCCAAGAAATTTGAGTTCAAGAAACTCTTCAGAGACAGAGATCAAAGCAAGGCATTGATTCCAGTGGTTGGCAGTAAAAAGTGACTTCCATTATCTGATGAAGATTGCATGTGTATGGGATGTGTATGTCTGCCTATCGTTGCTTTGCAGTCATCTATGATGTGGGGTGAGTGTTTTTGTTCTGCAGAAAATATACACAAGTAGACCTTTTGTGCATTCATTGTTGGCAGTTATATTTTTTGATGTTTGCAAATGTTGTATTTTCCCTTTAAAGAGCAATAGGTTATACACTGAATAACTCTAAAGCTTGACCTCAAATTTCAAATTTCAAATTGCTCGACCTTTTTTAATAGATCCTTTGAAATATTTTCCTTTTTCTTAATTCAGTAACAATGAATGCACAAAAGGTCTACTTGTGTATATTTTCTGCAGAACAAAAACACTCGCCCCACATCATAGATGACTGCAAAGCAACGATAGGTAGACATACACATCCCATACGTCCAAAATTAGGTTCGAGGCTTTACCCCATTTTAGAGCACAGTCCAGGGGTGAGATTTGTCAAGATTTTTCCTGATAACCGGATTGTTTTGTCAGGATTTTACCTGATTTTAGGATTTTAAATAATCCCTTCCCTTCTATTCTGAAATCTGGAATTCCTGAGGTTTTACTGTAGCGTTGTTCTGACCTATAACAGTTTACAATAGAGCAAAAATGGTACTGTTAGGGGTGCCTTTAGGCAAATACAAACATTATTTCAGAGACCTACGTTGCTCTGGGGCCCCTGAACGACCCTCAAACCCTTTGCCGAATATTCTTAGATTTTTCATCCCCCCCAAATCTCACCCACGAACATGTATACCTAAATAACACCCAATCTCGTTTAACCCACCAGTGCTAAAGCGAAGTCGACATTTCTACAGCTTCACTTTAACTGCAAGTAGTTAAGAAATGCGAGTTATTTATCACTCAGATGCCGACATCACTCTTGCTAAAATCCCAATCGCTGGAGGTGATTTAGTTAGAGCACGGTCTCGCATATTATATAGCCCGAGGAGGTTGGGAGAATTGACTTAGTAATCAACCAAAATGCCTCCAAATCGAGTGTGTTTATCAGACTTGGGCTTGTTACGACCTTCGGGCGGACTGTAAGTACACATGTACTTTTAGGTATTACTTAATTGCATTTCCCCAGGCCAACATTTTCATGGAAATCCTAATAAAAACAATCGTTGTACCAAGCAGAAAATGGTCAAGAGTACCAGTGCAATGCGTCAAATGGCATCTTGGTTGGTAACCTATTTTGCTAAGAAAAGTGCTAGCCGTTGTATTTGTGGTTGCTACAAATTACTTGCATTAAAATGCGCATATAGCACGATTGCCTTGGGCCCATCGTCAATGAGGCGCTAAGAATTCCCTAAGCAAATTTAGGTACCAAGCAAGAATTGAATGGAGACCAGTCACAGGCAATGTACATTACATTGAATTTTGGCTGGTGACCTGTTTTCATTAAGCAAATATTTTCTGTTCTTAGAAGACTTCTTTGCTTTTAAAGCAGTCTATCAAAGGGCCCATTACAATATACTCTTCATTTGAATTTTGATAAAAACGCACTGTGCATGCTGTTCTTCTTTATTCTGTTTTAACGAAATAGTTCCAAAAGACACATTTGTTTTGACTTTGGCAATGGCTTTGGTTTTGACTTTTTGACTTTGTCATGTACGTCTAAGGTCATTAGATTGCTTTGACGTGTATAAAATTCAATTCAATTCAATTCAAGAAACGTTTATTTCCACATTTACTAGTCATCACATTGAATACTTCTTTAAGACAGATGCGGAGACATCATCCTAAAATGCTCAAGCTTGCGGTGGATGGACCCAACAAAACAAGACAAAAAAAAACACTGATCATAAGATTCAGTATTAATCAGAGTTAAATGTATGTCGGCTTTACATACAGTACATTTGACTAATGAAGAACACGTGTCGCAGATCAATAACGGCTAAACCAACTGAACAAATAATAAAGAGTTATAGGTACTCTGGAAGTCAAGTAGGAATGATTTTACTTTACAGTTGAATGTATTTATTGAAGGGCACGTGTTGGCCTCTTTTGGATTTCTGAAGTTGAGTTTCCTGAAATGGTGTTGATAATTATGCACCATCATCAACAGGAACCACGACACGCAGTCAATTCAAAGGCAATATCTTTTCCAGGCCATCTTCAAGATGAAAATATCAGGTAAATTTGAAGTCTTTGTAAGATGTGTTCTTCCTGAGGAACTTTTTAGCTTTACAGAGCATGTTGTTAACTCTCAGTTGCGCTGGAAAATTGTGCCATGTGACTTGAACTAGCCCAATTTGAGCTAATTAAGTTACCTCCATTCAAAGTGTCTTTAATTGACACATGACCCCGGGTTAGATTTATTTGTCTGGCCGAAGTGGGTCGTCCAACTTTAATTCCGTCTTCCGTCCGAAACGAATTTGAACCAATTAGGAATCGGAAGTTTACTTTCTCCAAACATCTTCGTTGTCATGGATGTGGATAAACAAACATTGGGTCAAGGTGTCACTGCGCATTGTCAGTATTTCAGCATCGATGTTTGCGTTTGTATAAAGTTTCCTTTTCGTAGAAGTCGGGGCTCGTTTCTCATACAGTAATGGAATGAAATGAAACGGGCCCTCATGATCGATAAAACTAACCGGCAGATGGCCGCAGTTTGCTTTGCTGTCGATAACCGAGCCGTCCAGGTCTCCCTTAGGGTTCAAACAAGGGACACTCAAAATGAGGAGTGTTCTTGTTCCCGAACCCCCTTCCTGGAATCATTGTGAGTAAAGAGCTGTGTCAACCCGATGCTATTTTCTGAGTACACAGTAAAACGAAATGGGCAAATGGGTTGGTATTTTGCCAAATGTTGTTGGTCAATTTTATCCGAATTAACCAACACTGATAACTTCAAATCAATGCTGGCCAAATAACATTGCCCAACATTGTTTTTCCCGTTTAAATAAAAACAGTTTACGGACATTAGAAAAAATCTAGCAACTTTACTTCAGTCTAACAATGGATGCACCTTTCAATCAAATGAACCAAAGCCTTAGTAAAGTCAAATAGTTTTCATACATTTAAGAGGAGTAGAAAGTTGCACAAAATGGATTGCAAAGAAATATTCTCCCAATTAATTGAAAGAATGTTTATCAAACGATTGTGATATTTTGTTGATATCCCTCCGTAATATTGTAAATTTAGTAGTACAGGGTGACCAAAAAAAGTTGTGCAAGCAGACATCTTTAAATTTCTCAAAAAATAAGCAACATCAGCATTTCATGTTGATGGAGCATATTGTTTGTACTCTTGTGTATAATCACAGCGAAAATTTGGTGAAAATCCATTCACGCAAACCAGAGATACAAGAGATTATACAATGACAATGTATTTTTCACCTGTTCCAAAATGATTTACACATAAATGAACGGACCCATTGCAGAGTGCCGGTTGAGCGATTTCCAATGCAATGTGTAATTCCCATTGGAATGGTTGAAAACACATATCCTTTTATAATCTGTTACAGCTCTGGTTTGCACGAATGGGTTTCCATGACATTTCTTACTGATTATACCAAGAGTATAATTAATATTTTTGAGACAATTAACAATATCTGCTTGGACAATTTTTTTTAAGGGGTCACCCTGTACAGTATAGTGTGTAACTAAACCAAGCTCGAAACGGTTTGCAGCAGTCCTTTCAATCAGTTCGAGTCCTCGGTTTACACAGAGCTTTCAATTTTGATTAATGGGTGAGCGGACCCTCGAAATGCCAATATATGAAACGCTGGCTTAAATTAATGAAAGCACTGACATCGAACTGTCGTTGATAAGGGTGATATATCATCCACCAAATGAACGGCTCCTTCATTTCTGTTTCGTTTCATTTCGTTTAATTTATTTTGCAGGATTTAACAATTACAAGTAGACAATGAAACAGTTAAAAGGGTGAAGCAAAAATCAAAATTACTTAAAATATAAAACACGATTAAACAGTAAACATACAAAATAAACAATATACAAATAAGAATGTTTGTGAGTGCAATGGTAAGAGTAATTTCATTAGGTTCACCTCGTGGAATGGAACATTCCATCTGTCACCGATGAAAATTATTCTTTCCATTGCACGAATGTGAAACATTCATTATTTGTTTTATACAACACCTGAACCACAAATCCTCGTCATCTCAATGGTCAAAGCCGCTAACAACGCCTGATTAAATTCCCGTCATCTTATTGGCGGGTCGTCACGTGTCATTGAATTGTTCGTCTCATCCCACGGCCGGGCCGCGTCGCAAAGATAGGAGTTCTATTCGGTAAATAGAACTTCCATTGCACGGTCACACGATTGGTCACTGGCTCTGACCAATCAGATGACGAGGATTTATTCAGGTGTTGTTATAAGACAAACAATGAATGTTTCACATTCGTTCAATGGAAAGAACACTTTCATTCGGTGACAGATGAAACGTTCCATTTCACTCGGCTTCGCCTCGTGGAATGGAACATTTCACCTGTCACCTCGCGCGCCCAGTGGAATGGAACATTCCGTCTGTCACCAAATGAAAGTATTCTTACCATTGCACTCATAAACATTCATTATTTGTATACTGTATTTAGCAGGTCCGTGAAATTGGCCTCGGTCGAATCTTCGGAGTGGAAATAAGAAATAAACCGAAAATCAGATGTAAAAAAAAAAAAATGTTCAGTCATGTTCATATGACGTGGCGATTCTGTTTTGGAAAGATTGGCCAACATGCATGTCTGCGTAAAAAAAAGCCAAATTTGCCGTTTAGGTGGACATTGCTTTGTTCTATTGTAGTTAAGACAAAACGTGTTGAAACCGAATTTTTGACCGTGATTTCCTAGAATGTTCTACCTCGTTTTGCGACCAATAGCCCTAGCCCCAAAATGCCTCTGACATTGTTTCTCAGATAGTGGAAAACATTGTGTGGACCTGTGCAAGTCCACATAACGTCCGAAGCTCCTGCAGTGACCGCAAAGCCTGTACAACTGGACTTTAAAGTATTCTCAAATTCGAGTCATTTCACCCATTCTTTCACAGTTGAAGGTATGCCTAATACATGTACCAAGAAAAAAATAGTCCAAACAATGTTTTCCCCCGGGTTTAACCATTAGGGAAAATAAATAAGGGTCACCTACCGTGATTTAATATTTCCGGACGGCAGCCGGAGGGCCCAATTAGGGACGAAGTCGTTACTGAAATTCAATTGGGGGAAAAAGTCTGGAACCCCCGTCGGCACGTTCTAACCTCTGCGACCTCATTATGAAGGCTCGCCTCTGGGTCAATTTAATCATTGTGGGTGCAAGTAAGGGCTATTTTGGCATAATTTTCTGCTCAAGTGGGCTGGACAACTTGACTGCGGAACGTCTTTTGAGCGCGAAAGTAAAAGAGATGTGGGTGAAACCGTTTTCCTTTCGTTGCATATTAATATCCGTCTTATACTACTAATCGAAACGTCAGGCTCAGTAGTGACTGTGTTGATTTGTGTTTCAGCCTCAATCCAGTTAGTGAGCTATCAATTTCAGCAGCTGTATTCAGGTTCCCTGTGCTGTTCTAAAGCAGAACACTTGGACATTTGTCACAAAATGGAAGCAAAAGAATTGTCCCGACGTTATCAGTAAATATCTGATTTGTTCAGATTGTTTAGAAACGTACATCATAATGTGTTTATCAAACGTTTACTCCATAATAGCCAAGGTCTCCAAAACTCAACAGACTCAAACACAGACAATTAATGATAACCTATATAAGTTTTACCTTAGCAAATTTCACACTCACAAGTTTTTAGGTGGGTTTGGGTTGGTGTGTTTACACGAGATCTACCTTGTGGGGTACCGGTAGGCCTGCTCGCACAAAGGGAAGAGTGGTACCCTATAGTAAGTCGGTCTTTGTAAAATGGTGCCCCAGCTAGAAGAGAAATTCTGAAGAAGAGGGATATTAATTTTAAGGGAGAAAAATGCAAGTACCCGCATCCATACGTGGGTGTGTTTGTGTGGGTGTTTGTCTGTCTGCTTATATATTTATTTGTTCCATAATATAGTGTAATGGTTTGTTAATCGGATTTATATATACGTGGTCGTCATAAAGTTACAGGTCATTTTGAAAACCTCGTCCTTGCGATTAAACTGAAACTTTATGACTTCCATGACAAAAATTGTGCTCAAGATGGAGGAAAGATCTAGATATGCAAGTATACTTCATAAACCCCATCCGTGAGGTTGTGTGTTTGTGTTGGTGTTTGTTTGTTTGCTTATTTTCCCCCATAATATAGTTTAATGGTTGAATCGGATATAATGGTAGGGGGCCTATACATGGTCGACATAAAGTACAAAAACCTCGCACTTGCGATTAAACCGAAGCTTTATAACTTCCATGGTTAAAACTTTACTCAAGATGTCCTTGGAGGCAATTTGTCTATTCCTACATTCGTCTCATACCTATAGATGAACAGACAAACAAACAGTCGGGAGTCACCCAGTATATCACTGTCTCCTCGTTGAATATATCAGCTTAACAAATTGGTGTCGTATTCGATTGCGTTGCGGAGCACCCTCTCGGTACTTGAGGTGTTTTATCCTAATTGGATGAGACAGGCACGGGAAAGACGATACACATCCAGGGACTGTCTTGTGATTATGCTCCGTCTTGTCAGTTTAGGAAGGCGACAGCTGAGATGTGCAGTTCAGGGCCTGTTCATCACTTTTAATGTCATCCACATATTTGCAATCTACCGGCTATTGTGTCTTTATATGTTTACCCCCAAATTACCATTATCACCATCAACATATCACCAATACCACCATCAACACATCACCATTATCACTATCAATATATCACCATTATCAATATCAACACATCATCATTATTACTATCAACACATCACCATTATAATCATCATCAACACATCACTAATATCACCATCAACACATCACAATTATCATCATCATCAACACATCATCATATCACCATCAACACGTCACCATTATCACCATCAACATTACCATCATCACCATCAACACATCACCATTAGCACCATCAACGCATCACCATTATTACTATCAACACATCACCATTATGACCATCAACACATCACCAATATCACCATCAACACGTCACCATTATCACCATCAACACATCACCAATATCATTATCAACATGTCACCATTATCAACATCAACACATCACCATCAACATCAACACATCACCAATATCACCATCAACACATCACCAATATCACCATCAACGCATCACCATTAACACATCACCATTCTCACCATCAACACATCACCATTATCATTATCAACATTTCACCATTATCTCCATCAACACATCACCATTATCACCATCAACACATTACCATTATCACCATCAATTAACACATCACCATTATCACCATCGACACATCACCATTATCACCATCAACACATCACCATTATCACTATCAACACATCACCAATATCATTATCAACACATCACCATTATCACAATCAACACATCACCATTATCACCATCAACACATCACCAATATCATTATCAACATGTCACCATTATCAACATCAACACATCACCATTATCACCATCGACACATCACCATTATCACAATCAACACATCACCAATATCATTATCAACACATCACCAATATTACCATCAACACATCACCAAAATCACCATCAACGCATCACCATTAACACATCACCATTCCCACCATCAACATATCACCATTATCAACATCAACACATCACCATTATCACCATCAACACATCACCATTTAAAATGATTATCACTCTCCGCACATATTATCGCCATCACAAATCACCATCAACATATCACCATTATCACCATCAACACATCACCATTAGCACCATCAATACATCACCATTATCAACACCATAGTAATACCGTAGCACCACTTTGATACGGTTGATGAATTTTTTTTAAATGGCAAAGGGGTATCTGGCCCCCAGACGTTTACTCATGGTATCACAGACTTTGTTCACATGAAGTTAACTACATCAATAAATACATATTATTTTCTTAATTAAAAACCTTCAAATTTATGACCGTCTCAGCGGAAATATCTGTACCGAAATAAGTCAGTACATGGCTACTGCCTGTACCAGATTAACTCTTTGCCCTGAATTCAAGTGTTAAACAGGAACATAACCTTGTATTTTATGATCCAATTTTATCGCGGGAGTTTCATGGGATCGCCTTGTTTGTGCCGAAAGGCGCCAAGTCGCATTGGAAGGCTGGGTTTGATTTGCCGCCATAAATGACGTCATAAATGCGTTTAATTTATCACGGATGCAGGCCACGCGTCATTCGACGCGGTTTTCGTTTGTCTGCTCGGTTAATAAACGGGAAAGGTGAAAAGACAACCAAAATTCTGGGTCGAGTTTTACGCTGGGAATGAGTTGAAGTCGTGTATTTCTTTTTCAAATCTAGAAATATTTTACAGGGTTAGGGTTAGGGTAAGGGATGGGAAAGGGTAAGTACGTGTTGGAGTTAGGGTTAGTCCATTCATAAGATGGAATTTTTGCATCGGGTGATGTAAATCAATTTTAGGTTTTGCCCTCCACCGACGTATATACTCAGTGTGTTACCTCCCAAGTGAAGTTGGACAAAAATCACTCGGGTGGGATTCGAAGCCACGACCTCCTGCTTTCTATTGCAGACATTAGGGTTAGAGTTATAGTGTTAGGTTTAGGGGTTAGGTTACATAGGTTAGGGTTAGGCTCCGGGTACTAGGATACTGGTGAGGCCCTCAGAACAACATGAACAATTGAGGCCTAGTTGATGATGTCACTTGAAAATATGTGAACTCACTTATTTGATAATGTCATCTCATTCATATTTGGACAGAAAATTCATCTTAAAAATGAAAGATTATCATTTAGGAAAATGTTTCCCTAATTTTATTACTTGATTAATTTAACAATTCCTTGTGTTCATCCGTGCATGCATTAAATTGCCAGTAGCGACAATAAAACGGTGGCGCCGATTTTGCTTCGAGCTACTGTATGCAGCCCTGTGATTCATAAATTATTTACACGGGATCTTTACAAATTCATATCTCATACATATTCATACCGTCCAAGGTCACGCGTTGTAAACATGGCGGAGTGGACAGTGTCGTGGTTGCAGCCGTGCACAAGTTGTAGGCATATTGTTACGGATATTGCGCTTATACACCATCGTCAATATGACGGTAGGAATGGTTTCTCCGATAAGAAATCATACGCAAATGGTTTGTATTTTCACACTAGATTATTGCAGCATTTAGAGTAGTTTTGGTTGTGATGCTGTGATGGCCTATACAGTATTATATCAGTGTATCACTCACTCAATGCTTATACATGTACAGTGTACATGTACATGTACACGTACATGTACACGTACATGTACTATCGGTACATGTACATACTGGATGGCTACCGTTTGTTTAATCGAGGACACAGATGAAGCATCCGATTGAGAACAGGAGTCATATCGAGGACGACCTCGATTAGAAAAAGTGTAGAGAGTATAAACAAAAGATCGATGATAAGGAACAAGAAATCCTCGATTTACACCATAAACAGACCTGTGTGTACGTGTCGTGTGTGAGCATTATAATTGTCACTGGAGCATTTAGACATGCTAATTTCGCGCTGTGTGTTGTAAAAATTATGCATTAACAGTTTTTTTTTAACCCACATGTACAGTTCACCTTTGTGTTTCCATACAAGTACGTGTAAGCCTAGGCCTATACATGTACCGTTTAAGCCTACTTGAAGTGACCCCTTTCAAGGGTTCATGTAGTATAATTTTAGGCATATCCCTTGGTGCTGTCCTAGCTAAATAAACTAACACAAATAGTATCATGGGCGTCAATCGGTGGGGACGGGGGGAGGGGGTGGTTATAACACCCCCTCCCTTTTACAGGGGGCATATCATATCTCTGTCCCCCCCCCCCCCCCCTTAGTGCACTTTTTGCGTCCCCGAATAAAAACTGTAGCCTAGAATGTATTTTATAGCTCAGAATAGCCGATTCAATGACTTTAAACTCGAAAATGATGTTTAAATGATGATCTTTTGCTCAGAATAAATTTGTGAGCGTCTAGAATCCAAATCTTCAAAAAGAGGGCAATTTAATATGGCCGACTCGTGCATGAGGCCCATGACGACTGTGATTTTTCTGATCGCCATTTTCGCGGCACAGTGAGCACAAAATGGTCGATAACTTTCAGCCGAATATCTGATTCCTGAGAATTTTTGATGGCTGTATTACAACTTTTTCTTATTCAGTCCTAAGTACACCTGTTTGATTACAACAAGATTGACGGTCAACTCACATAAGTCACAGAGTGCGTTACCCTCGTAGTTTCTTCAACCTTTTGGGAACTAAAGCAATGTTTTATTCTGATTTCCAGATGCACATTTTCCGACCACAGCTCGTTACGATGGCTCTCAATATGGGCATGTGCCACATTCCAAGACTACTGCTTGCAAGCATGGCGCTTCTAACGCTCGTCGCCAAATCCCAAGCGGCCGTCCACACAGAACAACTAATCGATACCATATACGGACAGGTCCTAGGAGTGCGGAAGCACGTCATAGACAACCAGGACGTCGTAGCCTTCCTAGGGATCCCCTTCGCCAGGCCACCAGTGGGAAGTCGACGGTATAAACCCCCAGAACCCATGGAATCATGGAGACCTGAAATCAAGAACGCTTCCGCTTATGGCGCCTCTTGCGTGCAAGTCTTGGACACCGCGTACCCAAACTTTACAGGTGCCGAGATGTGGAACACAAAGTTACCCATGCGGGAGGATTGTCTTTACTTAAACGTATGGGTACCGTCACCGCGGCCGACGGCTGAACGCCTGGCAGTTATGGTTTGGATATTCGGTGGTGGTTTTTACGGTGGGGTGGCGACTTTGCCAGTTTACGATGGTAGCACCTTAGCCGCAACGCAAGGTGTCGTCGTGGTCTCGATGAACTATAGAGTGGGATCTTACGGGTTCTTATCTATGGGAACCCCTGAGGTACCTGGGAACATGGGGCTCCTGGATCAGGCTATTGCTCTGCAGTGGGTCCAAGACAATATCGAGTATTTCTACGGGGATCCGGACAGAGTGACGATATTTGGCGAGAGTGCCGGTGCGGTAAGCGTTGGGTATCATCTCCAGTCCCGCATGACGTCGCCCCTCTTCACCCGGGCGATCATGCAGAGCGGGACGCCTCTCTGCCCATGGGCGGTCGTCACGAACGAAGAGGCCAGAAGGAGGGCTATGATATTCGCTCGGAATCTCAACTGTGTGGAATACGCGGACGGTACCCCCTTCTCGGATGCTCAGATTATGGCTTGCCTGCGAACCAAGGACCCGAATGAGACGTTGGAGAACGAGTTTCCGGAGAGTGGCGTCTACGTCTTTCCCTTCGTGCCCGTTGTGGACGGCATCTTCCTTAGTGAGACTCCGCAGTCGGCTTTCGAACGCCACGCAGTCAAGCAAACGGATATCATGTTAGGTTCCAACACGAACGAAGGCGCTTCCTTCATGATCTACTACCTAACCGGTTTCGACAAAGACACAGACAGCCCGATCAACCAAAGTCTTTTCAACCAAACGATCGCGGAGGTCTTCAACCCCCTGAACAAGTTTGCCCGGAGCGCCATCAAATTCCAGTACACGGACTGGCTGGCGCCCGACGACCCGTACAAACTCCGGGACGCCGCGGAGGCATTTGTCACCGACTTCAAAATCGCCTGTCCCATCTACGAGACAGCTCGGGCTCACACGGCAGGCAGGAACAACGCCTACCTCTACAGATTCCGTCGGCGGCCCTCCAATAACCCGTGGGGCGAGTGGATGGGAGTCATGCACGGGGACGAGATTGCCTACGCCTTCGGGCAGCCGTTGCATCCGAGTAACGGCTTCTCGGAAGAAGACATCGCACTCAGCCGAAAGATGATCCGACTTTGGAGCAACTTTGCAAAAACAGGGTAGGTTCGTTTTCGAATAAGTTCATCTGGATTGCTTGTCAGAATATTTATGAAGGTTCTTTTTGACAAATCTAATACGAAATTAGTGAAGATGTTACATGTACTCACAAATTGGTGAAGTTTCACTGCTAAGCTGTTGACGTTTCACTCGACACCGTCCCTTTATAGCTGCTTGAAGCTCCCGGCGTGGTGTGGATGAGTTGATCAGAGACATTATTCAGTATGTAGGCCCCCTCGTCGTAGTTGAGGGTAGGTTCGTGTTCAATAATATTTTTATAGAGTGTTTTGTAAAGCGCACATGTCCACCAATGTTGGTGCTTAAGGCTACATCATTATTACTTCTGATCATCGGGCCCGAAAACCATCTCAGCTCCTGGGTAGTATACGCTCGATGCTGCCATGATTTCTGGGCAAACTGCTAAATAAAAACGATTACCATCTCTGCCTGTGCACGTCCTTTGGCTGGTTGAGATATGAAATTATCTATCACAAATTTGCGGTGCAATGAACGATCCAATGCCGTGAGTTAACTATTTCTTGCATATCCACTGCCTTGTTAGGAATCCGAATACGGGGCACCCGAACGACCCGGACGAGCTTGCCGAGGGTTGGCCGGCCTTCCAGCTCGACTCGCCGATGCAGTACATCCTGGACACGACCACGATAGACGATCCGTTAGTTACAGAGTATGACAAGGCATCGCAGTGCGCCTTCTGGAAGGACTACCTACCGAGACTGGATGCACAAACCGGTTAGACTCTTTCTCATTTATTCATTATGAAAATAACACTTTGTTGGTCAAAATAATAATATAATAATAATGTGGTGCTTATAGCGCTTTATACCAAGGGTCTCACAGCGCTTCAACAATAACAGTACCCCAGTTCATCAGGCAATGAGACCAGTTTTTTTTGCAGCAGCGCCGGATCAGCGCATTCTATTCTCTACCCTCACAGTTACCCATTTATACTCCTGGGTGGAGAGAGGCAATTGTAGTAGAGTGTCTTGCCCAAGAACACAAGCGCCCTGTTCCCTGTCAGGGTTCGAACCCACATACCACGGTACATTAGTCGAACACCGTGACCTTTTTACCTCTGCGCTCAAATGACAATTTCGACAATTTCAAAAGAAAATCGAAAAATGACAATTTTGCTGAGGTATCCGATTCAAAATGACCCTGATAATGAACTAGAGAAGTGTCATTTTGATCCGGAAAAAAATGTAATTTCATTGTTTTTTCCCCAGTGATTAATTAATTAGTCTATAGCAGTGTTATGGTGACACACATGCCCATGTTTAGGGTCAGAAAGGATGTTATTTTAAAGTGGCTTTCTCTGATACACAAAATTAATGTTCGATTAATGGACAAGCCAGCGTGGATTAAATGACAAAAGACAGTTACTCTAAGGATCAGAATGCAAATGAATTTAAAGTGGATGTTCGATTTATAAAAAAAACCACTTTGCTCCAGAGGTCGGTAAAGTATATGTTGCCAAAAAAAGAAGAAGAAAAAAGAACAACGCCAGTCGATAAAATAACGTTAGTTAGATCGAAACCATTAAAACCCAGGTAGATGACTGCATCAGAATACAAGATCACATGGGAGCCATTAATACCGTGTATAAAGATACAAGGCCCGCAGGGAGTAAAATTGCCCATGTCCGAATCATTAGCAGACATTTTTCACCGGTAAAATTCATTATGTAAATGCGATCGTTCAACCACGCGACTCTCAGGTACAGCGTGCAAGTTTATGTATGCAATGTTTCGAGCCGCGGGAAAAGTCGAGACACTAGATTTATTTACCTTTCGCCGCACTTGACACAGAAATACAATCTGTCGCGGCACCCAAGCATCCTTGTGCCCGCGTCTCACAATGCCCGAGGACCCGGGTGCCAGACTAATTATCATCAGCTCTTGATCACATGGCGTAAAAGGTGGCGACAGAAATCCTAACCAGTGGGCTAGTACTTGGGTAAAACAAGGCCATGAGGCTAGTTAATTAATCAGTGTGTACTGTATACGGCACATTTTTTTAGCCTTGTTACTTGACAGCTCTTTTTAATTCTGTCGCGTCCCTGCACTAATTTGATTATCTTGTTGGGTTAATATAATAAATCGTCTGACGTGACGTAGACCTTTCTTGCGTTTGTAAACGTTGTGCGCCATTTTGTTTTATGGGCTGCCGCAAGGGTATACTTGTAAGGGTGCAGACCTATAAATAGGCCCGAAAGTACCTACGTCGGCCAAATCACGATTTGCTTGCCCTCAAATTCTCCGATATTAGAGCATTTTGAGGGCCGTGAACTTGAGGATTTGTTAAAAAAAAAAGAAGAGTGGAAGCCGTGCAGAGGACTGGGAGCTCGTATTTTTGTGACATTTTGATGGAATTAGGCCCTATAATAGCTCTATTTTGCAATGGAGCGTAGGCGTCCATTTTTAAATTGGCGATGGGCTTCAGGACTGCTTTTATGGGTGATCATCTTTGGATGGAATTTTCTCCCAAAGTCATTGGTTAATTCCTCCAAAAATGAACGGAATATGAAGGTGATGAAATAAGCTTTAATTTGATGTGTGTCTCGAACACCTTGGAGAGTTGTGAGTATTTTAATAATTTTGGGAAGTGCCCGTAAGTAGCACTGAGGTCTATGGAAGTCCATTTTATGCAACCGTAAGACGTGATTGGCAGCAGATATAATATAAACCAATTCCAAGTTGAAATTGTTTTCAATTTTTGGCTTTTGAATTCTCTCAAACAGCTGACATAAACGAAGCCGAGATGAAATGGAAAGAGGAGTTCCACCAGTGGAGCACGAAATACATGGTGGATTGGAAAGCCGAATTCAACAATTACATCTACAACAAGAACCTGGACTGCGAGGGGCCTAACAACTGAGAGCGTGTAGTTGGTGTCAGGACACAAACGACCGAAGCATGAGTAAGATACACGTTGGGAGAATTTAAGACCACAGGGGAAAATAAAGCTTCCGATGGTCTTTCCCGCAATGGAACATACGCATGGAGTATTGAGAATATTGTCAAAATCAAAGGTTCCAAAATTTAATGCAATTTCTCAGTCTTCAACAGCGCATATATCTTACAATTGATTCATTAAAATATTTCTTATACTTAAGGGATAATATTATGAAATATATTCCAACGGGATATGTTTTCACTGTTAATACCTCATTGTGCAACACTCCGATAAAATCATTCGTTGTTTTTGATTACTCGACATGGGACCAAAAGTACGAATCAGGTTTTGTATTTTTCTTACTTCTGTCCCATTTTTTTCTTAAATCATAATTCTTACCTTTCTTTTATTAATTAAGTGGAATACATGTTCCTGCAATCTCAGCTCCAATGAAATATGTCAGGGACAGCATTTTTTTCAACGGATGAATGCAAGGTCTTGGAGAAATCAGCTTACTACAACTTCATTGTTCACAGACTTGGGCCCTTTTTGCTCAATTTGCGAACACTATTGAACCTTCAGTTACCCCCTACTGGTTCACTGGAGGTAATTCCACATGTCCTTAAAACATCTGCGGATTCAGACATTCCTTTGGGCTAGTTAATTTTTGAAAGCGGCCTCATTTTATCCTTGCTTTGTTAGACCCTTATTTTTTTCATGGTATTACCTATAGACGCGCAAAATAGCCTGGCTTGTAGCTCAGAATCTAGACAAAACCATTTAGCAATTGATCTTGGTTGCAAATTGAAATCAGTGAAGGACTCGTACTCGTAGTCGTACTCATACTCACGTACATTGTTTTGGTACTCGTACCCGTACTGGTACTCGTACCCCTACTCATGAAAATGTACTCGTACACTCGTACTCGCAAGATACCCGTACTCGTACTCATATGGCAAAGTACTCGTACTGTTGCAAATATCCTCCCGCTAAAAAACCTTTAAGAGCTACATGCAGGAAAAGAACCAGTTTTGTACTGTCTGTGAGGCTTCTGCATTTGCTTAATGCCTAGTTTGATTACAAACAAAACAAACATTGATAGCACGTGGTACTTGTGGAACATACTCATACTTGTACTCGTACTCGTGGGAAAAAATCCTTGTACTCGTACTTATGGCAAAGTACGCGTACTCGTACTCGTAATCATGGCAATGTACTCGGCAACAACACTGGTGTACATACACACATGTTTAATGCAAGTATAAAAGATAGTCAGATGTATCTCCAAACAATAATCACTCGAACGGATATTTATGTGACTTGCTTTATTTCTGTGGTCAGGGAGTTTCCTGGGAAGACCTTGAGCCTAATAGGACTGCCAGTCAACGTGAAAGACGACCTGTTGATTTTTTAATCATTAGTCGAAATTCCACCGGTAGGGGGTGTCCTCCGGCATGAGGTATTGCCATTTCTTATTACCTCAACTTGTGATGATTTACAGGACTTGAAATATTCCATTATACGGAAAATGAGAACGAAAATGTGTAACGCAAACATTTACCTATAGAGCCGATGGGTTCTAGACTAAGTCAGGCTGGCTTGTTTGCAGTCCTTTTCTGCGGTTAGATTGTATTATGTGAATGATTATGAGTCCTTCCAGTTTATTCCAATTTTCAGTTTTCCCCAATGACCGCCACAAAATTATTTTATAAATTGTCATCATTGTACGAGTACACCGAGTTCCACTAGTCAATACGTATTTTAGATTTTCGGAAGTGAGAGGTCAATTTTTGGCACGAAATTTCTCTTTCACGTCAGTCGATTTTTCAGCTTCCATAAATTGAGATGCCAGTTACAGTAACAATTTTCCAAAGGCCTTTATCGAGGGTGATTTTCTTAAGAAACCAATGAACCAAAAACTAGCATCTGTGCACGTTAATATTCCAGGTTTCCTGAAGCGCGCCACCAGGCGGCCGGGGGACTTTTAGGCTACAAGGGCCCAGTGTCGAAAACGAGACGTGATACTGATATGACGCAGGATCACATGCTTTTATTTTTGGCTCACAATTGATCTTAGGCGATGCAAGCTATCCATTACTGAAATTCCAGTTCAAAATGTAAAACAGTGGAATGTGTGATTGCCCTACCGGGGAAAAACTCAGATACGGCTCTAGGCCTACAAATGCATTTCTTGACAAGTTCGTCAAATTCTCAGAAAGTGCTGGCCGGCCCTGTTCGAAGCGCTGTCATCAAACTGATTGGAACGCTATTAAGCTTGGTTATCAACGACTCGGGGGAAAATAGAAGTAGAGTCAAAATGAAAAGGTGTCGACAGAGGGCTAGGGAAGATGCTTGCATTGAGCAAACACACTGTAACGTTGGGGGCGCTGTACCAAGCATCCGGACAGTTACCACAGCCTCAGGCTGTGTCTGCGGCTGGAATTACACGCGTGGCTATGGCAGCGGCTGCAGCAACTTCTCATAGACCCGTGTGTAATTTCAAGCCACAGCCAAGTTATTCGGACACGGCCTATGACTGTAAGTGGTGTTTAAAGCTATGCTACGTCTAATGTCGACATGTTCACATCATGTGGTAAATGTTGAGGACATACTGAGACAGCACTGTGGCAGCTCTACTAGACAAGAGTTCTGGAGTGCGGTGTCGTATGAAATTCAGACTCCGGTGAAAACTGGTCTCATTTTATACCTTATATGGATTCTTTCCCTCCCACGTGACCTGTCATGTCCTTATTATCTTCAATAGGCATGCGCAATGCAACTGGAGGCCGTATTTCATAGAGTCCATCTTTCGGTTGCTTTTGTTGAGATTTTAAAACAGTACATGAAGTATTAAAGGAGCAACGTAGGGAAATATCAAAACGTGGAAACAAACAATTTAATCGCAATTTATTAAACTAAAATAGTATTTTATATGATGGATTTTTTGCGGGGAAAATAATCAACATTTAGCTTTGCCTTTACTATACAGTACACTGATGAAACTACGTCGGTGAAGGGCAAATCCCAATTACATTTTGTATTCCTAATTCCTGTAAATGTGCCCATAAATAGGAGTCACTTTTTCGTCATAAGTCATACCTTAGGGAGACAAAGTAGATTAAGGAGACATTTCAATGTCTCCCTAATGTCACATTCCTATTTAGAGGCAAAATGTTACCGTCGCAAATAGGCTAGATCGATTGCTCGCGGTCCGAAGCATAAATGTACCAAAATTCGTGGTGGTATGAGCAGGTAAAATAGTGGTTAGGGGTCATGAGAGTTTGAAAAAAAAATTGTGCACAACCCTACGGGAATGTCTCCCTCACATATCATACTCGGTAATTAATAATTTTACAAATTATGATTGGAGGTAAATTCAAGTTGTGGCAGCAGAAAAAAATGTCCGTTTCCATACATTCCTGTTCCAATTCTAACAAGAATCGACTTTTTGTCCCATAACGGTCAATGCACTTCGCAGTTTAGTTTAAGTACATTCATGTAAATATATTCACCATTACTATTATTCATGTAATCCTATGCATTATTACATAAACATACGTTCGTCATATACCGTCGTAAACTTGTAAATTGGTGTACCATGTTTGATTGCCACATAAATTATGTATGTAATGATAAACCGTATATATTCATATTTTATGCAAATTAGTAAGATATAATGATAAGAGGTTTCAACCTACTGCGGGAATGTCTCACCGTTTCTGTATTACAGATTTCATATTAATGTTGAATACTGTAAATATGTGTCATTATATATTAATAACCATACCCGAAGCAATAAATTATTGTGTGATTGTACAGTAATTGTAACGTGGACAAGTTCAGACATTAGAAAGTGATTACAGTGTATTATTTTTGTACAATTTTAAGTAAATCTAAACTTTGTCTCTTGTCAAACTACTCGTTGTGTGCCAACTCGAGAGACCATTTATACAGAGCGCCCTCAATTGGTTTGGACAGGGCTTATTTAAATTCTATGACATAATGAAAGTCCAAAGCGCTGCTCGTACTCGTACATATATCAGTGTGCAGGTCAGTAATAAGGCCCGAAATTGCCTACGCCGGCCAAATCACGATTTGCATGATGTTTTTTTTTTGCTATTAGAGCATTTTGTGGGCCATGATCTTGAGGGTTTGTAACAAAACGGAGAAGGGCGGCCGTGAACAGAACTACGAGCTCGTATTTCTGTGAAATTTTTGGATGAAATTGGGCCTCATTTTTGAACATGGCGATGGGCTTCAGGACTATTTTTAGGGTTGATCATCTTTAGATGGAATTTCAAGTTCCACCAAAGTCACTGGTTAACCCCCCCCCAAAAAAAAAATAACAGAAAATGATGAAATAAGCTTTTATTTGATGTGTGTCTCCGACGTCTTGGACAGTTGTGGGTATTGCCCCGAATTTTCGAAGTGGGGGGGGGGGGGGGGGGGGGGGACCACTGGGGTATATGGTGGCTAATTTACTGGTCTGCAACGACCACAGAGGAACGAACGCCTGTCCTCGTTGAGGGCGCTCTAAACTTGGCTGCTCATTGTAGTGCAACTAATACTTTTCTGATAACTGGACGCAAAATCTCGCCCGCGTGTTATGAGGTATATGCAATTTTGTATGTCTTCATTTGCAATGTCAAAATGGGGTGTCACATCAAATTTTTTTTAAATACAATTCGAATGTCAAGTACAGCCAAAGGTGACTGTTGTTAATAGCGCCCTCTTCTGGTTCTTTGCAGCCATCTCGTTTTGGAAAACAAACAATTTATTATGCAAGGTGGCACTAGAGGGCGCTAGACATCAGTCGAGGATGCGCTTGTAGAGATTTGCATGATCATTGATATGTTTTACTCAGTTTATAATAGAGATAACGAAATAACAGTGACAGGAAACCTATTTAGAAACCAATTATCCCATTTCAATCGAAGCCCCAGTGCATGCATAGGATTTACAATTAATGTTCCCGTTTTTATTTTTTTATCCCAAATAATTACTGACGGTTTCAATATTCTTAGTCGCTGAATTGTGTCAATAATTGTCAGCAATATAATGAACTTTGAGTTCGAGCCTCCTTATTGTCGATAACTGTAGAATTTTTCACTTTTATATGCATTTGGGTATTCTTCATTCGATAGTGTGAGATTCAGTAGAATATTCAACAGCAGTATCAGTATTCGTAATAAAAAAAAATTTACACGGAATGCAGTTTTGCATATAAAATGCGAGTTTGCATTTTATGTAAGCAATATGGTCGCATAATATACACTGCAACACTATACCTTCATTGTAACCGTTAAAGTGAAGTTGAATAAATTTAACTCGATATGATGTCATTTTATACTCGGCATGGTCGCGTTGATTTTCATTTCATGTTTTATACATTGTAACTGTGTACGTGTCCATGCAAACATGGCAGGTATACCAGTAATTTAACCCGGGGGATGTGCCTACCGATTTAATCAGAACTGAACCTTGCTCAAAGTGCCGACGGCGAATTCCAAACACTATGTGAAATTATTTCGCCTGAAATGGGATCGTTCGGAACAGGGTCACCGTAAGGTCATGGCCAAATTCTACTAAATGCACTTCAAAAATCAGTCAGATTTATCACAAATCTGACGCACAACTAAAATAATGAAAATCGTGTCCCGATTCCTGATTAAAGGATTTTGAGTATACGCCACAGAGTGCAATTCAAAACAGGGCCGGCATAGCGGTACTTTCCTCGCCTTCCACCGCTGTCACCCGGGTTCGAGTCCCGCCTGAGCCAATATGTGGGTTTTCAGTCCCTGCCTGATTCCATAGGTTTTCCCCCAGAATATTCTTCTGGGGTTTTCCTTCCACCTCTAAAACTGGCATTTCTTTCTCATTGTCTGCTCTCTATACATTTGTACAGCTATAGGTTTCGTCAGGCTTGCGAGCTACAGTGCCTAGGGCGCTTCTGAGGAGCCCTCTGATGATTACCAGAAATAAATAAATTTTAAAAAGATTGTAACGGCCACTAAAACGAGACAAAAAGACAATTGTTTTCTGTGTTTTCTGATAAGTATAGTATCCACTGAGCTGAGATTATCAGCAGGCTTGTTGCTTTGCAATAATACTTTAGATTTGGAGCAATTTTGTTGCTTCAAGCGAAGACAAAATGCTCAAAAGCCAAAAATTCATACAAGATACCTTCTTTTCGTAATGTATTTGACGTTTTCTGCTAGTCATTTGCTTGTTTGTTCATTTGTGATATGGGATGATCTAGTAACACCTGTTTATTATGATTAATTGGCTTGCACTTTTTCGTCAGATCATAGGTTTAATGAACTGAACTCGTTTGCATTGGGCAACCCTGCACTCAACCATGATAACCGGATATACTCATTTTTGGATGTGAGGAACGACCGTGCAAAAGTGATGACACTTCTTTCATCTAAAATCCTCGTTAAGCGATTACATCTAGCGTACAACCCCCTCCCTTATAACTGTACTATTGCCAATTTTCGCTGGATACGGTACTCAAACGCGCAGTAACGGATGCATTCGTGTAAATGATTAAACTTAATGCACCAGGCGACTCCATTAATTTGGAGAAAATTGATGCAATGGGCGTCCATTTAGCTTTTCAACGGCAAATCCGCGCCGAGACAATAATTTATGTACAAATAGTCCTCATTTTGAAGAGACGCCCACAACAGGCTTCTTTCGGGAGACATAAAAAGGCACGAATCAAAACCATGAGTTCTTCGAATATTGCTTGTCCCGCGAATTTGTGGTGTTTTTTTTTCACGAAATATCTACTTTTTTCTAGATTAGGTGACTGTTTGCAACCCTCTGAAAGAGCCTTTTTATTTGAAGACAACTTTGCGTCTCTAACGCCCACAAAAGCATCGTCTGAATTATTCGAAATTTGTGAAGTAATTCTATCATAAATGTGGCCAGGTTTTCTATGTTCGATATGTCGTTATGCTGGGACAGCAACTATAGCCACTGACGATTTTTGCAAGAATGCGTACGCCCCATTCAGACAAGTACGTAACGATACAGTTGGGATTGTGGTCGAATTTGATTGGTTGATTACGCGTGACGTCATGTATGTCAGGTAATACAGCCATCCAATCACCTTCGCACGGTTTTGGTCCTGTATAAAAAAAAATTGCATGAAGCGATGTCAAGATTCTAAAACCCACCCCAATCCAAGTGATAAACATTGCAGATTGGTCAACGAAGTTGTTCCGAGCAAAAACCGACGTCACCCACGAAAGGCATTCTTGCAAACAAGACTGGTGTGATATGCCGCGGTGCGTGCATGGTCAATCTACTCGACCTGGAAAGTTCTTCGATCGTAGACAGAACAGACACCGTACAGTTTGCGGGGCGGTTCAGCTTCTTTCATGCTACTGAAAAGGTGCACTGGTGCGGAAAACTGGCAACGGCGACAGGTGAGTGAGAGTATTGCACCGTCATATAACATGCATAGACCTATACCTATACGGACGATACACTGAAGAACCATAATGGATACTTAAGTTATCTTCATGAGTTTGACAACACGGAGGTGTTTACTGTTCCACATTCTGCGAACATAAGGTGAGAACGGTGTTTTTTATCCTCTAGTTTTCTGGATATTCCCAAATTACCGAGATCTTTCAAATTTGAGATCTGATTTTAGTCATGCTTTTTGGTACTGGATATTTGCTTTGTTAGTCGTTCAGCACGGTTTGTGCACCCTTTCGCCACAGCTTATTTCTGACCGTCCTTTACACTGTTTTGAGGGCTTGTTTGCATTAAGCAGTTTGCTAATGACTAAATCTCCACTGCCTGTATGTCGATACTAAGGTTGCAGACCAGTAAATAAACTTCCATAGACCCCAATGGTAAATGCTCCCACTTCAGAAATTCGGGAAAAACACTCACAACTCTCCAAGGTGTTCGAGACACACATCCAATTAAAGCTTATTTCATCATCTTTCATTTTCTGTTCATTTTTTGGGGGGTCAACTGATGACTTTTAGGAGAAATTTCCATCCGAAGATGATCACCCCTGAAAATAGTCCTGAAGCCCATCGCCGTTTTGAAAAACGATGCCTATATACACTCCATTGCAAAATAGAGCGCTTTAAGGGCCCCAATTTCATCCAAATTGAACGGAACTACAAGCTCCCAGTCCTGTGCACGGCTTCCACCCATTTTTTACAAACCCTCAAGTTCATGGCCCACAGCATCCTCAAATACTGAAGATTTTGAGGGCATGCAAATCGTGATTTGGCCGGCGTATTCAATTTCGGACCGATTTACTGGTCTGCAACCCTAAAGATTTATTGAAAGATTTATACTTTACTCTGACTTGGCGACTTCGTAAATCGGAAACAAAATTAATATATCCAAAAATAAGATTGGGTTTGCTTGGTCGATGGGCCCGATAATGTCTATAGGACAATTATAGGACATGCTATGCTCCTGTACGTTATTATACTTAATAACTCAGGGGGTCGAGGGGTATACAAATATATATTGAATTCTATGATGATTTATCCTGCATTCTAAGACAATTCAAGAATACATTTAGGAACTTCAGCATTTCATTGATTATTTTTGATCCCGTCTTACTAGTTTCATAACACTAGTCAGCGGCTGTGTTTCATTAAACACAATCTTGCTATCACTTTGTAAAATGTCGAGAAACTACGTGTCGAATTCCTAAAAACCAATGTTCATTTGCGAATGATTATATCCATCAGTACTCTAAACATGTTTACAAACTGAGAGCAAGAAAGTGTTTAGAAAAGTGTTAATAATTGCAAAACACATTAATTTTTTTCCAGTGAAGTCAGTCACTTATAGGGCTTGCAGTGTGATTGTCATTATCAGTTGCGTCTCTTTGTACCCGTAATTGCAATCATTGCAAGTACGTTAGGATAAAAATGGAATGAAAAACGTGTCCACTTTTAGGCAGAATATACATGTACATATACATGTAAAAATACTCAGAAAAAAATCCAAGACTTCCCACACGGATTTTGTATAACACCAAAGTGTCGTTGTGATAGTACTTTTTTTTCGACTACTCACAAATCGGCTGCACAAATTGGGCGATTTTGCCAGCAAACCTAGTCTCTGTCTCGTACATGGACGCGCGGTTGACCTTGCAAACATCGAGATGAAAAGAACACGCCCATGACAGAAACTGTTTTGACTGTTATGAAGTTTGTAAAAGTCACATGAGGACTTGTTCAAGAGGCCGTGGACGCGTGAGTACTTATGTGGAGTCTGAGTACTCGATGGCATGTCCCGTTACAAATTCAGTCTGTATTTTTTTCCATGGCTCGTCTGTTACGTTCCTTTAAGAGAGGTTTTATGTTGTGGGCACGGGACCAAGAAATGACCGCTCAAGAAATCAAGAACTTAACATGTATTTTCCAGACGAAGCTCTGGTGACTACGGTGACTGTTCTATGTTCCGTCACCCCTATGTTCCGACTATTCAACATATGTTCCAACACCCCTATGTTCCAACACCTTTATGTTCCGACAACATGCACATAAGATTGTTTACTCACGGTGAGGGTTATAGGGTAAGGGTTAGGATATAGGGATAAGAATATGTGCAGTCGGAACATAGAGGTGTCGGAACATAGGGGTGTCGGAACATAGGGGTGTCGGAGCATAGGGGTGTCGGAGCATAGGGGTGTCGGAACATAGGGGTGTCGGAACATAGGGCTGTCGGAACATAGGGCTGTCGGAACATAGGGGTGTCGGAACATAGGGGTGTCGGAACATAGGGGTGTTGGAACATAGGGGTGTCGGAACACAGGGGTGTCGGAACAAAGGGGTGTGGAACACAGAGGTGTAACCCTTTTCTACACGTTTGATCCCCACACCGCAGAAGCATACACGGCACTTGAATATGAAACCGTTGTACATGTAGTACGTCACTGCTGTTGTGGTGTGTCGAAAGAAAGGATTTAGTGTGGCGAACCTTGTGTACTACAAAAACCTGACCTTGCTGACTGTGCCGGCTATTCAATTTGGATTTTTTTTTGTGGCTGGTTTTGCCAAAAGAGAATAATTGACAAATACAGTGTAAAAAAAAATAATATGTGTAAGGGTGTATAACTGTATCGGCACAATGATATTTGTATCAATCAATGAAAAAAAGGTGACCTTTTGCCAATTGGATTCTGGCTTACGCAAGCACATTGATTAAAAAACGATTCTCCAACATTTTTAAATACAAATCTTATTCCACAGCTGTACATAATGAGAAAAAAAAACTTGTTGCGAAATAGTTTCAAAGGTTGGAATGATTAACACTATCGGATCCTGAAAGTTTCCTGGGGGAGGGCGGGGGAGTCATCCGGTGGGGCGTCAGATTTTTCCCCTGACACCCGCTCTTCAATAGCAGGGGGGGGGGGGGGGATTTGGGGGGAGGGGCTGGCAGGAGAGGGGGACTGGGGTGGGGTCTGGACATCATCTTCATTTGCGGACTATTATGGACAGTATCAGAAGCACGGTTTTGCCGATAGAACGTTTTTGCCGACCAAAAAAATAATAACGGGTAAAGTGATGGGGGGGGGGGGTTGAGCACTCAAGGCGTTTTCCGGCGACCCAAGCGGTGGGGGGAGGGGATGATTAAATAATACCTCTATTCATACTGTCAACAACGTATGAAGGTAAACAAAGACCACAAATGCATAACAATGCCATTTTTATTTGGTCCCAAAACCCACAAAATTCAGTAAACCCTGAATGGCTATTATTCACCGGAAGTCGCTTTTCATGCATCTGGTCGACACAAAACTAGGCAGGGTTCATCCAATTCATTTGGCGTTACGGGGTGCCCCTATACGATTGCACTGCACAAAAGTCAATCAGTCGGTCCGTGAGATAGGTACAAAATAACTTTTTGACCTCCGTGGTTCAGCAAATCCCACACGTATATCAACACAAGTTTCGTGCAATTAGCAAATTAATGTAAATTAAAAAAAAAACCGACGCCAAAATGTGGTTATTAAATTGCTTCTATACTCCAAATTAATTGGTTTTCCGTCGTCTTATTATGCAAAGCAGTCAAACCCATTGTCTTAGCTTAATTGAACTGACACCGGGAATCCTTTAGGGAAATCATAGGGTAAGCCTAGAGATGAAATACTGATCCCAGCTAGAGTGCATAAAATAGATTCAATTCATTTGAAGTCTTTTCATGCATCTGGTCGACACAATTACACAAATTCATTTGGCATTACTGGATACTCCTATAAGACAGCACTGCCCGCCTGCGAGTTATCTTTTCCTAAACATCATCGTATGGATGGTTGTTGAGTGCCGTCTACGATCCTTTTTTATACGTACGCAGATATATAATGCCCTGAATCACAGTTTGTAGCCGAGTTCTGCGATGGCTCAGCTGGATATTGCCTTGGTATTAAAATCGGAGGGTGAGAGTTCGAAACCACATATTCCCAATTTTTTTCTTTTCTAATTTGCGGCTTTGGGGGATTTTTTTTAAAGGGAAATAAAATCCGAATTTCATTAGTTTCGAATTCATTTCATTTTTTTTCTTTTATGCATTATTTTTTGTCATGTTTTAGGGAAGTAAAGTGCAAAACCTCATAACGTAGGCCCTATACCCCATTTGCTATGACGTTTGGGGGAAAAATTCGCTGCCTGCGCTAGTCAGTCAGTGAGTGAGATAGGCACTAGACCTCCATGACCAGCACACTGGCATCAACGCAAGTTGCGCGCAATTAGCTTAATTTGTCAATAAAAAATTAAAGAGGAATAACAGATGGTAAGGACGATTTGTCTAATTATCCTAAGGTCGTTTTTATCGTGTTATTATGCAAAGTGGTCGCATCCATTTTCTTAATTACCTTAATAGGATTGACTCGAGGATTCCAACCATGCATAAAGCGCGTCCAATTTACCTACAACACGCCGTGGAAACACGTACCGCCATTATTATTTTTCTTACACATTTTAAGGCTTGGAATCTCAACTTTATCCCTGGTAAGTATTGGTTTGGTTTTCAAAAGGGTTTTGAAATAATTCGTAGAAAAATGACAGCCTGAACCCGTCTGGCATCAAGGTTCGTGAAAAACAATCCCGCGTCTGGGTCCAGTCAAAGTCAAAATGATCCCGGCGCAAACTGGTTAATCAGAAATCAACTGGAAAAAAAATCTGCCCAAAATTAGTAAGCTAGGCATGTCAAAAACAAATTCAACCGATATCAAGGAAAATCAATCATGCGCATTTTTTTTTTCTCATGCGGATATGCTTCATCATGTTCGTGATATGACAATCTCGTTACCTTTTATTTTCTGTATTTCCTTTTCTTTTCGATCCACGTAGACTACACCTTAAGTAAATTCACAGTATTGTCCTTCGTTTCAAGTTCAATGCGTTTTTAATATAACTCAACTGGTGTTTTTTTTGTTGGTATTCAACAGCTTGTTGACTCGAGTTTGCATCTGATGTACCGCATCATCGATTCTCCTTGAAATCGGTTGAGTTTGTTTTCGACATGCCTTTATTTGAACACGAATAATTCTAAAACCCTTTTAAATATCAATTACACCAAAACTCACCAGGGACAAAGTAAAAATTCCAAGCTTTAAAATTAAATAATGACGGTACGTGTTTCGGCTCCGACGCTAGAGCCTCCCCCCCCCAAAAAAAAAAAATTGCGGGTATTTCTGGACGCGCTCTATCTGTGGAGCAAGGACCCAACACACTAAGTAATTCCGTAATGGACTGGAGATTATCTAAGCGAAGCTAATGCACTTATCAATTGCTTCCCCACCCCTTCCCAGCTTCGGCCTTATATCGGGGTTTGGCCATTTTTAAGCCCCAGGGTGGGGATTTTGGTCACTCACGAACATGTATTCCATTGGTGTACTAGATGCATGGACAGGCAAAGAGTTGAGGGTGCCCTCATGTATGTTGGCGATTAATAGATGCGTAAGTGTTTTTGCTTGCCGTATTATTCATTCGTATGAATAAATTTCCGCCCATACGGCCTTATTAAGGATAACGGTATTATGACATTGCCTGATGGTTATCAAGGTCTTTTGTCATTTGCAAGATTCGTCCTGTAAATATTCCAAGATACTATGTATTCATTTCCATGACATTAAATCATACATTGTGGTCTGCTTCATAATTTGTGAAGGCGTGCTGTGAGTTAATGGGTGCGTCTGGAGTGGAATAAGTTTCGATAGTCCCAATGGCAATAGCACCTTGTTGTCGATTCGGACTATCGGACCTAATTGTCGATTCGGACTATCGGACCTAATTGTCGATTCGGACTGTCGGACCTTATTTTCAAATAATGAACCTTCGGACTAGTGAACTTATTTTCGTTTCGGACTATTGGACCTTCGGACTAATGAACCTTTGGACTAATGAACCTTCGGACTATAACTGCTTCAAATGTTCGGATTAACGAACCTTATTTCATTTTCGGACTAACGAACCCCCTCTTATGGGAATTGTGTGCATTCGGACTATCGAACCTTCGGACTAATAAAGAACATTCGGACTATCGAACCTTCGGACTATCGAACCTTCGGACTATCGGGCGGACCCCACTATATACCCATGTAAAAAAAAAAGAACACCACACAAGTCATGCAAACAAACGAGCATGTGACGATGATTATTTATGTATATCTTCTCTCCACAAGGTGTATTTTTTGCAATTACGATAAGAAGGGACGTGCAGCGTGTCGTTCCACAATGCAGGCCGCCGGGTGGAGACTTCATCGTGGATGGCGGGTGATCCTTCTGTTCGTTTTGGCGAACAGTGCGATCTGCTACGGTAAGTTCAACTTGATTTGATTCGTCAACTTCATCCTCCCTTCTTTGGAAGAAAATTTACCAAATTGAAAAACGTGCAAGTAAAATACAATACTAGCCTAAAAACAGTGCTTAAAGATGAAATGTTTTTAAATTTCTTAGTTGTTTTTTTGTTTGAAATATTATGTATAGGCCTACAAAAGAGAAATGAGACATCAAACGGCAGTACTGCGACATTGAGTAAAAACCTCTTAACTCAAAAACCCTTTTAACGCAAAGTAAATACTTAATGAACTTATTCCCATCAATTGTTGTTGAAAAGAAAATTCATTGGATAACTCAAAACTCTGCTTAACTCTAAATTTGAGCCAATTCCCCTGAGCTTTGAGTTATCGAGATTTCACTGTAATTCTCGGCCACGTTTAGTTTTATTTGGTTATCTTTGTTGTTTTTATAATTATATCCCCCTCTCTGCCGTGGCCTCGTAGTCTGGAGGGTTGGATTCGTGGTCTGCGGTAGTCTGCAGGTTGTGGGTTCGAGTCCAGCCTGAAAATGGGTACCCTGTACTATTGTGTAAATAAAACATTCGCGTCCAGCCTGGGGCCATGGTGCGTGTGCCCTTGGGCAAGGCACTTTGTCACTCATTGCTTCTCTCCATACCTGTGTGGGCAGAGATATTGTGGTTGTTTAGAGTTGCTTTGCGCCGAAATGGCAGCATCGAGCTGTTTACTCCCCAGGGAGCTGAGATGGTATACTTTGGAACGTTTCAATGCCCCTATGAGCAGGGTAATAATGATGTAGCGCCTTGAGCACCACTGATAATGGTGGATGCTTGCGCTTTATAAATACCCATTATTATTATTATTATTATTATTTGTTATAAGTTCTTGTTGATTGAAGTACAGGAATGTTTTCAGAGGAGTATCAATTCCTACCTCCGCCTTTCCTGATTGTTTTTTCATCATATTTTGTTCTGTTTAGCCCTTTGCCAAAAATGGCTTTTATATCCTTGCTTGGGCGATTTTGCATTAAAAAAATTGGCCACGACATTTTGTAAAAACTGACCTAATGAAATAAAAATGAAATTAATGATTACTCTACAAATTTTGAGTCGACTTTAGAAGTGTGACGTCATTTCGATCAGAAATGTGGACTAAACTGTTGATTGGTCAATTTGGATGCCATGTTTTTGTAATACAACACAAGACCCGATAATCCGATATAGAATGCGCCCGCTGAATGGTCATAATCTCGAGGTCAAGACGAAGTCTTGTTTTGCATTAAATTAATCGCCGAATCTGCTCGCATAATCATAGACCGTTGCTAGTGCAAGGGGTATTCCGTAGACTAGATTGCATGTTCTTCATCCAAAATATGTAACTTGATTCATATACCCCTTGGACTGCGCTCGTTATACGGTTCACCTTGAGAAAAAAATGCAATTTTAAAGGGATTTTGTATAGTTACGAAATAATTATGCACGGGGTCGCAATTCTTTCACGCGACAGCCGGCCTTGTAGCCTATCCACTATAATAGTCATGCAATTTGCATTAAGAAATGCATTAGATATAAGTGTGATGAGAGAATTACATTGCTATCGGCATTAGCTTCGAGATGGATCAAGCCGCTTTCGCCTCCATGTTTTTAATTATTTCTAACAATCCCCGTTTTTAGGCCTAATTATTGACGCAACATTGAAGGTCAGCTGCCGGAATCGAAAGTTACCATATCAGGGGCGGGTCCAGCTTCGTCTCAAGGGGGCATAGATGGATTTGGGGGGGGGGGGTGCCAGGGGGTCTGGAACCCCTCCTTTTGTTTTTTTATCATATATTTAAGTTAACAAATCTTTTGTTCAAAAAATAAACAAAAGTTTCCGGTGAGCACTGTTGCAATTTTTACTTTATGTCATCATATTTAAAAGTATTTTTATATACAATTTTTTTTATTCGTCCCCGAATAAAAATTGAAACCTGATTGTGATTCTATAGCTCAGAATAGCCGGTTCAATGACTCCAAACTCGAAAATGATGTTAAAATGATAATTTTGCTTTAAAAAATGGTTAAAGTGGTCAGAAATTGCCTCATATCGCACCACAGAACATCAGTCTAGAATCCATTTTTCCCCGGGGCGCGGCCCTTAAGCGGGTTCGCGCAGTAGTTCTGATCGAGGTATGTCACCCCCCCCCCCCCCAATTTTGAGAAGCGATTGACGCCTCTGTAATGTCCCTGGCTGGAACCCTCCCCCCTTTTGAAAAATCCTGGATCCGCCTATGGAGAAGCTGTCAAGGGGTGGATTAGCAGGCTTTTCGTGCCGATGTTTTTGCGGTTCGGGCCGGGGGGAGGATCCGGGCTCATAAATCAGCCGACGACAACATTGATGCTTCTGTCCAACATGTTAGCCTAGGTCGAATTGCTTAATTATTCCAATAAATTACCAACAATTGTATACAGTTATTAGGCAAATTTCCAAGTTGCTCAATGATTTTTTTAAGTTTCTTTTTAAATTCCTCCGTGATTTGATGATACGATGTTAGAAACTTGATGGCTGTTAGTTATGGTATACTGGAATAAAAATTGCATACTTTTACCTACATACATTTTTTTATTACCTTTTTTTTTGGGGGGGGGGACCGTGATACACTCAAAATTATATCTATGAGGAAAAGACTGTTCCCCCCCCCCCACACAAAAAAAAATCTGAATATATTTGAAATCCGAATGACAACGGGGACAGCTGGGAACGTACCAGAATGAGGAAAAGTTAATTCTGTACCGATCGAGGGCGCTGTTTTGGTTTCTTCTTATCCGCTCAGCGCGATATTTGCATTAATTTTGCCAGCCGGGAGTTGTGAACTTCGATTGTTTTTGTTTTAACAGTAAAATTGTTTTAAGAACTTTCAGACACAGTCGAGTCCAGCGACAGCAGCTTCTTGTTTAGGAACATTTTTTTTGTCACAGAATTGGACATCTCGGAATGCCTAACTTGTTTTTCACGACTGTGAGTGATTGTGTAAAGAACATGAAAATCGATCGAGTTTTGTCAAACATGTCAAATGAAATAGACTTTTCATTTGACAACTGTATCAATGCCATGGGTTTGAAAGGTTTATTTTGAGATTGACCGGACCCAGACGCGGGATTTGTTTTCACGAATCTCGATGCCAGACGGGTTCAGGCCTTCATCTGCCGGCACACCCTGATATTTCCGGCCTCGGTGGTTGCGTGTTCATCGGTCATCCGTTCCGAGTACCGCGCAAAACATTTGCGTGTATACACGTCATCCGATGTGAAATGGTAAACTCATTAATACCATGGAGCTAGTTCCATGTTAATACTGACTCATTTTCTGGGGTTAAAGTGGGTCACATGTTGAGGCTGTGGAGCTTATTTTGGAGTTTTAGGTTAACTTTTAATTTTTGTTTTAAGTTTCAGTTCAACCCAGTCAACTGGGACAGACATGGGTAGACCTCTTATTGTGCATTGATTGCTTATGTTAAATTAATGAATCAACATAGCGTCGCTGACCGCAAAGATTAAATGCAATCAATCTATGCAACTTTTATCCATACAGGACAACAAAATTGCACTGTTAGTGAGATAATCCACCCTGTGAACGTCAGCTCTACCAGCGCCAGCTTTGCGTCAACCAGCGACTTGCCTCGATCTCCCAGCGATTGCCTGAACTCGATAACATGGAATATTGCAGCCACGGATCAACACAGCAAGTGGGTTTCTATCGAGATTCTGGACCCTGCACCAGCTCTGCCGAATTTCGACGATTTGTTCACCTTGTATTTTGCATCACCCGCCTCCGATGAGTCAATCCAGTTGACGACGGGATTAGACCGGATTCGTTTCGTCCCCTTCGAGGAAACTTCGCAGCTCCGTGTGAATTATTATGGGTCCGATGGAGAGGTTTCGGAGGAGACCTTCTGGAATCTGTCCTTTGCAAGGTTGACGCTTGCCAATGAAACAGGTACTCTTCAAAGAATTGTAACATTTTTTTTTATTTTGACAGTATGAAGTATGGAAAAAGACTGCGGTGGTGCTTTTAATGGTTACGTCTCGTTAGTCCGAAGTACCGTTGGTCCGACGTCCCATTGGTCCGACGTCCCATTGGTCCGACGTCCCATTGGTCCGACGTCCCATTGGTCCGAAGTCCCATTGGTCCGAAGTCCCATTGGTCCGAAGTCCCATTGGTCCGACGAAACATAATACTGTGTAGTTCCACTGGTTCAGGTTGACTGACCCTAACCCTAACCCTAACCCTATGGGCGGTCGGACCAATGGGACTTCGGACCAATGGCACTTCAGACCAATGGGACTTCGGACCAATGGGACGTCGGTCCAGTGGTACTTCGGACTATAGAGACGTCTGGGCTTTTAATATATGCGACTTTTCAAAACTTTGTTATTTTTTACAATTTGAGTTGACGGTATCCATCGCAACATATTGGCAGACAAAAAAAACAAACCTACCAGATTATTATTAAATACCTTGACTGTAAATGAATATTAAGTCAAAAATTCTCTTGAAAATTGCAAAACGAAAATAGGCTACATAAAAAACAGAGGTGCATTTTCAGGAACTGCATTAAAACATTGATTTGCATGGGTACTTGAAGTTCATTAATTCTGGCAAGATTTCACTTTTTTGTGAAAGTTCTGTGAAAAATTGAGAAAAAAAATAGCATTATTACTCAGTATTCAAAAACAGCAAGTTCTCAATGAAAGACTTCAAAGAGACAGATATCTACAATTAAAAATAATGCTGAAAACCTTGCAACATTGAAATCTTGTTTTATTTTTAAAAGGTGATAATTTGAGCTGGTTAAGTCTTCACGTAAACAATACACATTCTAAGAAGGTTTTTACCTTTTTTCACTCGTAGCATTTATGAGATTTATCATTTTCTGATTCCCAGATTGCGAGGCACATTTCTTATGCGACAATGCTTGTCTTGACACGCATGTTGTCTGCGATGGTAACAGCGACTGCAATCTAAGAGATGAATTGAACTGTGGTAAGAATGATCTGATACACCGTGCCCTCTGGAGACATGCACACAATAGGGTACAAAAGATTGTATACGTCTCCACAGGGCAATATCTATAGATGAATACGTCTCAACAAGTTTTTCACGAAATAGATATATGGATTTTACTCAAAAACTAGGAATTTCCAAGGTGGGTTGATCTGTCGCAAATGAAAGAGTCTTAAAAAAGGGATATTAAGTCGTATTTCAGCCAAGGTTCACTTGGGCCATCGTCTTTTCTT
Organism: Patiria miniata; assembly: GCF_015706575.1. Taxonomy (NCBI): domain Eukaryota; kingdom Metazoa; phylum Echinodermata; class Asteroidea; order Valvatida; family Asterinidae; genus Patiria; species Patiria miniata. The sequence goes on along the minus strand of NW_024037056.1, from coordinate 2,113,966 downwards.
ATATCTCCTGGTTTTCCAAAAAAATACTTTGGGAAAAATGGCACACTATGGACCCTGAATTTGTGATGCAGTCACGCTACATGAGTCGTTTGTCGACCATGGTCAATTTTTTTTTTTTTTACAGATTTGAAAAGAGCACAATCTCAGCATTACTGCTGTGAAAACCGCATGCTGATACCATCTTTAGTTCAAAAATTATGGAAGTCGGAACACCAAGAAATGTGATGAAGTGATGTGATGAAGTGGTCCCATTTTGGCCTGTATCTCCAGATGAAAAATCCAGACAAACGACTCATTTAGCCTGATTGCATCAGATTTATACAGCGAGTCCAGCTTGACTTTGTTTGTCTTTGTTTTTCGCAGAAGAATGCGGGGAAACGGACTTCAACCTGACCAACAGCCGTCCGGTCGGCATCGCGAATCCACCATTTGTCACGAACAGAGCGGGCCCGGCCTGCACGTGGCATTTTGTCGCGCCGCCCGACAGCAGAATCCTGCTGCGTTTCTTGAATTTCACAAGCGACCTGGTGACCTTTTTTTACGTGACCAAGACTGCGGACGCCTACATAACGCTGGACGAAAATCCAGACATTCTATTCATTCGCGGCTTCAAAGTCTTCGCGGCCGCACCAAAAGTGAGAGTTTTCCGAGAGCAAGAGTTGTGGATTACGTACATCGATGCTTTGGCGGAAGCATTTGTGCTGTCTCCGCTCGACGTATTGATCCATTTTGAGGTCAGCGCTCTTAATGAGACTGGTAAGTGCGAGGAGACATTTTGTCTTTAAAACGTCAAAAAAACAAAACTATAAAGTTATTTTGAAATACCTTACTGGACTGTTAGTGAATGACAGACTAAAGCATCCTGGAAAATCATGGCTACCCACATATGGGTCATTCCATGTCAGACCAACGCACTTTTTTACCTCATGTCTTCCGATTTTGATAAAAATTGCTGTGCTTGTAGGTCCTGATGAGCAATGAATGCACACCAATTTTTAGCCCGATCCGACCTACCATGTGGTCAGGGCAGAAACCACAAAAAACTGACATTTTTAGAGTAAAATACCACCCTTTTGGTATAAATATGTCAAAACTATGGCAATTTTCATCAAATATATGTGAATTTGGTATTAAAATAATGAGGATTGCATGCTCAAAGCACTTCTTTTGTCAAAATTAAATTTTGTGAAAAGTAGGTCACATGACCTTTCATATGCTATCGTGACCTTTGACCCAATTTTTGTAATAATGTATCATTCCGAAAATCAACGAAATAAAAATAACTTGCTAGAGCATGTCTTCCTCTATCAGAATCTACTAAAAATCAGGTGGGGTCTTCAAAATTTACAACTTTATGACTATTTTTGTACAGTTGGTAGGTTACAAATGAGTCAATTTATAGACTTTACATAAGAAATACACCAACACAACTTACTATTCTGTCTCTAAAGTTTCTAAAATATATCTTGGTTTGTGAATTTCTCATTCTGGGGGCTGATGAGGTCTAACCAGACTCATAGTGTAAAGTATCAGCAGTGGCGCACCCAGGATTTGGCTTTTGGTGGGGGGGGGGGGGGCGTCATAATTTTTTTTGTGTTCAAATTTCTGTAAAAGATTGGACCAACAAAACTAGCCTAAAATCAAACAAACAAATTGACAATGTTGGGGGTGGGTTCAAGCCCCCCCCCCCCCCCCCTCCTGGGTGCCACTGATAATTAGTTATCCCACGAGCGCGCTTGGAATATGAAATAATGCAATGCTGCTGTGACCCATATGCCACTCGATGCACTACATAATTCCGTGTTCCACGAGCGCAAGTGGGATTTATAACCAATTTATCTTCAAGCAAACTTGATATCAAATGCGTACACGCGGTGAAGATGTACGTGCATACATGTAGTGTATTGGTCCGTTCAGCAGGAAATAACACAACATATGTACACGTACATTTTTAATATCTGGGGTGCAATATAGCTGTGCAATATTATATAAAATCACACAGTTGTTGCTATAGATGGACTAATCAGGGTCTATGATTCAAGTTTGCTTGAAGATAATACTTAATATTACAATCAAAGTTACCTTTACTCATTCATCACTGTGCTTCTTGAACTTTAATGACTCTCACAGACTTGGCATTTTGTTCCTTTGAGATGAATTTCACCTGGACGTGAGTCCGCTGTACTGGGTGAAGGCCTGGTTACTGTTAGTGGTTAGCACACTTCCGAGTCCAAATATTCTGATTAGACAGTTTCTTTGGAATCAGAAGGTAGAATTTTGTTTTTCCTGGCTTTGTACTTTATACATAAAAATCTAGATAAATTTTATTAACTTAAGAAACAGAATAGTAAGTTGTGTTGGTGTATTTCTTATGTAAAGTCTATAAATTGACTCATTTGTAACCTACCAACTGTACAAAAATAGTCATAAAGTTGTAAATTTTAAAGACCCCAACTGATTTTTAGTAGATTCTGATAGAGGAAGACATGCTCTAGCAAGTTATTTTTATTTCGTTGATTTTCGGAATGATACATTATTACAAAAATTGGGTCAAAGGTCACAATAGCATATTAAAGGTCACGTGACCTACTTTTCACAAAATTTAATTTTGACAAAAGAAGTGATTTGAGCATGCAATCCTCATTATTTTAATACCAAATTCACATATATTCGATGAAAATTGCCATAGTTTTGACATATTTATACCAAAAGGGTGGTATTTTACTCTAAAAATGCAATTTTTTTGTGGCTTCTGCCCTGACCACATGGTAGGTCGGATCGGGCTAAAAATTGGTGTGCATTCATTGCTCATTAGGACCTACAAGCACAGCAATTTTTATTAAAATCGGAAGACATGAGGTAAAAAAGTGCGTTGGTCTGACATGGAATGACCCATTTACCAAATTTATTTAGTCCACATTTATTTGCAATTGGTTACATGTCCGTGAACGGGTGTGAGGCAGCTAGACTGGTTTCCTGACCTTACAATTCCACGACGTCTATCGATTGTTCTGTTTTAGTGGGGTCAGGGAACTACAGGAACATGATTCTTTTCTTGAGTTTTTTTTTGTATCTACCAGCACAAAACTTCAAACAAGTGTAACAATATTTGCTATAAAATACTAACCCCCAAATCCATCCATTTCTGAAATTACACCAAAAAGAAACGTTGTATATTCCCTTTAATTAGTCATGTCGTGTTATACAGTGTTCCACAACTTATAATCTGCAGTTTCGTTTGATAAAATGCCCAAAATCATACTTTGTCTGAGGTTTATTCCTAATTTTCTCCCCGATCCATGAAAGACAAAAAAATTGTAAACAAATTGTAATATCCTGCTGTAAAAAACAGGTTTCTTCCATTAAACTTTTGATGAAGTGTCAACCGCACTTTTCTCTTTAGTGAAAACCTTGGATTAAGTTTCATAAAGTCTTGAAATCAGACTTCTGATACAACCAAAGATATTATTAGTTGATTTATTGTGTCCTATCTTTTTTCAGTTGAGTGCATGGATGGGCAGTTTCTATGTGACACAGGTATCCAGTGCGTTAATACTAGCATGAGATGTAATGGCTGGCCCGACTGTGAAGATTATTCAGACGAACTAGGTTGCTCCGGTATGTCAAGTGTAGGGCACCCCCCCCCCCCCCCCAGCACAAAATCCCAGCCATAGAGCTATATTAAATTACTAGAGCGCTAACTCGATGTACAAAGTAATGCCTGATGGGCGCATCCATGTTTGTGAACAAACCTATGGAAAACTTGAAATTTTGTACGGCTTTTGTACAGCTATTTGTATATCTGCGTTTGTATTCCATACCGGTGCGTCATCGAAGCCGATACGCCCAAAACCGAAACGCACGATCAGCAAATGAGCGTGTCATTTTGCTCTACGCAAACAGCGCAACGTGTGCGCGTCCCTCCGCTGCAGATGCTTTTCGCCGTGATGTTTTTTGAACCGTCATGACGCGCTTAAGTTGTTTGCGTATCTTCTACTTGCGCTTTGCGTTTGGAGTACACTTTTAAAATTCAATCCATCTATTTTGATTGTGTTCTACAAACACGCACATAAATTCAAAGTTATGTTGAGTTATGTAGAACACGTTCACACCCCTAGGATTGCTCATTATGTACCAAGTTTCTAAAGTAATATTTTAGAAATTATGTCTCCTTGTTATCTACTAGCAAAATGTTTCTGTGTTCTTCTTATAATTTCCCTGTGTCACAGTTGCTTGCGGTCCCGGGCAGCTATCGTGCACGTTTGCTTCCCAAGATGTTTGCTTGTCTGACTCACAGATTTGTGACAGCACGAAGGAGTGCGATAACTTCCTGGATGAAATCAGCTGCAGTAAGTATACACATTCCACCAAATACACTTCGCTCAATTTAATAAGCATTTAATAAGCGATAACACGCACTGGCCCTTTTTATACACAGGCCTTGACTCGTTTGCCTTGACTCGTCTCCGGGTGACGTCTTAACAGTGAATGGGGCGTGGCAAGGGGTGCTGTGTGGTCCAATGGTTATGGTGTTCGACTTGTGTGCCGTTGCACATGGGTTCGAATCCTGACCATAGGAACATGGTGCTTGTGCTCTTGAGCAAGGCGCTTTACCATTATTGCTTCGTCCTTCGGATGGGCGTAAAGCCGTAGGTCCTGTATGTTGTGTAATGCACGTTAAAGAACCCAGTAACATTTATCGCTAAGAGAAAGGGTTTCTGGCCGTGGCTGCAATATGTGCCGCAGCACCTTGTAAACCCTTATAAGGTGCAACATAGTGGGCCTCATATTTCTCATAAACTTCATTTACCTGTCTTTAGTAATAGACATAATTCCCAGCGCCTTGAGTACCTAATTGTTGGTAGACACGTACGCTATAAGACTCCGGTATCATAACAGATGGGTATGTGGACCTAATTTTGTGAGGTCACATTTTGAGCGGTGTTGTGGCCAATTTTTGTCAATTCTCGTTTCGACTGTTTTTTTTTTCAGCATCAGGGTGTGGAGACCAGAACATCCAGCTCCAGCCGAACCGGACCCACACCCTCGCGTCCCAAAACGCCCCCACCGCCCACCCTGCACAATTTATCTGCGTCTGGTTTGTCACCGCCCCGCCGATCACACGGATACTCGTTCAAACGCTCCGCATCAATCTCAACCCGGGCACCAATCTGACCGTCGGGGACGGCCCCAGCGTGAACATGAGTCACGTCGTCTGGAATCGCCAAGGAGGAACAGCGCCCTCCCATGCCGTCTCTCGGTCCAACGAAATCTGGATTGCCTTCGAAGATGCGCAAGAGATCTCTGCTTTCAGTCAGCCTGCTATCGCTGTAGGAGATGCTCATTTTGTGTTGGATCTCTCCATCTTAGAAGATTTCGGTAAGAAAAAAAAACCCAACTACAGACACCCGTAGAGTAGATCATTTGCAGCTATCCAAAAAGTAGCTGACAAAATTATTGTTGAAAAGCATACTTGGTTTAAAGGGAATATACAACATTTGCTTTTGCTGCAATTTTCAGAAATAAATGGATTTGGAGGATTAGTATGTTATAGCAAATATTGTTTCACATTTTGGGCTTATAGATGCTGGAAAATCCAAGGATACATGTATGTATCACGTTCTTGTAGTCTGGTTCCCTGACCACACTTAAGATGAAATGAATGGAGCAATTTGTAGATTTTGGGGAATTGTAAGGTAGAGAATCAGTCTAGCAGGCTTGTACCCCTTCACAGGTGTGTAATCAATTGCAAAGAAAATGCGGAATAACTACATATGAAAAAAGAGAAGCAGTTTTTGAAAATAAGCCGGTTTCTCTAAAGCTGATCGGCCAACCAGCATTGAAAAAAGCAGAATCTTTTGCCAACCATGGTTGGAATTTCACATTTCATGGCGGCCGATACAAAATGACGTCCAAAGTTTATAAATAAAAGAGAGGTCTATCTATATTTTTTATTTCACTTTGGTTCTAGTGAACTGCTCTGATGGGGACCAGTTTGCTTGTAAGGACGGGTACCGGTGCATCAGCTCATCCGAAGTGTGTGACGGCGTCGTGCAATGCTTTGATTTTTCCGACGAGATGTCGTGCAGTATGTACAGTTGAGCAAATTGATGATTTACTTTAAATGTACAATAGAATCACACTGTGAATGTGGGATTTATTGCCCTGCCTTGTGTGTTGTGATATTTTGACCAATGAAAATGCCAAGCTAGTTGCTATGAATATTCATGGTACATTGCTGATGTCATGCCAAACGTTTTGACCAATGGCAGTGCAAACTAGCTGCTGATTATTCATGACTTTGCTAAGTTCCCGATATTTAACCAATGAAAGTGCAAAGCTAGCATGATTATTCATAACTTTGCTAAGTTCCCGATGTTTAACCAACTAAAGTGCAAAGCTTAGCTAGCTGCTGTGAATATTCATTAGGTTCTTTGCTAGTGTTATTCCCAATGTTTGACCAATGAAATTGTTAAGCTAACTGTTGTGAATATTCATAAGGCACTTTGCCGATGTCGTGTCGAACATTGGACCAATTAAAGTGCAAAGCTAGCTGCTGTGATTATTCATGAGGTGCTTTGCTGTTGATATTCCCTATGTTTGACCAATGAGAGGGCAAGCTAGCTGCTAAATATTCATGAGATACTTTTCTGCTGTCATGCCCATCATTTGACCAATGAAAGTGCACATCTGTCTGCTGTGAATATTCATTTCGTACTTTGTACAGTTATTCCTAACATTTGACCAATGAAAGTGTAAAGCTTGCTGCTGTGAATATTCATCAGGCACTTTGCTTACGTGTTAATTGCCAAACTTTTTATTTCTGTGTTTAGCCGATGAGTGTCCTGATGATGCCGCCCGGTGCGTGGATAATGAGGGCAACCATGTGTGCCTTAATAAGGGGGATTTTTGCAACGGTCTGGAGAATTGCGCAAACTACCTGGATGAAACGTTGTGTTGTAAGTTCTTTCGTTGCTTACATCGTTTCCACCCACAGAGCTATATCATTAAATTACTTAGTGCGAACTCCTTGTTCCCATGACTAAAATACTTTCTGATATGGCCCGAGCTCAAACATTATGAATGAATGCGCGGGGTTGTAGAACACATTGAAGTAAAATTGAATGGAAATTTGCTGGTGAGTTCCAAACGAAGTGCAGTTCATAAGCCGACCAAAATCCATATTGAGTTTTGGCCGAAGGTGTAGCAGTGTAGGGCCCCGTTCCCTATACGAGAACAAAATCCACTTTGGATTTATTTGACTTAAATACCATACTAAATGGCGATTAAGAACCAACAGTAGATAAAGGGCAGGGAATTTTTGAGGGAAATTTGGGGTAAAATGACAATGACGACAAAACTCAACATGAAAATGAAGATGGCGATCACCGCGATGTACCGTGAATGCACAATACAGCGCTGAATCGCACAACCGTAAACTGCATACAAAAATCGCAATTTTTACCCCACGAAACTTCAAAATTACCAAAAAAAGTGTCATTAGAATTGAAAGAAGTCTGCTTTAGGTTGAAAAAGTCATTTTTGAATGATAAAAAACGCCCTTGATTCAAATTTGATCAAAACTAAAGAGGGGCCCTACACTATCTGATCGCCCGGTTTTGCACTTCATCTACATGTCATTGAAGAGCGAAGTCCATTTTACATCTCTCCAATGCAAAAATGTCTTATAAAAAAGCAATTTTTGTCCTTCATTGTCAATCTAGCAAACATTTGTGGGGAACGTTACATCAACTTGGAAGAGTACCCTGACTTCACGTACAGTCTGTCTTCCCCCGATAATGGTTTCCCTCCCCAGACTGCCTGTCTCTGGATTTTCACCGCAACCCCTGGACTCATGTAAGACCTGTTTCAAGTTGACCTTGTTCTTCTTTTACCTAATCCTCCCATTAGTGCCATTGTTTTTTACCGCTTCGAAAATTTCAGTTCTGCATTTCAGAAAAATTGTAATTACTAGCATTTCGACCATTAAATCTGCTTCCCGCTTCATTGGGTGTCCTGTTTGGGGATGTTTCCAAAGCTTTCAAAACTTTTCCAATGTTTCCAAAGCAAAAATGTTTGTGCCAAATAAATTTGTTCAGGAAGTTGAATGAAAAGCCTCCCTAAATGTTGTGCTTGAAATTAAAAAGTTTACGGAATTAAGATCAAGATCTACGGTAGCACCATGCATTGGCATAACTAGGATACTTTACTTCTACAGGGTGAGTCAAAAAAAGTGAAACCCAAATGTCGGGACTATTGTTTTAGTGAAGTTCTGCATGTAGCACTTTCTAACTCTAGGACATGAAAGCTCAATTCATAAGCTTTTTTTTAGTACAAGAATCATTCAAATCACACATGTACTGTTAAACTTACGGAATTTTAAACACAACCACCGTTTTAAAGTTCTCTCCACGGATCACCAAAAAGTAGCGTTCTTTCAGCAAAACGAACACCATTCACACACATCCCTATGTGATTTGTTTTCGTTTTGCTGAAAGAACACTTACCTTCTTGTGATCCGTGGCTTGAACTTTAGAACGGTGGTTGTGTTTAAAATTCTGTTACTTTAAAAGTACATAAGTGATTTGAATGATTTTGTACCAAAAGATAGCTTATGAATTGGGCTTTCATATCCTAAATTTTGAAAGTGCTACATGCAGAACTTCACTAAAACAATAGTCCTGACATTTGGGTTTCGGTTTTTTTTTCATCTTGTATATAGGGGGCACCTGGGGTGTACCATTTTTTCAAGGGGGTCACTGAAGGCAACTTTTATATTGTTTGTGTGCAATCCAAGATTTTAAAGGGGGAGGGGGCACGGTCCACCGGGGGGGGGGGGGGGGGGGGGAGTTGACGTGACATCGCGTGCTAAGTATGCACAACCAATTTTATTCTAAATGTGCACAAAGCCATATAGAATTTTCGCGTAAGCGTCAGACATTGCACGCACGCAATGCGTTCAAATGTCGCTCCCAGTGGTCTTCCCCAACTCTCCCTTTCTTCCCGTTGAGGGGGGTATACCTGCGCACGGACCCCACAGCAAATTTCGTCACCTTTTGTCTTTTCTGTCCAGAATCCAAATGGACTTGGTACAGCAATTCATTGGTAGCGCGGACTTTTTCACGTTTGGAGACGGGACGAACCCCAGCAACACTTCCAGTATTATCAGTTACCTACCCGGCAATCATTATCCCATCGCATCTCTACATCCGAATGGATTGTGGATGACTTTTGCTGCAACGAGCGGGGAGCTCGGCTCTTTTTTATATCGCATCAGCATTTTTAATACTACCGGTGAGTAGAAAAGGAAGGAAAACTCGACGATGTTTTCATGAAGTGACAAAAACCTGAAAAATCAAAAAAATTTCGATATTGATATTTGCTGCCCAATTTATCGAATTAGACCAAAAGAACAATTTGACCAAGTTTCAAAGCAAAATATTGTTTACTTTTGTAATTACCGTAAACATTTGCCAAAAAGCCTGAAATCCGTGTTTTTCTGTTTTCACGAAGTGACAAAAACTTACCTCGTTAGCAGGGCCAGAGGGATAATGCATTTCTCTACATACGCGTTAGGATAGGAGTGGGTGCGCACCGCGAACGATGTTGATAAAGAACAGACGTGCGCGCTGCAGTGACGTTTGACGCGCAAATGTAACAATTTCTCACAAGGTTTTATGTTTTCACGAAGTGAAGAAGAGTGTGTACAAAGTAATGGGACAAAACAGTGAGGCCTCTGTGTTTTGCCGTTTTCACGAAGTAAAGAATATCTTTATTAATGAATTACTGTTTAATTAAGAAAAACTTTTTAACAAGCAACTTTGAATTAGCAAAGAACAAAGCATAGCTTACTTGACAATGCAAAAAAATTCCCAAATCTAAAACTGAAAATTAGTCGAAAATGTGGTTTGAAAAAAGATTAACTTCAAATGGGATTATCTCGGTATGACCTTTTTCCGGATATTGAGGTTTTTGTCACTTAGTGAAAACACCGTCGAACTGTTAAAGATACTTAGATTAGTACTGTGAGATGTTTGGTTTTGTACACTTGTAAGCAGAAGATTGTGGTGTGCTCTTTTTTTCCGCTTACTCGTTTGTTTGTTTGTTTGTTTTCTGTTGTAGTTTCTTGCAGAGAAGATCAGTTTCAGTGCTCTGTGTCGGGACTTTGCATAGATGCTTCCAAACATTGTGACGGGGTGCTTTCGTGTAACGACAACACTGACGAAACTGGCTGTGGTGAGTTTCGAAGCCATTTTTTGGTCTTGAATTTGTTATGGGTTTCTAACCCTAATGGGAATATGTTTTTGTGTCTTGGATTTGCTATGTGAGTGCATGGGTTTTGAACCCTGATGGGAATAGGGTGTTTGTGTTTTTGGGCAAGCCACTTTACCACAACCGATCCAACCAAGAGTGTAAATAGGTACCTATGGGGGTGTACAACACTGATGAAACTGGCTGTGGTGAGTTTCGAAGCCAATTTGTTTTTGTGTCTTGGATTTGCTATGTGGGTGAATGGGTTTTGAACCCTAATGGGAATGTGTGTTTGTGTCCTTGGGAAAGAGACTTTACCACAACCGATCCATACGGGAGTATAAATACGTACCTATGGGGGTGTACAACACTGATGAAACTGACTGTGGTGAGTTTCGAAGCCACATTTTTGTGTCTTGGATTTGCTATATGTTGGTGAATGGGTTTCGAATCCTGATGGGAATATGGTTTTTGTGTTCTTGGGCAAGACACTTTACCACAACCGAACCAACCGGGAGTATAAATGGGTACCTATGGGGGGGGGGGGGGTTAATAGAGACCAGATTGCACAGATCGCAAACTGCTGCAGAAATTTACTCATGGCCTGATGAAAAGGGGTAATAATTGTGTGGCCCAATAATTGTGATATTCGGATGAAGCGTTGCACAACACATTATTGTTATCATTTTGGTCTTAAAATAGTAGGATGGGTTGCCCTATTATCGCGGTACTTATCATGTTTTTCGTTCGGAATAGAGATTGCCCACTAACCTTCCTGAATTGTCCTGTCTTTTGTGTAGTATAACTCTTCCTTTTTAAAGTAATATAAAAAAATCCGACGGCGGTGCGGTCTATTCCGTGTACGATGCCTGTGAAAATAGACATGCGCGGCGTGTGCGAACGGAGGTGGACTCCCTATTATCGCGGTATGTGGGAAGTGGTTTTTATAATGATCCCAACTTTTTTGTTCATAATTAATGTTTGACCAAAACATCCCCTGAATAAAGTCTGATATTTTCCCTGTAACGTTCAAGTTGATTAAGGACTATATTTCTGCAGGATGATTTCTTAAGACCCTGCCCTTCCCCCGAAAGGAGAACACAAATCCCTGAGGCAAGTCTACTGATCGGCGATTGAGGGCGCCATTCACTTTACACGGTGTGCCGTTTTATTTTCGCTAACGCGCGGTGCTTATTTTGATCCCGTAAAAGTTGTTACGATTTCGCGCTGCAAATATCGTCGTTCGACTTCATTTTACATTTGCAGCTGAAGAATGGGAATCAGACAATGGAACTTTCATGGACAGAGCACAATTAAAGATTTATGTTAAAATATAAACGGTACCTTTTAGCAGACACGGTGAGGGAACATTTTGCAAGTTTTGGAAAACGTTAATATTTATTAAAATCGTTAAAAGTCCCGAAAGACACAACATTATTTAATCGTCCTTTTTATACAACTCGGTAGAAAATCCTTGATGACTGGTGAACTGGATAAAAATCGCCACTTGAAGGAGTTTTGACAACGCAAAAAGAGAAATTTCCCATGCCGCGATAATAGGGATGCCGCGATAATAGGGAGTCCGAGTATACAAAGTAAAATATGTCATCCTAACTATCTACTCCCTTTGTTTTCGAAAACTGAGTTGTTTATTTTTCTAAAAATTGTCTTTTCGTTGAATCTTGCCTAAAAACAAAATTAGAGCACTGCAATGGAATCTCCACCTTCAATGTGACCAACGGCCAATCCTTCGTTCTTCAACTGAGCTACGAACCGGACGATGTCAACTTTCCGTTTGGCCGAAACTGCGTATGGTACGTCACCGCCTCCGCGGGACACCGCATCAAGATCACGTACAGGGAGTACATGTTATCGGAAGACAACGCTTTATACTTCGGTCACGGCGCGGTACTGGAATCCAACGCCGAGACGGTCAGCAGCCACAGCACGTACACCAAGCTGCATATCATTTCAGAGACTGACAATCTGTGGATAGCTCTCATCTCTACCAGCATGACGTCCGCCAATCGGTTGAATTTGGAAATCGAGGAGCTTAGGCCAGTAGGTAAGTTCGATCAATCGTCGACCCAAAAGAGATGCTCTCCGTGTTTGTAAAAGTACAAGTGAAGTCTGTCACAAGCTCCTGCGGCCCATCAGGCTGACGTCTATCTCCAGTTTCCTTGGCATGAAACGACTGAGAATATTTGTATTCCCCAGGATGGGAACCAGTCCATCGCCGGTTACTTGGTAATAGCTTCTTCTCCTAAATACTCCGTCGGGGAGTTTTAACAGGAGGCCAGAAACACCGGGGCAAACCCCTTGTCTTAGAGATAAGTGTTACTGGGTTCTTTTACGTGCGTTGCATTGCACAACACACGGGACCTACGGCTTTACCTCCCATCCGAAGGATGAGCAATGATGGTTAAGTGCCTTGCTTAGGGGCACAAGTGTCCGGACCCGGGCTTGAACCCACATTCTGCTGCCTCTGAAACACCAGAGCATGAGTCTGATGCGGTGCTCTTAACTGCTAGGCCAGAGCACTCCACTGGTTACTCCCCAGCTGATGTCGGTACCCATTTATACTCCTTGGTGGAGAGAGAGAGGCATAATGGGGTAAAGTGGCTTGCCCAAGGACACAACATATGGCCATTGAAAGGGTTAGAACCCCTGATCCTCTGATCATGAGTCACAAACCGTAACCCCTTCCGTCCACACTCCCCTGCTCTCTGTATTCAACCTGTACTAAAATCATTATTCTGGTAGTTGCCGAAACAAATACTTTTAATTTCTTTGCTTTTCTGGTTTTTTCTTCAGAATGTAACGATGATGAATTTGCCTGTCCCTCTGGGCTTGCCTGCATACCACAGAATCAGGTTTGCGATGGGTACCCACAGTGCCCGATGAGAGGTGACGAAATTGGCTGTGGTGAGTGTCTTCAATCCGATTTTTTTCTCTGACGTTATTTTATTATAGCATTTAATTTTCATAAAGACTATTTCAGACTCGGATTCGAACAAAGTATTAAACTCGGGACTTAGACTCGGAACTTGAACGTAAAGTGATTAGTGACTTAAAGTGATTAGTGACTTTCGCCGAGTGAACTGGAAAAGTCCAGATTTTACCGAGCGATAATATTCCTCCCATTTCACAATTAAAAGCCACTCAATATTTGTTTTATTTTACTGACATATAGATCTTTGCCGTTTGATTTATTTGAACGTTTATTTCCGTACAAAATTGGTGGAAAATGTATTTCTCTCTTCCAAACCACCCCTTCATGAAAATGTTTGAACCCAACTCTGTAGCGCTGGCTCTTTGGAACAATACGCGCTATGCGCAACGCTGAACGCGCTCACCAGCATGCATTTGCACATAAATACCGCGTCATGGAACAAGAATGATCCTAACTGTTCAATAGTACTTCCCATTCCCTATGGGCGAATGGGACTTTTTGAGCCCCGGCGTGAATGGGAACAATAACGAATGTCACGTGATGTGAGTTCCACCAATCAAATGACAAGGATCTGTCATGTCTGTATGTCTGTTATACAAGGTGAGTAAAAAAAATGAAACCCAAATGTCGGGACCATTGTTTTAGGGAAGTTCTGCATGTAGCATTTTCAAAATCTAGGATATGAAAGCCCAATTCATAAGCTTTCTTTTAGTACAAGAATCATTCAAATCTTTTATGTACTTTTCAAGTTTAAACACAACCACCGCTTTTTAAACACAACCACCGCTTTAAGGTTCTGTCCACGGATCACAAAAAGGTGTGCGTTCTTTCAGCAAAATGAAAACAATTCACACACAGCCCTATGTGATTTGTTTTCATTTTGCTGAAAGAACAGTGAACTTTTTTGCGATCCGTGGACAGAACCTTAAAACGGTGGTTGTGTTTAAAATTCCGTAACTTGAAAAGTACATGAGTGATTTGAATGATTCTTGTACCAAAAGAAAGCTTATGAATTTGGCTTTTATATCCTAGATATTGAAAGTGCTACATGTAGAACTTCCCTTAAACAATGGTCCCGACATTTGGGTTTCGTTTTTTTTTTTACTCACCCTGTATAAAATCCAATATCAGTATACATGCTCCTATAAGAATAGTGCATTGTTTTTTTGTTCATCTTGGCAGGGCCGTGCTCTGAACAGCAGTACAGGTGTCCAGAAGGCAGTTGTATTGATGCGCTTGAACAGATTTGTGATGGGACAGCTCATTGTCTGGATCTGTTGGATGAGATGAACTGCTGTAAGTACCGGTGCGCCGATTGGGGCCCGCTTTAGTGGTGAAATCATGGCGCTAGCTTTTGCTGACAACATAATCTGCACTGTAGTAGTAAGTCTGTCCCGAGCCAACGTGGCTCATCAGGCCGGCGTTTATCTCCGGTTTCAGTAGCATGAAACGACTGAGAATATTTCTACTCCCCCTGGATGGAATGCTAGTCCATCGCAGATTACTCCCCAGCTAATGCTGGTACCCATTTATACTCCTGGGTGGAGAGGGGCAAGTGGGGGTGAAGTGCCTTGCCCAAGGACACAATATATGACCAGCGGCTGGATTCGAACCCCGCACCCTCTGATCATGAGTCACGAACCCTAACCACTAGGCCACACACTCCCCCGCACTGTACTTTGCAAAAATACTTCAACCTGATGTTACTTCAGCGGTTGTGTACAAAGTCTATCGAGAGTCAAGAAAGTATTTCCTAACAAAATTGGAAATGTTTCTCAGTCCCAGATTCGTGTCTTATCGTCATTTTTGCAATGAATGACCTTCATTGAGATGATATATGAAGAAAAAAAAGCAGCGTCAGGTTGCAACGTTCTTTCGAAAAAAAACCTGTAGAGAGAAGACAATGAGACGAAAATGCAGTTTTAGAGGTGGGGGGGGAACCTAGAAGAATATTTTCAAGAAAACCTTAGGAATCCGGTAGGGACTGAAAACGCAATCCACATATTGGCCCAGACGGGATTCGAACCCGGGCCACAGCGGTGGAAGGCGAGGAAAGAACCGCTACGCTAAATATTGAACACATGTTCTTAAAGTTGAAGCGTGTGTGCATTTTGGTCACCGTTCTGGGCAAATGAGAATTAAATACTTGCAAACCACTTGCACCTAAAAAAAACCATGATACGAAACTGCAACCATTATTAAAAGTGTCTAAATTTAAAACATCCACCATTCTAAAAAACCGCCATTATGATACAAATTTTGGATTGTCAAAAGTATCAACAAATATTGTCCCAGTCGTTTTATCCCCATCCTGTAAAATGCAAATCCTGCGCAGACTTAGTATACTTTGTTTTCGCTCTGTTTAACAAAAATTCTCATTCCTTTCTAAGGACTGACTCGCCATTTGTTTTTATTTTTGTCTTTTAAAGTTCCATGCGGAGAAAGCGTTGTCACTCTCAACAACTCAACGCACACCTCAGCAACACTGGCTTCGTTGAATTACCCAAACGACTATCCCGACTACGCTCTGTGTGCCTGGTTAATCACAGCGGACGTAGGCTCCACGATAGCCTTGCGGTTCTCCGCGTTCAATACCGAGCGACATTACGATACCTTGACCATTGGCAATGGCCACGCTCCCTCCGACGGCATTTCCGTAATTGGTCGTTTTAGCAGTTCTCTGACGAGTCTAGCGGTTTTTTCCAAGGACCACACGGCATGGATGGAGTTTAAGAGCGATTATTCATTAAACGAGATTGGATTCGAGGTAACGATCACGCAAGAGAGATCTCAAGGTGAGAAGATGTAATGGGTACTCTCATGGGTAGCATTTTCACAAAGAAAAAAATTGTGCGATTAACCTTACGAGTTAATGCGGCGCCAGAGAGCAGTGGTTTTTGTATCGCTTGAATATGCATGAGTAAAACTTTTTGTGCATTAATACAGCCGTGTGGTTGCATAGGCCCTAACGTCGCTTTTGTTAGACAAAGCGACGTTAGTTACAAAATGTTGCACATTAAGTTGACCTATGCCATCGTGTACAGTGTCGTGAAATAAGTGTCCTACAGTGTTTGTCATTGATAGCTCGTAAAGTTTGGAGCTTTTTTTTTTCATTTTTTTTGTGCAGCTTCTTGCAGACAAGATGAATTTGCTTGCCAGGACGCATCGTCAGGCTTGATTTGCTTGGCACGTGACGACACTTGTGATGGTTTTGCACTTTGTCCAGACAGATCAGATGAGTCTAACTGCGGTAAGCATAACTTGGATTCGTGAATATATTTGGCAACTTAATTCTGTGACAGGCACAAAGGACCATTTTCATTTATTCCCTTAAGTAACCTACCAAATAATTATCACAAACTTACTTGGATTAGAGACCGTACTGGTACTAAACACCCTGTGAAATTATTTCCCCCTGTTGCCTGCGATATTCCTCACCAATCCGTCCATATTCTTGACAAACCATGGTGAACGTATAAACACTGCCTTATGGGGTACCGGAACAACGGGAGGTACCCCACAAGGAATGCCCACCGACTTGCGGGGTACCGTTTTGGTACCCCACAAGTTTTTCACGAAATAGATATATGGATTTTACTCAAAAAGTAGGAATTTCCAAGGTGGGTTGATCTGTCGCAAATGGAAGAGTTTTAGAAAAGGGATATTAAGTCCGAATTTCAGCCCAGGAAATTAAATCTGGTTAGAATAAGAGCATTTACACATTAGTGTGCAACATTGCAAAATTTTAGTCCACGAGAACAAAGGAAGTACCCCACTTCTATGCCTGTTTAAGCGTGTGTGCATTCGTAGAGAAACCGTAGGACAGTCGTGGCTATCCGTCCTGAAACCGTATTTCATTCTTCGAAAGTCGATTTCTCCACGAATCTCATCGTGATCGATTGATTCTTGGTGAAACCGTGGATATTCGTAGCTCCAAACCCTAAACGTGTGACTGGGGCTTTACTTTAAAACAGGCGAATGCGGACCACAAAACATCTACGTCTATGAAAAACCCTTCACCCTCACATCGCCGATGTATCCAGGCGGGTACCCGAACGACCTCAACTGCATCTGGCTCATCAAAGGCGAGCTGATGACACCGGTGACCATGCGGATCGAGGATTTCGAAATGGAGGACGGCTTCGATTACTTAAAGGTCGTTTTTCTTGGGGAGGGGGAGAGGCCTGAAGAGCTCTTTCGTCTTACGGGGGCGGACGTCTCGAGGCGGACCGTGACGTGGGATCATGATGCCGGAGTCCTCAAGTTGCAAATGAAGACAGATCGCACCACCGGACGGCGCGGTTTCTCCTTGCTGATAAGTCATTATCAGAACTTTACCGAAGAATTCGAAGAGGGCGATTTGGAGGGTAAGTCTGGTACCCAGTGTCAGTGCCATTCACAGTATAATATAGTCTGGCGAGGGTTCCCCATTGCAGTGACTCGTTATCGTAAGTCTAGGTACCCGGTCCTATATCACTCTTTTAAGTGTCAGTCTGGGGAAGATTTTCCATTGCAATAACTCATAAGTCTTGCACCCACAGCCAGTGTCATGGGCTCGGTGCGCCAACGAATGAGGGCGTCCTTTAAGCAACGACCTCCCATATGGGCGGGACATTTAGCTGGTTGACTCGCACCGTTCCTTGTGTGTGACGCACGTACAACCGGGGAGTTGTACTATGTACACGCAGTGGTAAATGGTGCGGCTGCGCGTCGCGGCAAAATTGCAGTCAATGGCGTCGGTCGGTCACCCCCAACTGTACTTTCTTTGCCGGTGAGGGGGTACTTGTGAACGGAGCAGATGGGACTCTTGAGCGCATCTTGAGTCACAATGTCACAGTGACTCGGACTCGACTTGAGTCACTTCTGCAAAAAAACGTGGACTTGACGATAATGACTCATTACCAGTGTTGTTGGTCTTGATACCAGTCTTGGTCCCTGGTCTCGCGACCAGTTTTTGGTGGTCTCGGTCTTGATACCCAGTGGTCTCGGTCTCGGACCTCCCAGTCTCGGTCTTGGATCTCCAGGTCTCCAACACTACTCACAGCTATCATGTATACCTATAATTAAAATCGAGATCCCAGAATAGTGTTTTCACGAAATATACAGCATTCACAGAGCCAAAACTTCATCAGGTTAGTTGTTAAGTACTCGTCTCTAGATTTTGAGCACTTTTGCTGTTTCAAACAAAACAAATGCGCAAATGACAAATTATCTACTATACCTTTTAGATAATTAATAAGCCATTTGCGAGTTAAATTTGAATAAAATCTGGAACGCTGACTTTATCCAATGCTTTGCACGTTTTAACTTTGCATTTTCCCAACCAAAGAGACTTTTACTATATCACGTGATTCGGGGCAAGCCTTATGCTAGCAACCCCCAGCACCGGCATGGTCTGGTGTCTTTGTGCCATTCTCAGCCATTGTGAACAATGTATTGGTGCTGAGCGTCTCTTACGTAACTATGCAAGAGCTTGCCCCGAATCACGTGATTAGCAACAGTGTCTTAATGGTCTGGAGAATTCAAAGTTAAAATGTGCCAAGCATTCTGAGCAAGTCAGTGTACCAGATGTTTTTCAAATGTCAATTCCAAAGTTTATAGGTTACTCGCAAATGGCTTATTGTTCATTGATCTGATTTTCTGTTATTTCTATTGTTTCAGCATTGTGCGAACCAGATGAGTTCCATTGCGGCAACGGTTTCTGCATCACCAATTCATCCCTCTGCAATGGTTACCTGGATTGCGTAAATTACGAGGATGAACTCGACTGCAGTAAGTCACTAGTCTCATTCATTTCTGGAAATGATACCGAGGATTTCGCGTCGGAAGCCGAAAACTGTCGTTTGTCAAGTTGGGCTGTTTCTGGGCGTGAGGATATGAGCTGTCCAATCGAGCACTACGTCAACACAGTCCAGAGCAAAATTCTGGAAAAGTCTGGAATTTCCAGCTGTTGTTGAAAGTCATGGAAAAAAATCAAATTTTGCAAAGAGTCATCATGGAAAGTAGATATTCCCAGAAAAAGTCGTGGAAATATCGCGGAAACCTGCACAACCCATTGGTGATGACGCGTAATATTTGGCTACATGGCAGTCTTCCCTATTTGCCTCAGTTTGATATGACTGGCCAGGGTATTGTGAAAAGGTTCTTTAACCCTAACTCCCCAGCATAATTTACGAGGAACCATACCCATTCAGGCAAATTCCAACACCCACATGGGAAATTGTTCACACACACTGTTGGACTTTATTTCTGGAGGTATGCCAAACCCAATGTAAAAGTTGAAGACCATCTGGTTAGGGGTACTGTACCTATCCCAACAGATTTAAACAAAACCTCAGCTGTTGAACTTTGATGGGTTGTGTTCGGTTAGGGTTAAAAGATGGGAAAACAGCATTGGAATTGGTCAAAGCCCTAACTTTGTCCTGGAAAAATCGTGGAAAAGTCATGGAAAATTTTCAGTTTTAGGCATCTGTGGGAAGCCTGCTATAAGGATGTGCGTTGTTTGACCAGCTGCCGGTATTGTCACAATTGAATCAAACCAGTTTGAAAAGAATTAAATTATTTCTTGGATAATGCTTTTTTGAAACACCCTTTTATTTAATTTCTTAAGTCCATACTACTTGCAGAGCTGCCAACTCTTACTGATTCTGCAGAAAGTTCCCTGAAAATAAACCCATCTTTCCGTGTTCTGATGAACAAATTTGAAAATCTCTCTGATTATGGGAACTTTTCCTTTTATGTTGAATGTAATTTTAAATATCTCCCTTATTGTTGTCACAACCTCTCTGATTGCAAGATGCAAATATTTGCAGCTCTGTAACTTAGAACGCCACCAGTGTTGAGTATTCTACTCCAAACTCATGATTCTGTTCGATTTCCCTCCCACATCTTTGCAACAGACGACGTCTTCTGCCCAGGTTCCTACAAGTGTGACAACCTCAACACAAACCAAACCTACCAACCGCCGACCCGCCCGCCGACCCGCCCGCCAGAAGACAGTGGAAGCAGCAGTAGTGATTCCTCTTCTCCCTCCTCGGATTCTTCTTCTTCCTCCTCGGATTCTTCTTCTTCCATCTCAGTCGCAGACGTCCTTCCTCAGGCGCAGTGCATTCCTCGGGCGCAAGTTTGTGACGGGGAGGAGAACTGCCCCGAGTCTGACGACGAAATTCAGTGCGGTAGGTTCACTAATGCGACTCGACTTGTGTCCTGACTTGTGACCTGACTTGTCAACCTTACTTGTGACACATCTTGTGACCTGATTTGTAACCCGAATTGTGACTTGACTTGTGACCTAACTTTTTACACAACTAGAAACACGACTTGTGACATAACTTGTGACCTGACTTGTGATGTGCCTTGTGACTTGCCTTGTGACCTAACTTTTGGCCTGATTTGTGACATAATTTTTTACCAGATTTGTGACATACTCTGTGACCCGGCTTGTGACCCGACTTGAGACCCGACTTGAGACTCGACTTGAGACCTGACTTGTGACCTGACTTGTGACTTGACTTGTGACTTGACCTGTGACCCGGCTTGTGACCCGACTTGTGACCCGACTTGTGACCTGACTTGTGACCTGACTAATGTGACTTGACTTGTGACTGGACTTGTGACTTGACTTGTGACCTGATTTATGATGATTTGTGACGATTTGTGACATGAATTGTGTCTTGACTTGTGACCTAGATTTGTGACCTGACTTGTGACCCGACTTGTGACCCGACTTGTGACCCGACTTGTGACCCGACTTGTGACCCGACTTGTGACCCGAATTGTGACCCGACTTGTGACCAAATTTTGACTCGAGTTATGACACAACTTGTGAATCAACTTTTGACCCATGTGTCTTGACTTGTGACCTGACTTGTGACTTGACTTGTGACCTGATTTGTGATGATTTCTGACTTGATTTGTGTCTTGACTTGTGTATGACCAGACATGTGACATGACGTGAGGCTAACTTGTGACCCAACTTGTGACCCAACTTGTGACCTGACGTGAATACATCCTTTTCCTTTTATGATCATAGATGTGAAGCGATGTCCCACTGGTTGTAAGTGTAGCTACAAGGACGCAGACTTGGTAGTCAATTGCACCAATGGCTGGGATTCCTCGACGTTAGCGGACCTGGCACTAACAACGCATACTCTGTAAGTTGCTTTCTTAATTCGTTCAAAATTGTTCTACCGGCAAGAAATTCTGTAAAAGTCACATTTTTTTTACAATGCCATTTTTGGGTACACATGCACCGCCTGATTCCATTAGGTAACTGAAATCAGTTCTTGTGTTTCTATTCTTCAAAAATGTACACTTTTACAGCCTTTTCATTTTTAGATTTGAAGTAAGATCGAGTGCAGCTGTCCGTGGCCAAACAATACCGGCTTCAAGGGGTTAAGTGAATAATAAAACATCTGATTTCCAACATTCCGAAATGTCTTGATTTGTTTTCTCCCACTCAATCTGCAGGCAGCTTTCTGGAGTGAATATTAGTAAACTAGATCAGGGAATGTTCAAAGGGATATCACATCTGAAAGTGCTGTGAGTATTGGCAATGTTTCTCGCGTTCTAAACAACATTGGCGTCTTTTTGAAATAACATAAGTTTTAATAATTTGTCTCTGGTATTGAAAGCACAGAAGACCTCGAAATAGAGACGCTGTACTTCTCAGGCACGGGAAACCCGAGGAGGGAAAACAATGAACAACATGCTCAAGTTATTAGTCCCCAAATGGCAAATCCTTTCAGGAAAACCCAGAAATAAATAATGGGATCATCAGGAAATGTAGACAAGTTAAACTTCAATTAGAAGAAATCTTAAATATTGATTTTCTTCAATCTGAAAAGAAATCAAAACATGACATACACATTTTAACCTTGATGCTTTTGCATTCTGAGATTAACATTTAAACACCTGTTTTCCATTTAAAGAAAAAGAAAAATTATTTGTGTATTTATTTCTCTTGTTTAGATCTTTAAGAGGCAATCTCATATCGGAGATACAGGAACGCACATTTGACGGCCTGGATAAGCTGTTATGGCTGTAAGTGTATGTTTTGTGGGCTCCTTGATTTTCTCAGGTGCCATTTTCGTACGCCAAGCTGCAGATCTCACAGATAACAAAAAGAAATGGAATTAACAAAATTTCCCCTAGATTTGCTGACAACTGGATTTATTAATTTTTAAAACAATTTACCAGCAGAAAATCAACATACGCAATGGCAAAAATCTAAACATTAGACCGCAGCTAAAGCAGTATTCACATTGCCAACTTAACCAGTTTGCGCTGGGATTATTTTTACAAGACCAGACCGAAGCACGGGATTGTTTTCACGAACCTCGATGCCAGACGGGTTCAGGGCGTTATCTGTGGGTAGCACACCCTGATATTTCCGGTCTTGCTCGCCGTGAGCGGGTCGCTGACAGACATTTCTGGCCTCGCTCGTTGCATGTTTATCCGTCATCCGTTTCGAAAACCGCAAAACCTTTGCCCGTTAACACGTCATCCAACGTGAACTGATTAAATCCATGGAAGCATTTGGAAGTATTTTTGTTGTAATGTTCCCTCTTTTGTCTTCACAGCGATCTATCAAAGACATCGATAAGTGAACTGCAAGGTTCTGCCATGGAGGAACTGTCCAGGCTACGGGGCATGTAAGTATGAGCAAGACTGACACGCTCCCTGCTCTGGAAAACGATGAACCACTCTAGAGATCCATAAATACCCTTTAGAAGACCCAACCCTCTCAGAAAAGTCCCCCTCTCCTCCCTAAACTTTGTCTTAAGCTGTCGTTTGAAATTCCCTTGCATACCCCTGAATGAAAATCCTGGCGAGATCACCGAGTATTGGTGTTGGACGTTATTGGCTGTTTAGCTGCTGATGCCGGCCTTTGTTTAACTTATAATAATAATAATAGCATCAGTCATTCATATAGCGCTTTTACGCAGCAACAGGGATCAAAGCGGGTGTTTCAGCGGGCAAACACTCCTGAAACCTTCTCAGCTCCCAGGGAGCATACACGGCTGGCAGGCAGCCATTTCAACGCTCTTGGCCATTATCATCACTCACAGTATTAAACCAACACTGCCCTCACAGGTACCCATTTACTCCCGGGTGGAGAGAAGCAATGAATGACAAAGTGCCTTGCCCAAGGGCACACGCACCATGACCCCAGGCTGGATTCAAACCCACAACCTGCAGAATTACCCGCTTTTATAGCGCTTTTACGCAGCAACGGGGATCAAAGCGGGTGTTTCAATGGTCAAACACTCTTCTCAACCCCCTAGAGAGTATACACAGCATGTAGGCAGCCATTTCAACGCTCTTGGCCATATTAAACCAACACTGCCCTCACAGGTACCCATTTACTCCTGTGTGGAGAGAATCAATGAGTGACAAAGGGCCTTGCCCAAGGGCACACGCACCATGACCCCAGGCTGGTTTCGAACCCACAACCTGCAGAATTACCCGCAGACCACAAATTCAATGCTCCAGACCACGAGGCCACGGCACACCACAAAGTGACTTTCTCATTTCCGCTTACTTTCAGCACGATATTTGATGTACCGTTGTTGCGAATAAGGAAGGATGCATTCTCGGGTCTCGGTCAGGTGAAGACATTGTGAGTATTTGAGTTTAATTAAGTACTTGTTCGACAAGACAGTTGAAAGACTCCCATGGCTTTTCTGGCAAATGTCAAATATTCATAGTAATAAAAATAAATAGGAGTGTACACTCTCATGAGTACCTTCTCCGTGGTTAAGGAGGTTTGGAGGCAAGGAATATAATAATAATAATAATAATTTATAATAATAATGATAATAGCAGGCATTTATATAGCGCTTTTACGTCTGCAACAGGGTATCATAGCGTTTTACAATTACTGTTTTCCCTGTTTCAACTGGAAAACACTCCTGAAACCTCAGCTCCCTGGGGAGAATACAGCTCGATGCTGCCTGTTAGGCGCAAGGAAGGTATAAAATCAACCATGCACAATAACCATCTCTGCCCTCACAGGTACCCATTTACTCCTGGGTGGAGAGAAGCAATAAGTGACAAAGTGCCTTGCCCAAGGGCAACGCACCATGACCCCGAACCCACAACCTGCAGAACAGTACCCGCAGACCATAAATCCTTTGCCCTTATCATGAGGCCACAGCACTCCACATTAAAAGGAATTCCTCATTGGGACAAGTTTCTTGTTTATAATTTCTCTGTGCTTTCTTTCAGGATAATTGTCCGCAAGATCAAAGGCCTACCACCACTTGAAGTAGAAGATGGTGCATTTAAGGGACTTGATGATGTGTCAGAGTTGTAAGTATAATTCTAAGTTTCTTGCCAAACCATTGAACGTATTAGTCAACTCAGTCTCTCTGCACTTGGCCTAACTGTAACTTTATTTGTTTTTGTCTTCTGACAGGTATGTTGATAACCATCGACTGTGTTGTTTCTTCCCCTCGGCCGAGTGTAAGACGCTTGAGCCGCAGCCTCCGCTTTTCATGTGCAGCGAACTGATGCCTAGGATGGTCCTCAAAGCATTCATGTGGATTCTTGGTATTAGCGCCCTCGTCGGCAACATCTTTGTCATGGTGTGGCGATGTCGGGAAAAGACAGAGGGCAGAGCGAGTCGTGTCGTTCATTCTTTCCTGGTGTTTAATTTAGCCGTGTCGGATGCCCTCATGGGGTTGTACATGCTGATCATCGCCAGTGCCGATGCGTATTTCGGAGAGCGTTATTTTGAGGTGTCTATGGAATGGCGGACGAGCCCTATGTGCAAGATTGCTGGGTTTATTTCCATCATCGGCAGCGAGGCTTCTGTGTTCTTTCTCACACTCATCAGCATCGACAGGTTTCTTTCAATCGTCTTCCCGTTCAGCATTTACCATCTTCGACCTAAGTCATCTCGGATTGCTGCATCATGTGTCTGGATCGGTACGGTGATCGTTGGACTGGTTCCCACAATACTTGCAACTGACTCTTCATCTGATGTTTACGGCCTCTCTGATGTTTGCATTGGGCTGCCTCTGATGACTAAAGTTACTGAATACGAGACGGTGGATCAGCAGATTGATGCTGGGGGCGTGGCGAACATCACCGTGGGGATACCGTCTCCTGTCGATTACCGAGCTTCCTGGTTCTTCTCCATCGCTTTGTTTCTCGGGGTCAACCTTCTGTGCTTCACCGTAATCCTCATATGCTACATCGCCATCTTCATCCAAGTCAAGGCATCGATCAAGCGCGTGCGCCGCCACAAGAAAAGGGACGACGAAGTGCGCATGGCCATCAAGATGGCTGCCATCGTCATGACAGATTTCATCTGCTGGATACCGGTCATCATGATGGGTATTCTGTCGCAGGCCCGCGTGGTGGAGATACCAACAGAAGCCTATGCCTGGATTGTCGTCTTCATCCTTCCCATCAACTCCTCCCTCAACCCCTACCTCTACACCATCTCAGACATGTGCTCCCAACAACGAAAGTCGGCTTCTGTACGAAAGTCTGGGCTGCCCATGAAGGACTCTCATTCAAATTCAGAGAACCGAATCAGTGGTATTGTGAACTCGGTGACCATAGAAACCCAGATTGATAGCAAGGCTGATCACGGAAATAATAAGACGATGCATATGTGACTTTCTCCAAGCCAGGTGTAAACTGAGTTGTCAATACCGGCATGCAAGTTTCCTCAGATCCACTGATTTCCTCGTTTTTTACTTGTCATGAATGCCATTACAAATTGAAAACTACTGTACAATGCTGTGGTTTGGAGTTTAAAATGCCACTTGCATGCCTGCCAATGCCATTTAGCTTGTAAATAAATAACAATTATTGTATTATAACATCTTTATTAAACTTCAAGATTTTTATTTCTAAAAGTTTAAACAATCTTAACTTGATTGAGTAACAACAATGTTCATGTAGTAACTATTCTTTAAATTGTGCCGATCATTTCAATGTAAAAAAAAACCACCGGTATTTCATATTTTATTTATACTAAGTTTTTAGTGAAAGTTAGGTAAATTCAAGGATTTATACTTAGTAATGATTTAAGTAATAAAGAAATTATGGTACCCCTACATAAGAACCTTAGGTGGTAATTTTAACGATTTGGGCCTCCATTTATTTAGAAAACTGAGTGTTTACTCCAACACTGTTTACTCTGTGTACATGTATTAGTGTATTTACAAAATAAACAAAATCATGTTATTCATCACTGAAGAGATTCTGCTTTAAAATCACTTTACTTGTCTTAAGTACAAACAAATGTTAGAAAATAGTTGAAGGGCACTGAGTTGCCTCCTGATGATATTTCTCCTTCAAGCTGACATTTGGCCTATGGCCTCTAACATGACATGTTCTAAAGTTACGTACAGTCCTTAAATAGGCCAACTAGTTTGACTTCCTACTTTCTAGGCCTGCATACTTTCTTGTCTACGTAGACCTCTGCGTCTCCAGTTTTATGTAACCACAGGGGTAGCAAATGGCTCTCCGGTGCTCCCCGTGCACTTGATCCTTTCACGATTCACACACAGCTCCAGTCTCCGGAAATCCAAGCTCCCTTGAGTTGGTATCAGCCAATCCATCCCCAACATAGCTGGGATAGTAATGTCGGCAACGATGACCCTGACTGTGTGCACGGTTTTCCCAACTTGCAGGTCCGTCCATGCCGCGCCGAGCACTGTCAGCGGTTTTCCATCCAGTTGTCTCATCCCAGCGTTACATCCTTCCAAGACGGGTCGTTGTTCTTTCGGCAGTTTGTAGTACACTGTTGAGCTCATGAGTGAGTCAGTGGCACCGGTGTCAACCAACAGATTGAACTTGGTGGATCTCACTGACCCTTCCACGAATAGACCGTAGGACGGCCCCTTGAGGAGAGGAGCTACTGACCCTCCCTCCGCTCTGGCCGGCTGATGACTCTCATTCACCTGGTTCTGAGAGCATTTGCACTTGGGCTGGATGCATTCTCTCACTATATAATAATAATAATAACTGGATTTATAGAGCGCCAAATTGCCAAAGGATACAGGGCGCTGAAACAAAGAAAGAAGAACTACAGAAAGAACAACAGAAAAACAACAAGGGCGTACGACCAGCTATGGTGTGGGGGGGGGGGGGGGAAATGGGTTTTGAGAGCCTTCTTGAAGGTTGGCACAGTATCGGAGTTTCTGATAGGGATGGGTAGACTATTCCACAATCGGGGAGCAGCAATAGAGAAGGCCCGATCACCTGCGAGTTTATATGCCCCAGTTCCCTGCAGAAGAAACACTGTATGTCGGCTCTGGTTCGCCTCTTTGGAGGCGGGACCATGCTTCTGGATACCCCAGGCTCCTTACTAGGTGCCTCCTTCAAGCACGGAGGATGCTTCAACACATCCAACACAGTATCCAACTTTTGGTCCATCTCGCTCAGACGCTTCGACTGCTCCTTGTTGGAATTTTCTCATTTGACTGGATTCGAACCAGTAGTTCCCTCATCTCCGCTTTTGCCTCCCGTAGAGATGCTTCCAATATTGAAATTTATATTTCAATATTGGAAGCATCTCTACGAGAGGCAAAAGCGGACACGAGGGAACAAGCTCCATTAGCCAAGTTTTCTCGCGCTTCAACAACTGGACCTCGATTTGGGGCCTGTGCAGGTCCCCCTCAAGCTGGTTACCACTCATCATACTCATAAATATGCTTCGATGCTGGTTGAAATCTCAGAGTTTAGTTTCCACAACTTATACTAATGTATTCATACGGACCAGCACGCTCATTTGAGTCTTGAAGCTTTACAAAGATATCCCCACGTTTGATATATACACCAACTTATGATCACAACTCCACTATAAATGGGTGTAGCAAATCTAAACCAGCCTAATAATTGGGCACGCAATGTACCAGACTTCAGCCAGGGACCACAGCCTATAACAAGTCAAGTTAGCCAAACAAGAAGGCTAACGCGACTCTTGCGGCCTTTGAGTTTGAGAGGCTAGCGACAACTTGCCGACAAGTCGGCCTGTTCGTAGCTAGCTAGTTGCGCGCTGTTTATATAGCTTAATTGTGAACGCGCTACACTTCTTTCGACACGTGACCAGACAGTGACTAAACAAAGTCCAATCATATCGCACTGGGCGGAGCTTCCACGGCCATGCACGTGACTATGACCAGCAGTAACACATGTGTTTATGGGAAGTGGCTTCATTTTCGTAGACGCGCGTGTAAATGAAAGCCGTAGCCAAGTAATTTCAGATAAGTCACAATAGGGAGCCCTCTATTGACGTGGGTTTTTGCCTTGAATTCGCCGGTGTGGTAAACATACGACGAAAAATATCTGCGTTCATTTTCGTAAAAAACCTGCCACAATCATGGCGAACGGAACACTAATTTACGGTTTAGTGTTCCTATGTCTAGGTTTTCTCACGTTACGGGAATTAACGCAGACAGAGGCCACGCCAAATGAACGGCCAGCAATGAAACTTTCCCAATTTAGCGGTCCTTCTCTGAAAATTCTGTACTGGTAAGTTTACATACAATTTTCATCATGTTCATATATAACGAAAACGTTACGCTACATCGTCATGTCGTTATTCATTGTACTTTGTAGTTTCTCTGTACTATAATTGAATTGGTGAATTCCTTCTTTCCTTTCGTTTCTTTTGTTTCTGTCCCCTTTCACATAACTACTTTGCAACCCTTTTGTCATGTTTGTTTGGGAATCTTGTTGATGTTGTTTGATTGTGATTGTGTTTATTGTCTTTGATTTTTAATTTATGATCATGATGATGTGGTTTTTATTTTCAAAGAAAATTTTCTCACCTCAATTGCCATCATGATATATAATAATAAAAAGGTTGTGATTTTGTTAAGGGCCCCGTAAATAAGAGAACGACAATCCAAGTTTTAGGTTATTCGACTCGCCCAAGTAAGTTAGCGATGTTCAATTGAAACCAACACTCACAGGAGTGTCATGGATAGCATGGATAGAGGACAGGGTTTGATTTTTTGAGAAGAATTTTGGGGTAAAACAACAATGAAGACGACTCAATGCATTGAACGCAACATGCAACATATTTTGGGGTAAAACAACAATGAAGACGACACAACGCAACACGAAGATAAAAGGAAAGATTCCCATATCTGGCCGTCACGAATTTTTCTCTTCAGTGACCTATCAGGCTCAGCCATCAGAAAGTGATAATATGTCCTAAAAAGTCAAATTTAGCAGGGAAAATATTGAAGTATTTACTTAGAATTAAAACACTTAGAAGTTTTCAGACCAGTCGCATAGGGTTTGTGCAACGGGTGACAAGTGATGGCCAGATATGGGGAATCTTCCCAATTGGATTTTCTACCGAACGATAGAAAATCAATACTTTTTTTTTAAAGGGCATCAAAATTTTTAAAAAGTCTGCATATGTTGCGGCAGTCATTTGGGAATGATAATAAAGCTCCATGAGCAAAACAAAAGTGGGACCCGTAACTACGAAATCGGCAAAAAGATTTGAATCTCAAAATTTGTTTACCATAGGCCAATATTAAACTGTCAATTAATCACACTACATTTTGTTTTTTAAATTCAGTATTTTTTTTTGACAACTTTTTTAATTTCAGTAAAATTTCACAATTGTTCAAATTTCAGTATTTCCTGAGGTTACCGGCAAGTGTTCGAAGAGTACTCCCATCGGCTTCGAGCACGGTATCCGCAACTCAGTATCGAGGGAGAAAACTTTCCAGCTCACCCTGTCCGGCGTTACTTAGCCAGTGCTTTCGGTATCCTGAAGATTGGACTAATCATCCTGATCGTTAGCGGTAGCAATCCTTTCCCTGCCTTCAATTTAGAAACCCCAGGATTTTGGACTTGGGCCATCGAAAATAAAGTAAGCCTTTGGTTTTATTTTATTTATTTATTTTTTAATGAAGGTGTTATTAAATATCTTTCATATTTTATTACTAATTATAAATATATTCGGCTGTGTTCTTTTTAAGACATTTATTTTTATTCCAAATTGTTTTGTATTCTGGTTGTGACCACCCAACATGTACATTCCAACAATCAGAAAGTGAAGAAAAAAATAATTGTGTAATTTGTTTAGGATAGGCCTATCCAGGTAAGAGTGGCCATGAAAATAGTATTCTTAAAAATAATGTAACTGCACGATCCTGCGTTGTGTAGCAGATGGTGTGGGTACCATGTACCCTCATTTTTATCAGCAATTTCCGTCCATAATTATTCACAATTTAAACGAACCAATTAAAAAGGTATTAACAGTGGTGATAGTGAGAATACCATTCATGTATATTGAAAAAAATATACATGTAGGCCTACCCTCACTTTTTACAGTTTTTTAATGAATGTATCATTTTTTATATTTTTGTGTTTTTTCTTTTTAGCTTTTGATCCTATCTAACATGGACCTCCAAATATCCATTACATAGGCATTTACTCTGTCTCACACACAGTATTTTATTTCGTTTTTTGCTGTTGTATCAACGATTTAGTAAGCCTCAATAAAATCAAGTAGGCCAGGATACCAAACATGTTTTTATTTTTACTTGGCTTTTACCCTAACCCCAGGCCCGTTTTTGCTAAGAAGTTGAACCATCCTCAATCCTCCAAAAACCTCCAAAATATCGCACTGATGTTCAAATGAAGGATACCCACTGCCTCAATCCTTCAAAATCCTCCAACAGCCCTGCCTCTCAAAATGCATTCAGCCTCAATCCTCCAAAATCCTCCTCTTCTTGAAACACCATTCAGCCGCATTCCTCCAAAAATCAACCGATACTGAATGTCCACATGGCCGTCAATTCTCCACAATCCTCCAAAATTGTATGTAGCATTCAGCCTCGATTCTCCGAAATCCTCCCAAATTGCCCAGAGGACTTTGTAGGATTGAGGAAGGTTAGCACTAACTGTTGACTGAGCCAGATGCCATTTCTCTTTCAACAATGCAGTTTTCATGTATCATTGCCAGATCCTATGAGCCTAATCCACTATTGTTTGTTTGTTGGTCTCTTTGTTTATCTGTGTGTAGGTTTATTCCTGTTTGATGTTGTTCTTCATCACTAACGCCATAGAAACGCAACTTCTCTCCACGGGTGCTTTTGAAATCTCACTCAACGGTAGGTGCTTGGTTTCATTCTCTTTCTCAACTCCCAGTCCTCTCAATTTCCATCAGAGGATCTGCAAGATTTCTGAGCCGCAAGGACTTCGCTAATTTATTTTAAAGCCTCTTGGCTTTGGGCTGATGATTCCAGTAGGCTCCCACTTCCAGTTTAGGCTTAGCTTTACGAGAAAATGGGCACTGATTTCACGCTTCACCAGGAAACGGTATTAAAGGGAAAATACAACATTTGCAAACATCAAAAAATAAAACTACCAAATCATTTTGAAATACCTTGCTGGACTGTTAGTGAATGACAGTGTAAAGCATCCTGTAAAATCATGGCACCTGGTATACTGTCATTTTCAAGAAAAGTGCTATTTTTGTATCAATTTCCAACGCTGATCGGCCGATCAGCGTTGAAAAAAACTGGCTTTTTTTCAAATACTGGCCCCAATTGACCATCGCACTTGTTTGCAATCGATTACAAACCTATGAACGGATACGAGCCAGCTAGACTGGTTCCCTGACCTTACAATTCCCCAATGTATGTAAACTGCTCTGTTTCTTCTTGTATGGATTCAGGGAACCAGACTACAGGAAAATGATTGTTTTTCTTGGTTTTTATAGCATTTTCGAACCCAAAACCTCAAAAAAGTCAGTGTAACAATATTTGCTATATATTTCCAACCCCCCAATTCCATCCATTTCTGAAAATTACAGCAAAAGCAAATGATGTTTATTCCCTTTAACATAATTCCTCATTTGAAAAAGAGCCTAAAAAATGCATGCTGGCTATGGCTTCCAATTACACATGCACCAATAGAAGCCACTTCCCTACAAGCCTTAGTCATGTCATTCTGACACAGCCACAGCCACTCAATTTGACACGAGTCCCAAGGATGAGGGCAGCATTCACTCAGATCCCAGTCAAAGTCTGATCTTGATTTTTCCTTTTTGTTTTTCCTTTGGTTTATTTTTTTGGGGCTCGAATACAGACATGCCAGTCTGGTCCAAGCTGGAGTCTGGTAAAGTCCCCCGTTACCAGGAGTTGGTCAACATCCTGGAGAGCAACATGAAACTCAGCTATCAGCTCTAGCATCCACTGAAAACAACAACATCTCAATAAAAGGTAACACGAGTATTGACAGTTTGCCTTTTCACCGTAAACGGTCCTGATGGGTGGGTGGGTGGGTGGGTTGGAGGGCAGGGGGTGTGGGGGTGGGTGGGTGGTCAGGTTGTTTCTGCAGTCAAAGGGGACGTTGAACAATGGAGGACAATAGGGTCCCCAATTCCCGAAGGTCCCTAATTTGGCGATCGTGTACAAAACATATGGGAGATCTTCCTAAAAAGTTGAAGTACAAACAAAAGAGGGACAATAGGGGGTCCTCGATTGCAGGCAAATACACACTTGTGTGGGTGGGCAGGGGGGGGGGGGGGTTACAACTGTACAGCTTCCTTCCTGTACAGCTTCCTGCCTGTCAATCAAACTACGCATTGACCAATAAGATCGGCCCATTTGATCATGTGACCACAGTAGCTTGATCAATCTTCATCACAAGCACTGTGTGAAATGTACTCAAACCAAAATGTGGGCGGGGCTTATGGCCAAATATGGAGGGGTTCATTAAGGAAGGGCGTTGTGTTTTGAGGGTTTTACATGTAGAGGTTCAGGTGATAGATATTGGCCTGATGATCAGGGGTAACAATATTTGAGCATCAACATACTAAGGCCTTATTGACAATTCAGTTGTGGAGTGCTGTGGTCCAATGGTTACGTCATCTGACTCGTGCGTAACAGTGCATGGGTTGGAACCCTGTTGAGGAACATGGTGCTAGTGTTCTTGGGCAAGACACTTTACTTCAATTGCATTTTTCAACTAAGGGGTAGACCTATAAATGGGTACCTGTGAAGGTAGAGTCCAGATTGCGCTGATCTCGAGCTGCTGTAAAAACTGGTCTCATGGCCTGATGAATAGAAATAATAATTGTGAAGCGCTTTGAGACTTTTTGTATAAGCATCACATTATAATTATTATCAATCAATAATGTTCTTCTATCCGTTATTTCTTTCTAACTTTCCAGATTGAGGTTCCCGACCTGCTTCAGTTGAGCGGCGGCCATTTTCTACCCACCTCCAGCGAGCCTATGAAGGTCAGTACACAAACCAGTCACCTGCTGGACGTTCTGACCGGACGCTGAACTCCTCGTCTGGCCGTGGGAGAAACTGGACAACACGCACAACTGACGTCAGGATAACCCCAAACACCCCACCCCCCTAAACACCTCCCCCCCCCCCCCAACACACCCCTCACTTTGTAATCTTTGGAAATATTGTACATTATTTATAAGCTATGATGGTAAGATACGTATCAATTATGTTTGTATATTTTTCAATCAGGTTAAGATGACGTGAAGTTAGCATGGTCACTCCTTGAGATTATTTTCCCCCAAGTTCTGGGGATTTTTTTCCAACATCTTGGGAAAAATGGGGACCATTAGAAATGGTGCTGATATGGGACATGTATGCTGGCTCGGAGAAAAAAACGCTTTTGAAATCACTATTGTGCATGCCTATTTCATCTGGCACACTATGGGTAATCTGCATTCCACATTAAAATGTTTAGATGGGTTTTATGACATAACCACACGAAATGGTGATATAATTAGCTCGTTTTTTTTCCGAGCCGCGTACGTGTCCCGTACCCACACATTTTCTGACGGTCCCGGTTGTTAGTGAGCCCCATGTGAGTATGTAAACACCGGCAGTCGTGGACCTAGGACAAAAGGGTTAGGGCACAAACAATAGGGATCGCTCAATGACGGCCATCTCTGTAGGAGATCTGCAAATGCGCATTTACGCAATCAAGCACGCATTGCGCAGTTTTAAAAATGTTCAAAACACGCGCGCTTGTTGCTCAAAATGTGTTCGAAATACGACGCAGCCGATACGCGTTATGCAAGTTGACGCTCAAAATGCTGATGCACGTGGATGGTCTGTAGGAAATGACGTCATTTGAACGAGACTTATACGTCTACGATTTACCGAACGTCCACGAGTGAAATTCGTGTACAAAACCCAATGAGAGCTGTTGCTAAAAAGTTAAGAGTACAAACAAAGGAATGAGGATTAGGGACAATAGGGAGTCCACGATTGTCGTTGTTTACAAAGATCAGTGCGCGTGTGTGTGTGGTACATGTAATAAGAATGACAGCGGCCTGGGCGTTTGCTGCTGTTCTGGTACGTCGTCCTGAAATCTTGGGATTTTTTTAATGTGATTGCGTGAAGTGTGTACCAGTAATAGTTTAAAAATTCTGTTTGCATTTTTAAGTTTTGATTCATTAATGTGTACAGTGAACCAAAAATACAGCACTCGTTTTCGTAACAGTGGCTACATGGTGCGATCTTTATTTTGGGGAATGGTGTTTCGGTCATTTGGTGATTTTATAGGAAAAGAAATAGGACAAAAAATCTGCAAACGAGAAATAACAATTTTTTTTAAAGTATTTTTGTTGAAGCCCATACGTAGGATGCTTTAGTGCACAATGTATTCATGTTATTCACATTTAGTATAAAGATTTAATATCGGGTCTAATTCGAATCACCTTGGTATTGCAAAACATAACTTAGCCATTCGCAACTTATTGAAACAAAAGTTCAACTAAAAACTAATTAAAATTCACCATTAACGATGACAGAAAAAAAGTAGAATTCAACTGGTTTCACTTGTCTTGGTCCTGTAAATTTCCTGTCTCAGTTACATCTGACATCTATGATTTTATAATTCTGATGCACTCCTTAATGCAGTCATCTTCCAAGAGTGATTATGAATAGCAAACTACCTACCTAACAAATAACAAAAACATTTGAAGTCATTCTTAGTGATACTTGAATGGCAAAATACAGAGTACCAAGGTAACAGGGACAGGAAAAAATTTCGCACTTGGACCCTAAATTTATTGAATGACCCGTTATACATGTATACTCACCTAGTTACTGTTTAAATGAAGACATAATGTTTATGAATAAATAATTTAAGTTATTATGTCATCTTACTCATTTACGAACCAACGTCTAATCGGTTTATTTGATTGAATCATTTCTTATTAGTAAACACAATTATTTAAGAAAATTTAATCAAAGTTAAGTTCTGGATAATTTAGTACCGGTATTCCCTTATACTAAATGGGACTCTCATCATTATAATTTGCTGCAATTCAGAAAAAAAAATAAACATTTTGACTGATTTTACTCCATGTTTTTGATGCTTGTTTTCCCCTGTGGAATAGCACATCTGTCCAGAAGTCGATATGGAAAAAGTTCTAAGGCCCTTTAGGCATCTTCCCTGCAAGTTTCAAGCAATTTCATTTTCGGGCAAAATGGGGGGGGGGGGGGGGGGGGGATTTGGCAAAAACTTAACTCAGAAATTCCATTGGATGAAAAAAAGAGCATAAATTAATATTCAAAGATTAGGGCAAAATACCTCGATATGTTCAGAAAATTAACAATTTGACTGATATTATCCCCAGTTTAACACCTGTCCAGAAGTCGAGTTTGAATGTGTTCTAAGGCCCTATAAAGTATCTTCCCTGCAAGTCTCAAGCAATTTCATTTTTCGGCCAAAATTGGGAAAAGTGCAAGGGGTTAACCTTACTTTTTTGATGAAATTTGGCCAAAAATTGAATTTTCTCCAAACTCTTCAGAAATTCGTCTGGATGCAATAGGAGCCTCAATCAATATTCAAATACCCTAATTTTTGAAGATTTGGGCAAAAATCATCCATATTTGGAGAGAGAAAAAAAATTACATTTTTGACTGATTTTACCCCAAATTTTGACGCTTTTTTCCTTGGGAATAGCACATCTGCACATAATTCGAGTTGGAATGTGTTCTAAGGCCCTTTAGGCATCTTCCATGCAAGTTTCAAGCAATTTCATTATTCGGCCAAAATTGAAAAAAATGCAAGGGGTTAGCCTTACTTTTTTGACGAAATTTGGCCAAAAAATGAATTTTCTCCAAACTCTTCAGAAATTCGTCTGGATGCAATAGAATCCTCAATCAATATTCAAATACCCTAATTTTTGAAGATTTGGACAAAAATCATCCATATTTGTACACAGAAAAAAATTACATTTTTGACAGATTTACGCCAAATTTTGACGCTTTTTTCCTTGGGAATAGCACATCTGCACAGAATTCGTGTTGGAATGTGTTCTAAGGCCCTTTAGGCATCTTCCATGCAAGTTTCAAGCAATTTCATTTTTCGGCCAAAATTGAAAAAAATGCAAGGGGTTAGCCTTACTTTTTGGATGAAATTTGGCCAACAATTGACTTTTCTCAAAACTCTTCAGAAATTCGTCTGGATGAAATAGAAGCCTCAATCAATATTCAAATACCCTAATTTTTGAAGATTTGGACAAAAAGTCATCCATTTTGAAGAGAGAAAAAAACTTGGGAATAGCACATCTGCACAGAATTCGAGTTGGAATGTGTTCGAAGGCCCTCTAGGCATCTTCCATGCAAGTTTCAAGCAATTTCAGTTTTCGGCAAAAATTGAAAAAAAAAGCAAGGGGTTTAAACCCCTTTCATTTTTTTCAATTTTGGCCAACAAATGAAATTTCTTGAAACTTGCTAGGAAGATACCTCAGAGTCCCTTGAACACGCTTTAACACTGCTACATTGGACAGATAGGCCTTTAAAAAAAAAATTATAGCGTCCACAATTTGAGGTAAAATATCTCAAATATATGAATTTTTACCCAATAATGTCACAATTTTGGCCAAAATTTAGTCAATTTTGCCGGTTTGAATATTAAATCATGCTCCCAAAACATCCTTAAGCATTTCTGAGTAATTTGGAGAAAATTCATTTTTTGGCCAAAATCGAAAAAAAGTAAGGCTAACCCCTTACATTTTTTTCAATTTTGGCCAAAAAATGAAATTTCTTGAAACTTGCTAGGAAGATACCTAAGGGTCCCTAGAAGACGTTTCCACTCCTACATCGGACAGATAGGCCTTTAAAAAGGAAATATTACGTCCACAATTTGAGGTAAAATAGGTCAAATAATGTATATGAAATTTTACCCAATAATGTCACAATTTTGGCCAAAATTTAGCGAATTTTGCCGGTCTGAATATTAAATCATGCTCCCAAAGCATCCTTAAGCATTTCTGAGTAATTTGGAGAAAATTCATTTTTTGGCCAAAATCGAAAAAAAGTAAGGCTAACCCCTTACATTTTTTTCAATTTTGGCCAAAAAATGAAATTTCTTGAAACTTCCTAGGAAGATACCTCAGGGTCCCTTGAACACGTTTCCACTGCTACATTGGACAGATAGGCCTTTAAAAAGGAAATATAGCGTCCACAATTTGAGGTAAAATATCTCAAATATATGAAATTTTACCCAATAATGTCACAATTTTGGCCAAAATTTAGTCAATTTTGCCGGTTTGAATATTAAATCATGCTCCCAAAGCATCCTTAAGCATTTTTGAGTAATTTGGAGAAAATTCATTTTTTGGCCAAAATCGAAAAAAAAGTAAAGCTAACCCCTTACATTTTTTCAATTTTGGCCAAAAAATGAAATTTCTTGAAACTTGCTAGGAAGATACCTAAGGGTCCCTAGAAGGCGTTTCCACTCCTACATCGGACAGATAGGCCTTTAAAAAGGAAATATTACGTCCACAATTTGAGGTAAAATAGGTCAAATAATGTATATGAAATTTTACCCAATAATGTCACAATTTTTGCCAAAATTTAGCGAATTTTGCCGGTCTGAATATTAAATCATGCTCCCAAAGCATCCTTAAGCATTTCTGAGTAATTTGGAGACAATTCATTTTTTGGCCAAAATCGAAAAAAAAGTAAGGCTAACCCCTTACATTTTTTTCAATTTTGGCCAAAAAATGAAATTTCTTGAAACTTGCTAGGAAGATACCTCAGGGTCCCTTGAACACGTTTCCACTGCTACATTGGACAGATAGGCCTTTAAAAAGGAAATATAGCGTCCACAATTTGAGGTAAAATAGGTCAAATATATGAATTTTTACCCAATAATGTCACAATTTTAGTCAATTTTAGTCAAATTAAGTCAATTTTGCCGGTTTGAATATTAAATCATGCTCCCAAAGCATCCTTAAGCATTTCTGAGTAATTTGGAGAAAATTCATTTATTGGCCAAAATCGAAAAAAAGTAAGGCTAACCCCTTACATTTTTTTCAATTTAGGCCAAAAAATGAAATTTCTTGAAACTTGCTAGGAAGATACCTAAGGGTCCCTAGAAGACGTTTCCACTCCTACATCGGACAGATAGGCCTTAAAAAAGGAAATATTACGTCCACAATTTGAGGTAAAATAGGTCAAATAATGTATATGAAATTTTACCCAATAATGTCACAATTTTGGCCAAAATTTAGCGAATTTTGCCGGTCTGTATATTAAATCATGCTCCCAAAGCATCCTTAAGCATTTCTGAGTAATTTGGAGAAAATTCATTTTTTGGCCAAAATCGAAAAAAAAGTAAGGCTAACCCCTTACATTTTTTTCAATTTTTGCCAAAAAATGAAATTTCTTGAAACTTGCTAGGAAGATACCTCAGGTTCCCTTGAACACGTTTCCACTCCTACATTGGACAGATAGGCCTTTAAAAAGGAAATATAGCGTCCACAATTTGAGGTAAAATATCTCAAATATATGAATTTTTACCCAATAATGTCACAATTTTGGCCAAACTTTAGTCAATTTTGCCGGTTTGAATATTAAATCATGCTCCCAAAGCATCCTTAAGCATTTCTGAGTAATTTGGAGAAAATTCATTTTTTGGCCAAAATCGAAAAAAAGTAAGGCTAACCCCTTACATTTTTTTCAATTTTGGCCAAAAAATGAAATTTCTTGAAACATGCTAGGAAGATACCTAAGGGACCCTAGAAGACGTTTCCACTCCTACATCGGACAGATAGGCCTTTAAAAAGGAAATATTACGTCAACAATTTGAGGTAAAATAGGTCAAATAATGTATATGAAATTTTACCCAATAATGTCACAATTTTGGCCAAAATTTAGCGAATTTTGCCGGACTGAATATTAAATCATGCTCCCAAAGCATCCTTAAGCATTTCTGAGTAATTTGGAGAAAATTCAGTTTTTGGCCAAAATCGAAAAAAAAGTAAGGCTAACCCCTTACATTTTTTTCAATTTTGGCCAAAAAATGAAATTTCTTGAAACTTGCTAGGAAGATACCTCAAGGTCCCTTGAACACGTTTCCACTGCTACATTGGACAGATAGGCCTTTAAAAAGGAAATATAGCGTCCACAATTTGAGGTAAAATAGGTCAAATATATGAATTTTTACCCAATAATGTCACAATTTTAGTCAATTTTAGTCAAATTTAGTCAATTTTGCCAGTTTGAATATTAAATCATGCTCCCAAAGCATCCTTAAGCATTTCTGAGTAATTTGGAGAAAATTCATTTATTGGCCAAAATCGAAAAAAAGTAAGGCTAACCCCTTACATTTTTTTCAATTTAGGCCAAAAAAATGAAATTTCTTGAAACTTGCTAGGAAGATACCTAAGGGTCCCTAGAAGACGTTTCCACTCCTACATCGGACAGATAGGCCTTAAAAAAGGAAATATTACGTCAACAATTTGAGGTAAAATAGGTCAAATAATGTATATGAAATTTTACCCAATAATGTCACAATTTTGGCCAAAATTTAGCGAATTTTGCCGGTCTGAATATTAAATCATGCTCCCAAAGCATCCTTAAGCATTTCTGAGTAATTTGGAGACAATTCATTTTTTGGCCAAAATCGAAAAAAAAGTAAGGCTAACCCCTTACATTTTTTTCAATTTTTGCCAAAAAATGAAATTTCTTGAAACTTGCTAGGAAGATACCTCAGGGTCCCTTGAACACGTTTCCACTGCTACATTGGACAGATAGGCCTTTAAAAAGGAAATATAGCGTCCACAATTTGAGGTAAAATATCTCAAATATATGAATTTTTACCCAATAATGTCACAATTTTGGCCAAACTTTAGTCAATTTTGCCGGTTTGAATATTAAATCATGCTCCAAAAGCATCCTTAAGCATTTCTGAGTAATTTGGAGAAAATTCATTTTTTGGCCAAAATCGAAAAAAAAAGTAAGGCTAACCCCTTACATTTTTTTCAATTTTGGCCAAAAAATGAAATTTCTTGAAACTTGCTAGGAAGATACCTAAGGGTCCCTAGAAGACGTTTCCACTCCTACATCGGACAGATAGGCCTTTAAAAAGGAAATATTACGGCAACAATTGGAGGTAAAATAGGTCAAATAATGTATATGAAATTTTACCCAATAATGTCACAATTTTGGCCAAAATTTAGCGAATTTTGCCGGTCTGAATATTAAATCATGCTCCCAAAGCATCATTAAGCATTTCTGAGTAATTTGGAGAAAATTCATTTTTTGGCCAAAATCGAAAAAAAAGTAAGGCTAACCCCTTACATTTTTTTCAATTTTTGCCAAAAAATGAAATTTCTTGAAACTTGCTAGGAAGATACCTCAGGTTCCCTTGAACACGTTTCCACTGCTACATTGGACAGATAGGCCTTTAAAAAGGAAATATAGCGTCCACAATTTGAGGTAAAATAGGTCAAATATATGAATTTTTACCCAATAATGTCACAATTTTAGTCAAATTTAGTCAATTTTGCCGGTTTGAATATTACATCATGCTCCCAAAGCATCCTTAAGCATTTCTGAGTAATTTGGAGAAAATTCATTTATTGGCCAAAATCGTAAAAAAGTAAGGCTAACCCCTTACATTTTTTTCAATTTAGGCCAAAAAATGAAATTTCTTGAAACTTGCTAGGAAGATACCTAAGGGTCCCTAGAAGACGTTTCCACTCCTACATCGGACAGATAGGCCTTTAAAAAGGAAATATTACGTCCACAATTTGAGGTAAAATAGGTCAAATAATGTATATGAAATTTTACCCAATAATGTCACAATTTTGGCCAAAATTTAGCGAATTTTGCCGGTCTGAATATTAAATCATGCTCCCAAAGCATCCTTAAGCATTTCTGAGTAAATTGGAGAAAATTCATTTTTTGGCCAAAATCGAAAAAAAGTAAGGCTAACCCCTTACATTTTTTCAATTTTTGCCAAAAAATGAAATTTCTTGAAACTTGCTAGGAAGATACGTCACGGTCCCTTGAACACGTTTCCACTCCTACATTGGACAGATTGGCCTTTAAAAAGGAAATATAGCGTCCACAATTTGAGGTTAGGCCAAAAAAAAAAAATATTCGGTCTCTGGTCAGACCAAAGTTCCGGAATTGACGCGGCCACGCGGCTTTTTTTTTTTTTTTCTTCAGCTTGGATTGTACAGACAAGGTGGGTACTATTTTGCTTTTTTGGTGTCCTCATGTACATTGGTGGCCTCCATAATTTGCCTTGGTGCTTTCGATCATTTGCCTTGGTGCAGTTTCCCATTCCTTGGTGCTCTTTGGTAAAAAAAATTGAGGAGGGGCGGAAATAGAGGGCGCTGTTGGAGCTTCCGCGCAACATTTTGGAAAAAAAAAAAGATCGACGCGCATGCTTAAAATCGACGCGCGCGCTGACCAGAGACCGACTTATTTTTTTTTTTGGCCTAAAATATCTCAAATATATGAATTTTTACTCAATAATGTCACAATTTTGGCCAAAATTTAGCGAATTTTGCCGGTTTGAATATTAAATCATGCTCCCAAAGCATCCTTAAGCATTTCTGAGTAATTTGGAGAAAATTCATTTTTTGGCCAAAATCGAAAAAAAAGTAAGGCTAACCCCTTACATTTTTTTCAATTTTGGCCAAAAAATGAAATTTCTTGAAACTTGCTAGGAAGATACCTCAGGGTCCCTAGAAGACGTTTCCACTCCTACATCGGACAGATAGGCCTTTAAAAAGGAAATATTACGTCCACAATTTGAGGTAAAATAGGTCAAATAATGTATATGAAATTTTACCCAATAATGTCACAATTTTGGCCAAAATTTAGCGAATTTTGCCGGTCTGTATATTAAATCATGCTCCCAAAGCATCCTTAAGCATTTCTGAGTAATTTGGAGAAAATTCATTTTTGGCCAAAATCGAAAAAAAAGTAAGGCTAACCCCTTACATTTTTTTCAATTTTGGCCAAAAAATGAAATTTCTTGAAACTTGCTAGGAAGATACCTCAGGGTCCCTTGAACACGTTTCCACTCCTACATTGGACAGATAGGCCTTTAAAAAGGAAATATAGCGTCCACAATTTGAGGTAAAATATCTCAAATATATGAATTTTTACCAATAATGTCACAATTTTGGACAAAATTTAGTCAATTTTGCCGGTTTGAATATTAAATCATGCTCCCAAAGCATCCTTAAGCATTTCTGAGTAATTTGGAGAAAATTCATTTTTTGGCCAAAATCGAAAAAAAAAGTAAGGCTAACCCCTTACATTTTTTTCAATTTTGGCCAAAAAATGAAATTTCTTAAAACTTGCTAGGAAGATACCTCAGGGTCCCTTGAACACGTTTCCACTGCTACATTGGACAGATAGGCCTTTAAAAAGGAAATATAGCGTCCACAATTTGAGGTAAAATATCTCAAATATATGAATTTTTACCCAATAATGTCACAATTTTGGCCAAAATTTAGTCAATTTTAACGGTTTGAATATTAAATCATGCTCCCAAAGCATCCTTTAGCATTTCTGAGTAATTTGGAGAAAATTCATTTTTTGGCCAAAATCGAAAAAAAGTAAGGCTAACCCCTTACATTTTTTTCTATTTTGGCCAAAAAATGAAATTTCTTGAAACTTGCTAGGAAGATACCTCAGGGTCCCTTGAACACGTTTCCACTGCTACATTGGACAGATAGGTCTTTAAAAAGGAAATATAGCGTCCAGAATTTGAGGTAAAATATCTCAAATATATGAATTTTTACCCAATAATGTCACAATTTTGGCCAAAATTTAGTCAATTTTGCCGGTTTGAATATTAAATCATGCTCCCAAAGCATCCTTAAGCATTTCTGAGTAATTTGGAGAAAATTCATTTT
The DNA here is from genome assembly GCF_015706575.1 of Patiria miniata. Lineage (NCBI taxonomy): Eukaryota > Metazoa > Echinodermata > Asteroidea > Valvatida > Asterinidae > Patiria > Patiria miniata. Next base: position 2,070,614 of record NW_024037056.1, on the reverse strand, counting down.
TTGGCCAAAATCGAAAAAAGTAAGGCTAACCCCTTACATTTTTTTCTATTTTGGCCAAAAAATGAAATTTCTTGAAACTTGCTAGGAAGATACCTCAGGGTCCCTTGAACACGTTTCCACTGCTACATTGGACAGATAGGTCTTTAAAAAGGAAATATAGCGTCCACAATTTGAGGTAAAATAGGTCAAATACATGTATATGAAATTTTACCCAATGATGTAACAATTTTGGCCAAAATTTAGCGAATTTTGCCGGTCTGAATATTAAATCATGCTCCCAAAGCATCCTTAAGCATTTCTGAGTAATTTGGAGAAAATTCAGTTTTTGGCCGAAATCGAAAAAAAAGTAAGGCTATTATATAGCCTTACATTTTTGATGAAATTTGGCCAAAAAATGAATTTTCTCCAAACTCTTCAGAAATTCGTCTGGATGCAATAGAAGCCTCAATCAATATTCAAATACCCCTAATTTTTGAAGATTTGGACAAAAATCATCCATATTTGTACAGAGAAAAAAACTTACATTTTTGACTGATTTACGCCAAATTTTGACGCTTTTTTTCCTTGGGAATAGCACATCTGCACAGAATTCGAGTTGGAATGTGTTCTAAGGCCCTTTAGGCATCTTCCATGAAAGTTTCAAGCAATTTCATTTTTCAGCCAAAATTGAAAAAAATGCAAGGGGTTAGCCTTAGTTTTTTGATAAAATTTGGCCAAAAATTGACTTTTTTTTCAAACTCTTCAGAAATTTGTCTAGATGCAAGAGGAGCCTCAATCAATATTCAAAGACCGGAACTTTTCGAGGATTTGGGCAAAAATCTTCAAATATTTGTGAAAAAAAAATATTTTTGAGCAATTAATTCACCCAAAATTGATGAAGCATTTTTTTTTCCGAGTTGGAATGTGTTTTAGGCTCTTCAGATATCTTCCCTGCAAGTTCCAATCAATTTCAAAACAAGTGTCTGATCATCTCAAAATTCATTCACCTCCAGCCTGCCAGGAAAAACACGAACGACTTGAGCGAGAATCGAATCTCCACCATCAGTCTGTCTACATCATCCTAAAATCTTGGGAAATATTGGTAAGTTTTCTTGGGCTTTTCACATTTGTGTGTTGTGAAGTGTCGACCAGTTATGATTTAAATGCCGTCTTTTGATTGAATTTAACACCTACTGTGAACAAAAATATAGATCACTCATTCTCTTAAAAAGTGGCTACATTGTGCAATCTTTATTCCGGAAAGAGAAAACGTGTTGCATTCATTTGGTGATTTTACAAAAATAGGACAAGAAATCTACAAATTTGAAATAAATATTTTTGAGTATTTTATGTTACAGTAATTTATCTCTCTTTTTTTTGGCCTTATCCACGAAAAAAAAAACCCAGCAAAACAAGACATAGTTTGAAATGCTGTTTAGTAGTCATTCGCCTTTCCAAAAACGGGCAATTTTAAAGACATTTTGCCTCTGCTATTTTAGAGTATCAGGCTCGAAATTAGATTTTTTTCTTAAACATGTTAAAGGTAAAAATTTACAACATATACAAGCATCAAAAAACAAAACTACCAAATTATTATGAAATACCTCACTTGACTGTAAGTGAATCATAGTCTCAAGCATCCTATGAAATCATGGCACCTGGTGTGCTGTCATTTTCAATAAAATTGGTATTTTGGTAACAATTTCCAACGATGGTTGGCTGACCATCGTTGGAAAAAACATGTTTTCTTCATATACTGCTCCCAATTTACCAAATTCAGTTAGTCCACATATTGTTTGCAATTGGTTACACATCCGCAACAGGTGCAAGCCAGCTAGTCTGGTTCCCTGACCTGACAATTCCCCGACGTCTATAAAATGCTCCGTTTCTGATATAGGGTCAGGGAACCAGACTACAAGATCCGCCATCTTGGATTTCCAAAGTGCCACGCTGTCAGGCCTTTAAATTTTTTTCACTACCCAGACGGACTAGTGACTCAGACGCTTATCGAGCTCACTGGCCTTTTCAATCGTCCACAATATATTTTCAGTTTTTTGCACCAGAATGTTTTAAACAACAATGTGCATACATGCATAACTTCATCCTGAGGCAATCTTGTCAGTGTTTTCAACAAACATATCCAAATAAAAGTGAATTAAAACAAATACAAATTGTTTTACATTTATCAATTAAATCAACTTTAAAGAAATAAACTAAATAATTATATTATTAATTTTTTCTTAATGTAAGAAACTGTTTATGGTGATTAGAATAGATCAAAACGAAGGTCGAACCCTGTTTTGCGGTTGAGAGGTCATTTGCCTCTTAAAACATTTCCTCTCATCTAAGTATTCTTCAGATTTTTTAAAATTCAGTTTTCCTAAAATACAAGCCAATCCTAGGAAAAGGATTGTTTTAATTTTGAAATACTTATTTTCATCCCCGGCAGAACTCCAGAAGATGAAAGGCGAGACCAACTACTTGTAAAAACCTCAAAATTTACTGTGCATAATTGGTGACCCAAGATGGCCGACAATTGCTTCACTGCATGAGCACTGTCAGCATGGGTGACCCAAGATGGCCGACGATTGCTTCACTGCATGAGCACTGTCAGCATGGGTGACCCAAGATGGCCGACGATTGCTTCACTGCATGAGCACTGTCAGCATGGGCGACCCAAGATGGCCGACGATTGATTCACTGCATGAGAACTGTCAGCATGGGTGACCCAAGATGGCCGACGATCGCTTCACTGCACGAGCACTGTCAGCATGGGCGACCCAAGATGGCCGACGATCGCTTCACTGCATGAGCACTGTCAGCATGGGTGACCCAAGATGGCCGACGATCACTTCACTGCAGGAGCACTGTCAGCATGGGTGACCCAAGATGGCCGACGATTGCTTCACTGCATGAGCACTATCAGCCAGTCCAGTGAGCATAGCGGTCAGTGCACGGACTCACGCCTTGGCCTCTTTCTCAGCATTCAACTGCTGCACAACACTCAGCCACATGTTCTTAGGAAGCGACGCCATCTGACTGGAAACCCTAGAAGATGAATACAAAACAGGGAATTAATTACAAATAATCAACTCTTTGCATAATCCTTTACAAAGGGGTAACAGTCTGGTGGCGCAGATTTGGTGCCCAAATGGATTTCGAGTAATTCTTCGATAGCTAAACGTTATAAAAAAAAATATTTCAGTCGATATATCGTTCCAAAGTGAATAATGTTTGTATTGGTAGAAAAACAGCAATTTAGAAATGGAATGTATTTTTCCCGACGAAACTCAGGAAAATCAACTTTAACAGCGAAAGATGAATGATCATTGCGGTATAGTATATGAAGGATATCCTAAATTTGACAAGTGGCTTTTTTTTCCATGCAAACACGGGTTACTGAGTTTGTAGGCTTCGTAATTCACTGACACCGAGCCGTGGTCTGGTTCCACTCACCTTGATGTTGTGGGTTTCTCGTCTAGTTCCTGACCTGTCTTGGTATTGTCAAGGCCGCCGTTAGGTTCAAAGGTCGTGCAGGGCACCTGTAGCTCCAGATACTCAGGAGACAGCTCACCCTCCGGAGTCAATGCGAAACCAAGTTTTTCTAGCGGGGAAAAAAAAAAAAGATGTAAAAATAAAATTCTTCAGAAATATTTACCGCTTCACAAGGATGGATTACAATTCATTACTATACCTCATACATATTCATGAGCAATAGGTGTCTCCTTATTGGCTACCGCTGAAGTCGAACCCTGTATTTGTGTACTATTTCTATTCTCCTACTATGGATGGGATCCTAGTCCATTGCAGGCAGATGCTAGTACCAACTCTTATATACTCCTGTGTAGAGTGAGGCAGTAGGGGTAAAGTGGCTTGCCTGAGGACACAACACATGCCAGTTGCTGGATTCGAACCCCTGACCCTCTAGATCCTGAGTCACAAACCCTAAACCACAGTAACACACATTCCCTTGGCCATTTTTCAAATCTAGGCCTTGTTTCCAGCTTTAGGGACATTCTGCAATATGACCTATTGGATTCACTGGAAAATAGTTCAAACTTAGATTCTGCCAGAGGGTCTAATTCAGCCGAAGCAACAAACTTGGGATGAAACCGCGGTTTTGAAAATTGCCCCCGACTCACCACAGTTGATGTCGCCCAGCATCTTGGCAGCGTTCAGGCACATCTCGGCGGTCCAGAACGCCGGGATGGAGGGGAACAGGTGATGGGAGTCCTTGGCGCTGTGCATTCCCACACGCCGCAAGATCTCCTGGAAGTGGGGATCGTTCATGGCCAACTCGTCTGCTTGCGAGAAGGCGAACAGCGGAACCGACTTCATTTGAACTGTGGGGAGAGGGGGGGGGGGTGGAAGGAAAAAAGGACAGCTCAAAGTAAGACTATCGTTTTGTTTTTTTTGTCTTTTGACATTACCAGTATTGAAACCAACAAAGGTACACCGTAAGCTGGACCAGGTCCAGAAAACCACGCTAGATACTTTGACTTTATAGAATAACGGCACAGAAGATCCCTTCGAAATGTAATGAATGCTACCATGAAATTGCCCATACCATAAAAAAAGCATTGTTATACCTCTGTCTTGAATACTGTATTTTTATTGGCCTAGAACGATCACTTGTTAAGTTTATAAAAAGTCATGGCACACTCCCTGTGGGATATCACGTACACCGGGATTAAGCTATGACTTTGTACGTACGGTACGTATGGTGTGAAACGCTTGTATCGTTGGTATCCATGCTATTTTCACAATGTTTTCACACATGAGTGAGAGCAGGGAACTAGCAGACGATCAGCCGTTTCGAGCATGCGACATGCATGTGAGTTGGCGTTCGATTGTCATGATTGTTGTGTTTACTGCTGTTTGTTTTCGTGATTTTTACATCAAAATCCAAGACACAGGTATAACAAATTCGCCTCAGGTGCTATGCGCCCATCGGGTGTTCAAAATGTCATATCCCACATCACAGCAGTCAACAATTGTAACTTCACCTTTTTTTTTTCCAGAAGTTTTGTTCTTAAAAATGACACGTTAAAGTTTTTAAGTACTTACTGTGATTCAACCAAACCACGGGCTCAACGACTGCCGTCTTGGGACAAGCTGGAAGATAAGAAGATATGGATGAGAGTAAAGTGGATATCATTTTTAGGCACGTAGGATCAACAAGTGCAATAGATGTATCAGTAAGTTAAAGCAAAACAAGTTAAAATCTTACCTAGTTTGGCATAGCATGTTTCCAGCAGTAAGTTCTGCAGGCCACGAATCTGAGGCTTGTAACCTGAAACCAAGTAAACAAACAAACACAATTTTTTAAAATTCCAACGCTTGAACGATTGCCGTGATGTCACAAAATGGCTTTTGCATTCACTTTCATGCTTTGAACCCCCTTTCCTGCAAAAAAAAAATAAAATTCACAAAATGTCATACATTTACATAGAAAAAGATTTCCATCTGACGTAGAAGAGAAATGTTTCGCTTGCCTAGAACTTATTTCTAGAAGCGAGTAAAGCCATCAGATTTTGAGTGCGTTCGATTACTTCCCCCGTGCTTACTCGTGCAAGCGCGACAGCGTTCGATTTACCTCTCACGTGACTTATCGCGCTTACTCGAGCCTGGTCCAAGTAACCGACTCGCCGAGCCGGTTACTTGGGTAAGTATCCCATAAGGCCATGCAATAAACATGGCTGCCAACGTGATGTCCGGCGGGCGTCTCAGGCTGTGCCCGAAACGGGCTTCCAGAGCTACAGCTATACGTCTATTGTCAGCGCGTCCCGGCGAATTTTCAATGGGCGTGGACCAAGACCCTATGACCTAGACCTAGCTCTAGACAGTTGATTCGGATCATTGATCTCCATTAGTAAGACCGAATGCAGCCTGTATCATGTCAAGTTCAACTTTCTAGTTCTTACACGAAACTTTACCCGCAACCGTTCGTTTATTTTGCTCCACTGCGCATGTCTGTCATCACGCGAGGAGCAGGCGCAAGTAAGCTGGGGTAAGTAATCGAACACACTCTCTGTGTCACACTAGGACAAACAAAAAATTGGTAACCACAGAAAGTTCTGGCTAAGCACAATTGGTTACCGGCCAAAAATGCCACGCAATGTATACTGATTTTGGCTGGTTCCCACCTTTGATGGTTAGCGCCCTGATGCAGGTTTTGACGTTGTCCTTGATGTGGTTCGTCTCGGCAGTCTCGTCTTCGCTGCCGCTGCTGTGCATTGTGGGTAGGCTCAACCCTCCCTTGGCAGTCAGCGATTTCTGAAAAGTCAGAAAGAAAAATCCAGCGAACATCTGTTAAAATCAGAGACGAAAACGGACACAGGAATTTTGCAAAAGAGAAAGTTAAAGGCACATGGGATCATTTGCTTGTCGTGCATTTTGTTTGTTTCCAATAATAACATCGCTCAAAATCCAAAGACGAATTTTAAAACCAAACCTGTTAAATTTCAGCTCGGCACAAATGACGCTTTTCGAGAAAACAGTGAGACAGCATGCTTAACCTTTTGATCACGAAACACGATTTCGTCCATAGCATTCTGTATTTCCAAAAATTAGTCAATTGACTGATCGTTGGAAATCACCTACGTTTCTTGATTTCTTCTAATGACAGCAAGCCAGATGGAATAATTTCACAGGGTGTTTAGTACCAGTACAATCTTTAATCCAAGTCAGCTTTTTGATGATAATTTGGTAGGTTACTTTGGGGAAAAATGCAAATTAGTCTTTAAGATACCTTAAACGGGGAATATTCATCCTCCGAACTGTCATCAAGCTCCTCATACTTCCTGAGAGAAAAAAAAAAAGGAGCATAAAAATTGAGTTGATAATCCACTTCACGTCCGATGACGTGTATGCACGTCAAGCTTTTGCGGTATTCAGAACGGATGATGGATAAGCACGCAACGAGCGAGGCTAGAAGTATCTATCAGTGACCCGCTCACAGCGAGCGAGGCCAGAAATATCAGGGTGTGTTCAACAAGTTTACTTCATGTCTTTTTAAACACCTCTTTGGCTATGTTATGGTATGTGCCTCTTGCGAGCAGTTGTAAACATCTCCTTATATGGAGATTGCTGAGCATGTGGCGTGCACTGCGCGATGTGGCGTGCACTGCGCGATGTGGCGCAGAACGCAGCAGTGCCAGTGTAGTGTGAATTTAGGACTATCAAAATACGGTCCCATTGGTGGTATTGCGCTTGCCTAAGTGAAGACTGTGATCGTTCTATCAACCAATAACAGGGAAAAAAGGGACAGGATTTCATAGGAGTCCAAATTTCATGTGACACTGTAAAAAAGTCCCTAAAAATGGTAAAGGGGCCAGATTTCATAGGAGTCCAAAATTTCATGTGACACCGGAAAAGTGTTTAGCCAACCAGTGTTTTATCAAGCATTTTAAACCACACACGTCACGTGATGTGCTCTCGACCAATAGGAGTGGGTAAACTGTCTTAGGTATTTATGAATGAATGATTAAGTGATCGGAATCAATGAACGATACCTCTTTTTGCTTGTTGAGGCTGCAATGTGTTCCATCAGTATGTCAGGGTTGTTCACGCTGTGCTCGGCAAAGACTTGAACAATGTGATCCATGAAGTCCCAAGAACTCTGAAACGAAACCAAAACGAAAACAAGAGATGTCATATGTCATTATCTGTTTGGTCACATCACCCTTGTCCATATTTACAAGGTCCATATTTACAAGGGCGGATCCAGAACACAAATTTTGGGGGCCCCCACAAAGTGGGTCCAAAAAATTACAGCGTGGGGTTCGGGGCGCACTTAAGGGGCCCAAAAAATGTTTGGATTCTAGATGCTCTGTCGTGCGATCTGAGGCAATTTCTAACCACTTGAACCCATGGCTTTTTTTTGGGGGGGGGGGGGGGGGGAAAGATAGTGGTGTACTCATTGCCTGCCTTTATTGCGACGTCACATAGAAAATATTTTAAAAATTGGGTTTTTTGGGGGGGGGTTCCAAATGCAGAGTCATGCTGATTCAGCAACTTAAAAAAACATAATGTGCATTTCTGTTACATTACTCCTGGAGAAAAAAATTATCTTTTTTTTACATTAATTCTTTGGTACGTGAATAATTGCAAGCATAAATAATGCTCTTCCTTAGATTTATCAGTTTACGTTATTAACCCTCCTATGCAAACATACAGTCTGTGCCAAGTTGTTCTTTTTAGTTAAAATCAATCAAGTGACTGTTTTCAACAGTTAAGAGCTCCCAGCCTTCATAAAGCAGGATTGACTGGCTGTGACTCTTTATGTAACTTGTTACAGCTATGCTTTGATTGCAGGTGATTGATAGGCCAGCTATGAATACCACTTGTCTGCTTTTGTCAGTTGACTGAATTTGACTAGTCACAGCGCTTGCTTGAAGTATGACCTGACTGTTGGTGACTAGCCTGTGTAAAAGGCAAGGCAGGGGAACAGGATTGATATTTTGACTGTCTGTGACTGTTCAGACAGCAGGAGGGTTAAAGCTGCAATACGTCCGCACATGTATACACCTCACAACTCACAAGGCATGAAGGTGTATGATCGGTTTCAAGTATTCCATTCTTTGTTCTGAAAACCCCTTGGCCCAGTTCATGTAGTGATACCAGCTAGCCTTTAATGTTTGGTACCAGTGTGGTAGGCGTTCATACATATTGTCACCGTTGTCAATCATTACCTGGGATATGCAGTCCTCAGCCCCATGTTCCCACAGATCGGCAAAAGTGTCCAGTATCGATAGCTGGTAGACCAGCTTGTGATTCCGCAGATCGACGGCGGTGTGGTACATCAGTGTGAACGCCGCCTCGTTTTCTTCTTGGGTGTTGCTGCTGAACTTCGTCAGCAGCTCGTTGTAGGTCAGCAGGACTTGGCGACTTGCCAACCTTTGCGGAGGGAAGGATAGAACAAGACAAAAAATAGTTATGACATCCAAAAAGATCAAAGTCAAGAAACTAAGCAAAAGTTTTGCAAAAACTTTCCGTTTTTGAAAAAAAAACATCCACAAACGTACGGCTGTCTGCTTCTACTCCTGTAAAAGTCAAATTTTCTTAAACAAATCGAGATTGATTTGGTGGAGCACTTGAATTATAATTGAGTGGTCACAGGTTCAAACCCTTTGCGTAGGTTGCACTCAAGTAGTTTCTGGTTCGAATCCTGTCCTAGTCAAAGTTACTTAAAGGTTAAGTCCATCATTTGTAATTTGTGCATTTTGTTCGTTTGAAGCAACAAACGCCCCCAAAATCTAAAGAAGGGTGCTGAACAACTAACCTGATGACATTTCAGCTCAGCTTCAGCTGTATATTCCGAGAAAAACAGCATTCTAGGATCCCGATTTCAAGTCAAAAGTTGCTGAATCATGTTTTGAATTGGGACTGAATTCAGCGTCCGAGACACGTTCTCACTGAGCCGATTGCAGCTACGCGATTGTCGCGCACCGATCCAACAAATTAAAGCAACCGTGCGAGTGTGTGCATCGTAACTTCCAACGATGTCGACTTCGGTCAATGGACTGATCGTTGGGAATAGAGAGTTCAATTGACGAAACCGTGTTTCACGATCAATAGGTTTAGCATGGTTTTTCACTATTTTCTCGAAAAAGGGTTATATCCACTGAGCTGAAACTTCAACAGGTTAGGTTTGGAACATTCTTCTTTGGATTTTGAGTGGTGTTATTATAGGAAACAAACAAAATGCATGAAATGCAAATGATCTTATATGCCTTTAAAATGAACTACAAATGATCGGATTAAGGCACTCACTGCTTGACGTGCTCTTCACAGTTGAACTTGCTGTTTCCTTCAACGGCGTACGCCTGCTCGCTGGTGATGATGCGGAGCAGTTCGTCGTTGCCGACGACTAGTGCCCTCAGGTACTGGACCGACTCGTTCTTGGGACGGAACTTGCGCAGGAGGAGCAAGTAGAGCTTGCGCAGTCCTTCCAAATGACAAAGGCAATCTGGGGGAGTGGGGGGGGGGGTGGATACAAAAACAGGAAAATTAGAAAACAAGGATCCATAACTAACATTTTGGTATATTAACCCTTCTACCCTGAATCCATCAAATCCTCTTTGCCAGAGTGGAGGAATTTATAGAATTGAGGTTACAGAAGCCGTTCTAGGCCATGGAATGCAGTCTGTGGGCCGTGCAGCTGCCACTGGACAAAGGCCGCTGTGCAGTCACGCGTGCAAACCGGTCAAGCGAGGCACGATAATCCCAGCGTCAAGTGGTTAAGTTAGAAATGGGAGTGCAAAAGCCTTTAAACTCGATAATCTCAAAAAGTGATTGACGTCCTTTTCCTTGGCACACAAAGGGTTAATCTCAAGATTAAAACCCTGTGACAGGTAGGATACTCACTCATGAAGTTACTCAGACTCTCTCGCTCCTCGGTTCCGAGTTCCTTCTCCATGAACCGCCGAGTACTCGACAGGATTTGCCTCAGACTGGCGACAAGAAGATACAATCTGAGAAGAGAGTGAACAAAAACAATGTGCTCAAGAGAAGACTAAAGTATTCGATTATTTAAACGTGGCCTTGATCAACTATTCAAATATTACAATCTGCCAATTAAGTTTCGCAGCTGTGAAGATGATTTACGACTAAAGACGGCACCCTACCTTCTGAAGAGGATGTTGGATTTACTGTCGGCCGTCGCGTCGCCGGTAGCGAGGGTGAAACTCTCCCACGTGTTCAGAGTGACGAACATGAGATACGTGACCACCATGCTGGACAAATTATACCTGCGTTCAAAGAAGTAGAAAGAAGACTTCAAATTCCTTGATTTCTTTACAGTTGTTGTCATCTTAAAACGTAGATCTCATGATAGTTTAATACGGGTGAAATGACAAAAATTAAACAAGCTGCTTGTTTTTATCATCAACAATAAAAAAAAGATTAGTGTTGTTTCAAAGAAGAAAAATGCGCCTTTAACTTGTTGAATAACCACTTCACAATTTTTGAATTACTTGTGGCTGGACAACAATTCACCATCGAAGTGATTACGTAAGATCTGGCACGGCAAATATGGCCACCACTCACAATGGACTCAAGTATTCTCTGAGCATTTTTGTGTTGTTTCGTACATTGGAAAAGAATCTCAAGGTCTGACTTTTATTTGTGTGATTACAGCTCACAGCGAAACAGCTGACCGTTGTAAGGTAACATTTATTGACCAATTTTCCAAAAACGATTCACTTCACTTTGAATACACGTACAGTACCATTGGATTATGTACATGTAACACTTCTCGCTCACTACTATGTAAAACTTCGATAGTGAATTCTGTTTTCTCAGGTAGGCTGATTCCCGCCCTACAATCAGGATAAAGTAGGAACATCTGCTCGCAAGGCTGTTTTGATATTGACCTAAAAACATTTTTTAGTTCCAGACACCAAAAAAAAAAAAAAAAAAAAATGGAAAGTTTGGAGTTGGAATGAAACATGCCCAAAAAAATGAATTTGTTGAAGCGTATGGTCACAGATCTGAAAATGGTGAATTTCCAACGGCAATCAAGGTTTACCTGACGTCACTGTAACTGATGCAGGGCAGCGACGAGAAGGGAAGAAAGTAGGACATACACCACAAGACGTAGCAGTCGTTAACACGCTGCAGAAGATTGTCCTGAAAAAGAAATCAGTCAGAAAATAAACAACATGATTATTCTATATAATCAATCTTTCCATCTAGTATGTGTGGTCTAGCGGTGGAGCACAGAATTCATGATCGTGAGGTTGTGGGTTCGAGCCCCGCCGTGGCCATGCGTGTTGTGCCCTTGAGTAAGGCGCTTTACCTCAATTACTCCTCTCAACCCAGGTGTTAAATGGGTACCGGCATTATTCAATGCTGGGAAGGTAACAGACTCGCTGTGGAGGAGGTGTGGCGGTCCCCCACAGCAGCATATGAGTCTGGCCCAAACGCTTAGAAAGAGAGATGGCACTCCGTTCCTGTGAACACAGGTTCGTCCACTTTAGCTTTACTTTACTTTTATTCACTACATAGCAATTTTAACAATCAATCTCTCCATCCAGTACATAGCAATTTTAACAAGAACAGAAGTCTTGAAGCTGTACGAGGACCAACAAGTTTTGAAATAACTCTCCAATTAGCTCACCTGCGATAATAGAATCAATCGGTTCAGTCCGTGCTGACAAAACCTCACGGCAAACTTACACAGCCGGTTTCTGGAAGTCAAGAAGGAAAACGATTTGCTACTCACAACTTTTAATGATAAATATACTTTAATTATTGGGTTCTGGCCATCCGCAACATCACAAGCTATGGGAAAGCAGTGTCTCTTGAGCAATTACCCCTTTGGGGGTGTGGCATACTTTTTCATAAAAAAAGGGGGCATATTCCAAAGATGGGCTTGCGGAAGCCCATATGCATTTCAGGTATACATTCCGTGAAACTCTCAGGATCACCTATGGACACCTCAACAAGTCCAAAAAAATTGCTTGGCGCTTTTCTGGAATTTTTTTGTCTCGTGATTTAATAGCACTTGGGTGAGCTGTGTCCAAATGCTAAAAGGAAAAGCGAAATTATCTGAATCATTTTTTTTCTCTGGTGACACCACTTTATTTGGCTATGTCTGAATGAGGAAATTATGAAGGTGACATTTTTTGACCGACAAATGTTAGAGTAATTAAGAAACTTAGCACAACGGACTACACTATTGAGAATGTTGCCTGCGCTGGAGTTTCAAATGTTCAACTTGATATGACCTTACCTTAATAATTCCTGCTTCCTGCCAGTTCCGTCCATGGACGTGCTGCTCGTACTGAAAGACGAACCGGTCTCTGACGAACTGGTGAAGGACGACGAACTGTTATCTGAGGATACGCTAAATGTCGAATCGTTCCCCGACGTCCTGCTGTCGGTATCGTCCTGTTGCAAGGAATCACATCTGGACATTAGCAATATTTAAGTAAAAAGGAGACCTGTCAATAAATACAGGGAGAACTTGTGGACAAGTTTATCCGTAAAAGGCCATGCAGATTTTGAACAACTTTTCCAGAATCTTCCCAGCAGCTGATGTCATGAAACAGTGCTTAGGATTTAAGCAACAGATTTGTTGCGCAGCTGCGCAACAAACTTACAATAGATTCGAAACTTGGCCTAGCTACGTAACATTTTTAAATAATTTAAGCATCTTGGGACGAGGGTAGTTAAATCATTTACGGAGGCTGTTTGTGTGTGATTTCTGTTTGGTCATGAAACAGTCGTTGAGTCGTCTCCGCCTGCCATTTTAAAAATAGTTTTGACTGACTTTCTTAGGAATCGTGTGGCAACTCTAAGAATTCTGTTACGGAAAAAGAGTAGTCCAGTTCTAACACAAAGCTGTGAGTGTCTTGCATGAAGTTTGATAACTTCAGCAATGACAGGCTCCATGACAATCACGAAATTGCCTGTAAAAGAGTTAATTTTAAGTCACTTACGCCACCTAAAATTATTGTGCAAGTTCACCATAATGCGTTGCGTAAAGTCACAGACTTACGCACTATGAAACTTAACTGAAATGTTGCGCAGCGTGAAATGTTGCGCAACTTACGTAACAAATTACGGCGCAAGTGGAGTAACGCCATTGCGTAAAGTTTCGTAAAATCGGCTGCAGATTTCATACCTCTTCTGATGCCTGGCTGTCTGGGCTTCCACGGGGATCCTCTCTCGGCCTGCAGAGATATTCTCTCGGCCTCTTGGAAGAGTTGTTCTCGCTCGTCGTCTCTGTCGTTGCGGGTGGTGGCGACGCATCCACGCTCCGCGGGGACTCCTTCCCCGAGCAGGTCGAGGAGTCATCAGCGAGGGCGAACCCCGTCAAGGAATCTCTCAAAGAATCCTCGTCGGTCGAGAGATCCCTGGGAGATGGCGGCACCCCCGGCGACGAATCAATCCCGCTGCTGCTACTACTTGTCTCCGAGCTTTGACCTCCAACATCATCGCCGTCGTGGCTAGTAACAGGTGCGCCACCACCTTTTACCGTCTCACTGTTCTCATCGTCGGCTTTTTCGTCCGGATGCTTCTCGGCCGACAAACCTGTATCGCTATTAGAATCCGTGGCAAAACCCTCCGACAGGGGGAAGCCAGAGTCACTGCTCGAATAACCCAAGGGTTCACTGCTTCCAGAGGAAATGTTATCGTCCAGCGTGTGAATCTGAAAGGCAGAGCAGCCGTTTTTTGCAAGGGGTGGGCTTGACTCCCTCAAAGTCTTCCACGGTGACTTTACGTCGACTTCAACGTTCTCTGCGCCCGTTTGTTCAGGACTTGTACCGCTTGACTGCGTTTCTTGCGACGCAGGTGCAAAGAGAGTTCCTTTCTCGTACAGCTTAGCGGCTCGCTTGACTAAATCTTGAGACATCTGAAGTGACAAAAAGGAAAGCCGTGATCAAATACTCAAAAAATAAATAAAACACCGCCAGTTGTTTGGAGCAAGTTGTCACATAACCAAACAACTAAAATTGTAAATGTTTCCAATAATGAGGTATTGAATGACCAAACTGAAATAAACTTCCATTATTTTATTTAAGAGTGAAGTTAATTCTACTTTGCACGTTTAAGTTACTGACATGTGAAACAATCTTTGACATTCAATTTTAAATCTTTTTTTTTTTTTTTTTTTTTACCTGATCGCGAAACATAAGCCGGACGACTTGTACCATTGCTGAAATCCAAATCTCCTGCAAGAAAAATTAAAAAAAAAAAAAAAATTAACAATATCCAAATAAAAGTTATTTATTTAATTTCTTGTGATAAAACCATATTGGCCACGGTACTGGAGCTCGCTAACCTGAAGAGTGGTCTGGGTTCGAATCTTGCCGGGTGCACAATGTGGCTTAGGTTTGTCAGTTCGTCACGTGAATTTTCCAAAAAAATTAATTTGGCGTTTTTCTTTCATACTTATAACTGATATTTCCTTGACTGTCAACCAATAATTCTCATCGAAATACAAAAATAAGCATATAATTTTCGCTTAGCAGCATTCTATAAATAAGCATATAATTTTCGCTTAGCAGCATTTTATAAATGTAACCACAACAGAATCTGCTTACCGCTTCTTCTCTGCTTAGCATGCTGTGGATAATTTCACCAAAGTCGTTATCCAGCATGTGTCTGTATTAAGCAAAAATGACAAATGTAAACGTAAGATGTATGTGACTCGTCAACACAAAATGAGCATAAAGTTGGACTTTTAAAAGAAATTGAGATATTTTTATTTCTGGATTCTGCCGAACAAGAGCTTTTCAATGGTATATAACATTTGGGGTGCTGAGTTCGGTAACGGAAATATACACCGTTAACTAAATTGAAGTTGTAAATGTAGTTTTTGAGAAAATGGCATTTAGAAATACCCTGTTGTATTACAGTGAATGACACGTCGAGAAGATCCTCAAACAAACTGTTGGTTTCACTTCCGGTGTTTTCCTTGACGGGAAAATGTCACGGAAGCAAAACTAGGAGCTCACCTGACAATATCATTATTGCTCTCCATTCCGGTGTTTTCCTCGATGTGGAGTATGTTACGGATCAACACCAGGCAATCATTCATGGATTCCATGGAATCCTTGTCCATCCGGTATGATCCATGCTATAGGTTTACGGAAAAGATTGGAAAAATAAAAGGGAAAATGTACTTTACATTTCATTTATAAATAAAGTTATAATTTCAAACAAGAATGCAAAAAGTTCAGAAAGGGCTGCCGACAAAAATGTGGAAAAGCTTATTTTTGCAACCAAAATGCTGGTTCCTACATATTTTGGGTGCATATTAGCATATGCAAAGTGAATGTGATGTCATGAAGCATTCACAGCAAAATCTCCTGGAGTGCAGCATCTCACAACCGGTTTCATAAAACGTTAACCATTATTTTAAAACAACAGCTTGAGACCACCCATGTGATAGGCTCTTAACCAATAGACTTCAGTTTTCTGAGGTGCAGCCAGGCTTGTGAAGTCACACTAAGGTATTACGCATGCATTCTGGGCTCCTTTGACCAATAGGTTAACAAAATGCACACGCCTTGTCTTTAAGAACGTGTACGGCATGTAAAGGAACTTAGTTTCACCATGGATCCTCTACACAAGGATAAACAACACTCCTCTGAGCTTGTGTGCAAAATGTACGGAACGGATTGTCTACATGCGTGATATGCCACGACCGTGCACAGAACAACGCATAGAACATGTAGGACAATGCGTGCACACGCGCCCAACAGCTAGCTGGCTTCCTACAAATTTGACTGTGCAGTCATGCATGAGTGCACGTCTCGCGCACATGCGACGCCCAAACATGCATGCAGCCAGAAATTTGGGGAGTTGTTTATCCTTATGTGAAGGATCCATGGTTTCACCTAAAAAAGTGGTTTCTTATTTTCTTCTCTGAATTAGTGTATAAAAAAAACTGTCTCATGTTCTTATGAATGACAGCATAACAACTAGAGAGTGGGACAGACAGACAGACACACTAATCTTACGTGTTCTAGTTCGGTGCTCATCTGTTCCAGGATTGCCCGGACGGGCGCCTCCTGTACGAAGTGTTTCTTGATCTTCTGCAGCATGTCTTGCAAGGTGCGTCGTTGGTCCCAGTCCGCCTTGGTCATGTTGGGATGGACCGGTAAGATAACCTCCAACGGCATGGAAAGGTTCACCAATAACCTAGACAAAATGGATAATTTTTTCCAATAAACTGACTGCGTGCATTATAACAAGGCTGAAAAAAAGTCTCCGGTTTCTGGTGTGGAGCTTGGCCCAAAAGTGGGGCGGCAACGCAGTTTTTTTTTTTATTGCCCCTCCTTTTTTTTTCTTTGTATGTCGGCTGGTGTTGCAGATGACGCCTCGATCCCCTTAAAACTCTCAAAAATATCCTTCAGAGTGGAGCTTGAGGTGACCTAAAGTAAAGCAATTACGATCTCGACCGACACAACCAACCTTCGGGAAATTTGCAAGAATCAGGGAAAACGGTAATAACGTTAGACCGTACAGCGACATTGACATCGTGCATGAGCTGCCAGGCTGGTCATTAGTCTGTTACCTTACATATTGCGCTAACTAAAAAGCGTTTACAGGTTCCAGATACACGACCATTGCTCCCTCAGTCTGGCTTCCACACGCACAATTGCGAAATTCCAACACCGTCTGCTAATGGTGCCCGACTAAATTTAGTGCAAAATATATTATATATAAAATATATATGGGAGCCCAGAGAGCCCAGAGAGGCCACCTAAAGCTTACTCGATTGTAACCCCATCTAAAAACATGTTACAATTGTGCAGCAGCAGGATTCCAGTCAAACCAGTGAGTTTGGCGCCCTTTTTTTTTTTGCCTAAGAAACTAACATGTGAAGAAGAAAACAAAATTCAAATATAAATTGCAACTCTTACCTAACAATGGCTTGGAATGCTTCGACGTTGTCCTTTGCAGCAGAGAGTATAGGCAATAAATCCTAGAAAATATAAAGATTGACAAACATTTCAAAAATATGAACCCCAAAAATGGAATATTTCTTTTAGTGATTAAATGGCATTTAAAAAAATATTTTTGGGGATTTTCTTTATATTTATCTGCAAAATCAATCTAACAGGTTTTACAAATGAGTTAAATGCATTTAAATAAGGAATTTTTTATAACACTTTCTTGCAAGATATTTCAAAACATCATTTTCATTCTCTTGACCAAACAACGTTTTTGTCAAAAACAAATTAGAATTAGTTTTGAAGCTACAATCCTGGCCAAATCTCGCTGGGCCCCCAACCCCCGGCCCCCGTTCAATGTTGTCTCTCATTGCGCGGTGTGTGCTCCATCAGCTGGAGAGAACAACATTGACCGGGGGAGCGGGGGAGCGAGTGACCGTGGCAGGCTCAGGAAGTGTCCCAACCTTTTGGCCGGGATTGTAGCATTTCAATCTTTCAATCAAATCTTACCGCTTCTAAGACCTTGGAGTTGGCGATGTTGACGCGCACCGGCCGGGTCACTTTGTTCTCCAGCTTGAGATTGTCCAGCATCTCTTCGAGAACATCTGAAGGAATTAACGGGGCACATCCATGACATGAATTTTACACTACAATATTTTTTTCTGCAAAAAAAACATTCTGTTGAAAGGCATGAAAACTACAAGTCATCCTTTCTGTTTGAAAATCAAAAAAGAATCTCTTATTAGTCACAGAGTATACCTTTTTAATTCATTTAAAATCTTCTGTGCTTTTCTTTTCGCAACTGAGGGCGCTGTTGCTGTGATGTCATATAAGGCACGTGCTTCTCAGTTCAGGGGATTTCTGTTTTAAATTGTGATGATTGGGTTGTTTGTTTCCTTTGTAGACATCACTTTTCTGACTATTTGGTTTGTATAAGCAGCGAATGTTTTTCATGAATACATCAAATCCTGTTGACATAAAAAAAAAAAACGATGGCGAAGTTCCGGCCAATTAATTCCTGTTTCCGTGGCAACTGTATACGGCAGCATAAATTTCCATTTTAAAAAATGAGGCAAACACACGGCCTTTTCCTGTCACTATGGTAACTATGTAAGTGGATCAAAATTACCATTTCACTGCACTAGACTCAAAGTGCCTGGGGCATTGTGAGAGTTCCCATTGCCATGGTTACAATGCAAATAGGACAGGGGCTCTTTATCCGACATAATCACGGCAATCACTGCAGCATAAAAAAATCCCAAATTTACAATTTTAATGACTTTCATGACCACGTGAATTATAAGACCTGGGAATCACAGAGGTACAGAACAAATTGTGTACAAATTTTGCTAGTTGCACGGAACACATTTTTCTGAGGGGCACATTTTGTGCAACTTTCTACTCCTCTTAAATGTATGAAAACTATTTGACATCCTTTTGGGGTTAATTTTATAGTCTAGGGGCTAAACGTTAAGGTTTGATACGCGATAACCCGCCGCCGCGAAAACCCACCGCTGCGAAAGGGCGTTATCACGACCAACCAGTATCATCCACGAACCCTCAGTAACAATGTCTCGGCCAATTCGTATTGGTTGTGTAATGCGCGCGGCCGCGCGCACCTGTTTGGCCTAATATATGCAGCGGGCATTCAAAATAATTCATAGTACTTCCGAAGCAAACTCGCAAATTTCTTCCAGTAATTATGTAAAAGATGCAGCAAGACTTTTGTGCAATTTCACTGGTCAGCTCTTTTGTTGTGTGTAGTATGTGTGGGGCTGAAAATGGACCGTAATTGCCTGCAGAAGTCGCGCATGCGCACTAGTTTCCCTAATTTTCAGGGGGAGATTTTAGGACTTGGCCTAGACGTTGTTACTAACGGTTCGTGGATGACATTGGTTGCCCGTGATAATGCCCTCTTGCGGCGGCGGGTTATCGCGTATCAAACCATAACAGCGAAGTGGATTTGATTCCTAACAGAATCGTGACTCCTGATTTGAAATCAGAATCAATGCCAACAATTTTGGAATCGTCCAAGCCAAGCCTACCCTGCGCCATGCAAGGCCCAAAATCTCCAAAACCACAAAACTAACATTCAAAACCTTGTGAAAAAAAGTTTAAAACATAGATTTACTTGTTCAACAGACTCACGGCTGACTTTCTACTCACCTTCGCAGTATTCGGAGATGATGTAAGCGTCGCCTTCCATGTGCCCCAGGCTTGAGGCGATGGAGTTCAGGCCTCCAGATGCCATGATTAGCATCTCCATATTGACAGCTTACTTTAGGCAAAACGGGAAAAAAATAATCCCAATCAACTCTTTATGTTGCAAACATTGAATATTTGTGAACGTGGAAAGAGCCTAGTAATAATGTCAGAATATTTAATTTGTACCGTGAAGTATTTTACTTGAATTAAAACACTTTAAACTGAAATTCCATACACAAAATAAAATTGCAATGTAAAAAAAAATTGCTTACATGACTAGTTGGACTGCATCAGGGCCAATACAGGGCGAGTAAAAAAAAAAACGAAACCCAAATGTTGGGACCATTGTTTTAGGGAAGTTCTGCATGTGTAGCATTTTCAAAATAAGCTGTTTTTTAGTACAAAAATCATTCAAATCACTTATGTACTTTTTTCCAGTTACTGAATTTTAAACACAACCGCCGTTTAAAGGTTCTGTCAACGGATCACAAAAAAGTTCAGAGTTCTTTCAACAAAACGAAACAAATCACATGGGGATGTGTGTGAATTGTTTTCATTTTGCTGAAAGAACACTGAACTTTTTTGTGATCCGTGGACAGAACCTTAAAACGGTGGGTGTGTTTAAAATTCCGTAACTTGAAAAGTACATAAGTGATTTGAATGATTCTTGTACTAAAGGAAAGCTAATGAATTGGGCTTTCACATCCTAGATTTTGAAAATGCTACATGCAGAACTTCCCTGAAACAATGGTCCCGACATTTGGGTTTCGTTTTTTTTTACTCACCCTGTACACAATCATTGTGCACAGCATTCTATGTGGCATCTCACTTTGTTCATTTTTGTTGGCTTGACAGTGAACTAAATGGGAACTTCTGGTAAAAATAGGAAAACCATATTTCGGTTTGTAAAAAAATAGGATTTATACCCCGATTTTGAAATCTCCAATTTTTCCCACCACTACAAATGTTAGAATTATTAAACCAGTTGTACCTATTTTTGTAGCCTCCTCTTAAGAATTAACGATGCTGCTGAAAGCGAGATGAAATACTGCGTCTTTTTTGCTTGGAATGTGTCTCTCTGCAAGTAAAATATTTGACTGACAGTTCAATTTGCGGTACATACATGTTGCTTTGTCGGGTAGCTGTAATTAAAGGGAATGTACAACATTTGCTTTTGCTGCAATTTTCAGAAATAAATGGATTGGGAGGATTAGTATGTTATAGCAAATATTGTTATACTGACTTGTTTCACGTTTTGGGTTCGTAGATGCTGGAAAAACCAAGATACCAATCATGTTCTAGTAGTGTGGTTCCCTGACCCCACTTAAGATGAAACGGAGCAATTTATAGACTTTGGGGACTTGTAAGATCAGAGAATCAGTCTAGCAGGCTTGTAGTCTTCACAGGTCTGTAATCAATTACAAAGAAAATGCAGACGAACTAAATATGAAAAATTAGGAGCACTTTTTTGAAAAAAAAAGCCAGTTTAAATACGGTTTTTCTTGAAAATGTCAGCACACCAGGAGCCACAACTTTACTACAGGATGCTTTAGACTGTCATTCCCTACAATCCAGTAAGATATATTTCGTGGTAGTTTGATCATTTTTGATGTTTGCAAATGTTGTATTTTCCCTTTTTAAGACCCAGTACCAGTAACTGGAGCGCTGTACCTTTTTTCCCCTACGGTTTGTAAGGTTCATCCAAAAAGACTGCAGAAATTCTGTTTTAGGCAGTGAATCTTTGACCTCTGGCACACTATATCACTTTGTTTTAAAATTCAATTCAATGATTGTTTCACAACATTTCACAACATTAAGAACAACAATGTATAATAAATTGAAAACATTATACCAAAACTTAAAAAAACTTTATGGAAAAAATAAAAATCTTTTAAATAAAACCACTGACATGACTGAATATTGTGAACATGGTGAATAAAAATGGTTAAAAACCACTGAAAATAACCCCAAAAATTCACTGCGCAGAGCCCCATAGTTCTAGGGGTAAAATGAAGGTTTCATTAGACAAATAGGAAAAGACATGAACATGATGAATCTGGGACAGAGAAACATATCCAATGAATTAGAAAATACTTTGAAAATGCAATTGGCTCTCCGACTTTTTACACAACCAACGAAACAACCAAAGAAAGAAGTGACGTCTGAAGTTTATAAACAGTTACATATCTAAATACTTACCAAATTCTTTGGTGCTTTTGTAGAAAATTCACATCCTATTCCCCAAAACAAGCATGATCGCCACACTGATTGCGAACATTTTCCATTTCACGATCAAGTTTTGCCTAGGTAAATCAGTCAAACAGCGTCAGCTCAGTTGTTGATTTGAGTTTGACGGCAACCAATAAAATGTTTCTGACTAAATTCTCCACAAAATACTTCTTGCGAGGATTCCTATTCCACAAGACGAGACCGCAGGTACGAGTGAAACGTCTTGGTCGTAAGCCTCCTCTTCTGATGAATTCAGGACACTTGCAAATATGATTTTATTGACATCGTTTTCACCACGAAGATTCAGAGCATTGACATTGAAGGTTCGTGTGTTGCATAAATTGGCATTTGACGAAAAAGAATTGGAGTACGGTGCTCCTGAAAAACCACATATATTTTATATCGCCCTTTTCGATTCAAACGTCTTTCTGGAAAATATCCTGTGTACAGTATCAAAATCAATCCCGGTATGAATAATGTATTCATTAAAAAACAACAACGAGCAAAACGAACCCCTTTTTGCACAACAGCATGCTTTAGTTGCCGTGCTGGTGGTCCTCTGTTTTGGCTGTTAGAAGCATCCGTAGCCACTGCTGATCTTTCGCGTGACAACATTGTACACGTGTTTCTCCTGCACGTGTATGTTGCAAAGAACTCGCACCAAACAGCCGTAGATATTTGAGAGCACTGTACTGCAGGTTGACGTGCTCCGTACTATACTATTGTGTAAATAAAATATTCGCCTCCAGGCTGCATTCATGGCCGGAAGCATCGATTTATTCATGAGAACAAAATCATTCATGTCATCCAAGACGTCCCAGGCTCCGTAGTAAATTTGAGAATGTAAATTCGAGATGCAATGTATTTGAGATGACAGTCACATCTAATGCAAACTGCACTGATCGTTCGCTTCAATTCTCATTCTCAATGGGGCGAACAATTTTGCGGAAAAAACATATAGACCTAAAAAAGACAAAAACCAGCCGACAGAAGTTAGCAATTCAATTCACCCGGAACTTGAACTCGTTGCAATTTGACGAAACCTTATTATTTTTGTTCGAGAAGCGACACTATTAATTTGTTAAGTTTACTTTCTTATTCCTCCCCGCCCGGTCTTAAGGAGGAGTTTTCGCGCATTGTGTGTGTACTGTGCGAGTACCGGAACAATGGGAGGTACCCCGAAAGGAATGCCCACCGACTTGCAGGGTACCGTTTTGGTACCCCATAAATTTTCACGAAATATATATACGGATTTTACTCAAAAACTAGGAATTTCCAAGGTGGGTTGATCGGTCGCAAATGGAAGAGTTTTAGAAAAGGGATATTAATAAGTCCGAATTTCAGCCCAGGAAATTAATTTTGGTTAAAATAAGAGCATTTTAAAATTTAGTGTGCGACATTGCAAAATTTTAGTACACGTGAACAAAATAAGTACCCCACTCATTTGCCTATGTAAGGGTGGATGTGTGGGTGTGGGGGGGGGGGGATAAACATCTCCCGTTTCTCTCTGCACGTGACCAGATAACACGTGCACCTTTGTCATCACTTGTTATATTTTGTTCAAGGCAGAGATTTAAATCGCGCAATAATTTCCCAGGGGTGATTTTACGGGCGATTGTCATTCTGATTCACCTGGGAGCTTTAGGCCTACGTTACCGCACGGCGCGTGCTAATTTGCCACGTTTTTTCAGAGAGCAACGCGCACGTGTTAGTTTGGACTTACGGTTCAGCGGTTTTTGACTTACATCATAGCGATTTTAATCTTATTAGCCATTAGCACGGCGGCCGAGGTAGGACGGAGAGGGGGGGGGGGGAGGGGAAACAGTGCAAGTATAATTACATCACCCATGTACCCGAACGCACTGGCAAAGTTACCCGTAAACACTGGAACACTGGCTGCCTTATTAATTGTGGTTGCAAAAGGGGGGAATTAAAGCTAAAAAACATATAAAAGACATATTTCGACTCAATTAAATATTTTCAAACAAACATGATTTATTTCATCCTTGAAAAATAATTCGCCCAACATTCTTCTTATATTATCACTTAAAATCTCTTTTTTATTTATTTATTTATTTATTTATATATTTATTTAGTTCCCCAGCCAACTTAACATACAGCAAATAGCCGCCAATTACAGGCTGAGTAACAATACAAATTTATGATAAAATTACAATTATAAGAAATATTTGAAGCAAGTAAGCAACTAAACTTGCTTTTCAAAACTTGCTTTCGATCAAAATCACAGCCCATGCTGCCTCAGTTGCGGCAATCGAGGTCACATGCATATTCATACACAATTATTAAGAAATATATACACAATATAAATCTTTTACTTTTGCCTGCATGCTTTGATGCTGTACAAACGTGGTTAACGAATTTTAAATTTGTTTGTTTGTGTTAACGAAAATACTACTAAGTTTATTTTTTTCAGATTTCCCCTTAGATTTCCCTGTTTTAACCGACTAACACAGTTTAACTTGAGATAAAATCCCCATATTTCGAGTTGCACCTCGAAAAAACAGATGGTTTTTTTCACTTGCTGTTTTCCTAGCAATATAAATGTTATTCACTTTTGAATGGGACATTGAACCAAAAAAAAAATCATCGATATTTAGTTATTGAATTATTTCTTCACAAATTATGCCCGCCAGACAATTCGCCTCTCGCAGGGCGTGTCATTTTGTGCACAAATCGAAAGCCCTTTATCAGAGGGCTGCAGACGCCCAAAATCGCAACGAAGTAGTATTTCGTTAAAGCAACACAACTGAAAATTCGTGGCTAAAAAAGAAAAATCAATTTCTAAAGCATGGGGTATAGCCTCGATCAATCAAGCCCCGCCCCAAGCCCCGCCCCTGACGCTTTGACCAATCACATATTTGTTGACGTGCGTGCACGTCACTCATCTCAATGTCCCTATTATGGTGCACGTGCGTATGGTTTGGCTTGCGCACGTGTTCGTGAACACGTGCGCAGTGGGCGGAGCTTACTATCTATTCTCCCATTGTAAGGGTGTGTATCAAAAAAAAATATGCAAACAAAATATTACGGAATGCCAGACGTAGTGTAACTAACATAGATTATAAAGTTATGGTTTGAAAGATACGCCTTTCCACTTTAAAATGAGACATCAAACTTCCAAATCTGATAATTTTTGACAGAGTTATGAGTAATTTTCCAAGAGAGGTCAAATTGACCATGGGACCAAGTTTTCAATAATTTTAGACATTGGGACTAAAAAAAAGTAGTAATTTCTTCTGTGTAGATATTTGCCCGGCCCACACAAATGTGTGTAGCGAGTAAACACAATTTTAAACACTCTCTTGCAATCACCTCATGCTAAAAATGTTTAGTAATACATGTAGTAATTTCTCCGGTGGGTCTGTGAGCAGTTTATAAAATGTTATAAAAAAGGGGGCATGGTACGCCAAATCAACCCGTGACGTCATTGAATATTATTGAGCGGCGCTCGAGGGTCAGTACTTAAAATTATTATGCATAGACGTCATATTTTTCGGTTGGACTGCGTCCCTCCAGCGCTATGTAAACACGCACTCGACTTTGGGGTTTTAAAGAATTCAGGATACAACTTGCCGCAGGCTACAACTTCTTAAATATACATTCTACCTGCGCTTGACAGTTTTCATTTTGATAGATATTAATATATCTTGTAGTATGAATGCTACATGTTCAGCTACGGGCGTTATACGCACACGAACGTACGAACGTGTGCACAAATGTCGGAATGTTTTTGCGCACATACCGGACATTTAATCAATATCACGTCTGTGATTGGTCGAGACACCTAAAGGGGAGGGACTTAATGTATCGGTCGACAGAGTAGCCACAACCAATCAAAAACGACTTCGTGCTTCGAGTTGGGCTCCATAAATTATCCTTTATAAATCGCACAAAATGTAAATTTCTTAGTGTACGATTTTTTTTTCTTCATAACAAAATACAGATTAACGGCATGAAAAATACTGAGCACAACACATAAGGAAAAAAATGTTCAAATCGGAAAGAATGTCGCATTCTGACGCCACTTTTTTCATCACTACATAATTACAAGGACAGTCAGTCATTGCAAAAATGTTTAAAAGACATGAATCTGGGACTGAGAAACATTTCCAATTTTGTTAGAAAATACTTTGAAAATGCACTCGACTCTCCACAGACTTTCTACAAAACCAAAAAAGTGGCGTCTGGATAGTATAGTACATTCTTTCCTCGAAATCTTGAAAATGCCTTAAAGAAAATCGAGAGGATCATTAAACCATCTGTTACAAATGCATTTTTATTTAATACAATATAGTCAGAAAATTTACCAGAAATTGCCTTTTTCCCATTCCAACAGTTTTAAAACAAACACACACCAAAAATTCACTATTTTAAGTTGAACAAATCATATTTAAAATCAAGTGAAAATCATCAACGTTTCGACTTTTAACACTTGGAATACTCCAAGAAAATTCTAACTAAAATACCAAAACCTGCCTCGTATACCTTGTCACCAATAAATAAGTATTTTTTTTTTACACGAGTTGTTTGTAAGATTGAACACTCTGCTCTTTGACTTTAATTTAAACAAAGAAAGACTTGCCACAACTGAAGTACAAGTACTGCCCTAAAATAAGTTACAAAATAACAAACAAAAAGCTAATTAAGCTGGTCACGTTTCCCGACAACAGAGGGCGGGCACTGTTGCTGTGATGTCACTTCAGGAAGACACTGTTCGGATCAGGATTTTGGGGTTCAAATTGTGAACCCAAAAATTAGTTTATTGAAAACATCTGCGCGAAAATTTGCTCATTTCAATAAAATGCTTAGTTGTCTTAAAAAATTACCTAATAATAAAGCCTTGATTTATTTTTAAGACCATGTTTTTCTGTTTACTTGAAACTACCTGTTTCCATGAAATGCTTTCGGTTATTTTCACAAATTTACGTAAAAATAAAGTCTTGATGGCAATAAAATAGTTTGTTGCTATAAATAAAAAGCACACAGAAGGTACAAGTTTCTTCCTGAAAAAATATCATCATTGATTTTAACGTTTGATTATACATCTCTATAGAAATGCATATATAAATTGATATATATAAAATTCATATCCACATTCAACACAAATGTTGTTTCCATCTTGAAAAACAAAACGAAAGACAACTGTTTATTTTTAATTTACTTTTTGTTAAGTATTCATAAAATACATTCATGTGCAAAATTTAAACTGGGTATCATTTGACACATTTTCATTCATTCAAAATTATTTATGTTGTGACGGAATCAGCAAGATGTATATAATAATATTGGGTTTTTCCCGTCACTGATGTCGTTTTATAATAAGACACGATATACTTACTGCAGTAGTGGTTGCTACTTTAGACTCGAACCAGCCAGCCGACCATGGCTGGCTCGGTGATCGAGCAGTTAAGACATTTGCACTAGTCGTGGTTCGAGTCCCACTCAAGCAGTTTGTGATTATTTTTCTCACAATCACTCGGGACAACACTGCGTATACAGTATTTAAACAAGCTCCAATTCGGGTGATTCACAATGCAGAGCGCCACCAATAGTTTGCCACGGGGAGTGTTAATTTTTCCCAGTGCATTGTGGGAGATGGTCGACAAATTCGCAGCGCGGGACATTTGAAATTGTTCGGTTTTTTTTTTCGGTCAGTAGTTTCGTAAGCGTATGATTCGAGTATATGTTTGCCCATTTCTTTTCTTTGTATCAATATGGTGATTATTGGCAAGGCGACGGAACGCTTTGCCCCAATCTATAACAAATTAGCTCAAGTGTCTACCGACACTCATTCAAATGGGCCATATTTTGTCGACCGTAAACTTGAAAAGTTGACTCTCCATGGCAAACTCTTGGTGGCGCACTGCATTGTGAATCGCCCGAATTGAGCCGAGATGCTGGGGGCCAATGAATGCATGTTCATGCATGAGTCACGTGACAGTGCCATGTAATTTCTGGAAGGAGTAGTGTTTCGAGTAAAAAAAAAAAAAATCAGGTTTTTTGACCCCAGTGACCCCATGATGACCTTTGACCCCAGTTTGGTCATGTGACATGTTGGGGCTGGACTGCTGATACTTTTGACAAAGTTTGGTTGAAATCTGTCGAAGTATGTAGGAGCAATAGACAAAGACAATGTTTGTTACTAACTAACGGACTTACGGGGAGACATGTTGATTCGTTCAGCTGCTATCCCGCAGCTAAAAATAAATCAGCTAAGGGCAAAACCAGACACTGAAGTTACATCACCCCGACACAAAATTCAATCTTATAAGTACTTTGGTTGCAGTACCCATTTCTATATCAGTTTCGGACTATCCAGCCGACCCCAGCATGCTCGGTGGTTAACATGTCTGCACTAGTACACACGAGGTGGTGGGTTCAAATCCCACCCGAGCCAGCCTGTAAAAAATAGCTCTTGCACAGGACGGAGTTCAAGACATCATTCAACAAACTTGACCGACAATTCTATTTGGTCTGGTCACCCATGGCCGCCATCATTGCACTGAAATACGACGCCGGGTTGGCAAGCAGCTTGGACGGTGTGTCGAACTCCACCAGCTGCGGAGAAACAGAACGATCGAAATAGTTTTATTCAAGACACATCATACATATTCATGAGCCAAGAGCATTACTTTCATTGGTCAATATTTGGACGGTGAGGTGAATCTAACTCCAACAGCTGAGAGAACAGAATGAGCAAAATAGTTTCATTCACATCTCATACATATTCATGAGCCAAATGCATTACTTTCATTGGTCAATATTTGGATGGTGAGGTGAATCAAACTCCAACAGCTGAGAGAACAGAATGAGCAAAATAGTTTTATTCACATCTCATACATATTCATGAGTCAAAAGCATTACTTTCATTGGTCAATATTTGGACGGTGAGGTGAATCGAAAACTCCAACAGCTGAGAGAACAGAATGAGCA
Organism: Patiria miniata; assembly: GCF_015706575.1. NCBI lineage: Eukaryota > Metazoa > Echinodermata > Asteroidea > Valvatida > Asterinidae > Patiria > Patiria miniata. The sequence continues at coordinate 2,041,836 of NW_024037056.1, read as the reverse complement.
AAATAGTTTTATTCACATGTCATACATATTCATGAGCCAAAAGCGTTACTTTCATTGGTCAATATTTGGGCGGTGAGGTGAATCGAACTCCAACAGCTGAGAGAACAGAATGAGCAAAATAGTTTTATTCACATGTCATACATATTCATGAGCCAAATGCACCTCTTCCATTGGTCAATGTTCTAATGCATCAGGGAAATAATATGTAAATTCTTCACAAAGTTTACGGAGAAGTAGTGTGAAAATATTTTTTTGTCATTTTTTTTTTTAAACTGTGAAAATGTATCTTCTTTTTTCTCAGCGCAAAGCATGCAGCTTTCTGTTGAAAGTGCAACAGTTTGATTCTAATCATTGTGAGAAAATGATAGTTAATTTCTTTGTTTCTGGAAAATTTCAGCATACTAGGCGCGATGATTTCACAAGATGCATGATCCTATTATTTACTTTCAATCAAGTGGGATATTGCATGATATTTTTGACAGTTTCGTTTCTGGATGTTTGAAAATGGTGTCTAGTACCTTTAACAGTCAGGTTGGCGTAGCGGTACTTTCCTCGCCTTCCACCGCTGTGACCCGGGTTCGAATCCCGCCTGGGCCAATATGTGGATTGGGTTTTCAGTCCCTGCCTGATTCCGTGGGTTTTCCCCAGAATATTGTTCTAGGGTTTTCCTCTCACCTCTAAAACTGTCACTTCTTCTCATTGTCTTCTCTCTACAGGTTTCTTCAGGCTTGCGAGCTACAGTGCCTAGGGTGCTTTTGAGGAATCCTTGGTTTCATTACCAGAAATGATTAATTATAATTAATTAATTAATGGATCTTTAAGTACTAACAGGAGGTTCTAGTATCTTTTCTTTTCTTGTTTTTTAATTTGAGTTCTTACCCTTCCGTCACTCAGAACCAGAATCCTGTCGGAGTCTAGGATTGTATTGAGTCGGTGCGCGATGGTGAGTATAGTACAATCGGTGAACGCTTGCCGGATTGTCTGCTGGACCAAACTGTCTGTTTCAGTATCGATGGCCGCTGTGGCTTCATCTAAGATTAAGATCTAGACAGATTGAAAAAAAAACAACTTTAGCATGTCAAACAAGAGAGAATTTCGTTAATCTTGCGTTCTCCTACTCCTAGTCTATGGAATATCCCCTGGACAGCGAAGGTCTGTGATATGCGAGCAGATTCGGTGATTAATTATGCAAAACAAGACAGCGTCTTGACCTCGAGATTCTGACCATTCAGCGGGCGCCTTCTATATCCAGTCCTCGGTAACCCGGTGTTGTATTACAAAAACATGGCATCCACATTGACCAATCAAAGGCTAAGTCCACATTTCTGATCTAACTGACGTCACAGTTTCCAGAGTCGACTCCGTTTGGCTGGCGCGCCTGATCGTATACAATTTGCATGTTGGAGTTTATCAGACTTTAGATCGTGGGTCTAAAAGCATGTATGTCCGAGTCTCAGACTAATTGCTCTTCAACAACAAATTTGAATTGTTTTTTTCTATTCATAAACTTTAACTTGCATGTTGTTTTTTTCAACCAAAACCTTTCCCTTTTCCTTTTTTGGACATCTGCAGCCCTTTTCAAAAAAGATTTTGTTTTGGGTACAAACAGATCCGCTTTGCGAGCAGACTGGCTCCCGGTCCGCACATTACGATACCGATAGTGGGGCAGGAACCAGCCCACTCGTGAGAACAGAATTATTGTCTGGCAGCCAACAATTCGAAATTGTAAAGTAAAAAATTCAATAACTAAACATGGGCCGATTTTTTTTGGTTGATATCTCATTTCAAAGTGAATATCTTTTATATTGTTAAAAAAATAGCAATTTCAAAAGAAATCAACTTTTCGGGATCGATATCTCATTTCAAAGTGAACGACTTTTGTATCGTTAGAAAAAAAGCAATTTCAAAAGAAATCAACTTTTCGGGATGAAATTAGAAAATATCACAGGAGACGCAACGTTAAAATCACAAGTTAACTGCTCATCGACTAACGGTCCAGCGCTAGATACAAGGAAAGAGCGCCCTCAAGTGTTGGGTAAAGATCGAATGGCTACCTTGCTGTTTCGGAGCAGAGCTCTGGCCATGCACAGCAGTTGCCTCTCCCCGACCGAGAAGTTTTCTCCGTTTTCGACGACAGGCGCCTCGAGTTGCTGATCGAGACCGCTGATCTGCAAGACACATAACAAATAGAGATCCTAATTATCATCATCAATTCATCAAGAATCGACCATCGGTGTTCGACTCGTGTGCCGTGGTACATGGGTTCGAGCCCTGACAGGGAACATGGTGCTTGTGTTCTTGGGCAAGACACTTTACTACAATTGATTCTCTCCACCCAGGAGAATGAATGGGTACCTGTGAAGGTAGAGACCAGATTGCACTGGTGCTTGTGTTCTTGGGCAAGACACTTTACTACAATTACCTCTCTCCACCCAGGAGTATAAATGGGTGCCTGTGAGGGTGGAGACCAGATTGCACTCGTGCTTGTGTTCTTGGGCAAGACACTTTACTACAATTGATTCTCTCCACACAGGACTATAAATGGGTGCCTGTGAGGGTGGAGACCAGATTGCACTGGTGCTTGTGTTCTTGGGCAAGACACTTTACTACAATCGCCTCACTCCACCCAGGAGTATAAATGGGTACCTGCGAAGGTAAAGAGACCAGATTGAGCTGATCTCTAGCTGCTGTGGAAAAAATGGTCTCGTGGCCTATTGAACAGGGGTAATAATTGTGAAGCACTCTTGGAATTTTCGTATTATACAAATATGGAATACTTTGAGTGGTGTAGTAAAACTAGCCTCTCGAGGTGATCCATGGACATTCTATTTTTCCCGAAGCGAAGCCGAGGGAAAATAGAATGCTCCATGGATCACCAAGGGCGGCTAGTTTTACTTCACCACGAGATAAAGCATTCAATATTTGTTTTATAACACTTCACCCACAGATTCTGCTTGGTTTTTTAATATTTAAATCTGAACACAGTTAGAATAAACTTCTATTTCAATACAAATTTGGTGGGAAACGTTATTCTCGCTTCGAAAACCACCCATTCACGAAATGCTTAAATCCAACTCTGTGGCGCGCTCTCTTGGGAACAATACGCGCTACATGCACACCAGCATGCATTTGCACACAAATACTGCGCCATGGTATAGTACTTTGGTTTGCTAATGGTAGAGTACTTTGGTTGCTACGGGTATTGTACTTTTGGCCGTGCACTGAACAATAGCAAAAAATAGAAAGTACCATGTGACTCGCTCTCGGCCAATCACGACACAGAATCTGTGGGTGAGGTGTTATAAAACATGCTATAGACACGCCGCATTATTATTAACACAAATTTCCTCAACTACTACACTGCTATAAAATCTTGGTCTAAAGATTAATTTGCAACCAAGATTTTTCTTAAACACTTCAAATTTTCGTGATTCCAAGCAAAAAGTCCCTGACCGTTTCTTTCATGTAAGTTTTTTCCAGGGCCTTCCATACTTCCTCGTCATTAAACTGGCCCGTTGGATCCAAGTTATATCTGGGAAGAAAAAAAAGTAGGGATCTTGGTTGAAACAGCACGTTGCTGATTGACCAGTGTCTTTTTGTATCATGATCCCTGGGCCCAATTTCAAAGCGCTGCTTAACAGCCGACTTTGTGCTTACCGAGCCTCCATCTATTTCATAGGGACCGTTAAGCAGTAAGTGCAGCAAAAGCACGCTTAACCCCAGAAGAAAACTTTGCTTAAATCAGTGACGTAACAATAGAAATCTCCATGCGGGCGCAACCGTTAGCATGAGATAGTGCTTAAGCAGCAGCATGATTGTCTGCTATAGTAAGCACAACTTTTTCTGCTTACTGTGAAGCAGTGTTATGAAATTGGGCCCAGATTGGTTTGAGAATGATAGAGGGTGTAGGGTTACTAGCCAATACCACGTGCTGACAAGCAGGGTATGTAAACGTGGGCACGTCAACTGCCAAAACTGGTAAGAATGTCATATTTTCTTCTTAAGTTCTGTTCAAAATGAACGAAAAACACAGTGTCATCCTAAATAAAAAAGACTGCTAGGGGCGGCAAATGTAATTTTGAAATATGATAAACACCTTCCTGGAAGTTAAAGAGGTTGTGGAATGCTCGAAGACATTTCCGTCATTTTTTGGGTATATGTAGCCTAAGGTGTGATGAAATAAAAACGACTATTGTTTCTGTCATAAAATGAGTACAAAAGGTACTTTTGAGAGCTGTTTTTCAAGTCCTGTCATGCCTGTTTCGACCCGAACGTGCAATTTGTGTAAACGTCGTCGTTGCGGGCAGCAAACAAAACACAGTAAATCGTGACGTAATAAACAGGACTCCTGATGCAGAGTAGCATAAACGAGTCCTGTTTATTACGTCACGATTTACTGTGTTTTGTTTGCTGCCCGCAACGACGACTTTTACACAAATTGCACTTTCAGGTCGAAACAGGACCTGAAAAATAGCTCTCAAAAGTACCCTTTGTACTCATTTCATGACAGAAACAATTGTCGTGTTTATTTCATCACACCTTAGGCTACATATACCCAAAAAATGACGGAAATGTCTTCGAGCATACCACAACCTCTTTAACTCTTTGAAAAACTGAGCTAGCCCTCAAAAAACAGAGGGGTCCTAAAAGTAACTGTTACCATAATTATAAGTTACCTGATCGTTCCTATAAACAAGACGGGATCCTGCGGAATGATGGAGAGTTTGGAGCGAAGGTCGTACAAACCGATCTGGCCGATGTCAGTGCCGTCGATCATAATGCTACCGTACGCTTTCTCAACGAGACGATAGAGGGCGACACCCAGGGATGACTTGCCTGCATTTAAGAAAAAAAATTAACGAGAACCTTATATACAGGGTGGATAAAAAAACAAAACCGAGATATTATTGCTAATTGTAACAGAAGTAGGGCACATGTGCATCAAAGGGAGATATCCTCTGTTAGGGTTGAATCTCCTCTTTAAAATGACACCCTGGTCATGTCATTACATTCACAATTGACTGAGCAGTGACCAAGTTTATGAAAGGGTCTATTTAGAGACTTGCGCCACTTTTCATGGTGAAATCTCTTTTTCCCCCACCTGCCTTGATTAGCAACCATAGCCTTTTACTCTGTGACAATTGACAACACAAAAGCCATAATTGTTTTCTTTGCTAGTGCTTTTCTTCAAAATGGTACAATGACTATACATGAAACTTTCACAAAATGTGTCAAAAATACCAGTCTATAACATATCTCATTTGCACTTGTTTCGATAATTGCTTCATATTTTTTAATATTTTCTTTAATTTGGGTCCAGATCATTCCGACTCAGCCTGTATATATATATTATCAAAGGGCAAAACCTAAGATTGATTATCATTTACATCACCCCGTCGCAAATTCATCTGATTAATAATACACAAACTTCAAAATTATTCAATGTTTGCCACAACAAAGTGCTGATCTGTGTTCCTGTGATCGGGGCACGTTGCCGATCCACTCACCGGACCCGGTCCGTCCAACGATGCCGACTTTCTCTCTGGGCCTGATCTCAAAGCTCAGGCCTCGTAAGACCAGGGGAAGATTCTGCCGGTACCGCATCTTGAGATTCCTGACCGTGATCCTGCCTTCCGAGGGCCAGGAGGACGGAGGCTTGGTGCTTTTTATCGTCCGCGGTGCTTCTTGCTGTAAATTCTGTGACCAAAAAAAAACACCACAGGAAAATCAAAATCAAAACTTAAAAGCAAGTCCCAGACTAGACTAGGTCAGTTAAAGTTTAAAGATGGTCAACTAAACTCCCTGTGAAATTGTTTTTTCCGGCATGCTGTCATTTTGAAGAAACATTCATAAATACCTCAGACAGTTTAGCTATTCCTATTGGTCGAGAGCCCGTCACGTGGCCGGTCTTAAACGGATGATAAAGACATGGCTAGCTGGTCTTAAACACTTTTCCAGTGTCACAATAAAATGTGGACTCCTAAAAATCCAGTCCCTCTTACCGCTTCATTGGTTGAACGTTCACAATCCTCACGTAGGCGTGCGCAACACTACAAGCGAGTCAGAGTTTTATAGTTCTAAATTCAAAACGCAACGCCCCAGGTGCGTTCTGCGTGACATCGCGCAGAACATGCTACGCGCGCGTCACCCTCCATAAAAGGGTTGTTTACATCTTACTCGCCAGCTGAACACTCCATTATTTTGCTAGAGGGATGTTTCAAAAAGCATGAAGTGAACTTGTTGAACAAAATCGGGATTTTTTGAACGAATTATTTGATATTTTTTTATGGATAAGGTATTTATGAATGGGAATAAATACGTGCTCGGTCGGTATTTATCACTCTGTTTAATACCGCTTAGAGTCTGGGTGCTGATAATTACCCTCGCCTCCGGCTCGGGTAATTATCAGCACCCAGACTCTAAGCGGTATTAAACGAGTGATAAAAACCTCTGGAGCACACATTTATTCCCTTAATAAAAGAAGGTCATTTCGACCCCTTATTTTGGAAATTTCTGTTAGTAGTTGGTTTGTAATTTGGTGAATCCGTGAATGGGTGCGCGCAAGCGTCGACATAACGCGCATACACGCGCGGTTGCTTTCATTGGTCGGCTCAGTGCGTGACATTGTGTAGCTGCAATCGGCTGAATGCGAACGGATTCCGGATGCTGATTTCGGGCACAATTCAAAACATGACTCAGCAACTTTTGAATCGAAAGCAAGACCCTAGAATATTGTTTTCTCAGAATATACAGCATTCACTAAGCTAAAACTTCATCAGGTTAGTTGTTAAGCACCGTTCTTTAGATTTTGAGCACTTTTGTTGCTTCATATGAAAAAAAACAAAAAAAAAACATGATGTACTCTGCCTTAAATAATTATTAATCCCCATTTGGCCTCAGATATTCACAAATGATGTGATTAAGCCCGAAAAGGGGTTTCCTTACCTCAATGTAATAGTTAATCCTTTCAACCGAGGTAAATCTAGCGTTGAGTTCGGCCGCCAGGCGCACCGTGTACTGCGATATGCCGATCAGCTGATTTGCGTAGCTGATGGCGAGGCCCGCGGTGGCTGCTGGGATTGACCCATGGGTCAGGACCACCAGCAAAGCTGTGGCGCCCGTCAAGAGAATCGTGATGAAGTCGAAGCGGATCGCCAGCCAACGATTGGTTAAATAGAAGAGGATCAGTACGTTGGTGCTGTCGTCCAACTGGACATGGAATCTAAAATGACAAAGAATTCCAAAAAAAATCTTCTATTTTTGGCACCTGTAACCGTCTGAAAAACTTCAATCTCTTAAACCACTTTGTGCCGGGATTATTTTTGCCGAAAAATTTGATTTTCGCAAAAGGCAAACTTTTCCAGCCAACTGACACACAGCCAAATGCCACAAATACTGATTCGCAAGAGTCATTTCAACAGTAGTTCCCCTGCGTATTCCCCCCTCCATCCCCACCCTCAGATCTCGGCCATCGAGTGACGAAAAATTATGAAACTCGGTGCATGCAGAGAACAACTTAATATGAACATGCCCAAGAAATTTCATGACAAGAGGTTAAAGGGTTTTGGAATTATCGCTAATTATTCATATGCAGCAATGGTAATTCTGCTTTGTGTAAAGCAACATATGTGGGGAAATTTAGTTTTGCTGCGCGGCAACCCATGGTCGGAACTTTATTTTCTTGGTATCCACAGATTCGCAAGACTCGAGGCTAAAAAGCCATGAAAGCTCGGGTCGGGAAAAACTTTTTTTTGCAAGGGTATCGCGGAAACAGTTGAGATGTCATTGCTAAGTAAAATTAGCGCCCTCTATAGAGATATAAACAGCGGAAGAAAGAGTTCCACACCTGGACATCACTTGACACCCCGTGTACAAACCCTAAGAGAATGGTCTGAAAAATTCTAAGTGTTTTCTCAGTAAAAGCTTCAATATTTACATCTCACATTGATTATTGTAACAGCCTGTTGTCCGGTTTGCCCAAGTCAAACATCGCTCCATTACAACGCATTCAAAACTCCGCTGCCAGAATGGTTACTCGGACTAAGAAACATGACCACATTACACCAGTCCTTCGGTCTCTTCATTGGCTTCCGGTTCACGAACGCATCATCTTCAAAACACTTCTCCTTGTTTTCAAAATTATCCACAACCTTGCCCCATCATACCTCCAGAAGCTCGTATCTACCCGGTCCACAGCCATTTCATCTACATCCCGCCACCTCCGATCGCATTCTACAGCCCATCTTCAGTTACTGCCTGGACCTAAAACCAAAACCCGCTATGGCGACCGTGCCTTCTCTGTGCTAGCCCCGAAACTCTGGAACTCTCTTCCCATCCACATCCATGAAACTGATTCATTGGACTCGTTTAAGACAGTACTTAAGAGCTTTCTTTTTTCACAAGCCTTTGATCAGTAAATTGATAATTGTACAAGAAACAACTGTGCGCTTTGAAACATGGTGGAAAGCGCATTATAAATGTTGTAAGTTATAGTTTATAGTTATAGTTATAATAGTTTCCCAGCTACATTTCAATTTTTAGGACAAGTTATCGCTTTCTGATGGCTGATAGGTCACTGCAGGGAAAAATATTGATATCCATGAATGAAATTCTTTCCACAGTGGATTGGATGACACCTGTCCCTACCTCTGTATAAACTCGCGCTGTTTCCCGTATGCGTGGATGGTGGGCAGGCTCTGGACCGTGGTCGTGATGTGCGAGAACCACGGCGAGCGCGCCAGGTTGTCAAACTTCTTGAGCTCCCGGACGCCGTGCCGGAAGAAGAAATTCAGGAGGAAGAAGATGAGGAAGATGATGACCAGCCCGATGAGGAGATGGGGAAAGACGAAGGTGACCGTCAGCAGACTGAAGAGGATCAACAAACTGTTGTTGACGAAAGGATTGATGGTGAACGGAAGGGTGACGTCCACTGCAAGAGAAAAAAAATAAAAACTTTCATTTGTTTGTGTCATTTATACTGGAGTATAAACTGGGGTTTAATTTGTGGGGGGGGGGGGCACAAGCACATAGGCAAGCTTCTTTTCCATAAATATTAAAAACATCAATGTTGTGTTTATTATAGCACTTATAGCAAAGGTCTCCAAGTGTTTCACAATTATTACCCCTGTTTATCAGGCCACGAGACCAGTTTTCTGCAGCAGCTCGAGAACAATGCAATCTGGTCTTTATCTCCGGTGTACCCAATTATACTCCTGGGTGGAGAGAGGCAATTGTAGGCAAGTGTGAAGGGCAAATACCTAATATTGATTTACATCACCCCGACACAAATTCATCTTGTGAAAAGTGCAGTAAAGTGTCTTGCCCAAGAACACAAGCACCATGTGCCCCACCATGGCACTTGAGTCGAACACCGTAACCATTTGATCACAGAGCTCCAACAAAAACATCTCTACCGTTGAAGAGGCTCGGAATGGAAATTCTCTGGTGGTCATGTTTTCTCCAGAAAAAAATGCTCGACATTTCGCTCTCATATGTACACAATGGTCGCACATTTTTGAAGCCTTTAACAAAATTGTACCAATCCTCATGTAACACGCTCTTCTATTGGCTAACAAGCTCCACATAAATGACCTCGTAGATCAAGCATCATGAATATTCAGTGTGTATGGACATGCCACACACAAAGTCTATGCAGACAATCTGATTGGTCGAAGACAAGCGCCAAAACAGAGAATGCATCTTTAGTGTAATAGGGAAACAAGAATTCGATACAGGCTCTACACATAATTTTATGACCAAGAAAATAAGACAAGCTACTTACGTTCATCTAAGTCTTTGGAGAAACGATTCAGAATTCTACCCAGAGGGGTGGTATCGAAGAAACTCATGGGGCTCAGGACAACTTTCTTGAAGACTTTCTTGTGGAGGTTGGAAGAAGCTCTGAGGGTCATCTGAAAAAAATTGACAAGAAATATTTGCTGACGGTACCATAAACCGTTCAATCCGTTGAAACAAAAACAAATTCTGTGCACGAGTATTCAATGGCAGTGAAACATTAAGGGTTTTCCCAACAGAGGGCTCGTACTGACCCTTGTGACCAAGGTACTGGAAAGTTAGCGTCGCCATAGTGGTAAGCAAAGATTGCACAGCCCCATAAAAAAAAATTGACCACCCCTTCAAATTTTGGCAAAAAATCCGATATAAGGGCGAGAGAGCAGATAGTGGTGGGAGCATACTGCTCAACATCATGGGAACATGGTTGAGTGACCACACTCTGTAGGGGTAAGCTAACATTGGTCTTGTCCCGAGACTTACCTTGGCTAAACAAAGCAACCAGGTAGTGGTGGGAGCGTACAGCTCAACATCATGGGAACGAGGTCGAGTGACCACACTCTGTAGGGGAAAGGTAACGTTGGTCTTGTTCCTAGACTTACCTTGGCGTAAACGAAGCAGCGGAATGCTATCACCGCAAGGGACCCGACTGCCGATAAGCCATAGACGAGTTGATAGACGTGCAGTCGTGGGTTGTCTGTGATGCTTTCACTGATCGTCGTCACATTGTCCACGGTGATCGTTGTATTCTGCGAACCAACGTCAACATTTTCATTAATTCACGATGCATTCTTAACCCTAGCCCTTTTTCATGCTTGTCTATGGGCTCCGTGCGCCAACAAAAGAGGGCGCCCTTTTACCTAGCAACGACGTCCCATGGGCGGGACATTTAGCCGGTTGACACGTACCGTTCCTTGTGCATGACGCACGTACACAAGGGAATTTGTACTATGTATATGCAGTGGTACATGGTACGGCCGCGCGTAGTGGCAAAATTGGAGTCAGGCAAGGCCAAGTTCGGGCAAGGACCATTAGTCGACTAGTGGTTGATTTGTGACGTACCTTACGCCTGCGCACTATAGCAAAGTGCGAACGTCTCTAGTCGAACGCTGGTCAAAATGTCATCGCAAAACGTCTGGATCCTGGCTCCCTGCTGTACGTTATGAACGCGCACGGCTATGGTTACCAGCGAAGCAACCAACCCCAGTAGGTTGGTTCCAAATAGTCGACTAGCGTAGTTAACCATCGTCGACTAGACAGAGTTCGGGCAAGCGTTAGTCGACCAATGGTTAACTATAGTCCTTGCGCGAACTTGCCCCAAGATGTCGTCGGTCGGTCACCCCCAACTGTGCTTTCTTTGCCGGTGAGGGGGTACCTGTGAACGGAGCGGATTTCTGCTGCTTTTTTTGTTTAAAGTTTTGGTTTTTTTTACTCACCCCACTACCGGCGTTCAGCCAATAACTCAGCCACCAGTTGGCGAAGACGGCAAAGCCGACCGACACAGCGTAGCACACGAACACCGCGACTGTCACCAGCAACCCGCCTGCTGATTGGACGTAACTGTTGATGGTTCCCATGGTGATTCCCCGGTCACCTGACTCCTCCTCCTCCATTAACTTGCCTGCCAAGAAAATCAAATCAAATCAGATCAAATCATATACGGAAACAAATTTATTGAATCAATCACTAGGAAGCTATGGGAGCATTTAAAGAAAAGAGACAGATTTCAGTTTTAAAAAAAGAAAGATTTCACTTAACCCTAAAAGGGCCATGGGGGGGGGGGAATCCGCAAATTTATTATTTTTGCAACCAAAGCTGTTATGACTTTTTAGCCTCAAGTCTTGCGCAGTCTTGCGCATCTTTTGCTGCACAGCAAAAAAAATTCCGACGCAATGCTCTGTGAAAACTGAATTTCCCCACCCATACGTCGTGTACACAGAGCACATTTACCATTCATACATATGAATAATTAATTAGCCGATAATTCAAAACCATGCAATTTCTTGGGTATGTTCATATTAAGTTGTTCTATGCATGCACTGAGTTTCATAATTTTTCATCACTGGATGGCCGAGATCTGGCTTTTGCTGTAATTTCAAGAAATGGATGGATTTGGGGGTTACCGGTAGTATTATATACCAAATATTGTTACACTGACCTGTTTAAAGTTTTGTGTTCATAGATGCTAGAATAATCATGAAAAAAATGTTATCCTTGTAGTCTGGTTCCCCGACCCTACTTCAAATGAAACAGACCAATTTATAGACGGGGAATTGTCAGCTGAGGGAACCAGACAGCTAGCTAACGTTCTTTAGCATTGCTTTAATGTTTCTTTTGGTAAATAAACATTAAAATTATGTTTTGAACCTTTTAAGTCAGAGGCTTCGTTGCAGATGTCCAAAAAAGGAAAATGAGGTTTTGTGGTTGGAATAAAACTTACAAGTTAAAAATTCATTAGTAGAAAAAAAATGAATTTGTTGGAAAGAACAGGGAATGCAACGTTCGGAAATCTGAATGTAGAGTTGCCACTCTTGTCCTACACTTATTGGAGTGTCTTGCACATGGCCGATATGAAAATGTAAATATGGGAAATATGAAATTATACTGAGTGACCTTTGTCCAATGAATTTATATTTTTAGATTGAAGTCAGAAGTGGCCGGTCTTTGAACTTTGATGGCCACCAAAAAAAAAAAAAAAAGAGCAAATAAATTGGGAAATATCAATGGAAAAGTTCAGAAAGATAACACACGTACAATGTACAAAGGTTGTCAGATAAGACCTGTTAAAGTTGAACATAGAAGTTCAACGAAAATAGTCAGCATAAAAGAAAGACACACAAATAGATATTTTTAAACTAAAGAACAAATTGATGTTGAAAAATACCAGCTAGCTGCACAGATTTGTTGTTCATTCTATCTGGTGTAGTCGATCTACAAAGTTTGGGCATTGGTTTTTATTATAATTAAATTTCTACAAATTTAAAGTACCGGCAGCAATCATGGAGGTTTTAAAACAACTACTTGGATTTCTTTTTCTCCCGTTTTGGTACTGCATCGAGTCTTTCTTCAAAAATTGCCGTGATTTCTTCGTGCCGACGTCCTTGCGAAACTTGAAAGACATTTCAGGGGAGGTGGTTCTTGTGACAGGGGGTGGTGCCGGGCTGGGCCGCAGCTTGGCCGTCCAACTGGCTGAGCTCAAGGCTACCGTCGTGACGTGGGACGTCAATCAGCAAGGAAACGAGGACACAGTGCGTATGATACGCGACAACGGCGGCGATGCGCGTGCGTACACGGTCGACATCAGCAAACTGGAGGACGTGTACGCCGCAGCGGAAAAGGTCAAAGGTGAGGTCGGGGAGGTGACGATGTTGGTGAATAACGCGGCGATCGGTCAGTCGCGACCGGTGTGGGAACTTCCTGATCAACTCATCCAGAAGATGATGGCCACCAATGCTACAGCTCACTTTTGGGTAAGATTGTCATTTTTGTCGATAAACAATCTCTTCAAGGGTCCATGCGATGAATTTTTCTTAGGAACATATTTTGTGCAACTTTCTGCCCCTCTTAAATGTATGAAAACCATTTGACATTCTTTTTTTTCATTTAATTTTATTAAAAAGTGCACTTCTTTAAACATTTCAAATTGTCCATGCTTTTCCGGACAACTGAGGGCGCTGTTGGTGTGATGTCATTTAGGAAGACACTGTTCAGTTAAGGAGTTTTCTGTTCAAATTGTGAACCTAAAAATTTGTTCATTGAAAACATTTTTGAGAAAAGTTTGCTCATTGGGTTTACTGCCATGTACTGACACAATTCTAAGAAATTAACAACAGCAAAATATCCAAAATTCTGGCAACTTTTGGAGCTGAAATAGCTGTAACACTGGGATTTTTCCCGAAATGACATCACACTTTTGCTCATGAATATGGAAATTTGCATTAGCATAAAAACCAAAAAACACCAAAATACCCTTGAAAATGGCAATACTTCAAATGAAACAGACCAATTTATAGACGGGGAATTGTCAGCTGAGGGAACCAGACAGCTAGCTAACGTTCTTTAGCATTGCTTTAATGTTTCTTTTGGTAAATAAACATTAAAATTATGTTTTGAACCTTTTAAGTCAGAGGCTTCGTTGCAGATGTCCAAAAAAGGAAAATGAGGTTTTGTGGTTGGAATAAAACTTACAAGTTAAAAATTCATTAGTAGAAAAAAAATGAATTTGTTGGAAAGAACAGGGAATGCAACGTTCGGAAATCTGAATGTAGAGTTGCCACTCTTGTCCTACACTTATTGGAGTGTCTTGCACATGGCCGATATGAAAATGTAAATATGGGAAATATGAAATTATACTGAGTGACCTTTGTCCAATGAATTTATATTTTTAGATTGAAGTCAGAAGTGGCCGGTCTTTGAACTTTGATGGCCACCAAAAAAAAAAAAAAAAGAGCAAATAAATTGGGAAATATCAATGGAAAAGTTCAGAAAGATAACACACGTACAATGTACAAAGGTTGTCAGATAAGACCTGTTAAAGTTGAACATAGAAGTTCAACGAAAATAGTCAGCATAAAAGAAAGACACACAAATAGATATTTTTAAACTAAAGAACAAATTGATGTTGAAAAATACCAGCTAGCTGCACAGATTTGTTGTTCATTCTATCTGGTGTAGTCGATCTACAAAGTTTGGGCATTGGTTTTTATTATAATTAAATTTCTACAAATTTAAAGTACCGGCAGCAATCATGGAGGTTTTAAAACAACTACTTGGATTTCTTTTTCTCCCGTTTTGGTACTGCATCGAGTCTTTCTTCAAAAATTGCCGTGATTTCTTCGTGCCGACGTCCTTGCGAAACTTGAAAGACATTTCAGGGGAGGTGGTTCTTGTGACAGGGGGTGGTGCCGGGCTGGGCCGCAGCTTGGCCGTCCAACTGGCTGAGCTCAAGGCTACCGTCGTGACGTGGGACGTCAATCAGCAAGGAAACGAGGACACAGTGCGTATGATACGCGACAACGGCGGCGATGCGCGTGCGTACACCGTCGACATCAGCAAACTGGAGGACGTGTACGCCGCAGCGGAAAAGGTCAAAGGTGAGGTCGGGGAGGTGACGATGTTGGTGAATAACGCGGCGATCGGTCAGTCGCGACCGGTGTGGGAACTTCCTGATCAACTCATCCAGAAGATGATGGCCACCAATGCTACAGCTCACTTTTGGGTAAGATTGTCATTTTTGTCGATAAACAATCTCTTCAAGGGTCCATGCGATGAATTTTTCTTAGGAACATATTTTGTGCAACTTTCTGCCCCTCTTAAATGTATGAAAACCATTTGACATTCTTTTTTTTCATTTAATTTTATTAAAAAGTGCACTTCTTTAAACATTTCAAATTGTCCATGCTTTTCCGGACAACTGAGGGCGCTGTTGGTGTGATGTCATTTAGGAAGACACTGTTCAGTTAAGGAGTTTTCTGTTCAAATTGTGAACCTAAAAATTTGTTCATTGAAAACATTTTTGAGAAAAGTTTGCTCATTGGGTTTACTGCCATGTACTGACACAATTCTAAGAAATTAACAACAGCAAAATATCCAAAATTCTGGCAACTTTTGGAGCTGAAATAGCTGTAACACTGGGATTTTTCCCGAAATGACATCACACTTTTGCTCATGAATATGGAAATTTGCATTAGCATAAAAACCAAAAAACACCAAAATACCCTTGAAAATGGCAAAACGAAAATTGAAAATAAGGTAAAATGGGACACAAAGGTGCATTTTCAAGGATTGCATTAAAAATATTACATTATATGGCCCTTTAATGGATCGGTTCAGAGTTTCAAATGTTTGACATCGAAAAACTAATCAGCCTCTAAAATGACATAACCTGAAACATTTTTAAGAAGAATATCGGAACTAAATCGATTTGCTCATTTTAACAGCTTCTGAAAGCTTTCCTGCCGTCAATGAAGGCCAAGAATCATGGTCATATTGTCACCGTGCTGAGTGGCTCAGTCAACATGGTACCCATCAGCCTGGGTGCCTATATCGCCAGTAAGAGTGCAGCGCTGGGTCTGCACCAGGCGCTCCAGGCCGACCTAGCCTTTGAAAAAAAGACAGGAGTCCAAACAACTGTGGCATTTCTGGACTTCATGGCCACGGACATGACAGTTGGACGCCTAAACTGTGGGTGAGAATTTAAGTGAAAAACCTCCTTTTCTACAACTGAACTAGGAGTTAAAATTTGGTTGTTTTTGTGTGTGCCTGTACTTCAACAAAATCTGACAAAGAGCTCAGTATTAGTGGCACATTGATCAACAATAACAAACATTAGTGTTGGGAGAAATCAGAGATTTCAATATCCGGTTACCCTAATTTTATTTCAAACCAAATAACGGATATCTGATTTCACTGGAAGTCCCATGCAGCTCACAGTCATGCCAACAAAACGTGACAAGTGAGGTGCCGCATGAAATGCCCTCCCAATGATTGGTCATATATGTCATAGTTTGCATGATTCAATGACCACTGGGCCTTAACAAAAACACTCTATAGAGCTGAAATGTTGAGAAAAAAAAATTCAGTGGAAACTCTCTAACATTGTACCAAGAAGACCACTAGCAAGTGAATGAAGTATTGCAGTTACATCACAGACCATGGAGCAAATTGGGGGATGTTCCAGTTGTTTTAGCCTGTGTCCTAAAAAAATGCAAGGCTTAAATATTTTTTTTTTCTTTGGTTTCGAACATCCGGTTTCCAAAATCAAAATCCGGATTTAAATCCCAACACTAATAAAAATGAAAACTTATACTATTATATTAACATTGTGGGCATTTTGCATCAATCTTTTTGCGGCTGCTCACATTTTGCCAATATTTAAATCAAAAACGTGCTATTGGGATCTTCAGTTGTTGAATTTTTAGTATATTCGGCATAGCCCTTGTATATATCTGTCAACAAGGATTCTGCATACTTGTAGCCCTCATGAATCTGTCAACAAGGTCCGTAACACTAACAGCAACTTTACTTCTATATTTCACAGGACTGCGAGTGTTCTACCACCTCAAGAAGTGGCACGGCAAATCGTTGAAGCCATCCGCATGAACGTTTCTGTATATACACCCGCCAGGCTATCCTTCATATTCTACTTGTTCAAGAAGTGAGTGGGCATGCTTATTTCAATCTGGCACCAGAAGTTTCTGTTTGAAGGTACAAATGTACCTTAGAAATGAAAAAATAAAAACATTGATGCCTGAATTCAAAGTTGGTCTTCCACAAAATCTCTATCTAGCCACTATGTTGAATGCAAAAGTCTGAACAGAAAAATTACAACTGGGTTTAGTTTCCTGTTGCAACGCATTACGGGAT
Source organism: Patiria miniata (assembly GCF_015706575.1). Classification (NCBI taxonomy): domain Eukaryota; kingdom Metazoa; phylum Echinodermata; class Asteroidea; order Valvatida; family Asterinidae; genus Patiria; species Patiria miniata. Next base: position 2,024,679 of record NW_024037056.1, on the reverse strand, counting down.
GGGTTAACTATGGGGGCGTTCGAGTAGCTCATCCGGGTCGACACGGGTCAGCCCCGTGCCGTTCGATTAGCTCTGACGTCATTCTCAGGTCTCACCCGGGTCAGCCATCACAGACCCTGCTTGTGCAGCAGAGTCACTGGTGGAAATACGTCACACGCATGCGTTGTTCATTCCCAGAAAGTGACAAATATGGCGGGCGGACAGCGGAAATCTCAAGTGGGCTTAAGCGTTTACATGTACTTTATTTGAAGTCTAAAGGTAATCATGTATTGAGTTTATTGCAACTTTTGAGGCAATAATTTCAGCCCAACTTTTTTTGAGAAATCTCAAACTAAGACCCAATCGGAAACGGTGTTTTGTCAGTTGCTACGGCCAGGACTATAGACATGATGTGAGGATCGTGATGGCCCGCAGTTGAGCGTTCGATTAGCCCGGCTGTCATGGCTGACCTGTCTGCCTTTACCCGTGTCGACCAGGTGAGCTAAATGAACGCACCCTATGTAAGGGCACTATGAAGTTTGAGACTGAACAACCGATGTTTTTTGTCTTATTCTCTTTTCCAGTTTCATTCCCACCAAGTTCTTCTTCCTGCTGTTTGAACTTGGTGGGGTTACATCGCTCTTCCTAGGCAGAACGGCTGATGGCAAGGCTAAGGAAAACTAGACCGCTGTTCTATGAATTGAAACTGACAGTCAGAGACATTCGAATGAATACACATTTCCTATGAGGTATTGTCACTCATGCTTTTGACTGAGTAGCACTGCGGAAGACAAGGCTACGGAAACCAGACCGCTGTTCTGTGCTTTAAAGTTGATACTCACAGTGTGAGAAAAATGCTTACTTTATCTTACTTCTACTGAAATCATAACTTGAATTAACTTCTTTCAATTGAAAGTGTTAATTACAAAAAAGTATGTTTGTTAATTTGCACAAGTAAATGAAGGATTTAATTTTGAAAGATGTACATCTACATGTTTAGTCAGTGCCTTCCAAAGTTTTCAGTTTTTGTTTTTTTGTTGGTCATTTATGCGTTGATGGCTCTATATATATATATACAAAACAAAATATGAACAATTTTATTGAATATTGTAATGCCCGTGTAACTGTAGCAAGGACCTCCTGAAATTACGTATGAATATTATTTTAAAATAAAAACAGTACTTTGAAACCAATTTGAAGATATTTTCTAGAGAAAAAAAAATGTTCTCGCGAAAAAAAAAAATTAACACCCTGCAAAATTTGGAAAGCAAATTAATTATTAACACCCTGCAAAATTTGGAATAATATTTGCAGTCCCAATTTTGCAGGGTGTTAATTTTTTTTTTCTCTGTTAACTTCTTTTTCAAAATGACTACTGGTGAAGATAATTAAGACTGTGGCAAATTGTGGATATGGAAAATCCTTGTCAACTTATAAATGTATCTCAACTTACCACTGTAGAATATCGTCTCCTCAGACTCAACGCCCCCGCCCAAGCTCCCCGAGTCCGCCGAGAGGACTCGAAGGAAGTCCAGTCGAAGGGCCAGTTTGTTCTTGACGGGCGTCGTTTCGGCACTGACAAACTTGTCGTCCTCGCTGAACTCCGTCTCCTCGTCGTCGTAATCGCTGTCAGCGTTAGCCGTCTCCTCCTTAGCAACCGCGTCCTCGTGGTCGCTAGGGAAGCTTGCGGTTGCCTCGTTGAGATGTTTAGTATCGTCTTCGATGTCTTCGAGATCATCGGTTTTGTCAACGTTCACTTCCAAGGGGTGATTGTCTAGTTCAGTTTCCGCAAAGCTCTGGTTGGCGTCGTCAGACTCTGAGATGACAATTCTCGGGATGGAGGTATCATCGCCGGTTTTCTCTACGTCATCGTGGTTGCTATTTGGCGACGAGCTTCGGTCAGCTTGAGGAGTGCTTTCGACAATGTCGGCATCAATGGAAATATCTCTATTTCCTTGATTGTCGATGTCTTGTAATGGCTTGCCGGAGTCTGTAAGTTCCTCCGTATCAGCTCTGGTCGCGTCTGGGTTTTCCTCTGAGCCGGTATCGCCGACGTTGACCATGCTACTTGAGACATCGCTCCCGCTTCCTTCTTCGATATCCTCGTCCGTGTCCTCGTTGTGAAACGTCTTGATGAGGTTGCAGTACTCATTGCCGTTGTCCATCAGCTCGCGGTGAGTACCGTCTTCCACGATACGCCCGTCTTTCATCAGAATGATGCGATCGCAACGCTTCAGATACTGGGCGGGGCGGAACCAGAAAATAAGCAGATTATAAGAATCGGCTACAGAAATTTGAGGTTCTGAAGGGAAATACTAGGCTTTTTGGAGACCGTTTTGCCTTCGGCGGGAAATGTTGATAGTTCCGCGTGGACAACTCATACCGCTCGGGAGGGGGGGGGGGGTGTTACTTTATGCAAATATCATATCATGACCCAATCAAAATTCCTGAATTCTATAGATCAGCAAATTGCAACTGTGTGAGAAACGGAGAGATCAAACTCACCGAGTGTAATTTGGAAATTATCATTCAAAAACTTGCGGAAATTTCTTTTCTTCAAAAATGGTTGATTGAGTTGCAAAGTCTGTATGGAATGATTTTTAAAAAATCAATAATTGACAAATTTTAGTAGTAGAAATAGAAAACTGCCACATTTTTTCCAATTTTTGGTTTGACTTTTCAGAAACAAGAAATGTGTGTTGAATTATAGCCACGCAATTTAGGTAATAATAACTTTTATCAGATATTTTATATCCAATTTTTTTATTATTATTTTTAAATAATTGGGAATAGTTTCTTTTTTTTACCAAATAATTTATTCCCAGTACAAGATCCAATTTCCTACCTGAAGTTGATGGGTCACAAATAAGATCGTCTTGCCGTTGAGGGCGCCCTCGATGCACTGCGAGAAGATATGCTTGCCGACATGCGCGTCCACGGCCGACAGTGGATCGTCCAAGAGATAGATGTCTTTGTCGGAGTATACCGCCCTCGCTAGGCTGACCCGTTGCTTCTGGCCACCGCTAATATTAATGCCCTGCTCTCCGATCTGGGAAAAAAGTTTGAGTTTGGGAAAAAAACAATTGTGGATAAGACCATGTGCCTGGGCCAACATGTGGATTGGGTTTTCAGTCCCTGCCTGATTCTGTGGGTTTCCCCAGAATATTCTTCTGAGGTTTTCCTCCCACCTCTAAAACTGTAATTTCTTCTCACTGTCTTCTCTCTACAGGTTTCTTCAGGCTTGCGAGCTACAGTGCCTAGGGCGCTTTTGAGGAATCCTTGTTTCATTATCAGAAATAATAATTAATAATAATAGTAATAATTTAAGTATTGAATAGTCCAACTCCTGGGCTGTCATTGCATAATTTTGAAATCCGCATGACTGTGATTGGTCAATCCATTCAAACCCGACCGGCTCTCACCTCGGTTTCGTCTCCGTCCGCCAACACATCCAGGTCGTCCCGCAAGGCACAGACACGGACGGCTCGGTCGTACAGCCCCTTCTGAAACTCCGCCCCCATGAGGACGTTCTCCCTCAGCGTCACGTTCATGATGCAGGCCTGCTGGGAGACGTAGGCGAAGGAGCCGTCTACGGCCACGCGGCCGTCCATAAGGATCATGCGACTCAGGACGGACTGCAAGAGGGAGCTCTTACCACTACCTATACTACCGCAGATACCCAAAAGTTGGCCCTGCCGAAACAAAACAAGGAACAACGTCGTTTATGACGGGCAGGCCAAGATGATATGCAGCAATTTCGACCAATATTTGTCAAGGATTCCATTCGGTTACCAGTTCCCCTCTACCAACATAACGAAACGTTAAAGCTAAGTGTGCTGCACGCGCCAACCCAGTAGGCTGTGTACATGTACAAGCGTGCGATATAATGACCGTACAGTGCATACATTGAAGATATGTGACCTGTTCTGTCAAAAGCAGATGCTTCTGGGCAGAGAATGAAATTGAGATAGGGCCAAAAACGCTGTGGGGTGATTTTTATCGATTTTCAAATTTTTGCATATTTGTAATCCTGAACATGTCTAAAATATATTATAAAAGTTTGAACCCCTAACTTGAACTCTACATATACTATTTTTGATGGTTTTGATAAGGAATATCAGTTAAAGAAATAACTGTTTTGTGACGTTCGTGGCCATTTTCTCCGTTTTCTACTTTTCGACACAATGAACTTCAAAATAGCATAACTCTGCCCAGGAATGACCGGTTTCAAAAATTAAACCACCTATTAAAAGGAAAAAAAAACAACATATGTTAACAATATGTAAAAATATCATGTTCGACCTTATGCCCAGAAAAGTCTGATTTTGACAGAACAGGTCACATATGATGTATGCAGTGAGTACATTCCACCAAATGCCCCATGTCTCGACCTCCATTAAACCATCCCTACAAAATACGGTAAGTTTGAACTGTACCATTTAGATATGTATGCTTTGTAAAAAAATGCCAAATTATGGCATTTCAAACTAAAAAAACCAAAAAGGCGACCTGAAATTTCCAGATATTTGAGTTGGTCGGGTGAGGACGAAAAAACAATTTCATTTTTTGGTCTTATCATGGGCAAACTTGTGAGTGTTTGTTTCGCAAGTCCTCAGACAGCACTAACTACCTTTTGCACATCCAAGTTGATATCAAACAAGGTCTCCATGATAGCAGCCTCTCGGTCTACCAGCGGCTCGGTCTCGCGTCGTTTGCTCGCCCGATCGCCGCCCCCTGTATTAACAGTCTCTTGGCCCCCTTGGCTACCCCCCGGGGGGTCTTCCGTGCCCTCCTTGGGTGCATCAGGGGTGCCGGTGGGTTCCTCTTTATCCCAGGCGAAAGTGGTACCCTTCAGGCTGAGTGCCAACTTAGGGTCTTCCGGTTTGTCTTGGAATTCTTCCAACTCGTCCATTAAGAGGAGCGACTGCAGTGAAGAAAAACAAATTGACAAATTGCTGTGGCTGCGCGGTCTGGGGCATTGAATTCGTGGTCTGCGGGTAATTCTGCAGGTTGTGGGTTCGAGTCCAGCCTGGGGTGATTGTGCGTGTACCCTTGAGCAAGGCACTTTGTCACTCATTGCTTCTCTCCACCCAGGAGTGAATGGGTACCTGTGAAGGCAGAGATGGTTATTGTGATTGATTCTAGCTGCCTTGGGCCGAAACGGCAGCATGGAGCTGCATACTCCCCAGGGAGCTGAGATTGTCTTTGGAATGTTTCATTGGTCCAATGATAAGGGGTAATAATAATGCACGCGCTTCGATGTTAGTTAAAAGTGCTGTATAAGAACCTGTCATTATTATTACTTGAGAATTGTTTTGGTCATGCATTTGGTAAACTTATTTCTGACTTTCACAAGCACAACTCTAACCATAGATCGCTTGAGCAAAGATAGTTGGTAAAGTCAAGTTTGTCACGAGCCAATATGGCTCGTCAGACCGGCGTTTATCTCCGGTTTCCTTGGCATGAAACAACGGAGAATATTTCTATTCCCCCTGGATGGGATGCTAGTCCATCACAGGTTACTCCTCAGCTGCAACGCAGAGGTCTGCGGTTCACATCCGAATTCAAAAATATTTTACTAGCTTGCCTGATTCCTCATCAGCTATCGTTGCAGAAAAGGATTTTTTTTTCTTCAGTTTATGGTTTCAGTCTGGTAAGACAGTTTTTGCTTCTTTTTTTTTTACTAAATATCTCACCTTTATTCTGGGAAACGCCACAAATGTTTCCGTCAAAGCTTTGATCGACAAAGGAGTCGCAATGATCATGAAGCGGATGGCGTTCAATACTGCAATGTAGGAGAACGCCTGTAGGAAATCAAGAATTTTTATAGACATTTAACATTTTCAAATTAGGTTTTGCCCTTCGCCGACATTTACACAGTGCATACTCAGTGTGTAACCTCCAGAGTGAAAGTTGGAAAATATCACTCGGGTTGGACTTGAACCCACGACCTCCTGCTTTCTCGTACAGATGTCTAACCACTCGACCACCGAGCTAAAATGTATGTGATCGGTTGGCTGGTTCGAATCTGATGTACATAGCAGCGGGTACCGCATTAACTATTCATAGTTTGTTTGGAACATTTCTGTATCCTCCGAAATCCTCCGTTTAGGCATTTGCCCCCCCCCCCCAAGTCCCCCCCCCCCCCCAGTTTTCTTCCAAGACTTTATCAACAAATAGATTAATTATGTTTATTTTCTTCGCTGTTAAGATTCATAAAATGTGGACAGATTTTGGCCCAACGAAAGCATTATAAACTTGTTACTTTAGACAGAACACGGCACGCATGCATTTATACAGCCGCAGATAGTTGGCAGCCAATGTCTTTGTACATTTGCTATATACACCGTTCTGATCTGATACACCGTGCCCTATGGAGACATGCACACAATAGGGAACAAAAGATTGTATACGTCTCCACAGGGCAATTTCTAGATGAATACGTCTCCACAAGGTTATCAGGAAATAGATATATGGATTTTACTCAAAAACTAGGAATTTCCAAGGTGGGTTGATCCATCGCAAATGGAAGAGTCTTAGAAAAGGGATATTAATTCCGAATTTCAGCCAATGAAATTAATTCTGGTTAAAATAAGAGCATTTTGAAACTGTACTTTCAAACTCGAAAACTTTAGTACACGAGAACAAAGAAATGCCTGCACAAGGATACAAATTTCAGTATGTATGCGGTTTGATACATTTCTCATTCATAAAAACGACCACACACCCAAGTTGCTCTGGTGGCTTATTTCCAGACCAATTTCTGACTGCCCCACAAAAAATATTTCCTTGCCCCCTCTCCAATTGCCCCATTCCCCCCCCCCCCCCAAAAAAAAATTTGAGTCTGGAGTTGCCACTGCGACAAGTGTAATATCCAAGGAGCTGAAACTTCAACAGTTTAAGTTTTGAAAATTTGTCTTCGGATCTGGAGTGGTGATATTATTGGAAAGGAACAAAATGCATGAGAAGCTAATGATCCTAATCGTCCTCAGTTCATAAAAATTATATATAAATGTTGTAGTTTGAAAATATGCAAGTTGAAGCTAACCTGAGCTGCGGTGATGTTGTAACCAAGCAGCGTGTGCAATGTCAGGGTCAAGATGGTTGACAAGATAGGCACAAAGGTCGTCAGCGAGTGGCAAACGGACTGGAAGAAACCGGCCTTCTCTAGCCACCCCTGCTCCTTATGACGAATATCTGAACCAAAAGGTTTTCAAATTGTATTATTACTCTTGAAAGCACGAATCTGCCAATTCCCACATCTAATCATCTCCACCCATCTCCACCGCTGGCTCCGCCTATATCCATCTGACTCCACCCATCTCCATCTCTGACTTCACCCATCTCCATTTCTGACTCCACACATCTCCACCCTTGACTCCACCCATCTTCACCCCCAAGTCCACCCCTGACCTCACCCATCTCTACCACTGACTCCACCCATCTCCACCCGACTCCACCCATCTCCGACCCGACTCCACCTATATCCATCCAACTCCACCCATCTCAATCTCTGACTTCACCCATCTCCATTCCTTACTCCACACATCTCCACCCTTGACTCCACCCATCTTCACCCCTAAGTCCACCTATCTCTACCCCGACTACACCTAGATCCAACTATATCCACCCAGGGGAGATGGGTGGATTTAGGGGTGGAGATGGGTGGAGTCAGGAATGGAAATGGGTGAAGTCAGAGGTGGAAATAGGTGAAGTCAGAGGTGGAGATGGGTGGAGTCAGGCGGATATAGGTGGAGTCCAGGTGGAGATGGGTGGAGTCAGGGGTATAGATGGGTGGAGTCAGTCCACCCATCTCCACCCCTGACTCCACCCATCTCCCACGCCTTGACTCCACCCATATCCAACCTCGACTTGGCCCATCTCCACCCTTGTCTCCACCCATCTCCACACTTGACTCCACCCATCTCCACTCTTGACTCCACCCATTTCCACATTTGACTCCACCCATTTTTACATTTGACTCCACCCATCTCCACACTTGACTCCACCCATCTCCATCCCTGACTCCACCCATCTCCACCCCTGACTCCTCCCATCTCCGTCCCCGACATCATGCCTTCTTACCCCCGATGCTAGCTTCAAAGGAGTCCTCCCACGCGTACATCTTGATCAGCTTAATGCAGTTGATGATTTCCGACATCAATCGGACTCGGTGGTCGGTCAGTTCTATGGATCGCTGGCGATAATGAGCAACAATCTTGGAAAACAAACCCTTCATATGCACAGAACAAAAAAATTAAATTAAAAAGAGCCATATCTGGGTCGAAAGTTGAAATGATTATACAATTTCTTATTCAGTAATACGCAAAGATTTCGATTTTCAATTCAAAAGTTGCCGAGTCGTATTTTGAACTGCCCCCTCTAGTGACGCAATCTCGAAATCAGCATTCCGGATATGATTCTCATTCAGCCGATTGTAGCTACATGTACGTGATGTGACATGTAGCGTCGTGTCAACGCTTGCACCCATTCACTGATTCGCCTAATTACTAACCAACTACAATGGAAAATTTGGAAAAATGTGTCACTTGACCCATCTTTGGAAATGGCCTTCTTTTATTGTTTTCTTCAAAATGACAGCATGCCAGAAGGAATAATTTCACAGGGAGTTTAGTGCCATTGCTATCTTTAAACCAAGTAAATTTTTTAACAATAATTTGGTTGGTTACTTTTTGGATAGCGGCAAATGGTCCAATCTACCTTTAACCTTCAACCCAAGTACACTGTGTGAATTAGATTATTACTCAGTGGGTTGCCATCGACGAAGTTCAGACAAATACCCTACCTGTAGGGGGTAGAAGACAATGAACACACCGGTTCCCAACAGAGCCGCCGGTCCGATCAGGTAAACGGTGTAGAATAGCGCCACGGCCGCTAGCGGGGGACCAGCTAAGGCATGCGGCAGGTACAGCAGCATGTCAAACATACGCTGGCCGTCGTTCGCACAAAGATTGACGATCTGTGCAGGGAAAAGAATCAAAAATGAAGGGACAAACATCATCAAACATAAACTTGTGATCATTTTGAGATCAAAAAGTTTGTGCAGAAAATACTGTGCATTCAATTCTTCTAACATTAAAGTTACATGGGACCATTTCTCTTTGCTGTTCTCTGTCGACAAAACATGGCCCATTTGAATGAGTGTCAGTATAGACAACTTGAGCTAATTTGTTATGGATTGAGGCAAAGCGTTCTGCCGCCTTTTACCAAATTGACCCAAAAAAAAAAGGGCAAATATGTACTCGAATCATACGCTTACGAAACTACTCAAGGACAATTTCAAATGTCCCACACTGCGAAATTTGTCGACCATCTCCCACAATGCACTGGGAAAAATGAACTCTCCCTGGCAAACTCTTAATGGCGCACTGCATTGTGAATCGCACAAATTAACTGTGAAATAACGCCAGTCTTGTTGCCATATCTTAAAAGGGTTGTAAGAATGCTGCTTATTAGGAGTTCGAAAAGCTCTGTGGACTTTTTAATTTGTGTTTTTTTTCCCCCCATTTTTCCAGAAATATATTTTACTTTGGCACAATTGCAGAATACCCCGCCACTCGATCTATGCACCTCGTAGCCAGCTACGGAGTCACGGTTGATTGCCCTCAATAAACCTACTCAGCGCTACTTGTATGTACTATGCGTCATGCTCCACTGCACTCCCACTCCGTATCCGCGTAGCCGGCAACAAGATAGTTGGTTTGGACTTGATATTTTTTCAGCAATCCCCATTTATTTTGTGTTGCTTCGTTCTCAAGGAGACCCCCACTCAGTATCCGCGTAGCTGGCAATGGAAGTTGGATTGTTTCTTTTCCAGTGATTCCAACCTCGTAGCCAGAGATTTTAGGGGTGTATTTCCGAGTGGCGGGGTATTCTGCAATTACTCCCTTACTTTTCTTGGAGAATATGTCATCTTTTCATGCTGATATGATTTGTGGCTCCAAGGATTTTTTGTTTGTTAATGGGTTTTTTTTTTGGGGGGGGGGGGGGTGTGAAATAAAACCTGAAATTTCATTGTCTGATTCTTGCCCCCTGAATACGAAGTCACAATGATAACATAAGCGTGGAGACCAACCTATCGCGAATTGGCATCAAGGCTATCACCAATGAGCAGTTTCAATTATACAGGAACTATTAGAAATTTAATAGGTGCATAATTTGGGCGAGTTACCTTGGGAAAATATGCTGGTACTGCAATATAATTATATAATTTGGGATGGCTTTGAGGGGGATACAAGAATATATTGCACGAGCCATAAAAATATTAATTTAAATACGAGTCGAAGACGAGTGCAATATTGTTATAGATATTATTATTATTTTTATTAGGCTGACTTGATCCGAAAAAAAATAATTGTCAAATTTTGTTGAATATTCTTTGCTTGCCGATAATTTTTATTTGTTTCCAACAAAACTGTAGAACTATGTAGAAAGGTGGACGGCTCCTTAGGATACAATTTCGAATCAGTAAAAGAATTGAAAAAACAGGCATGCAACTGGGAAGTCACAAAAAAAGAGGAAATTCAACTTTTTCCCAGACTTTGTACAGTGTTTTTCTATTTTCAATGGCACACATTGGAAGTGAAAAAAGAGGAAATCAGCTGATCCGGGAAAAGTTGCATGCCTGAGAAAATGGAAGAATCCCTCGGCCATCTTGGAAAATCTGCCATCTTGGAGAAAAAAAAGGGCTGCCTCCTTTCTTTCTAATTTCAAAAAGCCTGAATGAGAAACTTTTTTTAGTTGACTCGGCCTTAAAAAAACGACACTCACCTCGCCAATAGATAAACCCTTCATGGTCCGAAGCCGAATGGTCTTGTGATAGATTAAACAGACGGTGGCCGCCCGGGCGCGACCGCCGGTCCGTATGTTCATGTACCAACCATAACCCATGAACGTGACCAACACGACTTGGCATAGGACCATGAGCCCCGCCAGCTTCAGACCGTAGCCCAGGTCGGCCGTCTCCTGCTGGCAGTACTCCAACAAGAGACGGACCAGCACAGCCTGCATGGGAGGATGAAATTGGAAATTTCTACCGCGTTACTTTTAAAATTTCAACTAGTATTTAGGGCTGTCCATTAATATACAAATAACGAATGTTTGTGAGTGCGATGGTAAGAATAATTTCATGAGGTGACAGATTGAATGTTCTATTCCACGAGGCGAAGCCGAGTGGAATAGAACATTCAATCTGTCACCGAATGAAATTATTCTTTCCATCGCACGAACGTAAAACATTCGTTATTTGTTTTATACAACACCTGAATAAATTCTCGTCATTTGATTGGTAAATTATAAACTACAATTTATTTTGATTTTAAGGATGTTGAACTACCCCTTCACGAAAATGTTTGAACCCAACGCTGTAGCGCTGGCTCTTTGGAACAATACGCGCTACGCTGAACGCGCACACCAGCATGCATTTTGCACGCAAATACCGCGTCATGGAACAAGCGCAAAGTGAAACGGTATAACGCATGGGTATAACGCATGGTTGCACCGTGCATTATACCGAATAATAATATGTCACGTGATCTACAATTCACCAATCAGATGACGGGGATTTATTCAGGCGTTGTATAAATTCAAATAATTTAGTATTTGATGCTTACAGGGTTTGATTTGGGGTTGTTTTACGACTTAAAGGGAATGTACATCATTGGCATTTGCTGTAATTTTCAGAAATGAACTATTTGAAGGGTTTAATAGATCAAACATTGTTACACTGACATGTTTGAAGTTTTGTGTTCGAAAATGCTGGAAAAACCAAGAAAAACAAAAATGTTTAAGTAGTCTGGTTCCCTGACTCCACTAAAGATAAAATGAATCAATTTATAGATGTCGGAAAATTGTAAGGTAAGGGAACCAGTCTAGCTGGCCTGCACCCGTTCATGAACATGTAACCAATAGCAAACAAAATTTGGACTGAAAAAAATTGCAAATTTGGAGCAGTAGTTGAAAAATAGTTAGGTTTTTCCAACGGTGGTCGGCCGACCACCGTTGGAAATACATACAAAAATACAATTTTCTTGAAAACGACTTGACACCAGGTGCCATAATTTTACAGGATGCTTGAGACTGTCATTTCCCAACATCCTAGTAAGGTATTTCGTAAAAACTTGGTAGTTTTATTTTTCGATGTTTGCAAATGTTGTATATTCCCTTTAAAGGTGATATACAACATTTTCAAATATAAAAAAAAAAAATTATCAAATTATTATGAAATACCGTATTTGACTGAAAGTGAATAATAGCCATGTCCGAATTACTTGTTTATGCGGCCACTTTCAAGCCATGGCCTAGTACATGTAATTCGGAAACGGCTATATATAGTCTCAAGCATCCTGTGAAATCATGGCACCATGTGTGCTGTCCTTTTTCCCCTGATGTCTATAAATTGCTTGTTCCGTCTGAAGTAGGGTCAGGGAACCAGACTACAAGAACAACATTTTTTTCCTTAATTTTTCCAGCATCTTTGAACACAAAATTGAAAAAAAGGTCAGTGTAACAACATTTGCCACAAAATACTAACCCCCAAAATTACAGCAAAAAGCAAATGTTGTATATATATTACTTTTAACCCTAACCGCCCTGAATCCTTGAAAATCCTCTTTGCCAAAGTGGAGGAATTTGGAGGATTGAGGTTACATGGCAAAAGTGCGTTACTGATTTCGTAGGAGGCACTTCGTCAAGGTCTTGGGCCACCCCTTGTGTTGTTTTTGCTCAGCCATGCATAAATATAGGCCTGGATTATGCTTGAAATCCTCCATACTGCTCCAGGATGTCACTGGCCGAGCCTCAACATATTGACAGTCACTGCCGCAGGATTTTGCAGGATTCAGGCAGTGGTCACCCCTCCACGGACCATATTCAAGAAATAATGGAGGAATTTGCAGGATTGAGGCTATATGCTATTTTTCCACGAGGCCAATGGGAGAATTCTGCAGGATTGAAGCTACATCCTAGCAAAAAGGCCTAGGGAGTTAACGATTTGTTATGCCCTCTTCATAATGGCTTTTATGGTCGGTTGCCTTTATATTTTTGGCCTTCTGATTAACCGAGAAACCTACTCACCGATGAGATGCAGTTGGAAAAGATTGCAATGAAGGAGAACAGACAACTGAGGAGACTCCGCTTGGCAAGAAACCAGAAATAAACGCGAGCTAAGGAAGCCTTCTCTGGCCCGCGACGTTCCAACTCCTTCTGCCAAAGATGCTCCAACCTGAAAAAGAATTGTTTTTTAACTAGAGTTCTCTATTAATCCATCTCACATTTTTTTTCTGTGGGCGGGTAAAGCAGTTTCATGAATAATTCACTAGAATCGATGAGAAATATTATGTTTATTCACGAGAAATGAACGATGATATCAACACCGTTGTTTTTACACACCCCCAATAGTCAGTCTTGTTGGCGAAATCGCGGTGCTGTCCGCAAAATAAAAAATGAAGAATGGAGAAAGAAGGGGAAAGGAAGAGGGAAAAGGAAAAATGGACAATGTAAATAATTAACACCGCTGCTCAAAACCAAGCAAAGCTAAAATCTGGTTCTGTAACCCAAGGCAAAAGATTGTACATTCTGTCATTTCGGCACAAGCTGCCGCGCGAGATCGCTTCATATACAGCGGTTGACAGCTACAGCTGTGCAACACACAAGCACGTGCTCGCTCGCACGCAGATACAAATTGAGCTGATTCTTAGTGACGACCAAAATCACGGATCAAGCTAAAGAGGGCAAATCTCGAAAGAGAGACAAGCTACAGTTTTGATGTGATGTTTGTGATGTAATATATCAACTTTGATGACCCATCCCATCTCCCTAAATACGAGCACATTTCATTCAAAAAGTCAGGGGAAAGTGGCCAGGAAATGCCTCAGATTGCACCACAGAGCATCTAGAATCCAAACATTTTCCGGGGCCCTTAAGCGGGCCATGGACCACACGCCTTCAAATATTCGAACTGGTAAAAAGATTTTGAAATATTTGGTTGGTGATCGCCTACTCGAATATTTGGTATATTCTGGACTAACCTATTTTTAAAGCCGGAGTCCATCATTTGCAGGTATCCAAAAAAGTAACTGGCGTAATTATTGTTGAAAAACATACTGGTTGAAAGATAGTAAGTGGACTAAACTCCCTGTGAAATTATTCTTTCTGGCAAGCTCTCATTTTGAAGAAATCAACGAAAGAAGGCCTTTCCAACGGTGCGCCTTAAGAAGCACCGTATGAAAATTTAAATTAGTAGTTCGTTTTGTTGTTTGGCGCAGCGCGCACAAGCATTGGCACGACACCTAGGCGCGCGCGGTTGCTATAATTCGTCGGATCAGTGCGCAACATCGGGTATAGCTGCAATTCAAAACAATTGATTCAGCATCTTTTGATTTGGAATTGAGATCCTAGAGTGCTGGTTTTTCTCGGAATATACAGCTGAAGCTGAGCTGAAACTTCATCAGGTTAGTTGTTCAGCACCCTTCTTTAGATTTTGAGCACTTTTGTTGCTTCAAACAAACAAAATGCACAATTTACAAATGATGGACTGTATCTTTAATCCAAAAGATCAGGAAAAACAAATTGTGGTGATTCTGACCTGTCGCAGTTATTTTTTGCGCTGTCGTACGGTGAGCAGCTGAAAAGGTCTTCCTTCTCCAGCGTTCCCTTCCAGGATTTGTAGAAGACGGGCGTCATCCATGAAAACCAGAGAGTGGAAAGGATGTTAGCCTGATCCATAGGACAGCTGTCTGAGTGTAGCCTGTAGGAGTCAGGAACCAAGACACAAATGAAAATTCAAAAGAAAGAAAATTGATTTTTTGTTTTCATGCATCTGGTGAACAAATGGGGCTTGATTAAATAAAGTCAATATACAACTTTGGTTTTGCTGTAATTTTCAGAAATGGATGGATTTGGGGTTTAGTATTTCATAGCAAATATTGTTACACTGACCTGTTTAAAGGTTTGTGTTCATAGATGCTAGAGAAACGGAGAAAAACAAATGTTGTTCTTGTAGTCTGGTTCCCTGACCCTACTTCAGACAAAGCGGAGCAATTTATAGACGTCGGGGAATTGTCGGATCAGGGAACCAGACTAGCTGGCTCGCACCCGTTCACCGATGTTTAACCGATTTTCAAACAAAATGTGGACTAACTAAAGTTTGAAAAGTCTAGGCAGTATTTGAATTTTTTTCCTACAATGGTCGGCCAACCATCATTGGAAACTGAAATAAAAAAAATTTCACTTTTCTTGAAAATGACAGCACACCAGGTGCCATGATTTCACAGGATGAGACTATTTTTACTTACAGTCAAGTAATGTATTTCATAATAATTTGGTACGGTTTTTTTGTTGTTGATGTGTGCAAATGTTGTAAATTACCTTTATGGTAATTTACAACATTTGCACACATCAACAACAAAAAAACCAAATACTAATCCCCAAATCCAAGTAAAAAAAAATTAAAAAGATTCTCATCAGGGCTTTTTGAAAAATTGAGGGTGGCCCTTTGTTATCTTTTTTCTTCAAAAATGGCATTTTGTCAAGATGGTGGATTCTTCAATTTTTTCAACTCTTTTGATGAAACTTTTGTGTCAAAAGGAGCCATCGCCTACAACTTTTTTACCAGATTTTGACTTTGTTTATAAAGCTACAATTTTTTTTTCTTTTTCTAAGAAAAAAAATGAGGCGGGCTGAAAAAAGGAAGCAAGTGGGCATGAGAAATGTTTTTGACTTTGCCTATTAAAACCAGAACTTTGCATGGGCAGAAGCGATGATATCAGTCGATCTGGAAAAATGTTGCAACCTGAAACCACTTTTTTTCTTCATATATCATCTCAATGAAGGTCATTCATTGCAAAAAGGATGATAAGACATGAATCTGGAACTGAAAAAAAACATTTCCAATTTTGTTAGGAAAACTTTTCTTGACTCTCCATAGACTTTGTAAACGACCGCTGAGGTGGAGTCAGGTTGCAACATATTTTCCGCCAATCTTACCTGTGGCGTTTGGTTTGTGCCTTCCGGAAGAATTTCTGTAACCTCCGAGTCTTGAGCGGCTCTTTGGTTGCGACTTTTGGCTCGTCAAAATGAGCATCGTCTTGCTGTCCATTTGGTCTGGTGCCCTGTCTCTCCTGCATAGGACTGTCATGATTGCTGTGGTCTGTAGTCGTGGATGGCATGGTTTTTTGTGTTTGCGATTTGGCTGTGATAAAAGTACACCGAACACAAACGCAGATGATAACACTTTGTACATATATGTTGGGCGCGATCAGCCAATGTGCGTGATCGGTCAATCACGCTGTGCTATCGGTCCTGATATGCCTCACGATCGACCGATCGCGCCCAAAATATGTGCATGACCTCAAAATGGTCAGTCATTGAAAACCATTTAGTTTAAAAACAATTGAAATTGTTTTCTTCTTTTAATATATCGTCAGACCCCCTAAAGCTACGCGGTCCTTTTTCTATGCATTTTAATACCTTCAATTTGTGTGTGACAACGCGCGCCTATGCAAGCGTTACCTGCGCAGATAAAGAGCTTTCAAAATGCAATTAAAATGGTCTCCTAACTTCATAGGGCAAGCAGTTCTGACATTATTTCAATTTTCAAAGTTGCTTTTTTTTGCCTTAAAATGATGCTCGATTTGGCTGAAAGGCAAGATTACCATATGCGAAGTTCACTAATTTTCCTCTGTATTGACTAACAAGCCCCCAGATAGCAACTTCATGTCATCAAAGTCAATTTGAGCAGTGAGAAAATACAAGCATTTTCTTAGAAAACACTTAGAATTTTTCAGTCCAATCTCATAGGGTTTGTGGGTGTTGAGTGAACTTCGTATGGAAATCTTTCCAAACGCAGATATGCAAATAGCCGTACAAAAAAAAGCCGTACAAAATTTCGAGTTTTCCATAGGTTTGTGCACAAACATGGATGCGCCCATCAGGCATTACTTTGTACATTGAGTTAGCACTCTAGTAATTCAATATAGCTCTATGGGCTCAGCTCAGCTCACAATCGACATGCGACAATTACAATGAATTAATTTCAAGTCCAGTTGACAATGACATGCATGGTTGAGAAATTTGTGCACAGCTGATGCTGATGATCCGCTGCGCCGTGCATTTAAATTACTTACCTCAGCACCGTGCACGTTATTGCATTCCTTCAAGAACAACAAACAATCTAGTAGTACTTAGATCATCACAATCACGGAAGTTCTGAAAATGCTGCAATATTCTGTCATTATTGCTAAATTTTACCATGGAGGAAAGAACTAACTCAGTGATCACTTTGCTTTCTTTTCTGCATACTGCCCTCAACGTCCAAGAGTGGTTAGTTCACATGCGGAAAACAAAACCTGTTGCATCACGCGTGCATGGCCCTACATAATGCAGTGTTATGTCACATGCAACTAAACTTTACGCAAGGGCCAAAACCGCTCAAAAAAATTCCGTGTTTTTTGCCAGGAAACCATTTGGGGTTTTTTTTCGCTGCATGGAAAGCCCGAGGTCATTAAAATGCAATGATGTAACAAGCAAAAAAAAATTACGTAAAGTTTCTCATAGCATTGGGAAAAAAGTCCCTGACCCCATGCTTGATGATGTTACTTAACTAGGCTAAAACTTGCAGAATAAATAGTGTTAATTGTAACCGGAACCGGCCTAACCTGACCATTTTAATTTTGCGTTTTATCCTTCAAGTTGAGTTCAACGACGAATTTTCTTTCAATACAAGCAATCAATACAACAATACCGACCTCGTATTTGCCCGTGAAAGTGAACACCGAGATTCAGACCCCTGATGGAACGCGGGACAAAATTTGTGACGAGCTTTCAGTTGGTGGGGAAAAATTAGGATTTAATATACCCAGTGGCGTAGCCACCGGGGGGGGGGGGGCGTGGGGGGTGACCGCCCCCCCCCCCATGAAACCTTGTCGCCCCCCCCCCCAGTCGCCCCCCCCCCCCCCCCCCCCCCCACTGAGATTTTGAGTTTCTAACAAACATTATCATTGATCTACATGACGCCATGGGCGTCAATCCTTTGGGGACAGGGGGACTGGTCTCCCCCCCCCCCCCCCACACTTTTTGAAGGGTGGGGGACACAATATCAAATGTCCCCCCAGATTTTTGAACTCGTGTCTCATTTACAGGGCCCTATTATGTACTACAATGTATCTTTTGCTTAGAAAATATTGGTTAAGGTGGTCAGAAATTGCCTCAGATAGCACCACAGCCTAGAGCATTTAGAATCCAAAATTTTTCGGGGCCCTTCAGCGGGCCCCGAACCCCACGCCTATAGCTCAGAATTCTGGTAGCTGATTCAATGACTCCAACCTCGAAAACAATGTTCAAAAAATTTTCTTCAATCCTTTAGCTGAGAAAACCTCGTAAATTATGTTTAAATTATTATCTTTTGTGCTAAGATAATTATTGGTTAAAGTGGTAAGAAATTGCCTCAGATCACACCACAGAGCATCGAGAATCCAATTTTTTTCGGTGCCCTTCAGCGGGCCCCGAACCCGACGCCTGTAGCTCAGAATACCGATAGCTGATTCAATGACTCCAACCTCGAAAACGTTGTTCAAATAATTATCTTTTGCTAAGAAAATATTAGTTAAAGCAGGGAGGAAAGTGGTAAGAAATTACTTCAGATCACACTTCAGAACATCTAGAATCAAATTTTTTCGGGGCCCTTAAGCGGGCCCCGAACCCCACGCCGTAAAGGGCTTCGCGCTTCGCATCAGTTCTGATCAATTAGGTATGTCCCCCCCCCTTTTGAGAAGCGATTGACGCCCCTACATGACGCCCCCCCATGAAATGTTCCAGCCCCCCCCCCCCCCTAAAAAATTCCTGGCTACGCCACTGAGTGTACCATGAAGGAATATTCCTCCATGATTACACAGTACAAATGCCTGAATAAATCCCCGTCATCTGATTGGGGGGTCGTTGATCACGTGTCGTTGAATTATTCGCCCTAAAAAAACAGAAGTTCCATTGCACGGTATATGGAAGTTGCAGTGCACCGTCACACTTAATTGGCGGCTCTGACCAATCAGATGACGAGGATATATTGTATAGAACAAATAATGAATGTTTCACATCGTGCAACGGTAATAAATAATTGGCATTCGGTGGCAGATGGAATGTTCCATTCCACGAGGT
Source organism: Patiria miniata (assembly GCF_015706575.1). Taxonomy (NCBI): domain Eukaryota; kingdom Metazoa; phylum Echinodermata; class Asteroidea; order Valvatida; family Asterinidae; genus Patiria; species Patiria miniata. The sequence continues at coordinate 2,005,530 of NW_024037056.1, read as the reverse complement.
TTCGCCTCGTGGAATGGAACATTCCATCTGTCACCGAATGAAATTATTTATTACCGTTGCACGATGTGAAAACATTCATTATTTTATGCAGTGCATAACCCCAACAATAATGCTCGGGTGTATGATTTACGTGAACATTTCAAATTTTATGCGACCCCGCGCGCAAGCCAATTGGAGTCGACTTTAGAAATAATAGTTGGACTAACATTGAGGGCGCTACAACAGCAAACCGTTAACTTTTCATCTCCTTCTAACTTTTCTTTTTCATCAAGAAAAGAAATTAAGGACGCTTCGGGCAGTGTATATCGTAGTCCAAAAACAAAAAAAAACACTTTTCTGACCAGCATGGGGGGGGGGGTCTTGTTAAAATAACTGGGTGCAGGTTTGGATGAACAACATTCACAACACAGCTCGTTAAAATTACAATATATTTTTTATTGACAGTTATCTTTCCCGGCCCATTACCTCAACTTCCTCTTTCTCGTGATGTATGTTGCCTTTTTATTAAAAAACCAGGAAAACAGGAAATTCTTAAAAATGTTTCTCCAACAGTAATTGGAAATGATATTGTCAAACATAAAAGTTGAACTAAACTTGAAAATGCAACACACATATCTTCATATTTCAAAAACTGCATTCTTTTATCTCTCAACACTAGGCAAATGAAGAAAAACAATTTTGTTTTTAAACAGTATAGCAGGATCAGTCAATCCACAGTCACTCTTGATAGCACCAAACAATATAACTATACCAATTGATTAAAAACAGAATTGAACAAAGAAATTGACTGGAGCGGGGTTTGAACCTGCGACTACCGGATTACCGTTCCAGTGCTCTACCAACTGAGCTATCCAGCCATACATTAGCGCTTCCCCAGCTTGCCAATGCTTCCCCAATTTGCCAATGTCCTTGTTCAACTATTGCTTATCATTTTAATACTCCAAGTTATCTTTTCTCATTAGTGCACATTTATCATCTTCATTCAAAATGTGGAAAGGGCTGCGGTTGGGATTGGAATTAGGCTGGCTATTGGTCATCATGGCAAGACCTAAAAAAAAGACCTCATTTATTTATTTATTTATTCATTCTCATCATGTAAAAACATGAAACTTGTCTCCTCGTTCTGCACACAAATATAATGTACAAAACTTAAAAACTTCACATTAAAAACCGGAGAAAAAAAGGAAAAAAAAATATTACATAAATGTACAAATAGGCGTAACAATATAAGAACACTGACAAGAGTACACGTAACCAGAAATAGAACAACAAATTTAACCTAATTAAATAAATAAATAAAATATCTGGATTGATAGAGCTATTATGTATAAAGACAAAAAAATATAAAAAATTGGCAGGAAACAATGGCAAGCTGGGGGGAGGGGGGGGTATAAGAAAGCCAGGGGGATATGAGCGGGGAAAAAGGAAACAGGGAAAGGGTTGAAACTTACATGTACGAGGGGTATAAACACACACATTTACATCACGATTTCAAAAGCATTATCTACTATAAGTCTAATTAAAAACACGAGATTGCCCTGGGTAAAAATAATAATAGTTTAATGCTAAAGGGCAAATGATTCCAATCCCAAACAACATCAGCTTTTTTCCCCCCACAACATCCAGGATTTTCCACAGCTTACACAACACAGCACCGAAATCCATTCAGGCAAGGAACTTGGTCACAGTGTCCAGAAATGTTGTTGTGATCAATTGACAATTGTGCAGCCGTATGCGTGACTGAGATTAAATGAAACTCATAGGGGTTTAGGCCAAGGACTCGGAGTATCTGCACAATAAGCCATTTGCGAGTGACCTATACCCTTTGGGATTTAAATTTGAAAAACATCTGGTACATGACTTGCTCAGAATGCTTGGCACATTTTAACTTTGAATTTCCAGACCAAAGACACTGTTAATTACATGATTCGGGGCAAGCTCTTGCATAGTTACGTACAAGACGCTCATTGTTCACAATGGGTGAGAATGGCATAAAGACACCAGACCATGCCGGAGCTGGGGCTTGCTAGCATAAGGCTTGTCCCGAATCTTGGATATAGTAACAGTCTCTTTGGTCGGAAAATGCAAAGTTAAAACATGCAAAGCATTGGGTTAAGTCAGCGTTCCAGACTTTATTCAAATTCAAATCGATCTATATTCACCTTTGACATCATAACATCATCCAAAGTTCTTTGGTAAAAAAAAATCTCTTTAGAAAGAATTATTAGAACGCCATAGCGAGCCAGCCAGCCATAAGCACCATTCCACCGTAAGGAGTAAACTTGTTGAGAGTCTTTGATCCAGACAGAGCAGAATAGTAGCAGGTTCCACAGAACCCCAGCATTCCAAGGAAGAGTAGGACGCCAACCTGTAAATTACAACAAAAAAAAAGCTCGATCAGAAATATCTCGGGCTGCGGGCCAACGAATTCGAGTTCATGCATGAGTCACGTGATTGTGCCATGTAATATCTGGAAGGAGTAGTGTTAGAGTAACAAAAATCAAACAGTTTTTGACCCCGCTGACCCCAAGATGATCTTTGACCCCAGTTTGGTCATGTGACATTTGGGCTGTGCTACTGATACTTCTCATGTGTTCTCATGCAGCAGATTGCAACTACGTGATGTCACGCACTGAACCGATGAATAATAGCAACCGCGCTTGCGCGGACCTATTCACGGATTTGCCCAAATACAAACCAACTACTAATGGAAATTTCCAAAAAGTGTGTAACTTGACACATCTTTGGAAATGACACTCTTTTATTGTTGTTTTCTTCCAAATGACAGCATGCCTGAATGAATAATTTCACAGGGAGTTTAGTCCCATTACTATCTTGAAACCAAGTAAGCTTTTCAACTATAATATAGTCGGTTACTTTTTGGATAGCCGCAAATAGTCCACTCTACCTTTAAAATTCCCATTTCTTTGTTTTCTATGTGCATTGTACAGCAAACCTTTATGTAATTGTAAAGGTGCCTTTATGGTAAAACCTTAACAACTGAATTTAAAGAGACTTTCTAGAGACCTGTAGTTGTACTCGGACTGGGACCTGGAGTGCTCTGAAACATGCAAAACTAAATCAGGCCAACTTTACTCACTCTTTAGACAGTAAATTTCTCCAAAAATGTCCATTGGGCAAAGAAAAGGTCCTCAGTATTTCACCAACCAAGTTTGCAGACTCAATTCAATTTTTAAAGGAAACATTTGTTTCAATATTTTGCACATGAGAGGGAAGTCAAGTGATTTCAAAATGAGGCTAAAAGACTAGACCGGTACATGTCCAACCATGGTCCAACTATTTGAAAAGACTGACCTCTTCATTTAGTGTCGTTAGTCTGGTGGCTGACTATGGAGAAATGTGTAGTAAATAGAGACTAGTTCCCGGTTCATACCACATGTTTCTTTTGGCACAGCTGATTGATGCAGTACTGAAGTAGTGTTGGACTGGTTGTTTCAGGTGCCAGTCTATTTTCTTGTATTGCATGTTTTCAAAACCTTAAGTTTTGGGACTCTCATACACAGTATTGAGAGTCCCAAATTTTCGGACTAAGTTGTACTCACAACTGTTGGATGTCTAGTCATAGGTACAGCTAGCAGTGCCAGGGTGTGTATAAAGTGATACCTGTTGGCGGTTTGAAAAACCTAAAAATTAAACAAACAGTTGAACAGTTGAAATTTCCCCCGAACTTTTGACTTTGCTCCAAAATTCTGCCACTCGAATTGTGACCCTGACACACTCTAGAACTCATATCACCCTGATTTTGCAGTCTCTGCATTGGCTCCCTGTTGCTGACCAAATTAAGTACAAACTGTTACTGCTCGTTTTTCATTGCCTGCACGATTCAGCTCCTGACTACAGCATAGACCTATTAACTCCATACAAGCCATCCAGGCGATTGAGATCTTCTGATGCTTCTTTGCTTGTTGTCCCTCACACTCACAAATCTTGGGGTGATCAATGATTTTCTTACGCAGGTCCTCATCGCAGTATCTCATCGCTTTCTGAATTTAAAGTTGCCCTGAATTCTGAAGACCTATTTGTTTCAGATCACTCAGAATATTCTTGTTTAGTTCAATATAATTGTTTTGTTATTTCTGATTTGATATAATATTTTTGTTTTGCGCCTGACAGAAATTGCATTGAAAAACGATCATCCTTTTACTAAGGAAATAAAATGTGTGCTTGGCCGAATTTAAACACTCTGGATAGTAACACCGGTTGATGTTTGGATGATCATGGCGCAATACAAAAATATTGAGCGTCATTTATGATGGATACCGGCGCGTTATAAATTACCGTTATTATTATTATTATAAATAAATGAAAAAAAGTCAGCAAATCTCCTAGACTCAGTAATTTGGGCGCTAGAAGTTAGAACTCCTTTTTCCCCCAACTTTTGACTTTGGTCAATCGTTTTAGTTAGTACTAGCTTGCGTAACTCCAGCTGACATGCTCATCAGGAATCCACATGAGCATGTAACCTAGAGGTACTCAAGCTGAGTTAGTACGACCGACCAAACTCACAATCCGACACTGGGTCTACAAATCTCTGAAATAAAGAATAAGATTTTATTTAATTGTTTAATTGCATATCCTCTAACTGAGATAACAAATCTAGATTTTGTTTTATGTAAAAAAAAAAATACCAATGGACAAATAGATGAGCTCCTTTGTAGATCAAACTTAATGATGTAACATGCAGCATAGATATCATGCATGGGAATCATTATCTTTTACTTAACCTCATAAGTTTTGTCATCAACTCTTTTCCTCAGACCTAGCAAGACTCTTTTCCTCAGACCTTTTTCTAGCAAGACAAAGTCGGAAATGTAAAAAGGTTAAACAGAAATTACAAATAAGAAAATCAACTTGCCAAAAATAAATTAAACATTTTTGTCATTTTGTTTATCTGTTCGGGAACGAATGTTGCAACCTGGCACTACTTCAGCGGTTCTGTACAATGTCTATGGAGATTCAAGAAAATGTTCAAATCTACAATGTTTTTTTAGTCCCACTCCTAACCCCACTAGTGTGGCCGCGGTATGCTGCGCTGAACCTCTGGCCACACACCGTGGTACCGCGCACTACTGAGGGCGTTTTCATAAAAATTCAGGGCAGTTTCTTACATATGGTCGTATTCTATGATGTCCCATCTATCACTTCTGGGATGCTTAGGTATAATGATGTTCAATTTTCCGAGATATTCTTGAATTTTTCTGGAGCCCATATGCACTCGTGAAATGTCGTCTGGTGATGGCAGCCTCTTTGAATGTGACAAGAGATGACCTCAAGCTGTGATGTCGCGTTTATGCAAATTGCTTGTCGAGCGAGGGCGCGAGTTGCAAATGCGACGGCTGTTTCCTGTGCCGTGGATCCTGAATAGAGATCAGTGCACGTGGACCCAGACGATAAATACTACAGGAAACAGCCGTCGCATTTGCAACTCGCGCCGCCCTCGCTCGACTAGCAATTTGCATAAACGCGACGTCACAGCTTGAGGTCATCTCGTCACATTCAAAATGGCTGCCATCACCAGACGTTTCACGAGTGCATATGGGCTCCAGAAAAATTCAAGAATATCTCGGAAAATTGAACATCATTACACCTAAGCATCCCAGACGTGATAGATGGGACATCATAGAATACGACCATATGTAAGAAACTGCCCTGAATTTTTATGAAAACGCCCTCAGTAGTGCGCGGTACCACGGTGTGTGGCCAGAGGTTCAGCGCAGCATACCGTGGCCACAGCTATCCCACTCCCAGATTCATGTCTCATCTCATTTTTGCAGTGACTGACATGACTGACCTTCATCAAGGTCCAGCTAGGGCTGGGCCCGTAGAATGATTAGTAACGAAAATTGTGAAGAAAGGAGTTGTTAAAATTAAGATTACCATGTGATCCGTATGCACCAAGAGCTACGGCTAGAAACCCCGAAACACCAGCAATCCTGATGAAAATTTCTGCTGACCGCAAAATTGCCATAATTTTAATTGTACCCAACAATTGTGACACTAATGAAATTTCCCAGCTCAGAAAAAAAAAATAACACATCGCATGGAAAAGTCCGGTCATGATCCCAATGCATACTAGTAGTACGTAACGGGGAAAACTTGTATTTGTTTGGTAACCAGACTAATTTGTATGCGCGTGATGTATCATGTGACTTATCAGGTGACTTGTTGGCCCCTACCATTATGGCCCCTTTAGAAATTGCGGAAATGTGAACTAATCAGCTGCTGTTTTTCTTAATACAACAATGGGTTACCGAAGACCCGATAGAAGGCGCCCGTTGAATGGTCAGAATCTGGAGGCCAAGACGCAGTCTTAATTTGCATAATTAAGCGCGAATATGCACGGTATCACGTCATAATCATAGCCGCTTGCTTTGAAATAGACCTTTTTTTTTTTTACCAATAAATCATAATTATGCACGCATGCGCATAAATGGGCCTGGCGGCAAGAAGCGAAAGCGGTCCATTGAAAATGTACAGGGACCAAATATCGGTTAATTTTCTCTCAATTATTTACCAATGATTATTTTTTTGTTGCTTTTTTATTCAGAAAAGCCTCTAAAATCGTCATAGTCATGACTTTTTGGCCTAAGTGGTTTTTTTGGGGCGCAGAATAAAAACTTTTAAATTGCTTTCGCCCCATGCGCAAGAGGATGAAGGAAATTAGCAGGGCTGGCTTCACCATCGTTGAACCCAGTTACGCCAGAAAATTATGTCTATGAAGATGTTAGGGGCTTTTCTAAATTAAAAAAAAAAGCGACAAATACTGCAGAAATTGAGAGAAAATGACCCGAATATTTGGACCCTAGGCTCTGTACATTTTAAATGGACAGCTTAAGCGTCTTGCCGCGGACCCATTAATGCGCATGCGTGCATAATTATCAACATATTTGTAAAAAAAGGTCCATAGACTAGTGTTCAAGGCGATGGCACGCAAAACTATCCAAACCTCAAAATATGAAGACCACTTGGGAATCTACCGCATGCATGCGTCGTCGTGCAGCCTGAGGGGGAAATACATCAACGTCATTTTCGATGATTGTAAGCGAAGGGTGGGGTCGCAGGATAAATGTATGATTCTTAAGCCTTGTGAACGATTATGACATCATTCCAATCCCATGGGTATGTGGTTTGGGTTCAGGACTGTCAGATCCAATTCAGGCGATTGCACCTCTGAAAAAATGTAGACTTTATGTCAGTGTCTCCCAGGGTTTAACATTTAATGAAAGAATAATTCTGGCTGAATACACGATAAATGATATATTCTATTAAGTACATGTAAATTAACATTGTGAAGGTGATGTGACTTGACAATATGTAGCGGCCTGAAAGGCTTAAAATTCGCCCGAAACAGAATGTTTTTATTCAGAAATTGGTTACCAGGAGAAATGACAAAAGACTATTTACGTTAATGTTTTTAGCTGGTTCGCGTCAGTGTTGTTTGAAAAGAGACAGTTACAATTCGGAGGGAATTCACCAAAGAGGGGGCGGGGCGGGGGCTGAAAAGTTGCAGGGGTATTAAAGAAGGCAAATAATTGAGCACGAAATGGCTTCACAAGGCAACAGCCAAGATGCATGGTATCTTCGAGGAAATAGTTTTGTGTCCAAATTTGAAGGACTCTTTTTCACACTACCTCACAATCTTCAAGGTTGAAGAAGAGTTGAATAGGCCCGAAGGCGACCAATTTATTCTCAATAATTTACAGCGGAGCGATATCCGGGGTTTTCAGCCTATATAATGTTATGATGTAAAAAAAAAAAAATATGTCGCTCCGTCCCCGTCAGTCCATCTTTTAAAGTCTTGTTAACACTGGCGCTCAAGTGCGCCTCTCTTCTGGACCCCCTCACCGCCCCTCCCCCATAGAACCCCTGCAGTTTTATGCCTCTGACAAGCTGGATGGCCGAGGAATGCTTCGTTTTGTTTGGTGGAACTTGAATTTTTGAAGGGTTAGAGCCGCAACGTGGTGGGAAATGGAGGCGCCTCACCCAAAATCTTTGAGTGATTATAACAGAAGAAATGAGGTGTCAAAAGAATATTGATTATAACATCATTGAGAATTCCAGCAAGGTGGCTATGAGTGCAGGGCATTTTCGAGACAAAGAGAAGTTTGTTTTTGTAACTTTGCATTAGTGAAACACTTGCACCGTAGGTATACTTCCTTGTCATGCTCTTGCCATGCACGCTAAGTGAACGTGACATTAATCATCGGGAAGACATGCAGTTGACTGATGTCAAGACTAGTTTTAGTTGACGAGTACCAAAAATAGCCTGTTTTTGGTGGCTGGGCTAAATTAAATCACCCGCGAAGGGCGCCGCGAATCCTGCTTAGAACTTCAGGTCCAATAATGATTAAAATTACATGGGTTACAGCTTGTTTAAAAAAAAAAGGGGAAAACTGGCTCACGATTTCTGAGTTTCTCTACCCATAGGCCTAATCACCATTGCCGTCAAATTTTGAAGACTTCTGGCAACCAAAACCGAAGGAAATATTTATGTCGTAATGAAGACAAACTTGATCGGACTCGGCGCCTGAAAGTCTTGGATACTTTTTTTTTTAAAGGGCCCATGAAGTGAATTTTTCTTAGGAACATAGTTTGTGCAACTTTCTACTCCTCTTTAATGTGTGAAAACTATTTGACATCCCGTTTTGGTTAATATTATTGAAAACTGCATTTCTTGAATAACTTAAAATTGTCTACACTTTTCCGGATATTGAGGGCGCTGTTGCTGTGATGTCATTTTAGGAAAACACAGTTTAGTTTAGGTGTTTTCTGTTCTAATTGTGAACTCAAAAATTGTTCATTTGAGAGAAAAGTTTGTTCATTGGCTTACTGCCATGTACTGACACACAACAACGAATCATAAAGAAAAGAAGATTTACGACGGCGAAATGTCCAAAATTCTGGCAACTTTTGGTGTATAAACTAGCTGTAACATTGAGCTTAATTTTCTGCCTGAAAATGCATCACGCTTCTGCTCATGAACATGGAAATTTGCATTAGTATATAAACCAAAAAAGGCATCAAAATACCCTTCAAATGGCAAAATGAAAATCGGGACAAATGGGACACAAAGGTGCATTTCAAGGAATGCATTAAAAATATAAATACATTTCATTGATACCTAATAGGCTGTGTGTGCAGATATATATCCGAGAATACAAACTTTACAAACGTTTGAAAAGAAGACAAACATTTAAAAATGAGGGAGTAAGAAAAAAATAACAGATTGGAAAATCGTTTCAAATGATCTTCCCTTTAATATTAAAACCTCACTGAAAAAAAATAGCTAAAACTGCCCTTTGTCTCTAACTTTAAATAAAAGTTACACATCTTTAAAAGAAGTTTAATACAGATCCATTCAGAGAATCGCTGTTTCCTTTTTTAATGCCTTTAGACGGGCAATATTACGGTTGACTCAGTCAGCGTTACATGTGAAAACGGAACATGGGGTCGGGGGCACCACCCCAACACCCCACCCCACCCACTCGAGGTTGTGCCCCCTCCCACTTCCCCCCCCCCCCATCCTGGCAGTGTGAAGAAAAGTTCCCCTGCAAATTACCGCTGTAAAATGGACCTTTTATTTCATTTCAAAACTTGTGGTGTAAATAAAACGCCGTTGATATCTATACAGGACCATAGCAGTGCTAGTGGCGGGTGCAACCTTCCTCCTCCACCCCCGCCCCACCCCAACCGTTCAGCCGCTGACTAATGTTATGATACTATTAAAATGGGACCCCAAACAATTATAAAGTTCCTATTTACTCAGAAATTGCCTTAGAACGCAGGATGCATTTCAAAACTTTTCGGGGGCGGGGGCAAATCCTCGGACCCCTAGCAAGGCGTCATTTCGGCATCAACACCCTTCACATCAAACTCCCCCCCCCCCACCCACCCGTTTCCTGAAAGCTAGATCCGCCCCTGCCGGGATAGTGGATACTTGGTTCTATTTTGCAATCTTTTGCCAACCATGTACACTCCATCGAAGCGATATCTCTGTTTCTGTAGATTAAAATTGCATACCTCTCTTTTTGGTCACCAAATTTACAAGCTTGAAGTCTGCTCCGAATTTCGTCTGGTGTTCTGCGCATTCTGTATGATGCATATGGTGACAGACTGTTTGGTTTCCCTATCTCAATTTGGATTCAGGGAACCCAAACTGACAGGTCGGCAACAAAACAAAGTCATTATCCTCTTAAGCTTAAAGCATTAATGTCATTAGAACCTGTCATTAAAGACACCTTTTGTGAAAGATCGGAGTCCACAGACTTACGAGGCCCGGGACGCCTACACAACGGGGTGACTTGGCGGCGCTGTGTCCCGCTAAGTCTCGAGCACTGGATCCCCCACGCCGGTCAATTCTTACTAAAGTTTACAAAAAAAAAACACCAGACGGTCTGAAGCTGTGAGCTTTCCATTGTGTGAATTCTTATGTATCGCGCACTGGGGCCACAATTTCGTGGTAACTTATTGTGATAGATTTGAGCAGAAATAAAATTGATGCATTGCCAAGGGGGGGGGGGTGATAAAAAAAAGTGCAGACCTTGTGTCGAGCGTAGACTGGCTCCGCGGTGGCGTGTTATGGCGACACTGACATCCGCTATGCTTACGCCAGTCTGGAATCCAGACGACGCACGCGCAAGCTGCACACGCACCCTGAGGTTAATAATTCAACTGGGTAGTAAAACACAATTACCCAGAATGCAAAGGGGAAAAAATCCAAAGTGTCGTCTGCCTCATTCTAAGGCCATTTGGAAATTGGATGCCCATCGCTCTGGACTTATCAACTACGGTTCTCTGTCGATCTGGATTTACTAAATGCACTTTGGATTTGAGAGTTTTGTCACCGGAACCAGACATTTGCGCAAAGTTGGAGAGTTTTCTTGAAACTGTTCTGCACCACCAAGTCCACCGTGATTCCGAAAAGGTATGTGCGATGAGTTTAAAGTTCATATTTGCTTTGAAACCGCTTTGGTTGTGGTTAAATTGTTTGTGTTAAATTGTTTGTTTGTGCGCATAATTTTCTCCTGATAATTAAACATGCCTTCTGGGATGAAAATTGCCCTTGTGCGTTTTGAGTAAGTCGCTAATTAACTTGGGAATAAGCTAAACTATGGAAACTCTCTCTGCAAAAAGCTGGTCGTATGATTTTTTTTTTCGTTTGGGATGACTCTCTTAAACCATACTTAGATGTTTCCTGCCTCCGTTATGGTTAAACTCTTGATAATGATCCATTGCAAGTTTTACTCGAAACTTTCCCAATAATCATTATTTCACACATCTTCCTATATTGGAAAGTTGTCCCGTTTACACAGTGATCAGCTTGTAAAATTAAATCCAAGAAAATAATTTTCTGTATCCATAAAGAAAAAAAAAGTACGGATGAAACCAGATGTGCACAAAACTCTCACTTCCACAGATGTCGGCTGTGGTGTTTTATTAGTCCGCCGAACTCGGGACATCGCTACGCCAGCCAGACCCCGTTAAAATTGATATACCTATCTGTCAAGATTGTATATGGAAGCCGTCTAATTCCACTTGTACGGGTGGCGGTCAGGCTGTCTCGCGAGCCTGCCTCTGGGCCGCGCGGCACGGCGCGGTGGCAGCGCCGGCTGGTGGTGGCGGCTCCTCGCACCCTGCCACCCTTATCTGTCAAAACATACAACGTGCACCGTGATGACGAGAAACTTGTCACGGACCATCACACAGCCAAGTTGACTTGTGTGTGATCCAGGGGTGTGTTAAACCCATACACAACATCGCTGCGACTGAAAACTTGACTACCATTTATTATCCCATTCCCCCCAGAATAATGTGCCCCCGGTGACTGTTTCATGTTAAGAGTCAAGTAATGGTGCGCGTAAATAATTGTCCGCGCCGCCATCTGAACCGACTGTCAAGCACTCCGCCGCGTGTCACAGCACTGTTAGATCAACGATAAATCATCCAACAAGAGTGTTCGTATATTTTACAAGGGGAACATTGTAAGCATTGACAGGCAAGCGATATTTTGGAAACAGGACCCGCTTGAAGAAAAAAATGCCAACTTTGCATTCAAGCTTTCTGATAATATTAATACGATAATTAATGTATTTAAGAAAGTGAAAAACGGTAACTTAGAAGCAGTCATCAAAAACAATGAAGGCGTCATCTGCAGAGCGATTATTTTTTTCGAAATAACAGTCATGCAAAAACCAGTAAATAATTATGTAAACTTTTTTTCAAATGAAAGGTGTACTGGAACTTATCATATTCTTCTTTTATCCATTCTTTAGGCCCTATTTAATTTCAAAGTGAGAGTATTTATAGTTATAACATTCTTTTTCTCATGGAAACAATCCAGACTTTTTGTTTCTCGATCGTCACCGTACTCAATTAAATGTAATCTTGTAATCTTGTAATCGAAAAACACAATTTTGGAGTTGCTTTTTAACCGTTTGTCTTTACATTTTTCAGAGACTACACCAAAATGTCGAGTTTGCTGTCCCTACTCATCACATCGTCCCTTGTGGTAACCATGTACGCTACGCCATCAGGTACCAGGCGGCCTCGAAATGGTGAGTTTGACCATGGTGTAACCAGAGTGTTACCACGGCATAATCAGGGTGTAACCATGGTGTAACCTTGGTGTAACCACTGTGTAACCCCGGTGTAACCGCGGTTTAACCACGGTGTAACCGTGGTGTTACCGCGGTGTAACCATGGTGTAACCGTGGTGTAACCCCGGTGTTAAAATTGGTAAAGCTGGCGTAAATATGGTGTAACCTTTGCAGAACAACAGTGTTAGTGTCACTGTTTTGTGTAACCGTTATGTTTAGCCAAATTGCAATTTTTTTGTTAGTGTTGGCCATGGTGTTACCAAATTCAAGGGCAACGCTGTCAATTTGTTGTGAATAAAGTGTGGGCTAGTGGTTAGGGCTCGTGACTCATGATCAGAGGGTCAGGGGTTCGAATCCAGCTGCTGGTCATATGTTGTGTCCTTGGGCAAGCCACTTCACTCCCACTTGCCCCTCTCCACCAAGGAGTATAAAAATGAGTACCGGCGCTAACTAAGAGTAACCTGCGATGGATGCAGTAGAAATATTCTCAGTCGTTTCATGCTATTAAAGGAAACCGGAGATAAACGCCGGCCTGATGGGCCACATTGGCTCGCGACAGACTTCACTTTAACTTACTGAAGTCGCCAGCTCACAAGTATATCAATCAATTCATTTTGTACGTACAGGTGACGGCACCAATGCAGTACTAAGACTCTGGACACCTTGCTTTCTTTATTGTCGTTGAAAACCGAAATCACCGCCGCCAAGTGAACAGCAGAGATTTTGTTTGTCCTCCCTTAAAAAAAACCCCCACACGTCCCGTCTTTTTGATACAAAAGGGAGCAGACTCCTGTGTCAAAACAGATGTATTGACATGTGGTCGACAATTGGACGGGGTGTATAGTGGGGCTGTAAACACTCGATTCTGGAGACTTTGGTATTGTTGCGTCCGTGCTTTCTGCCTCTAATTCGCTGGCAACTTGCTGTCTGGTGGCGGGAGTTGGTGACCCATTGTCGGTGGGGGGATGGGGAGGGGGCGGGTGAAATTGACAGCTTAAAGAGGGATGGTGGTCATTCAGAACATAAAGTGGCACCGGTGCAGTGTTAGATAGGGCTCTGACGTCTTGGTGTTGAAGTCACCAGTCACAACTGTCACTGAGACTAGAATTTCATTCGCCAGTCTCGCCTCGAAGGGGTGCCGACTCATTTTCCGTAAAACATGAAATCCACCTCGTGCTTTGTGGTTTTCTAATTCGAGCATCTCACTGACAGTCGGTGTGTATTTACAAGGAGATATGTAAACATTCTTTGTCTTGCACAAGTGCTTCCAAATTTTAGCATTTTTTTAGCTGTTGACAGACCACCTCGTGAGACCATTTATAACGACTAGAAAAAGAAAGTGTTCTAGGCTTAAAACAAACAGCGAGTGCGAGCGTTGGGTCCGTCGTGGCGGGCCGGGTTGAGAGTACCGCGCCGGGGCTGCTAGATCCCCGCGGGCCGGGGCACACACACTTCACCCAGGGTCAGCTGAAGTGCCAAATTAGCGGTTTTTATACCCGGGCCCCCGATTTTCACCCGAAATCTGGGCTAAACGGGGCACCGACGGGTCTCCAGAACCGAGTCTCTAGTACTCTTGTACTTCAATAGCCCACTTGCGTTGGGGACATATTTACGACTCGGGGAATTGTGTGTGTATCGTTCGCGTGACATTAAAAACAAAAGTAAAATCGGTCAAGAAAATAAACCTTTTCGTGGGGCTGTCGTCAAACACTGAGCACGCGATATTTTATTCGAGACTGCTGTCGAATTGTCGAAATTCAAGCCACATTTCGAGTTTCATTCATATTCACGCCTATATGGATTATGCCCAACAGCTCAAGACTTAAGAGAATATTGATATTATTTCGAACAAGATAAGAAATGTCCATGCAATCCTATGGCGAAATGGGCCTAACTGTTCTAGTTTAACAAGACGCAAATTAAAGTTGGCATATAAACGTGTTTTTTTTTTCTTCAAAATTTCGATTTTCTTTTCCGAACGAAGTTTAAAGGAATATAATGTCTAAATTGGCTTGTTTGTTTTTGCAGGCCTTTATACAGTTTAAACAAGTGGTTTTAAATGGCGCGCTCCAGTTCAGAAATTGCGCACACTATTCAGAACGAATTAGAAGCGTCCCGCTCTTATTTCAAAGTTAAACTTTATTAATTGATTACTTGTCGTGGGCCGTTTTTTTTTCGTGCGATGTCTCATTGGAAAGCTCTTTACTAATGTAATGCTAGAAAATGATCAATTCAATTTGAAAATCTATTTTTCAAGGTGCCACAATTTTATTTTATTTATTTCTGGTAATGAAACCAAGGATTCCTCAAAAGTACCCTAGGCACTGTAGCTCAAAAGCCTGAAGAAACCTGCAGAGAGAAGACAGTTAGAAGCATTTACAGGTTTAGTGGTGGGAGGAAAAGCCCAGAAGATATTCTGGGGAAAACCCACGGAATCGGGTAGGGACTGAAAACCCAATCCACATATTGGCCCAGGCAAGAATCGAACCCGGGTCACAGCGGTGGAAGGCGAGGAAAGTACGGCTACGCCAACCTGACTCCCCAAGGTTGAGCACGTATAGGCCCCACACCAACTTTTACAAACCACATTTGCTTTTTCAACATTTTCTTCGAGGTGATATAAAAAATAATGGCCGAGCCAAAAATATTCTCCAAATTTACGTTTTCGTCTTCCGTCTTGGAGACAAGACATCCTAATAGGCGCGCCAGTCGGTCGTAAAACGGATCCATTAGCGGACGGGGAGCCCTTTCCTGTTATACCCAGCCTGACGAAGGTCAATGGTTTTTCCAAATACATCTGTACCCTGTGTTTATGCAATCAAAATTACGAAGACAAAAGGCACCAGACTCTTGGGTCTGCTCTCTGTCTTATATGTGATTTCTATTAAGTGATCCAAGATTGTATAAATCCTAACATATAATCGACCAATGAGGAATGAACTCAGTAGATGCAAAATAATGATGCAACGAGAATTTCTACGACTCCTTTTTTGACTTGTAAATAGCATTTTACTAAGCAAGACAACTGATGAAAGTCTGCAACGACTGTTTCGAGTATCAACTTTCGTCGATCAAAATAATACATGCAGTTTTAGTCTTTGCGGGAACCAAACCCACACCACTTTTAATAACAATGTACTTTCATTAATGAACTTTTTTTTTTAATAACAAACATTACCAGTGCTTACGTCAACACAAATTCCAAACTTAAGTTTACAAAGACAAAAATGTATGGAAATGAAACAGTCGTTGGCAACGATAAGACGATACTGCAATCCGCATCAGTCTATTCTGGGCGGGCGGGAATTAGTTCATTAAACAGCCGCCCGGCCACAGAACTCATCAGCTATCTTCTATAGTACCAGTTATTGCATCCTGTCTCGATTGAATCTTCAAATTCCCTTCAAGAGCCGAGGAGAGGAGGGGAAAAAGAGCGCCAAATATGACAGATCTCGGTCAACCAACATCGTGGGACAAAATAAATCCACGAAAATTGAAATTGTTTTTTTTCTTCTTCTTCTTTTTCTCCTTGGATGGAGATTGCATCTGAAGGAGGTATATAATCTCAGGGTTGTGTTACCTTCTCCTCAAGGCGTCGTGTATGACCCGGATTGGTGGTTCTGTCTTTCTTCTGCCCTGCCTATTCCTCCCTCTCCATCCAACACTCGTTTTAATTAATCTTCGTAAAGTGGGCCAGCCTTTTTATATTTTCCACTTCTTCTCCGCGTACCATAACAAACTGTATGGGATGCACTTAGGCTCTGGCGCCCGGAGTACCCGGTCCGTGTGCCGCGATTTCAAGTGATGGCTGTCATCTTAAGTTGAGAGACAATTTCCCGGTCCCCTAAAACCGCGGGAGTAAACCATAAACGTTGGTGGTCAAGACGGTTATACTGAAGTCTTGGAAGTTCTTACGATTCTCGGTATACGGTGCCTCTGTGCTTCGTTTCTTGACCTCAGATTTTGAAAGCTTGTGTTGATGCGAAATGGATATGATTTTATGCGCGTGTTGTATACAACAGTGTGATGTATCGTGCACTAAATGGTGACCAAATGGGGCTGGTATTTTGACCAGTTTTGGTCGACACCAACAGCCTACAATTTTAGCAAATTTTTCCCAACAAGGTTGTCAATATTACCCGAGTTAACGAGGTAATTTCACACTAATGTTGGTCAAATCCAGTGTTTTACCGAGCGTTTTCAGTGTAGAAAAAAGGGTGTGATCTTTTTTACCTTAACAAATAATTGTGATTCTCAGTCTGTAACGATGTTGATTGATTTAGGTAGCTTTTCAATTTGTTAATTTTTAAAATAACACTGAAATAAAGCCACACACTATTTCTTTTTTGTATGACGAGTATTAATGCACGGGTAATGTATCGTAAGCTTTGTGTTTTGTCAAACTTTAAAGGTATTTGTATTTATTCCAAAAGTAACTTCCCGAAATATCAGAAAGCTTAGTTGGATCAAAGCTCGTACTGTTACCAAACAACTCGTAAGATTATACTGTTTTCCTTGCCGTCATTTCAAAGAAAATGTAGGTGATTTCCAACGATCAGTCAATTGGTTCAGTTTTGGAAATAAAGAGTGTTATGAACGAAATCGTGTCTCGTGATCAAAAGGTTGTGCATGGTTTTCCCCTGTTTACTCGAAAAATGTAATATACACTAAGCTGAAACTTCAACAAGTTAGGTTTTGAACAATCTTCTTTGAATTTTGAGTGGTGTTATTATTATAAACGAACAAAGTGCATGCAAATGATACTGTAATTACGCCTTCAATTATATGCCTTTTTTATTTGGTTGTATCTCCAACAGATGTGTGTCAATTCGGCAGCACCCAGTACGTTGTGGGAGATACCTGGCACCCCTATTTGCGCCCTAATGGTATCGACTACTGCATTCTGTGTTCGTGCCACGCAGCGGGGCAGGTTCGGTGTGATGGTAAAACGTGTCCGCAACCGACCTGCGCACATCCCCGGCGCGTCCAAGGAAAGTGCTGCCCAACTTGTGCATCAGGTCAGGATATTTCTTAGAATGAAAATTTCATCCAGTTTATTGGCTTGAATTTTCACGCCGATCCATATTGTGACTTTTTAATAGATTCCATTAAAAATCAAACCAACTGTCCATTTTCAAGTAAGTTGCTTAATGAATATTCATTTAGAATTTGAAATAATCACCGTGCAATCAATCAAAGTCTCTACATTTTACAATGTGCACAACAACTTCATTAAGAAACCGTAGGATTATCCAAATTATTATTATCGATAATCCTCCATCATGAATATTCATACATAGATTTTGAAACGATCACCGGCCAACCAATCACAATCCCCAAAACTGTTGCCAAATGCCACAAAGCAGCCGATTATGATCCCCTATCATGAAATATTCATTAACAGAATTTGAAACCACCACCATTCCACCAATCACAACCCCCTCAAAGTTGTCAAAACCTCAACGCCCCAAAAGGCAGCAGATTATCATGATCCTCTATCATGAATATTCATTATATAGCAGGGTCAAATCACAACCCCTCAAAGTTTTCAATACAACAACACTCAAAAAGGCAGCCGATTATCATTGATGATTTTCTATGCTCATGAATATTAATTCACAGAGTTCGAAACCACCACCGTGCCACCAATCACAACTCCTCGAAGTTGCCAGTACAAGGGGCGGGATTACAACCATGGCGAACTCTTCACGGCGACTGACATATTTCGCTCCAGAAGAGAGGATCAATGCGTACAATGTAGCTGTTCGGTAAGATTAATCTATTAAACTGTACTCACTTTCCAGTTTAAAAAAATCGCTTCTTTGTGCCTCTAATTTATCTAGCTCCCATTAAAAAGATTGGCTCAACCTGTGACCCGAGGTCAACACGCGTGCGCAAGACGAAACGTATATGCATTTATGACGGCATGGACCGTTTTACGGATAGATCGGAAGTGTGCAGTAACGACATGCTGCGCGTTGCATCCTGGGACAGTTTTCGGTACGAACGGGGATTTTACACAGTGAAAGGTCCCACAATGCAGCGTAAATATATCTTTACTGCACATTTCCTGTCTGGCGGCTATCCGTGAAGGGTCTATATCGGAAATCTAACTTGTGACACTTCGTGAAAGAGATAAAGAGGCGCCCTAGGAAAGGCTGCTATGGAACAAACCACGTTACATGCAATGTCACTTTTACCTAATGTTTTTTCATCATTAACAGCACAATTTGTCATGGCGAAACAGTTTTTTTCATCATAAGCTTGTAGTTCCCAATACCACAATCTCTTTCCCACAATACATTGTCGATATTACTGATTGTACACAAACGGAAAGTGTCCCTATACTTTTTACAAGCGCTGTGGCTTTTAATTTTTTGGTATGAAAAAAATGGCGGCACGTTTGTGATTTTTTTTCAAAATAGTCAGGAAAACTGCATCCCAGGAAACCATTGAAAAACCACATTGTCTAAGAGCCAGAGTAACGTCAAAATATGTGCTATTTTATGTGGCCTCAATTCTGATTTTGTTATCAAAATTTCATTTCTTCATCATTTCCTTTACTTTCTGCAGTCAGGCAGGGTGTACTGTGCGCTGAGGACCTGTCCCGACGTGCCTTGCGTCAACCCAGTCGTGTTACCAGACTCCTGCTGCCCGGTTTGTCCGACAAGAGGTACGTGCGCCTTTCTAGGAATATCAAACTGCCCCTATCGTCTTGCTAGATAGTTGCAACACTGGAAGGTATAGATCTTGTGTGTAGCAGCCATCTTAGAGAGTACCTTTTGTTATTTTAATTCAGTAACATGCACAGCAGGTTCACTTATGTATATCCTAGCAAAACAAAGGCATTGTCCTGTAATATGGCAGCTATATACATACAAGGTCTATTTCGTTGGTGAATACTGAATTCTTGTGAACAACTTCTTGATAACCAGATTTTATCATCTCAATACAAATCTCCAAATCAATAGTTTTATCTTCCAAAAAAAATATGACTATTGCACAAAAGTATACGTAAAACCTCGCTTATGAGTAAATTCTCGGTATTTCATGATCCGTACTGCAAAAAGACGCCAGACGATCTCGACAAGTTAGTTTGGTAATACTGATGATTAGTTTTTACTCACAACTATAAGGATCATTACAGAAGCTGAAGCGCCAACAAAATTATATTTTTTATTCAATTTTTCCCCATCGTAGCGACGGAGGAAGATTACGACGGTGAAGATCTTCTCGGAGGTAACGCACTGGACGGGTCCATTGACCTTTCACCCGATGAGCCCTCGACTGAAGGATCGTTCCCAGCGGAGAACACGGCCAGAGTGCATCCCGACGAAGACGAGATGAAGGCATCCGTGCTCGATCCCAGCAGATACGGTGAGTTACGCGCGTTGGCAGTATGCAAAGTAGCGCGCGGTGCTTTGTGATTGGCCAATTGTTTACAACGCTTTGCACTGATTGGTCTAAAAATCGGCAAACCTATTTCGTGGCGAGATACGCGCGTCGGCAGTATGCAGAGTATAGCGCGCGGTGCATTGTGATTGGTCAATTGTTTACAACGCTTTGCACTGATTGGTCTAAAACTCAGCACTCATTTCGTGTTGCGTTTTGTCAGTAATACGACCAATCACAGCGTGGAACACGAACTCTTGCGACTGCGTTCTACACTGACCACTGACCATTCACTGCCTTTAATAATTCGAAAACAAAGAGTTTACGTCGACGTGGAAAGTCTCAAAACGGATACCTTAAAATTTTGTTTGTCAAAATTGAAAAAAAAAGGCAAGTGAACTTCAGTGTATACTTCAAAAGTTTTGGGTTACAGCAGAGCTGTCACTGCATTAAACTGATATTTAGGATGTTTTAAATCTTGCAGCACACAACGAAATCTGTGATAGCAAGTAAACAAAACATTGATGGAACGAATGGACTTTAGTCGCTCTTACTTTGCCGGGGGGGGGGGGGGTTACAGGGAAACCATCAAACTCCCAAAACTGAAAATGGCATTGACGAGAAACAATATCACGCGCTGTGGGCTAAAACCTGACAAACCTAGTTTCGTATGAGCATTCCCCCCGCAACGTAAAATGCACGCGGTCGGTGTCAATACGCGTGCCACAATACCAACATGGGAACATTATCGCCATGAAAACCACACTGCGGACATACGTCATCAAATTGCTATGTTCGTTCCGAAGAATTTGATGTGACTGTTCTCTCTATATACGGAGAATTATTGACAAAATAGTATTTTCCCCCCACGTGTTGTTTTGATGTCGACTCGCCGGGAGCATTTAGGGGAAAACGGATGCAGGGGTACGCCAAATGACATTGACGAGCTAAAAATGCAACCCTAAAAACAAACCTCGAAAGAAAAAACTTAAATTTAAGCCAGCAACAGGATAAAAACAAACAACCTGTCAAAACTCTAAGCTTTGTTAGCTTTTCCAATTTTGTTTAATTCGAATTTAAATTCTGCATTATAGCCGGGAGGTGGAATGTCGGTATCCCGAGTTGGTTTGTCCACCGCGTGAGAATAAAACCACCACACAAGATTGACAGATCAAAATTAGAAGGCAGCAGTCCATAGTTGGAAGTAAAATACATTCAAGAATTGTCAACAATTTTAAATTAATTTGGTTGTGACCGCATTCAGTTTCAATACTTTGGAGGCATGTGATTCCCTGAAGGTGGAACTGGGCGAGGGGTGGGGGAGGTGGGATGGGGTAGGGTGGGGGTCTGTGGCGTCCTTGTTTTCTCCCCAACTGCCCGGATGATTTCGCAAAGGAATAATGAGGTCTGAATGTCGGTTAACCAATCAATTCCCCTGTCACTTTTCATGTCATTCATAATCACACAAAGTAGCGGTTGACATTCGATTTATAGATAAACCACAAAAAATACCGAAAACTAAAAAAAAAGGAAAACATTTTACATGTAAAAACTTCTCGGAGCATAAAACTGTCAGATTATAATTACCTAGGTGTCAACAGTACCACTGTAGGATGGTTGGACTGCCCCTCCTACTCCTAGCTCCGCCCACCACTTACAGTAAGTTGAGAGTCCAATGACATTGATGACCCAACCTAGTTAATCTAGGGCCGGTGTAGCGTAAAAGTTGGACTTGAGTGTGAAATACAAACTTATTGGTTGTATTGCGCATGCATTGGTGAACATAATCGGACAGTGACACGTCACGTGTTAGGGCTTGAGTCCATATATGGTGAATTAGACCAGATTTCATAGGAGTCAAAATTTCATGTGACACCGGAAACATTGGAAACTTGTGTCAGTCGCTTCCATAGGGACATGCGTAAACTACAACTTGTACAAGCGGTATAGCTGAAGTAATTAACGTTCTTATATTATAGACTAATTCAAGCACGCAGTCATTTCTATCACGAAGGCCCCCTTTAATGGCGAAAGTTATTGCGCTAGCTATTGTTCAGATAATCCATCATATGGCAGTAGCTTTGCACAGTGGCTTGCACAAAGCTTTCGCCATTGAAGGGGGCCTTGTGTGTTATGACTTGTTCGAAACCGATTTGTGTTTTGCCAAAAAAAAAATCGCACAGGTTCGACAGCAAACTTGTTCCACAACTTTCTTTCCTCTGCCCCGAGTTTTTCTACATTAGTCATCACTGACAGTTGACGGCAAATAATGTACCATGATCGGATCATCCTTTCGCATTTCCGGACTAATTTGCTGTACATGCATATCGGATTTAGTATCGGGAGGCGGCGGGGGTTAGCTCGGGCTGACTCACTACAGGTGTGTGGCAACGTTGGGCTTTTATTATAATTATGAAATATCAAAAGAAGGCGGGTGGATTTTATGCCATCACTTCTAAATTTTGTCATCACGTACAGTGACAAGTTACAAATTATGAAAACGGCAAGAAAGCGTAATAGACAAATATAAAAAGCAAGTAAATAAACAATGACAAAATTGAGGGGGGGGGGGGGAGATGAAATTGAATAATTTCAAAATAGTCTCGGATTTAAACATCAACTCCGACGGAATGTACATAAAAGAAATACAAGGGACATTTTGCTTTTTGAGAAAGATCTCACCGGGATATCGAATCATCAGTTCCTCTAACTTTTTATGACGAAAGTAAAACTGCGCCTTACATGAAAGTAGAGACATGTCAAGTTATTTGTTCGTCTCTTTTTGGTCGATAACTTAGAAGCTTTGTTTGGGCGACAGTAAGTCCGAGAAAGCCTCCAAGTCCGATAGCCTGGCTGAGCCGGGTTGTCAACGCGGGGCCATGTGAAGGGTTTGGCTGGCCAGCCTCCGCGGAGCCGGGCAGGTGTTGGGTGGGATCTCGGCGGTGCCGAGGTGGCCCGTGGTCGGCGCCGCGCGGTGTGCTCGGTGTTGCTGCACGGAAAAGTACAATCGTGTGTTTGAGTTGATGTACTCTGGTCTGTGAAGGAAGGAATTGGAGTGGGAGTGGAAGTACTTGCATAATCCAGAGTGGATTTTGGTTTTGTGCCGGTTCAAATTTGACATCCCCCACTTACCCCAAGTTTTGGGCTGTTTGCGACTGTTTTTTTTTTTTTTAAGTTATAACTCCGCGAAGAAAATATACTCGATGCAATTCAGATAAAAAATGTTCGCATTCAACGATAAAAGAAGAAAAACAGATATTAACTTGGAAGAAACAACGAACTTGACATTTTTGTTCTGCCCTGGCCATTTAAAGGGTCCATCAGATAAATTTGTCTTAGCACCACATTTTCTACAATTTTCTACTCCTCTGAAAATAGTGTATGAAAACTAGTTGACATCCCTTTTTGGTTAATTTTATTGAGAAGTGCACTTCTTTAAATATTTGAAACATGTCCATGCTGTTCCGGACAACTGAGGGCGATGTTGCTGTGATGTCATTTCAGGAAGATAATGTTAGGGTTTTTCAGTTCAAATTGTGAACCCAAAAATGGTGCACACTGAAAACATTTGCGAGAAAAGTTTGCTCATTGGCTTTCTGCCATGTACTGACACAACATCGAATCACCAAAGAAAAAAGAAAATCCAGGACAGCAAAATATCCAAAATGCAGCTTTTGGCGCTGAAATAACTGTAACATTGAGGTTTCTGCCGGAAATGACATCACACGTTTGCTCATGAATATGTTAATTCACATTAGCATAAAAACCAACAAGGCACCAAAATACCCTTGAAAATGGCAAAACGAAAATAGAAAATCAGGTTAAATGCAACACAAATGTGCATTTTCAAGGATTGCATTCAAAAAAATTACTTTGCATGAACCCTTTAAACTCGAAAGAAATGTGTGTACAAGTGTGGATATGTAAACCACGAAACTAAAAACATGAGCGACTCGGACGAGTAAATTACACTTCAACCCAAATTATATTATTTTTTAAGGGGGGGGGGGGGGTTGAAAGACTTGGAGGGAGAAATAATTGAATGAGTGTCAACCAAAGTTCATGATTTACGCAGCGAAACTGGTCCTCACACCAATCTATGAATAACATTCCACAAATTTCTGGGAAAAAATAACTTCCCCAAGTGGCTGCACTCATCACAGAATATGTCATAAACAGTTGCGCTGTGCGGGTATTAGGCGCCGTCGCGGGCATACTTTGCATACTTGTCTTCTCAACAATGAGTGGACGCCATTGTGTGTCGAGGGGGGTTTTGGAGTTTGTTCGGATGAATAAACAATACAGTTCGTTTGTCGCATATTATTAGGTGAAGGGTACGGTCAAAGGCTATTCTCGTAAATACTCGACGATATCGAGAGGGAAAAATGTCAAAAATGTCGGTATGATTTGCCGGACACAGTGTCGTCTTTGATAAAAAGGTTAACGCCCTTGAATTTATGTGGCAATATCTGACAATCACAAAAAAATGTAATTTTTTAAATCTTTTACAAGAATGGGTGAAACCCCATACTTTTTGTCTTTGAATTATAGCTACGTTTGCTTCGAATTTCTTTAACTTCTGGCGATGCATACCACCAGAATTTACAAATATTGGAGTGGTTTTCACCATATGTTTTAGTCAACAATGATATTTTCCCAACATTGGAACAATGACTTGCCCATCAACATGGCTGCTAACGAACACCCTACATGTGTATGATAGCCGCTAATGTCCATTTTTTTTCTCTCAACAGTTTGTGTGTCTAACGGCAAGACGTATTACGAGGACCAAAGCTGGCATCCCGTGCTGGTTCCATTTGGGCGCATGGACTGTATTCTCTGCACCTGCAAGGTACGTCACAGGCCTCCTTACCCTTTTTTTGCATTGGGCGTGGTTCTTGGCCAAAATAAGGAGGGGGAGGGAAGCTGATGAAAAATTCTGAGAATAGGGTTTCTCAGAAATGACAGAAAATCAGAGAAAAATCAGTTTTGTTTGTGTAGACAAAAATATCCTGCTTAACACGTGGGGGTGCAGGTTTTTTAAAAACAAAATTGGGGGGGGGGGGGGAAGGGGTGGTCAAATTCTTGTTTACAAAATATTTTCTTCTAACGGAAATGGGGAAACCCAGCCTTAGTACATTCAGAAGGACAAAGATATTTTTTAAGGATGAAAAAAAAAAAAGACAGATTAATACATGGAGAGTACTTAACAAACAAAATGGAAAGAAAACCTGTATGGCTGTCTATATCAACAACTTTGTTTACTGAATTTAAATTCTTCTTCGAAATTGAATTATTTTTTGTACTTGCAGCGTGGGGAGGCAGTATGTGGTAGGATGCGGTGCCCTGATGAGGAGAATTTACCTTGCGCAAACCCCATACAGCACAGGGGTGCCTGCTGCAAAGTGTGCCCAGGTAAGAACTGTAATGTATGGATTGTTGAAGTTGCGTCTACCCAACTGAGAATTCTGGACCAATTAAGAATCTTTGGAAAAATAGCATTCAGCAAATAAAAAAAGCAAAAAACAAAAACCAAAAAATGTATTTTTTTTTTTATTCTCTAAAGATTCTCCTCTGCATTGCATCTGTAATGCTGTTTACTTGGACAGATCTTTCACTCATAACCAAAAAATAAACTGATCAATGTCAACAAACATTTACATAAAATAACAAAAAGCAATTGTTCAATGTTATCCACATAAAAAAAGGTGGAAAAAATGGTGTTTTACGATCCCCCCTTATGCCACTAGTCATGTACCTAATTATAATAATGCAAATAACTGGTAATATTCACTGAATAATTCATGAATAATTCATTTTAAATCATGAATAATTCTCCGCAGATGTACCGTCTCCGTCCACTGGTTCCTCTGATGAGAACCCTTCCGAAGTCGAGGAAAATGACGAGACGCCGCTTTGTCTCCGCAAATCCGAGACGATCCTCCTGCACGAGTTTACCCCGTACTTGGTGGAGGGAACCGACAATCTGTCCGACTACCAGTTCGTGGTGGAAGACCTCGACACAAGGATGTTTGAGCTTCACTCTTGGCAATTCAGAGAAGGTGATTAGTGATTTACATATTTTGATTTTAATACTTTCTGGTATTAACGAAAACAGAGGATTCTTCAAAAATTTAATTAAATTGATCAAATGTTTACGAAAATTCTGCCAAGACTGAAAGGGTGTAAAGAAAAACGATGAATTAAGCGCAGCAGTTTATTACTTTAAAAGGAGAAAGTTTTTAGACCAGCTCTCTAATCTTCACTTATGATTTCACTTTCAACAGGAATTATTTCCGAATTTCAAATCGAGACTCTAACCGAAGACGAGTATCTCCAAAAACAAGAGACCAACAGAACAGGCTGGTACCAGCTGAGTGGGGCTTCAACACATCGTAAGTCAATTGAGAAGGCAGGGTTCTATGTGAAAAATAGTTCTCCCCTGCCTCCCCTTTGGTGAGAGTAAGCCCGCCCCTCCCAACAAATAAAAATAAACTGCACATGTTAAGTACAGGCAGAATAAATAAAGAACTACAAAACATAATATTGATGGACTGTCTAGCCCCATCCACGGACCCTCTACACAAGGATAAACGACTTCACCAAATTTCTGGATAGATGCGTGATACGGCCCTTGCGCGTCGTGCGTGCGCAAGACTTGGCGCACAACTGCAGTCAAATTTCTGACGGGTTTCAACAAGATTTCATGTAGAGCGCCTGTAGCTGTCGGGGATTCATGGCTCCTGTGCATTGTTCTACATGTTCTATGCGTTGTTCTATGCACAGACGCGGCATATAACGCATGTAGACAATCTGTTCCGTGCATTTTGTACACAAGCTCAGATGAGTCGTCTATCCTTGTGTAGAGGATCTGTACCCCATCCCATGTCCTAAATTTTGTTCCAATTTATTAACCTTTGTTTCTGGAGCGACCAGAATTGCAATATTCATCTGATTTTCATTACCCCTTTCCCCCCTAACTTTTACCAGATCGACTGCAGAAACTGAAACGCAAAGAGCGGAAACTGGAGAAGACGTGCGCCTCCAACTGTCAGAGACAAGTGGTCAGACTGACACGGATGCTCAGGCCCAGACAAGTGGAGAGAGGGGTGGAGTGCACCCAGGAACCCAACACCACACCCAGGCAGAGGGGTACTGTTGTACCCACTCGGGGTTGAGAGGGGGAGGGGCATTCCGGCGTATGACAGGTGTCAGAACAATTATTGTTGCCAAGGATTGCTCCACAGTGAAATTTCCCAATACATGATTACCCGACTCCGCCATTTGGGGGGAGTGCACCCAGGAACCCAATACCACACCCAGGCAGAGGGGTACTGTTGTACCCACTCTGGGTTGAGGAGGGAATTGGGCGTATGACAGGTGTCAAAACAATTATTGTTGACAAGGACTGCTCCACAACTTTTCCCAATACATAATTACCCGACTGGCCGACTCCCCGTTCAGGGGGAGTGTACCCAGGAACCCAATACAACACCCAGGCAGAGGGGTACTGTTGTACCCACTTGGGGTTGAGAGGGGGAGGGGAAATTGGGCGTATGACAGGTGTCAGAACAATTATTGTTGCCTAGGACTGCTCCTCAGTAACATGTTCCTAGTCATTGATTACCCGACTCCCACATTTATAGGGATTGCACCCAAGAACCCACTTCGACACCCAGGCAGAGGGGTACTGCACCTTGTACCCACTAGGGGTTGAGAGGGGCAATTGGGCGTATGACAGTTAATGTTGCAAAAGCAAGGACTGATCCACAAGTGAACTTTTCCAACACACTTTAAAGAAGATAAGACTTCTCCTTCTCCCCGTCTTGGGGGTGTATCCAGAAACCCAGTGCAGTGGAGACATAGTTATCCCCAATCGAGGTTCAAGAGTTGCAAAAAGGGCAAAACCCATTCTTGGAGGGAAGGAACCATTGACAGCCAGCATTTCCCCCCACATACTCAAACTTTACTCAAAAACGGTGTTTGTCCACTTTTCTTCCTCCGGGTTTGAGTGAACACCGTTTGCGATAAAAATCACAGAAGAGGAGAAATTGTCCCAATTTGGGTTGAGAGAGGGGCGATGTGGTTAACAACTGCTGTAAGGACCTGTTCGGCCAATGACTGGTTTAAAATGAACTTTCCAAAAATTGTCAATTTATAAGAAGATATTTGGTATGAAAGGCTTCCTTTTTTCCCCACAATGCACTGGTCGCTATAGAAACCCAGCCTTGACTTTTCTACATGTTATTTTAGAAACAAATATCAACAAATAAATTAACAAACACTTTTTCAATGCACAATAAAAAAATGAAGGGGTACAGTTTTCCAAGGTACCACAAACTTACAACCAGAAGTATCTACTGTTTTTGAATTGGGGTGAATATTTCCGGCAAGGGGTACCACTAAAGGGGTACCAATGAGTCTTAAAAACTGGAAACATATTTCAGATAATGAGTTTCTTTCCGTAAAAAAAACCTCAACATAGAATCGAGATGCATACAAGTTCCCTCTGTAAAACCTCCGAGGTGGTTCCACTAAATTTGATAAAATTTGAACATTTTTGGAGAAGATATGATCATGATCCCCTTATTAAACAAAGATGTACTTTGTATATATATATTTAAAATTTTAGACAAAAAGCCTTTATACGCAGTATTCAACGATGAAGGAAATGTACATTGAAATGTATTGTCTATTTGTGAAAAAAGGATGAAACGAATGTTTCATTTTCATAATATATTATTATATACATATTTAACTATATAACAATGTAGAAATGACTTAAGTGTAACATTTAACTTCAAATTTTTTGCTACTGACATGAACTGCATGTGATTGTGAACGTTTTTTTTACATTGAATGTGTGTAGTTGGCGTCTCACTGCCCCACAGGGTACAATGTAGCTGTGTATATTATATATAAATTAATAATATAGCATATTCATAATATCTATGGATATTAGGAGCGGATAGTTGTATCTGTGTTTTCCAATGTCTAGTTTTCAGAGCAATGAGAAGAAAAAAAGATTGACAGCAAACATGAAAGGAAACTTTCAATTCTTTCAAGTCGAGCACGTGCCATGATGTTCCTTCAGTCTTGGCCTACAAGTATACGGTTAATTTTTTGATCCAGCTATTGTTTCCTTGCGGTTTCGGCAAATCGAATAGCTGTATTTTGTTGTTGTCAGTCGGTAAATACAAATGATTCCAAAAAATGAAGTAAAAGAATCCTTATCTCATTATTTTCACCAAATATTTTTTTTTTGGGTGCTCAAGAAATTATCTTTTGCCTTAAAGGTATTATACAACATTTGCTTTTGCTGTAATTTTTGGATGGATTTGGGAGTTAGTATTTTATAGCAAGCATTGTTACACTGACCTGTTAAAAAAGTTTTGTGTTCATAGATGCTGGAAATACCAAGCAAAAATACTGTTTTTGTAGTCTGGTTCCCTGATCCTACTTAAGACGAAACAGAGCAATTTATAGAAGTGGGGGAATTGTCAGGTCAAGCAACCCTCTTGCACCCGTTCAAGATGTGCAACCGATTGCAAAGAAAATGTGGACTAACTACGTTTGGTAAAATGGGGGCAGTATTTGAAAAAAGTCAGTTATTTTCCAACGATGGTCGGCCAACCATCGTTGGAAATAAATACGAAACTTCCACTTTTCTTGTAACTGACAGCACACCAGGTGCCATGATTTCACAGGATGCTTGAGACTAATATTCACTTACAGTCAAGTAAGGTATTTCAAAATAATTTGGTTTTGATTTTTGGTGTTTTGCAAATGTTGAATATTACCTTTAAAGGGAAAATACAACATTTGCAAACATCAAAAAATAAAACTACCAAATCATTTTGAAATACCTTACTGGACTGTTAGTGAATGACAGTGTAAAGCATCCTGTAAAATCATGGCACCTGGTATACTGTCATTTTCAAGAAAAGTGGTATTTTTGTATCAATTTCCAACGCTGATCGGCCGATCAGCGTTGGAAAAAACTGGCTTTTTTAAAATACTGGCCCCAGTTGACCATCGCACTTGTTTGCAATCGATTACACACCTATGAACGGGTACAAGCCAGCTAAACTGGTTCCCTGACCTTACAATTCCCAAATGTATGTAAACTGCTCTGTTTCTTCTTAAATGGAGTCAGGGAACCAGACTACAGGAAAATGATTGTTTTTCTTGGTTTTTATAGCATTTTCGAACCCAAAACCTCAAAAAAGTCAGTGTAACTATATTTGCTATATATTTCCAACCCCCAATTCCATCCATTTCTGAAAATTACAGCAAAAGCAAATGATGTATATTCCCTTTAACCGAAAAAAGCCTTCATTTTCATCTAGCAATTTTCTATACACAACTGAAAAATCTCATCAGATTACCCACACAACGATTGATTAAACGAGCTACCGAATAATTGTCACAGGCCTACTTTGGTCTGGCAGTAAAAATGAGAAAAAAATAAAATTGTGAACACAATTGCTCAAGGTACAACTAGATATAAAGTTGTTTATTAATATGAAAGGAAAATCATGAAAACAAATCCTGATATTTCATCACATGAATGCCAGAATGTACATACATTTGAGAACTTACAACGAACAAACAGGGGTGCATTCAGTTAAACAACTCATTTAGAACGAGAGTTTGAATTCCATCTGTTTTTGACGTTTACAACTAAAAATTGACAAAGAACGAAATGATCACAAGCTTTTCGGGCTTGAGTAGGGTTTTGTAAGTCTGTAATACCCAAGTGTTCTCAGTAATGCCAAGGTGAACACATTGTTTGATATTGAAAAGCACAAAAAGTTGTACATTGAAAAAATAAAATGAGCTGGAGTAAATGTAAAGAAAGAATATTTTTTGGTGTATTTTGACTTCGGTATCTGTAACTTGGTCATCCATAAACAATTTGTGAACTCAAGTTTAATATATTGGAGCAAGTTCGCGCAAGAACTATTGTTAAGGCCAAAAAAAAAGTCTCCGGTTTCTGGTATGGAGCTTGCCCAAAAAGTGGTGCGGCGACGCGGCTTTTTTTTTTTTTACCTGATTTTTTTGCTTCAAATGTCGGCTGATGACTGCAAATGGTGCCCGACTAAACTTAGTGCAAATATATGGGAGTCCAGAGAGGCCACATAAAGCTTATTCTCGACCATAACCCAATCTAAAAACACGTTAAAATTGTGCAGCAGCAAGATTCCAGTCAAACCAGTGAGTTTGGCGGTTTTGAGACATCATCTTTCATTGAAAAAACCCTTTTTCATTTTGCCGACGCGCATGGCTACGGCGACGCGCGCGCATACCAGAAACCGGAGGCTTTTTTTTGTTGGCCTAACGGAAGTTTGACTAAGTTAGCCCGAACTCTGTCTAGTCGACGATGGTTGACTACGCTAGTCGACTATTTGGAACCAGCCTACTGGGCCTGGTCACATCGCTGGTTATCAGTAGCCTCGTTTCGTTACTTAAGTGCAGAGGGAACCATTGACGAGAGATTTAACGTAGCGAGTTGTACTACCCGCAGGTTTCGCTCGTACCCCGCCCTGCAAACAGGACGCTGGGAAGGGCTGATCTCTTTGTGATCTCATTGGATAGATTTTGCGTGACCTGTGATGTAATATGCAGCACACGGCTGTTTATCATACGTAGCACGCGCTAGCTGCATGCAAAGGTCATTATAAGTTACCCAGAATGCCATAGGCACTCCCTTCACAAGATTCTGTGAAAATTTCGATATTTCAATATGATTCATTGATTGGCATATCAATATCAAAATATTTATTAAATAATCGAGTAATATTGATATATTATCGGTGCTTGAAGTTCCCATCTCAGAATTTAGCATAAGTTAATACTTTGAGCAATAGCTGAAAAAAAAAATCACATTTTATAATCTTTATTTATTATATTGAAATAAAGTTACTAAATTGCTGAATAAAACAGCGATTTTCATGTGTTTGTGCCTAGAATATACCCTTGATTGCTCAAAAGTATTAAGGCATATATACAGCTGGATCTGCAAGGTCTAAGTTGTGCAAAGGTTCTTGAGTGAAATGTACACATTGTGTAAACAAGAGCCATTGCTACTCACAGTCAAGATGTCCGCTAAGCTTCCTTGTTTCCTCCCACTTTACCGAATCTCTGCCCCTTTCCCCCTCATTTCTTCTTGAAGAAGCTCATCAGCGATCGCTGCTTCGCCTTCCCGCTCCCCGGAGATGTCTTGCTCTTCTTCTTGCCCCCCTCCTCCTCCCCGCCGCCCGTCTTAGCCCCGCCCTCTTTAGGGCTGGGTTGAGGAGGAGCGGGTGTGGTCTTTTGGTGGGCGGGGCTTCGTCTTCGCTCACGTCTGTCCAGTCACTTTCATACACCTTTTCTGTGACTGTGAACAATAATTTTGAAAGGAAAATCAGAATCACTTTGATAAAAAAAAAAAAAATTTGCGGAACAAACTTGAAATTTTGTTTTCATATTTATGATTTAACTTCTTTGTGAAACAGTTAAAATTTATTATTTTGAGGTTGAACAAAGAAATTGACTAGAGCAGGGTCTGAACCTGAGACCTCCAGATTGCCGTTCCGGTGCTCTACCAACTGAGCTATCCAGCCCTATGTTGGCGGTTCCCCAATTTGTAAATCTCTTTAATCAAGGGGCGCTAGTCAGAAGCCATAAACCCATATATGCCATGTAGCCAGGGATCATGTCTAAAGTTAAAATGTTAGCAAATTAGCAACGGGGATCACTCAGAGACGAAACGGTGTTTTATTACAAATTTAAGAAAATAAATAAAGAAATAAATAAATAAAATTGAAGGCCTACCCATGCAACCATCTTCATCTATGGTCGTTTTGTTCCGGAGCACCCGTTTCTTCCGTCGTCTTTTGCCACTGCTCGGGGAAGTCGTGGTTGCCTCCTTCTCGCTCGGTCTGGGTGCGTGCGAGGACCCGTTGGTGACGCTTTCCTCGTTATCTGAGGTGTTCATGTCGACGGGTGCTGGGGAGGGGTGGGCGGGATGGGGCTGTCTTCCATGTCTGAAACGAAGGAACAAGAATGATAATCACACCTATGCCGTCTCAGCGGGCACTTGAATTAAATGACTCATGAATTCGGGCGATTCACAATGCAGTGCGCCACCAAGAGTTTGCCACATAGAGTTCGTTTTTCAAGGCCACGGTCGACAAAACATGGCCCATTTGAACGAATGTCTGTAGAAAACTTGAGCTAATTTGATTGGGGCAAAGCGTTCTGCCGCCCTACAAAAAACTCCATATTGATAAAAAAAAAAGAAAAGGGCAAACAGATACTGGAATCATACGCTTACGAACTTTCTTGCCGGAAAAACTAACAATTTCAAATGTCCCGCGCTGCAAATTTGTCGACCATCTCCCACAATGCACTGGGAAAAATGAACTCTCCGTGGCAAACTCTTGGTGGCGCACTGCATTGTGAGTCGCCCGAATTGTGGTTAGTAGTGGCTAGGTCTCTGACAATTGCAACTAGATGGGAAAATGCCGACAACAGATATAGCCATAGCTCCGAAAACCCAGTCTTGCCCAGGAGATAAAGTCGACCTGGTATTATTTACTTGCCAGTCAGTGGGAAAGGTATAATTTTGGGGGCCAAACCATCCTTACTCGCAACAGAAACTGAGTTGCGAAGAACGCAGCTACAACATTGTCAAGCAACAACATATGACCCATGTCTGGCCACAGAGCACAGCCAGATCGAAAGTGTGGTGATTTTTGCTGAGGGAGAAAAACCGGAGAGCCCGGAGAAAAACCCTCATGGCACAGGAGAGAATCAACGAACAACTCTACTGACACATGACCCGAGCAGGGAATCGAACCCGGGCCACAGCGGTGAGAAGCGAGTGCTTTACGCTCAGCACCACCTATGTCACCCTTTCACGTGAAGTGTTTTAAAACAGTCTGGTAAGAGATTGCTATATTTGTGATGACTTACCGCTAAGCTCATCTTCACTGCTACTACTACTGACATCTTGCTGTATGATCCGCCTTCTACGTTTTGTCGACTGTCTTTCTCCTCCTACAACAAACAAAAATAATCCAACATGTTTCATGTTCAAATGAAATAACTACGTTGTGGTAGATATAGGACGTTACGCGTTTGAAAACTACTTCACACACGTGATAAAAATGCACTGAATCATGGCATTCCAGGTTATGTGTATTGTATTATAAAGTATGAACCGTATTTCGAGCCGTAAATAAGTCATGGAATTGTAGGCTCTATCTCAGCGCGGTGACAGCATCAGACTGATGCCACAAATAACTGCGGTAATTTGATTTATCTAAAACAATAGCGTTGGTTTTTCACCCAAATAAGCCAATATATTCACTCAACTGATGAACACACACACATTTTTGAGAAATGTTTTCAAAGCAACATGTGTGCGACTGGACTCACGACTAGCACCCAAACAGCTCGATTTTTTCGGAGTCAAAATTTTGAAGAGCCTGGGAATGCATATTTAACAGAAAAAAATATCTGCTTACCAGAATCCGAGTCTGACACGTCAATCTTGGCAGCTTTTCTCTTAGCCTTGCCTCCAGTCTTCAAGTTCTTTTCAGCCGCTAGTGCTTTGTCATGTACGCCTGATGCTGTCGGGACTTCTTGTGCTCTGTGTGTTGTCGTTGTTTTTGTCGTCATTTCCCTGGGTGGGGATTTCTCCTCTTTCTTAGGTTTGGCCGTGGAGGGTCGGTTCAGGAATGCCATCATGCCGCTTTTGGGTTTACCGCTGGGCTGGGGTCAAAGAGATGACGTAGTGACACAAAGGTCAAAGTTCATAGGTCAAATCATCAGCATTTTGCATTTTTGGTCGAGACCTTGGGCAACAGATCCTTTGCATGCGGGCACAAGTTTAATGGGTCTGGTTACCATAAACAAACAATTCCCACTTACTGTAGCAGTAAACTCCATGCTTACGGTAAGCGTATTTCACGGGATTGGCAACGCCTTGACCAAGGCTATTGTTTGATACGACTGCAGAACACATGGATACAAACTCACTTGTTTCGGTTCCTCTTTCTTCACTCTGGTGGGCTCAGCTTCTTCCTTCCTGTCGGGTCTGTCTGTCGCGCCTTTACTGCTCCCAGCGCCGAAACCACCGAAGGACGTAATCTGGCCCTTCTTGGCCCTGCCCGCTGCGCCTCTCTGGGGATCCGGCTTGAGGCTCTCCACGACGTGCTTCTCCGCGCTGCCATTCATCTTCGGTTGCCGCTGGCTGCTGGTGTCAGAGGCGGGATAGGCTGAGCGTTCTCCTAGATCAGCAAGCTCCTGGGGCGTTCTTGGCTTTGCCTCGGCGCACTGGATCGCACTGAATCTTTTATACAATCGTAATCAGATCAAAACATTATAATTGTTCGTAAATGCGCCGATAGGGTTTTATTTTTAATTTTGACGGGTTAGTTAAAACCGATGAAGAACGTGACGTACTTGTTCGGCTGTCGTATGTTGTCCTTGATGATCTGATAGTCAGTCACATAGAGGCTGTTTGAGTCCTTCAGCGTTGCTTTCTGTACGCTGTAGACGTGCTTGCTGAGGACCCGCGCCATGGCCGCTTCTGTCTCTGTACAAAAGAAGGAATAAGGATCCGGTGAAGAAAAAAACATTTGATGTCGTCGTAGCAAACGTCGCTCCATGGCGGGGTTTGGAGTGTTGCAAAAATATTAAGTTACGGCAAGAACTATTGTACAAATTTTGTACAAGTGACCTCAAGAATCAGTTTTTGTGGTGTTTTGACTTCATTTTTATAATATATATATATGTTCTGATGAAATCGGATAACCGTTATTCGGTCTGAAAAAAATTAGGATTTTGAAATCTCTGATTTCTCCCACCACCAGAGGAAATAGCAAAAATTGATCAATTTACTTTCCAAATCCTTGTCTGCGACCACCACGACTTTGTTGACGTTGACTCCATTGTCTGCTGTCTGAACACCACTCAACAGGTAGGTAACGCTGACGGACTGTGACTTTGCTTTACTCTGTTGTCGTTGGACAAATGTTTCTAACATCCTGTCGATGGAAGCAATTACAAAAAAGAATCGATAAACGATGATGGAATTTGTGTTGGAGTGACAGAAAATTACCCTAACCGCCCTGAATTCTTCAAAATCCTCTTTGCCAAAGTGGAGGCAAAAGTGCGTTACTGATTTTGTAAGATGCACTTTGTCAAAGTCTTGGGCCGGACCTTGTGTTGTTTAGGCTCAGCTGTGCTTAAATTTAGGCCTGGATTATGCTTGAAATCCTCCGTACTGCTCCAGGATGTCACTGGCTCTGCCTCAACATATTGACAGTGATTGCTGGAGGATTTTGCAGGATTCAGGCAGCGGTCACCCCTCCATAGACCATACTCAAGAAATAACGGAGGAATCTGCAGGATTGAGGCTATTTTTCCATGAGGCCAATTGGAAGATTTT
Organism: Patiria miniata; assembly: GCF_015706575.1. Taxonomy (NCBI): domain Eukaryota; kingdom Metazoa; phylum Echinodermata; class Asteroidea; order Valvatida; family Asterinidae; genus Patiria; species Patiria miniata. The sequence goes on along the minus strand of NW_024037056.1, from coordinate 1,969,080 downwards.
GCAGGATTGAGGCTACATCCTAGCAAAAAGGTCTAGGGGGTTAAGAACGCATGCGACATGCGCGAGAGCATGGCACCATCTCAAAAAATGTCACCGGATTAATTTACTAGCCTTTTGGTCAATTTAATACAAGTGGAGAAATTCTACATAAAAATAAATATTAGATCCAACTTTTCTGAAAAACAAACAAAAACAAATTGTAACTAAAGGATATCCCCTCTAGGATCTGGGGTAACATAGCAACTTCGTCAACTTGATATTTGACCAGGTACTTACTGTTTAGCTTGATTGACATGCACTGACAGGGTTTGACTCAACCATCGGTAGGTCACCTGAAAGTTTGAAACAATCATATAACATCAGCTATGGCTATCAGAAACGTTTTGCAAGTTTTAGTCAAGTGTTTTTTTCTTCCAATATTTTCGCAGGGTGCTTGGACTACACCATTTCTGATATGGGTGTGCAGAGGTAAGAAAATGATCATGTATGCAGATTCACATGTAATGAATCCGTTGAATTATATTATAGGGTCTAATGGTAATGCTAGTATCACCACATTTCGATGTTGGAATTAACGCAAACGTGTGCAAACGAACCTGGAAATTACACACAAAAATAGACGTCTCAGAAAGGCGGGACTTCTTTTCCATCACTTTAGTTTAATATCTAAAATTAAGTTAGTACTAATACTAGGGTAAATAAACTAGGCCTAGGCCTAGTAGGCCTACACAAATAAATATTTAAAAAAATGTGAAATGTGAAAATCAAAATTTGACAAAGACAAAGTTCTACATTTTCGGATAGGGCCTACATCATGTTCCAATTGTGGCCAGCATTATTTACGGAGGATGTTCAGTAAATTAGCTACAGTTTATCGGGCTAGGGATGGAACGAAGTGGAATGGGGCGAAGTGGCAATGGGGCGATGTGGCAATGGGGCGAAGTGGCAATGGGGCGAAGTGGCAATGGGGCGAAGTGGCAATGGGGCGAAGTGGCAATGGGGCGAGGTGGTTACGGCGAACTGACAATGTTAACTCAAATGGGCTGATGTGATGGGGCGAACATGGCGAAGTGGAACGGAGTAGAAGTGGCGTCTGGACACTACATTCTTCTCAAAACAAAATTGGTTTAATAAATGATATTTCAACGATATAATAGGGAGTTTTACCACTCTGTCTTCGTCGAAAATAAACTCTTCCAAGTTCTCCAAGTACATATCGCCCGCCATTTTGTCACTGTTCTGAGAACTGGATTAATCCATCGAACGAAAGGAGGATGTTTCAGTAATATTGACCAAACTTTGTGACGTTCCGCATTTAAAGCTATGCGTTCTAGAAACAACGAGGGCGCTTTAATTACTGCTTCCAAGCGCGGCAAGTTTTGACAGCAAATGGGGGCGTGGCCAGCTTGGGAAGGGGGTGGATATGAAGGGAAAACGGCAATAATTAGCACAAATTAAAATATGTATACAGACAACAGGGAAGTCTTACAGTACCAGGAAACTTCAGTGGTTAATTTTGAATGTTTTCAAAAGGCTGGGTTGAGTCGGAACTTCTCAATAAGACTTTAAAGGGAATATACATCATTTGCTTTTGCTGTAATTTTCAGAAATGGATGGAATTGGGGGGTTGGAAATATGTAGCAAATATAGTTACACTGACTTTTTTGAGGTTTTGGGTTCGAAAATGCTATAAAAACCAAGAAAAACAATCATTTTCCTGTAGTCTGGTTCCCTGACTCCATATAAGAAGAAACAGAGAAGTTTACATACATTAGGGAATTGTTAGGTCAGGGAACCAGTCTAGCTGGCTTGTACCCGTTCATAGGTGTGTAATCGATTGCAAACAAGTGCGATGGTCAATTGGGGCCAGTATTTGAAAAAAAGCCAGTTTTTTTCCAACGCTGGTCGGCCGACCAGCGTTGGAAATTGATACAAAAATGCCACTTTTCTTGAAAATGACAGTATACCAGGTGCCATGATTTTACAGGATGCTTTACACTGTCATTCACTAACAGTCCAGCAAGGTATTTCAAAATGATTTGGTAGTTTTATTTTTTGATGTTTGCAAATGTTGTATTTTCCCTTTAAGAGAAATCATTTTAGAATGCAAGTGATAACTTAGCCTTGGTCATGCTCTCGTCGTTATTCGTCCCGTACGCGGTCAATCGTCGGCATATACCCTCACGCGCTATGCACATGCTTGTAAAAATAAAGCGCGAACAGCGACCTCACGCGGCCACTATTTTTATATGCAAATCAGCAGTTGGGGACGATCGAGAGCCTTGGTTCAATCGTCGGCAAAAGCTTATGTTTTTCTTTATTTTGCACTGGATTTCTAGCGCACGACCTCGTATGCGAATACAGATAAGTGTAGGCGGGGCTATATGTGGAGTGTCCAATCACACCTTGATAAATCCGGACGTCATCAAATTATTTGCAGCTATTCGCCTTTTGCGGACGTGACAGGAACCACAGTTTTTGTGCATTGGTGCCGTGTGCAGAGACACACAACGTGTACGTGTATGGATTATGTACGGTGCCACGTTTCACTATGCAAGTTTCCACGCAACGATCGACCAATAAGAAAACGACATTTAAGGTCAGCTAAGGCTATTAACACAATGAGCACCACCCCCAAAACCTCACATGGACGATTGAACCAAGGCTCTCGATCGTCCCCAACTGATTTGCATAAAAAAATAGTGGCCGCATGAGGTCGCTGTTCGCGCTGTATTTTTACATGCATGTGCATAGCGCGTGATATATGCCGACGATTGACCGCGTACGGGACGAATAACGACGAGAGCATTGACCAAGGCTAGTGATAACTTTTAATAAGAAATAGTACTTATGATTTAATATTTTAATGGAATTAAGAAATCCTTTGCTTTTCAATTGAAAACAATGCGTGGGTTAGTTTTCCCCCTTTTTGTTCCACTTTTGAAATAAAAATATTTATTTACCTAAGAAAATTAAGGGTAAAATACTCATTGTTCATAAATAGTTTCCAAGAAGTCAATCTTTTGCCATCATGACGTTAGATTCTTTGACTAAAATTTCAATTCGCATAAAACGCTCTTTCTTTCAGTACATGTTATGCAGCTGCTTCCCCCGACCCCCCCCCCCCCCCCGGCTCCGCCCCATGCACGCAGCATGGGACTTGACTAAAGGCTACCATAATGGCAGTGGCCAACAAGTCACCTGACTAGTCACATGATGCACCACGCGCATACAAATTAGTCTGGTTACCAAACAAGTACAAGTTTTCCCCGTTACGTACCACTAGTGTGCATTGGGATCATTACCGGACCGTTCCATGCGATGAGTTAATTTTCTGAGCTGGGAAAGTTCTAGCCCGACTGCGTCTGGCCGTACAGTACTATCGCAAGCTCTGTAGTACGGCCAGACGCTGAATGCTTCCAAAAAGACTGAATTTTTTTGGCCGCCGATGCAGCGATTTTGCTACATCTTTCGATCGCAATTATCTTTTCATCCAGGACACAAATTTCCAAAGTTAAGGTTTGTAGTCGTAGAGCAACTCATACCTTTTCGAAAAAACGTTGTTTGGTCTCAATATTTTCATCTATCTGGCCACAAGACGAATTTCAGTCATCAGATTCCACAAATATCGTCCCCCATGCGATCCCCCATGCGATTTCAAAATGGCGGCCGCGCTGTAATGTATGCAATATGCAGGCGCGCCCGCGCAAATCATGAATATGCATAAACAGTCTGTGACGTACGACCTCGTGTTTTTGGACGTACGGCCCCGCCGCACGCACGTCCAAAAACACGAGGTCGTACGTCACAGATTGTTATGCATATTCATGAGTTTGCGCGGGCGCGCCTGCATATTGCATACATTACAGCGCGGCCGCCATTTTGAAATCGCATGGGGGATCGCATGGGGGACGATATTTGTGGAATCTGATGACTGAAATTAGTCTTGTGGCCAGATGGATGAAAATATTGAGACCAAACAACGTTTTTTCGAAAAGGTATGAGTTGCTCTACGACTACGAACCTTAACTTTGGAAATTTGTGCCCTGGATGAAAAGATAATTGCGATCGAAAGATGTAGCAAAATCGCTACATCGGCGGCCACAAAAATTCAGTCTTTTTGGAAGCATTCAGCGTCTGGCCGTACTACAGAGCTTGCGATAGTACTGTACGGCCAGACGCAGTCGGGCTAGGAAAGTTCATTAGTAAAGTGTCACAATTGTTGGGTACAATTAACATTATGGCAAATTTGCGGTCAGCAGAAATATTCATCAGGATTGCTGGTGTTTCGGGGTTTCTAGCCGTAGCTCTTGGTGCATACGGATCACATGGTAATCTTAATTTTAACAACTTCTTTCTTCACCATTTTCGTCACTAGTCTAGGGCCGGGCCCGTATTCGATCGCCAAAATGTTTGATTGATTGGTTTAATAATAATACTTTAATAGGCATTGTTGACTTTGATGTAGTGTTATGTTAGGCATGTTACTTGTTAGGCCTGCTGCTCGAACTTAGGATTAGGAAAGAATGTTGCAACATGACGCTGCTTTTTGCTTCATAATCATATATCATCTCAATGAAGGTCAGTCACTGCACGTGCACTGCAAAAATGAGATGAGACATGAATCTGGGAGTGGGACAAAAAAAAACATTGTAGATTTTGAACATTTTCTTGAATCTCCATAGACTTCATACACGACCGCTGAAGTGGCGTCAGGTTGCACCATTCTTTCCCGAACGGATAAACAAAATGACAAATGTTTAATTATTTTTGGCATGTTGATTTTCTTATTTGTAATTTCTGTTTAACCTTTTTAAATTTCCGACTTTGTCTTACTAGGTCTGAGGAAAAGAGTTGATGACAAAACTTATGAGGTAAGTATAAAATCATGATTCCAATGCATGATATTTACGCTACATGTTACAACATTAGGTTTTATCTAAAAAGCAGCTCATCAAGTTGTCCATTGGTTTTTTTCTTTTTACATAAAACAAATTCTAGATTTGCTACCTCAGTTAGAGGATACGCAATTAAACGATTAAATAAAATCTTATTCTTAATTCCAGAGATTTGTAGACCCAGTGTCGGATTGTGAGTTTGGTCGGTCGTACTAACTCAGCTTGAGTAACTCCAGAATACATGCTCATTCCTGATGAGCATGTCAGCTGGAGTTACTCAAGCTAGTACTAACTAGAAAGATTGACCAAAGTCAAAAGTCGGGGGGGGGGGAAGGAGTTCTAACTTCTATCGCCCAAATAACTGAGTCTAGAGATTTGCTGACTTTTTTTCATTTATTTATTCAACTGTTTGTTCAATTTTTAGGTTTTTCAAACTGCCAACAGGTATCACTTTATACACACCCTGGCACTGCTAGCTGTACCTATGACTAGACATCCAACAGTTGTGAGTACAACTTAGTCCGAAAATTTGGGACTCTTAATACTGTGTATGAGAGTCCCAAAACTTAAGATATTGAAAACATGCAATACAAGAAAATAGACTGGCACCTGAAACAACCAGTCCAACACTACTTCAGTACTGCATCAATCAGCTGTGCCAAAAGAAACATGTGGTATAAACCGGGAACTAGTCTCTTTTTACTACACATTTCTCCATAGTCAGCCACCAGACATTTGTCACTAAATTAAGAGGTCAGTCTTTTCAAACAGTTGGACCATGGTTGGACATGTACCAGTCTAGTCTTGAGCCTCATTTTGAAATCACTTGACTTCAAGATAGTAATGGGACTAAACTCCCTGTGAAATTATTCATTCAGGCATGCTGTCATTTGGAAGAAAACAATCCAAGAATGTCATTTCCAAAGATGTGTCAAGTTACACACTTTTGGAAATTTCTGTTAGTAGTTGGTTTGTACTTTGGCAAATCCGTGAATGGGTCCGCGCAAGTGCGGTTGCTTTTATTCATCAGTTCAGTGCATGACATCACGTAGTTGCAATCAACTGCATGAGAACACATGAGAAGTATCAGTAGCACAGCCCCGATGTCACGTAACCAAACTGGGGTCAAAGGTCATCTTGGGGTCACTGAGGTCAAAAAGCTGATTTTTTTACTCAAACACAACTCCTTCCAGATATTACATGGCACAATCACATGACTCATGCATGAACATGCTCTAGTGTTTCAGAGGCAACAGTGGCGTGGGTTCGAGCCCAGGCCCAGAGACACTTGTGCCCTTAAGCAAGGCACTGAACCATTATTGCTTCGTCCTTCAGATGGGATGTTAAGCTGGATGTTCCGTGTCTTGCATGTAAAAGAATCCAGTAACACTTATCGCTAAGAGAAAGGGTTTGCCCCAGTGTTTCTGGCCTCCTAGTTATACTCCCTTGTGGAAGTCCTTTAGGAGAAGAACCAACCAAGTACCAAGTACGTGCTTTCATTGGCCCGCAGCCTCCGAGATATTTCTGATCGAGCTTGTTTTTTTTTGTAATTTACAGGTTGGCGTCCTACTCTTGATTGGAATGCTAGGGTTCTGTGGAACGTGTTACTTCTCTGCTCTGTTTGGATTAAAGACTCTCAACAAGTTTACTCCCTATGGTGGAATGATGCTTATGGCTGGCTGGCTCGCTATGGCGTTCTAAAAATCTTTTCTAAAGAGATTTTTTTTTTACCAAAGAACTTTGAATGATGTTATGATGTCAAAGGTGAATGTAGATTGATTTGAATTTGAATAAAGTCTGGAACGCTGACTTAATCCAATGCTTTGCACGTTTTAACTTTGCATTCTCCCGGCCCAACCAAAGAGACTGTTACTATATCCAAGATTCGGGGCAAGCCTTATGCTAGCAACCCCCAGCTCCGGCATGGTCTGGTGTCTTCGTGCCATTCTCACCCATTGTGAGCTATGTACTGATGCTGAGCGTCTCATACGTAACTATGCAAGAGCTTGCCCTGAATCATGTGATTAGCAACAGTGTCTTTGGTCTGGAGAATTTAAATTTAAAGTCATGTACCAGATGTTTTTCAAATTGAAATCCCAAAGGGTATAGGTCACTCGCAAATGGCTTTTTGTGCAGATACTCCGAGTCCTTGGCCTAAACCCCTATGAGTTTCATTTAATTTCAGTCACGCATCTCTACACAATGGTCAATTGAGCACACCAACATTTTTGGACACTGTGACCAAGTTCCTTGCTTGAATGGATTTCAGTGCTGTGTTGTGTAAGCTGTGTAAAATCCTGGATGTTGTGGGAGGAAAAAAGCTGATGTGGTTTGGGATTGGAATCATTTGCCCTTGAGCATTAAACTGAGGTCTTGCCTTGATGACTGATAGCCAGGCAAATAATTCCAATCCCAACTGCAGCCCTTTTCACATTTTCATGAAGATGATAAATGTGCACTAATGAGAATAGATAACTTGGAGTATTAAACTTGGAGTATTAAAATGATAAACAATTGTTGAACAAGGACACTGGCAAATTGGGGAAGTGCCAACGTAGGGCTGGATAGCTCAGTTATGGTAGAGCACTGGAACGGCAATCCGGAGGTTACAGGTTCAAACCCCCGCTCCAGTCAATTTCTTTGTTCATTTTTGTTTTAGTTAATTGGTATAGTTATATTGTTTGCGCTAGTGACTGTGGGTCGACTGACCCTAATCTTACTGTTTAAAAAAAAGAAGATTTTCTTCATTTATTTAGTAGTGTTGAGAGAGAAAAAGAATGCAGTTTTTGAAATATGAAAGTATATGTGTATTGCATTCTCAAGTTAATTTAACTTTTATTTTTGACAATATTACCATTTCTATTTACTGTTGGAGAAACATTTTCAAGAGTTTTCCTGATTTCCTCTTTAATAAAGACAACAAAGGCGAAAGAAATCACAAGAAAGAGGAATTTCGGAGCCTGTAATTATGGGGGAGAGAAGTTTCAATAAAAATGTATTGTAATTTTAACGAGCTTGTGTTGTGAATGTTGTTTTCATCTAAACCCGCACCCAGTTATTTTAACAAGAAACCCTCCCATTCTGGTCAGAAAAGGTTTTTTTTAGACTACACAGTGCCCGTAGCATTCTTGGTTTATTATCCCGATGCCAATGAAAAGTTAATGATCAGAGAGGAAGCTAACGGTTTGCTGTTATAGCGCCCTCAACGTTAATCCAGAATAATTTCTTTGCTGTGGACATGCAACCGGCCAGGCAGATGACTCGAGATCTGGGCCCATTTTTACTAAATATTGTTGGAGCTGAGCTAAATATCGTGGGATAATGAAGTGAGTAAAGAAATGGGGACAATAGTATCTTCATATCGTTGAACAATTGATAACTATGAAACGTTTTTACGGCGATGTCGAACAACTAAGGGGGCGAATTTTGTGTTATTCGAGTTGGTTCTAGACAAGTCGCCCCTCATAAAGTTGCACGGTGACTGGCTTAAGTTTGAATTCAAATGAAGCCCAGCCACTGAACTGATCATGATCTAGTATTTACTCCGAATACTAGATTTCCTTTTTTATTATGACACACTGTGCGTACTATTTTCTAAAACTTAACTTAACCCTAAAGGTGCCGGGGGGGGGGGGGGGGGGGGAGGGTGGAATCCTCCCCTCCTCAACATTTTCCGCAATAGCCTTGAACCTTTTTTTTTTCTCGTGACCTGAGCTGTTCTGACTTTTTAGCCTCGAGTCTTGCGCATCTTTTGATAGGGCGTACCAAAAGCATAACATTCGGACCACAGGTTGTCCCGCAGCAAACAATTTTCCCCCCGTGAAAACTTAATTTCCCCATAGGCCCCTATACGTAGTGTACACAAAGCAGAATTACCATTCGTGCATATGAATAATTAATTAGCTATAATTCCAAAACCCTTTGAATTGACCTATAGCCATGAAATTTCTCGGGTATGTTCATGATAAGTTGTTCTATGCATGTACCGAGTTTAATGATTTTTCGTCACTCATTGGCGAAGATCTGCAGAAGATATGCTACCTGACAACAATTGTCCTCCAGAAAGAAGCAGCTACCGGTACAAAGTCGCACTACGAGCTTCAGTATGAATGGTGTTATTTTTGTTATTTTCCCACTTTTTTAAACATTACTTTTCTTATTTTTTAACACCAGCCCGCTAACTAACGTGAAGAACATTAACAAGCTCAACGACATCGAGGCCGAGTTGGGTGTTGTAGGGAGCAAGACGTCATGGCATGAGCAGTACAAAGACAGCGCTTACGTCTTCATTGGGGGCTTGCCCTTTGACCTGACAGAGGGTGACATCATCTGCGTGTTTTCTCAGTAAGTGTTAACTGTTTGTATACATCCCTTTTGTTTGAATTCCGGCAATTCACAATGCAGTGGGCCACCAAGAGTTTGCAACGGAGAGCTCAGTTTTTACATTGCATTGTGGGAAATGATCGACAAAATTCGCAGCGCGGGACATTTGAAATTGTTACAATGTAGTTTTTTTGGTCAGTAGTTTCGCAAGAGTATGATTTGAGTATATACGTTTGAGCTTCTCTTTTCTGGTATTTTTTGTAAGGCAGCAGAATGCTACATGCCCCAATCTACATGTCTAACGAATTAGCTCAAGTTGTCTACTGACACTCATTCAAATGGGCCACGTTTTGTCGACCATAAACTTGAAAAATAGACTCTCCATGGCAAACCCTTGGTGGCGCACTGCATTGTGAATCGCCCGAATTGTCATAGCCATTAGAAGCAGTAGAAAGGCATTGTTGCTTAAAAAAACTTGAAAAATGGGGATGTTTAGGCCAAGGGAAAAAAAAAGTTTCTAGTCTGATGAAAAGTGGGTTAAAAAGACACTCCACACAATATTTGTGTATAGCCATCAGAAGTAGTACAAAGGCATTGTTGCATGAAAATGAGCGAAATTGAGATGTTTTAGACTGGGCATCTGCAGGGAAAAGTGAAAAATCATCAACAAGAAAAATTCAAGTCCAGACGTCTTACGAATCGTTGACCGTTTCCTTCCGTCGCACGCAGGTACGGGGAGATCGTGAATATTAACCTCGTTCGGGACAAGAAGACGGGCAAGTCCAAAGGCTACTGCTTCCTGGCGTATGAGAACCAGCGGAGTACCATCCTAGCGGTGGACAACTTCAATGGCATCAAGGTATTTACGGCCGAGTTTTATTTTTATTTCACAGGCAGGGAATAACAGAAACTGAACGAGAAACGGGGTTTTTTTTGTGTCGCCTAAATGAGGTTTGTGGAGACATTAACCAGTCTTAATTTCTGTATGTCCGTAGACCCTTATGACGGTAGACCCGTACAGTTTTCTAGCCAGGCATCAAATAGCGCTAGCACCCGCTACGCTTTCGGAGATAAACGCTACGCTTAAATCGCGCCGCTACGCTACCGCTACGCTATAAATTTTGGTTGGGAAAAAAAAATATCTGCCGTTACCCGTATGTATGTTAAAGTTTTTAGAATTGTTCTCATTTCCCAAATATTCGCCCGAATTCCATAAAACTTGGACACAAGGGATATTGAATAGCTAAGATAATGTGGGATATATTTCAGGTCAAAGGTCGTAGGCCAAAGGTCAACTGAGGTTCATAATGATGTAATTCACATTTTGGGAGGAAAGTTTGCAACATTTGTACATGCTTTCGTCGATTTTGATGAAACTTCCATGCAGTGACCCTTGGGTGGGAAGACACAATTCTTCATCGGATTACTGAGGTCAAAGGTCATGTAGGGGTCGTTACAGGTCATTGTTCAAATACGCTTCAAATGTTTCTTTGTCTATACAATTGGATGGAGTGATCCTTGGGTGGAGGTTCATCACATGTCTTCCGATATTGGAGGTCAAAGGTCATCTAGGGGTCATTTGAGGTCATTTTTTTAAAAACCTTGTTTAAGAACACAAAACATATAGGGATGGACCACGGAAAAAGACGACACATGCGATCTGCGGATCACTTGTTCTCAATTTCTTACTTTTTTTCGCGAACAGCTTTTGGGTCGTGTGCTGCGCGTGGACCACGTGAGCAGTTACCGTAAACCCAAGGAAGATGAAAACGATGACGACGCCACAAAGCAGCTACGACAAGACGGATGCGCTCCGAGAACCCCGTCTCCGCCTCCGTCTGAGAACGACGATGTAGAAGATGATAATCCGGTTCCGAAAAAGAAGGCCAAAAAAGGTGGGCTTCACAGTAATGATTTCGAATTACCACATGCAGTTGAATCTCATCGACGCAAACTCGGCTACAACTGAAAAGAGGAATTTACCATTATTGCCTAGGAATAGTTCAGACCAAACCATCGCTAGAATAAAAAAATTGAAATACTGCCCCCAAGTGACCAAGTTTAGTTTAGTTTGCAATCCGTTACACATCCGTCGATTTGCGTCGAGAAAAATGCACACATGCATTTTCAGGGTTTTCTCAAAAAGTGTGATATGTACTAAGCTGAAATTTTAACAGGTTAGTATTTTTGATAAGCTACTTCAGATTTATTGTATTTTTTCTTGAATTGGCTAAAAGGTTTTGTTTTATTTGCAAGTGGTGTCAATTTCTTTTTAAGGTATACCACAATTTTATGTGCTATTTTATGTGTGGTAGTGTTTGTTTTTAATTCAGCAATTGGGCCGGATAACCGACGAAAGTTTTTTGACTTGTTTCGAGTGGGGTCCCTTGGTAGAAGAAAATTACAGTTTTAGTGGTGGGAGGAAAATCCCAGAATGATATTCTAGGGAAAACCCACGGAATCAGGCAGGGACTGAAAACCCAATCCACATATTGGCCCAGGCGGGAATCGAACCTGGGCCACAGCGGTGGAAGGCGTGGAAAGTACCGCTACGCCAACTTAACTCCCCAATGCAAGTTTTTGTTATCGACGGCCAGGAAGGATCCACAGATTTGATAATCGACACGTTTCAAAACATTCTCCCTTTTTTTCCCGCCCACAGAACACAAAGCCAAAGCCAAGTTGCATCACAAGAAGAAAAAGAAGAAGCAGAAGAAAGACAGCAAGCACTCGTCGAAGTCTCGCCGAGATTCTTCCGATTCGGAGTCGAGCCAGTCCGAGACAGATAACTCACCACAGCGACCGGTGAGAGTCAAGCAAGAAGTGGACCGCGGTTACCCAGACTTTAAGCCCGAACGCAGGGAGCACAGTTCAAACGGTGGATACACCAGGCATCGGCAAGATGAATTTCCCAAACAGCAGAAAGAGAAAAGCTGGCCGAGAGACGAGGGCAGAATGGATCGGAGAGGAGACAGCTCGACGGATAGGGAGCAAGATACCCACAGACAACGGGACAGGGACAGAGCGACAGATAGAGATCAAGACACCCACAGGCAACGGGACAGAGCGACAGATAGAGAGCAAGATACCCACAGACAATGGGACAGGGACAGAGCGACAGATAGGGCTCAAGATACCCACAGCCAACGGGACAGGGACAGATTCAGAAGCAATCAGCACGGAAGTGAAAGAGAAGAGCATACACGGGCCGACAAGGACACGGACAGATGGGGCGATAGAGGGTCACAAAGTAGGGAGGACAGACACCCAGACAGATGGAGTGATAGAGATGACGAGATGTGTTACGAGAGGGATAGAACAAGGGACAGAAAGGGAGAACGGGGGACAGATCAGTGGGAGAGTAACAAACAAGAAACCAAAAGGAAAACTTCGCCACAGGAACGATTCGGAGAACAGAGCAGATACGGCAGAACAGACGCCGCAAGAAATGAGCACGGAGAAAATAAAATGAAACGCGACCGGTCAGATGAGCGGAATGAGAAAGACATGCGTCGGGAAAGGGATTCATATCGCGAGAGAGGCTCGTATCCCGACAGCAAGAGTGGACACAGAAGTGTGAGATCTGACAAAGGGTCACACAGTAGGGAGGACAGACACCCAGACAGAAGGGGTGATAAAGATGACGGGAAATACTATGAAAGGGATAGGAAGGGGGACTATTATGAAAAGCGAAGTCGTTAACAGGACCAAAAGAAAAATGGTGATCAGGCTAATGTTGTGCAAACCCTACCCAAAACCGAAACTGACCCGACCCGAAACCGAAACAGTTCGGAAATTTTGCGCAGTGCAATATTATTGTAAAATTACTGTGCCTGGCCGATACGACAAACGTCAACCCACCGAGCAAATGTGCATGTGGTTTGGGGTCTAGGAGCCTTCACTGTACCAAACGGTATGCTTCTTTACTGAGAGACGACAATTTTCACGCGATTTGGGTAACTTGAGGCACAAAAGTTTACACAGTTGCCGAACCTAGATATTCAGTTTTGGTTCGGTTTCGGGTCAGTTCGAGTCGGACTTTGCATGGTTTTTGTCAGGTCGGGTCGGGTGTGGGGGTAGGTGGTAGGGGGAGGGGGGTTGAACTCACACCTTTCCCCAATACGGCCTGGTAATATTTGGAATTATAATGAGTCGATCCAAACTGTTACTTAGATCATCTGTTGGAGCTAGCATCTTGGAAGAAATGAATTGAAATGATTATTTAGTTTAGATGCTTTCGATTGGAAGAAATAAATAATCACATCCTAAAACTGACTAGTGTCTCCTTATATGTAATGAATTATTATTATTATTTATTCGACCAGGACAAATCTTACAAACAAATATGACCCAAAACAACATACATGAACATTAAGGAAAACAAAACAATTCCAGACTTAAAGCCAGAGTCCATCATTTGCAGCTATCCAAAAAGAAACTGGCGTAATTACTGTTGAAAAACATACTTGGTTGAAAGATAGTAAGGGGACTAAACTCTCTGTGAAATTATTCTTTCTGGCAAGCCGTCATTTTAAAGAAATCAACGAAAGAAGGCCTTTCCAACGGTGAGTCTTAAGAAACACTGTTGGAAATTTCCGTTATTAGCTCGTTTTTTAATTCGGCGAAGTGCGCGCAAGCGTTGACACGATGCACACGCATGCGTGGTTGCTATAATTCCTCGGATAGGTGTGCGACATCGCGTAGCTGCAATCGACAATCGGTCTCGGACGCTGAATTCAGGCCCAATTCATAACATGATTCAGCAACTTTTAATTTGAAATCGAGATCCTAGAATGTTGTTTTTCTCGAAATATACAGCTGAAGCTGAGCTGGAACTTCATCAGGTTAGTTGTTCAGCACCCTTCTGTAGATTTTGAGCACTTTTGTTGCTTCAAACGAACAAAATGCACAAATTACAAATGATGGACTTGTACCTAAGAGATTACAATTCCAAGAATGTTACTGAAAAGTTTCTTTGTCATCAAGTCATCAATGAGAACTGTTTAAACCCACTGGCTCCATAGGAAAATGCATATGTAAACAAAGTGTGACGTCATCAGTACAGAGGGTTATTGTATTTACACAGGTGAGTAACATTTGGGCGAAGCCTTTTCAAATGGGATTCTTTTGGGAACTTAAGCTGGGGCCCAAAGTCGAAATGAAGCCAGGATTTCATAAACGCGCACTGACGTCACGGATGTGTAATGGCGATGTCGCAATCGCGCTGGACTGGCTCCCTTACTCACAGGACTGCACTGAACATATGCTGTGACGTCTGGGAAGCTGACTCATTTCCTATAACACAAAAAATAATAGGCCCTTTTTATCCCCGTGATATCTAACGTTGGAGGGTATTTTCGCCGGTGGAAGTAATCCGCAAAATCCTTCAAAATGCTAGTCTTCTTGGACAAAAACTTTGGTAAATATTTTTTAAATGGTATTGGACTTCCCGTTATTATGGCTATGGTTGTTGTGAGAACTCTTAAAGTTTGTTTAAAATCGAGAAATAATAGGCCTACGTCATGGTTGGATTTTTGTTGAATCGCTGTCATTTTTGTCATGTCTGTGTATGTTGTACTTGTTGTAGGATCATGTTGTTTAGGATTCTTCTACCTGAACCATTTTTTACAAGCTCCGTTCATCAATCAAAACCCAGCCCTCTTGCCACAAAATTAAGCTCACTGGGGAAAGAATGTAATATCCAGACGCCACTTCTTAAGTTCTTTGGTAGCCCCATAAATGTGGCCAAGTTTACTGGACTAGCGTGACTAGTCTAGGCCTACCTCCGTAAATATTAAAACTAAAAGGCCACACTTCCACCATGACCATGTACAAAAAACATGTTGAACTTTGTCAAATTTTGATTTTCACATTTAGGCTGAGTTTGTAGTATATTTTTGCTTTAGAACAACATGTAGAAGCATACTCACGCTCTTTATCTGTTTATAGGCTAATCAGAAAGTGCTGCCTTTTTCAGATGTTTAATTTTCGTGAAATTTCATGTTGAAATTTTGATACGCAAACGCAACTCCCATTCATTTGATTCAGTTACGGAGAGATGAAGGTTTTTACGCCACGCACTTTAGATCAGGCACAAAAAGTGCGCACATAGTTGCCCAAGCCAGATATTCATGTTTTGTTTAGTCGTTTCGGGTTCGGGTTGGTTCGGTGCGGTTTTCCTGGAACTATTTTTGGGTCAGTTCGGGTCGGTTTTAGGGAGTTCAGATCTGTTTCGGATGGAATTTGGTTTATATCTGTAATGTTTCGGGTCGGTTTGGCCTGGCCAACCCGACCCGATGCACAGCACTATTGCGCGCTGAATGTGACAATAATTTAACTTTTCTTGTAGCAGTCATATTTCTGTACATTGAACATTGCCAAACAGAATATTATACCTTTTTTTGTATTAATTCTTTTTCATTCTGCTTATATTTTTGTTGTTGATAGCTGATGACCACAAGGAGCTGTTTACTGATGTCAACAAGTTCACATTGATAGACGACGTCATTTATGAAGTGGATGGAAAAGTAGGTCCAAAAGTAGCAAAAGTGTCGTTTGATTTAAGAGGATGAATTGTGTCGAGTTTGTAGGCTGTACCCAGCATTGTTTGTGTTGAGTCACGCATGACTGAACCCTGTGTTATGGTCGATATCATCCGCTCGATATCATCCGTGCTGCTTCTGAAATGTCTTCGCCACTGCCTCAATCGATTGAGTGACTGTTAACCCTAACCCCCTAGGCCCTTGTTGCTTACAACCATCCTCAATCCTCCAAAATCCTCCAAAATTTTTCAACTCCGCCTAAATTTTTCAAAATTGTCAGACAGTCCTGCCTCAAAATGCATTCATCCTCAATCCTCCAAAATCCTCCTCATCCCAAAACTTTGCACTCGTGTTTAAATGAAGGATAACCAACGCCACATCCTTCAAAATCATCAGACAGTCCTGCCTCAAAATGCATTCATCCTCAATCCTCCCAAATCCTCTTGTGCTTCATTCACCATTCATCCTCAATCCTCCAAAATCCTCATGTGCTTCAATCACCATTCATCCTCAATCCTCCAGAATCCTCATTTGATTCAATCACCATTCATCCTCAATCCTCTAGAATCCTCCAAAACCGCCAGGAGGATTTTGGAGGAGTGAGGTGGGTTAGGGTTGGTCGCCCCTCCACTGAACAAATTCAAGAAATAACGGATGATTTTGGAGAGTTGAGGCTGAATCCAATTATTGTTACATGGTAGCAATTGGAGGATTTTGCAGGATTGAGGATGGTTCCTAGCCAAAAGACCCCAAAGGATTAGGGTTACATTTTCTGTGTTTGCTTTTCTTTTTGATACCTTAAAATAATTCACCATATTTTTTAAGTTCAGTGTGTTTTTAATATTTAAAAAATCAACTGTATTTTTATACTCTTTATCCCTAACCATCCCAAATCCTCCAAAATCCTCTTTGCAAATTGGAGGAATTTGCAGGATGAGGCTACATGGCAAAATTGTGTTGCTGATTTCGGAGGATCCACTGTGTCAAGGTCTTGGGCGGACCTTGTGTTGTTTATGCCTAGTGTGCATAAATTTAGACCTTGATTATATTTGGTATCCTCCGCACTGCTCCAGGATGTCACTGTCTCTGCCTCAACATATTGACAGTGATTGCCGGAGGATTTTGCAGGATTGAGGCAATGGTCACCCCTCCAAGGACCACACTCAAGAAATAACGGAGGATTTTGTGGTTACATGCTATTTTTACATGAAGGCAGTTGGAGGATTTTGCAGGATTGAGGTTACATCCTTGCAAACATGCCTGGGGGGGGGGGGGGGGGGGGGGGGTAGGGTTAAATATCAAGCCAATATTTGCCAGGGATAAAGTAAAGATTCCAAGCTTTAAAATGGTATAAAAATAATGGCGGTGCGTGTTTTCGTGCCGACGCTAGAGTTTCGCCAAACGGGTATTTTGGGATGCGCTATATACTGAACTTGTTGATCAAACTGTTGTCATTTTTGTTGTTGCTGCTGTAGACTGTCACCGAAAAATTTGACAGCAGTGCAGTGAATACCGGTGCCAATGCCTCAGCAGAAGAAGCCGAAGAAGGCGCCGAGGACGGAAGCACGCGGGGACCAGACTTCGTCCTTGCCTGTCGACTCAAGAAACTAGACAATCCCTTTTCCAAGAAAGAATATCTCACATACCTAAAGAACTACCTGAAGACGTGAGTGAAAATTTGCCTTTTTGTGAACACAAAATGTACGGTTATACATGCTGCAAACCTTTCGATAGAGAGTATCTTAGGAGGCTTCACTGGCTTTTCGGCTTTAAGTTAGGGGCCTACTCCCCAGCTGCTGCTGGTACCCATTCACACAAGTGGAGGTGAAGCAGCTTGCCCAAGGACACAACATGTGGCCAGCAGCTGTATTCGGACCCCTGATCCTCTGATCATGAGTCACAAACCCTAACCACTAGGCCACACTCCCCTACCGTTACTCCCCAGCTAATGCCGGTACCCATTTATACTCCTGGGTGGAGAGAGGCAAGTGGGGGTGAAGTGGCTTGCCCAAGGACACAGCATATGGCCAGCAGTTGGATTCGAACCCCTGGCCCTCTGATCATGAGTCACAAACCCTAACCACTAGGCCTACTCCCCCACCGTTACTCACCAGCTAATGCCGGTACCCATTTATACTCCTGGGTGGAGAGAGGCAAGTGGGGGTGAAGTGGCTTGCCCAAGGACACAGCATATGGCCAGCAGTTGCATTCAAACACCTTCCCCTCTGATCATGAGTCATGAACCTAACCACTAGGCCTACTCCCCCACCGTTTCTCCCCAGCTAATGCCGGTACCCATTTATACTCCTGGGTGGAGAGAGGCAAGTGGGGGTGAAGTGGCTTGCCCAAGGACACAACATGTGGCCAGCAGCTGGCTTCGAACCCCTGGCCCTCTGATCATGAGTCACAAACCCTAACCACTAGGCCTACTCCCCTACCGTTACTCCCGAGCTAATGCCAGTATCCATTTATACTCGTTTTGTTGGTTTGAAGCAACAATAGTGCTCAAATTCTAAAGAAGGGTGCTGAACAGCTAACCTGATGAAGTTTCAGCTCAGCTTCAGCTGTATATTTCGAGAAAAACAAACATTCTAGGATCTCGATTTCAAATCAAATGTTGCTGACCCATGTTTTGAATTGGGGCTGAATTCAGCGTCGGAGACACGTTCTCACTGAGCCGCGCGTCCGTGTGCATCGTGCCAACGCTTGCACACACTTCCTATTGAAGAAAACGAACTACTAATGGAAATTTCCAACGGTGCTTCTTAAGACGCACCGTTGGAAAGGCCTTCTATTGTTGATTTCTTCAAAATGACAGCTTGCCAGAAAGAATAATTTCACAGGGAGTTTAGTCCCCTTACTATCTCTCAACCAAGTATGTTTTTCAACAATAAATACGCCAGTTATTTTTTTTGGATAGCTGCAAATGATGGACTCTGGCTTTAAATATTGTCTGTAGAATTAGTAACTGCAAAGGTTTTTTCCTTCTCACAGGCTGGACTTCCCAGAAGATCAGAAGAAGGAACTCCAGGCCAAAATCCAGAAATACATGCTCACCAACGTTTTCCCGGATAAGAAGAAGTTTGCCGAATTTGAGCAGTACGTAGCCGAGGAGTTGTTCGTTGATCTGACGACGCAGCCGTACCCCATGATCTGTTTGTTGAATTACCGAGAAGACACAGATGCCCCGTATATGGTGGTTTTCAAGCACGGCTGTTTGGAACAGAAGCTTTGATGCCATGATGGGGATATTCTCCACGCACTGCTTCAGACCAGAAAAGAATGTGAGTATCGAGGACTCAGAAGGCTTCACAAATAGGTTTTGAGATCGAGTGGGTGGGGGGGGGGGGGGTTAACAAATTCATGAAATTTATGGATGATTTTTATACTCGCACAATTTTACCGTGATTACGTGTGTTGGGGATTCCTGAACACTAAAACCCCAACGGCATGTTTCGTTGGAATCTATCAGGATGGGTACAGTATCCCCAAACTGACGGTCTTTTTTACATTGGGTTGGCACACCTCCAGAATCAAAGTCAGAAATATGTGTGTGCCGTTTCCCATATGTGATGCGATCAAGCTACACGAGTCGTTTGTCGGGAATTTTCATTTGGAGATACAGGCCAAAATAGGGCCGCTTCATCACATCACTTCATCACATCTCTTGGTGTTCCGACTTCCATAATTTGTGAACTAAAGATGGTATCAGCATGCAGTTTTCAAAGCAGTAATGCTGAGATTGTGCTCTTTTCAAATCTGTAATAAAAAAAATTTGGACCGGGGTCGACAAATGACTCATTTAGCTTGATTGCATCACATATGGTGTTGGAATTACCAGGATGGGTATGGCTCCTAGTAAATCATGCTAGGGAGTTGGGGTTAAAGGTGCATTTTTTTTAGAGTTTTGTTGTCAACCAGATATCATATCTAATGCTATGGTGTTTCTCTCTTTCTTTCTCTGTTGCAGTCATATCTATTAAAGAGCTACAGCATCTCCGAATGGTTAGGTGACACAGAATAAAACTTGGATTAGACATGTAATATGCGATGTAATATACAAATTAACCCACGAATCCACCACCCCTTTCTCAACATAAATTGTATTTGTGTATACTAAACACTTGTATTTTGATTTGAAAGTGGGTAGGTGGTATTTTGTCACCTAATTACTGGAAATTGTCCGATGTCCTGCAGCAAAACTGTGAAAAGCCTTTTTTGTTTCCTTCCGAATCCAGACCGTATCTTAAATATGCTATTTATTGATAAATTTTTACCCCCTCATAATCAGAGTACATTTCTGTGAATAATTAAGACATCATAGACAAAGAAGTGTATGAAACCAGCTGGTAAATGCTGATGATCGTTCGGCAAGCGAGGTTGGATTGTTGTTTTCGTTTCAGTAGAAATTGTAAATCATGAAAATTTGTGTCTATTGGGTTTCAGTTGTACAGTGGAACGCCTCTATAACGAACATCACCGGATCAACAAAAATTGTTCGTAATAGCGATCGTTGGGTATGGCGATTTTAAGCTGCTGGTGCTGCACTCTGGTTATGACGTACAAATAGTACCCTTCAGAACTTTAGCTTGCACGCCCTGGTAGTTACTGAAAGACGACTTTGAACACGTGCCGACTATTGAATTATGTAATTGCGCAGTTTTTTAATTTACTACCTACACCAACTGGTGGCTTTCCCCTCCTATTCCTTGAGGAAATAATAACCACTTGTCGCTCTTCTGTGGACATTTTTCAACCATAATGTTGGGTGCGTTTTGTACACAAAAATCAGGAGCCAAGGACGATGTTCGGTATAACGGTGTTTGGTGTAGCGACGTTCCACTGTTCTACAATTGTCATTGGTATGTTATCTTCTAATTGCTGTAGTTTAATATCTGCGCGGCCAAAATATATACATGCGTTAGTGAATCAACTCTTCATTCAATTGCTTTGAGCAATACTACCTCTAACTGCTCGATGTACCATGAAGCTATCGGAATTGACCTATCGCGGTAGAATCGCGTTAGAATCACGTCAACGCAGCATGTGAAATACTGTCCAATTATATGATATACAGTTGGACTCCCAACAGTTGGACGAAGCTTTGAGCCAAAAATAACATTCAATGTGCACCATGATTTTAAATCTGCATAGTTGTACATTGTATAGCCTTGTGGTCCGTAATATACAATTCAGCATACATTTGAGGATTTATTGACGTTTTGATGAACGCAATTTTCATCATGTATTTATTATATTAAGAAAGGATTTAAAAAATGATGGCCCAGTGGTACGTGAATGCTTGTGTTTTAAACCCTTCGCTATAAATAATCGTCATGTAAGCTTAAGTTCATTTGGAATTGCTGTCATTTAGGGCTAATATATCACTCTGCTATGAAATAAAATCTTCATTTGAGAAATTGATCTCAAAATATTTGCAATTACATGTGTGTTTTCTTTGTATAGTTATTTGTATTCATGTTAATAGCAAATGTCCTATTGCAGTTTTTCCCTAGCTGGGCCCCATAATGACTCGCTATATCCATTGACATAAGCAATTGTATAAACAGTAAGCCTTTGGCTAACTGAAAAAAAAATACAACTTACAAAAAAAACTTTTTGGTTGGGGAAGGAAAAGGAGCACTATTAGTATTTTGGTGGGGGGGGGGGCACCTGGGGGAACGCCCCCCCCCCCCCCAATGCGCCACTGACTCTACAGATAAGTGGTCATCTTCTAAATCCCCCCCCCCCCCCCAGCCCTCGGGGGGGGGGGGGGGGACTGGTTCTGCCTGTATTTGGGATGGGTGGGGGATACAAGACACTGGATTGAATTTAACTCGCTAAAAAACACTCGACTTTACTTAAAGACAGAGATAAGTTGCTCTGTTGAGGATGCAATTACTTGCAACTGAGTAACAGCTTACAGAAATTGTGTTCGTTAAATTTTGCGGCGAAGTCATTAAATTTTTGGAAAGCTCCAACCACCAAATTTTAGCTTTTTATGTGTAATCTACACGGAATCTTGCAGGGAAAAATAGAATAATAATGGCTTTTTGTCTGAAAAAAGCGACAAAATTCTAGGTTTACCAGTGGTTATTGTACACTTTTCCTTTTATTTGAGTAGGGCGCCAAACAACTGAAAACAAGAACTACGCGAACTTGGCTCGTACTCGAGCGCGCGCGCGCTGCGTCCAGTGTTGAGTAATAGCGCCCTCATGCGACACAAACAATCTCGGTAAATTCGGTTCCTGGCTGTGCCGCATTTTTCCGACGTTCTGTTTTCAGTTTCACTTCGAATTTACGTGTCCATATCTTATGGTAAAATGGCCGATAAGCACACCTTAATGGAGGAGAAGATCTAGTCGAAATTCCAAAGACGGTTCTGGTGCTGCGCAGTCTGCCAATAATAGTGAGTTAGGCCTACTGTGTTAGAAATGTGTTTTCTTTTCTTTGTGGAATTGTGTTGCAGTAGTAGGCCGCCTAATTCTATCATTTTAATGCACGTTGGAATTAGGGCCGAGTTGACCAAACCCCTTGATTTCGTTTTTGTTTAATAAAAAGGCAGATAACTTAGGAACAAGGTTGATATTCTGGAATAAAATGTTCGATTTATTAAAGTTTGATGGCTAGTAATTACTAATCTCGTAAAGTTCTCGTAAACAAATAATAACAAATTTAGAACATCAAAACAAGAATTTGTCTTTGATTTTGTTGGCACCCGCTAATCGCTATGATTTTGCATGCTTGTGGCAAGCTGTTTGTCTCATGACTAAAATTGTTGAATTATGAAGTGCACACGTGCAGTTGAAATAGCAAAAAGTCTTATTTGATAAGGTGAGAAAAAACAGTAGCTCATATTTATCATATTTCATTCTTGCCAAAATTTCAAATTGTTGACTAAAGTGACCATCATTGTGTTCTGTGTTTGAAAGGTTACTCCGTGTAATGCGACGCAAAGTGACAGTGGATAACACAAAGGCAGCCCCGGACTCGTCGGAGAGTCGACGACCCAGCGTCTTTGAGAGACTCGGCCCTGGGTCATCAAGGGAAAGTGCGGTAAGTCTCGCAGAATCTCAGAAAGTGGACTAGACATCAGCTCGTGCGCCTCTCTTTAAGGGTGTGCATTTACGGGTAGTAGGGAAATTGGGTACCCGACTGAAAAAAAAACACGGGTACCAGTTAAAGAAACCCCATAATTTCAATATCAGAAGTTGCTGTACAGAATGTCGATAGGTCGACACTAGTAGCTGTGGTCCAATGGTTACGGTGTTCGACTCATGTGCCGTGGTACATGGGTTCGAATCCCGACCGTGGGAACATGGTGCTTGTGCTCTTGAGCAAGGCACTTTACCATTATTGCTTCGTCCTTCGGATGGGACGTAAAGCCGTAGGTCCTGTGTGTTGTGTAATGCACGCTAAAGAACCCAGTAACACTTATTGCTAAGAGAAGAGGTTTGCCCCGGTGTTTCTGGCAGTGGCTGCAATATGACATAATGGGTCTCATATTTCTCATAAACTTTATTTACCTTTCTTTAATAATTTACATAATTTCCAGTGCCTTGAGTACCTAATTGTTGGTAGATACGTGCGCTATATAAGACTCTGTTATTATTATTATTATTATTACATGATAATACTACCACATCGGTGCGTCACAAGATACAAGTGTGCACAGCAAGATATAAGAGTGTAGCTTTACGGTGTAAATTACATTTTCAAAAAGGTCATAACATGAATCTGTTTCGTTTATCCATGGAGCCTGGTTTTCATTTAGAAAATTGTCCATGATCAATAGCTTAACCCTAACTCCCTAGGCCTTTTTGCTAGGATGTAGCCTCAATCCTGCAAAATCCTCCAATTGGCCTCATGGAAAACTAGCATATACATAGCTGCCAACTAGTACGATTTTTTCGTAATTATTACGAATTGTTTGTTAAATTACGAAAGTACGATTTGCCAATAAAACATTACGAATTTCCCATTTTCTACCTAACGAAAAAAAAAAAATGTAAAGTATCGTTTTTGACCGAAAAACTTCTGGCGAAATGTTGCGATAATGGATGGACTGGTGACAAGTCTAATAAGAATGCAGTCAAGCACCTGATAGACATCAATACATTGTGCGCAGTGGAGTACTTGAGGACCAGACTAAAAATATTTTTCAATGGTGTGTCATTTGTGTGCATCTCGTGGATGTGTGGTTGTGTGTACTGTATGTGTGAGTACTTTTCAATGACGATCGTGAGCACATTTAGTCGCTTATTGCCGGGATGAGACCCATCAGTGCAAGATATTAATCATGGAATTTAATAAGAGTATGGTTGGAATAATTGGTAATAGAGTTTGAGTTTGTCACAACGGACAGAAAAGATAAATCAGCATGCGTTTGCAAGGTATGTTGGCGGGATATTTCTATTGCATACGGTGGCCATAGATCATTGTGTGTAAAAACACGATACGAACTCGAAACTCAACATCGATAGCATGCATCTCCAAAAAAATATGCGCACATGTTATTGATGTTATTATTTATTTGACTTCAACAAACAAATACAGACATTAAAACAAAATTAATTTAAAAAAAAAAATAAAATATATAATATATATATATTTCTGCTGATGAGTGCCTTATGGTACGAAACAGTCTGTCCAGAAGAGAGATATGCCAAAGTTTGTTTAACTCATATTCTGAATTTATTGCATATATATATATATATATAAAATTATCTTTTGGCCTACAGTACATTATTATTCACAACAAGAAGGGTATGCACATGTATGTGTACATGTAAACCATGTAACTGTACTCGATGTTGGTAAAGCTTTTGATAAAACGAGAAGTTGAAAATGACCGCGCGGGTTGATTACTAATTGGGATTTTGAAATGTTGGCAGCTATGCATATAGCCTCAATCCTACAAATTCCTCCGTTATATCTTGAATATGGTCCATGGAGGGATGACCACTGCCTGAATCCTGCAAAATCCTCCGGCTATGTCTGTCAATAGGCTGAGGCAGAGGCAGTGACATCTTGGAGCAGTGCGGAGGATTTCAAGTATAATCAGCTAAATTTATGCATAAACAACACAAGGTCCGGCCCAAGACCTTGACACAGTGCGTACTCCGAAATCAGCAACGCACTTTTGCCATGTAACCTCAATCCTGCAAATTCCTCCAATTTGCAAAAAGGATTTTGGAGGATTCAGAGCGGTTAGGGTTAATTGTTTATTTAAAAAAAAATTGTTTGGACTATTGTTTGGGGCTTGTTAGTCAATACAGAGGAAAATTAGTGAACTTCTTATATGGAAATCTTTCCTATGTTAATCTTACAGCGAGATGCTGGCCGTGGGGAGCAGGGTCGTAGCTGGGCCCGAGAAGGCAGTTCTTCTTTTGGAAATACGTCACGCTTCCAGCCGGGACAAAGAACAAGGTACTGCCTTGTATTTTTTGCTTCCACAAATGTGCACCAAAATAGTTAAAGAATCCCTGCAATGTAATTTCATACAATGTATTTTTTGTAATGCAATCGTTGAAAATGCACTGTTGTGTCCCACTGACCTTATTTTCAATTTTAGTTTTGCCATTTGTAAGGGTACATGTATTTTGGTGCCTTTTTTGTGTTTTTTTTATGCGAATGCAAATTTCCATATACATGAGCAAAAGTGTGAAACCTTGATGTTATTTAGCACCAAAAGTTGCCAGAGTTTGGATATTTTGCTGTGGTGAATTTTCTTTTGTTTGGTGCTTCGTTGTTCTGCAGTACATAGCAGTATATATGTATGTATACATGCAGATCTCCCAAAGTTGTTTCTGTCACTTTTTTTAAAGGCTTTTGCACACAGCTGGCCATATTTACATGTTAGTGGAAACATTGCAGCAATGAAATTACATACCGAGTTCGTCGGTATATCGGTAACATTCGGTGTTTTCAAAAAAAAAAATTGTTTCAGTCCATTATTAAAAAATACCAGGTTTGCTTTACCCGCTAAAGTTTGTTTCATCACAAAGTATTTAAATTTCCATCTGAGATTCTATTGTTCCACGTGAAATTTGCCAGATCTCCAGAAGCTGAGCCAGTAGATCTGCGTCATCGTGTTGAGAGTAAGCGGGCAGAGAGAGAACGCGAACGAGATCGTGAAAGATCCCCCTCCTCATCTTTATCTCCGCCCCTAAAGGTAGGACCCTTCTTTCAAGCCCCCACCGCCCCAGCCCCTCCATCCCCTCCCCCCCCCCCTTCCATGCATCACCTCCGAAAATCCCAAAATGGAATTGCCAATTTCTACGTTGCTAATAACCCTTACCCCCTAGGCCCTTTTGGCTAGGAACCCTTCTCAATCCGGCAAAATCCTAGATTCAGCCTCAGTCCTCCAAAATTATCTAATATTTCTTAAATTTGTTCAGTGGAGGGGTGACCATTGCCTCAATCCTTCAAAAACCTCCAACAATCACTGTTAATGGGTTGAGGCAGTGCCGATGACTTTCAGAAGCAGTGCGGATGATATCAAGCATAATGCAGGGCTCAGTTATGCACGACTGAACATAAACAATGTTGGGTACAGGCTATGAACTTGACACAATGCATCCCCCAAAATTCAGCTGCACTCCTCCAGAATCCTCCACGATTAGGCCCCCTCCCCCAAATTATTATTATGTTAAGTTATTGAATGCAATTCTTGAATTCCAGGACAAAATGAAATACAAAGCACACCGTGCGAAGGAGACGTCTTCCGAGCGGAAGCACAAAGCTCAGGGGTCAAAGGTCACGAAGTTGGCGGCGACCCCTTCCCCGGAGGCCAGCGATGCGGACGAGTGGGGAGGTATCGATGGGATACCTGCGGCAGGTGAGTGTAAGTAAAACGTAAGGTCTGCCCAGAGCCAGCATGGCCCATTAGGCCGGCGCTTATCTCCAGTTTCCCTCGCATTAAACCATTGAGAATATTTCTATTCCCCCTGAATGGGATGCCAGTTCATCGCAGGTGACACCCTAGCCAACGCTGATACATATTTATACTCCTGGGTTGGAGAGAGAGGCAAGTTGGGGTGAAGTGGCTTGCCCAAGGACACAACATGTTGTCAGTAGCTGGGTTCGAACCCCTGACCCTCTTACTCATGGACCCTAACCTGGTTACACCCCAGCTACTGTTGGTAACCATAATCTTGGGTGGAGAGAGGCAAGTTGGGGTGAAGTGGCTTGCCCAAGGACACAACATGGTCAGCAGCTGGGTTCGAACCCCTGACCCTCTTACTTATGAACCCTAAACCAGGTTACACCCCAGCTAATGTTGGTACCCATTTGTGATCCTGGGTGGAGAGTGGCAAATGGGGGTTAAGTGGCTTGCCCAAGGACACAACATATGACCAGCAGCTGGGTTTCGAACCCTGACCCTCTGATCATGGGTCATGAACTCTAACCAGGTTACATCCCAGCTAATGCCGGTACCCATTTGTACTCCTTGGTGGAGAGAGGCAAATGGGGGTTAAGTGGCTTGCCCAAGGACACAACATGTTGTCAGCAGCTGGGATCGAACCCCTGACCCTCTGATCACAAGTCACGAACCCTAACCAGGTTACACCCCAGCTAATGCCGGCACCCATTTGTACTCCTGGGTGGAGAGAGGCAAATGGGGGTTAAGTGGCTTGCCCAAGGACACAACATGTTGTCAGCAGCTGGGTTCGAACCCCAACCTTTAATCGACCTTTAATCCCTTCGTCTCGACAGATGATGACATGTGGGACGACGAGGCCAGTCTGGACTATCGCCAGGCGCTCACCCTGGAGATGAAGCGGCAACAGATACAAAGAGAGCTACAACAGATGGAGGAAGAGGAGAACCAGGCCAGGGAGCAGGCAGAACACATCCTGCAAAAGGAGGTCAGCCATTTGTGACATTCCCTGCCTAAGGCCAAAAAAAAAAAAGTCTCTGGTTTCTGGTATGCGCGCGCGTCGCCGTAGCCATGCGCGTCGGCAAAATGAAAAAGTTTTTTTTTCAATGAAAGATGATGTCTCAAAACCGCCAAACTCACTGGTTTGACTGGAATTCTGCTGCTGCACAATTTTAACGTGTTTTTAGATTGGGTTATGGTCGAGAATAAGCTTTATGTGGCCTCTCTGGACTCCCATATATTTGCACTAAGTTTAGTCGGGCACCATTTGCAGTCATCAGCCGACATTTGAAGCAAAAAAATCAGGTAAAAAAAAAAAAAAAGCCGCATCGCCGCAACACTTTTTGGGCAAGCTCCATACCAGAAACCGGAGACTTTTTTTTTGGCCTAAAAGTACATGTTGCAGTTTGTACAGGGTCACTGGCATTCTCAAACTTTGATCCGTTGTAAATTTTGTCATTTTTATATTTCGTTAGTAAAACAGTTACAGATTGTATTTTTACATTCATTAACCCTAACCGCCCTGAATCCTTCAAAATCCTCTTTGCCAAAGTGGAGGAATTTTGAAGATTGAGGTTACATGGCAAAAGTGTGTTACTGATTTTTGTGGGATGCATTTTGTCAAGGTCTTGGGCCGGACCTTGTGTTGTTTTTGCCCAGCCATGCATAAATATAGGCCTGGATCATGCTTGAAATCCTCCGTACTGCTCTAGGATGTCACTGGCCAAGCCTCAACATATTGGCAGTCACTGCCGCAGGATTTTGCAGGATTCAGGCAGTGGTCACCCCTCTACGGACCATATTCAAGAAATAATGGAGGAATTTGCAGGATTGAGGCTAAATGCTTTTTTCTGCAAGGCCAATTGGAGGATGTTGCAGGATTGAGGCTACATCCTAGCAAAAAGGCCTAGGGAGTTGGGGTTAATCAATCAACTGAGTAAATCGAGCCTGTTGTTGGCAACAGAAGGTTACTTGGTACTTGATCCTATATGATTTCCCTGAGTCTGGTAACCCTTCTACTTGGTTTTACAAACAGGGATCTGATGATGATGGGGTAGGGTCCTATCGCTCCTCCCATTCCCCCTCCCCAGTCCGAAAGAAACACCCTAAGAAGAAGAAAGGACGCAACAAGGCTGAGAAGCGACGTTCCCCCACCCCAGAGGATCCGTCTCCGCCCACAGCTTACGCCGGCAAGAAACGCAAACGGCGCAAGTCCGAGGATGTGACAAAGTAAGTTGAAATAAAAAAATGTCTTCGAAATAGAAATTCTGAATAAGTGTTTAACAGGTTGATGTCCGAGGCGACTTGACACCCTACTGAAAATAGCCAATTCATTTACCAATTGGAACCAATTCATTTACCAATTGGAACCTATGCATTTACCAATTGGAACCTATTCATTTACCAATTGGAACCAATTCATTTACCAATTGGAACCTATGCATTTACCAATTAGAACCTATTCATTTACCAATTGGAACCAATTCATTTACCAATTGGAACCTATACATTTACCAATTGGAACCTATTCAATTACCAATTGGAACCTATTCATTTACCAATTGGAACCAATTCATTTTCCAATTGGAAATTCTGACCTTTTCTCAATTGGACCAATTCAAACCAATTGAAACCATTTCAATACCAATTTACAATTGCTTTCTGTCTTATTAACAGGCAAGAGCGGGATGCATCTTCTGAGCATCCCCCGAAGAAAAAAGGGGGAGGGCCTGGCCACTCCCCTCGAGGGGGCAAACCAACGGCAGCTGCACTTCGCCCTCGCACCCCAAGCCCTAGACCTACCAAACAAGGCTCCGACAGTGACGCTACCCCCCAGAAATATAAGGGCAAAGCTGAGATGGGGAAAAAGTCCAAGGAGAGGGATGTGGCGAAGAGAAGGTGAGTAGAAATCCAGGGGGTGTTTGTACTCTGTGTCATCCTTAATTACTGCAAAATTCTGGATAGAATCTCAATCGGCCATTTTTTTTTTTTTTTGGAAAATGAGGGTGCTTTTACGTGTTAATTTTGGGGTACTGTCAGAGGTGAATCTCAGGTGCACATTGTGTTTCTTATTCTGTGTATTGGTCACGGCTAAATGTGTTGCTACCACTCTTCATAAGTGCATAGAATAACCCGTTACCTGATGCCTTTTAATTTTCTTCAGGACTTTCTCGGGCAATAAAAGCAGCGATGACGAAGCAGCCCCTGCCAGACGCAAGCCCGCCCGTTCCCCTACACCTCCTGCCCAGTATCGCAAGATGACCCCATCCTCTAAGCGTCCTCGTTCTCCGTCCCACTCCAGGAGCCCCTCGCCAATCAAACACAAACCCAAACACTACGAGACGCCCCCACAGAGGACCACCAGACGACGCCCTAGCACCCCCAGCCCAGCCCGGTCGGGTTCATTCCCACCCAGGGAACACTCGTCCCAGTCCACCTCAAGCTCCACTCGCTCGGAGTCGCCACGCAGGGCAACGAGGAAACGCCCTCGGTATCAGTCACCGTCGCCGGTAAGGCAGACCAAACAGCCGTCATCCTCACCGCGAGACCGTCGCGGCCGACCTAAAAGCCCTCCTGTCCGGTCACCACCCTCAGGCCGGGCCGGGGCCAAGAAACTACTCCAGCGAAGTATGTCGCCATCAGGCTCACACGGGGCCTACTCACCTGCCGTCAAACGTAGATCCCCATCTCCAAGAGCTGTCAGAAGGCCGTCACCCTCGCCCACTCAGAAACAACCACCGGCTACGTTGTCAAGATCAAGCAGTGGCTCAAGAGATAACGTAGGAAAGAAGTACGCTGACAGACAGAGTTCTGGTGAGAAAAAAATCATCATCTGCTTTAACATGCCGTAAAAGTGGTTACGTCATGTGACACCGCGGTCACACTTCGCCCGAGGTGATGTGTCTAAACAAACGTGGCTTACGTATCAATGCCCATTTTTTCATCAATTTTCTTTCAGAAAAAAAAAAAAATTACAGGAATGCATCACATTCTGAGTGATAACTGCAGTCAGCAACGAAGCACTGTCAAATTTTCCAGTCTTATTTCTTCTAAATTTCAAATAGAAAATGTTCACTTAAATCGCTCGTGCAAACCCTATGGTAAAAAAGGCGGACGAGACATTGTTTGGACACTTCACTATTGGCGACGACTCTGCGTGACGTCACACTTCTACTGCGTATAGAATGTAAGGGTGTTCAGTATTGTTGTACAAGGTGAGTTGGAACGATCTAGACCCAAATTAAAGAAAATCGCTACCCAAATTAAAGAAAAGCGCTATCAAAAAACCACCCTGACCTCGGTTCCATGGTTCAACAAATTTTGGTTGAAATCGCGTACTGATGTGAAGCAGTGTAATAACAAATAAAAACCTAGTCATGGTGACTGACTCACTTGAAGTTATTGACACAATTAAAAAAGGCAAAACCAATTCCGTGTGCAGACTGGAAAATGAGCCACTTCAATTAGAATGGCATAACTCCTCACCACAGCCACTTATTTGAAAAATTCAAAATTCCTGGGGAAGACAAGGTACTAACCATTCATATGAAACACTCAGTTTTTTTCTCAATAAAGTCAATTTGCCACCAAAAACTGGTGAACTTGGGTCCAGATCATTCTGACTCACCCTGTATTCTGCACAGCTTCGTTTGCATGAGAGAAGAAAGTTAAAATTTTAACCACTAATTAACCACTTTTCAAAACAGTTGCACTATTTACATTCCAAATGAAAGACAGAGATTGCATATTTTACATCACATAGAAAAGAAGGTTATGCCGGATGGAAAATGATGACTGATGGAAAATGATGTATGTTTTTCACAGATTATCAAGGTCAAAAAGGGCATCCAAGTGGCATATATCCACCAAGAGGCGACGGTCGAAATGACTTGCCGCAAGCAGACTTCCAACAACAATCCAGACAGCGGTCAGACTCGCGCTCAGACCCCCGAGCAGATGGCAGAGCACAATCCAGAGGGCAGCCCAAGACCGATTCCCGCGGGTACCAGAGGGGCGACGTGAGAGATGACCCACGGGGTGCCGCCAGGGGAGACACAAGAGGAGATACCAGGGGTGACCTGAGGAGGGACTCGAGAGGGGCAGATCCAAAGGCTGACCCAAGGGGCGATCCCAGAGCTGACACCAGGGGCGATCTTAGGGACACTAGAGGAAACCTTAGGCAAGAAGGCAGGGAAGACCCAAGAGCAGATGTAAGAAGAGACCCAAGAGGAAACCCTAGGGGTGATCCGAGGGAGAACCCCAGGGGAGATTCAAGGGGAGACCCCAGGGGAGACCGAAGGGGTGACCCAAGGGTAGATCCAAGGGTTGACCCAAGGGGAAACCCCAGGGAAGACCTGAGGGGAGACCCAAGAGATGCAAGGGGAAACCCTAGGGGAGACCTAAGGGGAGACCCCAGGGGTGATCCAAGAGGAGAGCCCAGGGGAAATCCAAGGGGAGACCCGAGGGGGAATCCCAGGGGAGACCTTAGGGGATATCGAGGAGGAGATCCCAGGGACGAGTTTAGGGGAGACCCCAGGGAAGATCCAAGAGGAGACCCCAGGGGAAATGTAAGAGGAGACCTCAGAGGAGATGTCAGGGGAGACCCAAGGGGAGATCCAAGGGGAGACCCAAGGGGAGATATCAGGGGTGGCCTCCGGGCAGACCCCAGAGCTGATCCAAGGGGAGATGTTAGAAGAGATCTGAGGTCAGACCCTAGAGCAGACTCCAGGTCTCGAGTCGATCCCAGAGCGGATCCTCGTTTAGACTTGAGGGGTGATCCTAGGAGAGACCAGCGGGATGACCTTAGATTGGACCCAAGAGCGAACTTGAGATTACCTCCTCGGGCAGATCCCAGAGCAGACCCAAGAGTGGACCTCAGGGCTGATCCACGGTCAAGTCAGAGACCAGACCAAGAACGGGAATCTAGGGAACCTCGGGGACGACAGCAGCAGGAGCGAGAGTCTCGTCGGGATGAGTGGGAAAGGAGCCGGAACAGTGGCAGGAAGGAATTGGAGGATATCCCAGGGAGAGAGCAGCAGTTTGCAAGGTTTGTCCTCTCTCAATTGGATGCTTGTTTATGTAGAGGCGTAGCCACAAAACTCTTGAAACCCAACATTATCATATCTAGAAATAAATGTACTCAGTCAAGAAACTGATGAAAATGCTTGGCTTGTGATGTTAACAAACATTGAACTTTGAATCATTAACTTAAATTTGTTTGTTGGATTTTAGGAATCGCGGACAGTCGTCGCTAGACAGGCAGCGTGATGTACCGAGATCAGACAGCCTGGATAATCGCCGGGTGCCTAAGGCCAGCCCAAGCCCACTGGGCCGAGGAAGAGGGCCTAATGCTGGCAGGGGACCTGAACGGGATCCTGTCATGGAGAGAAGGGACAAAGGGCCAGAAAGAGGCAGGGGGCAGACTAAAGGGAGAGAACCACCACCACTAAAGGGTGACAGGGGACTTGATCCAGGGAAGGGTGATCAAAGAGGGAGAGGCTCTGACCGTAGTGGAGACAGAGGAAGGGGAAGTGAGATGGGTAAAGGTCCAGACCGAGATAGGTTTCAGGAGAAGGGTAGGGAGCCACAGAGGGGTAGAGATGGCGATCCTCAGAGAGACCGAGGCTCAGAGAAAGGACGGGATAGTCGAGGAGTAAAAGAAGGTCCAGATCGTGGTAGAGCTCAAGAGAGGGAAGGCTTTGCCAGACAAGCTGATCCAAGCTTTGAGGAGTCCAGAAGATCAAGAGATAGCTCAACTGACAGCCACAAAATGGACAAGCAGAAAGGGACTGAGCAGCAGAGGGGGACACGCACAGGTGGGCGATCAGATGCTGTGAGACGAGACGGGTCTAGAGACAGACGAGAGGATTCTAGATCTAGAAGGGGGGATTCCAGGGGTTCCAGCAGCTCTCAGAGGGACAAACCCAGTGATCAGGATAAGAGGCTGCGGTCCGAGAGGTCTTCTGAGGGGTCATCACGGGAGTTGCCAAAGCAGCCCCAACCCCCTGGCCGAGCATCTGATTCTCCAGCCACAGTCGGCAGTAGAGGTGATCGTTCCCGTTCCCAGGAGAAGTCATACTTGGATCGAGATCAGGATCAAAGGACCGCCGCTTCTCCACCAGACACCAAGGCAGTTGAAGCGCTTTCCAAAAGCTCAACTCAAGATAGCAAGGAGAGCACCCCGCTCAAGGAGAGCTCCCCGGGCAGGCCCGCTGAGGAAGTCTTCAGCGACTGGTCGGAAGGCGGAAGCGATGAGCTCCTCAACCAAAGCCCACCGGCGGAAGATCCACCGAAGTTGCTGCCTTTCCCGGCAGACCCTGCTGCTGCCACCAAACAAGACCCATCTGTGGAACCATCCAAGAGAGACAGACAGAGGTCGGACAGGCAAGACAGGCGATCCGATGATAGAGAAAAACAAGAGGGCTTCGAAGGGAGATCTTTGCGGAGCCAGAGCTACGGCAGCAGCTCCAGTCGATACAGTTCTATCAGCTCAGACATACCGGTGCAGCCAGGTTCCGCTGCATCTCTGGATCCAGGCCCGGCCCTTACCCAGTCAGCACTGGATCAAGAGGAAGTAAACTCCACTTCCTCAACCAAGGCGCCGAGTATACCTAAAGAGGGCAAAGTTTCAAGAGAAAATTCAAGAGAAAAGGATTCCCAAGACAAGAACAGTAGTAAGTATGACTTCCATTTTTTTTTTCAACCACTCTACCATGGCATGTGGAATTTTAAATATAAAAGAAATAACTTAAATTTAAAAAAAATCATATCCACCTCCAGCATTAAACATCAAAATCTTACAAATTTGAGAATGTGTTATCAAAGGACATGATCACTATCATGTAAACAGATGCTGTTTCACATCAAGCAATGTCTGTATGGCTTTTTTTTTTAGATTGGGCCTTAATTGATATTGAATAAAGGAATCCATTTTCTCGCCTGTAATATGCAACATTTGCTTTTGGTGTAATTTTCAGAACTGGACGGACTTTAGGGTTAGTATTTTATAACAAATATTGTTACGCTGACCTGTGTATAGTTTTGCGTTCAAAGATGCTGGAAAAACCAAGAAAAATAATGCTTTTCTTTTAGTCTGATTCCCTGACCCTACGTTAGACAAAACGGAGCAAAAATAGACGACGGGAGTTTTCAGGCCAGGCAACCAGACTATATGGCTTGCACCCATTCACAGTGTAACCGACTGCAATATGGGAAACTAAAATTTGATAAATTTGGGGCAGTATTTGAAGAAAAAATAATTGTTTTTCGTTGGAAATTGGTAATAAAAGTCCACTTTTTGTAAAAATAAAAGCACATCAGGTGCCATGATTTCACAGGATGCTTGAGACTATTATTCACTCACAGTCAAGTAAGGTATGTCATAATAATTGGGTGTTTTTGTTTGTTGATGTTTGCAAATGTGGTAAATTACCTTTAACTAGGCATCCCACCTTCAAGGGAGACGTCGGTCAAGCGAGAGCAAAGTCACCCCTCTGACATGTACGAGGTGATCAGCGACGACGAATTTGATGACATGTTGGACGACGGAAAGAGAGATGTGAGCAAGCAAGAGGAAGAAACGAAACCTCAAGAAGGTAGGTTGATCTTGAAACGAGGGAAGGCTATCCCGGTAGGCCGAAGACTTTTGTCCTCAAAGGGAAAGATTACATACTTGAACCCTAACCCTGCCAGACGCACCACAGTGCATCTGGTGGAAAAGTCTGGTGCTTTTGCATAAACGGCCAGTTCTGAAATGATGAGAGCTAATCTCGTTGAACAATGCCACAGTTGTATCCTGCTGCATTTTAATGACCACAGACTCTCAAGGCAGTTTGGCCTTGAGACTTTTGACCTGATCGATCTAGCTCAACTGAGCAGGCTTGTCATTTAGACAAGTGTTGGGTGTTGCTGTGTTGCTGGCAGGGTTTGGTTAAAGTTATATTTTTGCATTTTCTTGTTTGAAGCAACAAAACTGCTCAAAATCTCGAATGGGTTGGTAACAGCTTACTTGTTGAAGTTTCAGCTCAGTGGATACTACACGTTTTGAGAAAACAGAAAATGTTTGCCCAGTTTTGGGGGTCTCATAGCTTAAAGGGAATATACAACATTTGCAAACATCAAAAAATAAAACTACATGTACCAAGTTTTAACAAAATACCTTACTAGGTGTTGGTAAATGACAGTCTTAAGCATCCTGTAAAATTCTGGCACCTGGTGTGAAGTCATTTTCAAAAAAATGGTATTTTGTATGCATTTCCAACGGTGGTCGGCCGACCACCGTTGGAAAAACCTAACTATTTTTCAACTACTGCTCCAAGTTTACAACTTTTTTCAGTCCAAATGTTGTTTGCTATTGGTTACATGTTCATGGACGGGTGCAGGCCAGCTAGACCGATTCCCTTACCTTACAAGGAACCAGTCAAGGAACCAGACTACTTGAACATTTTTGTTTTTCTTGGTTTTTCCGGCATTTTCGAACACAAAACTTCAAACATGTCAGTGTAACAATAATTGATCTATTATACTAACCCCTCAAATAGTTCGTTTCTGAAAATTACAGCAAAAGCCAATGATGTACATTCCCTTTAAAAAGCTCTGCCTGTGGTAATTACAAATTCCAGGAAATTACAAATGTTCCTGTGTGCCTTATAGGCACTTTTAAAATTTCAGCATCATATCCCGGATATTTTTTTAGATGACGCCTAAGCCTGAATGTTTCCTTCTTTCCAGACACTCAAGCAGACCTGACAGCGGTAGACTGGGCCAGCCTCATGTCGCAAACCTCACTGCTGCAAACCCAGTCCAAACCCAGCGGGGAGTCCGGGTCCATACTGGACAAGTTCCGGCCTGGCCAGGTCCTGGCGCGGTTGGGCGTGTCCAGGGCGCTGGCCGGTCCCGAGTTGATGGGGGAGGTGGAGAGAGTGTGCCAGCAGGCTGCACAAGGTATGAAACTAACCCACTGTCACTTGTGTTGACCTATCGCCGTTTGCGAGTTAGCCACGCCCCTTAGACAACCCTACGGAGTTTTTGTACACTAAGTTCTGTTTGTCTCAGATTTTGCGCGTTCCGCGTCCATTTGTATTTCATGTAATTGGACAATATTTCACAAGCTGCATTGACACGATCCAAACGCAAATCCACCGCGATAGGTCAATTTCATTATTTGCCATCAATGCACAGGATAATGATACATATATTTTGGTAAAGTCGAATTTTTAAAGGGGTAATGCGATGATTTTTTTTTCTTAGGAACACAATTTGTGCAACTTTCTACTCTTAAATGTATGAAAACTAATTGACATCCATATTTTGTTATTTAAAAATGCACTTCTTTTGACCTTGAACATTTTCCCATGCTTTACCGGAAAACAGAGGGCGCTGTTGTTGTGATGTTATTTCAGGAAGATACTCTTTCATTTATGATTTTTTCTGTTCAAATTGTGAACCCAAACATTTGCTCAGTTGAAAACATTTGTGAGAAATAGTTGCTCATTGGCTTACTGCCATGTACTTACACAACAGCGAAGAATCAAAGAAAAGAAAATTGATAACAGCAAAATATTGAAAATTCTAGCAACTTTTTGTGCTGAAATAGGTTTAACATTGAGGTTTCTGCCTGGAATGACATCACAGTTTTGCTCATGAATATGGAAATTTGCATTAGCATAAAAACCGAAAAGGCACCAAAATACCCTTTAAAATGGCAAAACGAAAATTAAAAAATTAAGGACACAAAGGGGCATTTTCTAGGACTGCATTAAAAAAATTACATGGCATGGGCCCTTTTAAACGGTGTTCTAAGTTTTATTTTCTTTTTTAAATCTGGAATCTTAGAGGAAGGATCCACCATACAGACTCCAGTGTTTGAGAATCAGCTGGGAGCGTTCAACGCCTCGGCCCAGAGGAAGCTACGCCAACGAAAACACCTACTGACCGACATTGGGCCCTGCCGACGGGCCCTGTGTGCCCGGCGGGACGTCATGATCCGTAAACAGCTCGGCAAAGTCGACAAGGTAGGTCAGAAGTTGAGTTGTAGTTGAGTACAAGCTCTAAGAAATTACTGGTAGAGTCTACACGATCGGCAAACCGAGCATTATAAACTAAACGCCGCAAAAAAATGGAAGTCCACACGCATTGGAGGGATCATAAGTTTGAATCTGATCATCTTAAGATGACGTCATTTACCGTAATTTCCTGCGGATAAGACGCGTCTTATCTGACTTTCTAGACCACAAAAACATCGCTGCGCCTTATCTACAGGTGCGCCTTATCTGGTGTCGCTTGAGTTCAAAGTGACGGTCTTTGTGTGAAGAATTCTTTCAATGCCGCAATCAATAATGCGGTCAACCAAGGCTCAACTCTCCAGACATTGTGACCGTATTTTCATTCCAACAATGCCGCGATGTGTTGATCCCGCCATGATCGTGCTTTCATTCCAACAATGCCGCAATGCGTTGATCCCCCTATAGTGACCGTGCTTTCGTTCCAACAATGCCGTCATACAAACGTTTTTCTCTGTGGCCGTTTTTTCATTCCGAAAATGCTGCAATCAGAATTACTTAAACGTTTGGAAATCGCATTCACTCAAGTTCTATTGTGTGAACGTTGAGGGTGTTTATTGTACAGGATATCTTCGAAGTCTGCAAGCCTGAAGATCAAAATGAAAACAGTGCGAGTCGGTAAAAGCGGCTCAGGAAAGCGTACTTCCGTCCCGAGCGCCATGTTATGCATACAGAGACCGCACGAACCTCAGTGCACGTGTGGCCGAACATTTTGTAGAAACACGCTGCGGTGTATCATCAAGTCCGAGCGGTAAAATCTCGTTAAAATATATATTTCAACGGACAAATACATACACAGAGAAGAGAGATCACGTTCTGAGAATTAATTTGCGGAAATTCTCTTTCTCCACCGATGTATGTTATTTTCTACGATCCAAATTCGTCCTGATACGCTACTGTAGTCATGCACGGAACATCATGGTCCGGTACCGTACGTAGGCCGTAGTCACTGGTTCCTGGCCCACATCATAGCTTCGATTCTGTAAGCATGCGATGGGAACCAACGAGTACTGATGGCTCTGCTGCCGCACGGAACATCGTACAGCGGCATGGCTTCGACGACGTGCATCACAAATGCGTCAGAATTACAGGCCTTTTCGTCAAGATTTAGCGTGCCAAGATGAAATAATATCGTGTAAACGATTATGTTGTGCATGCAAATGGCGTGTGTAATATTACTGTGCGTATCGGCGGCTGAAAATGTGATCGGCAATTTGTTTTCTGTGTACGGTGAGTAATTATACTGACACTGTGACAGCTCGGTTACTTCTCCCACGCGGTCTGGGTAAATTTTCCCGTGTCGAAAGTCCAAGTGCGGACAGTGGTCACATTTGACCATTTCTCATTTTACTATCGTCTCGGTAAAACCTTCCAAAAAAAAAGTCCAGTGCGGACACGGCTTAATTCATCCTCCGAATAGTGTGATCGTTCTAAGGCAACACAATGGCCCCTTTGTGGCGATGTACCGACACCGGGTGACGCCTGGTGTTCTTCTGTGTGCGGTCAAACATGCGTCTTATGCGGCGGTGCGCCTTATCTGTTGGCGTTTGAATTTGTTTTGGGTGATTTAAGGGACCTGCGCCTTATCCGCCACGCGCCTTATCCGCAGGAAATTACGGTATATTATCCTTTGGGGAATTTTGTTATCCCCTTTTTTTATCTAATTTTTGATATTCCGTTTGCTACCAAAGACTGTAAATCTACCAAAGACTGTTAATCGTCCAAGATTGACAACGGTTTATGAAAAATGATGCAGCTTGAAAACTTGCTAATTTAAAGATTACGCGAGAAGAACTTCCTGAGCGTAACCCCACATGCCCGTAATTGGCCCCTATCGACTGCACAGTGCCTCCAGTACCCGCGTACTCTTTAAATTTGCAACTTTTCAAACTGCATCATTTTTCATAAACCGTTGTCAATCTTGGACGATTTACAGTCTTTGGTAGCAAACAGGGCATCAAAGTGTAGCTAACAGCATTTCCCAAAGGTCTATATAAATGACGTCGTCATAAGACAGTCAGATTCAAAATCATGAGGATGATTGATCAGTTGTTATCATGAGCATCTTTTGTTTCTGTGCGTTTTTCGTTTCTTAGCCGGAACCAGACCAAGTGTTCTCCACCAGTCTTCTTGATGCGGAGCTCTTTAAGCTCAATGTCCAGCTCTTCAGGGCAGGCAAGAAGATGGGTCCGGCACCAGACCTGACCGCTGCTGGCGTCAGCGCGCCACACTCGGAGCGTTCGTCACCGATCGCTGTGTGCACGTGAGCGTGCTCAGTGCGCGGTCTAGTGAGAACTACTCACGACTGGACACAAGTTTACGAGTCGACTGGCGAACCTTGATCGTCAACTGATTTTGTTGAATTCTGAAAACTTTTGTGACTTGTTTCTCGTAGCCATTTAAGGCACTCTCTATAGGGTTTCCTTTAGTCTTGTAACTTTTGTTTACATTCTTCAGCAGAGTCTCCTGGATGTGAATCAAGTGATTGGGAATCTTGACACTTCTGTCCATGAGCAGGACGCTTTACTGCAATTGCTGTATGAAAGCTATCAGGATTTCCTTTAGTCTTGTAACTTTTGTTTACATTCTTCAGCAGAGTCTCCTGGATGTGCATCAAGTGATTGGGAATCTTGTCCATGAGCAGGACGCTTTACCACAATTGCTGTTGCAAAGCTACCACAGTCATAATCGCCATGACTGGTCGCGACAGGAATCATGTAGTTTTTACTTGGAACTATCGGCCTGCTAATCAGGGGTAACAGAATTGCCTACTGATTGAGATTAACATGTATCCATTTCTAATTTAATGGATTATTTTAGAATTTTAAGGCCCGGCTGTAACGACTGGCAGAATCCTAAATTTTATAGAGTAGTAATGTAGTTGGCTGTGGTTTTATATCTTTTGTTTTTCAATTGTTATAAGCAAACTTTCGGTGTTGGTTCATATGCTTAAACGTTAAGAAAGTTTGCAAAAATTGTGAACTAGCCGGAATATTGTTTGCTGGTAATTTTTTGTTCCGTGGTTCGTGTCTTTGGTCACTCCTGTTTTTCCGTTGCCGCATAATTTTCACAGATATTACCCTCCCAGTTCAGTTTACACGTCAGCGTTAGGGACTCCGAAGCACAAGTACGCCCTCAACGGTTACGAAGGGAGAGTTTGGGGAGATCACTGGGAGGACATTCTAACGCATTACTGACGACGTGCAACTCTCACGCAGAGATGCTGTGGGTCTGTGTAGTTCAGAGTGAAATTAGTCGTGCGTAAATTCGAAAGCGCATAACCCAGTGTGCGCATGCGGTGTGGTCCGCCCACTGGGGCTGTCCAAAGTGGTAAAAAGCGCCCTCTATTGTTCACGAATTGAGTCATACGCTGAGAAAGCGCCACGTCACCTTCTCCCAGGCCTGGCTCACTTTCCTCGAAAATGGTTCACGTGAGCATTCCATAACGACAAATTTGACGTACGTTTAACACGCACGATCACAGATAGCAATTTTACATCCTACTTTTACAGAACATTTTCACAACTTAGTACCTGAAAATGGTTCACTGTCATTCGGCAAATTGTCACCACACCAGTTACAACCGCAGCTTATATTTCACGTCAAAACAGCTTTATTTGCGTGATCGAACCGTGAAGGAAATATTTACCACAAAACGTAAGTACTACTTTAGTATCATTGACAGATTGATGCAAATATGAATGCATTATTAACAGCGATTATTTCTAATGTAATGTTTGTCTCAAAC
Source organism: Patiria miniata (assembly GCF_015706575.1). Lineage (NCBI taxonomy): Eukaryota > Metazoa > Echinodermata > Asteroidea > Valvatida > Asterinidae > Patiria > Patiria miniata. The sequence goes on along the minus strand of NW_024037056.1, from coordinate 1,927,627 downwards.
AACTGCTGCCATTTGTATTCGGTGTCAGAGATGGATCGATACATCAAGACAGCTTCCTGACGTAATGACCTTTCGGGTCACACCAGCCTGGCCAATCAGATGGCAGGAATTGGAATGTGGCATGTTTTAGCGACCAATGAAATCACGGCAGCTGTGAAGGAATTGCCTGTGTACGGTCTGGAAGATTTTTTTTTTTAATGTCTCTACTTTAATTTCACCCTTGAAATTGAGAAATCTCATTCAAAAGTTGCACCAGTTTTTTTTGTTTTTTTTTCCCTTTTTTTTTCAAAATAGAAGCTGAAAAATACCATAGTTATTGTTTTGGGAAAAATTAATCAGTGTTTGATACAATAAACAGGTTGGGTTATTATGGAAAGAGTTATGTCTGCTTTTTTTCTGCTGTTACTTTTCCGATTGGCCCAATGTCATTTGGCTGAGTAACAGAAAAATAATTGCTTTTATAGCAAATTCATGTACTTTAATAGCAAAACTTAGCGTGGGACCAGTGATATGCAGTATACATAGCTGCCAACTGTTACTAATTTTTCGTAATTATTACGAATTGTTTGTTAAATTACGAAAATACGATTTGCCACTAAAACATTACGAATTTCCCATTTTCTACCTAATGAAAAAAAATAATACTTGTAAAGTATCGTTTTTGACCGAAAACTTCTGGCGAAATGTCGCGATAATGGATGGACTGGTGACAAGTCTAATAAGAATGCAGTCAAGCACCTGATAGACATCAATGCAGTGTGCGCAGTGGAGTACTTGAGGACCAGACTAAAACTATTTTTCAATGGTGTGTCATTTGTGTGCATCTCGTGGATGTGTGGTTGTGTGTACTGTATGTGAGTTCTTTTCAGTGACGATCGTGAGCACATTTGGTCGCTTTTTGCCGGGTTGAGACCCATCAGTGCGACAATTTAATCATGGAATTTAATAAGAGTATGGTTGGAATAATTGGTATTACAGTTTGAGTTTGTCACAACGTCCAGAAAAGATAAATCAGCATGCGTTTGCAAGGTATGTTGGCGGGATATTTCTATTGCATACGGTCATGACGGTGGCCCTAAATCATTGTGTGTAAAAACATTGATACGAACTCGAAACTCCACATCGATAGCATGCATCTCCAAAAAAATATGCGCATATTTTATTATTGTTATTATTTATTTGACTCCAACAAACAAATACAGACATTAAAAAAAAATAATTAAAAAAAAAAAAAAAAAAAAAAAAAAAAAAAAAAAAAATTAAATTATCTTTTGGCCTACATTACATTATTATTCACAAGAAGAAGGGTATGCACATGTATGTGTACATGTAAACCATGTACCTGTACTCGATGTTGGTAAAGCTTTTGATAAAACGAGCAGTTGAAAATGACCGCGCGGGTTGATTACTAATTGGGATTTTGAAATGTTGGCAGCTATGAGTATACATCGCATGGCATCGTGACCGGTGGCCTGTATTTGCCAAGTGTGTGAATATATCCCCCAAAACACTGGACTTCCTCTGTATATAAAGCCATGGGCGTCAATCGGTGGGGGGCGGGGTGACAAGTCCCCCCCCCCCACCCCCCCCCCCAAAAAAAACACACACACTTTTTAAAGTGGGGTATAATATATCGTTTGTCGTCCCCCCCCCCACACTCTTTTCGTCCCCGAATAAAAAAATATAGCCAACATAAGCTCAGAATAGCTGATTCAATGACTCCAAACTTTAAAATAATGTTTAAAAGATGACCTTTTGCCCACAAAAATTGGTTTAAGTGGTCGAAACTTGCCTCAGATCGCACCACAGACCATCTAGAATCCAAACAATTTCCCGGGTCCTTAAGCGTTATGTAATCTTCAGGGGAAATTTGGAGAATGCTCGTTTGAAATGACTTGGGGATTTTCTCAAGGTCATGGGTCATGCACCTTGACGTCTTCGGGCAGACATGGTCCAGGTTTACAAAATACTCTTGTTTTGAAAACACCATTTTGATTATTAACACAAAAGGTTTATTTACTATTTATAGCCAGTTTACCATTCAAAATGGAAAGGGAAAGCTTGAAGTAATCTTTAACACATACATTGTACACCTGGGGAGCTTTAAAAAAAGAAAAAAGTTATTTTATTATTTATTCGTGGGATTTGAGTCCTTCGCAATTCAAATAAACAGTAACTTGTAATTTACTAGTGATGAACTCGTTCACAATGCTGGCTTACCACGACATAACATTAACAACACACAGGACCTCCAAAAGATACCGTAAAAAAATAAAATTTAACCCTAACCGCCCTGAATCCTTCAAAATCCTCTTTGCCAAAGTGGAGGAATTCGGAGGATTGAGGTTACATGGCAAAAGTGCGTTACTGATTTCGTAGGATGCACTTTGTCAAGGTCTTGGGCCGGACCTTGTGTTGTTTTTGCTCAGCCATGCATAAATATAGGCCTGGATTATGCTTGAAATCCTCCGCACTGCACCAGGATGTCACTGGCCAAGCCTTAACATATTGACAGTCACTGCTTCAGGATTTCGCAGGATTCAGGCAGTGGTCACCCCTCCATTTACCATATTCAAGAAATAATGGAGGAATTTGCAGGATTGAGGCTATACATGTATGCTATTTTTCCATGAGGCCAATTGGAGGATTTTGCAGGATTGAGGCTACATCCTAGCAAAAAGGCCTAGGGAGTTAGGGTTAAAGATAATATACAACATTTGCAAGCATCCAAAAACAATTTTTTTTTTATGAAATACCTTACTTGACTGCAACAGTGCAAGTGAATAATTCCCCAAAGTCAACAAATTGCTCTGTTTCATCTTACGTGGAGTCAGGGAACCAGACTACCAGAACATGATTGGTTTTCTTGTTTTTTCTAGCATCTACGAACCCAAAACGCTAAACAAGTCAGTTTAACAATATCTGCTATAACCATCTAATCCTCCAAATCCATTTATTTCTGAAAATTGCAGCAAGAGTAAATGTTGTACATTCCCTTTAAAGTGAGATAGTTTTTATGTATGGTTAGAAAACCTTTCCATCGAGGAAAACAAATTTATTTGTGTGTTTTTTTCAAATAAACTTATTGTTTTTAGACGACTACGGCATCCCACAAAATAATGTACGTCTCATTTTTTTTTTTACAGCGATTCGTCAACAACACGCACTTTCAAAATGCAAAGAAATTCTCAAACAATAACGACCTTGTTTTGTATTTTAAACAAAATCACACAGAGCAGTTTCTTTGAAACACATTAGTAGTTACATCGTATTTAATTTTTAAAAAAAGAAAAGAAAAAATGGGAACTACATCAATTAATGATTCGAAATCATTGTCGAAATAATAAAATACATACATGTACATATTTATGCATATATAACAAAAAATATAGTGTGGAATATTAGAATACCCAATAAACAAAATTAATAGTTTCTCGTCCGGGCTTTTTGAAAAAAAACGAAGGAGGCAGGCTCTTTTTTTTTGTTCCCAAGATGGCGAATGAATTCTTCCGTTTTCTCGCCTCTTTTGATCAATACAAATTTTGTCCAAATGAGCCTGACACCTTTCTATACAGGGCGAGTAAAAAAACGAAACCCAGATGTCAGGACCATTGTTTTAGTGAAGTTCTGCGAGCAGCACTTTCAAATTCCAGGATATGAAAGCCCAGTTCATAAGCTTTCTTTTAGTACAAGAATCATTCAAATCACTCATGTACTTTTCAAGTTGCGGAATTTTAAACACAACCACCGTTTTAAAGTTCTGTCCACGGATCACAAAACAGTTCAGTGTACTTTCAGCAAAATGAAAACAAATCACATAAGGATGTGTGTGAATTGTTTTTGTTTTGCTGAAAGAACGTGCACTTTTTTTGTGATCCGTGGACAGAACTTTAAAACAATGGTTGTTTAAAATTCAGTAACTTGAAAAGTACATGTGTGATTTGAATGATTATTGTACTAAAAGAAAGCTTATGAATTGGGCTTCCATATTCTAGATTTTGAAAGTGCTACATGCAGAACTTCAATAAAACAATAGTCCTGACATTTGTATATAACTACAATTTTGTTGGAAACAAATAAAAAAACAATTTTATTTTCAAAATATATAGGAAATGTATGATTTAAAAAAAGAAAGAAAGGGAGCCGGCGGAAAATAGAAAGCGGGCGGGGACGAGAAACTGATTAATTTTTTTACTTGGCCTAAATTGTACAGTTACAGCTTATACGGTGCACTAAAAACAAAATCTTCTAAACTGCAAAATGGCATGCATGCTGATGTGCCGAGCAAGCTTTCTTTTTCTGACATGCTATTCTTTCAAATTCAATTTAGCAAAATAACAGAATTTCATGCGAAGAATGTACTACTGAACGAAGATTTATTTTGAAAGTTCGATAGTGGGTTGGACAACTTTTCCCGAACCACAAATGGTTATTGTTTAAAGAATGGAATGTCAGAAAAAAAAATTGGCCAGCACTGGAAAATGCATGCCCTTTGCCGGGAATAAACATATTATTTTATTTATACAGCTTTTGGTACACATTTTAAATAACACGTTACGTGGTACTGTATTAAATATTTATATAACGCATCGTTGAAAATACACATTACCGACATATAGATCATGTGACTACAGTAGCTTCTAAAGGACAGGCTAATTTGCATATTTATTTGGCAGTTATTTCAAACACTGCCATCATGTGTCCAGCGACTACATGCGAGACACCCAAATAATTTCAAGGAACGAGAATTATTATTTCTACTGGAGTAGTAAGGAAGCCGACAGTCAAATTATCGTGCACCTATTCTGTTTTGTCTACTTTTAGAAATTAAAAAAAAATAATACATAACTTATCAGCAATTATGTTAAATAATTCATGACTCTTGGGGGAGGGGTTATTGGGGGAGGGGTTATTGGGGGAGGGGTTAGGGTCAAAAGGGGAGGTACATGGAATTTTTAAAAAAGTTTTCTTTCTTGGTTTGGGGTAGTTACTTATGATCCCATTTCTGTCTTATATTTTTTGCTAACAGCAATTTTAATTGGGGGAAACAGCAGATTTGCACAAAGACGGAGTGAACATCTTTTTCCGGGGGGAAGCCTTTTAAAGCAGATTTTGAGTGTAGGCGGAGTTAGCGATAACCCCGCCCCCTTTAGACCCCTCCCAGCTGTGCATATTAATTAGCTTCAAAATACATTGATATAAAACCATTTTACATAAAGTGCAGCATATACATGTTACATAGTGAGAACCCGGCCACACGATTAATAATCTACATGCCAAGATAAAGGAACATTTTATAATCTGGTTAAAAATTATTCGTCTAAATAATTACCATATTCTAAGCATCTAAATGGACCTTCTCAATTCCTTCTTTTTTTTTGGTGACAAAAAGACAGAACTTTTTTTTGGGGGGGGGTCACATAGCTAACAAATCAGGAAGACCATAAGCTTGTATTCTGTTGATTTATTTTCAAACTGATAGTGGTGGGAGAAATCGGATATTTCAAAATCCGGTTATCCTAATTTTTTTTTCAAACCGAATAACGGTTATCGGACTTCACTGGAAGCTCCCATCCAGCTCACAGTCATGCCAACAAAACGTGACGAGTGAGGTGCCACATTGAATGCCCTCCCAATGACTGGGTATAGTTTGCAGGATTCAATTAACGCTGGGCTTTACAAAAACACTTCAGAGCTGAAATGTTGAATAAAATGGATGGCAACTCTCTGATAAGTCGAATGGGCAGGCTATTCCTACACCAAGAAGACCACTAGCAAGTGGGTGCAGTTACAATCAGAGACCATGGAGCAAATTCGGGTGATTCACAATGCAGTGCGCCACCAAGAGTTTGCCATGGAGAGTCCATTTTTCAAGTTTAGGGTCGACAAAACATGGCCCATTTTGAACGAATGTCGGTAGACAACTTGAGCTAATTTGTTATAGATTGGCGCATAGCGTTCTGCCGCCTTACTAAAAAACACCATATTGATATTAAGAAAAGGGCAAACAGATCCTCGAATCATACACTTTTAGGAAACTACTGACCGGAAACACAAGCAATTTCAAATGTCCCACGCTGCGAATTTGTCGACCATATCCCACAATGCACTGGGGAAAATGAACTCTTGGCAAACCCTTGGCAAACTCTTGGTGGCGCACTGCATTGTGAATTGCCCAAATTGAATAGAATTTTGTGCACTCTTTTGGGACCTGCTTTACTGTTTGGTGTTTTTTTTCCGCTGGCGGAATTCAAAAATTCATCTTTGGATTGTTTCAGGACCAGACTTATTTTTTTCAAATAAAGAATATTATTAATCTGAACATATTTGTATACACGTAATTTGATTTCACAAAAAAACACAATGCACTGGCCAGTGACTTTAATGCTTTGGCATACAAATATTTAATGAGAATATTTTTGTATATCTACAAGCAGTGAATATCCCAGTTAAAAATGAAGGTTTTGGACAATTGTAGCTATGTGGCAGTAGAGTTATACTTTCATGAGTTTTACGAAAGTTTTCCCCCATAACAGAGTTTATTCTGATAAGGCCAAGTAAAAAAAAAAATTGTTTCTCGTCTGGCCTTTTTGAAAAAATGAAGGTGGGCACTTTTTTTTTTCCCCAGGAATTTCCAAGATGGCCAATTTTCCAAGATGGCGGATGGAAACTCCAAATTTTTGACTATTCTTCTGATGCAAAATTGTGTCCCAAGGAAACTTTACCCTTTCTACATAGCTACAATTTTGTTGGAAACAAATAAACAGACAATATATTGACAATATACAGTCGACTCTTGCTAAAGGGAATATACAACATTTGCAAACATCAAAAAACAAAACTACCGAATTATCACGAAATACCATAATGTTAGTGAATGATAGTCTAAAGCATCCTGTAAAATCATGGCACCTGGTGTGCTGACATTTTCAAGAAACGTGGTATCAAAAACTGGCTTTTCTCAAATACTGCTCCCCTTTTATCATCTTAAGTTAGTCCGCATTTTGTTTGCAATTAATTACACACCTATGAACGGGTACAAGCCTGCTCGACTGATTCCCTGACCTTACAATTCCACGACGTCTATAAATTGCTCCGTTTCATCTGAAGTGGGGTCAGGGAACCAGACTACAGGAACATGATTGTTTTTCTTAGTTTTTCCAGCATCTACGAACACAAAACTTCAAAACAAGTCAGTGTAACAATATTTGCTATAAAATGCTTACCCCCAAAATCCATCCATTTCTGAAAATTACAGCAAAAGCAAATGTTGTATATTCCCTTTAATTCAAACACTGTTAATACACATTCTAATACAAAAAGCCTTGGTCACGATTGTGCATTCATGTGCACAATGAATAGGACTGGCACTCCACTTCGTACAAAATTCTGATATAACAAACATTTTGCTTGGTCCAGCTGAGTTTGTATTTTAACAAGAGTCCACTGTATGAATATATAAATATATGAATTTAAATTTTAAAAAGTAAAATTTAAAAGGCGGCGGCGGGAAACAAGAAAGTGGGCTGGGACGAGAAACAGGTTTGTTTTTTTACTTGGCATAATGTAGAAGTTGTAATTTATTTCAAGTTGAGCATTTTTAAGCAAATGCCTCTTGGAAACCTCAACTACGATGAAAAATATTTCTTGAGCTCGTGCCAAATTTGTACTTACATTTAATACTCAATGTAAAGTTCATTTTTTTTAACCCCAACCCTCATTTTCGTCTAGGATATTCAGACAAACATACACGACACAGCTACAAATTTCACAACCTTTGCTCCGTCCCCTCCAATTTTTTTAATTCATGTTTTAAAAAGTTTTCATATAAAACTTGATCCCGAGATTAATATTCACATGCCTTTAAATACTCAGTCTCAAAAGAAGAAGCCAAAAAAGGGGAAAATTAAAGCCTAAACAACGCGAGAACTGTTACCATGCTTAAAATAGTGTTAGTAGTGCAAAACTAATAAAGGAAAATAAAGTGTTTTTTTATTTATGGTTGACTGTTGAAGTACCCATCCAAAATAACCCCCTTCCCCCACCCCCACCAAAATATAAAACAATTTACAATATATATTTGGGCATTTCATACTGACTTCAGCAGTTATAAAAGAATGAATATAATTGGTGCAAAATATGTCACATGACAGAGTGCAAATATGTGTGCATTATTACCAATAATAAACCAGTTCGGTATCTCGTTGAAGTATTCCAGGTCGAAGGTCATTCGGGATAAAATCGCTGACGTCATGTTATGCGCGATGTTACGCAAATGCCCATTCTGGTCGTTATTAGCGCGTGAGCGTCGTGCGACCGTCTCCTTGCGCGTTCGCACGCCTTCGACAAGCGATCAATTATCCCTCCTGACCCATGACCCATATAACTATGCAGTTGACATACCAAACTGGATTATTCCAAATTAGGCCCAAAAAAATAATAGTTCTGCTTCCGGTTTCCCTACCTACCCTATTCTGACAGCCCCTACCCTAATTTTTTTTATTGGAAAATGAGAAAAAACACCCAAAACCATCAATTTATACCTTTTACCCTTGACTACACGCAGACGCCTCCATATGATCGTACACAAAAAAAATTGGCCAAAACAAAAAATTTCCCTACCTACCTACCCTATTTTCGAATGCCATGTAATCGGAAGCAGAACTATTTTTTTTTGGCCTTAACAAAAAGTGGCCCCGAACTAGCATATTAATAATAATAATAATAATAATAAATTGTAACGTACACTTTCCAGTTTTGAGCAGTTAATAGTAATTCTATTGAATCAATTTTAATAATAATCAATCAAAAGCATATCCCGTTTTATTAATAAGAAGACATTTTTTATAATACAGCGTTTTAAACTAGAAAGTTTTTAAATTTATCTTACAACGAAAAACGGGCAGAGGGAAATTGTACAACTCCATATGTTCAAGAGACTCACAGTAATTCCTTGGCGAGGGTTGGAGATCAAAGGTCAATAGGGTGGCTACATGAAAGGGTTGGTGGAACGTTGCGCCTGGGGCTGTTGACCGAAACCGTCCGCCTGACCCTAAAAAATTGAGACGAAAAAAACCAAAACAATTTACTAAAACCTCCGCAAATTGAGAGAACCGTGTTTCATGTTCAATATCTGGTATTAAAATACAATGTAATAATAAGGGAATAAATATGTGCTTGGCTGGTTTTGATGATTCCCATCCATAAATACCGTTTGGTCAAAAAGTCAAAACAAGTCAAAAATTATAAATTTTGACACAGAGATTTTGTGCCTCACGCGAGCAGTGCTAAAATAATCTCCTTATATGGAGATTGGCATGCGCGTGGTGCGTACTGTGCGATATGGCGCAGAACGCAGCGGCGCAGAACGCAGCAGTGCCAGAAAAAAGTGTTTACAACTAATCTGTGTTTTACCAACCGTTTAAATCCACCCACGTGACGGACTCGAGACCAATAGGAATGGGTAAACTGCTCACGCGAAAGATGCTATGTCTTTGTGTACACTCAGAATAAAATAAGTCGTGTGTTTTTCGCGCCATACGCGTGCAACCTGTACGCAAATGCGGTCTAGCCCCTACATCGCAACTCTCAAAAAGTGGTCCAGAGAAGCGCCCTCAATTGTTTGCGCAATATGACTCGTATGGCTATATGGTATGGCAATATGACTGGTGGTCAACTAGCGTGGCGTTCAAATTAAGTTGGTCAAAACCATGGGTTGACAGAGTCCTAAGTACCTACCATGAACGGGTTATGCTGTTGTTGCCCCCATCCGCCAGCCCCCGTCGGCATGCCTTGCTGTTGAGCCCCGAATCCCATGCTTCCCGTCGCGCTCTGCGGTGCGCCCACCGTGCCGTGAGCTTGGAATCCACCCCCGGCCGGTTGACCCATACCCATGGGTTGCATGGCGTTCATCCCCGGTTGAGCCGGGGCTCCGAAACCCCCCTGCATGGCCCCGCCGAACCCTGGCTGGTTGAAACCCTGGCCCGCGACGGGCTGCGTCGGGGCGCCGAATCCCGCCTTCATGCCGCCCCCCATTGCTCCGCTCCCGGCCGGGAACCCCGCCTGGGGTTGCATCCCGAAGCCTGCCCCCATGCCGGCCATCTGTCCTTGCCCAGCGCCCATCTGTCCTTGCGCCGCGCCCGCTGGCATGGGCTGCATACCCCCGAACCCGCCTTGGGCGTGGAAGCCCCCGCCTTGGGCGTGGAAGCCCGCTCCTTGGGGCTGGGCGAACCCGCCGTTCATCATGTTGCCCGTGGTACCCTGGGCGCCCGGTATCACCTGGGTGGCGCCGAACGCCCCAAACCCACTGGTCTGGGGCGCTGGTTGGGAACCGAAGCCGCCCATGCTGCCAGTATAGACAGGCTGTGTGTTGGTTAGTCCATGCATCCCAGACGATATACTGGACTGCCCGCTAAATGGATTTGGTCCTATCGGTAAAACAAGCGGGAATAAATAATTTTTGAGATTCAAAAGACAGAAGTTAGGAAGTCATATTTTAACTTATGGTTCCTTGCACAAGGAAACAGTTGGGTTGTCAAAACAGTGAGGTTTTTAAAAACAGGGATCATATCACGTCAGCAGCCTGCTCATTTATATGAAAAATTACTTGTTTGTTGAGTATTGAACTTCACAATGCAATCAAAGCCCCCGGCAATTAACCTAAGTTTTAACTCTGCCAATTAGTTCAGTAAGTTTTGACTAAAGTGCAAGATGTAAGACAAAAGTACAAGTACAAGAGGTAAACGGAAAGAAGCATAGGAACTAATTTGTTCCCAAACATGTAAAACCAATACATTGTCCAACTTACCAGATGACATGAGTCCGCTCGTAGTTGGCTGCTTGATGTTTGTATTACTCCCCGGTCCCCAATCGATGCCGGTCCCACTCAAGAGACTAGCTCCGCCCCCTTTGCTTCCCCCGCTCCAGTCGATGGTTCCACCCGACGACGAGGACCCCCCTCCCCCACTCCAATCGATGGTTCCGCCCGATGACGAGCCCCCGCCCCCCGACCAGTCAATGCTCTTGGTCCCTGTGCTAGCGCTGGCGCTGGCGCCGTCCGTCCCGAAACTGGAGAAGATGGCGTACTTATCGGATGAGTTGACTGGTTGAGAGGCCGCGCTGCTAGGAGCCGACGTGGTAAGACTGAGGTTGAAGAGCGACTGCGCCGTCTGGCCGACCGCGGCGTTGCTCCCCGCGGCCGCCGGGGTTAAGGTCGGGGCCGCGCTGAAGGCGGCAAAGCCACTGCTGGCCGGCTGGGCTGGCGCGGGGGCGGCGCCGAAAGCGTTGAAGCTCGTACTGCTGGATACGGACGATGCGTTGACGTTGGAGCTCGCCTGGGGTGCCGCCTGACCGAAGGCATTGAAGCTACTGGATGTGGGGAATGCCGCTGGGGCACCAAAGGGATCAAACGCAGCCGGTTTGTTTCCTGTAGTGAGGGTAACGTTCACAGAGGGAGTTACAAACTATTCCAAAGACTGAATTGGAAAGTTTCATATTTGAAACTGAAATGACTTTATTAAAAAGTAAGTTTGATGTTTGACATTTGACAGATTGTAAAGAAGTAATTTGTAAAGAAAAAATGCTAGCGGATATTCGTCAAAGGCCTTAATCTATCTTATATTCACAGTCAGAATAATTAAGTTAGGAAAAAGAGGCAAGTTTGTTAAATGTCACCAAAGTTTACTGGGGTGACTTACCTTGAGCCGCTTGACCTGAAAATGCCTGGCCAAAGTTTGCAAACCCACCTGATGCTGTAAGGAAAACAAAAAGAAAAAGCAAAAAATGATAGAATTTGTTGAAGAAATGCTAGCATCTTAATATCCAACCCGAAAGGGAATGTGAACCTTTACCCTTTTCTCACTACATTTGTTAATGACTTGGCTCTCCCCAGAACCAAATTATTTACTCAGTCGGGGGCAATTCATTAGAGTGTGAAAACTGGACCACAAATTGAAAATACACTTTTTTCCAACCCAGATTTCACTGCCAAGAAGTGATTAAACTCAAGCACGTTGTGTGTCAAGTTTGTTCCTTGAATTTTACTCTTTTGTGTGATGCAAAAATACGAACATTATGCCTGTTTGTTGGTCTGGTCATAGTTACCAAACTGCAAGCCATATCAACACTTGACCAAATGGCACTCCATACCTCAAATTGATTGTGGCTACTTCTGAAGCACCTTTCTTAAATTTTTGTAATGGTAACACTATGAAAAAGCTACACCATTTAGAACGTTTCCAAAACACTCTTTTCAGTGAATAAATCTGTGTTAAGGTCCCTTTTCTTATACTTTGATTTTTGCTTAAATGCTTTTGGAAAATTTGTTAAGGGATTTAGAATTGTTTTTGTTTAACTTTTAAATGTGTTAAAGTCAAGTCCCTAATTTACGTATTGGTCTGAGTACCGACTACCCACCGGGAGGGTTAATATAGCTCTATGAATTTACCTGCCGACGCAGCTGCCGTTTGTTGTTGTTGTTGTTGTTGTTGTTGTTTTTGTTGTTGTGGCTGACTGAACGGGTCACCACCCAGGTCCCCTAGTAGATCCATGGATGGTTGCTGTTGGATTGGCGCTGATGGTGTTGATCTAACGGTAGCCTGTAAGGCGGGCCCCGGGACGGCCCCCGGCATCGGTAAAGAGATCTTAGCAGCTACCTTGGTGCTTGGAGGTGAAGAGGACGATGTTGACAACGTCTGGTTGAATGAGGACAAGAAAAGATCTGTGAGGACTTGTGATGGACTTGTGGTGGACTTGTGATGGACTTGCGATGACTTGTAATGGACTTGTGAGGACTTAAGGACTATTGAGGACTTGTGACAGCTTGTGAGGACTTGTGAGGACTTGTGACAGCTTATGAGGACTTGTGAGGGCTTGTGAGGGCCTTTGAGGACTTGTGAAGACTTGTAATGACTTGTGAAAACTTGTGATGGAGGCGTGAAGACTTGCAAGGACCTGTGAGGGCCCTATGAGGACTTGTGAGGACATGTGATGATTTGTGAGGGTTTGTGAAGACTTGTGATGGACTTGTGAAGACTTGTGATGGACGTGTGAGGACTTGCAAGGACCCATGAGGACCTGTTAAGACTTGTGAGGGCTTCTGAAGACTTGTGAACACCTGTGATGACATGTAAGGGCTTATGAGGTCTTGTGAGGGTTTGTGAAGACTTGTGAGGGCCTAAGAGGACTTGCAACAACTTATGAGGTCTTGCGAGGACTTGCGAGGACTTGTGAGGGCTTCTGAAACTTGTGAAGACTTGTGAGGACTTGTGACACCTGTGGGGGCTTATGAAACTTGTGAAGACTTGTTGGGATTTGCAATGACCTTTGAGGACTTGTCAGAAGCTGTGCGTACTTGTGAAACTTGTGAGGACCTGTGAGGACTTGCAACAACTTATGAGGTCTTGTGGGGACTTGCAAGAACCTTTTTGAGGATTTGTGAGGGCTTATGAAACTTGTGAAGACTTGTGAGGATTTGTGAGGGCTTATGAAACTTGTGAAGACTTGGGACTCGACTACAACACTAGCATGACAAATTCAGCATTTTCTTACCGTCTTCGGTGAAATACTACTCGCCACCTGCCGGAGCGGTGGCTGAGCCTCCGGTGTGCTGTTACTGCTGTTGTTGAGCTTGACTTGGCTGGGAGGGACGTACCATTTCTTTCTCTCGTACTTCTGCACCATGTAATCCCGGACTTTCTGCTCGTCTTTGGACTCCAAGGAGGAACCTCGGGAGTTCTCCAGGCCCAGCCACGTCTGTCGGCAAAACTGCGAACGGGAGATCGAAACCGTGGATGAAATTATAACTCTGACATGACTAGGCTTGCACTTAGGATGCAGGGGGTCGTGGGTTCAAGTTACACCTAAGTTAGCTTGTGAATTTTTTGCTTGCGAGCCCTCAGCCAACACGGAGTACAGTGTTAATGAATTTACGTCGGTGACTAAAGGCAAACCAAATATTGAAGACTAGGTCTGCCTGGACAAGCCGAAGGTTTCAGTTGAGAACATTACATGTATTTATACTCCGTCAGTCAGTCAGTCAATTTAGTCAGTGACTCTGTCAGAGGCATTAACCCTCACTCCCTAGCATAATTTACTAGGAACCGTACCCATCCTGGCAAATTCCAACACCCACATGGGAAATTGTACACACACACTGTTGGACTTAGTTTCTGGAGGTATGCCAACCCAAGTGTAAAAGACCATCTGTTTAGGGGTACTGTACCTATCCCAACAGATTTAAACAAAACCTGCTGTTGAACTTTCATGGGTTGGGTTCGGTTAGGGTTAAACTGGCCCTTCGTTTCCAGCAAAAATATATACCAACTGCTTTGTTGACATTTCGGGGGGAAAAAACCCTGCATATTTGACCAATTTCATATTGCCAGAGGCCCATGGTCCATGGCAAAGCCTTGGTATGTTGCAAAAATGTCTAAGCAGTGAAGTTTATAAGGTTTACAGGAAGATAAAATGATAAAAACGATTTGAATTTCCAGGGGAAAAAATAGACAGGCACCATGAATGTGTGTTGAAAATCAACTGTTTTTGCAAAAATGTCTACGGAATGAAATTTGTACAGGATTAAAGACAGAAAAAAAAATACAAAATAGATTTGAAGAAAAAAATAGACAGGCACCTTGAATGTGTATTCAAAACCAACTTATCTTGCATAATGAAATTATCAATAAAGTTACACTTTAAATTATCAGTTAAAAACTTATCAGCTAACATTTTCTTTTCACTTTTGATTTTTCCACAACCAGCAGGTTTCACGAAAGAGGAAAAGATTGATAATTAACTCCGACACTCTTTCCAAAAAACACACAAAGTAAAATAATTTTACCAAAACCAAGGCATGTCAGACTTTGAACTTTTGTTGGTGCTTCAGACAAAATTACTATCATAGATAATTTGTTCATCGACATAAAAATTTATGGTACCTGAACCCTGTACGGAATTGATATGAATCCTCAGGAATTTTAGGACACTCAATAAAAGGCATACTTTTATCCAAATTTGATTTGCAGTAATAAAATAACGCGGAATTTTTGCCTCACACGATAAGTAAAACAGTGTAAGTAGGCAGACAAATGAGTGAGAATCAACTATGCTGCACATATAGTCCTGTTTTACTATACTCTCGAGGACAATGCTTTGTGTTTCCCTTTGTCCCTGTAATATAACACTCTCCCATAGACTAAGCACACAAACTTACTGCACAGGACCCTTTCCAACAAAAGACCCAACTCCCGAAGACTGAAAGGATCCGTTCTCCCTTTGTGCGTCGGTCGTCGGGGATTTTGTAGAAAACATTCACATGTGCAGGAACTATAAGTTTTTAATCACTTATTAAATTTCTGAATGCATTACGAGTATTTATCTTCGGGCAAACTTGGAACCTGATTGGTCGATCCTTGGCAACAACCCACTACGTATTATCCCACATACTGCCATGACTGTGGCCATACCACTCCGCAAATTGCGCTTTTCTGAGATGCGCGCGCCATTCCTGCTGTACGCACGTGTAATAGGAACACTGAAAAGTTCGTGAACAGCGTGCATGCGTGTCATCCTTACATACAGTGCGTCAAGTTTGCTGGAGTATGCATTTGTTAAATCCCATTAGCGCTTGTGCCTTGTGGAACACGGAAAATACGTGCATTCCCGCTCCATTGCTCGGAATACCCAAACTACAGTTGCGACCATTGCTATCTAGATAAGGCCAAAAAAAAAATAGTTCTGCTTCCGATTACATGCCTTTCAAAAATAGGGTCGGTCGGTCGGAAAAAATTTTTTTTGCCAATTTTTTTTATGCAGATTGAATGGGGTATTCAATTATATGCGAAGTTTTAGCCTGAACTATTTCTATTGCACTACGAAAGCTATACACGAAATGACAACAAAAAGTGAGTAAAACCTACCTTTAATTATTGTCAATATATTTACGTTCGATAATTTCAAAAAATAATGGAAAATTCAGGCCGTTCGCACCATATGCACAACGCTAGTCAAGACGCGGGGAGCTGGCCAAAACTCCGAGGTGTGTGATGCGTGCGTGTGTGGCGAGCGGCCCACCATGGGCCGTAGAGCTGTTTTTACCGTCAACAATTTCGGAAAACACGCGGCATGTATCACTCCAAATACGAGTAGTGCGATCTCAAAATGAACTCTTGAACACAGAAAATATATACACAGACAAGCTAGATCAAATCTGTGATTTAACTTGCAAAAATGTTCTTTCTCCATCGGTGTTTTCTTGGCATTTTTACGATGTCGAATCCGACCAGTTGACAGTGGCCTGCACTGTACTGATAGCGTGCTATCGGTCAAATCACATAGCTAGCTATGGACTGGTTACCGCATTTTCATTATGTCTGCCTGCGCGGCGCGGCGGGAACCAGTCGTCGCCACGTGATTATAGTCACCGTGCGTGACATCGATTTTGCGAAGTAGTTATATCGCGAAGCGAATTTGTAATAACGGAGGTTTCTTTTGAAAAAAAGCGAATGTAAGTAAGAAAACAAATAAATACAAGCATTTTTGGATGCGAAAGGGTTGTTGAGAGGTATTTTGTGAAGACAGAAAAGACAGATTTTATAAGTATTTATTCAATTTTTTTTTTTTGGAATTGCCGATAAAATTTTTAGGGTCGCAGCCTAAAAATAGGATCGGTCGGGTAACCGGAAGCAGAACTATTCTTTTTTTGGCCTAAGGCCAAAAAAAAAAAGTCTCCGGTTTCTGGTATGCGCGCGCGTCGCCGTAGCCATGCGCGTCGGCAAAATGAAAAAGTTTTTTTTTCAATACAAGATGATGTTTCAAAACGCCAAACTCACTGGTTTGACTGGAATTCTGCTGCTGCACAATTTTAACGTGTTTTTAGATGGGGTTATGATCGAGAATAAGCTTTATGTGGCCTCTCTGGACTCCCATATATTTGCACTAAGTTTAGTCGGGCACCATTTGCAGTCATCAGCCGACATTTGAAGCCAAAAAAAAAAAAAAAACCAGTTAAAAAAAAAAAAAAAGCCGCGTCGCCGCACCACTTTTGGGGCAAGCTCCATACCAGAAACCGGAGACTTTTTTTTTTTGGCCTAAGACGTAATGATTTATATAACAGATTAATTTGTTCCCATCAATATCAATTTCAGATATTTTACACCAACCTCGTTTCCGTGTTTCTCCAGGAATTCTATCTCTTGTGTTGAGAAACTCGTCATGGAAATGGACTTCACTCGGTGGGGAGGATTCAGCCCGCGCCTGGAAGAGTACGGAACGGGAATAATTCATTGGATTTAATAAGACCCTGCTCTGTGTCATTAAAAGTTTTATCAATTCTTACTTTTACCAAAGTTGATCTTCCATCACGATAAAATCTTAACCTAACCTTCCCAAATCCTCCAAAACTCTCTTTGCAAATTGGAAGATTTTGCAGGATCTGGGCTATGCAGCTAAAATGTGCGGCTGATTTTGAAGGATTCAGTGTGGCAAGTTGGGGCTTAAAAGTGACGAAGACAATAACAAAATGCAACGCGAAAATAAAGATGGCGATCACCGCGATGTACCGTGAAAGCGTAATGCGCGCTGAGCTGAATCGCACAGCACCAACCGTGAACTGCGAATGAAAATTGTAATTTTTACCCGTTCAAAATTACAAACATGTGTGTCATAAGAATTGAGAGAAGTGTGCTTTAGGTTGAAAAGGTCATTTTTGTACAAAAAAAAAATTTCTTGACTCTAAATTGATCAAAACTGTTGATCGAAACTACATCATGTATAGAGTAAAGAGTGGCCTGTAACTTGCAAGTTCACGATCGCCCTAGTTATTGCTGGTTCAACCATTCTGAACATTGGATCATTTGCATATTCTAAGTAAATGAGTTATTCAGGTAAACTGGCATCGTTTCTAAGGTAAACATACGCCAAAATTTAAGTCAAAGACGTGTTTTTCAAGATGGAAATGTCTGACCGGCAAATTTCGCAAACCACCCACACGATGATGCATGGCAAAAGCGTGTGCGTGTGCCGTGCAATCGACCCAACCCTCCCACCACCTTTCACCTAAATCGCGGCGACTTACAATATTCCGCTGCATCGAGTACACACGAAGGAACCCACTGTCATGTTGACATATGTGGGGCCCCTCTGCTCGCAATCGAAGCATTTCTTGTTGTCCGGTTTCGTCCCCAGTTCCCGAAGAATCTTGAGATGTTTGTCATCTTGCTTCCGCTTGGTAGCCATGTTGGATATGGGCTGTGGCCTTAATGAGATCAGACGTTGGCGGCGCTATTCACATTTAGTGGTTCACGATTTTTGTTGGTTTTGCCTCCTATGCATGCAAGGGCGGTCTTGTGAATCGAGCAAAGCATAAACTGTAAATAGTCTTCAAATGCAGCCAATACTATGGAGCAGAAAATTAAAACAAAGCTGTTGATAATCCAGTGCATTAAAATATTACAATATTCATGCTCCCCCCCAAAACATTTTTTTTTCAAATATTGGAGATTTTCAAAGAGATCATCAGAAAAAATATCAAATAATTGGTGAATTTCAAAGAGATCACCAGAGTGGAGAAAACAGTCTTATGAGAAAGTAAGATTTGAGGCTTTGCATGGTGGAGATACTAAATAATGAAAAGTTTGCGGAAACACCATGTGCGAATAATTTCTCAACTAAGAGAATGGTTCTGAAAAGAACCAGAGGTATAAACTCGACGTTCCGGTCAGTATGCTCTGACCGTCTTCAGGAGAGTGCCTAAACTCTAAGAAAGTGAATACTTAATAAGTAGCAAAGAGAGTTTAGGCACTCTCCTGAAGACGGTCAGAGCATACTGACCGGAACGTCGAGTTTATACCTCTGGTTCTTAGTTGAGAAATTATTCGCACATGGTGTTTCCGCAAACTTTTCATTATTTATTTAGTCTTATGAGTGGCGTACGTAGATGACATCATTTACATGATTTTGCTGACAGGGGTCCAGTCAAAAATGTAACAAATTCAAAGTAGAGAAACCTGTGAAATACAACGACATTTTCAAAACTCAATTCGGAGGTATGGAACTCCGCCTGGCCCGCCCATTAAAAAACGCCACTGCCGATGTATGTGTATGTACCAGGGTGACCGTAAGGTCAGAGCCAAATGCTGCTAAATGTACATCAAAAATCTGTCAGATTTTTCAAAAATCTGCCAAATTCCCCAGAATTACTCGAGATATACTATAAACACTTAAAATCACATGCAGATTGGTAGTATTGCCTTAATCAAGATTCAAATTACATAATAAACAATCTAGTCACACAAAGATGTGAAATTATTGGTAAATTGCGGGAAAATGCGGATCCGACCACGACGAAGTCCGTTTCCCAGTGAACCTCAGCACCGAGACCAGCCAACCTGTCCCATTATGCAAGGGTTAATTGTTTGAAAGGATTGAAGCTTTTTACAACAGAGTACGTACACTTTGTTTGTGTTCAAATTTGCTGTTTTTCTGTCAAATAACCATTTTTGCAGAATTCTGCCAGAAATCTGCCCAAAAAATCCATTTTGTCAAATTTTCTGTCAAACTCGTTTTTTAACAAACATTCTGTCCAAGTTAGCCGAAAAATCGGATAAAACGGTCACCCTGGTATGCATACTACATGCGGGATAATGAATCTATTATGCCACGTGGTCATGATATGAAAAGAAAGAGCGCGCGGCTGATCGGTCCACGCTATTATAGTTCATTCGTGCTTATTCAACCACGCACAATTCAGCCATTGTACGCGGATATAGCGGAAATTCAGCGAATTCAACGCCACAATAACCTACGTCTCTGCCGCGACGGAACGATCAAAGTCCACTCCGTTCATGCACATTAATAACCGGCAGGTCATTAATTTAAGGCTGTCAAAGTTTGAGCAGAGTTTGACTACAGTTTCTCAAGTTTACACGCAGGTTCGGCCATCGGACTGTTGTCTCATGCATATGACTTGCGCCGTGACGTAGCCACACGCCTTTTGTCCAACATTGTTGTTGTCGATGTGGGTGGACAGTGCCCTTCTCTAGTCGTCTAGGACCAGTGACCAGTCCCAATAATGGAGGAAGAATCAGTGAAGAAAACTCAAGGCATGGAGGAAGGTAAGGACTTTACGAGACGTGTTTCCCGACGTATATGGAACTGGCTATTGTGGAGGAAAAGGGTCCGGGCAGTGGCGTTGTGGGTGCCGAACTTGCCCAGTTTCATGTCCCCGACTGAGGCCAAAAAGGGCGGGGATAATGAGTATTATGCATAGAGCAAGGAATTGCTCTATGGTGTGGGTCCAAGGAGAAATTCTCCATGATAATCCTATAGACAACTTTCAGTCGATATCTGCCGAATTCCAATGTCAATTTCTGTGTGAAAGCATTTCGGACAAACTTTCGCCAAATTAATTTCCTCTGAAAATCCTACAAGACAACTTGGCATACATAGATCAGGCATTTGAATTGTCCTGTATTTTAACCAAGTAAATTCTGAGAGTAAATATCAAGTGCAAAAACAGTTTTCAAACACAAATTTTAGTAAATTTAGCAAGCATTGCTGTGTGGCATTCAGTATAGGAAGTCCAGGATTAAGGTCTACAACTGATCTGACCATGGAGGTCATGAGAATTACCTCAATGGCCAGACCACCTGGTCATGCTACTACATGTATATAATGGTCATAATATAATTATAGGTGTACATGACGTGTTGTGTGTACATCGATTTCATAATAGGCATGCTTGCGTGTAGCCCCATAAATGTGGCCTATTTACTGGACTGCCTCCGTAAACATAGGCCACACATCCACATGTACAAAAATCGTGTCGACGGAGCCAAATTTTGATTTTCACATTTAGGCTTAGTTTGTATGTTTTTTTTGCTTTAGAAACATACTCACCCTCTTTACAGGCTAATCAGAAAGTGCTGCCTTTTTCAGATGTCTAATTTTTGTGAAATTTCATGTTGAAATTTTGATACGCAAACGTGTAAAAATGAATCTGGAAATTTCACGAAAAATATACATCTGAAAAAGGCAGCACTTTCTGATTAGCCTGTAAAGAGGGTGAGTATGCTTCTAAAGCAAAAAAAACATACAAACTAAGCCTAAATGTGAAAATCAAAATTTGGCTCCGTCGACACGATTTTTGTACATGTGGATGTGTGGCCTATGTTTACGGAGGCAGTCCAGTAAATAGGCCACATTTATGGGGCTAGCTTGCGTGTACACAGGTTCTAGCAGGAATTCAGCGCCATGCACAATCGATTGATGATTACGTCATAACCTTGCGACACGTGTTTACCAAAGGCCTTGCTTTGTATGCATATTTAATCCGCCGTCACACCTACAATTGAGCATGACATGAATTGTATTTGGGAAGATATACAGGGTGAGTAAAAAAAAACGAAACCCAAATGTTGGGACCATTGTTATAGTGAAGTTCTGCAAGCACAACTTTAAAAATCTAGGATGTGAAAGCCCAATTCATAAGCTTTCTTTTAGTACAAGAATCATTCAAATCACTCATGTACTTTTCAAGTTACAGAGTTTTAAACACAACCGCCGTTTGAAGGTTCTGTCCACTGATCACAAAAAAAGTTCAGTGTTCTTTCAGCAAAACGAATACAAATCACATAAGGATATGTGTGTGATTCAGTGTGAATTGTTTTCGTTTTGCTGAAAGAACGCACACCTTTTTTTGTGATCCGTGTTTACCAAAGGCCTTGCTTTGTATGCATATTTAATCCGCCGTCACACCTACAATTGAGCATGACATGAATTGTATTTGGGAAGATATACAGGGTGAGTAAAAAAAAACGAAACCCAAATGTTGGGACCATTGTTATAGTGAAGTTCTGCAAGCACAACTTTAAAAATCTAGGATGTGAAAGCCCAATTCATAAGCTTTCTTTTAGTACAAGAATCATTCAAATCACTCATGTACTTTTCAAGTTACAGAGTTTTAAACACAACCGCCGTTTGAAGGTTCTGTCCACTGATCACAAAAAAAGTTCAGTGTTCTTTCAGCAAAACGAATACAAATCACATAAGGATATGTGTGTGATTCAGTGTGAATTGTTTTCGTTTTGCTGAAAGAACGCACACCTTTTTTTGTGATCCGTGGACAGAACTTTAAAACGGTGGTTGTGTTTAAAACTCCGTAACTTGAAAAGTCCATGAGTGATTTGAATGATTCTTGTACTAAAAAGAAAGCTTATGAATTGGGCTTTCATATCCTAGATTTTGAAAGTGCTACATGCAGAACTTCACTAAAACAATGGTCCCAACATTTGGGTTTCGTTCTTTTTTTGACTCACCCTGTATTGTTGAATTTCTACTCCTTAAATTTGTATGAAAACTTAACAATCTTTTTTTTTGGTTAGTCTTAATGAAAAGTGCATGATTATGTAATTATTTAAAATATTCCATGATTTTCTGGACATTAATGAGGGCGCTGTTGCTGTGAAACTGTGAACCCAAAAATGTGGTTATCATGAACAAGTTGTGAGAATCTGCTCATGAGCCTTCTGATAATACTGAATCAACAACGAATCACCAAATAAAAGAAACTTGATGATAACAAAATATCTTTAAAAAATCTGGCAAATGTGTAGCTGTAACACTTGAGTTTGCTGCCTGAAATGACATCACACTTCTGCTCATGATTGTGGAAATTCGCATTAGCCTGAAAATATACCAAAATGCCCTTTAAAATGGCAAAATGAAAATGTTAAATGAAACGAATTGGGATACAAAGGTACCTTTAGGACTGCACTATAAAGTTACATTACAAGCCCCTTAATCCGTAATCTCGTTTAGTTCTGTATTTGATTGCACAAGTTGAATTTTGAATCCACCTCAAATAATACCCCGATGACATTCATAAAAAAGTAAAGAGTTTCCGGTGCTAAAATAACATTGATTTCCTTTTATGTTTTGTTGTCTAACAAAGTTAGCTGTATTTGTAATTATCCTCAAAAGAGGTTGTTATTATAATCTTTCTTTCTTTATTTTTATGTTTTTTTACAAAATGCAGCTGAGATGACTAAACCAACCAACAAACGAAGGAAAAGGGGCAGTGTCCAAGATGAAGCTCGAAAGGAGACTAAGGGGGATGACGTCACCAACAGTGACACCGGCGACAACCCACCAGCCAAGAAGAAGAAAGTATGGCCCGCCAAATACAACAAAGGTCCCTTTATTTGCGCCTACTGCAGCAAGAAATTCCGAGGGCTTCTGGATCTGACGCGCCACGAGCGAACGCACACGAACGAGAAGCCGCTACTCTGTCCGGAGTGCGGCATGGGGTTCGCCGGCGACTCGAGTTTACGAGTTCATCTCATGATTCACCGAGACGATCGGCCATTCGCCTGCCCGACCTGCAAGGCGGCTTTCCGCAGCAAGCCCGCGCTGAGAGAGCACATGGTCGTCCACACGGACCTGCGTCCGCACGTCTGCAAGATCTGTGGCACTGGGCTGCGTCAGAGATCGTCGCTCAAGAAACACATGCGCATCCACACGGGCGAGCGGCCGCACAAGTGCGAGATATGCGACCGGGCGTTCAGTAAACTCGAAACCTGCCGGCTGCACCAGCAGCGCCACGCCGACCCCAACAGCCGGGTCAATCGGATCCCGAAGGAGCCCCGGAGGAATCGGAACAGGGTCAGAGGTGGCCGAAAGTTCCTACCTCAGAGGGTGAGATGGGAAATCACGCGGGATCTCTGCCGGCAGGTCGACAACTCGCAGACACCGGCAGCACCACTCACAAACCTACCGACTAACATGGTGTCCGTTACAACGCCTCTCAATATTAGTCCTTTGACAGAAGGCACTTCGATGACGTCAGGGTCAAATACTAACCACGTGACATCGAATACACCAGCCTCTACAGGTTCAACTGTACCGACTGGTGACACGCGTAACGGGTCCTTGACGCCCAGCGTTGTGCAGGCGGCAGCGAAAAGCACCAACGGCACAAATGTCGCCCTCAATGGCCCAACACTGTCGAATGTCCCCACAGCGCCGATACAGGGCACTCAAGTCTACGTGGCCCCTCCTTTCACAACGCACGCCACTTCCTCCCTTCCCGGTAGCATTATAACGTCTGATAACGTCACTCCAGTTGACTTCCATAAGACCGGCGGACGCATGCCTATCCAGACGCTTACCTCCGATTCGCCCGTCTTGGTCAATGCGCGGCAAGTGGTCACGTTCCAGTTCACGCCATTTATGGTCATTAAGACGCCATTCGGTGACCTCGGCAGTAACACTGCCAGCTCAGAGACTGCTTCATAACAAGACAATCTGCCTCTGTTCTAATCACGATATTTGTTTGTACCATTATGAAGTAACCAGTCACTCATTGCATTATGACCGCCATTTTGAACTAAAAGTGAGGCTGAAGGTCCACACACAGACTTATATTGGGTGCGTTCGTTTAGCTCACCCGGATCGATAGGGGACAGCCCCGTGCCGTTCGATTAGCTCTGACGTCATACTCGGGGCTCACCCAGGCCAGCCACCACAGACCCTGCTCGTGGAGCGGAGTCACTGGATGCGTTCGTTTAGCTCACCCGGGTCAACACTGGTAAGACGGGTCGTCAGCCATGAGGCCGGGCTAATCGAACACTTAACCGAGGGCCATTAAGATCCGATGCCCTGAGCCGTGGCCGTAGCCACTGACAAAAGATTTCCGCTGTCTGGCCGCCATATTTGTCCGTTTCTAGGGAATGAACAACGCATGCGTGACGTACTTCCACCACTGACTCTCGAACGCACCCAATGTATAAGGTAATCAGTCACCATTGATCTCCACTATACGTACAGTCGAGTCTCGGTAATACAAACTCGTTCGGACCTAGCCAAATTTTTTGTAATATCAGAATTTTGTATAAAGAGGAACATCAGTCCCATTCATTGTGTACATACATGCCCAGTCGGGACCAAGACCTTATTATAACCAGAATTTTGTATTAACAGAGTTTGTACTAACGAGAGTCGACTGTATTATGGAGATCAATGTCAGTCATTCATTGCACGGGACCGCCATATTGAAACTAAAAGCGAGGCTGAACGTCCATACAACAGACTTTTGTGAAGTTACACGTCACCACCGAGGATGTAACGCGTTCATTGTGCGAAATACCAAAGCGCGATTTGGAGCTTGTCCCATTAATTTAAAAAACTGTTTTTGGTTCTGACAATAGTGTTCTGGTGGCTGAGAGTGTATTCTGTATTATTTAGTTTAGTAACCCTGCTTATACCGTTCTTAAAGATACAAACAAGGATTTCCCTCTAACTGCGCCTCAGCGCAAAATGTCTTGCTTTTAATCAGCCGTGTTTTTCTTAATTAATCTCAGGGTCTTGGAATTCGTATTACATATTTTTCTTGTTGCAAAAAGTTATTAAAAATAGACATTTAACATTTTGAAGTGGTTTTATTGTATTTTTGTTGTTTTGATATGTTAATTAAAACTAATGTTTTTTTCTGCAGTATTAGTCAATCGAAGAAAAATAAAACGCGCTTTGAGGAACAGTTTCTGCTCTTTGTAAAGTGATTTACAAACGGGAAGATTTGACCGAAGTTCACGTGTCAGATAATTGTTTTGTTATTACTATTTTTATTATTACTTTTTTGTCTTTATTAGTTTATTTATAACCCAATCCACATACAGTGGAACGCCGCTATAACAAACAGATAACACAGAAATTGTTCGTAATGTCGATCGTTTGGTATTGCGATTTTAAGCTGCCGGTGCTCTGATACTCACTTTTCAATAAATAGCGCCCTTCAGAACTTCACCCTGTACGCCCTGGCAGTTTCTGAAAGACGACGTTGAACTCGTGCCTATTATGTTATTAGTAACACAGAAATGGGTAGGTTTCCCATCTATTTTTTGGAGAAATAATAGCTTATTCGCTCTACTGTTGTCAATTTGTCAACAGCAATCATTCGGTACGTTTTGTACGGTATAGCCGAATGTTCGGTATAGCGGTGTTCGGTATACAGTCGAACACCTTTATAACAAGGTCACTTGGGACTTGACAAATTACCTTGTTATAACAGGAACCTACAGTAACAGTATTGGAAAACAAAGGGAAACAAAGAAAACACGAATTCGTTGGCCCGCAGCTTCGTAATACAATGTGGAGTATAAGAGAAAAAAAGTGGAAATTCCAACGCAGAACTTGTTAGACCTTTGATAGTGCAGAGTTAGAGTGGCTCGTGTGCAATGATTCGAAGAAAAGAAAATTGAATGTGAAATAAAAAAGTGGAAATTCCCAACACGGAACTTATTGAGAGTTAAAGTGGCGGGTTTCCTATGAAAGAACTGGCGGAAATTGTGCAATAACTATTACTGGCCATATGGGTTATACATGTAGTATAAAGTACGCTTGTACAAAGTTGGATGTCGGCACTTCAGCATAAGATCAAGACAAGTAGTGTGTGGAGCTACGTGACATCAAACGAAGTTCACGGTGCTGTCATAGTACAGGAGAGATACAGGTAGGTAACGCTGTTTCCATGGTGCGCTCGCTTTGTTTGGCATTTGTTACTTTTAGGACCGTTTTATATCTAGGCCTATTTAGAAGAGCAGGTCCTTATTATCCAATAGCACAGTAGGCACTAGGCTTAGGGCCTACGAAAGATTCGGTGGCCTATGAAACTGAATTGAGGGCCTACGAAACAAACCACTGTGTGCCAAGATGATTCTAGGGCTACCAGTTTGGCCAGGCTTGCTTAGTACAGCTTTAACATCAACGTTCAACATGAAATGTGTGCTGGTGCCTCAGGGCGCCTGCATAGGGCCTTCGGAACACGTACTGGTGCCTATGGCTTATATAGGGAACACTTAATCCAGCCATAGATCCAGCCTTGTAGAAGGGGAAGTTTTACTCAGCCTCCGAGAACTTGGTTGCTCCGTAAAGGATCAGAGACCGCCGGCTCCCGCGACGTCCGTGGAAAAATGTCAGGGGTGTCTTCCACCGGTAATTGAGTTTTTTTCCACAGGAATGGCCGTCGAGTGTGCGCTTACTCGTTGATTGCCAGGCCGCCCTCTGTGTTGCCTTTTCAGTCTGCGAGTCAAGGCTAAATGGCATTCTATTATGTCTTTTATTAACTCACCTGACCACGCCTTATGAGGCCAAAATTTGTATTATAATACAGAGTTAACAAACCAAAAGTATATGATGTAACATGATCGGCATTGAACAAAACAAACATACACACAAAAAAAGTACGTGCGGTTATTTTGTTTTGTTACAAGCATTGCAAGATCGAATGTATATGTATCGCACTCCCTCAATGATACCGCGGCATTTCCTCATATTAGATACGAAACCGGAACAGATATATTGATTGCATGCATAGAATAAACATTTCCCCATGCACTCGATATAGTTGGTGCTGGTATATTCCTTCAGGAAACGTAAACTTGGATGGTAACCAGACTCCAATTGCCTGTGTGAGGTCAGTGTAGGTTAGCCAGTTGCCGGAAAGTCTAAATCCCTTGATAAATTCGATCTTGATTTCAAGTCGGTTTGGTCGAGTGGGTATACTGAGGCTTCAGTACACAGTGGTGAGTTGGTCCGGTATCGACGCCATGCGGCGCGCTAAACCGACAAAGTGGCCGATGGGCGGCTTGAAATGAAGTCCAGCATGACTGTAGATCTTGTTTCAGTTACTGTAGCATATCTAGCTGATGTATAGGGCACGTGTAACTCATCATCATCTGTGATTCATTCAACAGACATAGTGTCGGATCATTGTCGGCGAAATGAGAACAAAACAAACCCTTCCTATACAGGGTGAGTCAAAAAAGCGAAACCCAAATGTCGGGACCATTGTTTTAGTGAAGTTCTGCATGTAGCACTTTCCAAATCTATGAAAGCCCAATATATAAGTTTTCTTTTAGCACAGGAATCATTCAGATCACTCATGTACTTTTCAAGTTGCGGAATTTTAAACACAACCACCGGTTTAAAGTTCTGACCACGGATCACAAGAAGGTAGATGTTCTTTCAGCAAAACGAAACCAAAACACATAAGGATGTGTGTGAATTGTTTTTGCTGAAAGAACGCATACCTTTGTAAGCCTACAAGCTATCTATTTAGAATTCTGTATTGCTTCGGTTTGTTTTATTTGATTGTCATATTTTGCTTTTGTTTCCCGTGTGAAGGTTTCGAAATCGAGTCTATAGCAACCCCCGGCATCTTTCATCCAGTCATGGGGCAGTTCCTCCTGCTTGGCTCCGTTTGCCTCTTCCTCCCGTTCCTCGCCAGTGGTCACATGATCCACTATCGGTCAGCTGACCCGTCTGCCTCCTTGCTCAACAGCCAGGCGAGAGGGCCGACCACGTCTAACATAAGCGACATCTTCGTTGGAAGGTGTGAAGAGCACGTGCAGTGTCTGCAACAGGACCAGTGTAATACAAACACTACGTTGAGGTCAGTGTGCACATAGGCCTATTAGTGTTAATTAAACACTCTTCTGAGTGTTGCTGAAGTTGAGCTGATCAGAGCTAGGTTAGGCAAAGTAAAAAAAAAAAAACAAGTTTCTCGTCCCCGCCCGCTTCCTTTTTGGAGGCCGCCTGGATTTTTTTATTATTTTTTATTTTTGAAAAAATGTAGTAGAAAAACACCGCAAAAGTCTACAAATTCATCGGAAAATAAATACCAATACCAATACAACTCTAAATGACACTGTAAATATGTTCAGTTCTCTTGTCCAACTTGTCTTTCATCTTTAAAAGTGTCTTTGAACAGTGGAACACCAACGGTTGCAGGAAATTTTGAAAAGGCGGTCATCTTGAAAAAAAATAAAAAGCCCCGCTTCCTCCCTTTTTTTCAAAAACCCCGGACGAGAAACTATTTTTTTTTTACTCGGCCTTAGTTGAGAAGGAAAAGAAATGGTGCGCGTAGTACGAGACCCATTTATGCGTCTCGGCAAATTTAGCTGGTTACTATGAACT
This sequence comes from Patiria miniata, assembly GCF_015706575.1. Classification (NCBI taxonomy): domain Eukaryota; kingdom Metazoa; phylum Echinodermata; class Asteroidea; order Valvatida; family Asterinidae; genus Patiria; species Patiria miniata. The sequence continues at coordinate 1,898,659 of NW_024037056.1, read as the reverse complement.
GTCGTGTTGGAATCACGATGTTCGAAACACATTTAATTCCCAGAGTGCCTGAATCGTTATTACGTTAAGCCGATTTAGCCGTTATTAGAATTTTGTTTATTGTCGTGTCTGCCTTGTTTTACTGTTACATATTATTTGTAGATTCTATATTATTATTAGTGTTGTTTGTCTTGTTTTGTCTTGTATTGTTAGGCACATCCACCACAAGCCTCGGCTTTTTGGGATGAATTGAATTGAATTGAATTGAAACCTCGTATTGTTTTCCGACCTTATTTTTCGGTGACATGTCTTCGGTAAAAATGAAATCCGACTCAGGATGTCTGCATAAGTAGATGTATTCATGATCACGACCCGGAAGTATATTCATAATTTTCCACAAATGCCTGGTACGTACAGGGTGAGTCAAAAAAAGCGGAACTCAAACCCCAACATTTATATTTCATATTTAAAAAAAATATGTGGCACCCAAAAAAAATTATGACTGGAAAGCCGATTTCATAAGGTACTTTTTGATTAAAAAATTACTGAAATTGGTCCATCCGTTCAGAAAATATCACCATTTAAACAAAATGACCCTAAAACCTGTCTCGTCCAAAAAAAGTGAATTCAAGAATCGTCGTCGCAATTGTCTTCAAACATCACCAGCGATAAAATCTCAGTTTTAACGTTAAAATATTCAACAGAATCCCTTTGAAGGCCCGTCCTTTAAAAAAAGTAGATTTTGTAAATCGTAATGTTTGCCTAACCTGGGTTGTTAATAAAGATATTGTGTACTACAGTTGGTGACAGTTGTTAAAACAAATATTCTGTGTCATTTTCTTTGTTGTTCCAAACAGTCAAAACATACAATGAATTGTTTTGGGGTTTTTTTTGGACGAGACAGGTTTTAGGGTCATTGTGTTTAAATGGCGATATTCTTTGAACGGATTGAGCTATTTTCAGTAATTTTTTTCATCTAAAAGTAGCTTATGAAATAGGCCTTCCAGTCATTATTATTTTTGGTGCTACATATTTTTTTTTAAATATGAAATATATTTTATGGGATTTGGGTTCCGCTTTTTTGACTCACCCTGTATATGCACTACAAAGCGAAAGTCAAAGACGGCTATTGAGCTAAAACGGAAAAAGAAACACACACTTACATTAAATGCCATATTTTTTTTGTAGAAGGGATGTGCAGATGACGTCATTGGAGCGCGTAAACAGTGCGTGTACTCACTGGCCTTGCGATTGCCAGTCACGTGACTGTACTTCCTCTCCCAAGAACCGAATTACGTTGAACTTTGTTGGGAAGAACACAAGGTCACGGAAATAAAAAGCAGTCTATGAAGGCAATTAAAAACGGGTCTTGCAATAAAAGTATACCGACCTCTAAATTGCTGTGCTCAAGTGCGCATGCGTGCGTGAGCCAGCATTTTTTTCTAGACAGTTCTGTCAAGCACTTCCTTCAGCATTACTATAATTCCAGTAAATGTACTCTTACGGGACTATTTTTTTTTCGTCATAAATTATTCCTTAGCAAGACAAGGTAGATTAAAGACGGTCTCTTGTGGAGGTTTTTTGGTTTGTAATGCAGTCGGACGCATTAGCCTCGTGTAAGGACACACATGCAGGCCTTACACTATAAACCACTGTTTTATCAATCAACAGTCGGATCAGATAATTGACCACAAAGACCGTTTCAATGTCTCCCTCATGTCACAACTCCTATTTAGAGGCAATATTCCTCCGCCAAGGAGGTTATGTTTTCACCAGCGTTGGTTTATGTGTTGGTTGGTGGTTAGTGTGTTATTGTCTGACTCAAAAAGTTCTAGACGGACGCAACTTTGATGTAAAAATATGGACGACGCACGGGCTGTCGTGTTGTGTAGACGTACGCCTAAAGGCTATGCATTCTCGGTATCACTATACTTTGTGGGAGACACTGCTCTGGTTTAATCAAACTAAATTTTGGTCGATTGTCGACTTTGTTATATTACCCGGGTCACTTGCAGAATGTTCACTTTTGACCCGGATCTGTAATCAGCCGAAAGGTTTCCTTATCCTTATGTAAATGTGATATTTTAGCGGACTTGGTTGCTTGTTTGAGCTGACACCAAGGACAGAAGTCCGGATGACAGTAGACCTTTTAGCCCACATCAACCGAGGATCAGCACACTTCCTGTATGCTCCGTTAAGCGTTTCTGTGGAGTTTTAAAAGATAAATAATAAAAGTAAACCAAAACAACAACGCACAAACATACAGCTTCGCCTTACACACCTACTGTGGACGTTCCTATGTATTTTGATACATGTAGTTCAGAAAAACAGGATATACTTTTACTCCCACTATGAACACTCTTCCAACCCAAATTATCATGATTTCCTTGAGTGTTCCTCTTCATTTCGCGACCGATACTAACCCAAAAATGCCTCTAAACTTTTTTCCAGAGAAAGGGAAACCTAGTGTGGACGTGTGCAAGTCCACAAAGCGTCCACGCTTTCTGCATCCAGTGGACCTCTTTTGTTCACAGGTCCACAAAGAGTAGGCCTATTTAACACACACAAATTTAGCAACACAACACCTTCGAGTGTTGACCCACATTGTCCCTCTTTTGTTCGTACCATCTTTTTAGGAAAACCTCCCATATGTTTTGTACACGATCGACAAGTGTGGACCTTCGGGAATTGTGGACCCTATTGTCCTCTGTTGTTCTACGTCCCCTATTGAATGCAAGACCAAACACACCCACTAACACATGTTTGTTCATGGTGTAAATCGAAGATTCCCTATTGTTCCTCATCATCGATCTTTTGTTCATCCTTTTTTTTGCAACAGCTCACATAGGTTTTGTACACGTTTTCTAATCGAGGACGTCCTCGATTTGACTCCTGTCCTCAATGACACAAGGATGTTTCACATGTGTGTCCTCGATTGCACACGCACAGGTTTTCATTGTGGTCTTAAAAATGAAACTGTCACAATGTTCATGTGGATAAAGTCAAATAATCATCATTTTTTTACAGTAGGGAAAACAGCTGGTTAAGGTCTTGGTTTACATTTTGTAACTATCGTCTTGTTCCTACACTCTGTCTAGGGGTACATGTGATCAGCTATGGGGGACTTTCGTGGATGCGTTTGCCTACAAGGATCCATGCCAGGCCGGTAACGATGACTACGATGCCGTCATAGCTGCAGCAATGCCTCACGCGAACAAAGACGAGGTGACGTTACTATCATAACGAGGCTTAAATACTACACGGGTCTACTCCTATGAAAAAAAATCAAATCTAAAAAAAATGAAGGCGGACTGACGTTGCAATCTTGACAAGATCTTCAGAGGCAAAATGACAGAGATAGAAGAATAAACGTATAGGGACTCACAGGCATGCAGGTTTGGGAAGAGAAACACAAAAGAGGTGTTAATTATGGGGAAGGACCATTTTGGGTGAAGATCAAAGGGAAAGGACTAGCAGAAGAACAAACTAAGGACGGATTAAATAGGGGACAGACAAAGTGGGATTAAGTGGGTATGGGGCGCCCCCAGTGTGAGTGAATAGAAAGGAGTGGATGGACGAGCACATAAAAAGTACCGAACGCCTTTTTACTTTATCTATATACTTTCTTTGCAGTCATTGTTTTGGTCTGGTCTCCCGAAACTGGCCCTGAATAACGGTAGGGTCACCGGCAGGTACACCATTCTAGAGGAAACACTTCCGGGTTATATCGCCAATGGCCTGACCTGGTGTGGTCAGACGGGTGCTCCTGGGATCAACTACAACACCCCGTGTCCTTCAGCTTACAGTTCAGGCTGCGCTAATGAAACCATGTATACGTTCTGGAGGGCTGCTTCTAGAGCTGTAAGTTGTTGTTTTATTAGCAGGTCCCAGAGGGCCAGCTAGCCTGGTATCTTTTGGTATCATGTTGTTTCACCTAGCATGCAACAGTCGTTGAGTAGTTCCAACAAACAAGATGTAGCCCCTACTTGAGATTTCTTTCTCTCTTTGACTTTAGTTTGCTCGGCAAGCAACAGGGACAATCTCTGTGGCTCTGGACGGCAGCAGAACAAACCCCCCCGCCTTCAGAAACACCAGGTAAATGCAATAAATACATGAAACAGTTACGTAAGTTGCGCCTGCGCACTGATATTAACGTTGGAGCGCCTCCAGTCACGTGACCCTGGCTCCCTGTTATGTATTATGATGCGCACGGCTATGGTATCCAGCGACATGAATCATTTTCTCCAAGTGCTCACAGATTTTTCGAACTGTTTGGCCACTTTTATTGGCATTAGGCCTACGTCATATTCGCGCATGCGCGATTGCATGAAGACAATCACATGATAGCATCCAGCATCGATTTTTCTTCTCAAACCTATTGTCTACAATTTTAAATTTGAAGTCACGTTTTATGATCAATGTTAGTCATCTTATTATTAACGCACTGATGATATCTCTCTTTTTTTTAACACAGTACATTTGCTACGAATGAACTTCCCAATCTGAACACTGCTGCTGTAACACACGTCAATATCCTTCTGGTGTACGACATCAGTGTAAAAGGCGACAACAGGAGGTATGTCTTGACGAAGATAAAAATCGGCACAAGTCCATCTCGGTCAAGGATATATCAAGAATGATTATGTCATATATGTTAAATTGGCCAATCCGTTTTCAAAATTACGGTGCCGATGTCATATGAAAATCGGACTCGTATGAAAATCGGACTCTTTTTCCCTTTTATTGGTTAAACCCTCTCACGTGACCGGTCCCTCTCCGGACCCTATGTGACCGTTCCCTTTGTACTATGTACACACAGTGGCCGCGCTACGCGTCCGCGGCAAAATATTGCAGTCAGGCAAGATGGCGTCGGTCGGTCACCCCCAACTGTGCTTTCTGTGCCGGTGAGGGAGTTTTCTACCTCGCAAGGTCATGAGGCAAATATCTATCCTGTTTGATTTCTTTCGCCTCTTGAGGCAAAAAACAACAACTCACCCGGTCAACCCGAGCTACTACGTGCTGAGAAAACGGCCTCGAAGACTTTTTGCTCAGCACGTCCGTAGCTCTCGTGTGCGGTGGGCTTTACCTATCAATGTCAAGACCAAGTTTCATGAACAATGGACAAAAGCGAAAATGATTAACCTAAATCTTAAATCTAAAAACTTATTGTTTCCCTGTTGATGTCACTGTTATTAGGGTCCTGACTCTGATTTCTCTTCTTCTTCTTTTTGTCAGGGCGCTGTGTGATAAAGGCAGCATCAAAGATTTGCAGACGCTACTCACCGATAGAGGTTTCACTTACACTTGTATAGAAGGTCCGCGGTAAGTTAACAAAGAAAAGAACAAGCGCGAGTGCACAATGAGCTCAGGCCTGGTTCCGGAACTTGCCTCACTTCAAATGCAAAATAGACGCGCATGCGCATCGATCGAGACAAAGGTGCGTGTTCCGAATACATTCGCCAAAAGTGCATTTACTGACGAAGCATTGCATCTGGTCAATGTTTGGTCAATCGGTAGTTATATTTTATGGGAAACGTAGGGGGTCCGTTTTTGGTTAATTTTCCGGGGACAGACCTATCGACCGACCGACGGACCAAGCCTAAAGTAAAGGTGGTCCAGCGTGCACAAAAGTATATTCAATTGATTCATAATCGATATCAACTGGAAATCTTTTCATGCATGTGGTCTACGCAATGGGATGGATTTAGCCCATTCATTATTATTACGGGATATTCCTATACAATAGCACTGCCCGGCTCACAAGTGACAGTCATTCAGTGAGCCAGTCAGTAAGATATATATGTGCGGGCTCAAGGCTTGTCTTCTAGGACCTGTACGGGTGTAACTTGAACGGATGACATGTGCCGCAGCAATGTAAAACAAAAAAAGATCAATAGCAATTTTCTTGTAAGAAAAACAATAACTATGGCTTGCATATTTGACCTGGAACCGAAATTCTTGGTGAACTACATTATTTCCACTCAGTGACTCAGTCATATGTGAGTCCGCAAGTCAGTCAGTCGGAGGACAATGGGATTGTAAACCAAGATTAAAATGCAAGTCTAGCCAGCCCACATTCACTTTTCACGTTATCGCCACGTACCAAACAAACACTGACCACAGGACACAAATGATCACCATGCAGATACTGAGGAAGTTTACAGTGTAGATCCTATTCAGGGTGCCCGGATCCGCAACCCGGATGCACTTCCCGGATTTTTTTAAGTCAGGATTCTCTCACGTTTCCCATCTTCTCTACTTTGTTCCGTTTGACACATTGCAGTGGTTTCAAGTTCCTACAGTGTGCAGGAGACCCGGACAACGCTCGATGCGTCGAAGCGTGTAGCTTCGCCGTGATACCGAATGCCAGTATTGCATTGGTCCTGGCAGCGAGTCTGTTGATTAAACTGGTGACTGGAGTAAGAAACTAGTTTGTGGACGGAGGCCTTTCTTGCCCACTGATGGTTGATTTTGTTTGAAATTATTTTGCAACGATTTAGTCTTGAATTAGAATGAAATTCTGTAGTTATTAGAATGAATCGCCGAACTCACTACATTTCTAGTGATTAACAAAAACCTTAATTCTACCAAATCAGATCGCCATGATCGACCTGAAATTGGGTGTATTTTTTTAAACATAGCGCCCTCTCTTGAACAGAAACTTATCAGTTTGAGTTGAAGTTTCACGTTGTTAATGTTGCAAGACTTTGCTGGGTTTTTTAAAATTGGAACTATGTTGCACGACTTGTCTGTTTTGAATAGAAATGTACCAAACTGTTTTTACTGCAAAGTTAATAATTTGTATCTCTGTATAGTTTGTGTTCTATTCTTAAACAGTAAACATTTTGTATGATATTTTGTATGGGGAGGGGGGAGTAGTTTACCTATAAATAGATAGTCGAGGCCGAGAACCACATTAGCATACTACATGTGTAGACGTTTGCAACTACATGTAGTTGCCAATATAGGGGTAGAGGTAGTAAAGATTAGAACAGTATAGTATGACATTTTACACCGAATATATATTTTATTCAGAATATGGTTATTTTGTTTGAATAAAAGAATAGCCTTGAAGAGGCCAAACAGCCGTACTTTTATTTACTGCAACATGCGTCACAAAAGGTTTTTACGTAACATTTACCAACACATTGAAGGCAAACAGTGAAATAATCTCAACAGACTTTCACACTCCCATTAGACATTCAAGGAACAAAAGGAATTTTCACAAATTGAAGAGAATTAACTATGCAAAGCTAAGAAGTATTTTACATTCATAATACCTGAGACAGTTTACTCAGTCATTCCTATTGGTCGAGAGCACGTCACGTGGCCGGTCTTTCACGGTTGATAAAACACCGGCTAACTGGTCTTGAACACTTTTCCAGTATCAAATGAACTGGAACTTTTACTTTTGTACTGGTTGAACGTTCACAATCCTCGGCTAGGCATGCGCAATACTACCAATGGGTCCGTATTTCATTGTCCTAAATTCACACGACACTGGCACAGCTGTGTTCTGCGCCACTTCGCACAGTACGCGCAACGTGCGCGCAAATAAGGAGTTGTTTACGACTACTCGCGAGAGGCACATACCACAACATAGCTAGAGGGTTGTTTAAATAAACATGAAGTCAACTTATTGAACAAAATCGTTTTGTTTTGACTGCTTGACCGAAAAGGTATTTATGAATCGGAATAAATATATGCTCGACTCGGATCATTATCAGCTCCAAACCGGTCTTAAAAATAGTGTTTAAAACCGGTCAAGCACATATTTATAGTCCCTTATAATAGCACTTTACAGTCGACTACCCCATCATCACTACTTCATATATGTTAAGAAGTTCATTCCTTGTTAATACACGACTTCCTTTACTAATTAATACAAGTTAGTTGTTTGCTTTAACATTTCGTACACTTTCGTACACTTAAACTTTCATTAAAAGGTGCGAAACGCCCGATGATAATGATGTGCATGGTTGAAATATCACATTTATTTAAAGCAATTTCACAAATGTATACTTAAATCTAAAACTAAAAATTAAAAAGTGTACGTATAGATGTGCTTACATTTATTGTAGAACATCTTAACTTGCGTCAATATAATCTTCGGGACACAATCATGTCTGTTTGTGCCACCCAACATGGCGTCATTATACAGCGCCTCCATTTTGATCAAAATTTCGGCTTTTTCACTCTACATCGGTTCGTAATAGCAATAGTGAATGATATGATTGATGCCGCCAGTGTCGTAGGGATGACTTCCGTGGACTTCGTTTGTGTTGCCAATGTCTTCGTCATCCCACTTGAACCATTCTTGAGACACATTCAGACCCCGTACCTCTTGGCACTGGGCGGTGAAAGCGAAGAGATAGAACGGGGAGTGAGTCGGTAGAGCGATGGGTCGGCTCGGGTCGCCGTCGGTCATGCAGCAGTACTCCACGCGGGTGTTTTTGTTGTACTCCCCCGATGGTACGGTCCCACCGACTTTGTTTGCGTTCCCGGTGTCTTGATCGTCCCATTTGATGTATCCAGAGGACATATCTGCACAAAAAAGTGCCACCAAAATTTAATGCGGAATTTTGTCAATCAGTTATTGGAATGAGGGCAAGTCACTAGAAAGTCGTGGTTTTTTTTCTGGCAGCGCCTGCAATACTAGCTCGGCGCAGTGTGTCGTATTATCATGGCTGGGTTCGACGGTTATTGGAATCGACGTACACGCATTTTGGGGTAGAGGATGCACAAACCGTCCCCGCATGTAAGTGCGTCACGCTTTGTTTACATGTGCATTTCCTATGGGAGCCACGTATGGACACCAGCCAATATATATATATAGTCCCCACCTGGCTCCCATGGGAAAGTGCACATGTAAACAGAGCGTGACGTCATTATGTCTTAAGTCCAGTACCGACTTGATTTCTAGTCTATCAGTACCTTATACACACCCACAACGTTTACACACCTTTTGGGCAGACGTCATCAAATTTGAATATGCAGTACTGCCCACGTGGCCAATGGGCATCGCCGTTGCTGACACGCCCCACTGTCTTCATGCAGAAGTTCTGCTGCATGTCGTTGTTTGCGTACGGGCCTTGGAGGTGGAGATTCTCCGACCATTCGTTACTGGGACCAAGGCTGTTCTCCGTGTCGTGAAAGCGGAAACCAGTCTCCCAGGTAAAACCTCCATTGGTCGGGCAACCAGCGATGGGCATTGGTAAACCGTAGGTACCCAACGGCCAGCTGAGTTTTGCTGGGAAAAACAACAACAACAACGTAGTATTTTATATGGCGAAGTTACAGTTGCCTAAAATGACCTAGAACATTGAAGCTTTATACTGTGGTTTGTGATGTCCATTTTACGTGATAAACAAGTTGTAATCACAAGTCAAATCACACAGATTAATCGCGTGTCAGTTCAGTTGAAAAAACCCCAGCAGATTTATGATGGCAAGCAGTAGTGGATATAAGGGGGCGTTCGGGGTTGCCACCCCCTTGTTCAGACGCTGTTAAAATGTATACTAGCAAAATGGGGCCAAATGATACAATTTGGCTAAAAGTTCATAGCCTTAGAATGGGGGAGGGAGCATTCCCCGGACCCCCTATAGCGGTGGCACGCCTTCACTGAGTTCACTCAAATATCAACCCCATCCCCCTCCGTGCATGCGTTTCCTGAAAGTTAGACCCGCCCCTGGCAAAGGGACATACGCCTCTGTTACTGGATGTGCAGTGAGTTTGCGATGACTTGTGACATGACGTGTGATAAATTTGGTTCTCTGCGGTTAGTGGGCGTTCCATTAGGCCTAGAGCCTAGGGGATTGGTCAGTATCAAAATGAGGGGAATGTTGCTCATTGTTATTTTTTAGGCAAGGTATGCACCCTTGTAGCCTTGTCTGTGCTATCACTGTTTATAAACAAAAATACCGACCAAAACCTGCTTGTTACCACATATAATTAACTCGATAACAAGCATATTGGCGGCCATTTTTGAAAAAGAATTGTAAGGCCAAAACAAAAAAGTCTCCGGTTTCTGGTATGCGCGCGCGTCGCCGTAGCCATGCGCGTCGGCAAAATGAAAAAGTTTTTTTTTCAATGAAAGATGATGTCTCAAAACCGCCAAACTCACTGGTTTGACAGGAATCCTGCTGCTGCACAAATTTAACGTGTTTTTAGATTAGGTTATGGTCGAGAATAAGCTTTATGTGACCTCTCTGGACTCCCATATATTTGTACTAAGTTTAGTCGGGCACCATTTGCAGTCATCAGCACACATTTGAAGCAAAAAAATCAGGTAAAAACAAAAAAAGCCGCGTCACCGCACCACTTTTTGGGCAAGCTCCATACCAGAAACCGGAGACTTTTTTTTTCGCCTAAAAGTGATACCACTCAAAAATCTGCCACCGCTCACACTACACAGTTATCACACATTTTCCAATTCTGATGTGTATACCTTGCCAAAAATTGCTATGAGTATTGCTCCTATCGATCATTTGATACCGGTGGCCCAATATTTGGACCGAAGCTGATAGCCTACATATTGAAAAGCTGATAACAAGGACACACCATCTTGAAGCATTAAAGATTATGCATAAACGCAGTTTCTTTTCATGAAAAGATTAAAAGTACCACGCAGCGGTTCGCAAAATAATTCAACTGAAAATTTAATGTTGAGAGCTCTCTCACACTCGGTGATTGTATCCATGACAACCTTCCATCCACGTGGTTCTTAAAAGGATCTGTCAAATCATGACATTTTGATTGCTCAGTTACTAGGCAACCAGAGCAGGAATAATATCCGTATATTGATTATGGACTTACCTTACCTAGAGTGAAGCAAATAATGACGTGGGACATTTTGAAAGCAGACTAGTAAAAATCCAACTGGCCATTTTTCTGGTACTATTAGGGTTTTAGAAGAAAGACGTTTTACAGGCGGTGGTAAATCTCCCGCCATTTTGCTTAGTTCTCCCTCTAAAGAATTAGTTTCATCAAATTGAAATTCCACATTCGTAAATCCTCTACTTACTAAAAATAAATGGCAGTAGCGAATGTTTGGTGACGTCACATGAGGTTCCCCCCATACAAACAGTAGTGAAGAGGGGATATTTGTACAGTATTAGGTAATAGTGTGCATGATTGTAGGCTTTTATCAGCACTCCACATTGAAAATATGATACGAGCCCCCTTCCCCCCTCCCCCAATTGAATTTCGGAGGCCTAAGTATCCGGAGAAAAAAAAACCCGGTCAAGCACGCCTCCCTGCAAAAATGTCTGGATCCACCCCGCTACATTCCCGGCCAAAATGGTTGGGACACTTCCTGAGCCTGCCACGGTCACCCACTCCCCCGCTCCCCCGGTCAATGTTGTTCTCTCCAGCAATAAGAGACAACATTGAGTGGGGGCCGGGGGGGGGGGCAGCGAGATTTGGCCAAGATTGTAGCCCCCCCCCCCCCCTCCTAAAATATAGGCTCTAGAACTGCGCCTGCCACCTACCTCTCTTTTCCTTTGGACAAATTGTTCCAGATTTCAACGCCTGATCACTGCCACGACCAACACACTGTGAAAAATTGAAAACGAGAAATGATCGTAAAAAAATTACCTACCGAGCCATTTCGAAAACCTTGACTCAAAAATCTGACATGTTTTTTTCATTTCATTTCATCATGGTTTATCAACAAATCACGAATAGCAGCCACAGCTGAATTGCACGTGATTTACATAAAAAACTACGTTTTTAAAAGGTAATACCGTGTTTATTTATAATAAAAAAATATGACATTAGATATATAGATATAAAAACATTCACATGCTTTTAACAAAACCAATTTAGTCATTTACCATTCAATTTCAAAGTTTTGTCACCCTTTTTAGTCACCGGGTCAAGAATATTCGTCATTACAGATCAAATCTGTCTAATAAGCTGTTGCCGAATGGCAGCATTCAGAGATCAAATTCGTCTTATATAATTCAATTAGACGACTTTAATTTCGGAATAACACGATTCGGCGTAGACGAGACGAAATTGAATACACCGGATCGAAAAAGTGTGCTCATTGTTTGGGTTTGTTTGCACTAAATTTGAAGTTGTCTGACAACAGACGAAATTATACATTGAAAGTGCACTAAATCGATGTTGCTGGACGAAATTTTGAAAAGGGAGCATTCTTCAGAAACACACTCTTGGAAAAAATGGTCCGGTAAACTTATTCTTTATGATGGGACTTGCGGTTTTGCCGAAGTCAATTGAGCGTGATCGGCTGACTGATAAGGTTTACGCACAAACCCCTCGGCCAGTGAGGAGTTGCATAGAAAGCTGGCCGAACCACTTTTTGTGAGAGTATGCCGGTAATGTTAAATTACGGAAAGACGTATAACAGACATTCAAAAAGGTTGCAGGTAAAAATCATTTATAGTTTCATTTAGGATAAGAATTATACAAATGTTAACAGATAGGGAATGAGTTTTAAAATTGTACAAGATGTGTGGCAGTCAAATTTATCTTACTTGAAATAATGAAATGTAGTATTAAAATTACGTTAAAACTTGTAAAATAAAAAGGTTACAGGCACAAAATCATTTCATTTCATTTTATTTAGGAGTAGATTGATTGACACTTAAGTTCTGGGACTTTATTCGAATGTCTTAGTGTTCGTTTCATTTTTGAAGGAGAAGGGATGAAATCCTTAACTTAGTTTGTTTCGATTTTCTTTCGATGAATGATGTGCATAGAAATTCTCTTCTTTGTTTCAAGCGGGGAACCGAGCTCGCATAGCATCTCAGAATAACAGGGCCTTGTAACGTAATGTCTGTAAACGTTATACATTGTATAGATTTTACCTGACTGTGACTGTGGGCGTACACGAAGCCACGCTTGAGGGTGAGGCATTCCGGGGCGTCGTAATGGGTGACGTTGTTCAACTCGCACTGGCTACTCCCGGTCGCGTAGTTACACGAAACGCAGTGCGGCTGAAGCTCGCACGCGTCCCAACACGACTTGTGCGTTTTGGTGGCGGCGATGTTGTTGAACGCGTGCCCTGTTAAGCTGTAACCAACGATGACACACCATGGCGCAGTCGGAGGGGGCACACGTTCAGGGCGGACAGGCCTGGCTCCGCCCGTGTCTTTACTTTGATGGCCTCTAACTACAGGGTGATTAAAAAAACACGAAACCCAAATGTCGGGACTATTGTTTTAGTGAAGTTCTGCATGTAGCATTCTCAAAATCTAGGATATAACAGCCCAATTCATAAGCTTTCTTTTAGTACAAGAATCAGTCATATCACTTATGTACTTTTCAAGTTACGGAATTTTAAACACAACCACCGTTTTAAAGTTCTGTCTACGGATCACACAATAGGTGTGCGTTCTTTCAGCAAAACAATTCACCATGCGACATATCCCTATGTGATCTGTTTTCGTTTTGCTGATAGAACACTTACCTTTTTTGTGATCCGTGGACAGAACTCTAAAGCAATGGTTGCGTTTAAAAGTCCGTAACTTGAAAAGTACATAAGTGATTTGAATGATTTTTATACTAAAAGAAAGCTTATTAATTGAGCTTTCATATCCTAGATTTTGAAAGTACTTCATTCAGAACTTCACTAAAACAATGGTCCCAATATTTGGGTTCCGTTTTTTTTACTCACCCTGCAGTGTTGTAATCGCAAGAATGAGCAGCGGCCCAGATACTTTACGAGACATGGCGAGCAACTCCCCCGCCATGTTGCAGAGACACCGGCTGTGGGCAAAATGACGTCTGTCTGTGACGGCCGTAAGCTTGAACAAGACAATCAAGAGCTCAGAAAATAAACGCGACCGTGGCCTAAAATTTAAGCCACAATAGGGATTGAATGTGTTTACTCCGCTGTTATGGAAACCGAGCTGCTTCTGACGTGTAGCTGGCAAATAAAGAATGAACCCACCAAAGAGGAAACCGTGGCGCAAATTTGCTAGGAATTGATGATCTCACAACTGCAGTCACAGACCACAATCGTGTAGGGTTGGCACTGATTGGATAAAAAAAAGGATGCCCAATAGGTTTATGGAGGACGCCCACTTTTTCTAGTCGACTCCGTGAGATCGCGCAAGGCATGATGGGAAACCACATGGCGCAGCAATATCTCGTACCCATGGGAACGAGGTTGATAATTACCTTATTCACGAGGAAGCCATTTTTAATCGTGTTCCCTGAATATATATTATAAATTGTAACTGTTGAATGGGATGGTGCCAGACTATTTTATGTTTGAAATGCACTTTTATTTCATTGCTTTCATTTCTACTCGCAACTTCCCAAAATGAAGCGTTTGCCTCGCTTTCAATTCAAAATGGCCGACTAGTGAATAAAGTCTATTACTTAGCTCGCAAAAGATATTGGAGTATGGAACACCATATGAATAGTACCATGCGAATAACACTAGTGCACTTTTGTGTCATTTATGTCATTTGTAGGTATCTGTTTCGTAGATATCTGTTCATTCTATCATCTTCATAAAATATGTCTATAATTTCAATAGACTTTACTTGTGACAGATTGAAACCACTGTTTCCGACTGGATAGCGCTTCGACCTACGCGTGTGCACATACCGCGTCGCCCCAATAAACTCATAGCACCCAAAAAGCTGCCACCGCTGCAATGCTTTTACATATTTTCCAACTACAGGGGTGAATACCTTGGACAAAATCACAATGAGCATTATTCCCCTCATTTGATACCGACCAAACCCCCAGGCTGTTGAAAATTGAAAATAATATTAAATTGAACATAAAAGTGCATTTTCAAGGATCGCATTAATAAATTACATTGTACGGCTCTTTAAGTAATGGTTGAAACATTGAAGTTTCTGCCTGAAATGAAATCATACTTTTGCTCATGAATATGGAAATTCGTAGTAGCATGACACCAAAAAGGCACCAAAATACCCTTCAAAATAGCAACACGACAATTGAAAATAAGGTCAAATTGGACACAAAGGTGCATTCTCAAAGGATTTGACTTGACCTTCGATCGACTAGAGGAGTTTAAATAAGGGACTGTTTCATTTTCCCTTCGTCTCCAACTTAACTCTTATCAAAATAACCTTGAGTTGTTTGTGCTGTAACAGCTTGACACGTACAAAACGCACCGCATATCGTATGCCTGACCAAATCTGAAAATTGGTAAATTAGTAGGGCGAGGGGGCCAATAATTAAATTGGTTTTCTGTCTAACTGATGTTCATTGTTCACCGCGGCTGGTTCCGTTGCGGCGAATTCGAATCAGCGTCAATGGTTTCCATAGAAACGCGCTATTATTGATACGCCTTGCTAGCATTTCGACGCTGGGAGTTGTGTGTTGTGGAAGGGATTTCATTCGTACTGAACCGGCCAAGACAGCAGCATGCCTTTCGGATTATTGATAATGTTTGGCTGGAATATTTGGTTTAATCCTTCAGTCCTGCTGATCGCTTCACTGTCCGGGATCAAGGCCAGTCGTGGTTTAGGCGGAGTGACCACTTCGCTGGAATGCGAGTCGATCTCGGGCTGGTGCAGCGTCGTCGACTTCGCCATGACGGGGCGCGTTTACCGCAGCACGCTGGCCAGCTCGCACCGGCTCTGCTGGGGCGCGTGTGAGGTCCAACCACGCTGCCTCTCGGCGAACTACGCCCTGCAGAACGGCACGTGTGAACTCCTCGATGCTGCTTACTACGATCATTCGGATGACATCAGGGAAAGGCGTGGCTGGGTGCTCTCCTACTCTCGAAATAACGTGAGTTGTTTTGTTTTCTTAATCTTAAGATGATTTTTTTTTCAATGGAAAAAAACTTTCTATACGCCCTAGATGACAACTTAGACTGCAATGACGAATTGAACCATGGGCGTCGCGAGGGTGGGTGGGGGGGGGGGGGGGGGGGGGGCAAGGGTGGGTGCTTAAAAAAACACAGCCGGGGGGGGGGGCAAGGGGACGCTTCCCTCCCCCGGAAAAGCAGCACCCCCACCCCCCAAAAAAGAGGGGGGAAAAGACGAGGTGCGAAGACATATTGCTGTTAATTTAACGCACATTACAACATGTGCGTCCGCGGGGGTCGTCAATATGGGTGGGGCGGGCAAATGCCCCCCCCCCCCCGCCACCCTCAAAAAATTCTAAATTGAGAACATGCTACAGAAAGTACAAGAATTTTAGGAAATAATATGATTTGCCCCCTCCAGAAAAAAATCCTGGCGACGCCCATGAATGGAATTATACAAGGCAATTCTCTTGCATTGACGAAAGCCGATTTTTTTTTCCACCAACAATAATGAATACTGCACATTTGGCGTTGCGATAAAATATATTATTTAATAAAAAAAATAAAACCGGTAAATGATGAAAAACAAATGTGACTGAGCTGATAATATTGCCACTTGCCATTTTGCAGTACAGTGGGGAAAAGCCAAAGTTTGAAGGGGTGATAAATTTGTCTTGTTTTCCGGTGTAGTAATCCGTAAACATTCATTCACTGTACACACCTATAGGATTTTTTAAGCGTTCATTCACTTGTCACACACCTGTAGGATTTCAAATGCGATTTTCTCGCGAATCAGTTTTACAACTTCAAGTGAGTCGGTGGTCTATATTTCAGATACCGAAATCAGCGTCCCTTAATGTTCTATACCTCTTGTTCGGCAGGATCCAGACGTATTAATATCTCAATTCTGTAAAAGAAAACCCGACTTTAAGCTCTTTTTGTGGTGACAAGTCACAAATATGAATATATTACGAATCCAATCATCCGAACGAAGCAAATGTAGTCTTCAGTTTGAATTGGTGAGGGGGAATACAGGGTGAGTAAAAAAACCGAAACCCAAATGTCGGGACTATTGTTTTAGTGACGTTCTGCATGTAGATGTAGCACTTTCAAAATCTATGATATGAAAGCCCTTTTCAAGTTACGGAATTTTAAACACAACCACCGTTTTAAAGCTCTGTCCACGGATCACAAAAAAGGTGTGCGTTCTTTCAGCAAAACAAAAACCATTCACACACATCCCTATGTGATTTGTTTTCGTTTTGCTGAAAGAACACTTACCTTTTTGTGCTCAGTGAACAGAACCTTAAAACGGTGGTTGTGTTTAAAACTCCGTAACTTGAAAAGTACATGAGTGATTTGAATGATTCTTGTACTTAAAGAAAGGTTATGAATTGGGCGTTCATGTCCTAAATTTTAAAAGTGCCACATGACAAGAACTTTACTAAGACAATGGTCCCGACATTCGGGTTTCGTGTTTTTTTACTCACCCTGTATGTTCATAAAACTTATAGGATCGATTTGATTGCTTTCGATGGGAACTTTAAAAAGCACGTTATGTCCTCTATTAAAAGCAAAACCAATTACTGGAGAATGAAGATCATGAAAGGACAATTCGCAAAATGTTCCATTTCATGTTCACAGACTCTTGGGTGCGGACGACGGCCATTGCAATCGACTCATCAGGACAAAGAGTCAAGTGGTAAGTGTGGTTAATCGCAGTTTGGGAAATAAGTTCAATTTGAAGTTGAATCGTATATGAGGATAAAGAGATCGACTTCCGAAGACTACTTGATGTAATGCACCTTGTCAAGAATCCCCCACCCCTCCCTCCCCTGCCCCAGGTTTTATGTCAGGGTTTAGTCACTTTTCTCAATCCCAAGGGTGGGGATTTTGGTCTCATACGAACCCCCCCCCCTTTCCTGAAATTCAGATCCGCCCCTCAAACGTCGTGCCAATAACGTCAGCACCGTATAGGCTCTAAATAACACATCAAAAGAAATGCAAGATGCATGATGCCTGACAACAAAATATGACGCATAAAATGCATTAGCCACGGTTGCTGTGGTACCGGTATACCAACACAGAGCACCTCACACGTATTGAAGCTGATATTTTGCAACACTGAGTCGGTCAAAAGGAGGGATGGGAAGTATTGTCAAGTATCCTTGACTTTTGCAAGCTTGATTAGTTTTAATAAAGGCATAACGTTGGGGGAAATTGATTGCAGCTTCTTCGCCTGTTTCCCTTCATTATTATTAATATTATTATTATATATTTTTTTTTAATATTAATAATGAATACATTTCTAAAGGCCTGTCATGGCCGTGCGGGTAATTAACTGAAGCAAACTGCATCCCTTTAACCGTTTGTTTTACCTGCTATGGGCATCTTGCGTCCCTTAAACGTATGACCTTGGATGAAATTACTGAGATACAGCCAACCAGAAATGGCCAAAAAATAATAATAATAGAATAAAAACACTATAAGACTGAGACGCAAATTATGCAACTTTATAATGTCCTGCCGTTTAATTGCTTGTAGTGAAATCCCATGGTATCGAGCAGTGCGCTCTCAACCTCGTCCCCAGTGCTTACTTTATTTCCAACCTCGTTTTCAATAGTAAGCCCTGGATAGGAACCTTTCTTCCTGTATCCTGATTCGATATCGCAATTGGCTAGTAATGGATTTATATCGTGTAGTTGGTGTTGTTATTTCCAACGTACAGTACGTGTTTTCAAGTTAATTATAAAGTCTACGCCTTCTGAAAATATTCCTTTTCCTTTGCTCATATTAATATGAAATGTGACACTGCATATAGGCGGGATAAGATTGTTACATTTAAACTTGTGAAACAATCGTGTTTTCGGATCGACGAATTGATTTTGTTTTCACCCCAGACACACATACAAAACAAACGCTAATGTAACGCACAGGCATGGCACCAGACTATTCCTCATTTGCATACGTGGTGAAAATTGTGCACAATAATCCAATACCAGGGTGAGAGAGCAGGTAGGGGTGGGAGCATACATTGCTCGACACCCTGGGGACGAGGTTGGTATCCCCCCCCCCACTACCTACTCAAGTTTGCGTCACCCTCGTAGCCTCTGTACTGATGACGTCTCACTTTGTGCTTTCTAATTGGAGCATGGTGGTGACGACAGTTTCGTAGCCTAATCGAAAAGCGCACAAGTAAACAAAGTGTGGCGTTTTCGGCACGGAGGCTTTTTGGATCATTTGCATGTTCAAAAATCTTGCTTATGTATGCAAATTAGGGATAGTCTGATGCCTAGCTGTGCTTTAAATAAGTGTTTGTTTTTATATGCGGTGTCGGGGGTAAAAACAGAATCACGGGTTTTATTTAAGGTAAAATGTTACAATCTTATTCAAATAGGTAGTACCATTCAGCAAAATGGAAAAGGGTGATTGCATTAGAGGTGGAGTGGACGTAGTAATTCACATTGAACATTACGTAATACACGTTGTAAATAAAAACACAATATAAATCCATTACTTGATATTGATGTATCGAATCAGGACACAGGAAGCAAGTTTCCCACCAGGGGTTGGAACGAGGTTTGACATAAAGTAACCCCTTGGAACGAGGTTGTTAAAAACAAGTTTTGACGTCTCCTTTTTTTAAACAGTCAGGGCGCCCTCTTGTGGGAAAGGTCGAATTCTTCCCCTACGCCATAGACAATAACCTGGTCATGGGTAGATTTTGAAATGAACGAATCACTCATTTCAAATTTATTTGTTGACGACTTCTTTTCGCTCCTTTGAAAGTTCCAATTTTGTTCAATAAATGAAAGGTTACCTGAGCGTGTCTTCTGTGCTAATTTAGCGTAAGATATTATTCAGTCATGCCAGCAATGGAGTTGAATAATTGATTGCTCACTGGACTATACAATTATTTCACAATACCTTTAAATATAGTTACCTCCGTATAATGACGTCAACCGATAAAATGTACAAATTAATTTTAGTATCATTCATTGAAAAAAAACAGTCGGGTTATCTATTTACCAATTTTAGGTTTCCATTCCATATTCCATTAAAACAAAATGTCGCTTAAACATGAACTATTATGAAGTGCCCTGGCATTTTCCATCAGAATGTTTGTGAGTGCGAGAGTTTGAAGTAAAAAGTAAAATTAAGAATGAATGGGCGCATATTTTAAATTCTGTTATACTTTTTTGACCGTATGTTAGGTGATAGAATTGCCAAGCCATGCAGTACTATTTTCCAGTCGGAGACTCCGAGTTTGATAAGACATTTTTTGAAGTGAAATTTTATAGTAACCTACAAAAATGAAAACCACCGGTGTGATTTTAATGACTGAAGCATCGCCAGCATGTTTCCATTTCAAGCTAATTCAATTTTATACAAAGTTTACAATTACAATAATTTATGCGAGAAAATAACCGGCTATACAGCGCGTCCCAAAATACCCTCAACTTTTTTTGCGATGCTCTGGCGTCTTTGCGGAAACTCGTACCGCCATTATTTTTATACCATTTTTAAGCTGGAAATCTGAAATTTATCCCTGGCAAGTATTGATTTGATATTTTAAAGAGTTTTAAAATTATCCGTGTTCAAATAAAGGCATGTCGAAAACAAACTCAACCTATTTCAAGGAAAATCGATGATGCGGTAGGCCTATATATCGGTACATATATATAAAATGAATAATAGTGATTTGGGGACATACTTTTTGAAGGATTCTCTTTTGTTTTTAAGTTAAAATATAGACCAGTGTATGTGGTTTGGCCTTAGCAGGATTTCTGAATTCAATTTGGTCCGGCCTAGTAGCCTTAGAATATTATTGATTCTCCAGAGCGTCAGGCTGGCTTAGCGGTACTTTCCTCGCCTTCCACCGCTGTGACCCGGGTTCGAATCCCATCTTGTGGATAGGGTTTTCCGGGAGCCCCTGACCGTTTCCGTGGGTTTTCCCGTGAACATTCTTTGGGGTTTTGCTCCCACCTCGAAAACTGTAATTTCTTCTCATTGTCTTCTCTCTAAATAGTTTCCCCGGGATGCTTTGCCGACTACATGACACAGATACAGACAAAATGTATTTTTGTGTGGTTAATTAAATCAATTTCATTTCTTTCCTGTTCCTAGGTGCAGTGGGTTGGCCGTTGGGTACCTACGGTTTACCAATGCCCATCGCTGGTTGCCCGGCCAACGCCAGTTTTACCTGGCAGACTGGCTCCCGTTTTCACGATACAGAGAACAGCGAATCTAACAACGAGTGGTCGCCCGACATACACCTGAAGCAGCCGTATGAACGGAACGACATGATGCAACACTTTTGCATGAAGACCGTGAAACGTTCGGGCGCCAGTGATCGTAGCTGGCCCCCTGGCAAATACTGCGTGTTTCGGTACGGGACGACCTGCCCAGAAGGTTGGTCATATTTAATCGAAAATGACTAAAAACTAATTTTTTTATACCTTGGCACTTGATTTCGGGCGATTCACAATACTGTGCGCCACCAAGAGTTTGCCATGAATAGTCCATTTTTCAAGTTTACGGTCCGCGACAAAACATGAACACGACCCTTTTAATAACGAGTGAAGTAGACAACTTGAGCTAATTTATTATCATTGGGGCACAGCGTTCTGCTGCCTTCCAAAAACTCCATATCTCGATGAAAAGAAAAGAAACGGGCAAACATTTATTCGAATCATACGCTTACGAAACCACTGGCCGGAAAAAAAAGCTAACAATTTCAAATGTCCCGCGCTGCGAATTTCTCGACCCTCTCCCGCAATACACTGGCAAAAATGAACTCTCCGTTGCAAACTCTTGGTGGCGCACCGCATACAGCAGTTGTGTCCAACCCAACCTCGTCCCCAGGGTGTCGAGCAGTACGCGCCCACTACTACCTGCTCTCTCACTACTGGAAACGAGGTTGGAAATATGGTAAGCACTGGGGACGAGGTTGTGTCCAACCCTTTCATTTGTTCAGAATATGACGTATCTATCCGTGTTCCTCCTGACGTGATCCCATTTTCCTAAATCCAAATTAATGTATCAGATATAATGTAAAGATAACTTTGTTTATCTGGTGTATTTTCAGGAATGTCGAGCGGTTCTATATACTGGGATGACCAAGATGGGGGCACCAACCGCAAGAGCGGCACCCTCCCGTCGGGAACGTACCGTGACTCCGACACTCGTATCGATTACTGCTGTATGACAACCGGCGACCTATCCCAACCCATCGACCTCCCGTCCAGTGGGGGCTCATTCTATCTTTTCCCCGTCATGTCTGATATGCCCGACGTACAGTGCCAGCGGGTACACGGTATGATTTTTTCGGTGGAATGGTTCAAGTGGGACAACGAAGACCACCGTAGCACGTCGCCCCCGGACGGGGCACACCCGTACTACCAAAAAGTCAGCGGGCCAAATAACTTCAAGATTTATTACTGCTATTACCGAGCTCTGTAGATCCGTTGACCGAATGCATAATCCTCTTTAAGAAAAACCCTGGGTGATATAGTCTGAGTATTATCCGTTGTCAACGGAGCCCATCTCCGGTAGAACGTCTGAATCTAAGCATGCGTGACGTCATTTCATTCCGAAATTAGGACTAAGATTGTGATTGGTCAATAGCACTGCCCGATCAAAAGTGATAGTCAGTCAGAGAGTCAGTACATGTACTCAGATAAGTATAAGGAGGACACCAGGCCGGCTCGCGAAATTTCTTTTCCCAAACGAGATCGGACAATATCAAAAGAGGGCGCTCTCTCTGCGTTATGACATATTCATGATGTCCAGGGAAATTAGAGAATAAGTTATATAACAAGGAATAATAGTGTTTAAATCACCAATGATTGGCAATTCATTCGTGGACCGGTTTGAGGAAGTCCTGACTTCTAATCAGGTGATCCGAGTTCGAATCTCAGTGAGCGCTTTTCACTTCTTCACATTTTACCTATTAAATAAGTAAAGTGATGAAGAAACATTTCTCACAAGCCGTACAGCCTATCTTGGGTTTGTGTTATGGAGAACAAGGCATTAGATATGCATGTAATGGACCAATCAGAAGAAGGAAAGCGGATGTCGTTTGGGAAAAAAAGATTCGCGGCCGGCTCTCTGTGTGACGAACAAAAAGTAAAGCTGATCAAACTCAAATTATAAACACAAGACATTGCACGTTCGTCACGACATTATTACTGTCTTTGTTCACAGTGTTGTGCAATTTATTGTGACCTTAGAAATGTATATACAAAGCATGCGCTACATGAAATTATTTCGTTTGAAGAAGAGATATCGAAGTGTTAGTTTCAGATATTAACAAAAGTAGTGATGAGTTAAACAATTTATACAAATAAACTTTGCACTTTTTAGTATCTTTTGACACAAGTGATTAACGTTAGAAAAAAAAGTGAAAAGTGTTCATGTCACATTTTTGTAAAATAATCTCTGAATGTTTTTTTCTTAATAATAAATATATTTATCTTTAAATATCTATGTTTAAATGTAAACGATGGATCGGCTTGAAAATTGAAATTTTGATTTCATATACATGTATCATGAAATTAACCTAATTATGCAGGAAAAACATGCTATGCCTGAAAAAAGGGTGATTTCGATACGTTTCTGTGAAGGTATAGTGTTACAAAATTTAGGGCCTTGCAACTTGTGACTGGTTACAAGTAATCTAGGAAGAAATTTCGAAAACAAAATGCTTTGTTTCTGTCATTACACGTCACATCTAGACCTTCACATATTATGTGCCATTTCTGTGAATTTTTTTGTCATTTTTAGAACCGTTTTCTATGTTGTATATAAAAAGATACCAGTTAGTAGAACTTATGCATAACTATAGGGAATGGTAAGTGCCATCACCCTCTAAATATCTGAAAGAGTGAAACTAAAGGGACCAGACGATTTAGACTGGATGTCGGACTGAGTTGCTCGGGGGGATGTCAATCCAGTGGAAACTCGACTGAAAACTTGATCTTTTAATTAATTTCACTAGCACTCTAAAACGTCTGGTCTTTATAGCTTCATGCTTTAAATAGTTTATGCGGTACCCGCTGCTATGTACATCAGGGCCCAATTTCATAGAGCTGCTTAAGCACAAAATTTGCTTAAGCACAAAAAAACCTTGCTTAATATAATCAGGTTACCCTCCAAAACTCCATGCGATTGTTAAGCCAATTATTAAAACAACAGGCAAATACCAGTCACAAGCAATGTACATTGCATGGAGTTTTCACAGGTTACCTGATTATATTAAGCCAGTTTTTTTGTGCTTAAGCACATTTTGTGCTTAAGCAGCTCTATGAAATTGGGCCCAGATTCGAACCAGCCAACCGACCCCGTTAGGCTCGGTAGTCGAGTGGTAAGACATCTGCACTAGAAAGCAGGAGGTCGTGAATTCGAGTTCCACCCGAGTGATGTTTTTCCAACTTTCACTCGGGAGGTAACACGCTGAGTATACAGTGTTTAAACGTCGGTGAAGGGCAAAACCTAATTTGATTTATAGCTTCAGTTGATCATGGGAATAAGTTTTTACTCGAATCGAGTGGTTTTTCGCTCTTTGGAAAAATACAGACTTATAGCAGACACTTACTTTGGGAATTTATTTAGAAAGTTGAAGTAAGAAATTGACTGGAGCGGGGTTTGAACCCGCGACCTCTTGAATATTGTACCGTCGCTTCACAACACGTATACTGAGCTGTGTTTGCAGTCGGCTGCATTATGTCTTTGTTCAACTGAAAAGGACGCCAGTCATACACCTAGTCGTTTTCCATTCGTAGTTTACTTGAACTTTTGGAATTTATCAATTAAATTCGTCAATCGGTGTTATTAGAAATTTTTCCCGCAGTTGATTTTAATCGTCTGTTTGTAAACTGTTTATGTTTGTTCCCCCTGGCTATGGGGATCTAATACATTGCCAACGATAACAAGCGCCACAAAGAGCTTTGGACGTTTTCAAACCCCGTGGCGGCTTTGTTAGTTTCAGCTTTAGCCCTTTATATTAATAGTACATTTTGGGTTGGAAATAAAAGGCGTCCAAATGATTCGGATCCACGGATGAATCCGAAGCCGGAGACACGCCCACGTTTGAGGAATCGCCCTCATTTTTGCACCCGATAGAGGGCGCCCTTGATGCTTTTTTTTTTTGAACTAAAAATAATAACAGGGAGGGACTTGCGTCGAGTCTAGTCACGTGTACGTTTGGCACGCATGCAGACCGGTTCAAGGACCGTTTGTTGACACATTGTTATTTTTTCTCGGAACTTTTTCCGGGTGAGTGTTATGGTGTTATCACAAAGAACCTACACACATAATGGTTATTAACAACCCAGGCTTATTTGCATATAATGTTGGCTGAGATGCGGTCTGTTGTGCGCAGTGTACGTGTGTGCAACAAGTTTGGCAACACAACAATATTTCAGCTGGCGAAATATTACTTCACGTTCACATAGGATGATAGGCCCCAGTAGTAGTATACTAGTCTGTACACTAGTCACTAGGCCATGGAGCACTTCCGGAAGACCGAGCTAAATTTCCATTTCCTTTGCGTACAATGAGGCAAAAATTGTACTTGGTAAGGCTATTGTGTAAGCTTTAAAGCAAAGATAAACATCAAGAGACAATGACTGAATGTCATGAATGTTATCAATGTGAACTTGGCCCATTGTTATCAGCATTTTTGAACCTACATTGTTGACCTAAGAATTGTGTGGCGTACTTTAATTGTGCGAAAACACATTACACAGTTGCATTAAAATATGGCCAATATAAATTTCCTGGACGAAACCCTGAATTACCTGGGTAGATATGGCCGCTACCAGGTGACATGCGCCCTCATCATTATGACCGTCGGCAACTGGTTCCCCGCCTGGCATTTAATGGGGATCATTTTTACGGCCGACAGGCCTGTGGATTACCGGTGCACGACGGGTCTCGAAAGCTCTGGTCCAGGTGGAAATAACTCCATCATCAGCAAGCAGGGCATTGTGGGAACTGTGGCGCCCACGTACGGGCTTTGGTCTGGCGAGAATGCGACAGGAAATTCCCTAAATCTGACTGACGATGAATGCACAGTAGACAGAACCGATGATCCGTGCACGGAATGGCAGTATCGCACACAGTACGGCGAAACTACTATTGTCACAGATGTAAGTAAAATGGACGCTTAAAGGGAAGATATAACGTTTGTAAATATCAAAAAACGAAATGATCAAATTATAAAGAATATCTTACTGGATTGTTGGGGAATGGCAGTCTAAAGCATCCTGTAAAATCGTGGCTCCAGGTGTGCTGACAGTTTTAAGAAAACTTGTATTTTTCCAACGCTGGTCGGCTGACCAGCGTTGGAGAAAACTGGCTTTTTTTCAAAAACTGCTCCTAGTTTTTCAAATTTAGTTATTCTGCATTTTCTTTGCAATTGATTACACATCTGTGAAGGGGTACAAGCCTGCTAGACTGATTTTCTGACCTAACAATCCCCCTAAGTCTATAAATTGCAACGTCTCATCTTAAGTGGGGTCAGGCGGGAACCAGACTACAAGAACATGGTTGGTTTTCTTAGATTTTCTAGCATCTCCGGTCCCAAAACGTGAAACAAGACAGTTTAACTATATTTTCTGTAGCATACTAATCCTCCAAATTTATTTATTTCTGAAAATTGCACCAAAAGCAAATGTTGTACGTTCCCTTTAAATTGTCATTTTGGCCTTTCAGAAAGATCGTTCTAGGATCGAAACATCAAAACAATTTGAAAATTTCTGATCAATCAAGCTGTGAACAGTCAACAGTGTGGTACTGGTAGACATTTTTTTCTTATTTTTGTTAAATTTCCCTCGGTGTTTTTATAAATGGCGTATAATTTGACAAATTTTATCTCAAATGAAAGCAGATGAAATTTTCAGCGTTATGATACAAGTGTTGGGAACAAGAATTCAACTTTAATTTCATTAAAAAAAAAACAAAAGCTGAAAATATCAAGAGCACTTATATTTCAAACATATTAATAAATAGTAAATATATGGGCCTAAGGGGTATTTTTTTTACCAAACTTTTCAAAAAGTAAAACTTATAAGTGACATTGCTCCCCAGTTTTCTTTTTGGATCAGCCTTTAATTGTAGATCGGGGCAGAGTAACATCAATTTTCATCGGTTCTTACATGTATGCCTTGCCATTCAGTACTCCAGCAGTTTTCATTGGTTGCCATGTGTTTATACCATTCAGCACTCCAGACTCAAGAACCATAGAGTTTCAAGAACATTGGTCTGGGAGCTAGATAAGCCAATGTAAAAAAAATCCCTGATGTCCGCTCCCACCTACTTTGAAATCTCGATAAGTCAAAACCCGTTAACTCAAAAACCCTACTAAGGCCAAAAAAAATATATATTCGGTCTCTGGTCTACCAAAGTTCCGGAATTGACGCGGCGACGCGGCTTTTTTTTTTTTTTTTTTTTTTTTTTTTTCTTCAAGCTTGGATTGTACAGTCAAGGTGGGGTACTATTTTGCTTTTTTGGTGACCTCATGTACATTGGTGTCCTCCATAATTTGCCTTGGTGCTCTCGATCATTTGCCTTGGTGCAATTTCCCATTCCTTGGTGCTCTTTGGTAAAAAAAAATGAGGAGGTGCGGCAATAGAGGGCGGTGTTGGAGCTACCGCGAAACATTTTGGAGAAAAAAAAGATTGACGCGCATGATGAAAATCGACGCGCACGCTGACCAGAGACCGACTTATTTTTTTTTTTTTGCCTAACTCAAAGTAAATACTTAATCCCGTCAATTGTTGTTGAATAGAAAATCCATTGGATAACTCAAAACTCTGCTCAACTAAAAATTTGAGCTAATTCCCCTTAGGTTTGACTGAACATGTTTATCCACTTTATACTGACATTCTTGTTTTATTTGCAGTTGAACCTTGTCTGCGAGCGAAGTCTTCTCCCCGAGACCGCGCAGTCTGTTTTCTTGGTTGGCATGCTCGTCGGCTCCTTGCTCTTCGGTTTTCTCTCGGACACATTCGGACGGAAGCGGGTGTTGTTGTCGGCATGCTTGGCCCACGGAGTTTGCGGCATCGTGGCCGCGTTCGTCTGGAATTACCCGGGGTTTGTCACTCTGTGGTTTCTCATTGGGATGTTCTCACAGGTTAGTATATGATGACTGGTAGAGAATTTGAAGCTGCGGCCTGTGGATTACTGAATTCCAAGGTCACTCACGTTACATGTATATGCCGTGAGGCTACTTTGACCTCTCACTACTTCAAAAGTATTTGATCAAGCTGAATCAAACCAGCCATACAACAACCTTTGGGTAATTGACCTATCGCGGTAGAATCGCGGTAGCATCGCGTTAACGCAGCTTGTGAAATATTGTCCAATTACACGATATACAAATGGACGCGGAACGCGCAACATCTGAGACAAACAAAACTTAGCGTACAAAAAATTGCATAGGGTCGTCTAAGGGGCGTGGCCAACTCTCAAATGGTGATAGGTCAATTAACACTAACTCCCTGTTACTAGGAACCATACCCATCCTGGCAAATTCCAACACCATATGGGAAACTGCACACACATATTTCTGACTTTAATTCTGGAGGTGTGGCAACCCAATGTAAAAGACTGTCAGTTTAGGGGTACTGTACCCATCCTGACAGATTCCAACAAAATTTGCCATTGGGGTTTGATGGGTTGAGTTCTGTTAGGGTTAAGGGGTAATCAAAAATGGAAAGAAACATTCAACCCATGCATTCACTTTTGAACACAAGTGTTTTGTTGGTCGTCACGTTACCAAAAAAAGAACCTGGAAAATTTGTCTGCAAATGTGTTGTTAAAGTCTCCTCAAACTGTAGTCTGCAACACAGAAGTAACATTATTTTACCGTTCAGTCAACCAATAAAAACCCATTTTGAATCAAATCAGTGTGTATTATAGATGCAAGGGACATTAGATTACAGGTTTTTAGACTACATGTTTCTCAAACACCATTCATCTCAAATACTCCAAAATCCTCCTAAACCACCAGGAGGATTTTGGAGGCTTAAGGAGGTGTTTTAATATTGTTTTTTTTTGTCTTTTGCTGTCTTGGTATGGTTACCAGGCTTACAACCAGGTACAGTTTGTGATCGTCATGGAGCTGTTTCCCCCCGAATGCCGCACCCTGATGGGAAGTCTCAACAACATGTTCTGGGGTCTAGGCGTCATCACGTTGACCCCTATCGCTTACCTCCTGAAGGATTGGCGTCATATGCAGTTGGCTATATCCGTACCGTGCCTCGTGGCCATCCCATTGTGGTTGTAAGTATTGTTGAAAGCCCACCCCCTCCCCCTCCCCCCCCCCCAAAAAAAATGACCAACCCCCTCAAATAAACATAACTTCTTAGAAAGAGTAATATTGTTGAATCCATCACAAGTCCTCACCAGTCCATCACAAGCCATAGAGTCCAAAGTCAATTAAAGAGGTTGTGGAATGCTCAAAGACATTTCCGTCATTTTTCGGGTATACATATGTAGCCTAAGGTGTGATGAAATAAAAACGACTATTGTTTCTGTCATGAAAAAAATACAAAAGATACTTTTGAGAGCTGTTTTGCAGGTCCTGTTTCGACTCGAACGTGCAATTTGTGTGAAAGTCGTTGTTAGGGGCAGCAGACAAAACATAGTAATAAACAGGACTCGTTTATACTACGGGAGTCCTGTTTATTACGTCACGATTTAATATGTTTTGTTTGCTGCCCCCAACGACGACTTTTACACAAATTGCACGTTCGGGTCGAAACAGGACCTGAAAAACAGCTCTCAAAAGTACCTTTTGTATTCATTTCATGACAGAAACAATAGTCGTTTTTATTTCATCACACCTTAGGCTACATATACCCGAAAAATTACGGAAATGTCTTTGAGCATTCCACAACCTCTTTAAGGGCGAGTAAAAATAAAAGAGTTTTTTTTGTCCGGGATTCTTGAAAAAAAATGATGGATGGCACATTGTCCAAGACGAGATCTTTTTTATTATAAAATGATGACCTTTTTATTAATATTACCCTTAAATTTTCGAAACAGTGTACTGGACGATTCTGTGAGATGGCTGCTTGCAAAAGGACGCCAAGATGAAGCGCTGCAGATACTGAACAAGATGGCGCGCTGGAACAGAACAGCGCCCCCTACAGGTGGATTTGTGTTAAGCCAGGAGGACGAGCAAGGCGTTGTGCTCGACAAGGACCGAGACGGAGAAACTTCGGAGGTTGCCGCCTCCCAGCCTACCGAGCCCGAGGAGAAGAAATCTTGCACTTATTTTGATGTGCTGAAGAGTCGGAGATTGTTGTTGAACACTATCGTCATCTATTTCTGTTGGTAAGCGGGTTTGCCATGAAATGTTACTATACCTCATGCATATTCATGAGCGAGAGCTGAATTCTTACTGGTCCATTCACCATCACATGTCATCCGCAAGTTTTGCTATTTATGCACAAGGCAAATCGGGGGCAAAAATCTCATGGGTTACCAATTAGTCCGAAAATTTAGGACTCTCAATACTGTGTATGAGAGTCCCAAAACTTAAGGTATTGAAAACATGCAATACAAGAAAATAGACTGGCACCTGAAACAACCAGTCCAACACAGCTTCAGTACTGCATCAATCAACCATGCCAAAAGAATTTAAGAAACATGTGGCATGAACCGGGAGCTAGTCTCTATTTACTACACATTTCTCCATAGTTAGCCACCAGACTAATTCTACTGAATGAAGACGTCAGTCTTTTCAAATAGTTGGACCAAGGTCGGACATGTACCAGTCTAGTCTTTAGCCTCATTTTGAAATCACTTGACTTTATTCAAATGTGCAAAATATTGAAGAAAATCTAGGATATGAAAGCCCAATTCATAAGCTTTCTCTCAGTACAAGAATCATTCAAATCACTCATGCACTTTTCGAGTTACAGAGTTTAAACACAACTCCCATTTTAAGGTTCTGTCCACGGATCACAAAAAAAGTTCTGTGTTCTTTCAGCAAAATGAAAACAAATCACATAGGGATGTGTGTGAATTGTTTTCGTTTTGTTGAAAGAACGCACATCTTTTTTGTGATCCGTGGACAGAACTTTAAAACGGCGGTTGTGTTTAAAACGTACATGAGTGATTTTAATGATTCTTGTACTAAAAGAAAGCTTATGAATTGGGCTTTCATGTTCTATATTTTGAAATAGTCCCGACATTTGGGTTTCGTTTTTTTTTACTCACCTTGTATAGCAGAATTATTGTTCATATTTTGCTCGCAGGTTTGTAAGCATGATGACTTACTACGGAGCCTCCTTAAACAGCTCCCACCTCGCCGGCAACAAGTACGCTAACTTCTTCTTCCTGGGACTGGCCGAGATCCCAGCGTTCTTCATTATCCACTTTGCCATGACATGGTGGGTGTGACTCAATTTGTCTTTTGTTATGACATCTATCAGGACAATTTCTTTCATTGATTTCTGTTGCCTGTTTCATTTGTGAAATTTGTGCAGAGTGCAAAGTGTGCACACATGTAGAATCCTTACTCTTCTCTCACATAAAAGTATAGTCTCAATTAATGACCCTTGACTCATATCTAGCAGTCTGCCTTGCAACATTTGACCCACATTATAGCGAGCTGCTATGATAACACTTGACCGATATTTAAAGATCCGCTCTGATAACACTTGACCCATATTTAAAGATCCGCTCTGATGACTTTTGACCCACATCTGACAATCTGCTATATGACCTTTGACCCACATTTAGCTAACTGCAATGTTTACCTTTGACCCATATTTAAAAATCCGCTCCGATGGCTTTGGACCCACATCTAAAAATCTGCTATGTGACCTTTGACCCACGTCTAGCTATCTGTCATTATTAGCTTTGACCCATATGTACCAATGTGCATGTACCGGTATTATATGCCTTGACCCATATCTAGCAATCTGCTATGATGACCATTGACCCACGTCTAGCTATCTGTCATTATTAGCTTTGACCCATATGTACCAATGTGCATGTACCGGTATTATATGCCTTGACCCATATCAAGCAATCTGCTATGATGACCCCAGCAATCTGCTATGATGACCCTTGACCCATATCAAGCAATTTGCCACGTTTACTCTTGACCCATGTCCAGCAGTCTGTTGACATGACCCTTGAACCATATCTAGATATCGGCTATGATGACATTTGACCCATATCTAACAATTTGCTATGCCGACACTTGATCCATATCCTAGCCATTTGCTATGATGCCCCCTTACCCATATCCAAGCAATTTGCTTTGATTACCTTTGACCCATATCTGGAAATATGCCACTTTGACCCTTGACCCATATCCCAGCCATTTGCTATGATGGCCCCTGACTCATATCTCGAAGTCTGCTATGATGATCCTTGACCCATATCTTACAACCTGCTCTAAGACCCTTGACCCATATCCCAGGAATTTGCTACAGTGACCTTTGACCCACATCTAGCAATCTGCTTTGATGACTCTTGACCCCTATCCTTCTTTGTCAGGTTTATTGACTAACCTTCTTTCCTGTTACCAAAATTAGGTGGGGTCGCCGGCCATCCATGGGTTTGTTTTTCCTCATTTCTGGACTTGCAAGTATCGTCACTGCCTTCCTACCTAAACAGACTGGTAAGAATAAATATATAATTGAATTTTGACTCTGTTGTTTTTTTAAACTGTGTGGTTCAGTCCTTAATCGACCTCTCGTTTTCTCATCGACAGATGCCGGGGCTGATTTGACTGTCGCGATCGTCGTCATGGCGATCCTTGCCAAACTCTGCATCACTTGTGCCTTCTCCATCAACTTGATATTTTGCTCCGAGATCTTCCCGACGCCAGTCAGGTGAGCGCCGTCCGGGTTCTGACAATAGAGGGCGACATTTCACGTGACTGATAATTGTCACTGAAATACGGCGTTTTTCAACTATTTGTCAGGGTTTTACCCTTAAAACACAATACATCTAAATATAGAAAATATCATTCAACGTGCATAGAAATTGTTTAATGTATTGTTGAATTTTTTTTTTTTTCAGAAATGCTACTCTATTTTTTTTCCATTTTATTATTTGAAACCTCCTCCCCCATTCAAAACATCCGTGCTCCGCCCCTGCTCTGCACCGCTTCTTAATGAGACGTGTGTATTTCTTATGCTGTTTTGTTGTTCACCCATTGTCTAATACAGGAGTATTGGTTTTGGGATCGGTGCAGTCATTGCCAACATCGGTACAGTCATCGCACCCTTTGTCTTATATTTGGTGAGAAAAAATCTTGTATTTTAGTTTTTGCTGGACTTAATCAAATGTAAGGGCCAACTTCCTGTTCCTAAAAGGATCTACTCTGTAGAGTTGGATGAATATGGAGGGCTTTTTTATAATAAGATTTTTTCATAATAATTTTTTACTTATTTTTTCTGACTGAAAAGCCTTTGTCAACTTTATTGGTATGGGAAATTTAGGTTAATCTAATTCTAATTTCGGATTTTTTTTTTAAACATGGACCTTTTGCAGCATATGTATTAGTCATCATGCAAATCTTCAAAATCAAAACATTACTTTATTTAACTTTTTCTGTCCTTGCTTTGTAAATGTGAAAACTGTTTTGAACAAGATAAGTAGCGGAAAATCGGTAGGTAGCGGAAAATCGTAGTGTTCTTGGAAGAGAGTCTGCCTCCTAAAATCGTGTTGAATTTGTGTAGATGATATTTGTCTAATGGAACTTTTGATAGTGCCTCGAATGGGATAATGAATACGATATTGGACTTCGGATGTAACTTTTTGTGTAAAAATGGAATGAAAATAGCAATTCAGTTTTTGTAGATTAGTAGCTTAAATTTGGGAGCCATAAGGGATGTTCATTACAGCAAAATGTTCGGTACAGTGTTATTCTACTGTTGATTTTTTCATTATTCATCCCAAAAATGTATTTTGTTGCATCCATTATTTCGTTTTCCCCCAGGGTGACTTTGCCTCCTTCCTCCCACTGACAATCTTCGGCGGCCTGAGCCTTGCCGCTTCCGTCCTCGTCCCCCGCCTTGCCCGAGACCAAGGACAAACCCCTGCCAGAAACTGTAGATGATGCCAAACACCTGGGAAGGAGGATGCAACCCAGAAAGACCAATCGACAAGATGAAAGAGGGAATAAAGACGATAAATGCCAGACAGACTTTGCGGAAGAGGAGGATGCATTGTAAAGGAGGCGTCAAATCACAAGTCCCTGATGTCCGTCGCAAGTCCGTCGCAAGCCATCAGAAGCCCATCACAAGTCATGCAGTCCCAAGTCAAGTCACAAGGTATGCAAATGAATTGTGACAAATGCATTCCTTTGTTTATTGTTGTGGCCAGACCTGTGACCAGACTGATAAGAGAATTGAATAAGAGAGATCTTGAATGAGAGAGATGGACTTGTGATGGACTTGTGATGGACTTGTGATAGACTTGTGACTGGATTTGTGATGGACTTGTGATGGACTTGTGACTGGAGTTGTGTTGACTTGTGATGCACTTGTGATGGAATTGTGATTCACTTGTGGTGGACTTGTGATGGATATGTGAACTTGTGACAGGAGTTGTGATGGACTTGTGATGACTTGTGATGGACTTGTGATAGGACTTTTGATGGACTTGTGATGGACTTGTGATGAAATTGTGACGGACTGGTGATGGACTTGTGATGGACTTATGATGGAATTGTGATGCACTTGTGATGGACTTTTGATGGACTTTTGATGGACTTGTCATGGACTTTTGATGGACTTGTGATGGACTTGTGATGGATTTGTGATGGACTAGTGATGGACTTGAGATGGACTTGTGATGGACTTGTGATGGACTTGTGAAGGACTTGTGACTGGATTTGTGATGGATTTGTGATGGACTTGTGATGGACTTGAGATAGACTCTAGTACAACATTGGCTATTCACCCATATTTGAGGTGGTTTTTGTTAATTAATGAACAATGAATGCACAATTGATCTTGTGTGTGAATCCTCCAAGTTTGCTGCAATGCGGAGGATCTACCGTGTGAAGTAGGACACATTTTGAGGTTTTTTATAATAAGGTATTACAGTTTTTTGCTTATATTTTGCTTATATTTTTGCTTATATCAACTTTATTTGTTTGGGAAATTAAGCTTATCATATTTCTAATTTCTGAAATTGTATCATAATAATTTCCAGTGCAAAATCTTCAAAATCAAAATTATACATTTTTTTTCACTTAGCGTTTTTCCTCTCTGTTTTTGTAAATGCGAAAACTGTTTTGAACAAGATAATACGAAGAGGTAATGCATTTGGGGGCATTAGTATTTTATAGCAAATATTGTTACGTTGACTTTTTTGAAGTTTTGTGTTCGAAGATGCTGAAAAAAACCCAAGAAAAACAATCATGTTCCTGTAGTCTGGTTCCCTGACCCCACTTAAGATGAGACAGAGCAATTTATAGACATCAGGGAATCGTAAGATCAGGGAACCTTTCTAGCTGGCTTGTACCCGTTAATAGGTGTGTAATCGACTGCAAACAAATGCAGACTAACAAAATATGGTAAATTGTGGGCACTATGTGGAAAAAGCCAGTTTTTTTCCAATGCTGGTCGGCCGACCAGCGTTGGAGATTGATATAAAATTCCACTTTTCTTGAAAATGATAGCACACCAGGTGCCATGATTTTACATGAGGCTTTATAGACTGTCATTCACTAACAGTCAAGTAAGCTTTTTCATAATAATTTGGTAGTTGTTTTTTTTAGGTTTGCAAATGTTGTATATTCCCTTTAAAGGCAAGTAAAATAGGATTACTGTTGAATTTTACATTAGAAAATGTATTTTTTTTTGCACTGTCTTGAAATAATCTCCTAATATATTAAAGGGACCATGAAGTGAACATTTCTTAGGAACATATTTTGGGCTAGTTTCTTATCCCCGTAAGTGTATGAAAACTAATTGACATCCCAGTTTGGTTAATGTTATTGGAAAGTGCACTTCTTTAAACATTTTAAAATGTCCATTCTTTTGTGGACAACTGAGGGCGCTGTTGCCGTGATGTCAATTCAGGGAGACGCCGTTTATATCTGGTCGTTTTCTGTTGAAATCGTGAACCCCAAAATGTGCTTATTGAAAGCATTTGTGAGAAAAGTTTGCTCATTGGCTTACTGCCATGTACTGACACAAGAACGAGTCAAAGTTACGGAATTTTAAACACAAATACCGTTTTAAAGTTATGTCAACAGATCACAAGAAGGTAAGTGTTCTTTCAGCCAAACGAAAACAAATCACGTAGGGATGTGTGTGAATTGATTTCGTTTTGCTGAAAGAACGCACACCTTTTTTGTGATCCGTGGACAGAACTTTAAAACGGTGGTTGTGTTTAAAATTCCGTAACTTCAAAAGTCCATGAGTGATTGAAATGATTCTTGTACTAAAAGAAAGCTTATGAATTGGGCTTTCATATACTAGATTTTGAAAGTGCTACATGCAGAACTTCAATAAGTCAATAGTCCCGAAATTTGGGTTTTGTTTTGTTTTGTTTGTTTTTTTATCTGGTCTGGCCGATGGACTAAGTAATTGTGGACAGAAGTCGGATCGAGGACGAGCTCGATTAGAAAACGTGTACAAAACCAATGGGGGCTGTTGAAAAAAAAGGATGAACAAAAGATCGATGGTTCGTGATGAACAACAGGATAACCTCGATTTACACCATCAACAAACCTGCTCGGACTACCATACGTTACCGGCGACATGAGTAGAAAATACCTTGTACATGTACCGCAGTCTGTATTGCAATCCTCGGCCCGCCATGGTCATCGTCTCGGGTGAGTGACCCTCTGTGCCGTTTGTACAAAGGTCCGTATAAATTATGAATTTCAGATCTGTGGTAACGCAACACCACTTATTGATTTCACGCACCGCGCCGTATACTTCAGGTGTCATCGATCCGTATGTTCAACCAGGCGCGGTTCTAC
Organism: Patiria miniata; assembly: GCF_015706575.1. Taxonomy (NCBI): domain Eukaryota; kingdom Metazoa; phylum Echinodermata; class Asteroidea; order Valvatida; family Asterinidae; genus Patiria; species Patiria miniata. The sequence continues at coordinate 1,861,946 of NW_024037056.1, read as the reverse complement.
GGGGGGGGGGTTTGGGGGCTAGGGGGGGCTTTAGCCCCCCCCAAAAATTTTGTCTAGCCCCCCAAAAACAAATCCATAAAAAAAGCACCAGCAAAATGTAAGAATTTGACGTACATGGGAACGGTCTCCCCCAAAATGAGAAGGGTGCATTTGTACACTTTTAGTTAATATAGTGTGCCCGATTGTAGGATTTTATCCGCGCTCCCCATTCGCTCGTACCCCCCCCCCTGCAAACAGGGCGCTGGGAAGGGCAGATGAGCTTCACAGATTCTTGCGAAGGACCCTTCACAGAACCCTTCGTGAATTCCAAACGGAGCCTGAGCAACTGGCGGGACTTGAAAATTTACAAAACAGATAAGTTTTACAGATTTTCCTACATTATTATGCTTTTCAACCAAAAAAAGGGCGCTGCATTTATGTTTGAGAATAAAAGAGTGACGAATGACTCCGTCTTAACGGCCGTTTAAAACCTTGCAGGGTCGTGGCCGTGACGCCTTGCCGGTCACAGGTCACGCAAAATCTATCCAATCAGAGCGTTGATTCGTCAGCCCTTCCCAGCGTCCTGTTTGCAGGGAGGGGGGTACTAGCGAACGCTCCCCATAGAAAATATGACACGAGCCTCCCCCCCCCCCCCCCCCCCCCCCCCCCCCCCCCCCCCCCCCCCCCACGTATTGATTTTCAGAGGCCTAAGTGTCCGGAGAAAATAACCTGTCTACATTTCAGCCCGCTTCCCTGAAAAAAATTCTGGATTCACCTTGCTAGCCCCCCCAAAATATGGGCTCTAGAACCGCGCCTGTGTTCAACTGGACGTTCTTCAAGATTTATTTACTAGATACTCTTATAAACATGGCAGGACCGCAGTTAGACGATGCCCTTGAGTTCATCGGCAAATACGGCCGATATCAGATCGTCACCAGCGTCATCGTCACCATCCTCGGAGCGTGGTTTCCGGCTTGGCACATGATGGGGCTGATTTTCATGGCGGACAAACCCGAGTCCTACGAATGCGTGCGATGGAGCGCGGCCACGGAGGAGCAGCGTTGGATGCAGGGGGGATAAACGCAGCATCGCTTGGCGGTGCTGATCAGGAAAACACGGTGACTCATGATTTCAGTAATCAAACATTGCCAGACGCTTCGAATTTGGAATGCACGGCAGAGGACACCGAATCTGCATCAATGGGCTCTCTCTGCACAGAGTGGGAGTATTACGCAGTGTATAACGAATCCACCATTGTTACCGATGTGAGTATAGGCGAGGTGTCTATTTTACTACATGTAGGCCCTATTTACCCATTGTTGTTAATAACAGTCTGGAGACATTGGCTGGTGAAAACTGAGGACCTTGTCTTTGTCCCATAAACAGTTTGTAGAATTTTATTGGCTTAAAGAGTGAGTAACGTTGGCCTGATCTTGTTTTGTGTGCTTCCCTGCTCTCAAGGTTCTATGGTCTGAGGAAGGCCTGCAGTTGCCATGACCGTCACTAAAGCGGTGGAACCTGGGGGAGGGTTGTAACATTCCCCGAAAAGAAAAGCATAGAAAAGGGGGACCCTTATTGACGAATCAGGTTTGCCCCCCCCCCCTCGAATTTCCAACTTTGCCCCCATTCTTTTTCAAAACTTCCGCCGTCGCTGTTGTGTACAAAGTCTAAGAAGAGTCTATATATAGTTCATCTTCAAAGTATTTCCTAGCAACATTGGAAATGTTTCTCAGTCCCCAGTCCCCAAGACATTTTTTTACAATGCCTTTATCATTGAGATACTATGATGACAAAAAATGGCGCCAGGATGCAGCATTCTGTTCTTTAAACCATGGACAAATAACACACAATGAAGCTGCACGTGTCTGTATAAGCCGGGGTATATGTGAATCAAAGAAAATAAGGCGTAAGTAATAATAACAGAAATCGATCAGGCAGTTTATTTAAGCAAAAAACCCAATCATGCGAGGTTACGTTTTGAGATATATCGTCACATAATATAACTTGCATCTTCAAAATCGTTGAATATAACTCTTACATTTCTTTTCTTTTTTTTGACAAATTTCGCCGGGTTCACTTTCATTATAATACACACTTTATTTTCCTTTACAGTGGTGTAAATTTACTACGTGTGTAATATGTTCTACTTTTGATCTCAAATAACTCTGTTTATGAATGGAATTAAACCAAAATCTAAGATCATGTAAACAAGGCATGACAAATTTTATGGAGCGCGTTTCATCAGCTTTGTGCAAGAGGGTGAGATTTAAACGCCCTACGAACAAAATGTTCACTGTCTCAGAATGTCGATACAGCGCTGGAGACGGTGGCGGAAGGCACGCGCTGCGGCCGAAAAGCTTCTGAAGGAATGCAGGACCACCCCTGATGTCATTAAGCCAAACGATCGAGGAGGTGTGTAATGACATCAGGGGTGATCCTGCATTTCTTCAGAAGCTTTCGGCCACAGCACGCGCCTTCTTCCGCCACCGTCTCCAGCGCTGTATCGACATTGGAGGACGCCAAGTCGAAAGTGGCAGATAGGCTGAAAGTGAGTATTTTTTCCCGTAATATATGGCGTTTAAATCTCACCCTCGTGCACAAAGCTGATGAAAGTCGCTCCATAAAATTTGTCATGCCTTGTTTACGTCTGAAATTTTGGTTTAATATCATTGGTAAACCACATAGTTATTTAGGATCAAATGTAGGACTTTTTTTTTTGGAGGGGGGGGGGAGCACGTAGTAGGATCCAAATTGCAGGGAGTGCTTCGGCCGTGGTATGCACCATTTTGTTGTCCGGGGCAAAAGCTGTGAAACTCCCATTTTTGTGAGTTTCTTAACTTTTCCGAGGGCGCACTTTCACATGAACACTTACGCAATTCTAATAACAATAAATCATTATCATAATTACAAATAAGTATTTTTCTTTTGCAGTTTGATCTTGTCTGTGACCGTACAATACTGGCCGAAACCGCGCAGTCTATCTTCCTAGTCGGCATGCTCGTGGGTTCGGTAGTGTTCGGCTACCTTTCGGATGTGTTCGGCAGAAAGGTCATCCTGCTCGGCACTTGCCTGGCTAACGGTGTGTTCGGCATTGTGGTGGCGTTTCTGTGGAGCTACACAAGTGTTGTGATACTCTGGTTTCTGATCGGAATGTTTGCACAGGTATATATGATTAAAAGAAATTATAAGTTACCGCTGTCATAAGCAGATTATCCTTAAAGCGTTCATGCGATGAGTTTTTCTTAATAACATATTTTGTGCAACTTTCTACTCCTCTTTAAATGTGTATGAAAATTATTTGACATCCATTTTTGGTGATTTTTATTGAAAAGTGCACTTTAAGCATTTAAAAGTTTCAATGTTTCTTCAGGCAACTGAGGGCGCTGTTGCTGTGATATCATTTCAGGAAGACACCGTTCAGTTATGGGGGTTTCCGTTCGAATATTGTGAACCCAACATTTGCTCATTGAAAACATTTGTGAGAAAGGTTTGCTCCTTGGCTTTAATAAGTAGGCCCTATGTGCTTCGCCGGTATTAAACACTGTATTTAAGACCGGTTTGGAATCTGGACGCTGATAATTCGGCGAGGGTCATTACTGGCGTCCATTCCCTTAGCAATATGTCATGGGATTTAGCGTTTGATCAAAGTATTTGATCCGAATAAATCAAGTTTTTTTCTACCCCCCCCCTCCCCCATCCATTGGATTTAGGGCTACAACCAGGTCCAATTCGTCATGATAATGGAGTTGTTCCCAACGAACTCTCGAACCTTGGCAGGAAGCCTGAACTCAATGTTTTGGGGCTTGGGTGTGGTGGCGCTCACACCAATTGCTTACGCCCTACGCAACTGGCGACACATGCAGCTGGCCATATCCGCACCGTGTTTGCTGGCGATACCTCTGTGGCCGTAAGTAACTCCCTTGATACTCGATTCAAAAATAAATATGGCAAAAATGCCCAACCTCGTTCCCATGGTGTGGAGCGGTACGTTCCCACCACCACCTGCTCTCTGGTTGAAAATAAGGTAACCCCTGGGGACGAGGTTGCAGTGCGCCTTTTTACGAATGGACCTTTTTACTAATAAATTCATAATTATGCTCGCATGCGCATAAATGGGCCTGGCAGCAAGAAGCGAAAGCGGTCCATTGAAAATGCACAGGGGTCCAAATATTCGGGTCATTCAATTTCTCCAGGATTTATCGTTTTTGTTATTTACAAAAGCCCCTTAAATCGCCCGTTAGGCATTACTTTCTGGCCTAAGTGGGTTTTGGGGGGCACAAATAAAAACTTGGAAATTTGCTTTCGTCCCGTGCACACGAGGGCGAAGCCAGGAGGGCTCCTTTCCGCACCAATGGACAAAAATAACCGTGTGTTTCGGGGTAAATTTCGGGCCGGATCGCGGTGCTGAATCGCTCCTGGTTTCACCGTGGCTGAATCACGGGCTGATTCAGCCACGGTGAAGCCGGTGCGAATCATCAGCATCGCGATCCGGCCCGAAATTTGGTGGACGGGTGTACCCCGAAGCACACGGTTATTTGTTTTTCACTCGGCTTTAATGGAATGGAACTTTCCGTCTGTCACCTCATGAAATTATTCTTACCATTGCACTCATAAACATTCACTATTTGTTAACTATTCTTCATTTTTGCAATATTGACCTTCCATAGTTTGCCAACCCGCAAAAGTTATCCGTCATAAATACGTATTAATGTCCCAGCTCACGCAATTTGACATGTTATTAATAATAGTCAGCTTACTGCGCGATGATAATATGCATAGATTAAAAACATATGGTGAAATATTTGGGCTGATATAAAAATGCAGACGTATTCCGAGTTTAAAATAACAATGTAATAATGATGGATTTTGAACAGGATTTTGGACGAATCTGCGCGGTGGTTACTATCCAAAGGCCGCATCGAAGACGCCCAAAAGATCCTCCACAAGATGGCGCGTTGGAACGGTGTAGCGCCCCCTTCCGGCGGGTTCCTCATTAAAGAGACAACTATTGATCCGCCAAGTTCCGAGCTGAGTAATTCGCTTGACCCAGTGTTACCTACGCCAAGTGAAAAGGAGTGCACGTTCCTTGATGTCTTGAGAACTCGTAGGGTCCTGTTGAACTTGTGCATCATCTATTTCGCATGGTAGGTATACCAATAAAGGGCGATCAACGTTTTTTTGGCGATAAACATGGCCGCCATCACGCGTGTATTTTGAGTGAGATTCCACCGGATATAGCCTACAACACTTTTGGACACAGCAAAATCTAAACATAACGAAGCCGAAGTCGCCATGTTATTTGGCTTTATTTTTTTGTAAATATTGTGTCATAGAAAACTGACAAACATTATACAGAGTTTGTGTGCTTGGCAATTTCCTCTTCTGTTTCAACTTCAAATTTGGAATCCTGGAAAAGCCATTGAAAACTCCTGAGCTGGGAGAGCATTGACCTAAAATATCTGCTTCATTAGAAGCATTACTTTGCTCTTCAGTGTATACGATATATTGAATAATCATTCAACATTTAAAAATTTAAATTTGGGGTGGGTGGGTCAAAACGATTTCGAAAAATGTTTTAAACATGGACTATTCTGAATGAATGGCCCCCTTACACTGTGTTACTATGGGCTCCGTGCACAAGTACCCCTTCAACGGCCAGAAAAGGAGAGTTGGGGAGACCTAGACTGGTTCCCGGTCCATCCACTGCGTATTTCGAATGATCCAAAGTCGTTGGAGGCAGGGATTAGTTTGGGAGTCAATCGCAAGTTTAATTCGTCTTAGCTTTGCGCACATTCAGGATAAATAAGTCGAGCGTACTTTGCGTGCGAACCAGTACAGTACGCACACGAGCAGTCCAAGGGGCCGGAGCTCTCAAAAGTGGTGAAATCGCGCCCTCTTTTCTTAGCGCTCGGAGCCCATAACCTTCAACTAAGCTTTTTATGTAGAAACGTTTCTTTTATTAAAAGTATTCATTAAAATGAATAATGTTTTGAGTGAGAGATGGACATTTTTTTTTGGCAGGTTTGTTTCTTTAGGACCTACTATGGCGCATCGCTCAATAGCTCCAATCTAGCCGGCAACAAATACACAAACTTCTTGTTTCTCGGTTTGGCAGAAGTGCCTGGATACATCATCATCCACTTCACAATGACGTGGTAGGTTCACCATACTCATTTGGCTTTTTATGTCAAATTGAGATTCTGTACCATAATGACATGTTTAATATAAGTTACTGATGAACGTGACGAACAACTTCATCCTTCGCTGAAATGTTGTTAAATTCAGGTCATTGACCTTTGACCTTTTGTGCCATTCAGGTGGGGGCGCCGTCCATCTTTATGTCTCTTCTTTTTAGTTTCCGGAGCTGCGAGTATAGTCACAGCATTTCTGCCGGAACAGACAGGTCAGTGAACTATTTGCAAACGAATTTCCTTTTTTTTATAATTTAAAGCCAGGGATTTTTCAGGGGGCGCTGAGCCTCCAAGGACCGACACTCTATTTACCTTTTTTCCATGTTTTTCCTAGACAGATGTTGAAGTACTGAATTCTCATGACGATTTTAATTAGTCCCACCGCTCATTTTATTGACCGTTAATCTATAGTAGTGAGGTTTTGCATCCACGTGACCTTATCACGTGAAAGGTGACAGATCCGCCATTTTGGACGGCTAGTGCGGCACTCGATCGATTGATCGTACAGTACTTGTACATTGCGTTATGTTTAATTGCATTGATCATCTTTGGATGGAGTTTTCTCCAAAAATTCAATTCGTTGGTTCACCCCAAACAAAATTGAACAGAAGATGAAAGATGATGGAATAGGCTTTAATTTGATGTGTGTCTCAAAAACTCTGAAACACTGTGGAGAGTTGTGAGTATTTTTCCTGAATTTCGGAAGTGGTCGTTTTCATCACTGAGGTCCATGGCAGTTTATAACTAGTCTGCAAGCGTAGGCCGCCAATATGGCTGGCGTGTGGGTGACCACTGGCCTATGACGTCACGTGAAATTCCTCAATTATTGTTGAAGGCATACTTTCTGTGCTCTTCAACGTCGAGTATTTTCCTAACTTTCATCTTGTTTTCATGATTTTTTTTAATGGAAAAAATAAAAACTGGCCCTCCGCAAAAAAGCAGAATGGTTCCCAGTACCTATATATTATCGATCCTGAAATGGAGGCGGAAACCAGTCGAGAACTGTACTGTTCCGCCAATAATTCGAGAATATTGTTATTATGCCATAACTATAACATTGAGTAGATTTGTTCGTTTGATGCCTCATTCTAAAAGTATTTGCTTTGCTTTTAGAAAAAAGCAGAGTTGTATTTTTTTATGGCGAAAGTAACAAATGACTCTTTAGGGTTTTTAATTTTTTTTCTGTTAGCGGACGGCACCGATTTGACCATCGTAATCACTGTCGTCGCCATGTTGGTCAAACTCTGCATCGTCTGCGCATATGCCATCAATTTAATTTGCTGCACGGAGATTTTGCCCACGTCTGTAAGGTAATGTCAGCCGCCCGTTTATTTTGCCAGAACTGCAAATATATTATGGTCTCCATATTTCTAATCGGATAATTTTGAGCCGCTTGTGTTAGAAAAATACCCCGGCCTTTGATTATGTGGGCCAACCTCGTTCCCAGGGCTTACCTTATTTTCAACCTCGTTTCCAATAGTACCAGGTAGTTGTAGGTGCGCACTGCTCGACACCATGGGAACGAGGTTGAATGTGGGCATGTTCAAAATGACACACTCGATAGAAAAGGACCGTTGTGTATGCTGCCACCAAGTGTTTCAGTTTTCTCCCATGACCAGAATGTCATCACTGTGAACCCTATACAACTGATACAGGAATCATGAACGAAATTATCCGGTGAATCAATTCCAGAATCTCAGTGGAATCAAAATCGAAGAGAATACAGGGTGAGTAAAAAAAAAAACGAAACCCAAATGTCGGGACCATTGTTTTAGTGAAGTTCTGCATGCATCACTCTCAAAATCTAGGATATGAAAGCCCAATTCATAAGCTTTCTTTTAGTACAAGAATCATTCAAATCACTCATTTACCTTTCAAGTTCCGGAGTTTTAAACACAACCATAGTTTTAAAGCTCTGTCCACGTATCACAAAAAGGTGTGCGTTCTTTCAGCAAAACGAAAACAATTCACACACATCCTTATGTGATTCGTTTTCGTTTGCTGAAAGAACACTGACCTTTTTTTGTGATCCGTGGACGGAACCTTAAAACAATGGTTGTGTTTAAAACTCCGTAACTTGAAAAGTACATAAGTGATTTGAAGTATTCTTGTACTAAAAGAAAGCTTATGAATTTGGCTTTCATATCCTAGATTTTGAAAGTGCTACATGCAGAACTTCACTAAAACAATGGTCCTGACAATTTGGTTTCGGGTTTTTTTACTCACCCTGTATAATAACAGAAGTTGGGCATACAGTCTAGTTCTCGGTGGAGAATTTCAGTTCTGGAAATGTTTGGAGCAAATTATTAACGTCGATAGAATTCATGAACTAGACAAAGTCCTATGTGTTTAATGTCTTCCATGTGGTGTGGTTTGCGCAGTGCATTTTGTGAAGTTTTCCAATTTGTCGTTTATGGTTTTGCAGGAATATAGGTTTTGGTGTAGGTGCTGTGTGTGGAAGTGTGGGCTTGATAACGGCTCCCTTCGTGATATATTTGGTGAGTTTGGAAATAAGCCTTTTTACATGCGCATTACATTTTAGTCCGAGTATCACATGTTGTCCAACAGAAATCGGAGAGACGCCAGAAATCGGAGTCGCCTTTGGAAATTGTGACGCCATTTCGATCAGAATGTGGACTAAGCTGTTGATTGGTCAAGTTGGCTGACATGTTTTTGTTATACAACAACGGGTTACGGCCGGAAGACCCAATAGAAGGCGCCCGCGGAATGGTCAAAATCTCGAGGTCAAGACGCAGTCTTGTTTTGCATAATAAATCACCGAATCTGCTCGCATCAACGGTCCATAGACCATAGACTAACTGCATCTTAGATAATGAACAAACCTATTTGCAGAGAACCAGTCAAACGTTAATTTTTTCTTAAGGTTTTTCTTGGCAAAAAGTAACTGATCATCAATTCATCTCTAAAATTAATGCACAAAATAAACGAAATATAGTTCGAAAATAAAATGTTAACTTTTGAAAAAAGAAGAAGCAATTAACTTAATTTCTTTTCAAGGTAACCAGTCATCAGACCCAGAGGAACGAATTTGATTGGTCAGTGTTGGAGGCGTGAGCTTGAAATGTTGATTCTGATAGGCCAATATTGGCAGAGTTGTCATGAAACAGACATCTGTAACGCTGAGTTACCTACTTATAGTAAGGGATATAGTAGTATAGACATTGTTGAACCTCAGGAAGATCTTAAGATCTGAACAATAATAGGGTTAATAATCTCGATCTATTCCAAATTTCTTCCTGTTTTCTCTCTTTCGAAGGATGATTTTGCGTCTTTCCTTCCGCTGACTCTTTTCGGAGGGTTGTGCATCCTGGCGGCCATCTTGGTTCCGATTCTTCCCGAAACCGGAAACAAGCCGCTTCCAGAGTCGCTGGAAGATGCAAGAAATATCGGAAAGAAAGTACAGAAAACTCCGGAACCGAATACAGCGGTATGCACACCCACAACCGATGCGAAGATCGAAGATGGTTCCAAAGTCGACGCACTTTAATCGATTCTTTTTACGCGAATCGAATCTCTTTGAAATAAAATTATTCGGATATATATTTTTTTAAACCGAATAAAGCAATAGTATATAGAGCAGGTGTGATGTCGATGCTGAAGATGCATTATCGATATTGGGAAATGTATCTGACGATCAGTAATTTGATCGATATTATATTTTGTCATTTAGCAATCAGTATTACCTTTTACTGACGTATATTTATTATCACTGTATACTAAATGTTGACCGAGAGCTTCCAAGGAAAGCAGGGGAAAAAAACAACTACCCGGGTAGAATTCGAACTCCCGACCTCCTGCTTAGAAGTGCAGATGTTTTACCACTCGACCACCGAGCTTGAAGGGTTCGGATGTCTTCAGAACACTTTTCTCCAAACAGTTTAGAAATGTGTCTGGATGCAAGAGGAGTTTTAGTCACTATTCAAAGACCAACATTTTTAAAGCTTTAGGCAACAATCATGAATTTGTTGAGAGAAAAATACTTACATATTTTTAATGATTTCATCCCAAATTCTCGACGCATTTTTTCTTTGAAACAGCACATTTGTCCAGAAGTCGAGTTGGAATGTGTTGTAGGGCCCTTTAGGCACCTTCTCTTCAACTTTCAAGCAATTTCATTCACCCAAAAATTGAAGAAAAAAAATGCAAGGGGTTAGCATTCCATTTTTGATCAAAATTGGCCAAAATAAATGTCTCCAAACAATTCAGAAATGTATCCGGATGTAAGAGGAGCCGCAATTAATATTAAAAGACCTGAATTATGAAGATTTGGGCAGAAATCATCAAGTTTGTCAGAATTTTAATTATTTTTGACAAGTTTTCCCAAAAGTTTCGACACTTTTTTTCCCTTTAAAACAACACCTCTGCATGTCCAAAAGTCGAGTTGGAATGTGTTCTAGCACCCTCCCTCCAAGTATCCAGCAATTTACTTTTTCGGCCAAAATTGTAAAAAATTCATGTTGTTTGCCTAAGTAGGGGTGTTAATAAAAAACATTATGAACATGATTGTTGACAGTTGTTGAAACAAGTATTCTGTATCATTTTCTTTGTTGTTCCAAACAGTCAGAACGCACAATAAATTGCTTTTTTTTGGACGAAACAGGTTTTAGGGTCATTGTGTTTAAATGGTGATATTCTTTGTACGGATTGAGCAATTGCGGTTTTTTTTTCATCTAAAAGTAGTTCATGAAATTGGCTTTCCATTCATTATTATTTTGGTGCTACATATTTTTTAAATAAGAAATATAGATATATATATGAATAATATATAAAGTTTCATTTTTCGGCCAAATTTTTCGGCCAAAATTGAAAAAAAATGTAAGGGGTTAGCCTTAAATTTTTGATCAAAAAAATTGGCAAAACAATTATTTTTCTCAAACCAATCCAAAAATTACGTAGATTTGGGACATAGCGTGTTCGAATTCTTGGACTTGCCCACTGACTAGATCGGCAAGTAATGTTAAGTATTCAAAAGTTTGGGGGTTTTTTTTGGGGGGGGGGGATCTGATTTTATATTTCCAGAAATAAAGATTCGTATGTAGGTCGAAAACGGCACAAGTTGTCATCGATAAAGTTTAGATAACCGATAGAAAGGCTGGCTTACTCAGGATTTGTTTTTGTTGGGGGGGGGGCAAAATGGTTCATTTTCTGAAAATGACGCCTATTATTTACTAAACAAATTGTAAAAAAAAAAATTGGATGATGTAACAAATGGCAAAAGTCGCTGTGGGTGTTTAAACGTGGGGGAAAGACATTTCAATGTCTCCCTAATGTAACACAAATGTACATGTACCAAAATTCTTGGAGTAGGATAAGGTAAAATGGGAGTTTAGCGGTCATGAAAGGTTGGAAATGTTTGTACACAATCGTATGGGAATGTCTCCCTAAGGTAAAGCATTCTGAAATAATAATTCCCGCCATAATCATCGCCTCTTGCGCGATTGGTTGATTCCGTGAGCATGCGTACTACGTGTGGGCAACACTTTGATTTCATGCACCGGACGCGTCCGCGCCGTATGTTCACGTACCTGGATATGTAGTGCATTCTTCAAGATACGCTTATAAACATGGCAGGAAAGAAGTTAGACGATGCCCTGGAGTACATCGGCAAATACGGCCGATATCAGATCGCCACCAGCGTCATCGTCACCATCCTCGGGACGTGGTTTCCGGCCTGGCACACGATGGGGCTGATTTTCATGGCGGACAAACCCGAGTCCTACGAGTGCGTGCGATGGAGCGGCGGCCACGGAGGAGCAGCGTTGGATGCAGGGGGGACAGTGAACGCAGCGTTGCACGGCGGTGCTGATCAGGAAAACGCGGTGAATCATGATTCCAATCGAACATCGCCAGACGCTTCCGATTCAGAATGCACGGGAGAGAACCCCGGATCTTCGTCAGGCTCTCTCTGCACAGAGTGGGAGTATTGTGCACTGTATAACGAATCCACCATTGTTACGGACGTGAGTAGGCTAGGTTCATATTTCATTATTTAACCATGTGTTGTTAACGTTCTGGATGGTTCAACATGCACTATTGCACTATTGCCTAGTACTAGTAGTAGGGCCATATTTTTTTTCAATGCCATATTTTTTTTCAATGTCATTGGGAGGCAAACTAATTCCATTGAATCAAGTTACAATAGACACCCCCGCCGACGGCCCATCAAAATTTTAACCGTGGCGAGAGAACACGCAAAGCTGCATCTGGTTTGTATAAAGCATTGGGATATGCAGGGTTCGACTTTTAAACGGTATCCCCCTAGCCAAATGGTATAGTCAAAACAGCGGCGGGCTAGTCAAACTTTTCCTTAACTTCCTTAAGTAGCCCAGCTGGAGAGTCAATTATTATTGGGATACGGTAAAGATGAAAGGGCAGGAAGAAATACATCATTACATTCAGAAAGCAAACCTCTATCAATTTCTGTCTAATTTTATAGTTGTTTAGGGTTAGGCCAAATTATTAGATCTGTTTATTAAATACACAGACAAGATTGCCTCAGGATAAACATTTTACAAGTATGCATAGGGTCTATTGTTGTTTATTAAACACTCTATAAAAAGAAATCAACAAACAATCTTGCATGCACAGAAGTCAAGTAAACAAAACTGTGAAACGTGTTTTTATTGGGTTTTTTTAAGGGGGTATGGTACACTGGCACATGAACAATTACGCAATTCTAATAATTAATCATTATCATTATTTAAATGTATGTGTTTTTGCAGTTCGATCTTGTCTGCGACCGTAAAATACTGGCCGAGACCGCGCAGTCTATCTTCCTAGCCGGCATGCTCGTGGGTGCGGTAGTGTTCGGCCACCTTTCGGACGTGTTCGGCAGGAAGATCATCCTGCTCGGCACCTGCGTCGCTCATGGTGTGTTCGGCATTGTGGTGGCGTTTCTGTGGACCTACACAAGTGTTGTGATACTCTGGTTTCTGATCGGAATGTTTGCACAGGTATCATGCAATAAAAACCAGTAATTTATAATTATTCTTGCCAAAAAAATTATCCCATATAAAGTTACATGATTTATTTTCTTAAAGGCACGTAGGAACATTGGCAATACTTACCCGGAAACATGCCTGCCTATTTAATGAGAAAAACCTTGTTCAAAGTGAAGATAGGGCTTTTACCCTGTGAAATTATCGAAAGAAAACAATCCCTGAAATTGGTTTTATACCAAGGTTTCAAAATAATCCGTCAGTCGGGGAGTCAGTCGGGGAGTCAGTCAGTCGGGGGGGGGGGGGGGGGGGTCAGGGGAGTCAGTCAATCAGTCAGCTCAGCCAGCTCAGTCAGGGGAATCAGCTCAGTCAGCTCAGTCAGTCAGTCAATCAGTCAGCTCAGTCAGCTCAGTCAGTCAGCTCAGCCAGCTCAGTCAGCTCAGCCATCTCAGCCATCTCAGCCAGCTCAGCCAGCTCAGTAAGCTCAGTCAGTCAGTCAATCAGCCAGCTCAGTAAGCTCAGTCAGTCAGTCAATCAGTCAGCTCAGCCAGCTCAGTCAGCTCAGCCAGCTCAGTCAGTCAATCAGTCTGTCAGTCAATCAGTCAGCTCAGTCAGCTCAGCCAACCCCATCAGCTCCATCGGCCTTAGTCAGCTCAGTCATCCCAGTCAGTCAATCATACCAGTCAGTCAATCAGTCAGCTCAGTCGGCTCAGTCAGTCAGCTCAGTCGGCTCAGTCAACCCAGTCAGCTCAGTCGACTCAGTCAGTCAGCTCAGTCAACTCAGCTCAGTCAGCTCAGTCAGCTCAGTCGATCGGCTCCGTCAGTCACTCAGCTCAGTCAGTCAGTCAGCTCAGTCGGCTCAGTCAGCTCAGTCGGCTCAGTCAACTCAGCCAGCTCAGTCAACTCAGTCAGCTCAGTCAACTCAGCCAGCTCAGTCAGCTCGGTCAGTTCGGTCAGCTCAGTCGGCTCAGTCGGCTCAGTCAGTCACTCAGCTCAGTCAGCTCAGTCAACTCATGTCGGTCAGTCAACAAAACACTGGCTTTAAGTCCAGCGACAATTCAACATTAAGTTACACTCATTTGCTAACTTCAGTTCATTCATTTTGATTCTATACAGGGATACAACCAGGTCCAATTCGTCATGATAATGGAGCTGTTTCCATCGAACTGTCGAACCTTGGCAGGAAGCCTGAACTCAATGTTTTGGGGCTTCGGTATAGTGACGCTCACACCAATTGCTTACGCCCTGCGCAACTGGCGACACATGCAGCTGGCCATATCCGCACCGTGTTTGCTAGCGATACCTCTGTGGCCGTAAGTAGGCTAACTCCCTTGATAATCGAGTCTAAATAATTATGACCAATATGCCGAACCTCGTTTCCATGGTATAGTGCAGCACGTTCCCACCACCACCTGCTCTCTGGTTGAAAATAAGGTAACCCCTGGGAACGAGGTTGCACCATGCAATCTTATTCCTGAACGTTCGAGGGTGCTACATAATGACATTCGGTTCGTAAGTGTGACGTCAGCTCAACTTAAACCACGCCCACTTCACACGGCGCAGCATGGAACCAATGGAACCGCGGAAGTACACCTAGGCCAAAAAAAGTCTCCGGTTTCTGGTATGCGCGCGCGTCGCCGTAGCCATGCGCGTCGGCAAAATGAAAACGTTTTTTTTTCAATGAAAGATGATGTCTCAAAACCGCCAAACTCACTGGTTTGACTGGAATCCTGCCGCTGCACAATTTTAACGTGTTTTTGGATGGGGTTATGATCGAGAATAAGCTTTATGTGGCCTCTTTGCACTAAGTTTAGTCGGGCACCATTTGCAGTCATCAGCCGACATTTGAGGCAAAACAAATCAGGCAAAAAAAAAAAAAAGCCGCGTCGCCGCACCACTTTTTGGGCAAGCTCCATACCAGAAACCGGAGACTTTTTTGGGGGGCCTTAGAGACACACTCTTGGAAAAAAATGGTCCGGTTAACTTATTCTTTATGCTTGGACTTGCGGTTTTGCCTAAGTCAACTGAGCGTGATCGGCTGACTGATAAGGCTTACGCACAAAACCCTCGGCCAGTGAGGAGTTGCATAGAAAGCTGGCCGAACCACTTTTTGCGAAAGTGTGCCGGTATGTAGTACTTTATCAAGTGGCGTGTGTAGCCAATTGGCGCTAGTAGTCAGTGGTGCGTGCGCGTGTGTATGACGCAGTCACTTACGAAGTCATCATTTATAATCGGCTTAATCTGAGCCGTGAGCCGGTAGAATATAGATTACAAAATATACCAGGACAGATTTGGGCTATTATGATAAATATGCAGACTTTTGGTTTTTATGTTTTTTTATGTTTTTTATTATTATTTTTTTTAAAGTTTATTGTAATATTTCAGTAATTATTATCCATTTTGAACAGGATTTTGGACGAATCTGCGCGGTGGTTACTATCCAAAGGCCGCACCGATGACGCCCAAAAGATCCTTCGCAAGATGGCGCGTTGGAATGGTGTAGCGCCCCCTTCCGGCGGGTTCCTCATTAAAGAGAACCCCATTGATCCGCCAAGCTACGAATTGAGTAAAAATTTGCTTGATCCAGTGTTTCCTACGCTAAGCCAAAAGAAGTGCACCCTCCTTGATGTCTTGAGAACTCGTAGGGTCCTGCTGAACATATGCATCGTATATTTTGCATGGTAGGTAACTAAGCACCGCTAAAAAGATAGTTCACACTCATCAAAATGTAGATAACAAAATTCCCCAAAGGTCTATACAAAATGACGTCATCCTAAGACGATCAGATTAATAATTATGACCCCTCCAATGAGTGTGGACTTTTTTGTTTTGCGCTATTTAATATAAAGGGCCTTGTCACATGAGACAACTTGTACCGGGCAAAATTTAAGTTGCAATATTTGAGGAATTTCCTTAAACTGTTGATAAAAAAGTAGGCTTATACTTTGTTTTCAGTGAAGGTGCCTTTCATAGCTGGCCGTGCATTCGGTTGTCTCCAAGTTGCCTGCAAACATTGCCTCGTGTGACCAAGCCCTGACAGTTTTGCACGAGGACGCAGATTAAATCATAAGTCGTTGTAACAGTCACAGACAGTTGCCGATTTGAAACCTTGGTATAATGTCTGATTATTGTGATGCCGTTTTTGTCAATATCAGGCGTGAGATTTTTCAGACTTTTGTCAAAAATCAGACTTTTTTTAATCGGAGAGATAGATTTTATTTAGTAGTATAGAAAGAAATGCATTTTTAAGACATTTCTGACTTTTTCTCAATTGACAATCTCATCCCTGAATATGCCTAGTGTGACTAGTGAAGGGAAATTCGATCCAACAACCTTCAATTTATTCAGAACCCTTTAAAAAAATCATCATTTTCATCAACAAGATGGAAAATAAACATTTCTTTTGCAGGTACGTTTCTGCAGTGACCTACTACGGTGCATCGCTCAATAGCTCCAATCTAGCCGGCAACAAATACACAAACTTCCTGTTTCTCGGTTTGGCGGAAATCCCCGGTTATGCCATCATCCACTTCACAATGACGTGGTAGGTTCACCATACTCATTTTTGTTGAGAATAAGTCCCATTGGGTCATGTTAAATTCATGACGAGCATGATTTTAACGAGCGCGGTTTGGACGAGATCACGATTAAAAGGAGCACATTTCGTCGACGTATTTAATTTGAACATGTCGAACGATCAATTTTAATCCGACGCTCAAATGTTGTTGAACTTGGGCCGATTCGGAAGCGTTAGGAATGGTTGAATGTCACAATAATTTTGTTTAGGCCCTATGTATCTAAAGAAATTAGAAGAAAGTTAGCATGGGCTAATACATCGACCACAAATGAGAAGAGATGTTGCGACGCTCGCCTGAAAGTTGTGCACATGTACGCGAAGTTTAATCGCTATTCAATTATCCGGGACGCGGATGTCAACAATGACTTTTTTGGTCGTAGCGGATTATTTCAGAAAATCATAGTTGCAGGAAAATGTTGTCATACTCAAGCCATTATGACGCTATTATGATTTCCCTTTATGTCATATACCTTTATGTCATTTTTTTATTGCGTCATTTACATTGATGTATTTGATCGTGAAATGTTTGTGTCATGAACCTATATGCGTCACTGATCTTGACCTCTATCTCGTTGACCATTGTGTCATTGACCTTTGTGTCATTGATTTGACCTTTGTGTCATTTGCCTCTTTGTCATTGCTTTTGAATTTTATGTCGTTTGACCATTGTGTCGTTGACTATGTGCTGTTGACCTTCGTGTCATTGATCGTTACCTTTGTGTCATTCATTTTGCGTCATTGACCTTTATGTCATTGACATTTCTGTCATTGACCTCTTTCCATTTCTCATTTTCTGTCATTGACCTTTGACCTTTGTGCCATTCAGGTGGGGGCGCCGTCCATCTTTATGTCTCTTCTTTTTAGTTTCCGGAGCGGCGAGTATAGTCACAGCATTTCTGCCGGAACAGACAGGTCAGTGAAATATTTGCAAACGAAATTCCTTTATAGTAAGGCCTGGGATATTTTCAGGGGGCGCTGAGCCTCCGACGGGACCATTTTTTTTACACCTATTTTCCGTGTTTTTCTGAATAAATTTTGAAATACTAATTTCCCAGGACGATTTTAATGAGTCCCAACACTCATTTTTATTGACCGTTAACCTGTAGTATTGTTGAAGGTATATACTCTTTGTTTTCCATTTTTTTTTAATGAAAAACACCTTGCCCTTCCGAAACAGGGTATTTTGGAGTTGCTTTTGCGCATGGACCCGCGCTAGGAGCACACTGGTTCCCGGTCCCTATTTAATCGATCCTGAAAAGGAGGCGGAAACCAGTCGAATGCAATAATTTCGTGCCGCAAATAATTTGAAATTTGCTATTTGCTATTTATTGATGTATTTATCGATGGCGAAAGTAAAATAACAAGTGACTTTTAATTTTTAATTCATAAACACCATTCCTATTGGTCGAGAGTCCGTCATGTGGCCGGTCTGAAACGGACGATAAAGACCAGCTGGCTGGTCTTAAACACTCTTCCAGTGTCACATGATTTTTGGACTCCTATAAAATCCAGTGCCTTTTACCGTTTTCTTGATTGAACGTTCACAATCCTCACGTATAGGTATGCGCAATACTACCAGTGAGTCAGTATTTCATAGTCCTAAATTCACAACGCACCGCCACAGCTGCATTCTGCGCGAGTTGTGCAGTACGTGCGACTCGCGCGCCCATCTCCCTAAAAGTTGTTGTTGTAGAGGGGTGTTTCGAAAAAAAAAGAATTGAAATTGTTGAACAAAATTGTTGGACATTTTTAATTCTTGACTTGTTTTGACGTTTGGACCAAAAAGTTTTGACTTTTTGACCGAAAGGTATTCATGCTGATGAAAGGTCTTTATGATGCTCCAGACTCTAACCAGTCTGAAACAGAGTGTTAAAAACCTCCCGAGCACACGTTTATTCCCATATTATTTTTTGTCTGTATAGCGGACGGCACTGATTTGACCATTGCAATCACTGTCACCGCCATGTTGGTCAAACTCTGCATCGTATGTGCATATTCCATCGATTTGATTTGCTGCACTGAGGTTTTGCCCACGTCTGTAAGGTAACGTCAGCTGGTTTATTTTGTCAAAACTGCAAATATATTATGGTCTTCAAATTTCTAATGGGAGACGTTTGAGCCGCGCGGTGGCACCCTAGTATAAACATTCCCATAGACACCAGCGATCAATCCCCATACTTCAAAATTCTTTTGAAAATACTCGAAACTCTCACAGGTGTTCAGGCTGTTACAGAAAAATGATGATCAACATGTCGTCTTTCCTTTTCCTTTCAATTTTTGTTGGGTTGACTATTGACTTTTTAGAGAAATTCTCCACCAATGAAGACCACCCTTTTCCAGTCTGGGAGACATTATTCGTTTTAGGGGGCACCCCTCAACGAATGATGTTTCCCAAACTGGAAAGGTAGCCATTTTGAAATAAGGATCGCTCCACAACATGGCTAAATAGCCTACTTTGGGACCCAACTGCATTCAAAATTGTCTGAATTGGAAGGCCAAAGTCTAGGCCAGAGGCGCAGTGCCGTATGTCTTCTTCAATTCCCAAATTCCATAAATTTTATTCATGAGCTCCGCAGACGGATTTTTGGCCTATGGTGTGTTTGCTGCCACCAACGTCTCCAAAGTCCTCCATTACGAAATGCATTACAACACCTGATAAATAAATCACAAAGGAAATCAACTGGCGACAAAAAAAATTCCAGTAGAATTAAAATCGAGGATAAATCATAAATAGGACCATCAGTTCTCGGTGGAAAATTTCAGTTATGCGGACGGTTGTGTGTGTGTGTGCGTGTACAAACACTGCCTTGTGGGGTACCGGAACAATGGGAGGTACCCCACAAGGATTGCCCACCGACTTGCGGGGTTTCGTTTTGGTACCCCACAAGTTTTCCACGAAATAGATATATGGATTTTACTCAAAAACTAGGAATTTCCAAGGTGGGTTGATCGGTCGCAAATAGAAGAGTTTTAGAAAAGGGATATTAAGTCCGAATTTCAGCCCAGGAAATTAACTTTGGTTAAAATAAGAGCATTTTGACATAAGTGTGCGACGTTGCAAAATTTAAGTACACGAGAACAAAGGAAGTACCCCACTTCTATGCCTGTCTGTGTGTGGGTGTGTGTGTGTGTGTGTGTGGGTGAGCTTGTCTTACATACGCAGTGTGGACTTCCGAACAAAAGACGTCCACATAATGTAGGTAGCAGCGACGAAGTGTGGACTTGCCCACGTCCACACAGTGTTTCCCCATTTCTGGAAAACAGGTTTAGAGGCATTTTTGGGTTAGGTTTATCTGTAGCAGAATGAAGAGAAACACTAAAGGGAATCATTGAAAAAAAATTGGGTTGTAAGAGTTTTCACAGTTTGAGAAAAATGAGTTTTTCCACTGGTGTTCCTTAACTACACGAAAAGAAAGGAAAGTCCACACTAGGTATGTGAAACAAGTCTGTGTGTGTGTGTGTTTGGGTGAGTATGTAAACACCGTGTGTGTGTGCGTTGAGAGGGAAAGTTGAGAGCTTAAAGGTACAGTCCTTCATTTGTCATTTGTGCATTTTGTTCGTTTGAAGCAACAAAAATGCTCAAAATCTAAAGAAGGGTGCTGAACAACTAACCTGAGGAAGTTTTAGCTGTATAGGCCTACGTCTACCTTGTGGTCTAGTTTGTGCAGTGCATCTTGTAAAGTGTTTCAATTTTTGGGCTGGTTTTGCAGGAATATTGGTTTTGGTGTAGGTGCTGTATGTGGATGTGTGGGTTTCATAACGGCTCCATTCGTGATATATTTGGTGAGTTTGGCAATAACTGTTCACACGCACATTGCGTAATAGTCTGAGTATCACCCGTTGTCCAACAGCGCCCTCTCCGTATCCAACGTCTGATATATCTGAGAAATGCAAGATATATCTGAGCAATGCTGAGTTACTTGCAAATATTAACAGATATTCATAAATACCTAAGACAGTTTAACCATTCCTATTGGTCGAATACCCGTCACGTGGCCGGTCTTAAACGTTTGATAAAATACCGGCTGGCTGGTCTTAAACACTTTTTCAGTGTCACAAGAAATGTTGACTCCTATGAAATCTAGTGTCTTTTACCTTTTTATTGGTTAAACGTTCACAATCCTCGGTTCGGCATGTGCAATACTACCAATGAGTCCGTATTTCATAGTTCGAATTCACACTACGCGCAACGTGCGCGCCAATCTCCATATAAGGAGTTGTTATCGACTGCTCGCGAGAGGCACATACCATAAAATAGCTAGAAGGGGTGTTTTAAAATACATGAAGTAAACTTGTTAAACAAAATCGTTGGACATTTCCTCAGTATAGACATGATTGAACTTCAAGAAGGACATCTTAACAATAATAGAGTTAATAAGATATACATTTATCTCTATTGCATATTTCTTCTCTTTTCTCTCTTTCGAAGGATGATTTTGCGTCTTTTCTTCCGCTGACTGTTTTTGGAGGGTTGTGCATCCTGGCGGCCATCTTGGTTCTTATTCTTCCCGAAACCGGAAACAAACCGCTTCCAGAGTCGCTGGAAGATGCAAGAAATATCGGAAAGAAAGTATCGAAAACTCCGGAACCGAATACAGCGGTATGCACACCCACAACCGATGCCAAGATAAAAGATGGTTCCAAAGTCGACGCACTCTAATCGATTCTATTCTACGCGAATCGAATCTCTTCAAAATAAAATTATTCAACCGAATAATGCAATAGTGTATACAGCAGTAATAATGCCGATGCTGAAGATATATAATCGATGTTGGGAAATGTATTTGACGTACATTATTTTAATCCTATTTTTAAGCTCCTGCAACGGCTTCTACATGTCACTTGGTGGTCGGTCGGTCTTTCCTCGAAAAATTGATCAAAATAAAGCCCTATAAGTTTCGCACAAAACATAACTTCAGTACCAAATTGAAATGTTCACACACACACACAAAATATGTTCGATACTTGACATAATTTTTTTGTATACAATAAATTGGGCAAGATGTCTATGAAAAGTTTGTGAATGGAGACGAAATATTTGCAATAATATTATATGTGCAGTAATGTTCATTTTTTGGCGGTTAACGGTTAACGGTTAACCTTATCACCCATTTTTTGAGCGATTTTACCTTAAATTTTCGACGGAATTTCCCCTTTAATAGCACATCTGTCCAGAAATCGATTTGGAATGCGTTCTAGGGCCCTTAAGACATCTTTCTAGCAACTTTCAAGCAATTTCATTTTTTGCCCAAAATAGAAAAAAAAAACAAGGGGTAAGCCTTACATTTTTAGTCAAAATTGGCCAAAAATTGACTTTTCTCAAAACAAGGCAGAAATTCATCTGGATGCAAGAGGAACGTCAATCAATACTCTAACCCGCACAATTTTAGAGATTTAGGCAAAAATCATCCATTTTTGGGGAAAAAGAAGTAAACGATTTGAGCGATTTTACCTTAATTTTTCGACGGAATTTCCCACTTTAGAGCACATCTGGCCAGAATTCTCTTTGGAATGCGTTCTAGGGCCCTTAAGACATCTTTCTAGCAACTCTCAAGCATTTTCTTTTTTTGGCCAAAATTGAAAAAAAAAACAAGGGGTTAGCCTTACATTAAAAATTGGCCAAAAATTGACTTTTCTCAAAACAAGGCAGAAATTCATCTGGATGCAAGAGGAACGTCAAACAATACTCTAACTCGCACAGTATAAGAGATTTGGGCAAAAATCATCCTTTTTTGGAGAAAAAGAAGTTCATTTTTTGAGCAATTTTCCCTTAAATTTTCGACGGAATTTCCCCTTTCATAGCACATCTGTCCGAAATCGATTTGAAATGCGTTCTAGGGCCCTTAAGACATCTTTCTAGTAACTCTCAAGCAATTTCATTTTTTGGCCAAAATTGAAAAAAAAACCAAGGGGTTAGCCTTACATTTTTAGTCAAAATTGGCCAAAAATTGACTTTTCTCGAAACAAGCCAGAAATTCATCTGGATGCAAGAGGAACGTCAAACAATATTCTAACTCGCACAGTATAAGAGATTTGGGCAAAAATCATCCTTTTTCTTTTTTTGGCCAAAATTGAAAAAAAAAACAAGGGGTTAGCCTTACATTTTTAGTCAAAATTGGCCAAAAATTGACTTTTCTCAAAACAAGGCAGAAATTCATCTGGATGCAAGAGGAACGTCAAACAATACTCTTACTCGCACA
The DNA here is from genome assembly GCF_015706575.1 of Patiria miniata. Taxonomy (NCBI): domain Eukaryota; kingdom Metazoa; phylum Echinodermata; class Asteroidea; order Valvatida; family Asterinidae; genus Patiria; species Patiria miniata. Next base: position 1,839,040 of record NW_024037056.1, on the reverse strand, counting down.
GTATAAGAGATTTGGGCAAAAATCATCCTTTTTTGGAGGAAAAGAAGTTCATTTTTTGAGCGATTTTACCTTAAATTTTCGACGGAAGTTCCCCTTTAATAGCACATCTGTCCAGAAATCGATTTGGAATGCGTCCTAGGGCCCTTAAGACATCTTTCTAGCAACTTTCAAGCAATTTCATTTTTTGGCCAAAATTGAAAAAAAAACAAGGGGTTAGCCTTACACTTTTAGTCAAAATTGGCCAAAAATTGACTTTTCTCAAAACAAGGCAGAAATTCATCTGGATGCAAGCGGAACGTCAAACAATACTCTTACTCGCACAGTATAAGAGATTTGGGCAAAAATCATCCTTTTTTGGAGAAAAAGAAGTTCATTTTTTGAGCGATTTTACCTTAAATTTTCGACGGAATTTCCCCTTTAATAGCACATCTGTCCAGAAATCGATTCGGAATGCGTTCTAGGGCCCTTAAGACATCTTTCTAGCAACTTTCAAGCAATTTCATTTTTTGGCCAAAATTGAAAAAAAACAATTTTTAGTCAAAATTGGCCAAAAATTGACTTTTCTCAAAACAAGGCAGAAATTCATCTGGATGCAAGAGGAACGTCAAACAATACTCTAACTCGCACAGTATAAGAGATTTGGGCAAAAATCATCCTTTTTTGGAGAAAAAGAAGTTCATTTTTTGAGCGATTTTACCTTAAATTTTCGACGGAATTTCCCCTTTAATAGCACATCTGTCCAGAAATCGATTTGGAATGCGTTCTAGGGCCCTTAAGACATCTTGCTAGCAACTCTCAAGCATTTTCTTTTTTTGGCCAAAATTGAAAAAAAAAACAAGGGGTTAGCCTTACATTTTTAGTCAAAATTGGCCCAAAATTGACTTTTCTCGAAACAAGCCAGAAATTCATCTGGATGCAAGAGGAACGTCAAACAATACTCTAACTCGCACAGTATAAGAGATTTGGGCAAAAATCATCCTTTTTTGGAGAAAAAGAAGTTCATTTTTTGAGCGATTTTACCTTAAATTTTCGACGGAATTTCCCCTTTAATAGCACATCTGTCCTGAAATCGATTCGGAATGCGTTCTAGGGCCCTTAAGACATCTTTCTAGCAACTTTCAAGCAATTTCATTTTTTGGCCAAAATTGAAAAAAAACAAGGGGTTAGCCTTACATTTTTAGTCAAAATTGGCCAAAAATTGACTTTTCTCAAAACAAGGCAGAAATTCATCTGGATGCAAGAGGAACGTCAAACAATACTCTTACTCGCACAGTATAAGAGATTTGGGCAAAAATCATCCTTTTTTGGAGAAAAAGAAGTTCATTTTTTGAGCGATTTTACCTTAAATTTTCGACGGAAGTTCCCCTTTAATAGCACATCTGTCCAGAAATCGATTTGGAATGCGTCCTAGGGCCCTTAAGACATCTTTCTAGCAACTTTCAAGCAATTTCATTTTTTGGCCAAAATTGAAAAAAAACAAGGGGTTAGCCTTACATTTTTAGTCAAAATTGGCCAAAAATTGACTTTTCTCAAAACAAGGCAGAAATTCATCTGGATGCAAGCGGAACGTCAAACAATACTCTTACTCGCACAGTATAAGAGATTTGGGCAAAAATCATCCTTTTTTGGAGAAAAAGAAGTTCATTTTTTGAGCGATTTTACCTTAAATTTTCGACGGAATTTCCCCTTTAATAGCACATCTGTCCAGAAATCGATTCGGAATGCGTTCTAGGGCCCTTAAGACATCTTTCTAGCAACTTTCAAGCAATTTCATTTTTTGGCCAAAATTGAAAAAAAAACAAGGGGTTAGCCTTACATTTTTAGTCAAAATTGGCCAAAAATTGACTTTTCTCAAAACAAGGCAGAAATTCATCTGGATGCAAGAGGAACGTCAAACAATACTCTAACTCGCACAGTATAAGAGATTTGGGCAAAAATCATCCTTTTTTGGAGAAAAAGAAGTTCATTTTTTGAGCGATTTTACCTTAAATTTTCGACGGAATTTCCCCTTTAATAGCACATCTGTCCAGAAATCGATTCGGAATGCGTTCTAGGGCCCTTAAGACATCTTTCTAGCAACTTTCAAGCAATTTCATTTTTTGGCCAAAATTGAAAAAAAAACAAGGGGTTAGCCTTACATTTTTAGTCAAAATTGGCCAAAAATTGACTTTTCTCAAAACAAGGCAGAAATTCATCTGGATGCAAGAGGAACGTCAAACAATACTCTAACTCGCACAGTATAAGAGATTTGGGCAAAAATCATCCTTTTTTGGAGAAAAAGAAGTTCATTTTTTGAGCGATTTTACCTTAAATTTTCGACGGAATTTCCCCTTTAATAGCACATCTGTCCAGAAATCGATTCGGAATGCGTTCTAGGGCCCTTAAGACATCTTTCTAGCAACTTTCAAGCAATTTCATTTTTTGGCCAAAATTGAAAAAAAAACAAGGGGTTAGCCTTACATTTTTAGTCAAAATTGGCCAAAAATTGACTTTTCTCAAAACAAGGCAGAAATTCATCTGGATGCAAGAGGAACGTCAAACAATACTCTAACTCGCACAGTATAAGAGATTTGGGCAAAAATCATCCTTTTTTGGAGAAAAAGAAGTTCATTTTTTGAGCGATTTTACCTTAAATTTTCGACGGAATTTCCCCTTTAATAGCACATCTGTCCAGAAATCGATTCGGAATGCGTTCTAGGGCCCTTAAGACATCTTTCTAGCAACTTTCAAGCAATTTCATTTTTTGGCCAAAATTGAAAAAAAACCAAGGGGTTAGCCTTACATTTTTAGTCAAAATTGGCCAAAAATTGACTTTTCTCAAAACAAGGCAGAAATTCATCTGGATGCAAGAGGAACGTCAAACAATATTCTAACTCGCACAGTATAAGAGATTTGGGCAAAAATCATCCTTTTCGGAGAAAAAGAAGTTCATTTTTTGAGCGATTTTACCTTAAATTTTCGACGGAATTTCCCCTTTAATAGCACATCTGTCCAGAAATCGATTTGGAATGCGTTCTAGAGCCCTTAACACATCTTGCTAGCAACTCTCAAGCATTTTGTTTTTTTGGCCAAAATTGAAAAAAAAAACAAGGGGTTAGCCTTACATTTTTAGTCAAAATTGGCCCAAAATTGACTTTTCTCGAAACAAGCCAGAAATTCATCTGGATGCAAGAGGAACGTCAAACAATACTCTAACTCGCACAGTATAAGAGATTTGGGCAAAAATCATCCTTTTTTGGAGAAAAAGAAGTTCATTTTTTGAGCGATTTTACCTTAAATTTTCGACGGAATTTCCCCTTTAATAGCACATCTGTCCAGAAATCGATTCGGAATGCGTTCTAGGGCCCTTAAGACATCTTTCTAGCAACTTTCAAGCAATTTCATTTTTTGGCCAAAATTGAAAAAAAACAAGGGGTTAGCCTTACATTTTTAGTCAAAATTGGCCAAAAATTGACTTTTCTCAAAACAAGGCAGAAATTCATCTGGATGCAAGAGGAACGTCAAACAATACTCTAACTCGCACAGTATAAGAGATTTGGGCAAAAATCATCCTTTTTTGGAGAAAAAGAAGTTCATTTTTTGAGCGATTTTACCTTAAATTTTCGACGGAATTTCCCCTTTAATAGCACATCTGTACCGAAATCGATTTGGAATGCGTTCTAGGGCCCTTAAGACATCTTGCTAGCAACTCTCAAGCAATTTCATTTTTTGGCCAAAATTGAAAAAAAACCAAGGGGTTAGCCTTACATTTTTAGTCAAAATTGGCCAAAAATTGACTTTTCTCAAAACAAGGCAGAAATTCATCTGGATGCAAGAGGAACGTCAAACAATACTCTAACTCGCACAGTATAAGAGATTTGGGCAAAAATCATCCTTTTTTGGAGAAAAAGAAGTTCATTTTTTGAGCGATTTTACCTTAAATTTTCGACGGAATTTCCCCTTTAATAGCACATCTGTCCAGAAATCGATTTGGAATGCGTTCTAGGGCCCTTAAGACATCTTGCTAGCAACTCTCAAGCATTTTCTTTTTTTGGCCAAAATTGAAAAAAAAAACAAGGGGTTAGCCTTACATTTTTAGTCAAAATTGGCCAAAAATTGACTTTTCTCGAAACAAGCCAGAAATTCATCTGGATGCAAGAGGAACGTCAAACAATACTCTAACTCGCACAGTATAAGAGATTTGGGCAAAAATCATCCTTTTTTGGAGAAAAAGAAGTTCATTTTTTGAGCGATTTTACCTTAAATTTTCGACGGAAGTTCCCCTTTAATAGCACATCTGTCCAGAAATCGATTTGGAATGCGTCCTAGGGCCCTTAAGACATCTTTCTAGCAACTTTCAAGCAATTTCATTTTTTGGCCAAAATTGAAAAAAAAACAAGGGGTTAGCCTTACATTTTTAGTCAAAATTGGCCAAAAATTGACTTTTCTCAAAACAAGGCAGAAATTCATCTGGATGCAAGCGGAACGTCAAACAATACTCTTACTCGCACAGTATAAGAGATTTGGGCAAAAATCATCCTTTTTTGGAGAAAAAGAAGTTCATTTTTTGAGCGATTTTACCTTAAATTTTCGACGGAATTTCCCCTTTAATAGCACATCTGTCCAGAAATCGATTCGGAATGCGTTCTAGGGCCCTTAAGACATCTTTCTAGCAACTTTCAAGCAATTTCATTTTTTGGCCAAAATTGAAAAAAAAACAAGGGGTTAGCCTTACATTTTTAGTCAAAATTGGCCAAAAATTGACTTTTCTCAAAACAAGGCAGAAATTCATCTGGATGCAAGAGGAACGTCAAACAATACTCTAACTCGCACAGTATAAGAGATTTGGGCAAAAATCATCCTTTTTTGGAGAAAAAGAAGTTCATTTTTTGAGCGATTTTACCTTAAATTTTCGACGGAAGTTCCCCTGTAATAGCACATCTGTCCAGAAATCGATTCGGAATGCGTTCTAGGGCCCTTAAGACATCTTTCTAGCAAATTTCAAGCAATTTCATTTTTTGGCCAAAATTGAAAAAAAAACAAGGGGTTAGCCTTACATTTTTAGTCAAAATTGGCCAAAAATTGACTTTTCTCAAAACAAGGCAGAAATTCATCTGGATGCAAGAGGAACGTCAAACAATACTCTAACTCGCACAGTATAAGAGATTTGGGCAAAAATCATCCTTTTTTGGAGAAAAAGAAGTTCATTTTTTGAGCGATTTTACCTTAAATTTTCGACGGAATTTCCCCTTTAATAGCACATCTGTCCAGAAATCGATTCGGAATGCGTTCTAGGGCCCTTAAGACATCTTTCTAGCAACTTTCAAGCAATTTCATTTTTTGGCCAAAATTGAAAAAAAACCAAGGGGTTAGCTTTACATTTTTAGTCAAAATTGGCCAAAAATTGACTTTTCTCAAAACAAGGCAGAAATTCATCTGGATGCAAGAGGAACGTCAAACAATACTCTAACTCGCACAGTATAAGAGATTTGGGCAAAAATCATCTTTTTTTGGAGAAAAAGAAGTTCATTTTTTGAGCGATTTTACCTTAAATTTTCGACGAAATTTCCCCTTTAATAGCACATCTGTCCAGAAATCGATTCGGAATGCGTTCTAGGGCCCTTAAGACATCTTTCTAGCAACTTTCAAGCAATTTCATTTTTTGGCCAAAATTGAAAAAAAACCAAGGGGTTAGCCTTACACTTTTAGTCAAAATTGGCCAAAAATTGACTTTTCTCAAAACAAGGCAGAAATTCGACTGGATGCAAGAGGAACGTCAAACAATACTCTAACTCGCACAGTATAAGAGATTTGGGCAAAAATCATCCTTTTTTGGAGAAAAAGAAGTTCATTTTTTGAGCGATTTTACCTTAAATTTTCGACGGAATTTCCCCTTTAATAGCACATCTGTCCAGAAATCGATTCGGAATGCGTTCTAGGGCCCTTAAGACATCTTTCTAGCAACTTTCAAGCAATTTCATTTTTTGGCCAAAATTGAAAAAAAACAAGGGGTTAGCCTTACATTTTTAGTCAAAATTGGCCAAAAATTGACTTTTCTCAAAACAAGGCAGAAATTCATCTGGATGCAAGAGGAACGTCAAACAATACTCTAACTCGCACAGTATAAGAGATTTGGGCAAAAATCATCCTTTTTTGGAGAAAAAGAAGTTCATTTTTTGAGCGATTTTACCTTAAATTTTCGACGGAATTTCCCCTTTAATAGCACATCTGTCCAGAAATCGATTCGGAATGCGTTCTAGGGCCCTTAAGACATCTTTCTAGCAACTTTCAAGCAATTTCATTTTTTGGCCAAAATTGAAAAAAAAACAAGGGGTTAGCCTTACATTTTTAGTCAAAATTGGCCAAAAATTGACTTTTCTGAAAACAAGGCAGAAATTCATCTGGATGCAAGAGGAACGTCAAACAATACTCTTACTCGCACAGTATAAGAGATTTGGGCAAAAATCATCCTTTTTTGGAGGAAAAGAAGTTCATTTTTTGAGCGATTTTACCTTAAATTTTCGACGGAAGTTCCCCTTTAATAGCACATCTGTCCAGAAATCGATTTAGAATGCGTTCTAGGGCCCTTAAGACATCTTTCTAGCAACTTTCAAGCAATTTCATTTTTTGGCCAAAATTGAAAAAAAAACAAGGGGTTAGCCTTACATTTTTAGTCAAAATTGGCCAAAAATTGACTTTTCTCAAAACAAGGCAGAAATTCATCTGGATGCAAGCGGAACGTCAAACAATACTCTTACTCGCACAGTATAAGAGATTTGGGCAAAAGTCATCCTTTTTTGGAGAAAAAGAAGTTCATTTTTTGAGCGATTTTACCTTAAATTTTCGACGGAATTTCCCCTTTAATAGCACATCTGTCCAGAAATCGATTCGGAATGCGTTCTAGGGCCCTTAAGACATCTTTCTAGCAACTTTCAAGCAATTTCATTTTTTGGCCAAAATTGAAAAAAAACCAAGGGGTTAGCCTTACATTTTTAGTCAAAATTGGCCAAAAATTGACTTTTCTCAAAACAAGGCAGAAATTCATCTGGATGCAAGAGGAACGTCAAACAATACTCTAACTCGCACAGTATAAGAGATTTGGGCAAAAATCATCCTTTTTTGGAGAAAAAGAAGTTCATTTTTTGAGCGATTTTACCTTAAATTTTCGACGGAATTTCCCCTTTAATAGCACATCTGTCCAGAAATCGATTCGGAATGCGTTCTAGGGCCCTTAAGACATCTTTCTAGCAACTTTCAAGCAATTTCATTTTTTGGCCAAAATTGAAAAAAAAACAAGGGGTTAGCCTTACATTTTTAGTCAAAATTGGCCAAAAATTGACTTTTCTCAAAACAAGGCAGAAATTCATCTGGATGCAAGCGGAACGTCAAACAATACTCTAACTCGCACAGTATAAGAGATTTGGGCAAAAATCATCCTTTTTTTGGAGAAAAAGAAGTTCATTTTTTGAGCGATATTCCCTTAAATATTCGACGGAATTTCCCCTTCAATAGCACATCTGTCCAGAAATCGATTTGGAATGCGTTCTAGGGCCCTTAAGACATCTTTCTAGCAACTTTCAAGCAATTTCATTTTTTGGCCAAAATTGAAAAAAAAACAAGGGGTTAGCCTTACATTTTTAGTCAAAATTGGCCAAAAATTGACTTTTCTCAAAACAAGGCAGAAATTCATCTGGATGCAAGAGGAACGTCAAACAATACTCTAACTCGCACAGTATAAGAGATTTGGGCAAAAATCATCCTTTTTTGGAGAAAAAGAAGTTCATTTTTTGAGCGATTTTACCTTAAATTTTCGACGGAATTTCCCCTTCAATAGCACATCTGCCCAGAAATCGATTTGGAATGCGTTCTAGGGCCCTTAAGACATCTTTCTAGCAACTTTCAAGCAATTTCATTTTTTGGCCAAAATTGAAAAAAAAACAAGGGGTTAGCCTTACATTTTTAGTCAAAATTGGCCAAAAATTGACTTTTCTCAAAACAAGGCAGAAATTCATCTGGATGCAAGAGGAACGTCAAACAATACTCTTACTCGCACAGTATAAGAGATTTGGGCAAAAATCATCCTTTTTTGGAGAAAAAGAAGTTCATTTTTTGAGCGATTTTACCTTAAATTTTCGACGGAATTTCCCCTTTAATAGCACATCTGTCCAGAAAACGATTCGGAATGCGTTCTATGGCCCTTAAGACATCTTTCTAGCAACTTTCAAGCAATTTCATTTTTTGGCCAAAATTTGAAAAAAAACAAGGGGTTAGCCTTACATTTTTAGTCAAAATTGGCCAAAAATTGACTTTTCTCAAAACAAGGCAGAAATTCATCTGGATGCAAGAGGAACGTCAAACAATACTCTAACTCGCACAGTATAAGAGATTTGGGCAAAAATCATCCTTTTTTGGAGAAAAAGAAGTTCATTTTTTGAGCGATTTTACCTTAAATTTTCGACGGAAGTTCCCCTTTAATAGCACATCTGTCCAGAAATCGATTCGGAATGCATTCTAGGGCCCTAAAGACATCTTTCTAGCAACTTTCAAGCAATTTCATTTTTTGGCCAAAATTGGAAAAAAACTAAGGGGTTAGCCTTACATTTTTAGTCAAAATTGGCCAAAAATTGACTTTTCTCAAAACAAGGCAGAAATTCATCTGGATGCAAGAGGAACATCAAACAATACTCTAACTTGCACAGTATAAGAGATTTGGGCAAAAATCATCCTTTTTTGGAGCAAAAGAAGTTTATTTTTTTGAGCGATTTTACCTTAAATTTTCGACGGAATTTCCCCTTTAATAGCTCATCTGTCCAGAAATCGATTTGGAATGCGTTCTAGGGCCCTTAAGACATCTTTCTAGCAACTAGTGGTAAGACATCTGAACTTCTAATAGAAAGCAGGAGGTCGTGGGTTCGTACAAGGTTTTATCATAATCCAGTAATTCGTATGGAAATAACCGGTATAAGAATTTTTCATGATCTCGGTGGACGGATTTTGGCCCATTTACATGGTTGCATCCTTTAATTCTCGCGAGGGGGCCTTGGCCAACATCATCTAAATGCACGTAATTTACTTAATTTTATGTTCTGCTATCATAATATTGTGTGATATTGATTGAATATTGAAAAAAATTCACAGCTGTTATGATCACGCGAAATTATTTTCACTGTGGTGTTACCTCAGTGCAACGAATTTGCAGCGAGTCACGCGTGCTGTGGGTGGCTATAATATAGGATTATTATGGGATCTGGTGCCCTTGACCTTGTATGGATTCTCCCTCACACGTGACTTGCCATTGTTTCAATTCTGTGCACGCATGCGCAGTACAACAAATGAGTCCACATTTCACCGAATCCACAATTCACATCAGAGACACCTTGTTTCATCAGCATAATACGTTCATGTTCAGTTTCAAAGTTAATGGCAGCTGATATAAAATACAACCTAAAAATACGCAATTCAAAAATAGTCTCGATCACCGGATGTGTAGTAATTAATAGGCTTTATGGGTTTAGCACACACGGAGGATTGCCTTTGAGAACTTTCAACCAGGTGAGATCACGTTCGTTGTATAGCTCAAGAGTTCGTATTCCTGTAACGTTGCAAATTAAGATGCATTTTGCAAAAGAGGATTGTCTTTGAGAACTTTCAATCAGGTGCGTTCGTTGTATAGCTCAATATTTCGTCGTCATGTAACGTTGCAAAGACATGTTGCAAAAGAGGAGGATTGCCTTTGAGAACTTTCAACCAGGTGAGGTGCACGTTCGTTGTATAGCTTAAGAGTTCGTATTCCTGTAACGTTCCAAATTAAGATGCATTTTGCAAAAGAGGAGGATTGTCTTAGAGAACTTTCAATCAGGTACGTTCGTTGTATAGCTCAAGATTTCGTAGTCCTGTAACGTTGCAAAGATTCATGATGCAACAGAGCCAATATCGCGGGCCGGCGTTGTTTCCAGATTCCATGGCATGAAATGGCTAAAAATACGCGTATATCGCGTCAATCGCAATACCAACATAGCTCGCATTTTCGCAAGTTACAAATGCGTTGACTACAAGGACAACTCCAGAAGACAAGTTGCAGATTTTGTGGAGAGAACAGATCAGTTTTCAATCTACCCTTTAATAAAGTTGTCAAGAGAACTGATGTTGCGGATGTTATGTGACACCGTGAATTCCAGCATTCAAGGACCAGACACCGAAAAGGCCTTGTCCCCTGCCTTTTTTGATGTGCATGGAACTCTTATGGTGAGTAAAAAAACACAAGTACAAGAATCATTCAAATCACTAATGTACTTTTCAATTAACGTAATTTTAAACATAACCACCGTTTAAAGTTCTGTCAACGGATCACAAAAAAGGTGTGCGTTCTATCAGCAAAACGAAAACGATTCACACACATCCCTATGTGATCTGTTTTGGTTTTGCTGAAAGAACACTTACCTTCTTATGATCCGTGAACAGAACTTTCAAACGGTGGTTGTGTTTAAACTTCCGTAATTTAAAAAGTACATGAGTGATTTGAATGATTCTTGTACTAAAAAAAAAGCCTATGAATTGGGCTTTGGTATCTTAGATTTTGAAAGGGCTACATGCCGAACTTCACTAAAACAATGGTCCCGACATTTGGGTTTCGCTTTTATTGACTCACCCTATACACCCTGTAGATCCAGACAAAAATATTCGTTTAGATGATTACTTATTGTTCTCAACTCCTCCATTTTCTTTGTTTTTCTCTTCCCATCTAAAGGCTTCTTCGATTCGGCTGTAATTTGTCCTCAAGATGATCCCAAGGGCCCAACTGGTCCTGTTCCTCTTTGCGACACTGAGTCTGCTGCTGTTTGTACCACTGCTGTACTGGACGGGAAAGCCCAACATGTCATATCAACGGAAAATAAAGATGAAAGAAATTAAAGGGTACGAAAATGAAACATTAGGAAAAACTAGAAACTGTGCAACAAAACCAAGCAAAAGTCAAAAGGTAAAGGGGACGAGCCTGCGTTCACAGAGGAACGGAGTGCTCATCTCTTTTTCGAAGCGATTAGGCCAGACTCGGGTCCATTAAATTAAATGCTGCTGTGGGGGGATCGCCACACCTCCTCCACAGCGAGTCTGTTACCTTCCCAGCATTGAATAATGCCGGTACCCATTTGGTGCCCCCTATTTTTTAAAAACTTTCTGCATGCAGCGTTTTCCAAATCTAGGATATTAAAGCCCAATTAAAAAGCTTTCTTTTAGTGATAGAATCATTCTAATCGCTCATGCACTTTTCCAGTTATGGAATTTTGAACACAAACACAGTTTTTAAACCATGTCCACGGATCACATATAAGGTACGTTATATTTTCAGTAAAAACGTATCTCCGGGGTAGCTCAGCCAAGTAGAAGGCTGGGCAAGACTAGGCCTGTAAACTCTTGACATTATTGTAAACCATGTTATTTTAACATTGGAAGCAGCAGTTTTTAAATAAATGTTGTGAAAAGTGCCATTTATCACGGTTATGAGAGTGCTCTGATGTGTTTTTTGATGTGTGAATAATTTTCGTTTTGCTGAAAGGTCACTTACCTTTATTGTGATTCGTGGACAAGGTTAAACACGATGCTTGTGTTCAAAATTCAACTAGAAAAATACATGAGCGATTTGAATGATTCTTTCACTAAAAGAAAGCTTATTATTTGGGCTTTCATATCCTAGATCTGGAAAGTGCTATGCAGAACCTTTGAACAAATTTGGGTTTACTTTTACTCACCCTGTACATGTAGTTTAAAATTAAAAACCTACACGACACAATGTTGGAACGAGAGCCACCAATTTTTTACAGGAAAGCAAACATGTAAACAAAGCGTGACATCGTTATCTCTCAGGTTTGTTTTAGGCGCTGAGCTATTTTTTTTTCAATCCTTTTTTTTTTCAGGACTCACCCTGGTAACTCAAACGGCGCCGTCACTCGGTTCGAGTTGGTTAATGTTTCTCACGTACGTATTCTCCCCTTACCTTGCAACATTATTTTTAAATGAAGAAAAATCCATTTTTGGAGGGTTACAATTGTGACCCCCGAAATTCGTTTTTCGCAAGAATAACACAAAACGCCCGGTTTTTAATGGATGGTTGTGTGGACGTTTATATCCTACATTTAAGTGCTCTTTCCAATAAACATTATTTCGTTTAAATAAACAACCCGCGTTTTGTAGCCCAATTGGGCGCATTGCATGACGTAACCGTAAGGTAGCAGACCAGTAAATCGGTCCAAAATTGCCTACGCCGGCCAAATCACGATTTGCATGCCCTCAAAATCTTCAGTATTTGAGCATGCTGTGGGCCATGAACTTGAGGGTTTGTAAAAAAATATGGGTGGAAGCCGTGCACAGGACTGTGAGCTTGTAGTTCCGTTCAATTTGGATGAAATTGGGGCCCTTAAAGCGCTCTATTTTGCAATGGACGGTAAGCATCGTTTTTGAACATGGCGATGGGCTTCAGGACTATTTTCAGGGGTGATCATCTTCGGATGGAAATTTCTCCTAAAAGTCATCAGTTGACCCCACAAAAATTGAAAAGAAAATGAAAGATGATGAAATAAGCTTTAATTTGATGTGTGTCTCAAACACCTTGGAGAGTTGTGAGTATTTTCCCCTAATTTCTGAAGTGGGAGCATTTACCATTGGGGTCTATGGAAGCTTATTTACTGGTCTGTAACCGTAATATCCAATAACAAGACAATTCATGCCATATTCAAGTTGCGTGTTTTGCCCCTTCTGCCGATAAACTGTCTACCTAACCAAGCGACGGACACACATTATGGAAAGTCAGCCCGACTAATCATCAATAATCTTTTATTCCGACAGCACGAGTCTCCACGGTCGTCCAAGCGTATCATTCCCAGCCCTAGTTCCAATAAGGAATCCAATTCATCTCACTGTTCACCGAAGACGAACATCGTCTTCCTCAAGACGCACAAGTGTGGCAGCAGCACACTGCAGAACGTTCTCCTTCGATACGGCGAGAGGAGAAACTTAGACTTTGTTCTCCCGGAGAAAGCTAACTACTTGGGACTCTCCGTGTTCCACAGAGGCAATATGATGTACTATCCGGTGAAGAAGTATAATATTTTGTGCCACCACACGCGATTCAGTTACAAAGGCAAGATAAAACTTTCATGCTCTATTTTTACCTCTTTTTTAGGGGAGCTGAAGCTTAAATAATATGAACACAATGAATTAAATTTTGAACAGAAATGTCGACAAAAGAACTTCATTTTGCGGCGATCACTTTTAAGGTAAAAAAGTGCGAGTGCACAATAAGCTCTGGTGAAAATTGCGACGCCGGTGGCACATATGGAACACCATACATTTGGTCAACTTTCATTTCCTCCATCTGGATACCGTCCAACCACTACACAAAATACCACGTGACTATAACATTACTGCACATATTTTACCTGCATTGATTGCATTTTGGCGCTCTCATATATATTAAATTAGGCGCTCATTATATTAAAATAGCGAAAATAGCAGAAACCAGAGATGAGACGATTTTCCACTGAGTTGAGACTTTGCCAAATATTTCGGTTTAAAAATTAAAGTGATGTTTCCCTCTAAATCGTCCAGTTGCACTCTTTGGACATAACAGAGTATTTTTTTTTACATTTCCTCCTTTTTGTTTTTAATTCTTTTTTCAGAGATATCTGCTGTGATGTTCAAAGATTCTCTCTACATCACGATCCTACGGGATCCAGTTACCCAATTTTCGTCCTTCTTCAACTACTTCCAACGGGGGAAACTATACCGACTGCCCGGCGACAAAGCCCTGAAGATTTTCCTGGGAAAACCCAACTATTACTACGGAATCCATTCGGGCAAAAGATTCCAGACCAAGAATCCCATGCTGTATGATCTCGGCCTGCGAGAGAAACATCTTGGAGACAGCGCGAGGATTGAGGAAAAGATCCAACAGTTGGAGACAGAGTTTGATCTTATCTTGATCCTGGAGCATTTTGACGAGTCGCTGGTACTCCTTCGACACTTAATGTGCTGGGATGTGGATGACGTCGTGTACTTCGTTCTGAACTCGCGCAAATCGTCGGTGAAAACGGTGGCGCGGGAACCCGCCGAGAAGATCAGACGATGGAACGCCGGGGATCTGAGACTCTACCAGACTTTCAACCGAACTCTCTGGCGGAGGGTCGAGGCGTTCGGACGGCGGAGAATGCGGCACGAGGTCGGGGAACTGCGGGCCAGGATTCGGCACTTCGTGGATCGTTGTGCGGGGAACCGAACGGAGGCTCGGAGCAAAACCAAACTTGGCGCGAGCGATTCTCGGCTGGGATTCAGCGAAGGAGAGATGTGTGATCGAATGACAAGGCGCGGAATACCTTACACTAATTACATACGAACATATCAGGATTCCAGATACGGAATGGGGAAACCCCCAAATAAGCCATAAGAAGGGGTAGGCCTAATATTTAAAAAAAATTGAACAAAGAAATTCTGTCATCTTGCCAAAAGATGTACATTCTGATTAGGATTTCGTTACTCGTAGGAATCGGTTTAAGCTTGAGACTTAACTATACATTCCATCACAAACACGTAACGTGAACTGTTTTCGTCCTGTACATATTTGTTTTAATAAATGAACATGGATTTTTTTTAAATTCTCTATTCTAAGGAATACAAATGTAACATAATATACTGAAATTTTCTCTGGTACGATAGGTATACACCAGTCAGAACGCGGCAATAATGCTGTTGGGAAATTTTTCTGTGTAAATATATAATAAAACTCGAGAATGATGTTTAAAAAAAAACTCTTATGTACACTTAAAAACACATAGAAAATGGCCAGTTGTAATATTGAATTGATTATGAAAAGCGCTGGTCATTTGTCGTTTCTACAGGGTGAGTAAAAACAAAACGAAACCCAAATGTCGGGACCATTGTTTTAGTGAAGTTTTGCATGTAGCACTTTCAAAATCTAGGATACAAAAGCCCAATTCATACGCTTTCTTTTAGTACAAACATCATTCAAATCACTCATGTACTTTTTAAGTTACGGAAGTTTAAACACAACCACCGTTTTAAAGTTCTGTTCACGGATCATAAGAAGGTAAGTGTTCTTTCAGCAAAACCAAAACAGATCACACAGTGATGTGTGTGAATCGTTTTCGTTTTGCTGATAGAACGCACACCTTTTTTGTGATCCGTTGACAGAACTGTAAAACGGTGGTTTTGTTTTAAAATTCCGTGACTTGAAAAGTACATAAGTGATTTGAATGATTCTTGTACTAAATGGAAGCTTATGAATATGACTTTCATATCCTAGATTTTGAAAGTGCTACCAGCAGAACTTCAATAAAACAATAGTCCCGACATTTGGGTTTCGCGTTTTTGACTCACCCTGTATAAACACCAGTACACCACGTAAAAAGTTGTAGTATAGTGGAGTTCCCTAACGTGGCGCACTTCGACGTTTCCATCGACTTTCCTCATGCGTTGTTGCAAAACCTCGTTGTTGAAAGACCTCTAATTCGTTCAGTTAAATACTGATATTATATAACCTTAATAATGCTTGCTGTTGAACCATTGTGAACAATTTCAGTGTCATGTAATTTAGCCTGAAATTCAAAAACGGTGGCGTCCGGAAATTGGGCACAAATTCGGCCAAGTGTTCTTAACGTGGCGCACTTGAAAAAAATCTCGAAAAAAACCTCAAGTTTACATTTAAGAATTTATTTAAAGTTGACAAATTCTGATAAATCGTTATTATCTCCGATCATTTATCCAAGTACAAGTTTGTCAGAAATTTGTTTTCTTATTTTTGAGCGCATTTTAAAAAGGTTGATTGTGCACTTCAAAATAAACTCGGAAAATCACGCCAAAATGGAATTTCTCTGGAACTTTGTAGCGGGTAAGTAAACTCCAAATTTATGAACGGGAATGTTTAGAGCGTCATGAAATTTCACTTGCTGTGAAATATGAGGTAAAACTTTTGCTCTATCAAGACCCTATATAAGCGAAAATTCAAAGTGCGCCACGTTAGGGCTGCGCCACATTAGGGTACATCAACAATACGGTTTTTACTTTTCCCGACTATTTTATCGAAAATAATGAAGTGTCTTTCAAACACCTGTCAATATACATATTATTTATACATAAAGAACTAAAATGCCTTTTGGAATATATTGACGAAAATGCCACACCGAAGGGGCAAAAATGACATACATTGTTATGTACTAAAGAGAATTTGAGTGTCAAACACGTTTTAGACACCAAAAGCCATTGTACCAATAAAAATATCAGTTCAAGAGTAACATTAAAAAACAGTGATCTTCGAAATGACGGTACCTCAGCACGGCTAAGTTGGCATAACATTCTTAATTAGTCATCAATGATTCGAAAAAAGAGGGTCCCAAGAGTCACCGGTCCTATCCCTTTTAGCCCCCTCCCTCCCTCGTCCCTCCTTTTCCCCTCCTCCAAGCCCCGCCCCCTCCACTCACAAAAGCCACGAAAAAATTCTGACCATCACCATTTCCAAATACTTCGCTTGCCCATCAAATCCATTCATAGCCCCTTAAACGTGGCCAATTTACCGGACTACCTCCGTAAGGGCCACACTTGGAACATGTACCCGAAAAAAAGTAGAACTTTCTCAAATTTTGATTTTCACATTTAGACTATATTTGCAATCTGTTTACGATTTAGAAGCATACTAACCCTCTTTGTAGCGACAGAAAAGAAGTCCCGCATTTTTCAGACGTCTATTTTTTGGTGTTATTTCGAGTTGGAATTTAGATACGTAAACGTGTGCAAACGAACCTGTGAATAACACACAAAAAAGAGACGTCTGAGAAAGGAGAGACTTCTTTTCTATCGTTTTAAAGAGGGTGAGTGTGCTTCTAACGCGTTACTAAACTACAGACAAAGTCGAAATATGAAAATCAAAACTTGATCAAGTTCTACATTTTTGGGTACATATTGCAAGTGTGGCCTTTATTTACGGAGGGAGTCCAGTAAATTGGCCACGTGTATGGGGCTAATCCGTTCACTATTATTGTTCCTATAAGGCTAGTTCTGCGAGATGTTCTTCCAAGCGTTTTCCCCTCGTAATTCGTTTCTGTGGAACTAACTGAATCCTGTTTCCTTTCTACAGCGTGTGTCAACAAAAAATGCAGCAGTCAATCCGTAAATATAGAAAATATTACCACTCTCTTTCTGCAAAACTTATGTGAAAGAATCGGAATATATCGGCCTAGTAAATACTCTACACAGTCGTCTTTATTCCATCTCATTTGGACATCCCAGTCCAGAGATATAGCTAATTAAATGAAAAGGACTTGAATTCCAAGTTGGGCCACTTTTCAGATTATCTGGTATCTAATGAAAGGCATTCACATACCAAGAAGGTGTGTGAATGCCTTTCATTAGATACCAGAAAATCTGGTAAGTGGCCCAAAGAAACTTTGACAGTCTATACAAGCTTTGCCGTAACTTTCAAACAAAAGGTCCAAATCACACAGAACAAAAATCCTATCAAGGGTAAAGAAACACTCTATCATCTCATGGTAATCCCCCCCCCCCTCCACCCAAAAAATGGTTTCCTCACAAAAAAATTGACTGCTACATTTTTTCGGGGGAGACACGTTGTACCTTTCAAACTTCAATGAACAGAGACATTCTGTCACAAGAACTTCTTCTCTCTGATCTTTCAAGTTTGTGGCTCACACCTTTGAGCGGCCTCGACCGTGTGTTTGGAGGGAACCTCAAGAATATACGTCTTTAATCTGTACACATAGGTGATAATAATCATCTCCCAACCCAAACCCTTGTACCTCCATGTCCTAATCACAGCCAGTCATCTTCGTCCTGCAGGGCAACATTCAAGATCCCGTTGTTAGAAGGCTCCGATGCCCGGCCTCGGCTTCCCCCGGACCGGCTGACCGGCGCGGTCCGGCCCAACATCTCCGCTTCCTTCATTGTCTCCGGGAGCGGCTTGTTGCGGGTTTCGGGCAAGAGGAGCACCAGCCCCGCGGCGAGGAGGCTCAGGCCGCCGAAGATGTTAAGCGGGATGAAGTTCGACACTTTGTCCTGAATGTCGGTGTCGGAGAGAGAAAAGAGATCGTCAGGGAGTCGGGTTGGTGCAGTGGCTACTTTCCTCGCCTTCCACCGCTGTGGCCGGCCCGGGTTCGATTCCTGCCCCGGACCACATGTGGATTGGGGTTTCAGTCCCTACCCGATTCCGTGGGTTTTCCCCAGAATATTCTTCTGGAGTTCTCCTCCCACCTCGAAAACTGTCATTTCATCTTCATTGTCTTTTCCTTAGTCTTACAGGTTTCTTCTGGCTTTCGAGCTACGGTGCCTAGGGCACTTTTTTTAGGAATATTTGATTTCATTATATGGGCTTATAAAATGGACGGATCATAAGGTGTTACCGGAGTCCAGGTCTACGTCTAGCCGTGACTAAACCAATATTCCCGCCTATTACCAGATGGGATTTGTGAGATAAATTGAACATTTTGAGCAAGTGGGGGCGCTGTAAAGACGACATTTTGGAGGTATAAAGAGGTATGCGCTTCCCGCCCGGTATGGACCAGTCAGTGTAGTAGAGAACAGTGGTATGGACCTTATTCAGGAGGAAGCCATTTTGGTCGTGTTCCCTGATATGTTTCATAAATTGTGAACTGTTGAATGGGATGGTGCCAGACTCATTCTAGCCTCAATTTCATTTTTTTTTTTAAATGTGGCTTAAAACACTAGGGTATGTTTAACCACATATTCTAAATTATTCATCAGAGCAGACTGGTATTAAATTGTAACGTCACTGCTTTCATTTCTCCAAACAAGTTCCAAAAATTATGATATTCTCTCAATTTAATATGGCCGACTCGTGAATAAGGCCCATACTAGATGAAGTGAGAAACCCTACACAATTTCTGAATCGTATATAACGATAGGTACTACCGCGGCAAAGTCCGAGCACACCGCAAGACAATTCCAGGAAAAAGTGGGATACAATTTACTTACAAGATACACCACGAAGGGCGCAAGAATGCTGCCAACGCGTCCAAAGAATGACGAGATACCAAAACCAATGTTCCTAAAACAATGACAAAAGAACAAAGGTATCGTGATTAATAATCGTTCCTTTTGTTTTAAACTGTGCTCAGCTGCCACTTTTGTGAATCGAAAACTGAAAGGAAATTTACAAGCGTTTGTTTTACTGTGGTTTGAATCGGGCAGTTAGAATAAGCACGAGTTTTAGCATCTGTGTGTGTAACTTTGGACCATGGCGTCGACGGGATTTTTTGTCCAGAAGGAGGCAAAGCACATTCTTCCTCCCAAATCCCTATATTTTCCAGCATTTTCCAGATTGATCATTTTCTCGAAGGTAGGCAGGGACATTTGCCCCCCCCCCAACCCATGATATGACTTCGCGCCTCTTTTTACTTGTCCTGAGGGGGGAGGGGGGGCAAGCCCTTGCCCCCCCCCCCCCGACGCCCATGCTTTGGGCATTTTTCATACGGGCATTGTATCAAAATCACGTTCGAACAAATATGACAAAATGTAAGTAAGAACATTATAGTTTGCAAGGATTCATGTCAAAAACTAATATTATAGCACGATACATTACATTCTAATGGACCGATCCAGTAAGCACCGCCCCATGGTATTCTGACCAATCACAGCCGTGATTTATGTCCGACATGCGTGCACAAACGTCCGACATGCGCGTGCACGCGCGTATGATGCGCGCGGCAGGAAAATGCAGTGTGGCATTGGAGAGGAGCACGTGTTAATTTGCCCACGTGCGAAATGGGAGGGGCTTACTGGATCGGTCCATTCTCGTGCAAACAAAGACGACAAAATGTCATTTAAAACCAAAACCAAAAATAAGGTTGTTGATTGATTGGAGCAACGTTTCACCTGACCGGCGTGGGGAATATTTCGGTGCCGTACAGGAAGGCTGCCCCGAAGCTGCAGGTGATGCAGAATTTGCCGACCACCGCTGAGACTATTCTGGGAATCTCGTATTCAGCCGCTCGTTCTGACAAAATCCGAAATCAAGAGAACACCAAAATAAATCAGAAGAAAAAAAATACTCGGAAGAACATCAACTCCAAGTTGAACGCCTCCTATTCTAATCACCGGGATTTCAGAGCTACTTTAATAGCAAAGTTTTCTTTCTGGATTCAATGACTTTCCTACCCATTTATCAGGGTAATCATTGCCAATTTGAACATTTGAGGGCGCTCTCACACCACCATTCCAGCAAAGGCAGTAGAAATTGTAGTTTTCAGAGTTAAATGACTTTCTTTCAAGTTTAAATGTGAAGTTAGTGTAAAATTGTACTTGTTGGTGATGTAAGGCAACATAATACGTCAATAACTTCGGATTTACGTCCGTTTTTACCCACAAAATGGCGTCCTCGTAAAATATGGCCTATTATTGCATGGAATATATTTAGACTATTGCCTTTTGTGGGTGAATATAGACCTTATTTACCCGGGTCTCTGGGCAGGCACGCGGTCACCACGCAGGCGACCCCGGCAAGGAGGTGGAACAGAAACAAAGTTGGACGGCGCCCCCACCTGACGAGAAAAATAAATTACAATAAAATTCAAGTTCAACTGGAAATTGGTGACTGATTTGAACTGGTTGTAAACTGGTTGAACTGGTCTAAAGTCACTTTTACCAGTTCAAACCATTTCAAGCCAGTCAAAAACCAGTCAAAACCAGTCAAAGCCCGTTACCAATTCCCAGTTGAACCGTGCTACCAGTTGAAACAGGTTGAAAGTTTGAAACCAGTAAAACCGTTCAACTGGTTTCAACTGGGATTTTCACCTGGAAATTGTTATTAAAATAATGATTCATTCGCGATTGAATATAATCGTTCTATTTCATTCCAATGTATTACTTTAATTGGCAAAAATAACTGCGTATTCACACTAATGGGAGTAATTCCGTTAGCATATGAAACTGGCTTCGAAATAGCGCCCTCAGTCTGTCGCAAATGGCCAAATAGCTGTATGCTTGAACAGTGAGGGCGCTACAGACAACAGTACTTCTGTTGAGTTTAAGGGGCACATGGATTTTTTTGTTGGCGTTCGTTATCTTGATGTTGCCATTTCCAACGGTGTTTTGGTGCGAATTTCCATATTCATGAGCGAAACTTTGACGTCATACAAAGCAAAAACTTTTGCTTCCGCAGAAAAAGGTTGCTAGAATTTTCTTAGCTGTTAAATTTTTTTTAGGGGATTCATTGTTGCGTCAGTACATGACAGTAAGTCAATGAGGAGATGTTTTCAAAGAACACACTTTGGGGTTAACAATTTGAACAGAAATACCCTGCTCTTTAGAAATGACATCACAGCAACAGCGCCCTCAGTAATTGTCAAGGAAAGATGTGAACATTTCCAATTTTAGCCCAAAATGCACTTCTCAAAAAAAATTCAGCAAAAAGAGAGGTATGGCAGTTTTTGTACACTAATGAGGAATGAAACTTTGCATGTACAGATTTAATTGATTTGATTGATTTTACATGATTACCAGATTAAGGTGAAGGTGACGACGATGTAAGCTGGTATCTCCACCATGGCAATTAAGAAGAAATTGAAGTATTTATCGCCGGCTAAGTTGGAGCTGTACAATGAGACACCGTAGTACACCATGCTGTTGACAAACCTGAAAGATTTGGGTCGAATGTGAGCATGAAAAAAAAAACACGTGGGGACAAACCTTGAGGGCGCTCTGTTCATCGTTAAGGTTGCAGACCAGTAAATGAACTGCCATAGACCTCAATGATAATTACGCCCATACAAAATACTCACACTCCCCAAGGTGTTTGAGACACACATCAAATTAAAGCTTATTTCATCATCATTTTCTGTTACATTCTTGGGGGTTGACCAATGACATGCGGCAGAAAACTTCATCCAAAGATGATCACTCCTAAAGTATTCGCTCGTACCCCCCGCCCTGCAAACAGGGCGCTGGTAAGGGCTGATGAGCTTCACAGAATCTTGTGAAAGAAGTACAGATTGACCTTCGCATGCAGCTAGCGCGCGCTACGCATGATAGGCACCGGCAGCTAGTTTGTGTGACGCGTTCTACGTCACAGGTCACGCAAAATCTATCCAATGAGAGCTGTTTGCAGGGCGGGGGTACGAGCGAATCCTTAAGTAATCCTGAAGCCCATCGCCATTTTGAAAAAGGATGCCTACGCTCCATTGCAAAATAGAGCAGTGTGGGCCAAATTCCATACGGATTTCACAGAAATACGAGCCTGCAGTCCTGTTCACGGCTTCCTCATTTCTTTTTTACAAACCCTCAAGTTCATGGCCCACCAAATGATCTAATAGCAGATTGAGGGCATGCAAATCGTGATTTACTGGCCTGCACCCTTTACAAAGTTCCAACAATCGACCTTACGCGTGATGCTTGCATATAGACCGGACGCAATTTTTTTTTCTGCAGCCAATTACAGTGCATAGTCAATGACCTTCATGTGCTTGTCGCAATGTTCTCGGGCTTAACTTCCTCCTTAAACAAAAACATATCAAGAGCCAAGAATCAGGAATTAAAAGGTGAATGTTATATCATCGATATTCGGTCCGTATATAGGACTTGATTAAACACAACTTAAGGAAGAACAGTCTTTCATATACAGGGTGCCTGAAAATAATGGTGCATGTAAACCCCGCCATTTTCGCCAATTTACAACCGGAATTTACTGCGAATGTTTACATGATCTTCCAGGATACAGATTTAACATCGCCTAATTCTCTCAACAATAATGGCCTATGCGACCGTAACGAACAAGGAAGAACTTTTTTTATGACCTATACATAAAGTGCATTGTTTGATATGTGTCGGTGATTTATTTCACAATTTTAAATACGTACATCTTCTCCCCCCCCCCCAAAAAAAAGCACCCCTGCCACGGACCATTAGTTTGTCTTCATTGGTTGTCGTCTGTAGAGCGTGCGACATGATGGATTTTCCTCCGATATGATCTAGTTCTAATTCAGCAAAATTGTTTGGGAAGTATTTGAAAACCAATTTTGCCAAGGTAAGGCATCGAATCAATTGAATTCCACAAGAATGCCATAAGCTGGCCGAGCGCCAGTCAGTCGGTTTCATATTCATCGAAATAGTCCATGAAAGCCTTTTTCAAGCCAATGCAGGAGGTATCAATTTTGAATTCGTTGCTCAAACGAGACGAAACCAAAGCCCGGCCTGAACGTCAACAAAGGACTTTTTGTCAAGTTTGCACGGAACTAGTAAAAAGGTCGTCGCATCAGCAGTCATGCGTTGACTACCCTGGCCCGGCAGAGGCTGCATTATAGTACGCGTGAACTCGGCAGTCGTAAAAAAAAAAGTGCGATTGGTGTATACAGAGTTCAATTTGAGCCAGGTGGACGACAATGATTTGTGTTGCTCCCAGAGGACTAGATATCCTCTTTGTATAGTACCTATCTCACTGACTGACTGACTGACTGTCACGTGAGAGCCGGGCAGTGCTATTGTACAGGATCCCCGTATGACGTCAATGAATGGGCTAAATGTGTAGACCAGAGGTACAGAAAGACTCCCACTTAACACCCATCTGAATTAATCCAACAGAATTTTGTGCAATCCGGTACCAGTTTTACCATATAATAGGCTTTAGTGTTGCTGTCGATTCGATCACAAGTGCTTTCATTTCACATGTTAAGTCATGTCACAAGAAACACGATGAACAATGACAAAGGAATGCTTTTTGTAACAGTTAATTTGGAAAGCTAGTGACTTTATTGATGCTTGTATGAGGACTTGTGATGGACTTGTGGGGACTTGTGAGGGACTTGTGATGGACTTGTGATGGACTTGCAGGGACTTGCTGGAACTTGTGTGGACTTGTGGGGACTTGCAGGGACTTGTGGGGACTTATAGGGACTTGTGGAAACTTGCAGGGACTTGTGGGGACTCGCAGGGACTTGTGGAGATTGCAGGGACTTGCAGTGACTTGCAGAGACTTGCGGAGACTTGCAGGGACGTGTGGAGACTTGCAAGGACTTGCGGGGACTTGCAAGGACTTGTGGGGATTGCAGGGACTTGCGGTGACTTGCAGGGACTTGCGGAGACTTGCGGGGACTTGCAAGGATTTGCGGGGACTTATGGGGACTTGCAGGGACTTGTGGGGACTTGCAAGGACTTGTGGGGACTTGCAGTGATTTGTGGAGATTGTAGTTACTTGTGATGTCTTGCAGGGACTTGTAGGGACTTGTGGTGACTTGCAGGGACTTGCAGGGACTTGTGGGGACTTGCAAGGACTTGTGGGGTCTTGCAATGATTGTGGGGATTGCAGTTATTTGTGGTGACTTGCAGGGACTTGCAGAGACTTGTGGGGACTTGCAAGGATTTGTGGGGACTTTCATTGACTTGTGGGAACTTGCATGGACTTGTGGTGACTTGCAGGGACTTAATTGCGGGGACTTGCATGAACTGGTGGGGACTTGCAGGGACTTGTAGGAAATTGCAGGGACTTTTTGGGACTTGTATAGACTTGTTGGGTCTTGCAGGGACGTGTGGGGACATATCATTGACTCGACTATTAACACTGGTAGACTTGCGTTGTCTTGTTTTTTTTCCAAGGCCCGCGAAATATCACATTTTTTTGAAAACACCCTCATATCTTTTCTTTTCAGAGAATTCCTGAACACAACCGAAGAGTCAAGGATCGAGTATAAGTATAGGAAGTAAATGAAGCGATTTTAATCGGGCCGATAAGTTAATCCCGTGTTTTCTGCTGATGGACAGACACAAAAGGACAGAAGTTATCCAAACAGCACGAAGTTGGCATTTGAGAGGGTTGTTTTTGTCTGGCCTACATCTGCTCCGAAAGCCTTGCTTAGAATTTCTCGGTGCATCTGGTATGGGTAAATGACGATTTTCAAGTTCCCCGACCCAATCTCTACCTCAGTAAGATTTGAAGCTTTGCATGGGGATATTATTGAGTGAAAAGTTTGCGGAAACACCATGTGGGAAAAATTTCTCAAACTAAGAGAATGGCTCTGAAAAGAACCAGAGGTATAAACTCGACGTTCCGGTCAGTATATGCTCTGACCGTCTTCAATCTCTACCTATTATGGGAAAAAACTTGTAGACGTGAAACGTTTTCTGTTGATGCTTTTGGTGGGATAAAGTGACAAAGGTTGTTTTTCTAAAAGAATTTGAGTTGAGCACGAGGAAGTTTCAAGCTAAAATGTTCACATGTTCACATTATAATTAAAACAATATTAATGATGTTGTGCTTATAGCGCTTTTTGTATATATAACCATTACTGAAAAATCTTCAAAATTATTAAGCCTGTTCATCAGGCCATGAAGCCAGTTTTTGCATCAACTCGAGATCAGCGCATTCTGGTATCTACCTTCACATGTACCCATTTATACTCCTGGGTGGAGAGAGGCAATTGAAGTAAAGTTTCTTGCCCAAGAACACAAGCACCATGTTCCCGGTCAGGGTTCGAACTCACTTACCAGGGAACGTGAGTCAAACACGTACCGTAACCATTGGACCACAGCACTACACCATACAATGTACATTAAGAATTGCACTTAACAACAAATACGGGGTGAGTAAAAAAAACACGAAACCCAAATGTCGGGACTATTGTTTTCGTGAAGCTCTACATGTAGCACTTTCAAAATCTAGGATATGAAAGCCCAATTCATAAGGTTTTTTTTAGTACAAGAATCATTCAAATCACTTATGTACTTTTCAAGTTACGGAATTTTTAACACAACCACCGTTTTAAAGTTCTGCCTACGGAATACAATTCACACACATCCCTATGTGATTTGTTTTCGTTTTGCTGATAGAACACTTACCTTTTTGTGATCCGTGGACAGAACTCTAAAGCGGTGGTTGCGTTTAAAAGTCCGTAACTTAAAAAGTACCCGAGTGATTTGAATGATTCTTATACTAAAAGAAGCTTATGAATTGAGCTTTTGTATCCTTGATTTTGAAAGTGCTACATTTAGAACTTCACTAAAACAATGGTCTTGACATTTAGGTTTCGTTGTTTTTTTTACTCACCCTGTATGAAGGCCTAATAAAGATGGTCCAGGACATTGGTTTAGGTGGTCATCTGAGTCAAGTGTTTGGGTCAAGGTGGGATATAAGCGAGTCAAATTAACAACTGGCAGTCAGTCACCGGAGGGTCGTTGAGATAGGTACAAAAAGGAATATCGGCTAGCCTTTGGGTCCTGCTAAGATTTGTCGTGAAACTTTTGAATTCCTTGCTGTATGGTTAAACTTACCACGAGTAACACATGATCAGGAGATTTCTAAAAACCCTCCAGCTTCTCAAGATGTCGATGAAGGTGTGCGTCTTGGCCTTCTTTCCGTCTTCCTTACTCGGCGCTCCTTCCGGATCCTGGCCATGATCCGGTATCTTGCTCCCGGAAACCGTTGCCAGGTTACCGTTGCTGTGAGCGAGGTCGTTGTTGGCGCCATCCGGCTCCGCCGATTCGCGAATGTTCCGGCCCTCGTGGGTGATGACGAAGCCGTCGGGAGGCGGGCTGATTCCGTTGAACCGGGCGATGCGGCGTAGGATTTTGAATGCTTGGGTGTGGCGCCCTCTAGAGAGCAGCCACCTGACGGACTCGTACAATACACTGAAAGGTCAGGACAACATGGCGGCTCAAAAAGTGTAAACTCATTCAACCTCGATCTTATATTACCTGCTATAAAGCAGTCGCTCCAGCAGCCGTTACATCTTAATATGAACTTAGGTTATGTATTTTTTTGAATTTCGTTCCTTATTAAATGCACGTAACAACATTGGCAATAATTAACCAAGAACGGACCTTATTATGATGAACGATGACATAGACCTAGTGCGTAGCAGCCATTTTAGATGGCATCTTTTGTTATTTTAATTCAGTTACAATACACTTAAGGTTCACTCGTCTCATGTACATCCCAACCAAATCTAGTCTGAGTATCATCCGTTATCCACGGAGCCCAGTCTCCGTATAACGTCTGATATATCTAAGCATGCAGATTTATGCGATCCCGGGCCTCAGCCAATCGAAATCGACTTTACTAAATCGTGACGTCATTTCATTCCCAAATCAGGACTAAATGTTTGATTGGTCAATTCGAATGCAGTGTTTTGAACTACAACAACGGCCAGGCGTGTATCGCGTAACATGATACACAGCGCGTGACCACAGCCTCTGTTGCTGTGTCTAGGTGTTTTTTTTATCTCTGTCTGGTGAATGACTGAAGACCCGACATAGAAGGCGCCCACTGATTGGTCAAAATCCGAGGTCAAGAGGCGGTTGTTTTGCATAAAGATTCATCGAATCTGCTCAAATATCTTCGCCATCAACCTCGTCCCCAGGGTGTCGAGCAGTACGCGCCCACCACTACCTGCTCTCTCACCCTGGTATTGGATCATTTGCATGTGCAAGATTTTTGAACACGTATGCAAATGAGGAATAGTCTGGTGCCTGCCTGTGCGTTACATTTGCGTTTGTTTTTGTATGCGGTGTCTGGGGTAAAAAAATCGTCGAAGCGCGAGCATGGCATGAGTAACGATGACACGATTTTGTTTTAATTAAACTGTAACGATCTTAACGAGACAACATGCAGTATCACATGTCATATTAATATTAACAAATTGGAAAGGAAATGAATATTTTCAAGAATGCGTGGACGAATGATCGCGAAAACACGTACTGCAGGTTGTGAATAACAACACCAAGTGCACGATATAAATCCATTTCTAGCAAATTGCGGTATCGAATCAGGATACAGGAAGAAAGTTTCCTATCCAGGGCTTACTATTGGAAACGTGGTTGGAAATGAAGTAAGCACTGGGGACGAGGTTGCTTCGCCATGGTCTATTACACAGACTGAACAAAACCGTGCATTGCCCTATAAGATGGCTGCTACGTATAAGGTCTATACCCTTTGATAAACAACACTTGAAAAGGTACAGTTCAAATGAAATAAAACTAATTGAAGATGGTTTTAACACAAATTGAAGATGGTTACGTGCATTTGCAACGGAATCCAGTTACGAGACCTCAACAGTTTTGCATATGTTTTCTCTTTTTTTCCCTCGAAATGTGTAGAACCCACTAGTAAGCTGAAACTTCCACAGGCAAGTTGCATAATTATTTGTACCCTACTTAAGATTTTGAGCAATTCTGTTGCTTCGAAAGAAACAAACGCACGAAATTGTCCTTCGTAACTTCAATACAACACCAGAAAAAGCTTTATTCTTTACATTTTAACAATTACAAACCAATTACTTGATAGTATTACAAAGCTTTTTACACTGGTCCCTGTCAGTTTAATAAGTTGTTTTCCATGGGCTCAAAAGAATCAGCCGACAGTACCAATGTTATCAACCATCGGCCGAGTAACGAAAACAGTTTTCTCGACAAAACAGGAAACCAGCGGCAGAAAAGACAACACCAGGATGCAGTTTGTAGGGCCTACGGTGTGTTTTTGGCTACCTTTGTAATGAATTGATTTGGCTTTGAACTCTTAAATAAATTGTTGGTTTGGCGCGGTACAGACATGGGAACCCGAGGATACAGACATGTACCTTAGGGCTGAAGTTGGTCTTAAACGCCCCACAAAGAAACTGGACCCGCGAGGGGAAGAAACACTGAACACAAAGGCAAAGCTTCCGCGCTCGACAAACCATGATTGAGCAAGCTTGCGTCACGAGGCGACGGCGGTGGCATTGTGCAAAGTTCGCACAGGAGTCCAAGTTTTGTAACAACGGCAAGTTTTCCGTGTTGGTTGCCTTGGGCACTGACGTGGGTTTACGTACAGTGAACGACCGGGGGAATAAAATACGCTAAGCCTGGTATTTGCAGTAGTATAGTTAAAACATGGTTCGTTAAATCCCCAACTTAGGGGACCATAATCCCTTCATTCTGCAAGGTCGAAACTAATTCTTTCGTGCTTGAACCTTAGCAACGTTTTGGGGTTTTTTTTTTTATTAACGAAACAGGTGATGTGTGCGTCAGCTTATGAAAAAGGTACGTTATTATACCTGGTGAAATTCACGGTGCGTGTGGCGGCGGTTGAATTGGGGATTTGGGGAACACGATTTTGGGGATAAATAAACTTCGGGTACTGAAGAGCTGTTTTCAGGGGGGAAAACTCAGGTTTTATTTGGGGCGAATTCAGCGAACTTTGCCATTTAAATACTTTCGAGAGAAAGCCCCTGTTTGGGTACGAAAATGCGTTTACCACAAACTTAAAAGAGTCAAAGTAGAATATGCACGTTCACAAACCTTACTTTAACAATTTGCTGTTCAAAAAGTTTGGTCCTCGAAAATCGAGCCGTTGGAAGCGCTGGTCGGCATTCCAATCGCAGATGTTCATTTTTTTTCAAAACGCTCTTCAAAGGCGTAAGCGTTTGGGTTGCTTTGGAAAGTTGCATGAGACATGCCATATTATCACAGTGAGTCTCACTGCGAAATGAATACATTTTCACGCGGCGCCTGTTTTGTTGACATTTGGCTCAAAATTTGACGCTTGAAATATACGTGTATAAACCAAGGCCAAAAAACTGCCAACGCGGCAGGAGTAAAAACCCAAGGCATTATATGTCTATGTGGATTTCGGGGAACCTGACCTTTCAAATAAGATAAGTAGAAAACCATGATATATAGCTGCGACATCCGATCGCATGTACATCTTTAAAAGCATGTTCATGCATTTTGTTCGTGTCCAATATAAATAACACCACTCAAAATCCAAAGAAGAACGTTCAACACCTAAGCTGTTGAAGTTTAGCTCAGCAGATATTACACTAGTTTCGAGAAACCAGTGAAAAAAACATGCACAACCTAATTTGATCACGAAACACGATTTCGTCAATATTGCACGCTTTATCTCCAACAATCAGTCAACAATCAGTCTACATTGACTGATGGTTGGAAATCACCTACATTTCTTGATTTCTTCTCAATGACAGCAAGACAGACGGAATCATTTAAAGGGGTGTTTAGTACCAGTACGATCTTCAATCCAAGTTGGTTGTTTTGATAAGGCCAAAAACAATAATTCTACTTCCGGTTACCCTACCTACCCTATTTTGACTGCCCCTATCCTAATTATTTTTTTTTGGGGGGGGGGGAATGAGCAAAAAAGAACGAAAACCATCAATTACTACCTCCTACCCTTGACTACACGCAGACACCTCCATATGATCGTATACCCAAAAAAGTTGCCAAAAAGAAAAGAAAACAATTTCCCTACCTACCTACCCTATTTTCAAATGTCATGTAATCGGAAGCAACTATTATTTTTTGCCTCATACATTGCAACTCGGTAGGTTACTTTTGGAACAAATGCAAACATGCCTTTATGAAGAATTAAAAAAGAAAAATGCAGATTTGGGAGAGAATAAGGTCGACTTCAAGACCGGTATACTTACAACCAGAGAGGGATGGCCACGAGGCAGGGTATGGAGATGGCCAGCTGCATCTTCCTCCAATCTCGGAGAAAGTAGGCGATGGGCGCCAGGAGGGTCACGCCCACCCCCCAGGAAATGTTGTTGATGCAGCCGGCAATGGACCGCATCTTGGGAGAGAACATCTCCATGACGAGCACGTACTCCGTCAGATTCATGCCCTTTGGGATGGAATAAAGGGGGGCAAAGTTGGTTGGTTGGTTTAGCACAGGTCTTGCAAATTGGGAGGTTCTTAGTTCGAATCCCGACTGCTACTTCAACTATGGAAAATGTGACAAGTTATGTCAACACCAGACGCTTGGCAGACTTGAGATTGCGATATTACGGTATGTCTCCAAAACGGTCCGTTGGACTATTTTTGAAATTACTACAAAACTGTAAAGTCGATTTTGAAATGTTTGATTGTGCAGATACTCCTTATCCTTGGCCTCAACCCCTATGAGGTTCATTTAATTTTAGTCACGTATCACTGCACAATGGTCAATTGCTCACCACTACATTTTTGGACACTGTGACCAATAAATTTAAGTTTTTGGCAAATTCACGGCTAAAAATTAAACATGATGCCCCTGTCTCAAACCTCGGTTTTGTTTCAGGTTTGGATTTATCGTTAAAAGCCTTTAATGTTCCGAACTTCCGATCAAATAAAAAAATTAATATTACTTGCTTCATATATCATACTGTTTGATATTTGTGTGAGAAAACAATGACTAATGTTGAGCTGGAATCTTTAAAGTTAGGGACCTAAATAGCAGGCGACGCCGAAATGGAGACGACGGCGAGTTTTGGAATACCGTCAGATTTAAAATAGTACATGGCACAGCAAAACTCGCCTCTCGTACGATCCGAGTGCATACTTGATGCACAAAGTCGTCATTGAATTTCACTTGTTTGAATGAGAGCAATGAACATTAATAATAAACTCATTTAAAAAAAAAATGTTTTGGTAAACAAAAACAAAACTACTATACCCGAAAATACCCGGGCGTTATCCGAGAGTGTCGACGAAATGCATTCGGCAAACTTCGGAAATGTCGGAAACGGGAGGCATTCCTCCCGTTTTAGTCATGTGACACTGACGGCTACTGGCCCTAAGATTCAGCAGAAATATAGTCAGAACCTTTCGGTCTGGGAGCCAGACTAAGTATAACCCAGGACCAAAACTTACCTGCTCAAACATTCCGATGAAGAACCACAGCATGACGAACCAATGGTATTCGTAGACGAAGGCGATGGAGATGCCGGCCGCGGCCTGCAGCAGGACGCTCACGAGCAGCACGGTCTTACGGCCGATCAGATCCGAGAGTTGACCGAAGATGAACGCACCGGCCAGCACGCCGCAGAACAGGATCGACTGGGCGGTGCTGGCCAGGATCTCCTGGTCGCAGACCAAGTCGAGCTGAGCACGCACCGGGGAGTGAAAATACAGAGAAACATTTTTGAGATAGCAATGAAATTAGCTAAGACCTATACCCCGAACAGTTTGGCGATCGTGTAGTGTAGGGCCCGGTTCCTATAAGGGAATAAAATCCACTTTAAAATTTTTAGACCGACCAAACTAGTTGGTGACATTCTCAATAAACAGGCATGTCATAAATATAGGGCAGGGTTTTGATTTTTTTTAAGGGAAATTTGGGGGTAAAATGACGATGACAGCGCGGCGACAACACGCAACCCGAAAATAAAAATGGACGCACGGCGCGCTGAATCGCAAGGCACAAACCACGCAGGAAAATCGTGATTTCTACCCCAAGAATCTGTTCAAAATTGCAAAACGGGTGTCATAAGAATTGAGAAAAGTCTGCTTTTGATTGTAAAGGTGATTTTTGAGCAATAAAAAAAAAAACATTTTTGACTCTAATTTGATCAAAACAAAATAGGGGCCCTACACTACATGATCGCCAACATTTTGGGACTCTCAAGTTCAAGACTATGTAGGAGTCTCACAACTAAAGATAGTAAAAACATGCAATACAAGAAAATAGACTGGCACATGAAACGACTAGTCCAACACCCCGTTATAGTACTGAATCAGTCAACTATGTGTCAAAAGAGACTCATCTTGTACCTTGTCTCTATTTCTACACATTCTCTCCACAGTCGTGCCACCAGACTACTGACGGATCAATCTTTTCAAAAGGTTGGACCAGCACCAGTCTAGTCTTAGGCTTCAAATTCAAATCACTTGGCTTCACTCTCAGGTGCAAAATGTTGAAGAAAAGTCTCCTTTAAAATTGAATTGAGACCTTCAAATTGGCTGGTGAAATACCGAGGACCTTGTCTTTGCCTCATGAAGAGTTTGGCGAATTTTGTCGGATAAAGAGTGAGTAAAGTTGGCCTGATTTAGTTTTGCATGTTTTCTGCACTCATGGTCCCAGTCTGGTTAGGACCTACACAAGCTGCACGGCCGAAAATGTATGGCATACCTCCCCCCCCCAGGTCCCCACAAAAAAAAAAAACATTATGGTACGTGTTTTCCCCCCAAAAAATTGTCATGCCCGAATGGCGGTCATCGAGCACATCTCTACTTAGTCCGAAAATTTGGGACTCTCAATACTGTGTATGAGAGTCCCAAAACTTAAGGTATTGAAAACATGCAAAACAAGAAAATAGACTGGCACCTAAAACAACCAGTCCAACACAGCTTCAGTACTGCATCAATCAGCCATGCCAAAAGAATTTAAGAAACATGTGGCATGAACCGGGAACTAGTCTCAATTTACTACACATTTCTCCATAGTCAAGCAACCAGACTATTGACAGTGAATGAAGAGGTCAGTCTTTTCAAATGCTTGGACCATGGTTGGACTTGGACATGTACCAGTCTAGTCTTAAGCCCCATTTTGAAATCACTTGACGTCCCTCTCATGTGCAAAATATGGAA
This sequence comes from Patiria miniata, assembly GCF_015706575.1. Classification (NCBI taxonomy): domain Eukaryota; kingdom Metazoa; phylum Echinodermata; class Asteroidea; order Valvatida; family Asterinidae; genus Patiria; species Patiria miniata. Next base: position 1,805,698 of record NW_024037056.1, on the reverse strand, counting down.
GAAAAGTCTCCTTTAAAAATTGAATTGAGTCTTCAAACTTGGTTGGTGAAATACTGAGGACCTTTTCTTTTGCCCAGTGGAATTTTTGGAGAAATTTGCTGGCCAAACTGTGAGTAAAGTGGGCCTGATTTAGTTTTGCAAGTTTCAGAGCACTCCAGAGTCCTGTCTGATCTATACTTGTCTTGTTGATACAATATTTTCCTATTGAATGACTTGTATAACTCTAATCAGATTTTATCTATCTGACAATAACGTGAAAGACATGCAGGAAACAGTCTCTTTGGGTAAACCCTGAACAAACCCTTGTTATGTCTCCAAAAATATAGAATACGAACACTTCTCTATTATAACACAATTTATTTTAAGGGCGGAGCCATCGTTTGAAGGGGAGGATGGTATGAACGTATTCAACTTGTTTTTAAAACTAAATGCGTTTTCCCCCAGTATCTGGAACATAAAAGTCTGCCTGATGGCTATATTCATTTAGAATTTGTTTAGATTTATTCAAATAGAATTTGTTTCAAACTTGAACATTTGTTCAGAGTTGAAGAAGTCCATGGGTAATTTGAATATCAGAAATAATTATGTATGTCTTTACACTTTTAAACAATGTCATGATCATAATTTATATAGTGGACGACTTAAAGGCATATATAGGATCATTTGCTTTTCATGCATTTTGTTCGTTTCCAATAATAACACCACTCAAAATCCAGAGAAGAAGGTTCAAAACATAACCTGTTGACGTTTCATCTCAGTGGATATTACACTTTTCGAAAAAACTGTAAAAAAAAAAAAACCAAAAAAAAAAACCCCGCACAACTTGTTGATCACATAACACTATTTCGTCATTTTTTATTTCCAAAAATCACTTTAATATTGACTGATCGTTGGAAATCAACTACATTTTTTTATTTCTTCAACGACAGCAAGCCAGATGGAATAATTTCATGAAATGTTTAGTACCAGTATACGATCTTTAATCCAAGTAAGCTCTTTTAATTCGGTAGGTTTACTTTTGGGATAAATTATCCTATACATGCCTTAAGAACATCTTACCTCCATGACGATGGTGTTTTCGCCATAAATAGGTTGATGGTCGTATCCGTTTGTACAAGCCACTACTCGACTCATGTTGACTATGGCGGTTCCGTTCCCATCTTCCGACACGGCGTACATTTCGCACTGCGAGAAGGTTCCGTTGTCGTCGGGGCTCAACGGCACGCTGTCCTCCACCGAGAACCCCTCGCTGGCCCGGCAGTGGAACGGCGGCCGGTCCGCCGTGAAAATAATCCCGAAAATCTGCCATGCCGGCAACCACGTCCCGATTAGCGTGATCAGGATGTACGCTAAGGTCTGGTAGCGACCGAAGTCCCCTAAAAACACCCAAATGTCGTCCAGATCCATCCTTCCCTTTTCTTTTGAAGGTTATTTCTGGTTGGTGCGGGAAGCTGTTTCGGAATGCTCACCACCTGGCCATGGACTGAGTTCCTTTCACAGCGCATCTAGTCACCGAAAGTTTACCTCCGGCCGAGTGAATGGAGCTATTTACGGCTAAGCGTGCGGTTTGTGACGTCGGCTTCGCTGTAACCAAACAAAAGACGACGTGTGCCCATGAATTTTCAGCCTCACAAAATGTTCTGCCTATAGAGGAACTTAGCTATATGTAATAAATTACTGTTCAACTTGAACTAGGGCCCGGGCAGAAAATTAATGGGGCAAGTGACAGATATCGATTTGAATGTTTTATCTCCCGACAAACAAAGAAATGCTAATTATCACAGTTATCGATCAGACGGGGTACCTTATGTGTCATCAATCGATCGTTTTTTACGGTTTTAAAGTCACTGCCCTTTTAAGTCAGACTACGTGGAAAGATTTCAAAGTTCCCCCCCTTAAAAAACATGAATACATTTATTTATTAAAACGAATTCTTACGAGCCGTGCCCTCTGGAGACATGCACACAATAGGGAACAAAAGATTGGATACGTCTCCACAGGGCAATTCCTATAGATGAATACGTCCCCACAAGGTTTTCACGAAATAGATATATGGATTTTACTCAAAAAGTAGGAATTTCCAAGGTGGGTTGATCCGTTGCAAATGGAAGAGTTTTAGAACAGGGACATTAAGCCCGAATTTCAGCCAAGGAAATTAATTCTGATAAAATAAGAGCATTTTGAAACTACACTTTCAAAGTCGAAAACTTTACTACACGAGAACAAAGAAATGTCTCCACAAGGCTACAAATTTCAGTATGGGTAAGTAAACGACCGGGAACACGTATGCGTACTCTGTCGGGTCCGATGTAAACAACCAGGTTTTTTCATCTTTTCCCGGAACGGTAAGACATTAGGTTAGTTTTCTTTCAACTAGACCTTTAAAATAGTATAAGTAAACAATCCAAAACATGACATTTTCGGGGACTTCAGGCCGTCATGCCCCTTTAAAATATGACCTTGCTGGAAATTGTTGATTTTATGGATGGCAAGAATGTCGTATCGTGACGCAACCATCTTTTAGAATTTTCTTTCGCACGTCTGGTTTTGTTATTTTTGTTTTGGCAAAAAACCCGTTCGGAATCTTTTCAAATCGCGAATTCTTTTCTTTGCAAAACCGTTTGCCACACTTCTTTTGGAGCGCAAAGTGTCAATATAATGATTGATGCTGTTTGTTGTCAGAGACGACCTTCAACCGGTGTGGAATTAACTCGTTTTTATTTTATTTTCAGGTGTTTTTTTGTATAGGTTTTTTTTTATCACGCTGGTTCTCTCACGCGGAGCCCTAAGTTGTACTTTTTCATAACCATTTATCTCAATTCGGAATCTGACCGATTTGCTAATTCGTGTTTGTGTATGAAATACAAAGCATCGCAGCAGGAAACGCCGCCGCATCACCAAAGATTTTGAGATTCCTTAGGGCATATAGAATTTTTATTTTATTTTCGATGCTAAAAAAAGAAAAAGATTTTCATTATTTTATTTTAACCTTGCCATGCATTCTGTCTAGCGAAAGGAGGTCAAATTCCACATTTTTTTTCTATCGTGTGGAAAAAAAATTTCTTCAAAAAAAATAATAATAAAATTAATTAATAACGCAGGACTAAATCAGTAAACGCTTAAAGTACGATGACAGCTTTTTGATTCATCATCCAGATTAAATCGAAGTTTATGAGATAAAAATATCCCAATTAAAATGTGCACTACTATACCATGGAACAGCGACATGGAACAGCCGTTGCATTTTTAAGTGGACGATGTGTTTAAGCGCGGAGCAACCGTTTACATTTTCTCCTAATTCCAACTCGGGTTGCCACGGGGATATGGATTCCGGTTGGATTTCTTATTAAAATGTGAGCCCTTCTGCAAACTTCTTCAAAGTTTGTATAGCGAGGGCAATATCGACAGCCATTATAGATCCAGACACTACGAATCATTTTGACGATTTAAGAACCGTTTCTTAATAATTTGCAGAATACATTAGTCCCATATTTTCATAATTCCAGTGTTGTAGTACTCGTACTTGGTACTCGTGTACTACTCGAGTACTTTGTTAGTAGTACTCGAACTCGTACTCTACTCGAATGTCAAAGTACTCGTACTCGAAATGACGGTACTCGTACTTATTCGGCAGCAAAGTACTCGTACTCGACATTTCGAAATTGTACTCGACCATCAAAGTACTCATACTCGAATAGCAGTACTCGGGGGAAAATGGTATAGCTTGACTTACCACAGCCTTATTTATCAGTTTGAAATGGTTGATTGGCTTGTGGAGAAATCGAAGTTTCATGATTTTTCTCTGTGCATGTCCAGACAAACATATTTACCAGCTAGCCGTGAGTGAGTCTTTTTATCGGTCTGACTGGGCCTGCGGGGCCAATTATGCTCAGTGGACCATGCCGTATGGCCGTATTCGGAAATACTTGTACTTGTATCGTACACGGAAGTACAAGTACTCGTACTCGGAGACCTAGCCTGTTCATGTACTCGGAGGTACAAGTAGGCCTACTCGTACTCGTACTTGGCAACCTCAGTACTCGGCAGTACTCGGTACTCGGAAAAAAGTACTCGACTACAACACTGCATAATTCAATACAGGCCTTTACAACATTGCATGTTTTAAAGACATTGCGCCAAAAGTTTGGTTTGATTTATAATCAAATTATATACACTGTCTCCAGTTTGTAAATCAGTTACAATTAGGTTTGCAAACACTGCATTTTTTTTACCAGACGATTTAATTCATTACAACTTTGGTGGCGACCAAATTGCCAACGTAAATTTACTTTTATGCCTACCATATTAAATTAAGAAAAAATAACTGCTTTAATAAACACGCTGGCACCATCTGTAGTAAATAGGGGTGCTGCAAATTGTCTACAATTTCAAGAAAGTAGATCCATACTACACGCGAGTCCCTTAAACGCATTTGCCGGGAAAACCTGGTAAACTTGGTAACGCGTACTCTTAATTATGCATACAATTAAGTGACGTAGCAAATCTTCAAAATAAGAAAAGGGCCAAAATATAAATGCAGAACATAAGGGTCCAACTAATGCTCCCAAGTGGTAACTTTTTAAAAATGTCTGAAAACAAGATTATCTTTAGATTTTGACAGTAAGGCCTACCGTACCTCTATTCTTTTCAGATCCTTTGTGAATATGAGGCTTGATTCGCGCTGAAGTTCCCTTGTCAATACTTGATGTCGTAACAATTAACAGAAAAGCCCGCCGTCATTTCGGTGAAATCATTGCAAAATAGCTGGCTGTAAACTGCTCGTGTTTTTACCTACTTCAGTGTTCGGTCGGTTAGTTTTGTTTGCTTAAAAACAGGTCAATCATCTAGATACTATTAAGCAAACGATCACAATATTTTGGGCAGCTGACAAGTGTTAAAAGTCCAAAGAACCTGTGTTTCCAACGCGCCAAAATAAACAAGTTTATCATGATTTTGTGCCCGCTATCTGCCCCAACACGCTGAATTGACATCATTACAACAGTACAAAATATGCCCTTACGACTCGCAATTCAAACAGTATTACTGCATATTAAACGCTTTTGTGTTTCGCAACTCATGTGTATACTTTCCATTTTTGTGTATAATTTCCACGATTTGTAATAATTGTGAACTAGTTCGCCAGGCCTCGTGAACTAGTTCACGCTATACAAGAAAACCAGTCACTTGTTTAAAAACATTCACACCGTTGACAATGGGGCTGACGGGAAGCAGTCAAAGTAAATATTGTCAGATCACGCGGAAGGAAAAATAAAATAAAATTTGGTTATCGATAGGCCTACCGAAACCTAGATGATAGTGAGTAAACCTTAGGCATGTTACTTCAGTTTTGTTAGCGGGTCTACACGGGAAATGCACGGCCTAGTTTACTGTAGCGACACGTTGAAAGCGACCTAGATAATTCGACTACAAACATCGACGATGAAAACTCGACCATTAAAATAACTGACATTGTGGCTACGAGTCAAAGATAGTTAAAAACTGAAATGTTAGTAAAATGCGAATTCACATGATAACTTACCTTCAATGGGTCACTGATGAAGACTGGAGTTCAGTCAACATAGTGCTCAGTAGTCTGGTATCGCTATGCATGCCGCGATGACAATATATGAACGTGACGACTGGGAGCCGCTCCAAGTATGCCAGTTATTTTCTGTATGCGATATATTTTTAATACAATCATTGTAAGCAAGCCCGTTATAATTATGTGCATTGAAAGCATAGCGTTGCGCGCATGAAGATCAAAATTAATGCAGTCTTATTTTTATTCTGGGCCCCAATATTTTGTGTAGGCCCCTGTTTTGTGAAAATGAAAAACAACTTAACAGACTGTGACGTGTAGACATTTATTTTTCAATTAGCTGAACAAAAATCTTAGAATTGAAAGAAAAGGGCAACATGTTACATTTGCCTGTAGCCTAGCCCAAGGCAATGTTACATGTATTTGGTGTCGTTCTAGGACTACATTACGAAACCCTAAACCACCAGGGGGCGTTTACAACATGGCACCCTAACCCGACCTAACCCGAAACGTGATGCATTAAAATGTAGCACGGTTTAAAAATAACCTTGGCAGGGATGATGAGGCCCTATATATATAGATGATTACGGTTTAAAGTCGCATTGCATTCTGAAATGTCACTAACGATTTGTGTGACTTTTTTTGACAAACATAACTAACTTTTTTTTCGGTAGACTGACGATTTGTAAAATAGGGAAAAGCGTATCTTATAGGTAATAGGTTTTTTTTTTCAAAGTCAAAGGGTTCATGATTTTGTTTAAGGTCAAAAAGTAAACCATTCATTTCTGTCGCTTCTCCAAAATTTTGATTATGTTTTGATTTATTTTGTTTGGTAATTTTGTTCTATTGTAAAGCGAGATGATCTGCTATTCGTTGAGTAAATGCGCGATTAATAAGGAATTTAAATTTGTCCTTTCACAGATTTTCATGCTTTGCAAATGCGAATGGAAAGTGAAAGTTAAAATATTTTAGGCCCCTTTTTACTTCGTAAATTGCAAGTTTCAGTTTCAAACATCACGTCTCATTTATAGAATATCCCCTTGCACAGCAAGGGGATATGATAATGCGAGCAGATCCGGCGATTAATTATGCAACACACGACTGCGTCTTGACCACGAGATTCTGACCATTCAGCGGGCGCCTTCTATACACCTTTAAAATGCTGCAGTGCCACCATTTCAGACAAGGTGTTTTGAGCAAAAAGGATTTTGATGATAATTTGTGAAAACGCAAGTCATCAAAATGAATATTCAACGAACTTGTAGCACAGTTTTGCGCTCACTTACAAAAATGACACAAGCAAATTCTTCGTGTGATTTCCTTTCTTTCACATTTTTTTTTCCATTTAAAAAGCTGTTTACATGATGCCGACATTACACCATTATTATGTTTCAATTAAAATTCGTTTTGACAATAATATAAGAATTTCAAATTCCACAATGTGTACACCTAATATTTAAGTAGAAGTGTCCATGGTTAACATTGCACAAATTAAATCGAAAAAAAAAAATATTAGTTTTATTACAACCAAGATGATTCAAAATAATAATAATTAACATGCAGGCACAAATGAAAATGGGCGGGGCATATCACTTAGGAGAAGGATTTCTAAATGAAGATTTTAATAAAATACCTAAAATATAGGTACAACTATCAAAACACCCTCTTTTGTAAATAAAATGACGAATCAGTTTTTTAAGAGAACATTAAGCCCATCGAGATTCTTTAACGAGCTGAACAGAATTTATGGGAAAAAATGTTGCAACCTGACGCCACTTCAGCGGTTGTGTACAAAGTCTATGGAGAGTCAAGACAATTTTCTAAGTATTTCCTAACAAAATTGGGAATGTTTCTCAGTCCCAGATTCAGGTCTTATCATTTTTGCAATGACTGACCTTCATTGAGAAGATATATGAAGAAAAAAATGGCGTCAGGTTGCAACTTTTTTTTCCGAATATTTTTTTGGGCTCTTGCTACAAAAACAAATTCGTTCCGGTGTCATAGGAAATTGGACTCCCATGAAATCCTATCTCTTTTACCATAAGGACTCAATCCCTTACACATGACCTGTTACTGTCCCAATGTCCACTGACGCATGCGCAACACAACCTATTAGTTCGTATTTCATCACAGTCCAAATTTTACACTACACCGGTACATCTTATTATAGAGGACTGACTTGGTTGACAATGACTTCGATTGATTTTGATTGAATTTAATTGAATTAAAAACTCCCACTGTGAAATCCCATCCGAGATCAAAGGGGCACGTACCCCTACAGCGAAAATGGTAAAAAAGAAGAAGTTTGTTTATGAAATGCAACTGTTTCATATTATCTACATTCTTCAAAGAAATACCATACCGAGGTTATGATTAATATGAAAGACCGCGTAGTGCGCAGGATTTGCCTCACGTCGAGAGTCAAAGCAGGAATTAATTTCTGAAAAACGAAACCAGTTGGGTTGAAATAGGATATACATGATGCCTATAAAGGGGATAATCTACTAGTTGGAAAACAAACGGGCTAGCGTTGCGTACAAATCTACAAAATCGTTTAATAAGTTAAGGGTTAACACAAGTTCAACTACAAAATCGTTTAATAAGTTAAGGGTTAACACAAGTTCAACTATACTCATCAAAATTACGCATGTGCACATTTCGAATCAAAATTTCACAGTTAAAAAATGGGTACACATTATGTAGAAATTGTTTTTCGAGCAGCAGGAGAAGTATACGCAAAAATGAAAATGATAGGATGGAGGGACCAGGTAAAGTACAAAAAGGCAAGGTTTTCAACATTTAATGTTAGTGCCTTAAAAAGAAAAAAACGGCCTTCGATTTCTTTCTCCTTTCGATCGACAATTTAAATTCATGGTAAAAACAAGAACACGATCTCTCACATGTGGAAATCTCAGTTAAGATGATTCGTTGTTATCTTGTACGCACTTTTTGGCTTATTTTCTAGTTATATACGGTCGTTGTACAAGTACGATCAACTGAAAAGGTTGAACAGGTTTTACGGTAAAATACAAAGATAAAAGCTTAGCGAATGGCATGCGGTTACACTACGTGTACAACTCACAGAGAAAAAAAATATGAATGGCCTCTTCTTTTTTTTGTAATGAAAAATGATACAGCTAAAAAAAATCACTTTAGAAATACCCTGTACCAACTACACTGCAATCTTATGCGTTCGCTTTATGTACACACATGTAAACATTGCACAACGCTTCAAAAATGCACAAGTCGTTTGTGGGTTTTGTTGCAAAATTTGTGACAGCGCACTGCATTGTGGGCCTGGGTCAAAAAGGGTCAAATATTATTGACGTGAATGTGTTTATGAATCTCGTATCCCCCTTAGGGGGTGGAGCTTCAGGGCCCGCCCCTTAAATATTTATTTCAATGATTCAGATGCGAATAGTTAATTTGACTTACATTAAACAATCTTGTTAATTTGATTTATATTTTAACTATGTACAAATATGTTATGGCAATTAGTTTTAGCATAATTTTATTCTTTACAAATTTAAAGTCAGTTTGGGCTGTTTTTCTAACCATTTATAAACTGGCGCATGTTACATGCTTGGCATGTCGCATATTCTTGGCACATTAAACAATTCTCCATAATCATCTTGCCATGCACAATCAATGCATCGGGCGCGCCCCTGAACAAGCATAAAACAAAGCACAGACACCACTCTGCCCCATGATGTTTTTGACCAATGACAGCAGAGATTTCGCAACCAAAATCACGCGGCGGTACAACCGCGTGATATTGCCCACGCGCGCGCAGTGGGCTTAACGGCCGGTAAGTAGGTGATCAAAAAGGGGCGTGGTATAGCCCTAATGGACCGATCCAGAACACCATGGGGCGGTGCTTACTGGATCGGTCCATTCCTCGACTGCCGTATTTTCATTGGTAGCGAGAAACGTTCCTTTTTAGATTGAAGGTTATCTGTTTCAATATTCAAATAAAAAAGGAACATGTACTTACTGTTAGTTTCAGGTAGTTTTCTTTAAAAGAATAAATCAAAATCTTCAAAGAAAAAGCTCCTTTTATCTTCAAATTGCAATGGAAGATACAAGTCAATATAAATATATATTTCCCATAATTGTATCTATATCATATACAACTGTGAACATAAAACACATAATTTATGCATAAATTAAGAATTCATGCACATATTTACCATTCATATATGCATGTTAATATATATTTAGATATTTACATACGAAACTCAATCTGTGAATTTATACATAATTACATTGAGATAAATGTAAATTCATATTTACAAACACAACAAAAATCGAAATGTGAATTTATTAAAACGTTTTGTCTTCCCATTCCAAAACGTTTCACCTTCGAACTAAAACCTCCAGTTGCCGAGCTCGTTACAGCTTTATTGGTAATGGAAAAAAAGATATAAAGACAGACTTTCGACCTACAGAATCTTACAGCCATCATTCTGTGCTTACAGCGCTAGCAGAACGAAATCTTTGCTAACTCTGTAAGCACAGAATTCTTAGTAACGGTATGTAGGTATGCGCATAAGCCAAAATTCCTTGCTAACAAGCGAAATACGCTTACCGCAAGCACGGAATTTTCTGTTACAGTAACCAGAGATGTTTGTAAATTGAAGTCATGTAGTTTAGGACGCCTCCATTTTTGTTTTACAAACTCCGTTCAAAAATGACTTTTGAAAGTGACAGTCAATTCCAACATGACTTTTACAGACTCAGCAGTTTTTTCTTCAAGAGCAACTCACTTTTTGTTGTTGAAATTTTATTAATAACTTTTGAATAAAATGTGACTTTCTTTAAAAAAAAAATTGGCACTCGGAGACGTGCGTGTTGAAGAAGTTCTCACCATTGTGTCTTTGTCACTGTTTTACCCAATAATTTCTCTCATAAATCAAAACCCTGCCCTCTTTCCACAAGATTAAGCTAGCCGATATTCAACATGGTATTTTAGTGTACTAGTCATAGATGATTCCCAACACATAAAGTGACTTTTCCTGCTTGTATCATCGCCAAATGTTCAGGTAAGTCTCAAAACATAAAAATGTCTTTTCCTTCTCTTACATGGAACGGGGTCCTAAACCACGCGAACACCAAAATTTTTCACTATTAAGCAGCGCCATAAAATTGGGCCAGGTTACGGGTTCAGTACCCTCCATGTACTTGCCCCCACATCTGACAAAATGAATGCTGATAGGTTACATCAAGCACATACACTCACAATGAGTGTTGGTTCCGATATGAATAACAGTTATTTAGTTCTTTTGTGGTTTTTGCCCCACCGTAAACAGGGATTATGATACAATGCCAAACACCTAGCTTGAGGAACTCCAGCGCCAATGCTGCAGGAATTTGACATAACAGAGCTGGAGCTGAGACTATGTTGTAGATACTAGATTCCAAGAGGCCCTAAAAAAACGGGACTCTCTGTATCTGTATCATTCCCTTCTATTAATTGCAACCCAGATTCCATTAAACATAATGAGGTATTTTTAATGGAATTAAATTGGGATACTAGAGGGAAAAAGGACCATTTTTGTGATACAGATACAGAGAGTCCTGTTCTTAGGGCCTCTAGGATCTAGTATCTACAACATAGTTTTAATTCCAGCTCTATATGTCGAAATTCCTGATGAGCAATGGAGCTTGATTCACTCATAGAGAAAGGACACTCTATTAAAGCTAGGCAACACCAAAGAGGACAAACTGAAGAAGGTGCATTTTTCCTCCTCAATCTTTTACTCAATCTCAAAAATGGGAAATGTATTCCTTATTTTCTTGGCCCGAATAAAAAAAATAAAAAGATTTCTGAAGACCAATTAAAAAAGATTTGAAATTTGAGGTTAAATGACCGACTGTCCCTGAAGATGTTCTTTGTGGGTCGTTTAACTGTCCGCAACAAAGGGTTGAATGACCGTGGAAAGCCTACAAAAAAACATATAAGGTCACCGCAAAAGCAGACTGAAATGTAGAGAATGTCTGCTTCTTTGTTGGTTGTATAATGGGCTTTCTGACAGAAGAAAGGCTTTTGTACCAGATGTCGATTTCAATTTTCGAATCGTCGATTTATGGAGGTCACCTACGGCCAGGAATTAGGAAGGTTTTATTTCTAGTTGCTGGCTTAGCCCAAGTGTTATTGTCAGCGGGCTGCCCCCCCCAAAAAAATCTTCTCTCGGTTGGAAAAATTCAGACACTAGGTAAATTTTTTTTAAATGCTCAAACATTTGTTCTGTAAAGGGAGGACCGGTACTAAATGAGTCACGTTTTATTTATTTATTTTTGGCCAGAAACATAATGGAGGAAAAACTTTGTCGGAGTCTTTGTCAGACATCTTGTTATCTTGCAATTGCTGATCTATATTCCTCAAGTTGATTGTATCCTTACTATATTTTATTTAGTCGATATATATAGCTTAGTGTACGCAAAGACTTTAGGTATTTTGACACTGAAAAAAATATGGGGGAAACGTGGGGTGGGGATGGGTAACCTGGGGGGGGGGGGAGCAAAAGGACTTTGACTTTCGTACATTTCTACCCTTAATATCGGTGTTGTTTGAATCTAGCCTAAATCTTTCATTATTCCATGACTGACTGATTCGATTTGGCTTGTACTTCCCCAACCCCGTCAATGACGACAGATGATGTTAACAGATCCGGGGTATCTGACAGAACATTGGCGTTAGTGTCCTCCTTCTCCATCTCCGTCTGTTGCTGGGTGTGCGTCTCCGGTTCTATCACTATCTCTATGACGCGGTCACCGTCCCCAGATGTCGTCAGAGTTGTAATCTCGAAGCCCGGCACCTCGGGCAGTTTGATTTCTGTCTCTCGGCGTGAATCGACGGGTCTTTCGTTGTTGCTAACTTGGATCACGGTCTCGGTGACGTAGCTGGACTCTTCTTCCATTGATTCGACCTGGTAGGTGAATTCGGCCGTTTGGGTTAGTAGGGGTTCTGTTGTGGCCTGAGGCTGCGACTGTGGCTCAGCGACTTGAGGATTTACTTTGGGCGATTGGGGCTGTGGCTCTGGCTTAGTCATGCCTGCATTTTCTATGGAAAAATGGTACTGCGGTTGTGACTTGGATGCAGGCCGGGCTTTGATGGAGAACTGCAGCCGTGGTTGGTTCTCGGAGAGAGACGGGGGCTTTGACTGTGGCTTGGTAGTGGGTTGAGCCTGCATCACAGACAGTGGCTGTGGCTCAAGTGTGGTCATGAGTAATTGATTCCCTTTCTTGGATTGCGGCTTTGACTGTGGCTTGGTTGTGGGTTGGGCTGCCATCAGAGACAGCGGCTGTGACTCTAGTGTGATCATGGCTTGGTTACCTTTCATGGATTGCGGCTTTGACTGTGGCTTGGTTGTGGCTTGGTTGCCTTTCATGGATTGCGGCTTTGACTGTGGCTTGGTTGTGGGTTGGGCTGCCATCAGAGACAGCGGCTGTGACTCTAGTGTGATCATGGCTTGGTTGCCTTTCTTGGATTGCGGCTTTGACTGTGGCTTGGTAGTGGGTCGGGCCTGAATCACAGACAGTGGCTGAGACCCCAGTGTGGTTGTGGGTTGGTTGCCTTTCATAGATTGCGGCATCGAATGTGGCTTGGTAGTGGGTTGGTTCCCTTTCATTGATTGCGGCTTTGACTGCAGCTGTGGCTGCAGTACTGGCTTGGTAGTGGGTTGGTCCTCTGTTATGTTATGTGGCTGTGGCTTAGATAGGGATTGGTTTTCCATCATGGATTTTGGCTTTGGCTCTGACTTGGTAGTGGGTTGGTCCTCCATTATGGCACGTGGCTTCGGCTGTGGCTTTGACATGGATTGATTTTTCATCGCGGATGGTGGCTTGGTAATGGGTTGGTTTGTCATTCTAGATTGTGACTGTACCTCTGGCTTGGTCATGGATTGTAGTTGTGGCTCTGGCTTAGTCATGGATTGTGGTTGTGGCTCTGGCTTGAATAAGGATTCGTTTTCCATCATGGATTGGGGCTTTGGCTCTGGCTTGGTCATGGATTGGTTTTCCATAATGGACTGTGACTGTAGCTCTGTCTTAGCCATGGACTGTGGTTGTGGCTCTGGCTTAGTCATGGATTGTGGTTGTGGCTCTGGCTTAGTCATGGATTGTGGTTGTGGCTCTGGCTTGGATAAGGATTGGTTTTCCATCATGGATTGTTGCTGTGGCTCTGGTTTGGTCATGGATTGGTTTTCCGTAATGGATTGTGGCTGTCGCTCTGGCTTAGTCATTGATTGGGGCTGTGGCTCAGTCTTGGTCATGGATTGGTTTTCCATCATGGATTGGGGCTTTGGCTCTGGTTTGGTCATGGATTGGTTTTCCGTAATGGATTGTGGCTGTCGCTCTGGCTTAGTCATTGATTGGGGCTGTGGCTCAGTCTTGGTCATGGATTGGTTTTCCATCATGGATTGGGGCTTTGGCTTGGTCATGGACTGGTTTTCCGTAATGGATTGTGGCTGCAGCTCTGGCTTAGTCATGGATTGTGGTTGTGGCTCTGGCTGGGATAAGGATTTGTTTTCTGTCATGCATTGGGCCTGTGGCTCAGTCTTGGTCATGGACTGGTTTTCCGTAATGGATTGTGGCTGTAGCTCTGGCTTAGTCATGGATTGTGGTTGTGGCTCTGGCTTGGTCATGGATTGGTTTTCCATCATTGATTGTGGCTGCGGCTTGGATAAGAATTGGTTTTCTATTATAACTTGTGGCTTCGACTCTGGCTTGGATAAGGATTGGTTTTCCATCATGGCTTGGGGCTGCGGCTCTGGCTTGGTAGTAGGTTGGTTTTCCATCGTCGCTTTTGAATGCGGCTCTGGCTTGGTAGAAGGTCGGTTCTCACTCGAGGATAGCAGCTGCGGCTGTGGCTTTGTCACGGCACGGTACTCCATTATGGCCTGTTGCAGTGGCTGTGACTTTGTCAGGGATTGGTTCTCCGACATGGATTGTGGCTGAGGCTCTGGCTTGGTCAGGGGTTGGTCTTCTTTTGTTGGCTGTGGCTGCGACTCTGGCTTATTGACCGACTGATTCTCCGTTGCGACCTGGGCCTGAGGTTCCTTTGAAGCAGAGCTCAATTTGTCAGAGGACTCCACCTGAAGATACGATCACAATTCAAAGCATTAAATGAAAGCTGAAAGCAAAACATCATGCTTGTTCATTAACCCATTATCACAGGGTGTCCCCCAAAAAAGTTGTGCAAGCACATATCCTTTAAGTTCTCAAAAACTAATAAACACGAGTATTTCATCTTGATAGAGCATATTAATTATACTCTTGTGTATATTCAGTAAAAATGTCATGGAAATCCGTTCATGCAAACTATAGATCTAACACATTATAAAAGGCTATGGGTTTTTCACCCATTCCAATGGGATGGGATTTCACAATTAACTTATTTTACATCAGAGTGAAATGGTTCATGACAATCTGATGCACTGATATCATTAACTGTGTAAATCCCATTGGAATGGTTGAAAAACCCATAGCCTTTTACAATCTTATATCTCTGGTTTGCATGAACAGATTTCCGTGGCATTTTCACTGATTATACACAAGAGTATAATTAATATGCTCCATCAAGATGAAATACTCATGTTAAGTACATTTTGAGAAATTAAAGGATATTTGCTTGCACAACTTTTTTTGGGGAACCTTGCACACTGTATAACACTGTGTTTATACATCCATAAAACCATTGAATGCTTGGGCAATTTCGTGTGCTGCAGGGAGCAATACATGTAGGCTAGGCAGGGTGGTTTGGGGCGGTGCTGGGACTTGTTCTTGATAAGGGGGGGATTTAAAATTCCTGCTGATGGAGCAAAGACAGATAAAAGCTCAAAATGGGGGTGCTATAAGAGAAAAATGTAAGACAGGGTTATGTAATGTAACTATTATGGGAGACAAGTTCAAATGTTAAGATGATAAATTGGAAAAGGTTGTTTCTAAAGTTAAGAACGGATTAATTTTAAGCTATCTGCAAGGCATCAAATGAGAGGCACATCAAAGCTGTATAATTCGTGATTGTTAAAATCTTGCCTAGAAGTACAAACTATGTTATTTGTTTGTAGAAAATTAGACATTAACAATTTAAGTTGCAAACAAGCATGATGGGGGGGGGGGGGGGGGGGGGGCAAAAAATGGATAAATCTGCAATGTGTTTAGTTTGGCAGGATTCTGAAGTAGGGTGGGTGTTTTTTTTTTCTTCATAGAATAGCAATGGGGCGGCTATACATATTTCTTTTTCTATTTCTATTTTCATATTCACTACAATAAATGAACACAAAATTGTAATCTTCCAATATCATTCTGTCGTCACATTTCTTAAAACACTTTCCAGAAATTTTATGCAATGCCTAAATAAATCCCCGTCATTTGATTGGTAGGTTTTGATCACATGTCATTGAATAGAAGTTCTATTCCACGGTACCTGACAAATCAGACACAAGGATTTATTCAGGTGTTGTATAAAGCAAGTAATGAATGTTTCAGATTAGTGCAATGGAAAGAATAATTTCATTCGGTGACAAATGGAATGTTCCATTCCACAAGGCGAAGCCAAGTGGAATGGAACATTCCATCAAATCAGGTGGCAATGGAATGTTCCATTCCACAAGGCGAAGCCAAGTGGAATGGAACATTCCATCAAATCAGGTGACAAATGGAATGTTCCATTCCACAAGGCGAAGCCAAGTGGAATGGAACATTCCATCAAATCAGGTGGCAATGGAATGTTCCATTCCACAAGGCGAAGCCAAGTGGAATGGAACATTCCATCAAATTAGATGACAAATGGAATGGTCCATTCCACAAAACGAAGCCAAGTGGAATGGAACATTCCAACATTCCATCAAATCAGGAGGCAATGGAATGTTCCATTCTACAAGGCGAAGCCAAGTGGAATGGAACATTCCATCAAATTAGATGACAAAAGAATGGTCCATTCCACAAGGCCAAGTCAAGCGGAATGGAACATTCCATCTGTCACCTCATGAAATTATTCTTACCATTGCACTCATGAACATTCATAATATTTGCATACTAGCACTTGCTGGACCAACTCATACTTTCCACGAGTTTCCACGATGTGTAAAAAAATTCCACGACATTCTGAGATTTCCGTGAACGAAAT
This sequence comes from Patiria miniata, assembly GCF_015706575.1. Classification (NCBI taxonomy): domain Eukaryota; kingdom Metazoa; phylum Echinodermata; class Asteroidea; order Valvatida; family Asterinidae; genus Patiria; species Patiria miniata. The sequence goes on along the minus strand of NW_024037056.1, from coordinate 1,789,028 downwards.
CTGATTGATTCAACTAAACCACAATTTGATCCATTGTCCCCTTAAGACAAAGTCATTATTTGAGCAGCCAAGGTACAGCTAGAAAAAAACAGCACAATTTTTACATCACAAAAATGGTCCACAAAATTAGGATGTTTTTTGACACAGTTGACAAAAATATTGGTACCCTAAGGATAAGTGACATTTCAATAATGGAACTGCAGTGAGCGGTGTTTAGCATGCAAACTACCAGACACTTAACATTTAACAAAAAGCAGAAACACGGCGAATGATGACTGCTTCGGAACGGGTAAAGAAAAGGCTACGACTTAAAACTGTAGACTGGGGAAAACATTGAAATAAGCTACAATTGCATGGACCATGAACCTAGTGACAATATCTTACCTCCAATAAAAATGGTTGTGGCCTAATATCAGGCTCAAACAAAGAAAAATCCTGCAAGGTTTGGTGGGAACGGGACGGGGGAGGGGGGAATGACGAGAAGAAGAAGGAACAAAATGAGGGTGAAAAAATGTGAGTGATAAACAACAACATGCAAGTGTCATACATGCAATCCTAGGAAGTTGTGAGTTACTTAACAGTTGATCGGACAGTTAAATCCATGTAGGTTTATCAGCTTAACTCTGGTTTGTTAAGTCGTACTAATTACTATGGGCTCCGTGCGCTAGTACCCCCTCAATGGTTAACAAAGGGAGAGTTTGGAGAGACCACTGGGACGGACGTGTTCAAATGCACTGCATGACAACGCCTGATGCCCACGCAAAGACGCCACAAGTTGCGCGCATTCAGAATAAACTTAGTACCGGTTTTGCGTACTTCACGCCATATGAGCGTGAACAATTTTGCACATGCCACAGTGCCATCTGCTATTCACGCACGGAATCCATATCTGCTCCGTTCACAAGTACCCCCTCACTGGCAAAGAAAGTACAGTTGGGGGTGACCGAACGACGCCATCTTGCCTGACTGCAATATTTTGCCACTGCGTGTACATAGTACAAATCCCCTGGTGAACTTGCGTCACACTCAAGGAATGGTGCGCGCGCGTCAACAAGCGAAATGTATGTGTCCCGCCCATGGGACGTCATTGCTAGGTAAAAGGGTGCCCTCTTTTGTTGGCGCGCGAAGCCCAAAAGGCTACAAACTGAACCTACTGGAATTCAACTGTTTCTAGTCTTAACTTATATTAGGTTTAACGGAACATTGACCGTGGCAGGATTTGAACCTGGGACCTCTGAATAAAAACACTTTCTTGGGTTGCCGTTTCCAGTCAATTTAAGTTTTTCAATCTTCATTTAATATAGGTTATCAAGGAATTCAGTCAAGTTCCCTTGCCAAGTTGTCTCACCAAGATTTTCATTCTGATTGGGGAGGAGGGAATTGAAAATGATGGCTGTAGACAATTAGTAAAGGAAAAATCTGTAGAGGTGAAGGAGGTTATATGTTTTTTTTTTTCCTTGTACCCCTTTTTTGTATTTTTAAAATTATTTTTAAGAGTAGTGTGACATTTTTTTGGGGGGGGGGGGGGCTGAGGGGGGCTGAAGGGGGGGGGGATCTTCAATTTCAATTTTTCTAGGCTGTGTGTGTGTGTGGGGGGGGGGGGAGCACATCCCTAAAGTTTTGCATTATGGAGTCGGGTTGGCGTAGCGGTTCTTTCCTCGCCTTCCACCACTGTGACCTGTGTTCGATTCCTGCCCAAGTCCACATGTGGATTGGGTTTTCAGTTCCTGCCTGATTCCGTGGGTTTTCCCCAGAATATTCCTCTGGATTTTCCCTCCCACCTCTAAAACTGTAATTTCTTCGCATTGTCTTTTCTTTGCTGGGCCCCACGGGACTACCCAGTTAAAATAAGAATTAAATTAAATACAACATTATATTTTGTCTTTATTGTTTGTCCCAGCAAAATTGTAGCTATGTGCACAAGTCCAAGACCTGGTAGAAAGGGTAATGGCCCCTTTGAACACAACAGTTTCGGCAAAAGAGTCAAGAAAATGTAATAGAAAATCCGCCATCTTGGGAGAAAAAGGGCCTCCTCCTCCTTAAAAAACCCCAAATAAACTGGACAAAAAAATTTTTTTTTTTACTTGGCGTAAGAAAAAATCTCGAACAACATTTCCCACTTTGAGTACCCAACCTATTTTATAGATGTGACCAAAAGACTTAAAATTCCAATTGTTCTCACTTCCAAGATTCAATTATCAAGACAACATGACAAGGGCATTGTGCAACCATGAATGCAACACTGATGAAGTAACATGCATCATGCAATGATAATATAATGCCTGAAGAAATCCCCGTCGTCTGATTGGTAGGTCATTGATCACATGTCATTGAATTATTCGTAACGAAGCACGGCGCGGCCGCACAGCAAAAATAGAAGTTCCATTCCACGGTAAATGGAAGTTCCATTGCACTGACCAATCAGATGACGAGGATTTATTCAGGTGTTGTCAAGGGCGATCCAGGGGGGGGGGGGGGCAACGGGGGCCATGGCCCCCAAAAAAACAAACCCAATTTTTTTTTTTAAAAGACGTCGCAATAAAGGCAGGCACTGTGTACACCACCATCTTTTCCTTAAATAAAATTGGTTAAAGTGGTCAGAAATTGCCTCAGATCGCACCACAGAGCATCTAGAATCCAGAATTTTTTAGGGCCCTTAAGTGGGCCCTGAACCCCGTGCCGTAATTTTTTTGACCCACTTTTTAGGGGACCAAATTTTTTTTGGCCACCCTCCCCCCAAAATTGTGTTTTGGATCTGCCCTTGGGTGTTATACAAAACAAATACTGAATGTTTCACATTCGTGATGCAATCGAAAGAATAATTTTATTCGGTGACAGCTGGAATGTTCCATTCTACTCAGCTTCGCCTTGTGGAATGGAACATTCCATATGTCACCTCGTGAAATTATTCTTACCATTGCACTCACAAACATTCACTATTTGTATGATGATATATGCCAAAAAGAAAGACAGAAAAAAGAAATATACAATCGTTTCCTTCAACATTTCAAACCAGTCACACATGCAGTTGCTTTGTTACCTTGCACAAAAACACATTAATGTTCATGGATGGCAAGCTAATAAAACACATCACTGATAAGGCCAAAAAAAAAATATTTCAAACCAAAGTTCTGGAATTGATGCGGCGATGCGTTTTTTTTTTTTTTCAAGCTTGGATTGTACAGACAAGGTGGGGTACTATTTTGCTTTTTGGTGTCCTCATATACATTGGTGTCTTCCATCATTTGCCTTGGTGTCCTCCATCACTTGCCTTTGTGCCCTTCCCCATTCCTTGGTGCTCCTTGGTAAGAAAATTTGAGGCGGCGCGGCAAAAAGAGGGCGCTGTTGTAGCTACCGCAGACAATTTGGAAAAAAAAAAAAATATTGACACGCACGCTGACAAGAGACCATTTTTTTTTTGGTTTTTTGACTAATAGGACAGAAATTTTATAACAGAAAAAAAATGAAGAAAAAGATAAAAAATAACATCACAATGCGACCACAAACCTTGACTGCTCAGACTAGGACTGCTTCGTGCAAGATGATTGGACAATGGCTCCAGGTAACCGCCCGGTACCCAGCCCTGTTGGCCGGTGTCCGAGCGGCTGACCAACCACCAGCCCTCTTTACCGACCTTCTGAACGTTGACGATGTCGTTCACTTTGACGGCCATTTCGCCTTCCTCGACGACGTTGTACTCCGCGAGAACTACGTACTGATTGACAGGCTAAGTAAACGGGACAGAATGAAAACAGGGTCATTAATGAGGTCAAATGCTACTTTCAAATGGTGACCAACAGAGGGCGCTGTTAATTGCTATCAGAATCAATAGAGGGAGCTATTAATATTGACAAGGAACAAATGTATAGCAATATCATTTAGCAAGTTTGGGCGAGGACCATTAGTCGACTAGTTGTTGATTTGTGACATAACTTACGCCTGTGCCCTAATAGCAACATGCAAACGCCTCTAGTCAAACGCTGGTCAAAACGTCATCACAAATCTTCTGGGTCCTGGCTCCCTGCTGTGTATGGTAACCAGCCATGCAATCGTGCCACGTGGTCCGGCTCCAAATAGTCGACTAGAGTAATAATAATAATAATAATAATAATGGCTTCTTGTAAAGCGCTCATGTCCGTCACGAAGTGACGCTCATGGCACTCTTATTATTACCCTGGCTTTAGCACGGCTGCCATTACGGGGCTCAAGCATTGAAGGAATTTCTTCCTACCAGGTACCCATTTACTACACCTGGGTGGAGAGAGGCAATCGTAGTAAAGTGCCTTGCCCAAGCGCACAAGCACCATGTTCCCCGTCAGGATGCGAACCCATGTACCACGGCACACGAGTCCAAAACCGTAACCATTGGACCAGCACAGCACCCCACGTAGTCCAACCATCAAGCAGTCCTCGCCCAAACTTGCGCTTACTTGCCCCACTCTGAACTCCCACTTTTCCGTCTTCCTCAATAGAGGGAACTATTTATCTAACCAAGGATCGACGTACACGTAGCAATCTTACCTGCGGTGAGGGTTATTTCTCTATCATCTAGCATGTATCGTCGTCAGTTTTCACCCAATTCTCTGCTAACCAACTTTCCTCAACAGAGGGCGCTATTTATCTAATCCAAGGATCAAGTGGACAATCTTACCTGTGGTGAGGGCAATTCTCTCCCCTCTTCGAGCGTTTTGTCGTCAGATTCGCTAAATTCCTCAATAGAGGGCGCTATTCATCTAATCCAAAGATTGACGCGACAAATCTTAGTGATGAGGGTGATCCTCTCCTCTCTTCGAGCCTTTTGTCGTCAGATTCGCTAAATTCCTGCAAACTCACCCTTCCTCAATAGAGGGCGCTATTCATCTAATCCAAAGATCGACGCGACAAATCTTACCTGCGGTGAGGGTGATCCTCTCCTCTCTTCGAGTGTTTCGTCGTCAGATTCGCTAAATTCCAGCAAACTCACCCTTCCCCAATAGAGGGCGCTAATTCATCTAATCCAAGGATCGACGCGACAAATCTTACCTGCGTAGAGGGCGATTCTCTCCTCTCTTCGAGCGTTTCATCGTCCGATTCGCTGAATTCCCCGCTAACTCACCCTTCCTCCATAGAGGGCGCTATTTATTTATCCAAGAATCGACGCGACAAATCTTACCTTCGGTGAGAGCGATTCTCTCTCCTCTCTTAAGAGCATTTTGTCAGATTCGCTGAATTCTGCGCTGACCCAGCCTTCCTCGATAGAGGGCGCTATTCAACTATCCAAGGATCGACGAGACAATCTTACCTGCGGCGAGGGGGACTCCCTCCTGTCTTCCAGCGTTTCGTCGTCAGATTCGCTGAATTCTGCGCTGACCCAGCCTTCCTCAATAGAGGGCGCTTTTCATCTAATCCAAGGATCGACGCGACAAATCTTACCTGCGGCGAGGGCGACTCCCTCCTGTCTTCCAGCGTTTCGTCGTCAGATTCGCTGAATTCTCCGCTGACCCAGCCCTCCTCGTTTTCATCTTCTTCGCACTCCAGCGACTGCTCGCTGGCCAGGGAGGGGTTGGCACTGCCGTAACCTGTCGAGGAGGTGTCGCTCGCTGTGGGCGAGGGCAGGGGGCCACCATTAGCGGGCGTGCTCTCATTGGTTGGGCTGGTGGGCGGAAAACGATTTCATAATTTCAGCAGGCAGCAAATACAGTGTACTCCAAAATGTAATAGTAACAAGTAACCACCGTCGATATCAGAATTTTCAATAATCGATATATCGTAAATCCAAAACAGAGAATATTTCATATATCGATTATCCCATGTAAAAGTAAATAGTACCATATAGATGGCACTTTGATTATTAAAGAAACAAAGAAGAAACAGGTCCCAATTTTCCACGGCTTTCTCTGGAGCATATTGCTCAAACTTTTTACAACAAATATCGGCACTGAGATTTTGTCCAGAACGGGCGGTTGCTTTTGAGGTTTTACATTGGGGAGACCGCAAATTCCAGCGAACGCAGAGCACAAAGTGACACCGCTTGGCATTTCGCGATATTTCTATTCTGAGTCACAAGCACAAGTTGCCGCCGAGTTTTATTTCATTATATAGCAAACCTTGAACATAAAGTAAAAGCAAAAACGGGAGATTTATTTTGACGATAATCTAGCGCATTTTCGATATCATTCCGATCCTCAATACTGAAAATTGAGATATGATTAAAGAATTGGAATCGGCGATATCGATATCATAATAATATGGATTAATCTAGTAATATTGATATATGCTTATGGTTTAAAGGTACTTGCCTGCTTTCTAAGGTGTGAGGCTTTTGCACTGGTCTACCTGCAGCTGATGAAACAAAAATGACAAAAACATCAAAATTGAAAACACGATAACGGATTGCTGAATTCAACCCAAGGAAACAGACAGCATAGTGCAAAACTCAGAAGCTACATATACCGTAAGTAAAGCCTGTCACGCGCCAATGTGGCCCATCAGGCCGGCGTTTATCTCCGGTTTCAGTAGCACGAAACGACTAAGAATATTTCTATTCCCCCTGGACGGGATGCCAGTCCATCGCAGGTTACTCCTCAGCTAATGCCGGTACCCATTTATACTCATTATACCCATTGTGTGGAGAGAGGCAAGTGGAGGTGAAGTGGCTTGCCCAAGGACACAGCATTTGTCCAGCGGCTGGATTCGAACCCCTGACCCTCTGATCATGAGTCATGAACCCTAACCACTGGGCCACACTCCCGACTACATTTACCGAAGTGCTTTGCTTTAATGGTTATGGTGAGGCTCAGAAAATGCTGCTTTTTTGCAGCTTTTTCGAGAACCGCTCGTCCAAACAACTTCCAACTTGGCACTGCACATTCTGTGGTCCCGAGCAATATACCCGCCAATTTTTAACTTCATACGGTGCCCGGTTCTAGAGATAATCGAAATACAGACAGACAGACAGAGATTCCTGGAATTATAGTAGAGATTATTTTCATTATTATTATTATTACCTGTAACCTCCAGTTGTTGGCTTTGTAATAACGCCTGCCTCGTTGCTTTGACCCAAGCCATCTTCTCAGACTCCGAGGGAGCCTAAAAATGACAACAAAAAACCCAGATTGATTATCATGGTCTATTTAGTGCTGATTGAGTTTCTCCAGAGGGATATAACATTGACTGACAGAGGCAAACACTTGTTCATTGAACTACCTGGAATGTGTAGACGTTCACCCTGCCGCCAGACCACATCTCAAACTTTCTCTTGTCCCCCTTTACATGTTCTGTCAGTCCGATGCCGGCGGTCTGTTACATGAGAAACAGAATGTGATGGGTTTACTATGGAAACAAGTGCAATAAGTTACACCCGTTTCAGATTAGCGTTCAAGGGTCGGGGTAGGTTTGGGGTAGGGTTTGAGTAGGGTTGGGTGGGAGTAGGGTTGGTTGGGGTGGGAGTAGGGTTGGATGGGGGTTGGGTTGGATGGGGGTTGGGTTGGGTGGAGGTTTGGTTGGGTGAGGGTAGGGTGGGGGTAGCGTTGGGTTGAGGTAGGGGTGGGGTAAGGTTTGTTGGAGTGGGGTTAGGTTGGGACGGGGGGAAAGTTTGGGTGGGGGTAGGGTGGAGTGGGGTGTGGGGTTGGGTGGGGTGGAGTGGGGTGTTAGGTAAGGTTTGGGGTAGGTTAGGGTGGAGGAAGGTCCGGTAGGTAGGGGTAGGGTTTGGGCAGCGTGTGTGTGGGGGTATTTTTGGATCGGGTTTGGTTGGGTAGGGGTAGGGTTGGGTGAAGGTAGGGGTGGGGTAGGGTAGGTAGGGTAGGGCTAAGTGGGGTTGGGCTGAGTGGGGTTAGGTTAAGGTGGGGTGGAGTGGGGGTGTGGAGTAGGGTGGGGTAATAGGTAGGTGGTTCGTGGGTGTAGGTAGGAGAGGGCTGTGGCAGGGTTGGGGCTAAGGTAGCGGGTGGTGGAAGGTAGGGATTTGGGTAGGGTCGGATGGGTGTGAGATAGGTTCGAGTAGAGTTGGGGATAGGGCCAGGTGGGGTGGGGTCAGGGGTAACAGTAGGTTAGGCTTGGACTTGGTTTGGAAAGAATGAGTGCATACCTTGAGGGAGCTCTTGTAACCGTAGCACGTCTTCTCCTTAATATCTCCCCGCTTCTTGCAGAACAGCACCATCTTTTCGTACAGGAAGACGTGCCGCTGCATCTTTTTCTGCCGGATGTCGTAGTTGCGCTTCTTGTGGTCCACCCACATGTAGAGGGCGCCCTGCATGAGGAGCTTGCCCAGATTGGATAGCTTGCCCTGTTGACGATGACGAAAACACCAAACAAATGTGTCAAATCAACAAGAGCTTGTATACCGGTAGTCATGACCCAAACGCAACTTCTGCTTATTTTTGCGTGCGATTCCTGCCTTTAATTAACTGTAAATAAAGTCTACTGGAGAGAGACGTCAAACGACATAAATAATTTTTTTTTTAACAACCTCTTCCGACAGGAGTTGCTCTTTAAGGGAATATACAACATTTGCAAACATCGAAAAATAAAACTACCAAGTTTTTACGAAATACCTTACTAGGATGTTGGTAAATGACAGTCTCAAGCATCTTGTAAAATTATGGCACCTGGTGTGAAGTCATTTTCAAGAAAATGGTATTTTTGTATACATTTCCAACGGTGGTCGGCCGACCAGCGTTGGAAAAACCTAACTATTTTTCAACTACTGCTCCAAATTTACCATTTGTTCAGTCCAAATTTTGTTTGCTATTGGTTACATGTTCATGAACGGGTGCAGGCCAGCTAGACTGGTTCCCTTGCCTTACAATTTTCCATCATCTATAAATTGATCCATTTTATCTTTTGTGGAGTCAGGGAACCAGACTACTTGAACATTTTTGTTTTTCTTGGTTTTTCCAACCTTTTCGAACACAAAACTTCAAAAATGTCAGTGTAACAATATTTGCTCTATTATACTAACCTCTCAAATAGTTCATTTCTGAAAATTATGGCAAAATCCAATGATGTACATTCCCTTTAACCAAAGAGTCCACCTACCTCAAATCCTGTAATTGCTACTTGATGCATGGTATCGTTGACGTACTTGATGACAGTCAGCATACAGTCCAGCGCTGTCTTCAGATCTTCAGCCCCCGGCTCTAAGGACGAATATTTCAACATCTCCTGGTAAAAGGGAAAAGACCAAGACATTTTTGATGGTTATTTGTGGTATTACAGTTCAATGTTTTGCATGGTACAATATGGTTTATCAAGCTGGCATGCAGTGTTACTGGCGATGGATCACAAGTCCGTCGCAGGTCCGTCGCAAGACCGTCGCAGGTCCGTCGCAGGTCCGTCGCAGGTCCGTCGCAGGTCCGTCGCAGGTCCAGTCACAAGTCCATCACAAGTCCATCACAAGTCCATCACAAGTCCATCACAAGTCCATCACAAGTCCATCACAAGTCCATCACAAGTCCATCACAAGTCCATCACAAGTCCATCACAAGTCCATCACAAGTCCATCACAAGTCCATCACAAGACCATCACAGGTCCATCACAGGTCCGTCACAGGTCCATCACAAGTCCATCACAGGTCCATCACAGGTCCATCAGAAGTCCATCACAAGTCCATCACAAGTCCGTCACAAGTCCGTCACAGGTCCGTCACAGGTCCGTCACAAGTCCGTCACAAGTCCATCACAAATCCATCACAAGTCCATTACAAGTCCATCACAGGTCCGTCATAAAGCCATCGTAAGTCATCACAAGTCCATCACAAGTTATCACAAGTCCATCACAAGACTGTCACAAGACCATCACAAATCCATCAGAAGTCCATCAACAGTCCATCACAAGTCCATCACAAGTACATCACAAGACCATCACAAGTCCATCACAAGACAATCACAGGTCCATCGTACAAGTCCATCACAAGTCCATCAAAGGTCCATTACAAGTACAAGAATCATTCAAATCAATCATGTCCTTTTCAAGTTACGGAATTTTAAGCACAAACATCGTTTGAAAGTTCTGTCCAAGAATGACCAAAACGGGTAGTGTTCTTTCGGCAAAACAAAAACAATTCACATACATCCCTATGTGAATTGTTTTTGTTTTGCTGAAAGAACACTTGCCTTTTTGTGATCCGTGGACAGATCCCCAAATTGGTGCTTGTGTTTAAAGTTCCTAAACTTGAAAAGTGCATGAGTGATTTGAATGATTCTTGAACTAAAAGAAAGCTTATCAATTGGAGTTTCATATCCTAGATTTTGATAGTGCTACATGCAGAACTTCATTACAAAATTGGTCATGCTATTTGGGTTTCCTTTTTTTTTTTAACTCGCCCTGTACTTATGACCGGACTTGTGATGTACTTGAAACCGGACTTGTGATGTACTTGTGATCCATCGCAAGTAACTCAACTACAACAACTGCTGGCATCGTTGGATTGACTCAACATTGTAATTTAAGTTTTCAATCAGCAAGTTTGTCTTCTTTTTAACTTACCCTGAGGAGTAGTTGATACTTAGTGATTCTCTGGACTGGCTTGAGTAAGTATGCACTCAGAGGGAGTTTGTGACCTAGCAATCTTTGGCATTCCTGTCAACAAAAACAACAACAATAACAACACCACATTATTTTCTAAACACTACATCAGTGTTGTAATAAAAATCCATTACAAGTCAATCACAAGTCAGTTTTCGCTCGTACCCCCCGCCCTGCAAACAGGACGCTGGGATACGCTGATGAGCTTCACAGAATCTTGTGAAGGAAGTGGCCTATGACCTATGTATAAAGCATCTGGCTGCAGCTGTTCAAGACCGCAGTTAGACAATGTCCGCAATGCTATCCGAAAACTTCCCACAGAAATGCGCACATTCCATACCGGATGTGATTTCTGTTTATTGCGGACCATGTGGACAAAATATTAAGTGTCGCATAATGCAATCCGACTATTCATGATTTAAAACGGAGTCTGAGCAAGTGACGGGAATTGTAAATTTACAACACAGATAAGTTTTACAGAATTTCCTACATTATTACGCTATTCAACGAAAAAAGGAAAAATCCAAACTGCAATAAAAGAGTAATGAATCAGTTTTAACGGCCGTTTCAAACCTTGCAGAGTCATGACCATGATGACGCGCAGGTCACTGGTCACGCAAAATCCAACCAATCAGAGCGTGAATTCATCAGAGTATCCCAGCGTCCTGTTTGCAGGGCGGGGGGTACGAGCGAAAAGTCAGTTGTGGTAAAAAAGGAGCAGCCGTTTGAAGGTATATTTCAAGGATGCTCACCTGAAAGAAGGGATTGTTGTTTCCACATTCCCGCCTCAGGATCTCGGACCGAGGTTTGTTCTGACAATACGTGCTGTACAAACTGTCTAATTCTTCTTTCTGTCAAATGAAAATGGAAATTCAAAGGCAAAACAAAGTGAAAGTGGAATCGGATAGCTCAGTGGTGTAAAAGTAAAAACGCTCTGAATTCAGGAAGTTATGATGTTTTGATTGTTTTCGTATCAGTCATCCTGAAAAAAACCACTTTAATTGGCATTTCACAAAAAAAAGACAAATAAAAGGGAAAAGAAAAGAGAATTTCTTTCGCACATGAAAATACAGATTAATAGCTTACCCTTTTTACAAAGCATTTGCCTATGAGGGTTGGAGTGTTGATGTAACTTTCGAGTTCGACTAGGAATGTGCTACGGAGAGAAAGAAAAGTAGGAATTTCATTTCGTTTCATTAAATGAAAAACAAAACTACACTAGAAAACTGCTCAGAACATATAACGCATAAACTATATGGCATCAAATATCATTAGAAAGCAATCATAAAAAAGATTGATGACTAAATGTGTGGGAATGACAGTTATGACATGACATTGATTCAATTTGATTTTCAACTTGAAACATAAATGTAACAACTAAGCATTACTTTTAGTTTAAAATTTTTACTTTTGAGGATGGCTGTGATACAGTAGAAATAAGAATCGTAATAATTTGGGAGGGGGTTGGAGAGGGAAGAGGGGTTGGGGGGGGGGGGTGATTTGCCATGTACATGTAACCTCAATCCTCCAAATTCCTCCACTTTGGCAAAGAGGATTTTGAAGGATTCAGGGCATTTAGCAGGGTTGATTAAAGGGAATATTCAACATTTGCAAACATTGAAAAATAAAACTACTAAGTTTTTACGAAATACCTTAATAGGATGTTGGTAAATGACAGTCTAAAGCATCCTGTAAAGTTATGGCACCTGGTGTGAAGTCATTTTCAAGAAAATGGTATTTTTTTAAAAAAATTTCCAGCGGTGGTCGGCTGACCACCGTTGGAAAAACCCAACTATTTTTCAACTACTGCTCCAAATTAACCATTAATTCAGTCCAAATTTTGTTTGCTATTGGTTAAATGTTCGTGAACGGGTGCAGGCCAGCTAGACTGGTACCCTTACCCTTACAATTTTCCGGCATCTGTAAGTTGATCCATTTATATTTAGTGGAGTCAGGGAACCAGACAACTTGAACAGTTTTGTTTTTCTTGGTTTTTCCAGCATTTTCGAACACAAAACTTCAAACATGTCTGTGTAACAATATTTGATCTATTATACTAACCCCTGAAATAGTTCATTTCTGAAAATTACAGCAAAAGCCAATGATGTACATTCCCTTTAACTCCCTAGGCCTTTTTGCTAGGATGTAGCCTCAATCCTGCAAGATCCTCCAATTGGCCTCATGGAAAAATAGCATATAAACCCCAACCCTGCAAATTCCTCCATTATTTCTTGAATATTGTCAGTGGAGGGGTGACCACTGCCTGAATCCTGCAAAATCCTGCGGCAGTGACTGTCAAGATGTTGAGGCTTGGCCAGTGACATCCTGGAGCAGTACGGAGGATTTCTAGCATAATCCAGGCCTATATTTATGCATGGCTGAGCAAAAACAACACAAGATCCGGCCCAAGACCTTGACAAAGTGCATCCTACAAAATCAGTAACACACTTTTGCCATGTAACCTCAATCCTGCAAATTCCTCCACTTTGGCAAAGAGGACTTTGAAAGATTCAAGGCAGCTGGGGTTAATTAAGGTTTTACATATTGCTATGAAAATTGACTTCCCATTAGGAGAGTCATTAAACAAAACCACTTAATGATATGAAACCAATCTTACCTGCTGTGAAATTTGTAGATTTCAGCCCAATTTGAGAAGAGGATGTCTCGATGTCCTTGCAACGCCTCAGGGATGAAAGGCATCAGGTCTGGGTTCTCCATTTCCTGGATGTAGCCTCTTAGGACGGCACATAGTTCATTGACGTACATCTTCTCCGTTTCAATCAGCTCCTTCATTACATGTCTGTAGATGAAATTTACCACAAAGGAAACAAATAAATAACTAAAAACTTCAACTTTTTAACCAGTTCGCGCCGGGATTATTTTGACATTGACCGGACCCAGGCGCGGGATTGTTTTTCATGAACCTCGATGCCAGACGGGTTCAGGCCGTCATCTGCGGGTAGCACACCCTGATATTTCTGGCCTCGCTCGCCGTGAGCGGGTCGCTGACAGATATTTCCAGCCTCGCTCGTTGCATGTTTATCCGTCATTTGTTCCGAATACCGCAAAACCTTTGGGTGTATACACATCATCCGACATGAACTGGTTAAGGCATAAGGGATCATTTGCATTTATCCCAAAAGTAACCTACTCAATTATTTTTTTTATCAAAAAGCTTACTTGGATTAAAGATTGTACTGATACTAAAACACCCTGTGAAATTATTCTGGCTGGCTTACTGTCATTTAATGTTGGTGATTTCCAATGATCAGTTAATTTGGGCGATTCACAATGCAGTGCGCCACCAAGAGTTTGACACGGAGAGTTAATTTTTTCCAGTGCATTGTGGGAGATTTCCAACGATCGGTTAATTCGGGTGATTCACAATGTAGTGCGCCACCAAAAGTTGCCACGGAGAGTTAATTTTTCCCAGTGCATTGTGGGAGATTTCCAACGATCCGTTAATTCGGGTGATTCACAATGCAGTGCGCCACCAAGAGTTTGCCACGGAGAGTTCATTTTTCCCAGTGCATTGTGGGAGATGGTCGACCAATTCACAGCTCGGGACGTTTCAAATTGTTAGTTTTTCCGGTCAGTAATTTCGTAAGCGTATAATTTGAGTACCTGTGTGCCCATTTCTTTTTATCAATACGGTGTTTATTGTAAGGCGGCAGAACGCTATAATCTATAACTAATTAGCTCAAGTTGTCTACTGACACTCATTCAAATGGGCCATGTTTTGTCGACCTTAAACTTGAAAATTGGACTCTCCATGGCAAACTCTTGGTGGCGCACTGCACTGTGAATTGCCCGAATTGACAGATGTTCGAAAATAAAGAGTACCACACATGTAGAAAGGTTGTGCATGTTATTATTTCATTTTACTGTATTCTCAAAAAGTGTATTATCCACTGAGCTGAAACTTCAACAGGTTAGGTTTTGAACATTGTTCGTTGGATTTTGGACTTTCAACTCCGTATGAAAAATTATTTACTATTTCAGAATTTGTAATTTGCTTCTTATCAACTGGGTTGAGACAAGTAATTGTAGTAAAGACTCTTGCTCAGGGACACCAGTCCCACAATGCCCTGGCTGGGTTTGAACCCACCGTCGGACTGCGTTCCACACGTACCTTCTCTTGGCAGACAGTGAACCAGAGTCGCCATTCTGTGTGTTGACGACCACACCGAGATCTGGGCTGTCCCCTCGTAATATCTCGATCTTTTTATCACTCTGTTGAAAAACAAAAAAACAACATCTTTTAGATAAAACTCTAATTTAATGAAACCAACTTCCTTAATGTTAAGGCAAGCCGTGTGTGCCCAAATTATGTGGCTGTGGCTCGGAGAAAACACATGTGTTTATATGAAGCGGCTACAGCGGCTTCCATAGGCATATGCATTATTGCTAGCCGTAGCCATGACATTAAATAACAGACTTCAAATGTATAACTTATCTCAAATTTTCATATGGCCAAAATAAAAAAAAAATAATAGTTTCTCGTCCGAACTTTTTGAAAAAAGAACGGTGCAGATTTTATTTTTGGGATAATGCCCGATGCAAGATGGCGGATGGTCTTTTTCAAAACATCCACAAAGACGGCGGATGTTGTTTTTTTCCAAAATTGACATCTCTTTTTTTAGCTTTTAAATCTGAAAATGGCTACTCATTCATATTTGAAAAAGATATAAAGACACAAAATATTTCTGGTGGGGAAAATATCTTTTAAAAAATAATGCGGCAGATTTCGCCGTTGAAAAAGGAAATATTAAATCAAAAAAAAAAAATTTTTTTTTGATGCAGCAGAAAAAAAGGATTCGGGCAGGACAAGAAACTAGTATATTTTTTTATTTGGCCTAAAATTTAACCGCAGCTTTATCGTAAGTGATATTGGCAATGGAGCTACCGGTAGCAAGCCTGAAGAACTGTGTGAGAGGCTGATGAAAAATTAATGTAAACTACCTGAGGTAGGGATGAGGGTAGTCTCGTTTCAAAACTGGATTTTTAAAATTTTATTCCCCAAAGGTTCTGTGGCTATAGAGGGCGCCACCAACAAGATGAATCAAATCCAGTGTTGGGAAGTTCGGCAGCCCTACCTAGGAAATTCTGAGCCACTCACGCGCGTGCATGAGCTTGAATACAGCGCACATGAGGTATACTCCTAATTACCCGGGTAGCGCTGCCAACTTTCCCAAGACTAGTTTTGCTTCATCTTCTTGATAGCCACCTCTACCTCGCGCTTGCCACAGACCGGCTGCATTAGAGAAATAAGTTATTCCAGTTTTGAGGCAAGACTAGATGGGGTGTGGACCATACACCATAATTCCCAAGAAACCCTTCAACCCAGATGAGATTTGAACCATGACCACAGGTGCTGGGGAGCAATGAAATGAATGACTGTACACTAACAAGAACCAGGTCCCAGTTGACCTATGTTTAGTTATTGAATTAATTTATAATTTCGAATTATTAGCTGCCAAACAATAATTCAGCTTTCACCGGGTAGGCTGGTTCTCGCCCCACAATTAGCATCAATAATGCACAGACCGGGAACCAGTCTGCTCGCAAAGCAGATCTGTTTGAGCCCAAAACGAAAACCCTTTTTTTCCAAAGCATTCCAGACATCCCCAAAAAATTAAGAAAGGAGTTTTTGGTTGGAATAAAACAAACTAGTCAAAAATGTATCCATAGAATAAAACTTGAATACGTTGAAGGGCACAGGGAATGTGAAAGAAAAGACAACAAAAAACTTCTAAATCTCTTTAAAAATGACACAAACGTTTAAACTGATCCAAATATTTAAAAGTGTACTTTGTATTTACGTTGTATGTGATACGTGATACGCCCACTAGTGTTTATATACAAATACAACAAATATTTAATTTACAAAGCATAAGAGGCACTGGTACTTGGTCACAACTCAGGAAGTTTAATTGGTTGCATTTTTCGACAACCCAAACATTTTTGCTTTGTTATTAACAACATATTTTTCATAAACTCAGTTTGCTGTGTCTAATAATTTCAATACGCTATCCAGCAGATATTTTCCAACCACTTTATTAACTCTGCCAAGGAGGTTTTGTTTTCATTGGATTTGTTAGTTGGTTGGTTGGTTGGTTGGTTGTCTGTTCACAAGATAACTCAAAAAGTTATGGACACATTGGCATGAAATTGTTTTTAGGGGTGGTCCTTGCTGCAAGTACAAATCGATTAGATTTTGGAAGTGATCCGGATCTGGATCTAGATCCAGGATTTCTCAAAAGGATTCGTCACCATTTCTGCGAGTTTTTCTTTGGGTGTACTGACAATATGGCGGGCAATTGTTTAGCCTCGGCAGAGGTTTGCGCTCTCTGAGTGCTTTCTAGTCTCTCAAATGCGACATAAGTGTTTGCAAAATATTTAAATGTTTAAACGTTGTGCGAAAGTTTTGCTCAACGTTTACCAAATTAAAACTAAATTCCAATCTTTCATTTAGCATGTGCTGCCCTCATCAAATTCATCCACATAAGCCAATAAAACAGCCGTTGTGTCTCAGGCAAAAAAGGAAGGGGAGCAGTGAATAAGTAGGGCACCGGTGATGAAAGGTCGCTGTGTTCACAAACTGGGATTACACAACTGTTGTTTCTGGCAAAACACCTCCGGTGAAAGACCTTCCATTTCTTCTGCGTGTAGTATCGAATTGTTGAAAGGGGGGGGGTGTTGGAAGGGGGAGGGGAGGGGGCTTACCGCAGGGAAGGACATCTAAATATATCACAGCCCACGTAAATCCAAGATTATAACAGTTTCCTGCTGGTTAATTATAGCTTCCTTTAATCGGCCTCATTTCAAACAGTTGTTTTGAAAGCATGAACGATTGGAATGTTTAGACCGTGTCACATCTGTTCACAGGGGTAATGTCATAGCAAACCTTCAGCAAACAGTTCTATTCTCCACTGCATGTATATCTCTTAAAATATGGGTGAAACATAACAATATTTTCCACCTACAATTGTAAACCCTTTCTTTCCCAAGTACAGGGGTGTGAGTGACCACTGATAAAAATAGCTGAAAACAGCTGAAAAAAGGTGTAAAAAAGCTGAACTTTGGAAATGTCCTATACTTTTGTACACAGCAAGTGAGCGAAAACAGCTGAAATCCAACACAAAAAAGCTAAAATCAGCTTTAAAGCCGAGATTTCACACCCCTGCTAGTGGCTGTTTATTGTAATGTCCGTGGAAAGCGAATAGTGGTAGTTATTGTTGATTAACATTAACCAGGATACAGGTTTTGAACAGCGCCCCCATGGGAAGATGGTGTCCACCCCCCCCCCCCTCCACTATTTGATTTTACGGAAATCGGGTGTCCGTGCAAAAAACCTGTCTACCTTTCAGGCACCCCCCCCCCCACACACACCCCCTTAGGATGAGAACCCTGGCTACGCCGCTGGAAACAAGGTATCCTGGTACATGTACATAGGCACCAGACTTTAGGCTGCACGACTCCTATGCAAACCCCTCAACAACAAAAAATTCAACTTAGTTTGCAAAGATTGATAAACATGTGCAGCAAAGCGCTCCGCATTTAAAAAGGAAACCGTACCACATCCTGCACAGAGTTTCTCTTTTGATTACAAAATGGTTCTGTTTATTTATCTTACTGTTTCTAAACCTGTACACGAGGCAAAAATGAACCATAAACTGTGCTGACGGAAACGAAACCTGATAGAGCTCAAAACCCCACGGGCGTAAATTTACAATCCTAGATTAAATCCAAGTAACAATCACTCCAAGTAGAAAATATACTTTCCTTCTTTAAAAAGCAAAACGGCTAAAATAACTTAAAAAAAAAAAAATCTTTACAAATGCTTTACCTCCGCCAAGGAGATTACAATTTCATCGGCGTTTGTTTGTTGGTTTGTTGGTTTGTCCGTTAACAAGATAACTTAAAAAGTTATGGACAGATTTGCATGAGAATTTCTTTAGGGGTGGTCCTTGGTACAAGTACAAATCGATTAGATTTTGGAAGTGATCCGGATCTGGGTCTAGATCCAGGATTTTGTTTAAAGGATTCTTCACCATTTTTGCGAGTATTTCTTTTGGGTGTACTGACAATATGGCGGGGAATTGTTTGGGCTTGGCGGAGGTTTGCGCTCTCTGAGTGCTTTCTCGTAAGATTTCTTGTTTTCAATTAAATTCTATAAAAATTTAAATCATTTTCTGAAAACTACTTCACCATTTTAAACTTCTGATTACCTGAAGACTATAAGTAGATCATACACAATGTATAAATTGTCCTGAATCTGAGTTTTTACATCGAGGTATAAATTCATTCTAGTCAGCACACATGGCCATTGAAAATATCATCTTTTTTTTCAATCAATATTTGATGCTTGCAGTCAACTTCCCTCTCAAATTTTATGCATACTTCCTCATTCTATTTTGAATATTAAGATGTGTCAACTTTTTTATTTAATTATTTCTTGACAGCATTCAGGGCATTGTTATCCCAGAACACAGTGTGTGCGATGATCAAGTTTACCACTTTGTCTGGTACAAAAAAAAATGTTGTTTTTGAAAAAAAATGAGGTCATCTAAAAAAATCAAACACTGAACAACCAAATACCGATTGGATTGAACGATCAAAAAACAACAATAACGACACATCTGCGAAAAATTAATGAACACAAACCTAGCAGTAACAAAACCCCCATTTTTCCTCCTTAATATTTCTGTAATTTGCCAATAATCCAGCATGCAATTTACCGGATTTTCAGGAAAAGTTTGCAGTTAGTTTTTGGGGTTTTTAACACATTCAAATATTATGGTATTCAGTCAATCTTTGTTAAACACAACATTGAAAAAAAATATCCATTTCAGTTTCTAGTGTTTTAGAAGCAGTTACGTAGATTAAACTTTCATTGAAAAGTTTATATTAGGTTGATATTAATAAAAAGTGATAACATCAAAGATTACAGAAAATAAACAAAAACAACAACAAAGCAACATACACTAGCATTACATGCAAAAATAAAATCCAACTTCAAAAGTAAAAGTATAAAGATTTTAGGATAAGTAATAAAACAAACAAAACTTAAGCTATAAAAATAAAGTGTGGCGAAAGTTAAAAAAGAAATTTGTTACACCGTTTAGTCATGCAGTGAAGCTACAGTGAATTATCTCGGTGCACACCCGTACTGGAAAGGGAACAGCAAATTTGGTGCACACCCGCGGGAAAGCGAACAGCAAGCTTTGGCGCTATTCCTGGCCCAACTCCTACATGCATGGAACACACAGAAACAGAAGAAAGGGATAGCCCAGGATGAGACTAGTGCACTACTGGGGAAAAACCCGGTGGAAATGGAACAGCGAAAGTGCTATGTGTACATGCACTGATGAATTCAACTATGGCCAAGTTCGGGCAAGGACCATTAGTCGACTAGTGGTTGATTTGTGACGTACCTTACGCCTGCGCACTAATAGCAAAGTGCGAACGTCTCTAGTCGAACGCTGGTCAAAATGTCATTGCAAAACGTCTGGATCCTGGCTCCCTGCTGTACGTTATGAACGCGCGCGGCTATGGTTACCAGCGAAGCAACCAACCCCAGTAGGTTGGTTCCAAATAGTCGACTAGCGTAGTTAACCATCGTCGACTAGACAGAGTTCGGGCAAGCGTTAGTCGACCAATGGTTAACTATAGTCCTTGCGCGAACTTACCCTTAGATGTATTTTTGGGCCAATAGAGTGAAGCGCCCTCAATTGTTTTCATTAAGATAGTCACAGGCAAATGCGCAACTTAACACTTAACCATTTCGCGTCGAATGACTTGTACACACGCCAAGGTTTCGCAGTATTCGGAACGGTCTTATGATGACGTCATACCTTTGAAGCATGTTGTTGGCTACATTTTGATACCCCGTTTGCTACCAAAGACTGTACATCGTCCAAGATTGACAATGGTTTATGAAAAATGATGCAGTTTGAAAAGTTGCAAATTTAAAGATTACGTGAGGAGAAATTGGTAAGCGCAAACAAACGCGCCCGTAATTGGCCCTTTTGACTGCACAGTGCCCGAACAAAGCGCAGGTATTTCAATTTTTTGCTCCCATGCATACATGCACTGTGCGATCGGTATTCCCTGCCATTCATTTCGGGCAGTGTAACATTGTCAGGCAGTAATTTCTCCTCGCGTAATCATTAAATTTGCAACGTTTCAAACTACATGATTTTTGATAAACCGTTGTCAATGTTGGACGAGTTACAGTCTTTGGTAGCATCAAAATGTAGCTAACAACATTCCCCAAAAGTCTATATAAATGACATTTTCATAATTTCTTTCTTATTTTGGGGTGTTGGTGTTTACATAAGGGTGAAGATAAAACTTTCTGCAAGTTGTATGTGAATCTAGTTTTTTTTTTTTTTTTTATTAAAGGGAATGTACAACATTTGCTTTTGCTTCAATTTTCAGAAATAAATGGATTTGGAGGATTAGTATGTTATAACAAATATTGTTAAAATGACTTGTTTTACATTTTGGGCTTGTAGATGCTGGAAAACCTGAGAAAACCTGCAAGGTACAAGCCAATATTTGTTATAACATACTAATCCTCCAATCCATTTCTTTCTGAAAATTGAAACAAAAGCAAATGTTGTACATTCCCTTTAAAAAAAAAAAAATCAAGATTCACATAAAACCATTCATGTTCTTGTAGTCTGGTTCCCTGACCCCACTTAAGACGAAACAGAGAACTTATATACATTGGCGAATAGTAAGGTCAGAGAATCAGTCGAGCAGGCTTGTACCCCTTCACAGGTGTGTAAGAGTTTTTGCAGTTTTGCAGCAAAGCGTTTGCAAGCAGTTTTTGAAAAAAGGCAGTTTTCTCCAACGCTGGTCGGCTGACCAGCATTGGAAAAATACAATTTTTCTTGAAAATGCAAGCACACCAGAAGCCACGATTTTACAGGATGCTTTAAGACTGTCATTCCCTAACAATCCAGTATTGATCATTTTGTTTTGTGATGTTTGCAAATATTATATCTTCCCTTTAAGTGAAGAGAGAAATGAATAGACCCCGATACACCAGACTACAGAGATATTACCGTGTATTTTGTACCTGAAAGGGCATCGGCACATACAGTTGATGTGACGGGAACGGTATTGGGGCCTTGAAGACAATGTTAGTAAACAACAACAACAGTAAACAATGGTTAATAATAGTAAACAACAAAAAGGGTGAGGCAAATTATATAACAAAATAAAAAACACATTGATGGAAAGTAAAACGAACATGGAGAAATTAGTAGAATGTGGTCAAAGCTGTGGGCGAGAAGTTAAACATGTGCCAAGTGGTACAAACCACAGCGGCCGGATAACGTGTGAAGGCGGCTTACGGCACCGTGCACGGACGCACCCGGGCTGTACCGGTACCTCGCGAGTACAGAAAACGAGAACGAATGGGGTGTCATCTAATATGCACAAATATGCCTTATGCTAGCAATCCCCAGCTCCGGCATGGTCTGGTGTCTTTGTGCCATTCTCACCCATTGTGAACAATGTATTGGTGCTGAGCGTCTCTTACGTAACTATGCAAGAGCTTGCCCCGAATCATGTGATTAGCAACAGTGTCGTTGGTCTGGAGAATTCAAAGTTAAAATGTGCCAAGCATTCTGAGCAAGTCAGTGTACCAGACGTTTTTCAAATTTAAATCCAAAAGGGTATACCAGAAGGTCACTCGCAAATGGCTTAATGTGAGGTAAGAATCTTTTTTTTTTTTCATGACACTTGGTATACTAGCGTATGATATCACAGCAACAGCGCCCTCAGTTGTCCGGAAAAGCATGGACAATTTTAATCGTTTAAAAAAGTGCACGTTTGAATACAATTAACCAAAAAGGGATGTCAAATAGTTTTCAGACATTTAGGAGTAGAAAGTTGCACAAAATGTGTGCCTCAGAAAAATTTGTTTCACGAACACTTTAAAGCTATAGTCCATCATTTGCAGCCATCCGAAAAAGTAACTGGCGTATTATTGTTGAAAAACATACTTGGTTGAAAGATAGTAAGTGGACTAAACTCCCTGTGAAATTAAGCTTTCTGGCAAGCTATCATTTTGAAAGAAAGAAGGCCTTTCCAACGGTGCATCTTAAGACGCACCGTAGGAAAATTTAAATTAGTAGTTCGTTTTGTCATTCGGCGCAGCGCGCGCAAGCATTGGCACGACGCACAGGCGCGCACGGTTGCTATAATTCGTCAGATCAGTGCGCGACATCGCGTATACAGGTATAGCTGCAATTCAAAACAATTCAAAACATGATTCAGCAACTTTTGATTTGAAATTGAGATCCTAGAATGCTGTTTTTCTCGGAATATACAGCTGAAGCTGAGCTGAAACTTCATCAGGTTAGTTGTTCAGTACCCTTCTTTAGATTTTGAACACTTTTGTTGCTTCAAACGAACAAAATGCACAAATTACAAATGATGGACTATATCTTTAAGTTCTTAGTTTCTGGTGTCTACTCAATGAACAAACAGGACACAGTACAAATCATCAGTGAATACACAGATCAAATTCTACTATAAACGGAAATCTGTGTGTTAGTATTACATTCAATGTGAATGAATGGATAAGTGTAGAACAAGGAAACAAACGTACATTTGTGCACACAGATACGGACCGCCTGTTGTCGACGTGTCCCTGTTAATATCATCCTTGGTCAATTATACATATCAAAATACAATCATTCTTAATCAACAGGATGACAAAATTCCCAACTTTCTTATTCATTTGAGTACATCCACAAAGGGAGATATTTTCTATCAAAGTTTCTAGCAATAAATAACAAAAATTTGTTCAATGTTGATTGAGGCATTAAATGAAGAAAACAAAATATTGGCCCACGTTTTTTAGTTATATGAAAAAAAAATTACCACACAAATTTCACATTATTTGTTGTCCTGACATGAATTCAGTTCTTGCAGGGTAGACTGGTTTCCGACCCCTATCAGACTCAATGTATGGACTATAGGAACCAGACAAATGGAAAAAAAATAATATTCGCCCACTTTTTTAGCGAAATGAAAAAAAAAATGAATGTACAAATTTCACATTATTTGTGATCCTGAGAAGAATTCAGTTCTTGCAGGGTAGACTGGTTTCCGACCCCTATCAGACTCAATAATGTATGGACTAGGTAGGAACCAGACTTCTCGCTGGGCCAATCTGTTTATGCACAAAGGTAACCCAAAATAAAAATCATTTTTGTAGAGGGTTGCAGATTCCAAAATTGAAAAAAAAATTAGGTTGTTTCCCCAAAAATATACAGTTTTATTTCTTCTGACAATTTGGGAACCATTGCGCCATCATAGGGCTGGATAGCTCAGTCAGTAGAGGGCCGGGGCGGCAATCCGGAGGTCGCAGGTTCAAACCCCGCTCCCGTCAATTTCTTTGTTTAACTTTATGATTATTGACTTGAAAATATGTCAGAATACAAACATGAATTCGTTGAACAGCACAGACGGTATATCTTAAAATTCACATATCCTACTTAAACTAATGAGTTGTTAATTAATTCAACACTATTGCACCCGTTAGACTCACTTGATCCTCAAAGTCGGTCAAATTTGGTCTCAACTCGGCGGGAACACTTCGTCTCCATGACAATTTACGAATCATGACCAGACTCGTGTCCACAACCATGACGGAGCTCCGCACCAAAATAGAAAAAAATCCCACCACACTAAACTCTGTGTCCTGCTACACTATAAATCCGTCGCCTGGACGTCCATCAACTGTTAGTGAAGACTCTAGATTTGCCGGTACATCCTCATTCTACTTTTCTCTGACCTCACTTTAACCTTTCTTTATCCTGCTGCTCATCATCCGGGCCTCTGATTGGCCCACTCTGACCTTCCAGGGTGTTTGTAATCAATGGCTTCCTTTCCTCCAATTAGCCAGGCCCGATTCGGACAATCTGATTGGCTAACGCCTGACCTCTTTTATGCATAATTAATCACTTCTAATCCTGTATCCGGCACATTTTTTTTATGTGCCTTGTTTTTCCAGCAGCTTGTTTTTCCAAAAAATGAAAGGGTAACTTTGGCCAGCTGGTTGCATTTACTGAAACTTTCACAATCACATTCCAACATCGGAATCTTGCCACAAACAAAAACGAAAGTTATAATTCATTTGTTTTTAAAGGGAATGTACATCATTGGCTTTTGCTGTAATTTTCAGAAATGAACTATTTGACGGGCTAGTAGCCTATAATAGATCAAATATTTTTACACTGACATGTTTGAAGTTATGTGTTCAAAAATACTTGAAAACAAAGAAAAACTAAAATGTTCAAGTTGTCTTGTATCCTGACTCCACTAAAGATAAAATGGATCAATTTGTAGATACGGAAATTTGTTAGCTAAGGGAACCAGTCTAGCTGGCCTGCACCCGTTCATGAATGTGTAACCAATAGCAAACACAATTTGGACTGAAAAAATATGGTAAATTTGGAGCAGTAGTTGAAAAATAGTTAGGTTTTCCAACGTATACAAAAATACAATTTTCTTGAAAATGACTTGACACCAGGTGCCAGAATTTTACAGGATGCTTTAGATTGTCATTTACCAACATCCTATAGTAAGCTTTTACGTAAAAACTTGGTAGTTTTGTTTTTCGATGTTTGCAAATGTTGTATATTCCCTTTAAAAATAGATTAGGCCTAATAGGTGGCTGCAGATCTGTGTTTTTCAAAACAAAAATTAAATAAAAGTTCTCGAAATCTCTCGCAGCCATATGTGAAAGGAGAGCGGCTAAGGATAACCACACACACAAATCTATAGTAGATAGCCAAGCCATAGTCAGAAATACCCCATATGGCTTAATTACACTCAATATTTTTCAGGTATCGCCTTAAGGCCCACACATCGGCTGTACATCAGAGCTGTGCATTTTGAATAATTTAGTATTCGGTTATTCCAACTTGGACTCGATCAAATACTCAAATATTCAATTTTGAAATGCACTGATCAAGTTAAGTATGCGCCAATCTAAATTTGCTACCAATTGGGATTTTGCGCGCACCTGTGTTTGTCAAAAATTGACAAAGAGCTTATTAAAATAATACAAAGACCAGGTGGCAGAATGGCCGATATTTGACAAATTTTTAAGAAGAAATTTGAGCTAATGTTCCTCACAGAAGCTCTTGAGTCATGCGCAAAAGTGTCTTTCAACAAGAGTGTGGAATTTGACAAGCAATAAAACCACGCAACTTATACACTCAACCAATAAAGAAAGTCCCCCCTTCCAATACTTTTTTGTCTAACTCAAAAACTACTGAGCATCTCTCGCTCAAATAACGACTAATCAGTACAGAAATTCCTTAGCAATCCAGCCATACTCTTTATTTGGCCCAAAACAGTGATAATGTGTACGAATTTATGCAGTTTATGACAAATGATACCGAAAACAGTTGCACTTTTGTATATAGTTGTGGTTCACACTCACCTTGCATGTATACAAAAGTGCAACTTTTTTTTGGTAGCATGTGTCATAAATTGCATAATTGTGAACACGTTATCACTGTTTTAGGCCAAACAAAGAGTATGGCTGGATTGCTAAGGAATTTCCGTACTGATCAGTCGTAATTTGAGCAAGATGTGCCCAGTAGTTTTTGAGTTAGACCAAAAAGGATTAAGGGGGCTTTCTTTTTTGGTTGAGTGTACGATTAAAATAACGTCGTCGACGTTTTTGATCATCTGCTCCAGATCGCTCATATTTTTTGAATATTTGAATCGAATAAACTATTTGGATATATTGCGTTGATTATCGAATATTCAATTTTTCGGCACAAACCTACTGCGAATGTGACGTGTTTTGCCATTTTTTCCCTACATGTCAAGAAATGTTGGCGCACCATACTATGCCCTATGCCAGCATCTTTACGTTGACACTTTAACACATGTCACTGCAGTGCTGCACTCCACAAAGGAGCGACAATGTCTACTTTAACGATGAGATCAACACAATTTCCCAAAAGAGTAATAAGGAAATAAAGTGTATATAAATCAAACCTGTGCAACGTAACTGTTGATATTGAAGGTTTGATATTGATGCGTTCCTACCAATTGTAAACAAAAAGCTGCATTAAAGGGAATATACAACATTTGCAAACATTGGAAAACAAAACTACCAAATTTTTATGAAATACCTTACTACCGGTAAGATGTTGGTAAATGACAGTCTAAAGCATCCTGTAAAATTATGGCACCTGGTGTGAAGTCATTTTCAAGAAAATTGGTATTTTGTATAAATTTCCTACGGTGGTCGGCCGACCACCGTTGGAAAAACCTAACTATTTTTTCAGTTACTGCTCCGAATTTACCTTTTTTTCAGTCCAAATTTTGTTTGCTATTGGTTACATGTTCATGAACGGGTGCAGGCCAGCTAGACTGGTTTCCTTATCTTACAATTTTCGGGCAGCAATAAATTGATTCGTTTCATCTTCAGTGGAGTCAGGGAACCAGACTACTTGAACATATTTGTTTTTCTTGGTTTTTCCAGCATTTTCGAACACAAAACTTCAAACTTGTCAGTGTAACAGTATTTGATCTATTATACTAACCCCTCAAATAGTTCATTTCTGAAAATTACAGCAAAAGCCAATGATGTACATTCCCTTTAAAGAGATAATCACTTTTTCCAGTTTTTCTTCAAACTAAATTATAATCATAACCACCTTAAATGCCTCATCTTAAAGGGAAAGTCCTCGGACAGCACAGCTTATACAGTTCAATAAGAATCACAACAGTGAAATTACGTTGGTTTAAAGGGAAAACCCAATACTGCATATATTCCTGATGCAAAACAAATCATACATCTACATACTATATTTTTTCTAAGAAAAAAACATGAAGAACACGTACATGCACAATGAACTACAATCACTCATTAGTACCCTGCTCATTTCACCAATAAAACATTCAAACGCCAATCTTGGCTCTCTGAGGTGCGTACAGCTCAATGCTCACAGTTTGGCACAAATCTACCAATATCAATCACAAAAACCATTTCTGCCCTCACAGGTACCCATTTACTCCTGGGTTAGAAGAGGTGTCTCGCCTACGATGTACGTATAGGGGAGTGTGGCCTAGCGGTAAGGGTTCGTGACTCATGATCAGAGGGTCAAGGGTTCGAATCCAGCTGCTAGCCATATGTTGTGTCTTTGGGCAAGCCACTTTATCCCCACTTGCCTCTCTCCACCCAGGAGCACAAATGGGTACTGGCATTAGCTGGGGAGTAACCTGCGATGGACTAGCATCCCATCCAGGGAGAGTAGAAATATTTGCAGTCGGCAATGCCACGTGAACTGGAGATAAACGCCAGCCTGATGGGCCATATTGGCTTGTGACAGACTTTACTTTACTTTTGTCTTTCCTACATGTAGCGACACGTGCACCGCAACCCCTTAGACTGGACTCGAACCCACAACCTGCAGAATTACCCACAGATTATGAGTTCCACGCTCCAGACCACAACGCCACAGCACTCATATAATAGTCTTTGACTCACCTTAGCACTGTAACCTTTGACCTTCTTGTTCTTTGGTTTCCGCGTCTCGTTGGGCGATCCGTTGGCAGACGTTAGGGACAGACCAGGGGACCGCGACCTTGACCCAGCGGGTACCGGGGTAGCCGGCACGATCTGAACGGGTCTCTCGCACTTGGCGATCACCTTCTGCAGCGACTCCTGTCGCTTCTCAAACATCATCTTGACGTCCTCCATCTTGGTGACGGCTTCGTGGACAATAGCCTGTGTGACAAGCCAATCGGAATCGGCGTTACTTTACTGACCGACCAATTGGAATCGGCGTTAGTTTGAGAACTGACCAATGGGAATTGGTTTTAGTTAAAACTGAGCATGCCAACCGAGCAATCAAAAGACATGTCAGTTTTCAACAGACCTTTCTGAAAGAAATATGTTGAAATATTAATGACATGTTACCATGAGTAAAGATATAACAGTTGCTGTACCCATGCTCTTCAACATACATTCAATTTTTAGCTCCTAAAAAATTTCCAATTTGTACATGTTAATCAAATGGAAAAAAAAACCTTTTTGTATTTTTTCGGACGTGTTGAACCTTCTACAGATATTGTTTTATTCTGGGATGCCTACACGCCCCTAATTCACAAAAAGATACACCGAAATTATTGTCTACCTGCAAATTTGTTAAGTAAATATTCTATATGAACTAATACTAAGCCAGTTCAGTATTCAACTGCGCATGCGCACAATGATATGGGTCAGGGGTCATGCGGGATAATCGAATGCTCATCGAAGGCACATGAACGTGCAGGGAGATGCGCGCACGACGCTTGCGGGTTAATTACGAGCAGAATTGGCATTCACTTAACTCGCGTAGCATCGCGTCAGCGATTTTATCCCGAATGACCTTTGGCCTGAACTACTTCACCCAAATATCGAACTGGCTAATTGTGGATGGATTGTTTGTTTGATGTCTCGTTAAAAACTGAATGACTTTTGTACACTGCTAGAAAAATGAGCAATTAAAGCTTCCTTCGCAAGATTTTCTGAAATTGATAAGCCCCACCAGGGGACAAACAGACTTCTTTCCTTGATATTTCAGTAATTTTTAATTTTTTTATTTTCCAAGGAATTCAGAAACCTACCGGTAGCATCAGTGTTAGTAAATAATATGCCCAAATGCATCTAGTAAAACAATAAAATTCAATTCAAATTAAAACTACAAACTATTTAGTCCGTTTGAGTCAAATCTATCAAATTGGTTAATTAACAAAAATGTTGGGGGGAAAAAAATCAAGCACTGAACGAAATTCCCAAGCTAAAAGATTGCAAAAACTGGTTTTTGAATTCATCTGGCCACTGATAACGAATTTCCCACAAGGGGCGGAAACAGGGTCCATCTTGGTCTAGTCAGGGGAGCTTTTTTAGGGAAGGGGTTTGAAAGAGTAAGGGTCAGAGTATAGTTTGGGGATCATTAACCGAAGAAGCTCATGTAGCAGCACTTCAACCAGGCAATAAAAAGGGGGGTGGGGGCGAAATGACAGCATACCATGCGCAATGATTTCACAGGATGTTCGTTTCTATGATTGAACTTACCGATACATTCATAAATACCTAAGACAGTTTACTCATTCCCATTGGTCGACAGCCCATTTTGTGGCCGGTCTTTAAACAGATGATAAAGACATGGCTGGCTTGTCTTACATAGTAAATAACCACTTTTCAAGTGTCGTATGGAATTTGGACTCCTATGAAATCCAGTGCCTTTTACCGTTTTAATGGTTGAGCGTTCATAATCCTCACATAGGCATGCGTTACACTACTGGTGAGTCAAATTTCAAAGTCCTAAATTCACACTGCATCGGCACAGCTGCGTTCTGCGTGGCATCGTGCATTATGCGCGGCATCGTGCATTACGCGCGCCAATCTCCATATAAGGAGTTGTTTACAACGTGGACACTTTACACCGGTAGTTTATGACTTATTTTGACCGAA
The DNA here is from genome assembly GCF_015706575.1 of Patiria miniata. Taxonomy (NCBI): domain Eukaryota; kingdom Metazoa; phylum Echinodermata; class Asteroidea; order Valvatida; family Asterinidae; genus Patiria; species Patiria miniata. The sequence goes on along the minus strand of NW_024037056.1, from coordinate 1,759,017 downwards.
AAGTTTTGAGTTTTTGATCAAAAATGTGTTCTTGACCAAAAAAATATGACCCTCGCCTTCAGCTCAGGTAATTATCAACAGACTCCAACCGTCTTAAACAGAGTGCTAAAAACCGGCCAAGCACACATTTATTCCCTTAAGTTAATTAAGGAGAAGATTTCCTACTATTTTGGCTGTTTGCGTTTTTGAAAGTTTGCAAATGGTGTCCGTGGCCTTGAAACACCAACTGCCTTATTATTTCCTCACAAAAATTGCAACACTTTAACCTCCTAAAAAATTGCTTCGAATTATCTAAGCCAGAAACTCACCTTTAATTCTACGCGTTCTGATTCTTCCCATTTTGCGCTCAATGCAGAACTTTCAACTTATCAAACTAGTCATGGCTAATCGTCAAATGCGAAGACAAGACCATGTGCAGTACTTGCACATACTTCTTTCAACCACAATTTCATTCTAATGTTCTTGTGGTTTTCAATTTTTTCCATTGTGAATCATTTCACAATAAGTCCGTGTGAATATAGGCTTGGGGACTTTACAAGTTCCTTCAATACAGGAAGCACGTGTGCATGGCTCGTTTGCAAAGATTTAGCGGTTTTCAAAAGCAGAAGTGGTCATATACATTACTATGAATGGTGAAATCATATATGGTATCTCAATCTTTGAAAGAGAAGTGAATCTGGAAATTCTATCCATCAATGCTACAATACACACACAAGTGTGTGTAAAACATCTGCAAGTTTCTCTATATCAATATGCCTGTGCAAAGCCAGGAATATGTATATATTTACGCTATTTTCATAGAATTAAAAAAATTTTGTAAACGTTTGTAAAGACGGCATCAAGATCAAACTTCGCAGTTTCATATGAAGTTACAATTTTTTTTCACTTTCACATTTCCCATCAACCAAACAGCAAAAGGGGAGGGGTTTTAAACTACATGAATATTCATATGGGATGTCCCACTGGCAAGTTAAGGGGTTGTTAATGTTAAATTGGGTTTCGCCCTTCGCCGATGTATTTTTATAAACACTGTATACTCAATGTTGTCTGAGGGCTCACAAGAAAAAATTCACAACTTTACTCGGGTGGGAGTCGAACCCTCGACCTCCTGCTTACTAGTGCAGACATCTTACCACTCGACCATTGAGGTCGGCTAGCTGGTTAGAGTCCACATAGCAGCGGGTACCGCAACCAAAAATTCCAACTTACAAAAAATGTTTGTTTGTGGTAACCGCTGCTTTGAATGGACTCGAACCAGCCAGACGACCTCGGTGGTCGCGTGGTAAGACGTCTGCACTATTAAGCAGGAGGTCGTGGGTTCGAATCCCACCCAAGCGAGCTCGTGATTTTGTCTCGCAAACCTCAGACAATACTGAGTATACAGTATTAATGAACATTAGGGGTGTGCATTTACAGGATCTGGTACACAGTACCCTGTGGAGACATGTGCACAATAGGGAACAAAAGATTGTATACGTCTCCAGAGAGTAATTTCTATAGGTGAATACGTCTCCACAAGGTTATCACGAAACAGATATATGGATTTTACTCAAAAACTAGGAATTTCCAAGGTGTGTTGATACGTCGCAAATTGAAGTATTTTATGTAGGGGATAATAAGTCCGAATTTCAGCCCAGGAAATCCATTCTGGTTAAAATAGGAGCATTTTGGAACTATACTTTCAAACTCGAAAACTTTAGTACAGGAGAACAAAGAAAGGACTCCACAAGGATACAAATTTCAGTTTGTATGTATTTACGGGCATCGGATACCCAATTGAAAAAAAAACAAACAAGGGTATCCAGGTATCGAGTGCAGTAACCCAAAATTTGAGTCTCTTGAAAAGCTGCACTGTACAGTTTGTTCATAAAGGTCCGCACGATAATAGAAGCACATCGGTGCGTCAATATAGCAAGATACAAGCGTGAACAGTGGGCTCAATACGCAGCTTCACGGTGTAAATTGCATTTTCGCAAACGTCATCAACATGAAGCTGTTTTGTTTTTCCATGTAGCCTGGTTTTCATTTTGAAAATTCTCCGCAACTGACATTCAAAACCTTTCTTTTTAATTATCTGAGAAGTTACTAAGTAATTTGTAAAGTTGGTTACGGATGCTCGATCCCATAATCTGGAACCGGTTCCTGACATCAGCGGTCGGGTACCGGGTACCCGGTTTTGATGCACAGCCCTAATGAAAATACGTCGGTGAATTGCAAAACCCCAAATAAAATTTACATCACCCCGACGCAAAAAGAAGGTTGTTAGTATCATAAACAAACACAAGCTTGGGGTGGAGGGGTCTATCTAAAAAATATACTCTGCTTTTAATGGGAAGAAATGCCGAATGAAAAAAGGGGAAATCTAGAACGAAGAAAGGTTATTAACCAAAAATGTACTAAATCAAGATTCTATCCTCATGCAAGAACAATGAACACTTCTTCAAGTTTGTCATCACATGGCAGTAGAGGGCGCTAGACAGAAATTGTTGATCAAAATGATGTCAAAATTGTAACCAATCACTCTATAAATGAATAAACGATTTCATTTCAAAAAATGTTTTACAATTAAACTGTGCACTATATGGTACTGCATGGCAAAAATCACACTTTTGTTACATGTATGCAAGTAATCTGTGAAATTTTATATTACAAAAAAATTAAAATTGCCTTGTATATTTGGCGATTGAACTTAAAGGAAATCGTTCACTGCCATGCCTGCACTTGTTCTTTCCCAATCAACAGCGCCCTCAACAGTCAGCGGACAATACTTCCAAATATGTTCATTATTCATTCAAAATGCACTTTTTTTTAAAGGAATTACTGAGACGATAAATGTTTATGCCTACCAACCTCGTAATCAGGCTCCTGGTAGGGACACAACAAACAAGGCAAGATATGTCAACAACAACATCAACAACAACAACCATGCAGAAATTACGATCACGACAACGACAACCAAATCAAAAAAGGGACAGAAAATTGAAAGTGACTCCAGCAAACACTACAACTATATATAAAATTCTGCCTTCTGAAATGATAGATGCAATTTTGAGGTCACATTTAGAATCTTTCACACACAAAAGTAATAACATGTACAAATAAGAAAACAAGATAGATAAACTTAAACTTTCCTGATAACATTGAAATAAGTTAATGCGCTCCCTAAGAAATATAGTTATGCAGTTAGCAAGGTGACAAATCTAGATCAATTTTTTATGTACCTGTAGGTTGCCACAGAAATCATTTTAAAACTTGAAACTTAGTGAAGACAGAAAACCTGCACAATATATGTTCATTTGATATCATTAGCAAGTCTCGATTGGCATTCTGAACTGTTACCATTATTGACAGTGAAAAAGTTGACAAACTTGAAGAACGTAATCCTCGAATGGGATTCGAACCATCGATAAGGAAGATATGCAAATCGGTTTCAAATAAGGTTGTATACTCTTAGAAATGTATGTCATGTGTTGTAGTCGAGTTTATCCAAAGTCCTCATAAGTCAATTAAAAGTCCTGCAGTCCCAATTCAACTCACAAGCTATTCAAATGAGCTTTGACAAAGGCATTCCTTTGTTATTGTTCATCCACTGTTTCTTGTGACTGGACTTGTGATTTAGTTGTGAGTGGACTTGTGAGTGGACTTGTGAGTGGACTTGTGAGTGGACTTGTGAGTGGACTTGTGAGTGGACTTGTGAGTGGACTTGTGAGTGGACTTGTGAGTGGACTTGTGAGTGGACTTGTGAGTGGACTTGTGACTGGACTTGTGACTGGACTTGTGACTGGACTTGTGACTGGACTTGTGACTGGACTTGTGATTGGACTTGTGACTGGACTTGTGACTGGACTCGTGACTGGACTCGTGACTGGACTCGTGACTGGACTCGTGACTGGACTCGTGACTGGACTCGTGACTGGACTCGTGACTGGACTCGTGACTGGACTCGTGACTGGACTCGTGACTGGACTCGTGACTGGACTCGTGACTGGACTCGTGACTGGACTTGTGACTGGACTTGCGACAGGACTTGTGACTGGACTTGAGACTGGACTTGTGACTGGACTTGTGACTGGACATGTGACTGGACTTGTGACTGGACATGTGACTGGACTTGTGACTGGACTTGTGACTGGACTTGTGACTGGACTTGTGACTGGACTTGTGACTGGACTTGTGACTGGACTTGTGACTTGACTTGTGACTGGACTTGTGACTGGACTTGTGACTTGAACCACGACTGGACTTGTGACTGGACTTGTGATGGACTTGCGACTGGACTTGAGACTGGACTTGTGACTGGACTTGTGACTGGACTTGTGACTGGATTGTGATTTACTTATTTACTTGTGACTGGACTTGTGACTGGACTTGCGACTGGACTTGTGACTGGACTTGTGACTGGACTTGCAACTGGACTTGCGACTGGACTTGTGACTGGACTTGTGACTGGACTTGCGACTGGACTTGTGACTGGACTTGTGACTGGACTTGCAACTGGACTTGCGACTGGACTTGTGACTGGACTTGTGACTGGACTTGTGACTGGACTTGCAACTGGACTTGCGACTGGACTTGTGACTGGACTTGAGACTGGACTTGTGACTGGACTTGCAACTGGACTTGCGACTGGACTTGTGACTGGACTTGTGACTGGACTTGTGACTGGACTTGTGACTGGACTTGCAACTGGACTTGCGACTGGACTTGCGACTGGACTTGAGACTGGACTTGCGACTGGACTTGCGACTGGACTTGCGACTGGACTTGCGACTGGACTTGCGACTGGACTTGCGACTGGACTTGCGACTGGACTTGCGACTGGACTTGCGACTGGACTTGCGACTGGACTTGCGACTGGACTTGTGACTGGACTTGCGACTGGACTTGCGACTGGACTTGCGACTGGACTTGCGACTGGACTTGAGACTGGACTTGTGACTGGACTTGTGACTGGACTTGTGACTGGACTTGTGACTGGACTTGTGACTGGACTTGTGACTGGACTAGTGACTGGACTTGTGACTGGACTTGTGACTGGACTTGTGACTGGACTTGTGACTGGACTTGCGACTGGACTTGCGACTGGACTTGGGACTGGACTTGGGACTGGACTTGGGACTGGACTTGTGACTGGACTTGGGACTGGACTTGCGACTGGACTTGCGACTGGACTTGCGACTGGACTTGGGACTGGACTTGGGACTGGACTTGGGACTGGACTTGGGACTGGACTTGTGACTGGACTTGTGACTGGACTTGTGACTGGACTTGTGACTGGACTTGTGACTGTATATGTGACCAGTCTTAATAACTGGCATTCAGATGGACTTGGCTACAACATAGTTAATAAAGTTAACAAATACACTTTTGCGGTGGATTTGTGAGTAAAATATGGCTACTTTTGCTTACCTTGCTTTCAGACGTGAGTATGTCGGAAAACATGCCACGGAATTCTTTGGGGTCGCTAAGTTTCAGCTCCTTAGCGCCCTTCAGACAATTCTGTATGGCTTGTAAGTACTGCTCCGCGCCCTCTTTTGACTGACACTTGTCCATTTCTTGCGAGGCCAGAAGCTTCATGCCGTCGGCGCACCACATCTGAGCCTGAGCGTAAAATGACAAAAACAAAAAACAATTAACTGATGTCTATTTATCTATTTTAAAATAAAATTTGTGACGACAAAATTCACTTAGAAACATGAGTTGCTTTTTCCTTTTTTAAAATCTTGCTGAAGGGTTTCGGTGCACACAAAAACAAAAGTATTCAATGCAAGATATTGTTTTTGTCTTGTTACAGGGCGAGTAAAAAAAAGTGGAACCCAACCCCAATTTCATAAGCTACTTTAAGATGAAAAAATTACTGAAATTGCTCAATCCGTTCAAAGGATATACGCAATGACCCTAAAACCTGTTTCATCCAAAAAAAAGCAGTTTATTGTGTATTCTGATAGTTTGGACCAAAGAAAATGACACAGAATACTTGTTTCAACAACTTTCAACAACTATAGTGCACAATATCTTTATTAACAATCCTGGTTAGGCAAACAATATGATTTATAACATCTACTTTTTTTAAAAGTCGGGCCTTCAAAAGGACTTTGATGAATATTTTTAACATTTAAACTGAGGTTTTATCGCTGGTGATGTTTAAAGACAATGGTGACGACGATTCTTGAAATTGCATTTTTTGGACAAGACAGGTTTAAGGGTCATTGTGTTTAAATGGTGATATTCTTTGAACGGATTGAGCAATTTCAGTAAATTTTTCATCTAAACGTAGCTTATGAAATTGGCTTTCCAGTCATTATTATTTTTGGTGCTTCATATTTTTTTAAAAATATAAAATATAATGTTTGGGGTTTGGGTTCCGCTTTTTTTGGATTCACCCTGTATAAAAAATCAAAATACTCTTTTAACTGCCGACTTACTTTGTCTATTCTCTTGTGAAGCTCTAGCGACCGATTTAACTCGACTTTCCGACTCTCGAGTCTCTGTGCCAGTTCTTCCCTCTGTCGTTTCAGCTCGGCACACTTGGGCTTGATACTGTCCACCCCGTCGTGGTCCTCCTCTATCAACTCCGTCCCTATGTCGTGGATTTTCTTGGCGTTCTCCAGCGAATCCTGTCAAGAAATGAAAACAGATGCATTCAGTTTTGGAACAATTTAGTTTGGGAAGCCAAAAGTTCAGTTAAAGTGGTTCCTATTGCAAAACATGCATTTTGATTATGAAATGAAATGAAATGACTGAAAGCTTTTTGGGCGTGGCCCCCCGAAAAATAGATTTTCAAATTGAATTGATAATTTTCTAGCATTACACTTAAGTTATGAGCTTTCCAATGAGAAATGGAACGAAAAAAAATCGGCCCACGATAATTTAAAGTAACCATGGTAACCAATGAATTAATTTTTGAATGAGGCGCGTCCCGCTCCTAATTTAGTTCTGGAGCCAGCGGGACCTAGGATTTGGAGGATTGAGGTGTGTAAGCTTTGGCTTTTTTTGGGGGGGGGGGGGTAAAAATTCACCAAGATATGGTTACTTTTGCCAATTTAAGTCGAGTGCATAAAAAAGAAGCCAAAAACAGGTTGAAAAATGGTCCTCTTGGTTACTCTACTTTTCCCCCGAGTCCAGTGGTTACTTTTACCCACCTAAATCCTCCAAATCCTCCTTGCGGTTTTGGAGGATTTGGAGCATTTTGAAGGATTGTGGATGAATGGTGTTTGAGAAACATAAGGATTTGAAGGATTGAGGATGAATGATGTTGAAGCACATGAGGATTTTGGAGGATTGAGGATGAATGGTGTTTGAAGAGGAGGAGGATTTGGGAGGATTGAGGATGAATGTATTTTGAGAGGCAGGACTGTCTGACGATTTTGAAGGATTGAGGTGCTGGGTATCCATCATTTGAACATACATGTAGGTGCAAAATTTTGAAGGATTTTGGAGGATTGAGGATCCTAGCAAAAAGGGCCTAGGGGTTAAGGATTAATTAATCTTTTAACTAAAACAGTCATCCACTTCAGATGTGGCACTCAATGAACCTTTACTGGACATACCTGACTGTTTTCGGTGAATTCGTCATGGAATTTGATGAGACTTTCCACTTGGTGCATCGAGCTGCCTCGATCTGTTGACGCGCTCAGCTTCTCTGAAAGGTTCTCCAGTAACATCACGGCCTGCGGGCAAGCAAAACGTGTCAAAATCAAACTGATTTTGAAGTTTTCAACAATGCTACATAAAAAGCAAATTTCTTTATTTGAGGAAGCGACGTAGATTCAATGTTCGGTTTTGCCATTAAAAATGTGATTTCGTAAGCACTGTATACTCAGCGTTGTCCAAGAGATTGCGAGAAAAATTCACAAGCTTGCTCAGGTGGGACTCGAACCCACGACCTCCTGCGTACTAGTGCAAACGTACAACTGGGCCATCGTTTTTTGGGGATCGATTTCCGTGTGTACCCATTAATTAACCTTTCCGTTGCAAGTAACAGCCAAACTGTTGAACAGAACATAATTGTTAGAAATATACTATATTTCAATAAAATACAGATAATAAGCTTCAAAAAGATATACTAAGGCCAAAAAAAAAGTCTCCGGTTTCTGGTATGGAGCTTGCCCCAAAAGTGGTGCGGCGACGCAGCTTTTTTTTTTTTTTTTACCTGTTTTTTTTTTTTTTTTGGCTTCAAATGTCGGCTGATGACTGCAAATGGTGCCCGACTAAACTTAGTGCAAATATATGGGAGTCCAGAGAGGCCACATAAAGCTTATTCTCGATCATAACCCCATCTAAAAACACGTTAAAATTGTGCAGCAGCAGGATTCCAGTCAAACCAGTGAGTTTGGCGTTTTGAGACATCATCTTGTATTGAAAAAAAAACTTTTTCATTTTGCCGACGCGCATGGCTACGGCGACGCGTGCGCGCGCGCATACCAGAAACCGGAGACTTATTTTTTTTGGCCTTATGTACCGGTAAATGTTTCATTTGTGGCCTTCAGACCATTTTGAAATTTAGGCATTGACGTTAATAATTCAGAGGAATTGCTCTCATACAAAAATAGTGAGGAAGTGATGTGTCGCCATGACAACATAAAAAAAATTCAAAATGTGTCTTACTTCTTTGAAGTCTTCCTCAAATTTCCTGAGTTTCAGGCATTGTATTAATTTGTGCTCGTGCCCCGTCCACATCTCCTCAAATTTCTCCTCCGTCTCTTCCATCTGTACGAGGAGTCTGTGATCAAGATACAGAGAGAGACGGGCATTGAACCAAACTTTGATGGATCCTACAATATTTATAGATACATGTCAACATTTGTATTTGCTGGATCCTACACGTGTACATCCTATATTTAATAATTCAATGCTGTCTGATGTCTGTCTGTCTGTCTTATGTCTGTTGTCTGAATTCTGTTTGATGTCTATGTGTCACGTTTTTGTAAAAGTCCTAAAGAATGTGCGCAAGCACAAAATACAACAGTTATTGTATTCAGGTCCCTAGGTGGTATGCCCGATTTCACTGTCCTCTGAAGTCACGTTTGCCACAGAAAAAAATGATTTGTTTGTTTAGTTTTGCCTTTTAGGTAAATTTGTCTTTCAGACTTTCATTGTTACAACATTATCTCTAACACTCCAAAACACTCCAAAACGTATCACTATTACACAAAACACAAAGTTGATAATGAAAAATGTGGCAAAATTGCTTCACCAAGGTTTACCGAGCCCATTGGGGTCAACATGAACATTGAGGTCAAACGTGAATACTGAGCCTCCAATAAACGTTCTCCTTGATGATGAACGCCCTAACCAACTGACCAACTGGTCCCTACAACTAGACGTACATGTAACGACTGATCACACCACCACAATTAGTCACGGTATCACAACTAGTCATGGCACCATGATTAGTGGACTATTAAGTCATAGAGGTCACTAGTCCAACTACAGGGGGTAGGAGACAGCGCTTGTTCTGGTGGATGTAGACGACACGTTTTTTTGCTATATTCAGTTGGGCTTGTTATACATCACTTTGTTTTTTTGGATTTGTAGACTTTATTATTTTTTGTTGGATTCTTTGGAGTATGTGTTGTTCACGATTTGAATTTCTAGGTTTTTGTTGGATATGGGGGGGGGGTGTTAATCCTCCTTACACGCAGCTGAGAAGCTGAAATGCGAAGGACGCGGCTACAACGTGGTTGAGCCGAAGGCATGTAAAGGTGCCTTGGTCTTGTGAATTGTTTTGTCGTCTTCTGAAGTTGTTTTTCATGTTATTTGTAATACATGTATGTGGCAATGATTACGTGTAGTGCTATCCTATTGTCCTTTAGAAAGTTCTTATCTTTATACTATCATATATTTATTACTCTTTGAGTTTATGTCATTTTATAATCAATAATTTCTGTTTTAAGCTAGTGTGCTAATTTTGTGGGTTTACCGTATTGCTGTTTTTATTGGGGTTTTTTTACACCGAGAAATGAATTTCGTCTTAGTAGCCTCCTCAGGAAGGTTTGCAGCTTGAAATAAAATATATTTTTGTCAATTCAGTTTTTTATCTGTAAATTCAGGCAATTTTCAAGTCACTCTACTACATGAACTAGGGTTACTAGATTGAAGCAGAACTCTTTCCGAAGAGTTGACAGAATTTTACCTTTCAATGCCACAGAGCGTTGCCACTTTGTGCGGGTTCTGGTCGGGGCTTTCGTCCAGCGGCCTGCGCATGCACCGCAGCAGCGTCTGGCCGTACTTCATGGCGCTCTGCAAGTCGTCTTTCAGCTCCATGCGCTTCTTGCGGTGGTCCATCAGCAGCGTGTTGGCCCCCTCCACGTCGTTGGGCAACTCCGTGCGGGCGAACTCGTCCGTCAGGATCTGGACTGCCGTCGAACGCTCCCGACAGTTGTTCGCAAACCGTTCAATCGCCTGTAAATTGCGGAGTAAGAAACAAGGAAAATAAACCAACGGGTCAAAGAAACGTCACAGATGCGACAGGAAGTGCGCAATGTTCAACCTTGATTTTCACATTAATGTGCCAGGTTTTCTGCTGGCAACATCCGAAATATTAATACGTGTCACAAAAGGAGTTCATTAGGAAAGAAAGTAAGTTGCCACCAAAAACCAAGAACGATTCTGCATGCTACCATTTCTGGTTCACAGTCTAAAACCTGGGTGGAGCAATTCCAGCGTTACGTAATGTCTGTGACAGAGCTTTTACGACCTCAATAAACTTGTAAAGTCTTGTACTTATACATCCATCATCTAGTAATGGTCAAGGGGAATACAGACTAGGAGTTTTGGATCATTTCTTCAAATTACATGTAGATATTGTGGTTAATTAGCTCTGTCACAGACATTACAATAATAATAATAATAATACCAGAGTCTTATATAGCGCACGTATCTACCAACAATTAGGTACTCAAGGCACTGGAAATTATGTCTATTATTAAAGACAGGTAAATGAAGTGTATGAGAAATATGAGCCCCATTATGTAGCACCTTATAAGGGTATACAAGGTGCTGCGGCGCATATTGCAGCCACTGCCAGAAACACTGGGGCAAACCCTTCTCTTAGCAATAAGTGTTACTGGGTTCTTTAACGTGCATTACACAACACACGGGACCTACGGCTTTACGTCCCATCCGAAGGATGAAGCAATAAATGTAAAGTGCCTTGCTCAAGAGCACAAGCACCATTTTCTCACGGTCAGGATTCGAACCCGTGTACCACGGTACGCAAGTCCAACACCGTAACCAATGGACCACAGCACCCCACATATCGGTACACTTCCTATCAACATGCTTGATTTGCCCAGTAGTTGGCTGGTTGCATAATTATATGATAATTAAAAAGTTGAACAGAGAAATTGACTTGGACGCGATTTGAACCTGCGACCTCCGGATTAAGGTAACAGGGCTCTACCAACTGAGCTATCCAGCTCAATGTTTGCAGTTTAAAATTTGTCAAGTTTTTGTTCAAGGGGCGCTAATCAGATGCCAGAAACCCTTACATGTATATGCCATATAGCTGGGGAACACGCCCAAAGTCACAACGCCAGCAACATTAGCAATGCTGCAAACCTGGGAAATATTTGCAAACGGGGATCACTCAGAAAGGATACAACTTTTTATTATGAATGATCAAATAAACCACAAAGAGGAACTGACTAGGCGCAGTATAATATTTTCCGGATTGCCGTTCCGGTGCTCAACCAACTGAGCTATCCAGCTGTACGTTGGCGGTTCCCCATGTTTCTTTGTTCAAGGGGCGCTCAAGTCAAAAGCCGCAAAACTCGTATTAATGTCATGTAGCCAGGGATCACGCCAAAAGTCACGATGCTAGCAACATTAGCAATGCTGCTAACCGGGGAATACAGAAAACGGGGACCACTAGCTCAGAAAGGATACAGCATTTTATCACTAATTATCACCACACCACAATGGGAATTACTGACGTAGCGCATACATACATGTTCATGTACATGTATAACGTTGAACGAGAAACGAGTTAACAATGTTTGAAAACGGCTGTTTTTCAAAAACATCATCAAATGATCAAATAGATAATTTCTGTAGTCAAATTCGAAAACTGAAGCAAACTTTTGCGACACGGGGCAAAAAGTAATCTACTTCAGTGCGACAAATTAAGATATATTTTATGTACATGTATAACGTATTTAAATGTACATGTAAAACATTTGCTTTTGCTGTAATTTTCAGAAGTGGATGAATTTGGGGGTTAGTATTTTACAGCAAATATTGTTACACTGAACTGATTAAAGCTTTGTATTCATAAATGCTTGGAAAAAAAATGACCAGTAGTCTGGTTCCCTGACCCAACTTCAGACAAAACAGAGCAATTGTCAGGTCAGGGAACCAGACTAGCTGGCTTCCACCCATTCACGGATATGTGTAACCAATTGCAAACAAAATGTGGACTAACTAAACTTGGTAAACTGAGGACAGCATTAAAAAAACAGTCTTTTTCCCAACAATGATTGGCCGACCATCGTTGGAAATTGATACAAAAATTCCACTTTTCTTGAAACTGACAGCACACCTGGTGCCATGATTTCACAGGATGCTTGAGACTATTATTCACTTACAGTCAAGTAAGGTATTTCATAATAATTTGGCAGTTTTGTTTTTTGATGTCTGCAAATGTTGTATATATAAACTTTAAACTTTTCATATAATTGACAGACAAATGTAAATTGGAACTGACGTTGAGGACTGTATCAAAGATCTGCAACTTCATAAGCCTACTTAGGCTCCAACAAGAACAAGGAATAAACAAGGCCTCATTTTGTTGACAGCAAACGCAAATCAATTCTGACATTTTTCAGTTTGGACAAAATCCTTTGGGCTCCGCCCATGCTGACTGTTTGTTCTTAAAAAATATAATAAAGAAAATGGAGGGCGCTAAACGCATGAGTGCTCATGCTTGGCCGGTTGCCAGAGCGGATCTTAAGTGTTTCATCCTGATGTCTAGACATTTAGGTCCCCCTGCAGGATACCAGGCAATTGTCTCCATTTTTTTTTTTTAAGACAACAATTCACTAAAGCTCTTTTATTCTCTTCTGCTCCTAGCTTTGAGTAATCTACAATATCCAGTGCTTAACAAGGTGACAGCATCTTGTAAATCTTCATTTTTAAATGGAAAAAAAAACCAACAATTCCCCTATCAGTCTTGACTTTTTAAAAACTTATTACAAGTACTATTCATCAGTTTCACCTATTAATTATTCACAAGTTGCACATACAGTTTAGTTATTATTCACAAGTTTTCCCTAAATGTTATTCATCGGCTGAACCTTTTTATTATTCATAAGTTGTGCCTACATGTATTTATTATTCGTAAGTTGCGCTAAATATTATTCATCAGCTGAACCTACATGTACATATGTACATGCATTTACTATTCATCAGTTGCACATACAGTTTAATTATTATTCATAAGTTTCCTTAAATATTATTCATCCGCTGAACCTATTTACTATTCATAGTTGCACCTACTGATTATTCATAAGTTGCCCCAGATACCTATTCATCAGCCGACTTTAATTAGTATTCATAGTTGCACCTACTTATTATTCACAAGTTGCCCCTAAACATTTTTCCAAAACTGAACCTAATTAGTATTCATAAGTTGCACCTAGTTATTATTCATAAGTTGACCTAGTTCTTGCTATTCATAAGTTGGCCCTTAATAGTTTTCATTAGCTGAACCTAATTAGCATTCAGGTTGGACTTTTGTGCGTGGATATTGAACAGTGTCTTCCTGAAATGACATCACGACAACAGCGCCCTCAGTTGTCCGGAAAAGCGTGGACATTTTTTAAACGTTTAAAAAGAAGTGCAGTTCTCAATAATATTGAACAAAAAGGGAAGTCAAACACTTTAAATATAAGAGGAGTAGAAATTTTGTTGCACAAAATACAATTTGCGTTCCTAAGAAAAATTAAATTCAAGGACCCTGTACTGTAATTTTTTTCCCCATCTAAATGATCATGACTCTCATTCTCTGTTTCCTCTCATACATTAATTTCCGATGCCAAACCCTCTTCATCACATTCTATATGTGGTTCTCATACCTAAATATAGATTTGTGCTGGTCCCAGAGGGCCAGCCTACTCGGTACTCTTCTCTTTGTACCTATCTGACTGACTGTCACTTGAGAATTAGCCTGCATCCAATTTCACGAAACGGTGCATAACTTAGGCCGTGCATAGGACTTACGCAACAAATTTGTCGCACGGCTGCTCAATGAACTTACGATCGATTTCACAAAACTTGGCGAAGCTGCGCAACGTTTTAAACGATCTAAACATGGACGAGGATAATACATGTCACAGCATTTTCAATGGCTGTTTGTGTTTGATTTTCTTCGGTCACGAAACAGTCGTTGAATCACCTCCGCCCACCATTTTGAAAACACTTTTGCCCGACTTTCTTCGGAGTCATGCCCAACCCTCAAAATTCTGTCACGAGCAAAATAGCAATTCATTTACTTCAAACACAAAGCTGTGAGTGTCTTGTATCAACTTTGATAAGTTGTGCAATGACAGACTCCACGATGATCACAATTTGCTTAGTTCAATTTCAGTTGCTACGCCACAACTTAACGCTTCCTAAAATGGTTGCGCAAGTTACGCCATAATTTGTTGCACAAATCGTGGACTTATGTGTACTATGAAACTTTCAGGAAATTTGTCGTAAATGAAATGTTGCGAAGCGTGAAATGTTGTACAACTTACCTAATAAATTGTGGCGCAATTGCAAAAGTTGAACATATTTCAACTCCAACAAATTTGGTTGCCCTTTTAGATCTGGGCCCAATTTCATAGCCCTGCTTAACAGCCGACTTTGTGCTTACCGAGCCTCCATCTATGTCATAGGAACCGTTAAGCAGTAAGCACAGCAAAAGCACGCTTAACCCCAGAAGAAAACTTTGCTTAAATCAGTGACGTAACAATAGAAATCTCCATGCGCACGCAACCGTTAGCATGAAATAGTGCTTAAGCAGCAGCATGATTTTCTGCTATAGTAAGCACAACTTTTCTGCTTACTGTTAAGCACTGCTATGAAATTGGGCCCTGCATGTACGATGTACATGAAGCTCAGATTGTATTTGAACATAGCAGCCATTTTATTCCTAGTGCTGCAAGTACATCGGCAGTCTCCAGTGTACGGCTGAATCCTGTTTCCTTTCCTCTATGACTCAGCGTAGGCTATTTTGTACCATGTAGGAAACCTCCTGGCATCTTAAGGAGCGTTTCAACTTACAATCCCTATCACGCCACTTTGTATCTTGACCAAATTGGACTGTTAAAATGCCAGCTTAGGCCATAAAAAAATTGAGTGTTAAGGCCAAAAAAAAAAATCTCCGGTTTCTGGTATGGAGCTTGCCCAAAAAGTGGTGCGGCGACACAGCTTTTTTTTTTTTTTACCTGATTTTTTTGCTTCAAATGTCGGCTGATGACTGCAAATGGTGCCCCACTAAACTTAATTCAAATATATGGGAGTCCAGAGAGGCCACATAAAGCTTATTCTCGATCATAACCCCCTTTAAAAATACGTTAAAATTGTGCAGCAGCAGGATTCCAGTCAAACCAGTGAGTTTGACGGTTTTGAGACATCATCTTTCATTGAAAAAAAACGTTTTCATTTTGCTGACGCGCATGGCTACGGCGACGCGCGCGCATACCAGAAACCGGAGACTTTTTTTTTTGGCCTTACGGGGTTGCCTTAAATATTATCCAGGTAGGTACGTAGGAAAATAAGTTTAATTTCTAACTTTTTCTAATGTTTGTCTGTCGGTCGTATACTTACTATATTTACAATGTACTTGTTCCTTGTGGTTAATTTTATTGTTAAATTAACCAATAACACACAAATGTTGCAAAGGGAAGTCTTTTTACTTTAAAAATTTTATTTTAAAAGATTTTACCCATATGTGGCAATAACAAGTTTGAAGTCGGCAATTTTGCCCCTCAAAAAATCCAGTTAGCTCGGGTTTCTGTCAACACACAATTTTTTTCAGCCTTACAAAAGAAGAAATGTGAAAAAAGGGAATACAAAACTGGAAATAAAAAAAACCCAAAATATACAGAAAGGCTGAGACAACTCACACTAAGCAGGCACGCATTACCACGGCATTACAAAATATTCTTGGACAAAAAAGGTAATTTTCATAATATAAAACCACTCTGCAAATATTAAGTATCACTCAAGAGATTTGGTTACATGGCATATTGAAAATTGATAACCATTAAAGATAATACATCGCTACAATAAGGCACAATGTCATATTTTATCTGGTAACCTACAATTTGGCTTGCCTAGAAATTGTCCGTGGTTGAAGGTAACATACAATATTTGAAAACATCAAACAAAAACAAACCACCAAATTTTTATGAAATAATGTACCTTACTTGACTGTATAAAGTGAATAACAGTCTCAAGCATCCTGTAAAATCATGGCACCTGGTGTGCTGTCGTTTGCAAGAATTTGAAATGTTCATATCAATTTCCAACGATGGTCGGAAAATACATGTACTGCCCCCAATTTACCAAATTTACTTAGCCCAAATTTTGCTTGCATCGATTACACGTCTATGCAAGCTTGCTAGTCTGGTTCCCTGACCTGACCATTCCCCGACGTCTATAACTTCCTCTATTTCATCTGAAGGAGGGTCAGGGAACTAGACTATAAGAACAGCATTGTTTTTCATGGTTTTTCAAACATCTATGAACACAAAACTTTAAACAGGTCAGTGTAAGAATATATTTGCTATAAAATACTAACCCCCAAATTCATCCATTTCTGAAATTACAGCAAGAGCAAATATTACCTTTAAGTAAGCAAAAATGCTGCTCAAGGATTTTAAGATTATGGCTCAGCTGTGTTGCACTTATCCTCTTATTCCTGCTTAGCCCCATAAATGTGGCCTATTTAATGGACTGCCTCCGTAAACATAGGCCACACGTCCACATGTACAAAAATCGTGTCGACTTTGCCAAATTTTGATTTTCACATTTAGGCTTAGTTTGTAGGATTTTTTTGCTTTAGAAGCATACTCACCCTCTTTATAGGCTAGTCAAAAAGTGCTGCCTTTTTCAGATGTCTAATTTTTGTGAAATTTCATGTTGAAATTTTGATACGCAAACGTGTAAAAATGAATCTGGAAATTTCACGAAAAATATACATCTGACAAAGGCAGCACTTTCTGATTAGCCTATAAAGAGGGTGAGTATGCTTCTAAAGCCAAAAAACCTACAAACCAAGCCTAAATGTGAAAATCAAAATTTGGCAAAGTCGACACGATTTTTGTACATGTGGATGTGTGGCCTATGTTTACGGAGGCAGTCCAGTAAATAGGCCACATTTATGGGGCTAATTCCTGCTTAGTAATATTGTTTTTGCTTACCATTCTGTCTTCAATCCAAGACGTCAAGTCGAAACATATACTCCCCTCGAACTCCTTGGTAAGCTGGGTGGGATGAACCAGCGCATGGAGATCTTTGACAGAGTCCAGCAACAGAACCTGACGATATTCCAATTCAGAAAACTCAAGCAGAGTCCAAAAAAATCCCTTGAAAACTTCCTATCAAGGCCATAGTGTACACACACATGGGCAGATCACAGTCTTCCTAATGTTACGTACAGGTTAAACAAGGAAAAAAACAAAACCAAAACACAAAACGGGCGCTTGCGTGGGATGTACCATTTCGGGACCTTCTCCATAATCAGGCAGGAAGTCCAGCTAATAAAGTGACTCGGTAAGCCTGCTGCCGTTTCATGAGCGGTTGGGGGGGGGGGGGGAACATTCTTCAGGCTTGCGATGGATCACGAATATAGGGGGCCCTTGCCAGTGTGAGTCACCGCAGACAGGGTTATTGTGAACAATTTAAGCAAAGGGAAGAGTGGCTTTTGCTTCATTTCAAAGGTTAAAGTCGGTGACGGAAGGCAAGCTCTGCGTCTACATAACATCACTCCTTCGTTAAATAACACAAAGAAGAAATTTACATCTTTTTACAACCACAAAATCTCCTGAAGTATAGATTCATTGGTTTACACTTTTGTACAGATTTGTACCCCCCCAAATTTAAAAAAAAAATATCTTGGCTAAGGATGAAACCTTTACACGTTTAAACGAAAACCATTCTAAATCCGTTTACAAATTTTTCAAAACGTTTAAATGGAACCTACATGTAAATTAT
This sequence comes from Patiria miniata, assembly GCF_015706575.1. Taxonomy (NCBI): domain Eukaryota; kingdom Metazoa; phylum Echinodermata; class Asteroidea; order Valvatida; family Asterinidae; genus Patiria; species Patiria miniata. The sequence goes on along the minus strand of NW_024037056.1, from coordinate 1,740,813 downwards.
AAACGCAAAGTCACATCCGTAATCTGGACTTCATTTTATAACATGAATGTTTAGCAGATTCGTTCAGAGTAAAAGAATTTATTCTTAATGAACTACGAAGGGTTATTTTGAACATATTAACAACTTTTACTGAAAATGTCCAGCTCAGCTATTGAAGAGCAAAAAGTAACACTATTCAAAAACTTGTCGGTTAAATAACCAACACGGTGATACAATGTAAATACAAGCAAATCTCAAGGAATTTTGAGTAAATTGGATTTATTTTTTGGAGAGTGCCAGACCTGTGTAGATGCTGTGTTGGCTGTAGAAGCTGTGTTTGTGAAAGAGGTTTCTGAAATCTCCAAGTTGGACCTGGGTCCAATGCAGAGATTTTGAATAGTACAGGGTGAGTCAAAAAAAGCGGAACCCAAACCCCAACAAATATATTTTATATTTCAAAAAATATGTAGTACTATACATAATAATGACTGGAAAGCCAATTTCATAAGCTACTTTTAGATGAAAAAAATTACTGAAATTGCTCAATCCGTTTAAAGAATATCACCATTTAAACGCAATGACCCTAAAACTCGTCCAAAAACGCAAGCTATAGTGTAATTCTGACTGTTTAAAAGAGCATTTGAAGAAAATGACACAGAATACTTGTTTCAACGACTGCCAACAACTGTAGTACACAATATCTTTATTAACAAACCTGGTCAGGCAAACAATGTGATTTATAAAATCCATTTTGTTTGAAAAGACAGGCCTTTAATTAAAAGAGCTTTGTTGAATATTTTTAACTTTAAACTGAGGTTTTATCGCTGGTTAAGTTTGAAGACAATTGTTACGACGATTCTTGAAATGCCATTTTTGGACGAAAGAGGTTTTAGGGTGATTGTGTTTAAATGGTGATATTCTTTGAACGGATTGAGCAATTTCAGTACTTTTTTCATCTAAAATAGGTTATGAAATTGGCTTTCAGGTCATTATTATGTTTGGTGCTACATTTTTTTTTAAAATATGAAATATAACTTTTTGGGTTTGGGTTCCGCTTTTTTTGACTCACCCTGTATAAAAGGCCCTTGATTGTGAATACTAACCTGAAATTTGAACTCCTCTTTGGAGAAGCGAAAGCGGAAGTCCGAGAGTTTCTTCTGGAAGAAGCTCTTGGGCTTGAGGACGTACACGCCCTGGATGATGCCGGGGAAATATCCCTGCTACAGGAAGGCCAAGGTAAAGATGACGGGCCCGTGAGAAACATGAGAGGCGAAAAATGAGGAGCAAGGAGGATGCCACAAGTTGCCATGGGCATGCAAAGATGAAGGATACAGGCGAGGTGTTAGGATGGGCGAGGGGAAGAAATGAGTTCGGAAATCAGCGAGGTACATGTAATCCAGGGTGAAAATGTCGGAGTGAAGATGGTAACAGACAGAGGTTGAGATTTAAGATGTCAAGAGATTTGCCAAGTTGTGTCAAAGATGCAAGAGGAAAAGTTGGGATGAAGATGAGAAAAGGAGGAAGGAAATGAAGAAAAGAGAACCCAAAATGCAAGAATGAAGATGCAAGTAGGTATTTGAGATGTGTACGAAAGAAAGAAATGGGGTTGGTCATTTGAGAGGTTCAAGTTGTCGTGGTTACAGAGGATGTTACGATGAAGATGCGGGAGGGTGATGAAGATGAGTTGTGCCAAAGAAGCAGGAGGAAAAATTGGGGTGGGGATGAGAGAAAGGCGGCAGGAAGTGAAAATGAGAAAACGGAACCCAAAATTGCAAGAATGAAGAGGCAAGGAAAGATTTTGAGATGTGTGTGAAAGAAATGGGGTTTGGTGATTGGAGAGGTTCAAGTTGCCGTGGTTACAGAGTAGGATGAAGATGCAGGAGGGTGACGAAGATGCAGGAGGAGGATGAAGATGTGTGGGGAAAAGAAGTAAGAAAAAAAGAAAAGGAAAAAGTTGAAAAAAGAGGAAGTGGAAGAGGAAGTGGAAAATGAAGGCATCGCATGAGATGGGCGAGAGGAAAACGAAACGAAATGGAAAAAGAAGATTTTTGAAAGAGTTGGGTTCAAGACAAAGACACAGTACACAGAACCAATAAACATGCAACGAGGGAGCACAAAAACACACAATGCAGGACAACACAGGAAAAATAAGAAAAGGAATAAGAGGGCCGAGGATGGGAGATAAAACAAAAACAAAGCCAAACAAATTAAGAATGGACATTTATACATGCTAAATGTATACATGTGCTCACATCAACATGTGTAAAATGAACCATCACGCATAACAAAATGTATACAACCATGCAGATCACATGTACACTACAGTACATGTACATTCTTGCATTAAAAGCGATGGAACACACAATAATGTAGTGCGTCTGTAACCACATAAGAGTCCTGCTTAGGGATGCCTTCAATAAAGACTTTGCGAACTGTCCGCGAAAGTTTGCGAATATCTGGCTGTTGCTACATGTAAGAGCAAACCAGTCCGCGGACTTCGTGGAGCTACTCATCCATGCGTGGTCAAGTTAATGAGGTATTCATGACTCCTACATGTACATGTAGGCAGTGTGGACCATTAGACGCTATCCAAAAAGTAATCGACCAAAATACTGTAATAAAAAGATTACTTGGTTTTAAAGGTAGCAATGACGCTTTACTCTTTGCGAAACTATTCCTTCTGATGACATGCAGTCATTTCGAAGAAAAAAATTGAAGGTCAATTCCAAAGATGTGTCAACTGACACACTTTTGGAAATTTCCTTTGGAAGTTGGTTTGTAATTTGGCAGATCCATGAATGGGTTCAAGCGTTGACACGACACACATGAGCAGGTGGTTACTATTATTTGTCAGTTCAGTGTGTGACATCACGTTCTGAAGACTTTTGTTGCTTCAAATGGGAAAAAAATGCACAAATGACAAATGGTCAATCTACATTTGCACAAATGTACCGGTACCTTCAAAGGCCGGATCGCAGGCAAATGGGAACTAGAATTCGTGACATCAGGGCAAGAATTTTGCGCTGTGAATCCGCGAAGTTGAACAGACTTCAACTCTGGCGAATTTCACAGCAAACTTTACTTCACATATAAAGTTTGCATTCGCATGGGCCTAAAATTCTCTCTATGCAAACATTGAGGGGGTAGTGCACGGAGTCCAAAGGGTTATCAGAATAACTACTAAAAAAAAATACCATCAAACAATTTAGCAAAAAAGAAACCACAAAAAAGCACTAAATATTTGTGTAGACTACACTGTGTGGGGAAACAGTAGGGGTAATTTACAACAACGGGTGGGATAGCAGAAAGAACTCGTTTAAAGGATTGAAATATTGACGGTCAACTCACCGCTATTCTGACCAGGGCTGATTTGACGGCGTTCCATGATTCATTCCGTCGGTCCACGAGAATCACGAACCCTTTGTCCATGTCGAGCATGCTGCATACAAGACAAAGCATTCCGCATTTAAGACAAGTTTTTACTCGCGGCAAGCGAATGCAAATGCGTATTTGTGACGTCACATTAAGATTTTGCGTTGCAAATTCGCTAAAAAAATGAACACATTTTGACTCTCGGCGATTTCGCTGTGAATATTTTGTGACGTCAAATTCTCTTTGCATTCACATTCGCATGAAGTATGAACCGGTGTCATATGAAAATCGGACTCATATGAAAATGGGACTCTTTTTCCCTTTTATTGGTTATACCCTCTCACGTGACAGGTCCCTCTCCAAATTTCTGTGCATGAGCATGCGCAATACCACCAATATTTCCGTATTTCATAAAACCTAAATTCATGCTACAACCGGCTTTAATTTTGAATTGAAACAGGCTGTTCCATTCAGCTTGAAAAAGCGCTGAAAGCCGTGCATCGGGTACAAATTACAAAGGCTTAAAACAATATTTTGTTTGTGATGGTGCATTTTACCCAAGTGCACCACTCAACAGCTCATCAGATATCATGTTGGGGTAGAAAAGAATGTTATTCTTTGAGCAAAAACAGTTACTGAAATGAAGACAGGTTTATTTTGTTAGGACTAGTGACGGGGAGGGGGCGGGGCATTCATCAGGGAATGTGGGGGGTTCGAGTTAAGGGGAAATACAAGTTCAAATTTGTGAGAATGCTCCTGACTAGGGGTGTGCATCAGAGTATCGACCGCTAATGTTAGGAACCTGTTCCAGATTATGGGATCGGGTACCCGTAACCAACTTTACAAATTACTAGGTAACTTCTCAGACATTGAAAAAGAAAGGTTTTGAATGCCATTTTTAGGGAATTTTCAACATGAAAACCAGCTGGGCCCAATTTCATAGAGCTGCTTAAGCACAAAATTTGCTTCAGCACGAAAAAACATTGCTTAGTAAAATTAGGTCACCAGCCAAAACTCCATGTGATGTACATTGCTTGTGACTGGTATTTAGCGGTTTCCTTAGCATAACAATCGCATGGAGTTTTGGCCGGAAACCTGATTTTATGAAAGCAAGACGTTTTTGTGCTTAAGCAAATTTTGTGCTTAAGCAGCTCTATGAAATTGGCCCCAGGCTACATGGAAAATCAAAAATAGATTTCACATTTATGTGCATTTTACAGTTCACCCACACTGTACACACTTGTATATATTGCTGCGCTGACGCACCGATGTGGTAGTGTGTTATCGTGCGCACCTCTATGAATAATCTGATCAGCAACTCCCGGGATTTGAATTTTTGGTTGGGTTTCTTTTACGGGTATCCGGGTACCCGTGCTTTACTTCAATAGGGTACCCGGTTCCCGTACTAACCTATATGCACACCCCTATCCCTGACGAAAGACAATTCAAGGTTATGTCCAGTGATTTGGTTGTATCAATAGGCTACATGGTTACTAAGATATGTTTGTTTATTTCAATTAGAATATAAGGCTGTGTCAAATATATATTGAATATCCGAATATTCAATCAATCTCCGAATATCCGAATATTCGATCAATCTCCGAATATCTGAATATTCGATCAATCTCCAAATATCCAAATATTCGATCAATCTCCGAATATCCGAATATTCGATCAATCTCCGAATATCCGAATATTCGATCAATCTCCGAATATCCGAATATTCGATCAATCTCCGAATATCCGAATATTCGATCAATCTCCGAATATCCGAATATTCGATCAATCTCCGAATATCCGAATATTCGATCAATCTCCGAATATCCGAATATTCGATCAATCTCCGAATATCCAAATATTCGATCGGTCACCAAATATCCAAATAGCATTTGTGAGCTGTCTTGGGAAGTTGATGAAACACATGCGTGATGTAATTTTGTCGAAGGTTTAGTTGTTTGTTGAAATGCCACATTAACAGTGGACAGCCACTTTAAACGCATGATCAGAGAGCTTCTGTAGGGGAATATTAGCCGTAATTTGCATATTTTAAAATCTGTCAAAAATCAGATAGTCAGCTATCTCCTAAATAAAAATGATACACAGGCCCACATGATGATATTCATAAAAGCTGTTGACCTTAATGTCAATGGTCGAATATACAGATATTCGATCAAACCAAGGTTCCAATAATTGAATACTAAATTATTCAAAAATGCACAGCATTACCAATATATTAACAAATTACTCTTGCATTTTATTAGCAAGTTATTACCCACACCAGTTTTTAGGCCAAGTAAGAAAATAAACTTGTTTCTCATCCCTCTCTGCTTGCTTTTTCCCACCCGCCTTTTTTTCTCCATTTTTTTTTATCAATACATTTTGTGTCTTTTTGTTTGTTTCCAACAAAATTGTAGCTGTAGGTTTGCAAGTTCATAATCTGGTAGAAGGAGTGACGGCTTCTTTGGACACAAAAGTATCAGCAAAAGAGTCGAGAAAATGGAATAATCCATCCGCCATCTTGCGGGGGAAAAGAGGGGCCTCCCCCTTCCTTTTTTCAAAAAGACCCGACGAGAAACTTTTTTTTTTTACTTGGCCTTAATGATGCCACCATTATGACCCACATACATGTACAATACAATAAGTATTTTCGAGAAAAAATTGCAAAACAAAATCAAAAGAAAAGCTTGTGCAGTGCAATTTAAACAAGCAAAATCAAAAACATGCTGCGATGCAAGACTGACAAATCTATATTTAAAACAGGATCCGAACCTATTGAGGAAAATGAAGTTTCCTCAGCAATTGTTCTTGTCCAAACACTGTCAACAGAGGGGGCTATGCCTACTTTGCAGAACCACAGATAGTGCTTGCAATAGACTCATGCATGAACAGTAGATGACCCAGTGGGAAGTTTACACCGTGGGAGTATTCAAAACCCTTTCTTAAGTGACCTGCGAATAGTGTTCTCGTCTTGCCAATTACGAATGCCGAAGTGCGTGTGGAGTGCAGCTGGGCGCAAATTTAAGATGGCAACTGCCATATTAACCACTTCACGCTCAGTTTATATTTGCTGAAAATTTCGAAATTTTCAAAAGGCAAAATTTCCCATCCAACTTGTGATATACAGCCAAACGCCACAAATACTGATTCACAAGAGTGAATTCAACAGTACCGGTATTTCTACGATATTTCTTGCTGAAACCTCACGTTCCAATACTCCAGGGTGTGCACTGGAGCATAAATTGTACAACAATAGGGTGTATAATGGACCACACAATGGTCAGCCTCCACAGACAACTTTGTGTGTGTACAAAGGCACGAGGGATTTAGCGTGTTTAGATGCCAACCGAAGGCGAGTCGAGGCAATCTTGATGTCATAACCCGTCAGCTGTGCCGGGGTACAAAAACAGCCAATACGTGTTATCACGGTCTCCGACGCAAACCTTAAAACGCAGAGAGAAGAATGGAAACTAATGATGTTGCGAAAATAATTTAAATCCCAGACCAGCTATAAATTTTTTTTGGCAAAGACAAGCCCACTCTATGGTGACGTACGATTCTATTTTTTATCACTACTGCTCCTGCACTGAATGCGTGCGTTCAATTTTATGCACAGAAAACAAATGCCGGTTGCCCTAGTCCGCCATTTTTCTACATCTACTCTAGGCTTTAATAATGACAGAATGTTTGCACAAGGACCAAACAAATGAAGTGAGATTTTGCAAAAACATTAGCACAAACTTTAGGATTTAATTCAAGAAATTTATAAATGCAAATTTCAATCTGTAAGTTGGCAAACATGGGCATTGGTTGCAGTGGTTAAAGGCATAAAGAAACATTTGCATTTATCCCCAAAGCAACCTACCAAATTATTATAATAAAGCTGAATTGGATTAAAGATTGTAATAGTACTAAACACCCCGTGAAATCATTCCGTCTGGCTTGCTGTCATTGAGAAGAAATCAAGACATGTAGGTGATTTCCAATGATATGATCAGTCGACTGACTGATTTTTGGAAGCTAAGAGTGCTATGGACAAAATCGTGTTTCGTGATCAAAAGGTTGTGCATGGTTTTTCATTGCTTTCTCAAAAAGTGTAATATCCACTGAGCTGAAACTTCAACAGGTTAGGTTTTGAACATTCTCCTTTGAGATTTTGAGTGGTGTTATTATTGGAAAGAAACAAAATACATGAAAAGCAAATGTGACCTGTTCGTTCAAAAGCAGACGCTTCTGGGCAGAGGATGAAATTAAGATAGGGCCAAAAAACAGAGTAGGTGTTATTTTTTTCGATTTTCCAATTTTTGCATATTTGTAATCTTGAGCATGTCTAAAATATACTATAAAAGTTTGAACTCTAAATATAGTATTTTTGATGATTAGTTAAGGTATATCAGTTAAGAAAACATCACTTGAAACAGGTCTTAAAATAGACCCCAAAGTTCAACTGCCATTTTCTCCGTTTTTTACTTTTCGACACGATGAAATTCAAAAGAGCATAACTCTGCCCAGGAATGACCGGTTTCAAAAATTAAACCACCTATTTAAAGGAAAATGTAAATATTTGAACAATATGCAAAAATCTCCTTTTTGATCTTATGCCTAGAAAAGTCTGATTTTGACAGTTCAGGTCTCAAATGATCCGATATGCCCTTAACCACATGAATGGTGTCAATGCATGGAGATTATCATTGGGTGAGGCACACAATGCATCGGGCACATGTGGATAGTTAATTACCTTGAATGATTCAAGCCTGCAAAATAGCTGCATGTTTACAAAAATGACAAACAAGGAAAAGAGAACAAAATATTAGTCCATGCAAAGCATTGTGGGTTAATACTCGGCCAAAGCTCAGACAAACACACAAATGACAACAATACATGTAGTGTACCCTCCTTCTCATCAATTGAAACTCCGCCTACCCCTTCCCTAGTCTCTCATAGTGAATTGCATTACACTTGATGCGCCCCCTTCAAACAAGATTAACCCCGCCCACCTCTTTCCCCCCACTCTACTCACCCAAAGTCGCAATTTGGGCGATTCACAATGCAGTGCGCCACCAAGAGTTTGCCATGGAGAGTCCAGTTTTCAAGTTTACGGTCGACAAAACATGGCCCATTTGAATGAGTGTCAGCAGACAACTTTAGCTAATTTGTTATAGATTGTGACATAGCGTTCTGCCGCCTTACAAAAAACACCATAAGTGATGAAAAGAAAAGAAAAGGGCCAACATATACTCAAATCATACGCTTACAAAACTACTGACCGGAGAAAGCAACAATTTCAAATGTCCTGCGCTGCGAATTTGTCGACCATCTCCCACAATGCAATGGGAAAAATTAACTCTCCATGGCAAACTCTTGGTGGCGCACTGCATTGTGAATCGCCCGAATTGTAAGGAGTCAGTCACAAAAAATCACAAGTCGTCATAGGTCAATCACAAGTCATCAAGTCCAAAGTCAAATCACAAAGTATTTAAATTGGCCGTAGTTACAAAGACATTCTTTTGTCACTGTTCAGCAACAGCTACTTGTGAACTGACTTGTGATTGACTTGTGACTGACTTGTGACTGACTTGTGACTGACTTGTGACTGACTTGTGACTGACTCGTGATTGACTTGTGATGGACTTGTGACTGAATTGTGATTACCTTGTGATTGACTTGTGAGTGACTTGTGATTGACTTGTGACTGACTCGTGATTGACTTGTGACTGACCTGAGAATGACTTGTGATTGACTTGTGATTGACTCATTACATTTCCACCCAATATCAATCAAAAAACCAATTTCGTACATGTTTTGCTCCGTATCCAAAGAAATACAATGTTTTACAAATTTTTAACAACCTCACATTTCTTGCAAAGTGTGCATTTCCCATGGTTAACTTTGCATATTTACATGTAGTTTTATTCAAGCCACATTAAGAACATGCAGGTAGGATTAAATGGATACATAAACACCCACGAATGGCCACTAGTAGCATTTAAAAAATTACAGAACCTTTATTTATTAATTTAAAATGTTGAAGAGATACCTACCTAGGGATTCTGATTAAATATGTTAACAGACGTATAAATTCATCGTCTGTTGTGATGTCAAACTTCAGGCATTCCGGCATCGTGATGATTGGAAAGCCTTCGTTGGACTTGCCTCCTGGAAAAGAAAAATTGCCAAAAAAGAATGTCAAACTTTAACAAGAAAACGAAAAACCTAGAAAAACTGGTCATGGAGTGCACACAATTATATCCAACTTTATTCAAAAAGGCTAAAAGTTTACTGTAGCGGTAATGTGTTGGAAGTAATAATAATAATATTAATAATAATAACGGGTTCTTATATAGCGCTTTTAACTAAGATCAAAGCGCTTTGTATTATTATTACCCCTGATCATTGGGCCAATTAAACATTCCAAATACCATCTCAGCTCCCTGGGGAGTATGCTCGGTGCTGCCTGTTAGGCACAAGGCAGCTTATTCAATCACAATAACCATCTCTGCCCTCACAGGTACCCATTTACTCCTGGGTGGAGAGAAGCAATGAGTGACAAAGTGCCTTGCCCAAGGGCACACGCACCATGACCCCGGCTGGACTCGAACCCACAACCCGCAGCTTTACCCACAGACCACGTACATGTATCCAATGCCTTTAACCACGAGGCCACAGCACTCCACAAAGGTGAAAGGTCTATTTGTACCATTCACATGGTGACTTGACACACATAGCACGTCCTAAAATACCTGCAACTTTTTTTTTTTGCGAGGCTCTGGCGTCGCCCCGGAAACACATACCGCCATTATTATTTATATCATTTTAACACTTGGAATCTTAACCTTATCCCTGGTAAGTATTGGTTTGATTTTGGTTTGTTTGGTTTGATGATTCATGTTCAAATAAAGGCATGTCAAAAGCAAACTCAACCGCTTTCAAGGAAATTCAATCATGCACATTTTTTTCTAATGTGGAAATGGTTCATGTTCATGACGTGACGATCTCATTACCTTTTACTTTCTGCGTTTCCTTTTCTTTTCCATCCACATAGACTACACCTTAAATGAATTCACAATATTGTTCTTACATGTAGTTTCAAGTTCATTTTGAAATTCATGTGCAAGTATGTACCTAATTCAAAAAGCGTGCTCAAAGTGTGACTCGAGTTTGCATAGATCTAGTACCACGTCATCGAGTTTCCTTGAAATTGGTTGAGTTTGTTTTCAACATGCCTTTATTCGGAAACCAATAAATTTCAAACCCTACCATATTGTCTATTATTGTACATGTACAATTTACGCTCCAGTGCACACCCCAGAGTATTGAAACATACAAGGTCTCGGCAAGAAATATCGTACAAATACCGTTGAAATGACTCTTGCGAATCAGTACCGGGCTGTACATCAGAAGGTGGCTAGAAAATGTTGCCTTTTGCTAAAATCGAAATATTTGGCAAAAATATCATGGGATATCAAGGGGCCAAAAAAAAAAAAAAAATGTATGCATTTTGTCGGGCATAAAAATCAGACTTCTGATGCTAAACTATGAACATATATAAATATAAGGTTTAAGATGTAAACAAAAATGATCCTCAAAAATTCCAATGGTTTTGTTAGTTTTACAAATAAACTTTGAACAGATTTTAAAATATGATTCTCACACAAGAGAAGAAAAAAACTTATATAAATATAAGGTTTAAGATGTAAACAAAAATGATCCTCAAAAATTCCATGATTTTGTTATTTTTACAAATTGTATTTTGAACAGATTTTAAAATATGATTCTCACAAAGGGGAAAAAAAAAACTATGTCAACATTTTTTAATCCAATTAAATGCACATCTGTGACTCTAAGAAAAATCAATGGTTCAGTTTTGATCCATTGTCGGTATCTCACTGATTGCATATAACTGCACATGTGCAGGACATGTAGTCCAATCGGTGTTGAAATTAAACCGTGCATTATTTACATATGAATGGAAAGCTGTACATTATCACAGTGACTCACTAGACAAACATCTCACTTAACATTTTTAACATTAAAAACGGTTTCTCATCCTTATTCGAAAGGAGGTCCGCCCTTTAAAGGGAATGTACACAATTTGCTTTTGCTGCAATTTTCAGAAATAAATGGATTTGGAAGATTAGTATGTTATAGCAAATATTGTGACACTGACTTGTTTCACGTTTTGGGTTCATAGATGATGGAAAAACCAAGAAAACCAATCATATTATTGTAGTCTGGTTCCCTGACCCCACTTAAGATAAAGCGGAGCAATTTATAGACTTTGGGGAATTGTAAGATCAGAGAATTAGTGTAGCAGTGTTTTAGTCTTCACAGGTGTGTAATCAACTGCAAAGAAAATGCAGACGAATGAAATATAAACAAGTAGGAACACTTTTTGAAAAAAGCCAGTTTTCTCCAACGCTGGTCGGCCCAGTGTTGGAAAAATACAGTTTTTCTTGAAAACATCAGCACACCAGGAGCCACAGGATGCTTTAGAATGTCATTCCCTAACAATCCAGTAAGATATTTGGTGATAATTTGATCATTTCGTTTTTTGATGTTTGCAAATGTTGTACCTTCCCTTTAAAAAAAAAAATTGAGATTTGTAAAAAAAAAAAAAATAAATAAAATGGAAATTTTTACATACCGGAGAGGAAGGCCACACCTAGTTGCAGCTCTTTAGCCACATCGTGGATGAGAATTTCATCTTCATCAGTTGCCATGGCGACTGCATCATCTTCAGAACGAAAAAAAAAAGGAAACAACTTTCTCACTAATCATTCAGTTCAGATATGAAAGATTAGTTTTGGGGAGGTTTTGAGTAGGTTTTCAGCAGGTTTTGACACAGAGGGTTTAACTGAGTAATTTCTGAAAGTTTTTGGAGAAAGGGTTATGAATTTGAAATTACGTTTCCCATGACATTTTCGAGTTCCATCAAAAAAATAGTTTCCTTTTCTAAATAGCGATTTTTTTCGAGCAATACACACTTGATTCACTTTTGAATGGGATATTGACTGAAAAATAAGCCCATGTTTAGTTATTAAATTATTACTTTATATTTTTGAAATTTTTGGCTACCAGTCAATAATTTTGTTCTTGTGGGGTAGGCTGGTTCCCGCCCCTTCAATTCAATCAGTATCGATAATGTATGGTCCGGGAACCAGTCTGCTTACTATAGCAGATCTGTTTGTGCTTTAAAAAAAAAAAAACCCTGAGAGGGTTGCAGATATTCAAAAAGGGAAAAAAAGGAGCTTTTTTGGTTGGCGAAAAAACATACAAGTTGAAATTTATTAATAGAAAATAAAAATTCAATTTTGTTGAAGAGCACAGGGAGTGTATTTTTTTCTGCAGCATACATCGTATTTTAACCAATCACATCATGTACCCTAACGTGAATATTTATCACGCTGTGTGGATGGAAGACACTTGGGTTTTCATAGTGTTTCCCTTCAATTAAACTTCCCAACCAACACAGATATTTCATGAAAATGGACACGGGTTCAAACCACAGATCTTGCGATCCATAGTTCATTCCACTATCCACTAGGCCACTGTGGCAGTTCGACGAAAGCCGTTCTTTGAAATGCTTTTAATAATGTACAGTATGCATGACTGAGCGATAGCAATGGTGTGACATCATTGTTATTTTACATCGAACTAGCTGAATAATCATGATCCATTAACAATGTGTGCTGCAGATAAAAAAAACGCTCACAGGGAACGCAACAAAAATGTTACTGAAATGGAAGAATTAAAGATTAATTCACACAATCTTGCTTCTTTGGGAACAAAGAAGTAATACGGTACAAGAAATTCGACGGCGAATACTTACGGTCACAGTACCACGCGGCACGCATCTCAATGTTAATCACAAAATTATGTTATAAACACACTCAAGCGAAAAAAAAAAAGTTGACGAATCAGAAAGATAAACGGTATCAGACGATAACAGAAGAATATGTGTTAAGAATATTCCGTGGAGATGGCACAACCACATGGAATCCAGAGACTATTTCACTTTTGCAGATGTCCAGAAATCAGTCAAACAGGCGCAAACAATTCCATGTATTCCTGAGGTTTTCTCTGGTGGTGACGTAAGCTCATTCATCCCACGGGAGTTACAAACAAGGTGACAGTCAAGAATTCCTGGGTCTGGCGAATCAATGATTTATAATCTCCGAGCCGTCAGCACAAGCAAGCTGTTTAAAGCTTATAATCGCCCCGAACATGACGACTTCCTTATAAATAAATGTTGCCTGTTTTCTTTATTACGCACCCGCGGTAGGGTTATTTTCAGTGGTGTGGTAGACATGGGTTTGGAAAGCGAAAACACTCCTCAATAATGAGACGACAGATTTTTTAAAGACCAAACATAGTTTCGGATTTGAGTGGGTTAGGCCTTGCCTGACGTAAACAATACAGGCTACCGTTATCGACAGACAGTAGGATTCAGTGGTGGCTCCTTTCCTGTGGTCATATATGTTAAGGTAAGGCCGCAGTGAAACAAAAAGGGAAACTCCGGAAGGAAGTTGCTACAAACCTGAAAACAACTGCACGATACAATGTAGGTTGAACTTCCCTTGTGACAGTTAGAGTTAGTACGTGCGGTTTAATTGTTGATCAGGTATTACGTGTACATGTAGTATGCATCAGCACATATGGTATGTGTACATGTACCTGAACTATATAGTCCATCATTTGTAATTTGTGCATTTTGTTCGTTTGAAGCAACAAAAGTGTTCAAAATCTAATGAAGGATACTGAACAACTAACCTGATGAAGTTTCAGCTCAGCTTCAGCTGCATATTCCGAGAAAAACAGCATTCTAGAATCTCAATTTCAAATCAAAAGTTGCTGAATCATGTTTTGAATTGTTTTGATTGCAGCTATACGTGATGTCGCGCACTGATCCGACGAATTATAGCAACCGCGCGCGCCTGTGCGTCGTGCCAATGCTTGTGCGCGCTGCGCTGAATAACAAAACGAACTACTAATTTAAATTTTTCTACGGTGCGTCTTTAAGACGCACCGTTGGAAAGGCCTTCTTTCGTTGATTACTTCAAAATGACAGCTTGCCAGAAAGAATAATTTCACAGGGAGTTTAGTTCCCTTACTATCTTTCAACCAGTATGTTTTTCAACAATAATTATGCCAGTTACTTTTTCGGATGGCTGCAAATGATGGACTCTAGCTTTAACAAGATAAGGCAAGCCTTAGTAAAGCCGGTCCCACAGAGCGCAAAATTCTATTCAACTGATTCAGAAAGGCTATTCACTAGAATTTTTTTCATGCAAACTTCTCTTTCACTAGAGTTGTGCATTTACGGGTAGTACGGAACCGGGTACCCGATTACAAAAAAAACACGGTTACCCGTTAAAGAAACCCAACCCAAAATTCAAATCTCTGATGTTGCTGTACAGATTGTTCATAAAGGTTCACACGATAATATAGTCGGTGCGTCAATACAGCAAGATACAAGTGTGTACAGTGAGCTACATGTAGTGTGTGAGCCAGTGTGAGCCTTACTTTCACGACCGTCATAAACATGAAATATGTGTTGTTTTCCTATATTTGGGGAGTCAGGTTGGCGTAGCGGTACTTTCCTCGCCTTCCACCGCTGTGACCCGGGTTCGAATCCCGCCTGGGCCAACATGTGGATTGGGTTTTCAGTCCCTACCTGATTCCGTGGGTTTCCCCCAGAATATTCTTCTGGGGTTTTCCTCCCACCTCTAAAACTGTCATTTCTTCTCATTGTCTTCTCTCTACAGGTTTCTTCAGGCTTGCGAGCTCCAGTGCGCTTTTGATGAATTCTTGGTTTCATTACCAGAAATATAATAATATAGCCTGGTCTTCATTCTGAAACTTTCCCACAAACGACATTCAACACCGTTCTTCTTCACTGTCTGAGAAGTTACTTAGTTATAATTTGTAAAGTTGGTTACAGGTACCCGATCCCATAATCTGGAACCGGTTCCTGACATCAACAGCCGGTACTCGGGTATCCTGTTCCGATGCATGGCCCTATCTATTACACAATAGCCCGGCTTTAGCCCATTCATTGGTGTTACAGGGTAATCCTATACAATAGCACTGCCCAGCTCACAAGTAACAGTCAGTCAGCCAGTTAGTATGTGCCAAGAGGACACTTAGGCTGGCCCTCTGGGACCAGCACGTGAATACTCGTCCGCAACAGACCTTTATCATGCTGCCACCATTTCAGTCATGTTCCCTGTAACCAATAACAGTACTGAATGATAATGGTTTTTGTGCACAAAGGAACCAGACTATTTTTCCTTCCAGCCTCGCTTTGGTTACGTTGATTTGAATGGGAAAAAATCAAGATGGCCGCAACATGATAATGGTCTATACAATTGACAGGGACTGCAATTTGACCTGTGCAATGCAAATGACAGAACTGTCATTGAACAGCTACCGGTACACGTACTCCACTATTAAATTTGAAACTGACCTTGAAATTTATGGCCTACAGTATTGATATACCCAATGCAAATGTCTATTCCGGTGATAGGAAGTTCAATTACATGTGAACTATACATGTAGTTACTATACACATGTACACAGTACATTTATTGTAAATTTATAAAACTGGGGATTATTCCTTGTGTGAAAAAAATCCTAAAAACCCTGATCCTTTGACCTCAAGTTCTGTGGGTTGCATGCAGCTTAGCTCGCCCTCCATTCAATGTTATGAGTTCTATGAACTGTAAAATTTTACGCTGTCGAATGCAATAGGAATTCTTTTCAATGTGATTGCCACATTGTACATTACACAACGCCCGTGGGTGGTTTAATGTACATTGTGTTTTGCAAATTTCTGAGTTTCACATACATGTACATGTGTACACTGGCATTTATATGTAATTTTATGCTATAAAAGGCACATAGGCCATATAAATTACCAACTTTTTAAAATGAGAAAACCCTTGCTCAACGTGACATACCGGTAGGGCGGTAACCAATACTCTGTGAAATTATTCTGCCCAAAAAGGTTTTCGTTCAAAAGAGAACAATCACCGAAGGTGGTTTTAAAAAGTGTGCCACTTGTGATCTGGGCAGTGCTATCTTATAGGGTTACCCTGTAGTGACAACAAATGGGCTCAATCCAGCCAATCGAGTACCGAAGATGCATGAACAGATTTCCAGTGAATAGCCGTTATGAATCACTTGAATGGAATTTTTGTGGGCTCTGAGTCCAGCTCTAATCCAAACCACCGGGGGGTAGGGGATGTGGAGGGGGGGGGGGGGGGGGGAGCGGGTGTGTTGGCAAAAGTTCAACATTAAAAAGGAATACATACCGGTACCTCCATTCATTTTGTGAGAGAATTGTATAAACCCATCTGTAACGACACCATCGTAATTATGAACCAGCTGGCGCTACTGGTTTTACAATCAAAGCGAGCCCCATTTTTTGTGTAAAATCTCACAGCCTCTGTATCTATACCGAGCTGTAGGCATATCACTGCAATTCTTTAATTGTGAATTACATGTTCAGTCCTGTTTACGCTTGCTGCTGTTCATGGGAACAGATGGTGTGGCCGAACGATGACACAACGGCGTAGGTGTGTCTGTCTGTAGTATTGAACCATCTGACCTAAAAACTGTGAATGTGTGCTGTGTATACATTATGTATACATTGTATACATTTTGTATACATTGTTTATACATTGTATTCACTGTGTGTATTATAAACTCCCCTTTTTGACATTTATACACAGGGCCGGAATTTAGGGTCAAAACAGTGAAGTGGCATTTTTCCTGTACATGTACCTGTTACCTTGGTACTTTGTAATTTACCATTCAAGTACATGTATCATTAACTTACCGCCCTGAATCCTCCAAAATCCTTTTTGCAAATTGGAGGAATTTGCAGGATTGAGGTTACATGGCCAAAGTGCATTGCTGATTTCGGAGTAAGCACTGTGTCAAGGTCTTGGGCCGGACCTTGTGTTGTTTATGCTCAGCCGTGCATAAATTTAGTCCTTGATTATACATTTATCCTCCGCACTGCTCCAGGATGTCACTGCCTCTGCCTCAGCCTATTGACAGTCATAGCCGGAGGATTTTGCAGGATTTAGGCAGTGGGCACCCCTCCATGGACCATATTCAAGAAACAACGGAGGAATTTGCAGGATTGAGGCTATACGTGTATGCTATTTTTCCATGAGGCCAATTGGAGGATTTTGCAGGATTGAAGCTACATCCTAGCAAAAAGGCCTAGGGAGTTAGGGTTAAAAATTACTTCAAAGAATTGTTTATGTTTGTTGGGTAGGTAGTTTGCTATTCATAATCACTCTTGGAGGATGACTTCATTAAGGAGCTAGTGCATCAGAATTATAAAATCATAGATGTCAGATGTACATGTAACAGGGACAGGGTAAAATTGGACCCCAATTTGAAAGAATGATCCATATCAGTCATGTCAAAATTATACAATAATTATCTGACAACTGATGTATTTGAGAGAGA
This sequence comes from Patiria miniata, assembly GCF_015706575.1. NCBI lineage: Eukaryota > Metazoa > Echinodermata > Asteroidea > Valvatida > Asterinidae > Patiria > Patiria miniata. Next base: position 1,722,981 of record NW_024037056.1, on the reverse strand, counting down.
AGAATAGAAAAAAATAATTTGTCGCCATTTTGCAAATGAGTTTATATTATGATGCATAGTGGAGTAACAATTGATTAAACACTCTTTGTATGACATCAATATGGTTCCGGATGCTGAGTTCGGGAACAATTCAAAGTATGACTCGGCAACTTTTGAATTGAAATCGAGATCCTAGAATATTGTTTTCTCGGAGAATGCTATGTACCGTACAGCATTCACAGAGCTAAAACTTCATCAGGTTAGTTGTTAAAGGGAATGTACATTGTACATCATTGGCTTTTGCTGTAATTTTCAGAAATGAACTACATGTATTTGAGGGGTTAGTATAATAGATCAAATATTGTTTAACTGACATGTTTGAAGTTTTGTGTTCGAAAATGCTTAAAAATCCAAGAAAAACAAAATTGTTTAAGTAGTCTGGTTCCCTGACCTCACTAAAGATAAAATAGATCAATTTATAGGTGTCGGAAAATTGTAAGGTAAGGGAACCAGTCTAGCTGGCCTGCACCTGTTCATGAACATGTAACCAATAGCAAACAAAATTTGGACTGAAAAAAAATTTGTCAATTTGGAGCAGTAGTTGAAAAATAGTTAGGTTTTTCCAACGGTGGTCGGCCGACCACCGTTGGAAATGTGTACAAAAATACCATTTTCTTGAAAATGACTTGACACCAGGTGCCATAATTTTACAGGATGCTTTAGACTGTCATTTACCAACATCCTAGTAAGGTATTTTGTAAAAACTTGGTAGTTTTATTTTTCGATGTTTGCAAATGTTGTATATTCCCTTTAAGCACACGTGACACGTCTTTAGATTTTGAGCACTTTTGTTGGATCAAACGAAAAAAATGCACAAATGACAATGATCTACCGGTATCCTATCTTTTAAGAGAAGACAAGACAATAGGATTAAATTACCAAGGAATCATAACATATGTACATGTATAGTTACTTGCAATTATATGTTAGGATACATGTATACAGATATCGTATCAATACACTTTTTTGGATGTATGAATTTATATAGTTGTTATGCATGAGTTAACCTTGTATATATATATTTAGTATCTGACACTTGGTATAGGCATGCATGAGTTAATCTGACTTGTGCATTGTGCTTTGTCATGCATTTTAATGAGTCTGTGTATATATAGAGGTCAACATGTCTGCAAATTGCAAAAAAAAATATTGCGTTAACTAGACCTTCAGTTAAAATGAAGAGTAAAAATTTACTAGTTTTTCCCCAAGTATCACAATGCAGTAAATAACTGTGTCAATAAGCCAGTTCGGTATTCCAAAATAGTCTGGTAAACAGCAAGATTCGACAATTATTTTTCGGGATAACCGTAGCAGATAAATGCACACAATGCTATGGGGGACGTGGTAACCAAATCTGTGTTCTGTGCGATTTTTCGTGCAATCGAAAGGAGACGGAACTTTTGTTCGCACAAAAGTTTCGACACACAAGACACCTAAAAAGACTTCGCTGTCCAAAGGTGTTTTGCAAAATGTTATACTTCCGATCATGGTGATCCATTCAGTTTTGCTGGCATCCCGCTGTGCTTTTGCACGCATACGATGACGTTTTCATCCCAAAGGAAAAATCCACAAATCTTGATGTGCATGCATGCATGCAGTTGGAATATACTGAACTCCCTTATTACATTCAACTGGTTATGTTATCATGATCATGCTTATAAAACAACTTCTTCTGCAGCCTCCCCCCCCCCCCCCCTCTTCACGGCAGAACTCCAAACAGTTTCTTTGCAATTTTGCACCTCCGGTGAAGAAACATTAGTATACTAGTATATCTTGATTAATTCAATAGCTAATCAGTGCTTGATGTTAGTGCATGACTTTTCTATTAAAGGCCTTACACACTATCCAAAGATCTCCAAGTAGGCCCCGGGTCAGACAAGGCTCTGCAGGAATCCCGTTCACACTGGCAAGAATCCAACACGGCGTCCACACGGGTCTGGCGGTAAATCAAACCCTGGTCCCGACCAGGGTCTGGTCCCGACCAGGGTTGAGATCACTGATCTCTATAAAGACTGGAAAGCGTACAGAAAGCCGCAGAAGAACGCTATTTGAAGCCATATTGGAGAGACCGGCTGGTGATCTATTAAGGACACCCTGCCATCTTTACAGGCTGCATGATTCACTCTTGTAACATTGTGGTTCACGGCCTGAGTTTGACCACCACCACTGACCACGGTTCAAAATTTGTCAAACGGCGTTGTTTACTTCTGAATGCCGTAGTTCACTTTTGCAACGTTTGGAAATCTAATCACGACAGAAATGTTGTCCTTTTTAGGTCATATCACAATACGTGTACGTGATCAAAATGCGCGTCAACTCATGATACAGCGTGCAATGTATGCATGCGTATAACGTTTGAAAGACCGGGGGCCGAACTGGTCAAAAAGTAAATTCAAGCCTGTGACTCGTTTATGGATATCTGTTTTCCAGTCTATAGAGATCAGTGGTTGAGAGGCTCTACCTAGATAGAAAATTTAAAAAAATCTACAGCCGACCCGTGGACACATCGGTGTAAGTGTGAACATTACTCCTTGGCCTACAAGTACCCATGTTCGATGGAACTCAGTTAGTGTGTACCAAGGACCCATGTTAATTTCAACCCGGGGACCTGGGTAAGCAAGACAACAGTGTGAAAAGACCTTTGATCACTCCACGCAAAACTCAGTTAGTAGTCAAAAGCGTTAGTTAACAGCATGCTGTCACAAGGCTGAGAAAAGCACAAGAGAGATACCTACATGGTAAACGGGACTGGCGGGACGCTAAAAAGTTCTGAAGGGCGTTGTCGTTGCCCACAGAGAATCGGACAAGTTCTTGACCAGTGTGCAAACTCCAAGCGATTAGTGCCGCCATCTCGGTAGGGCTAGGGACCCATGGGTAAGCCCGAGATAATCTGGGGGAATTACAAAACAAGCGGGGGTACTGCAGAGAGCTGGGCACATAAGAAGCAAAAGCAATCAATCTTCAACACGGACAAAAAATGTGAATACTTGAAGCATGCGATTTTGCAAAAATCAAGAGCAATATATCTGGGACATGTTGTGGACAAGTTAACTCACTACAGGCGCCCTGCCTGTCACTGCCTATTAATCGCCCCAAACTGCCCCAGCAATAGGTTTTATGCATTTATCAATGATGTAATACAATGATGTAGTGTGATGAAGTGCAAGAGCTTACCGGTTAACAACTGAACCCAGCATTGGGTGTAAGGGGCAATGACCTCGCACCCAGCTCCCTCAATAATAACCATGATAACCACGCAAGCAAAGCATTTCCCATGTTAGTTAACCGCAACTTAGCCAGGATGTGTACATGTGGCTACAATTTCTGTGTAATTGTACAGTGCAAAACGCCACTAAAACTCCTGGCCATTCAACCGTACACCAGACTGGCAATATTTCTACATTGTACTGCACGTATATCACACAAACCCACAATTTTTAATTGAAATATTCCAAGAACTACCGTCATCACAAGGTCAAAAGCTGTCTGTGCCAGATGCTGCATCTATCTACATATAAGTTGAAGTTGCGTTTCCTGTACTTTCATTTTTTTAGTATTTGGTTAAACTCTAGCTAAGGCCTTAAAGGAAATTTTTATGACATGATTAATGTACGATACATGGAGTGTCAGCTGAATTAATAATGAGATAAGCCTGTGAATATGACTGTTACAGACGTTAATCCCAGTTCATACTTCATGCGAAAGCGAATGCAAAGCGAAGTTGACGTCATGAAACATTCCCTGAGAAATTCGTCCCAGTTGAAATGTATTCAACTTTTGCGAATTCGCAGCTCAAATACTTGCCATGTCATCACAAATTCGCGTTCGCTTTTGCTTTCGCACTGAGTATGAACCGGGCTTATGGATTCTGACCTAGGTTTTTACTTTCAGTACACATTGATAAAAGTCTGTGAAGCTTCAAGATTGCAAAAAATGCCTAAAATAACTACATGTGGTAGATCCACCGGCAGCTTCACTCTGAATCTGATGGAAACACCAATGGCATTCTACAAAAAAACTACTTTGATATTATGGAAACATATCATGTTTATGTTGTGGCCCAATTGTGAAAAGATGTTCTTTGAAGAAAATAAAAGGAATCCCAAAATAAAAGTACCGGTACATCATTCCCCTTCATGTTTTATATTTTGTTCTTCTTCAGCATGTTCAGACTAAAGATATAACCATTTTTCATCTTAGATTTGAACAGTCCAACGTAGTCCTTGCTTGATGCAGACAGAATAATGATGATCGAATCTCAAAGAGCAGGCCTAACTGCCACTGACATTAATATTTTTCTAATCGGGCCAGAGGCAAATCTAGAAGAATCTGATCTCTCCAGTGACCATGATAGCACCTTGAGCTAGAGATCAATGGATTTACAGATCTTACAATAATACTGAAAAGTAGTCTGGCGTCAGGAATCTGAGGCAGCGTTATTAAATGAATTGAATGATCAATGGTGTATGAAGGCTATAGAGCGTCAGGCTACATGCGAATTGCTTATGGCTACGGCTGTTGGTAGCACACGTGTCTATGGGAAGTGGCTTCATAGACGCATGTGTAACTGTACGCCACAGCCAAGTAATTTGGACAACGGCTCAGACTATTACACACTTTGTACAGTCAAAGATGATATTATTTTTTTAAAGGTACAGCAGGGTAGATCAATTGTCATTTGTGCATTTTTTTTTCGTTTGAAGCAATAAAAGTGCTCAAAATCTAAATAAATAAACGCTTTACGTGTTTCAGGTTACAATGCCAAAACTTAAGTAAGAATTGGTCGGTAGCCTAAATAAGGGAATAAATTTGTGTTTGGTTGGTTTTAAACAAGTAAGTTTAAACACTCTGTACAGTCAAAGATGATATTATTTTTTTAAAGGTACAGTAGGGTAGATCAATTGTCATTTGTGCATTTTTTTCGTTTGAAGCAACAAAACTGCTTAAAATCTAAATAAATAAATGCTGTGTTTCAGGTAATAATGTCAAAACAAACGTAAGAATTGGTCGGTAGCCTAAATAAGGGAATTAATATGTGCTTGGTTGGTTTTAAACAAGTACGTTTAAACCGTCTAGGAGTCTGGTCGTGGATAATTGAAAGCATCGTTTCGGTTTGCGGTAACACCATGTGGTAATAACTACTGCTTAGAAGATATTAGTTCTGAAAAGAACTTGTCCTGCTTATTATCAACTTTGCTAAGTACGGTAGTTTTTTGTTCTGATAAGAACAGTCCTGCTGTAAGTTCTAAACGAACTTGTCTCTGGTCTCAACGTTTCGACTAGCCTGCTCTAGTCATCTTCAGGAGACTGCTAATTGAAAGCTTTGGACATTATCTACGATTAATGGCCAAGCACATATTTACACGTATTCCCATTCATACCGGTAGTACTGCAACCATAACATTTTTTTCCTAATTTGACATTTCTGTCTTAATGCCAAGGTCCAAATGACCCTTGGATGACCATTATGCAGATTATTATTACCATGACGAACGGTCAATTATCAATGACCAGTCGAAACAGGAAATTAAATGGTTAAACTTATCTCGGTCAACCACTGGACAGCTGGAATGTGTCAAACGGTTGTCCTTGCAAAAGTACAGGTACACAATGCGCAGTACAACAGATTATGGTCAAACTGGGCAAGTGTACATGTACATAATGTGTACCGTTACATGTACTGTACATGCCTTGACTTAAAGCCGGAGTCCATCATTTGCAGCTATCCAAAAAAGTAACTGGCGTAATTATTGTTGAAAAACATACTGGTTGAAAGATAGTAAGGGGACTAAACTCCCTGTGAAATTATTCTTTCTGGCAAGCTCTCATTTTGAAGAAATCAACGAAAGAAGGCATTTCCAACGGTGCATGCGTCTTAAGTGCTTAAGAAGCACCGTAGGAAAATTTAAGTTAGTAGTTCGTTTTGTTATTCGGCGCAGCGCGTGCAAGCATTGGCACGACGCAAAGGCGCGCGCGGTTGCTATAATTCGTCGGATCAGTGTGCGACATCGCGTAAAGCTGCAATTCAAAACAATTCAAAACATGATTTAGCAACTTTTGATTTGAAACTGAGATCCTAGAATGCTGTTTTTCTCGGAATTCACAGCTGAAGCTGAGCTGAAACTTCATCAGGTTATAGTTGTTCAGTATCCTTCATTAGATTTTGAACACTTTTGTTGCTTCAAACGAACAAAATGCACAAATTACAAATGATGGACTATGTCTTTAATTAGGGCTAAACTGATTAACTTTGGCAAAATTGGGGGGAAAAATAGTATTTAGTTTTTATAAGATGGCATTTGCTTCAGGGAGATGAAACTTTCATATTGCATTTTTTCCCTCTGTTGATGTATAAAACATACGTCGTCGAAGGATTAAAAAAATAAAAATAGATATACATGTAATAGTAATACGTGTAAGTATCTGTGAAAGTGTACACATGTATGAACTTAATGCCTTTATAAAGGCACGTAAATATAAATATATTACCTGGCTATAAACCTATCAACTTACATGTAGTTTGTATGTACATGTAATGAGAAAATCCTTGCTCAAAATGAAGATAGGACTGGTACCAAATAACCTGTGAATTATTCCATCTGAAATGGTATCATTCGGAAGAAAACAATCATTGAAGGTGGTTTTTAAAAAAGTGTGTCCGCTGGCACACTTTTTGGCATGCATTAGCAAAGGAATCCAGATATAAATGAGACCCAATAATGTTTCCTCTGTTTTCTTAAAATGTAGGCCTATACATGTAGTAGCCCGACCGAGCTGAATCTTCAAACTGGTTTAGTTTTTATGGACTCTAATTATTAACATTTTGAACAATGTTGTTGCTTCAAATGAAAAAGGGCACAAAAAGTAATTGATCTTACAATGTACCTACCTTTAAGGTAACTGTTGGAAAACATATTGCAATCTGAGCTTCCTTAAAAATTGGCACTGATCCAAGATTGGAAACGGGTTCACCGACAATTTTAATACATGAAGTAAAATATGGCTTCCCTTTCTTACTCATAATGAAACAAAACATGCATGGTGACTACATCAGACAGTGCCCCTCTCAAGGGCGGATCCAGAACACAATTTTTTTGGGGGGCCAAAAAAAATTTGGTCCTCCAAAAAAGTGGGTCCAAAAATTTTTTGGATTCTAGATGCTCTGTGGTGCAATCTGAGGCAATTTCTGACCACTTTAACCAATTTTTTTTGAGGAAAAGATGGTGGTGTACTCATTGCCTGCCTTTTTTGCGATGTCACATAAAAAAAAAAAAAAATGGTTTCGTTTTGGGGGGGGGCCATGGCCCCCTTTGGCCCCCCCCTGGATCCGCCCTTGGCCCCTCTTCATCAATGTACCGTAATTTTTTTTTTAAAGGTTATAAACATACATGCGTACAAGATTGCTTTTAAAAATTGCTCGCAATTGTTCGCCCCTATTTAGCCACATGTTGATGTAGTTTGCAATGTACAATGCATACTGATGAACATTTTCGATGACTCATGTTTGTCATAGGATATGCCACATGAATGAACATGATTGAATGACGAAAAGCAGAAACTTAACATCAGAAAATTACACGTCATTCTAAATTTGTTCCACTAAATTTCCCAAGAAAAATTTGTTTTGGATAAAAATGCTTAGACTGAAGTAAATTTGTTTTTCATTCAAAACATATTGAATAACAGAGACTTTCATTTTTTTAAAAAACTAAATGACCCGTTTGCAAAAACAAATAAGATGAATCTGCATGCATCATACTGCACAAGTAAGAATTACCCAAAAATGTCCACCAATATGTAATTTAGAAATAAAGAATCCATTTTTATCAGTGGATTTCCAAGTGAAGAAATTGAAGTAATTTGGGCCAAAACTGCTTAAAATTAAATTTATTTGTAAGTCAAGACAGAGCATATTGAGCATCAAACATACGTCTTAGATTATGCGCAGAATTTCAATTTTTGCAAAAGACTAAAACACAAGTTCACAAAACTAAGAAATAAGATGAATCTTATAAATAGGAATTGTCAAAATATACACACCTAAACTGTAAAAGAAACCGTTCTCATCAGCGCTGTACATGTACATAGCCGCTTAGTTAATGAATCCAGACGTGTACACATGTGCGTACGGCGCAGCGATCTGTCAAATGGTACAAACATGTACTACATACTGTTCTTAATCTCATGTGTAGCTTGCCGTGCCAGCCGTAGGGAGACAAAAATTATCATCAGACGTTCTGACGACTACACGTTAGGCCCACGTGCAGGTAGATGTACGTCACCGATATATGCTTAACTCAAGGAATAACTTATGATTTAAAGGGCAACGATGTGTCATAAACTTTATGTAGATTGATTAACCCTACCGTAACTACCCCAACTCCATCGAAAACCATCCCCCCATTTTGCTGGATTTGGGGGACTTGGTCCAGAAGGCCTAGCGTGACTATTTGATGGAGTATGATGGACTTGGGCCTAATGGCCTGAAACAGTGATATGGGAATCCGATTGATTTTGCCTAGCTTCCTGTACTGCTATTGTGACAAAAGCCATGTGTAGCAAGTCCATGAATGTCAACCAGTGCGTCAGTGGTGGATTCCATTACGCCATGTACAGTTTTGTATTGGATGCACGGTGATTGGTGGATTTTGATGGAAGTGGTCCAGTTCCGAGTAAAAGACGCTAGGGAGTTAAGGTTTCAACAAATTACAATGTAGTAACTGTACTACGTTGTTTTACATGACTCACTGAGGAATAGGTAAAACCTAGGAGTGCGCGGGCGGTTTTGGGCGGGCACTGCGAGGAGAAACAGGCAGGTTTAGGGTACTATATAGTACAGTGACACAATGTACATGTACATTGGGGCAATTCCACGGTTACTCATGTTACATTTTCGTAACGCAAGTAACCGATTTTGTGCGTCTTGTTTATCATACATAACACATTTTTCTGGATGTCATCTTTGGTGCTTACAATGTAGGTAGGTCTACATGTAGGTCTACTCTATCTACCATGGGGATTAACAGTTATTAAACCTTTTCAATAAGGTAATTACAGCCCAAGGAAACTCAAAAGTACATCAAAAATGTAACGTGAGTAACCATGGAATTGCCCATTGGTTTCAGTATAGTTCCCAACTGAATTGAAACTGGGTACGTACATGTACATTGAACAGTTCGCCTGGATTTTCAGCATATTCACGGCGGATGGTAATAAAGATATGGACTCCAATATGACACAGTAACGTAAAAAAAAAAAAAAATCCAGCCAAAACAGCTGTGTTTTGTCCACATTATGAGATATAAAATTCCAAGGAGAAATTTCTCTTGTGAATTTTATATCTCATACTTTCCATGGAAATTTGATACCGGCATTTTGTCACAATTTTATTTTTTGGTTGCAATATCCTTGGGGGTGTGGAATTTGCGTAACACTACATTTAAATTATTGTTCCCCTTTTTTATATTGTAAAAACTACGTGTGGTTGCTATGGTGATGGTAATGGTGATACGAAAGACATTGTCGCCCAGTCAGAATTATGTAAGATTAACTGTGTAAATTTATTCGTGTAATCTGATCACCAAACAAACTCACTGACATAAGGGTTACATGAATTTCTTTCTTTTTTTAATCAGACTGCAGTTTTTAAATAGGTTTTTTTATTCTAAAGAGAAGGGTTGCCCAAAATGACATAAATATTTGTCTTCTTCCAAATCTAACAAAATTATACCAATAAATGAAGACACACAAATGTACATGTATGCACTGTTGAATGCTGACACTTTTCTCAATTTATTCTTCAAATTGAACTCTGCAAGACTTTTAAGTATCAGATACAAAAACAAACAAGCAATTAGAAGTATTTATGAAGCAATAAATAGATGTTTCGGTTTCAACTTTCAGTTTTGACATGTATGAGATCCCCGTCAATATATCATAGTTAATAGAATGACAGCTTTCATATTTGCTGACACTAAGTTGGGTTTTTTTTTCAGTCAATATCTGTTTAAAGGTAGAGTAAAGTGTAGATCATTTGCAGTTATCTAAAAAGTAACTGGCTAAATTATTGTTTAAAAAGCATGAACAAATTATTGTTTAAAAAGCCTGACAAAATTATTGTTTAAAAAGTCTACCTGGTTTAAAGATACAGTGGCACTAAACTCCCTGTGAAATTATTTCTTCTGGCATGCTGTCATTTTGAAGAAAAACACTAAAAGAAGGTCATTTCCAAAGATGAGTCAAGTGACACATTTTTGAAAATTTCCGTTAGCTGTTGGTTTGTAATTGCGTGAATCCGTGAATGGATGCGTGCAAGCGTTCACACGACACACGTGCAGTTGCTATTATTCGTCGATTCAGTGTGTGACACCACGTACATTTGTGTACATGTACTTAGTACGGGTAACTGCAATTGGCTGAATAAAACGTGTTTCGGATGCCGGCTGATTTCAGACCCAATTCAAAAAATGACACCGCAACTTTTGAATTGAAATCGAGATCCTAGAATAGTGTTTTCTCGTAACGTACAGCATTCACAGAGCCAAAACTTCATCAGGTTGGTTGTTGAGCACCCATCTTCAGATTTTGAGAACTTTTGTTGCTTTTGCTCATGATGAAACAAGATTTTGCCAATAGAACTCTTCATTTCCAAAAATCAGTCAACTGACCCATCGTTGGAAATCACCTACATTTCTTGATTTCTTCGAAATGACATCAAGCCAGGTGGAATAATTTCACGGGGTGTTTAGTACTATAACTTGTTAGGTTGTACCTTTGGGATAAATGCAAATGATCCTACATTGTACATGTCTCTATTAAAGCTGCGTTTAATCAAGCATTCCGAAATGTCATCACTGGTTTTCGGCGTCCAAATCAGACCAGCTGTTCTGTCTATAAATAAACTCACTTCTAATAGCAAAATGTTCAGGAGAAGCAATTAGAGGAATTTCTGGGTAATGGAGGAATCTGACTCTCGCAATGGAGATGTTCAGAGTGTTTATCATTGATGGAATTGTTCAGATTATTCACATTAGCGTCGCGAACTTGGTGAAGAGTTCAGCTGGGTTTTTTCCAGGTTGAATTTTTAAGGATTTTTAAATCCTCCAGCAATCACTGTCAATATGTTGAGGCAGAGCCAGTGACATCCTGGAGCAGTGCGGAGGATTTTAAGTATAATATAGGCCTAAATTTATGCACGGCTGAGCATAAACAACACAAGGTCCGGCCTAAGACCTTGACACAGTGCATCCTCTAAAATCACCCTCACTTTTTTTGCCATTTGGCCTCAGTCCTGCAAAATCCTAAATTTTGCCAAGAGGATTTTGGAGGATTTGGAAAGGTTAGGGTTAAATTGCACATGATTTGTTCCCTTCCGCGAGGAATAAAAGCTCAATTTTTGTTCTTTAAAATTAGTCAAACAGCAGCCATTCAGCTACCTCTTCTTTCCATGTGTTTTTATACTTTCAATTTATAATTCACTTTGAATGAAACTTTGACCAGAAAAATTGGCTGACGTTTGGTTATTGAATTAAAACTTTACAAATTTTGAAATGCTTGTAGCCCGACAATTTTCTGTTCTCCCGGGGTCGGCTGGTTCCCGCCCACAATCAGTATCGACAGTGTACGGACCGGGAACCAGTCTGCTCATAAGACAGATCTTTTTGTGCCCCAAATAAAAATAAAAAAATCTTTAGAGAGATTTGCAGCTGCCCAAAAAATAAAACATGCGAGTTGAAAATGTATTAGAGAAAAAAAAAATTGCACTTGTTGACGAACACGGGTGAGTGCTTTTGAAAGTAATTTTACAGCCCCCTCCCCCTTACAAACATCCATAACCTGTTGCAACGTTTCCTGACCACTATAAGTATCTATAGCAAACTGGACTTTGTGCGAACAAACAAGGACGATGACACGGCGTACTGTTAAAATTAAAGTTTCAAAGTTCATTTCTGGAATGGGAATGTCAACACGGAGTCTATCCATTGCAACGCTGAGGAATCTTAATAAGTCAACAGGCCAAGGTGTCGACATTAGGGAATGTTAAGCAATATTCAGTAAAATAAACCAACTGTTAACGCTCTGTGTCTGTTTTTTTTTTCCTGATTGAGAAGATGACCCAAACATACATTATACATCTTGACACTCAAATATTTTGCAACTCGAAGGGAAATAATCTTTCTTTTTTTTAATTGGGTGGTGGTGGCCTTTCATCTGAGTAGAATGTCGATCAGCATAAACTTTGTGTTTCAAGATTTACATGTAGGACCAGATTTCTGAGTACAATTTTACATAATTTTTTTTTTTTTTTAGTAAACACTGTGTTTAAAAAAGAAAGAAAGAAGGTGGCTTCTTTTGGGGGGTCTAATCTCCTTGACCATTACTGGATGATGCATGCATAAGATTTGAAAAATATATTTTGCAGGTTTATTCACGGAACTCTAAAAAGCTCTGTCATGGAGATTACATAACGCTAGAATTGCCCCATTATAAAGCTGCTCAGAAGTCGTTTGAAAAGTGAAAACAGAGATTACGAAATTTTTACACGCAAGCACACAAAATACTTCTAAAATTTTAACAGAATACAGTGAAAAAGTACACCAAGAATACGTAAAACTTCACAAATTCTGATAAATCAAAGTCACACACTGATGACAAGAAAGGGGGACCACTGTAGAAACGTAAGCACCTCTGCACACAAGTCTTGGACCTTCGTTGAAATAGTTGCACTCTCTAAAAATATATCACACCTTCATCTGAAAAAGAAATAAAGAAATGGAACAAAGTCACTGAAAGTGGCAAATACACATTTGGTTAAAAGTTGACCTTGCCCCATTTATGTACTTGTAGCTAGTTTGGGATTCAATAGTGTTTTTTATATTTGGTGACAGGTATTCTTCGGACCTCTTCTTTGGAGGCACATGCTCAATTAAGCTTAAAAGTTCAAAATGTAGGCCTACAACCTGAATTTTGTGGTCTAAAAGTTCTCAAATTGTGGACCGTTTTTTTTTTTGGGGGGGGTGTGCTCCTCTAATTGATCAGATTTTGGTGCCCTTATTTCAAATCTTCATTGTTAAACCATGTACCGCCATGAACTGCCCTGCCTGTTACTCCCTGTACTGCCCCAAACTGGCCCACCACTGTATGGTTGTATGGATTCATTAGGGAATAAAATGTTATACATTGAAAAACAATGTACATTTTTGTACACAGTACAGGATATAAATGTGTTACAGCACAGTTTTAAGATCTTTTATCAACCTTAACCCGGACCTTCCTCAATCCTCCAAAGTCCTCTAGACGGTTTTGGAGGATTTTGGAGGATTGAGGCTGCATGAAAGATACAATTTTGGAGAATTGTGGAGGATTGTGGGCCCATGAACAATGATTGGCATTCAGTTTTGACAGGCATGCAACTGGGAATTTAGACTTATAAAGGAAATTTAAACCACACAAAACTTTGTACAGTATTTTTCAATTTGTAATGGAATTCATGAGCAATGAAGGAAATCAGCGAATCCGAGGGAAAAATTGCAGGATTGAGGCTGAATGGTGTTTTTAGAGGAGGATTTTGGAGGATTGTGGAGGGTTTCTAGGAAAAAGGGCCTAAAGATGGGGTTAGAGTTAAGATTGACAAAACCCTTTTTTTTAAAATAAAATAGATTTGCTGATGTCAAAAAAATTACACCGAAAACGTAAAGAATAGCAATCTTTTGGAGGGTGTATTGGGGTTGAGGGCGGTGTGGAGAGTGGAGCGGCAGGACAGCTTTGTTTTGTTTTGGGGGCATAGTCCCTGGAGACAAATGGAACTACATTTTACAGAACAGGGCAACAAAATTGTGACATTTTTTCTCAAATAAACTTTTTAATTTTCAATGAAGCTTACCTCAGATTTACCCGCTGTGTATCTCACAGACCTCTCAAGCTCTCCTTCTGTCTGCGTGCTGCTGGTAATCTCCATGAGGACCTGTGGCTGGTATCGGTCGTGATCGTCGCTGCGTAACAGCGGTGGTGTCGTCTCGTCAGAAGAGGGCGCTGCGCTGCTCTGAGACGAGATGTTCTCTGCCTCGCGAAGTAGATGCTTCAACAGATCTGAGACTCGTGTTGCGTGCTCAAGAGGCTTTTCGGTTCGCATGTGGCTAGCATCCGATTCGGACGTATTGCTTGTCACAGCCGTCAGCCGGTTAATACTAGTGTTCGTGTCGTATCTCTCGCCCGCGTTGGCGGAGAAATCTCTCGGCCGCTTTTTCTTTTTCCGTCGCCGCCGTTTCTTGTGTTTCTGTTCGGCGTTGCTCTGCAGCTGTCCGTCTTCCACTTGAAACCAACTGGTATCGGTAGGTCTGGTGTCTTGCCTCCTGCATGGCAGGAATGAGCACAGACAGCAACAACCCGAAGGGGGGCAGACTACATTCCGCAGCCACGATCCGGAGGCCGCCGTGTTATTGTTGCTCCTCTCTGTTGCCATGGCAATGGCAACTTAAAGCTACGGCGTGGTATCCAAGTCAGTTATTATGAGCTTGCTCTGTGTAGAGCAAGTCCCATATTCCGCAATATGCCGAGTTGCCTTTAGTGTAACACTAACTAAGTACACAATGATTTTTTATATTTTACACAAAAATATCCTCAGACAACATTTGATGGTTACTACTGACTAGACTTCAACAGAACCTAATTTCAGAATGGTTGTTTCATGTGTAGACGTGTCCTGCATCCTTTGTATGCAAACATGACAAACCCTGGACGAAACTCAACTCTATGTTGGGAACTACGCAAAACATGCACAAATAAACATGCAACCTCTCAAATATATCAAACTTGTTTTCACTCCAAACACGACAAAGAGAGGACAAAAAAATGCAGACGGTCAGCTTGATGCTTGTAGCGTCTGACACCTGCCACATCACCTGCTCAGCGGAACTCCAGCACACAACTTAAACAATGCAAGCACCCGACGACAGTCCGCAAGCAAAACAACCGTCACATTTTTCTTTTCAGGGAGAACCAACAGGCCCTGACGGAGCGAATGCAAGCCACTCACACCTTCAACCTTGTTGCTTGCGACGACGTTTCAACCACGAGAATTTATAAACATTCAACACCGCTTGGACGTGATACAATGCATTTTGCCTTCGGTCTGCAGAAAATACGGAAATAGCTTTGACAATAGGCACTGTACAATGTCCACGCCTGATTGCTCGATTAATCCTTGTCAAACAAAACAGAATCACATGACTCGTCGAACCCTGTACCTGGCTCAGGGATCACAACCTTTTTTTTGTTCACCCCAAAGACGGAGGCGTAACAATGCTCAACGCCTTCACAGGGCAAAGGACAAGATATTTCAAAATCAAATGATTTTAAATCCGTCTTTCAGACTGTTTTTTTCCCCTTTCTTCAACTTTTACACGTTTTTTTTCCTTTCTTCAGCTTTTACACCTCATGAACGCTTCAAAAACTCGCAGACGCAACATCATGTGATCACAGAAAGTACACAAAAACACAACGTTACCTAAACAATTATACAGACGGTAGAAAAATCTGTCCAACTAGTCCATTTGAAGTGAAGTCCCACGTCGAAATGTACAGCAATTGTCTGTATGAAATCTGCACAGTAGGCCAACATCGTCTTTGGGAAACTGGTATTTTCAACGAGTCTTTACAAGTGAATTTCGAGAAAAAAATATTCCTGAAGGGTAACATTAACCACTTCGCGCCGGGATTATTTTGACATTGACCGGACCCAGGCGTGGGATTGTTTTTCACGAATCTCGATGCCAGACGGGTTCAGGCCGTCATCTGCGGGCAGCACACCCTGATATTTCCGGCCTCGCTCGCTGCGAGCGGGTCGCAGACAGATATTTCCGGCCTCGCCTGTGCGTGTTTATCGGTCATCCGTTCCGAATACCGCAAAACCTTTGCGTATACACGTAAACAACATCATCCAACGTGAACTGGTTAAAATGGATGCTACAAAGTACAAGTTCCAAGCAGATGCTCCATATGTTGTACATGTAATGAAAGTCTTAGAATCATGCAATCGGAAATTCCTACTGGCTTCAAATCGGTAATTTCCGTCCAACATTGACTGAGTGGAGAACAATTTGAAAACATCTGCTAAATTTTTTGAAGAAAAAAAAAACACCCAGAAAAAAAAGACGACAATGTTGATTTCGCTTCAAAATCTTTCAAAGTGTGTAGACTCACATGACAGCTGACTAGCAACTGACACGTTCTTCCTTAGAGCACTTTTTTGCTGAATCATCACCAGACATGCCAGACACGAGCACAGTGTGTTATGTAACCATCCAAACAAACTCATCACAAATACAATGTACCAACAGTCACCCATCATGTGACAGGCCACTTGTTGACATCTTCACTTTCAAGGTCATCCTTCAGATCTAGTGTTTTCAATAGACCGACCCATTGCAACAGAAGATGCATGCATGTTAACGTGTACACATGTGTACATACCGGTACTCGTGTACAATCTGAATGAAGTACTGAGATGTACCGGTGTATTCACATGTAAGTTAAGGCCCAGTTCATACTCGGCGCGAAAGCGTACACGAACAAGAATTTGTGACTTCATGGCAAGTTTTCGCGCTGCAAATTCGCAACAGTTGAATACATTTCAAGTCTGGCATAAGCAGCTCTGCGAAGTTGTTATTGTAAATTTTATCCAAAAAGGACAGAAGAACTACAAAGTTGCAAAACATCAAATGGGCATTCCACGGTTACTCACGTTACATTTTTGATGTACATGTACTTTTGAGTTTCTTTGGGCTGTAATTATCTTACTAAAAAGGTTTAATAACTGTTATCCCCATGGTAGATAGAGTAGACCTAGACCTACCTAAGCACCAAAGATGACATCCAGAAAAATGTGTTGTGTATAATAAACAAGACACACAAAAGCGGTTACTCACGTTACGAAAATGTAACGTGAGTAACCGTGGAATTGCCCAAATTCAAAATCCATGCCATAAGTTCTCTTCGCCATGTCAAAAATGATCCCCCCAAAAATTCAAACAGTACATGTACATGTATTTGAACAATTCCACTCTGACTCTAATTTCTACCACCGCTAGAACTTTGTACCACTCTATAAACTGAACAAACTTTATGACACACGAATGGAAAAGCTAGCACTGTCTAAAGTCGAGAGAATGAATATGCAGGAAATACGTTTATCAACTTCACTGAGTTCAAAGTCTGACTGGAATTCTAAGAAGTTTACAAATTGTAGCTGTCAACAGAAATTTTCATCCCAGAATTTACCATCAAACTAAAGTTTCAACTACTCACAGTCACATGATATGGTGTGAGATTTAATAGAATCACGTGTGCATACCACAAAACTGCTCACCCCTAAAAATACAAGTCATCAATAGCCTAGGGCATTGGCACTATCCAACAACCCAACCCGGGTCGGACACCGTACACGGAGATTTCGAGAACCCCATTTCACACCAGAGCAAGAATCCAAATAATAGGCTCCGTTCACAAGTACCCCTCACCGGCAAGAAAGGGAGAGTTTAGGGAGAGGTATTCAAACGCATCGACGACGATGCCCGATGCTCAAACGAAGGCGCTATGGCTTTGGGCACATTCAGTAATACAAACAGTCGTGCATGCTTCACGATATACGCGCGCGAACCATCATCGGGGCTCTCAAAAGTCACAGTGTACACGTACAGGGTTCCTTATGGGGTAGAAAACACAATAGAACAATAGACCCCATAAGGAAGTCTTTAGAAATCAATCTACCCCATACTTAGGGAAACATTATGGGATTTCAACAGGAACAAAGGAGAACAAAAGAAGGGAAACAAAGGTCTACCCCATTTTATACAACGAATGTGTTGAGTGGATGTGTTAATTATTCTGACAGTTTCTTACTAGTCTGTAATTGCATGGAAAACACGGTATAGGTACAGGCCCATCGCCAGCTCTGGGCACTTGGGGGGGGGGGCACAGTACAAACTAGGGGGACACCCTCCAAGAAATAACATACACATACATGTACATATAATTTTTACATAAGTTTTAAGGTTTCTGCCGATGGGGGGGGGGGGGGGGGGGGGGCAGTTGCTCATCCCTTGCCGACAGGCCTGTAGAGGTACTAGTGGAAGAAAAGTTTCGACTGTCTCCAGTGACTGGACTGATCAAACAATTGGAAGATTCAAATTTTTACAAAAACACTTGCACTGAACAGGCTTACCAAACTCTGCTTCTAAAGTTTCAATAGATCTTTGGTACATGTGTAAACATGGTAAAAATACCTGTACTGTAACTGGCTATAAAGACTGTGCATGAGTTTTAGCGAGGTATTATGTTGTTTGTGCTTGTGCAGCGAAGCCTGTCAATCCACTGCTTACCATCAAGGCTGCTTTGTCAATGCATGTACCAGTACAGGTACATGTAAATGAGGCTACAGCCAAATGGTGGTCTATCCATGGAGGAATACCATAGATCACACTCCAAGGTCATTATTAATAGGCTTTGTCCTTGATGAGGTGAAATGGCCCAGCTTTGATGGAGAATAATTGGGGATGCTTTACTAATCCACCCTGGCCTAGGTGAAGACAATGTCCCAAGTGGCCCTTACAGGTACATGTAAACTGGGATAATTGTTGAGCATCCCTACATGAATTGTAACCCCTATACTGTAGAGTGATTTTAACTTGGAACCTTCCTCTTCCTTGCAAATTCCAACACCATATGGTATAAAACTGTACACATAAACAGTTGGACTGAATTACCGGTACTTGTAAATCTCGCAAGCATTTCGAAATTTAAAAAGTAATATTTCAATGACTAAATTTTTTTCGGTCGATGTCTCATTCAGAAGTGGATAACTTTTGTATTGCTAGAAAAAAATAGCAATTTGGAAACTAGAAAGCATTTTTCTGATTGAAACTCGGAAATAACGATGGGAACAGTAACTGTACCTCTACATCCACAACAAACTTATTTTTTAAATGACAAGCTAAATATTTAGTAAATATATATGAACACTTGAAAAAGATACACAAGAACGTATTTGTTGGCCACTCACCGTGCTCACAGGCATTGCACTGTACAGTGACAATGTACCATATTTTCATGTCGAACCTCTTTTCAACACGGTTGACCTGTTTTGTAACAATTCGTGGGTTGTTTGGACATGTAATATGGAAGCTCTCTGCTTCTATTTCATCTGCTCCTAGGTACCGTGTGTACGTGTCATGTTTCAAAACAAACTGCCAAGTGGTACATGTATAGGTGTACATGTTGTCACTTCAGTAAAAACTTCATACATTGTTCTTGTACATGGTATACATTTAAAAAAAAAAATCCCAAATTTAAGGACAACAATCACAACAGCCATATTTTTATGGGGGAGGGGGTTGACTTCCTAACCCCCTACATGTAAGTGTTCATTTGGGGTAAAGTATCGGTACCACATGCTACATGTTGTATAAAGTAACTACCAGTACTACAAAAATTATGCATGTACATGTAGTACCTAAGGCCAAAAAAAAAAGTCTCCGGTTTCTGGTATGCGCGCGCGTCGCCGTAGCCATGCGCGTCGGCAAAATGAAATTTTTTTTTTTCAATTAAAGATGATGTCTCAAAACCGCCAACCTCACTGGTTTGACTGGAATCCTGCTGAGCTGCACAATTTTAACGTGTTTTTAGATGGGGTTGTGATCGAAAATAAGCTTTATGTGGCCTCTCTGGACTCCCATATATTTGCAGTAAGTTTAGTCGGGCACCATTTGCAGTCATCAGCTGGAATTTGAAGCAAAAAAGTCAGGTAAAAAAAAAAAAAAGCCGTGTCGCCGCACCACTTTTTGGGCAAGCTCCATACCAGAAACTTTTTTTTTTGGCCTAATCACAAAAACGTGGGGGGAGGGGAGGGGGGGATGATTCAATAGCCTATCCCACACCCTAAAAGTGGGGGGGGGGGGGGTATCCCCCGGGATTTACGCCCCTGAATTTATGAATTTACGGGTTCCAGGTCTTGTACAAGCATATATGCTTTTTGCCTGGATCCCTCGTATCATTTTTTGTCATTCTTTATATAGTTTCCTGTTTATTATGTTGTTTGTGCTATGACATGAAAAAAAAACCACCATAACCACAACCATAACCAATAGACTTTATGAATTCACGAGTCGGCCATATTAAATTGAAAGCGAGATCAAGTATTCATTTTTGGAGTTTGCGAGTAGAAATTAAAGCAATAAACAAAAATTAATTACAAATTAACCAGTGTGCTCTGATGAATACTTTAAAATGTGTGATTAAAAACATAGAATGTTTAAAAAATTTCAGCCACATTCAGGACATTTGAAAAAAAATATCCAGACGCCACTCCTTTGGCATGTTTGGCAGTGTACAAAGTCTAGATGGAGAGTCAAGTGCATTTTTAAAGTATTTTCAAACAAAATTAGAAATGTTTCTGGAAAAAATGTTGCAACCTGACGCCACTTCAGCGGTTGTGTACAAAGTCTATGGAGAGTCAAGAAAATTTTCGAAGTAAGCCTATTTCCTAACATTAATTGGAAATATTTCTCAGTCCCAGATTCATGTCTTTAATAATAATATCGTCATTTTTGCAATAACTAACCTTCAATGATGAAGAAAAAAGTGTCAGGTTGCAACATTCCTTCCAAATCATGCAAATGGTTTCCCTGTGACGTGATGCCAATAAGGTTTATTTCCAATTTCGTTAAAACTTGAAATTTTTCACGATTCCCCGTAAAAAACTACAGGAATAAATCCGCACATTCAGCACATAAGTACCTTTAACTCTTCATTATCCGCTACTGAAGCCAAGGCGTTACCCCGATCGGATTATGCAATGATACATGATATAAATATTGTAATCATGTTAGTTGTTACACATTCAGTCGTGTCAGTTATCATCATGTCAGGAAATGCAGTCATTTACTTCAGTTCACCATTTCTGTTTTTCTCCAGTAAATTTTTAGACTACAATTTTAACAAAAATCGAACACTGTCACAGGTTAAATCATATATATAATAAACAACAAATAAAATACTGGCTTACTTACCAGACATTTGCGCTTCTCCTTTTAGATTTCATCCAGAATTTCAAGGTTTTTTTACTCATGAAATTGTAGAACCAGAAATGACCAATCCTCCTTTCCCTCAATTTTGTGTATAATTATTCGAGCGCCCTCTACTGATCTGATTCTTTCATTTACGACGACTATTTTATGTCGAGGTTTAATCAAAGTCACCAAATTAAAACGTGAAATAGTCTTCTGTGAAATAGGAATTAAATAATAATTTTATTTTAATTAGGACTTGTTTATGTAAAATAAATGTATGTTTAGAAAAAAGTTATTGCAATCTGATTTTTGAAATGGCAAAGATGAACTTCTCACAGTTTTCATTGCAAATTTACAGCGAAAATCTGGGAAAATCTGTGTTGTCAAGTGCGGCCGCCATGTTGTTTACGGATGTTGCAATGCAGACGACAGAAAGTTTCTGATGTCAATTTTATTCGAGTAATGATTGATTTTTGATTAGTTTGAGCATCAACCAGGCGAAATGGCCGACGTTGCTGAAAAGGGTACAAGTGAAGAAAAGCCTGAGGAGCCTGTACCAGAAAATACCTACACAATAAGGCCGAATTTTATGCACAAGTAAGTAGGCCTACCAGTACCAACAAAAAAGTGTCTCATCATCATCATGCTGATCGATCACTCCTCATAATATTTCTCCATCTCAAAGTCATCGACAACTGAACGGCTTTGGCTGCCCCAGGTTTCCACGTTTGTTTTGATGTGGTTATTTCTTCAAAGTTTTACTTAGTAAGCCTAAATATGCCTAATTCATTAACACATGATTAACATTGTTTTTAGTGTGTCAGTTGGCATGGTTGGAGAGCCCCTCAACAAAAACAATTGTGTACGTTTTGTCTCAAATGTTCATGTGTATTTCTGAGTATTTAATGTTATTGTTTGTTGTAACAAATGTATCCCGAAAAATGAAATAAATGAAATGAAATGAACTGACAGTCATGAGAAACATTTTTAATTCAATTCCTTTTAATTTCGATTTTGTCACATTCTGCCAAAGGAAAAGCGAAGATAGTTTACTTTAGGGCCTAGCTAGTACTACTAGTACTAGTACTAGTAGTATCATCATGTTTTTTTCCAAAATATCCTCCAGAGCCACAAATTGGGAAAAAAGATGAAATAGGGCCTAGTCTATTATTAGCCTATGCAATTAAATGTAGAATTCCATTGAAAACAATAAAGGCAGAAAACTTGTATTTTGGGAGAATGACTTTTTTCTTTCTTTCTTTTTAAATGAGTGGCATGGCTGTATTGTGAGCTGGCGTCACCGTGCCCATGGGTCCAACACCTTATATCCATTGAGCCAAACGTTGGCTCGAGTTGGGAGGCTGCATGTACCTCTTCTCATTCATACTACATGTAGTTTTGATGTACGATGTGCTATTATTATTTTTCACATAGTGTAATTGCTTTGTTCTTATTTGATTTTCTTTGGGGTCATTTATTGATAATGAAATCCTGTGTTTATTCCACCAGATTCCGGCCAGTGAGTGCCAAGGAGGTGATTCACATTGTCCTGAATGAGATGCTAGTTGACAAGCAGTATGATGCTGAGGAAACCACGGCGTGGTGTAAAGAAATCAGTAGCGAAATAAAGGATAAACTGAAAGGTATTCACCATCATATTTTGCCTGTCAATAGGATTCATGTTAACTGACTATGCATGCAAATCTGCTTTGTTTAGAAATTCAAGAAGGCCAAGTTAAAAACTAAACCACTTTCCCGTCCCCGCCCGTTTCATTTTTTTTCCCGCCTGCCCTCGCTTTTTCTTTTTTTTAGTCATAATTTGCAAGAGGGGTTATTTTTTACCCAGCACGATTTGTGACATGGGGTCCCCCTCCCCCATGTCCCTGTACGCACCCTAGACTTTTGCTACCTAGCACCCCCCCCCCCCCCAGATATCTCAAAAGAAACTACAATTTTGTTGAAAACAAATTAAAAAAAACAATATATTGATAACATATTTGGAAAATATATTGCACATGTAGTGCCTATGAATTTTGTTTAATAAAAGGAGGCGGTTCAGAAAAATGAAGCAGTTGGGGACAAGAAACTGCTAAAAATAATTTAATTGGCAAAATTGTAGTTAGGTATGCAAGTTCAAATCTGGTAGAAAGGGTGACGGCTCCTTTGGACACAAAAGTTTCAGCAAAAGAGTCGAGAAAATGGAAGAATCTGTCCACCATCTTGAAAATCCTCCATCTTGAAAAAAAAAAAAGCCGTCCCCTCCCTTTTAAAAAAAGCCTGGACGAGAAACTATTTTTTAGACTTTGCCTGAAATGTAGAACTTTTGAAATGTTGTAATTAACTGAATCATCAGTTTAATATCCATCGGTAATTGTTTATTTTCCATTGCACCTATAGCTCTTGGCTTGAACAGATATAAGTACATAGTGCAAGTGGTGATCGGTGAACAGAGGGGCGAAGGGGTCAAGTAAGTCCATGTTTCTTTTACCCGATTCTCCAGTAAAGTACTAACCCTGTGTCTTGGTTGAGTAGATCATTTGCAGCTATCCAAAAAGTAACTGACAACATTATCGTTGAAAAGCATACTTGGTTTAAAGATATAAAGTAATGGGACTAAACTCCGTGTGAAATTATTCTTTCTGGCATGCTGTCATTTTGCAGAAAACAATAAAAGAAGGCCATTTTAATTCCAAAGATGCGTCAAGTGACGCATTTTTGGAAATTTTCCGTTAGTAGTTGTTTTGTAATTCAGCCAATCCGTGAACAGGTGCGTGCAAGCGTTGACAGGACACACATGCAGGCACGATTGCTATTTTTCGGCAGTTAAGTGCGTTGACATCACGTAGCTGCAATTGGCTGAATGAGAACGTGTCACGGATGCTGATTTCGGGCGCAATTCAAAACGTGACTCAGCAACTTTTGAATTGAAACCGAGATCCTAGAATATTGTTTTCTCGGAATAAACAGCATTCACTGAGCTAACAATGTCATCAGGTTAGTTGTTAAAGCAACTGTCTTTAGATGAGCACTTTTGTTGCTTCAACGAAAAAATTCACAAATGACAAATGATCTTCCCTACCTTTAAGTTGTGTGGTAACATGTTGACTGCATGCGAGAACAGTTATCGTGCATATGGCGTAAAGTACGTCTTCGCGTGAGCGTCAGGCACTGTTGGCAATGAATCAAGATTCCCTACCACTGGTTATCAGCTGCGAGTATAAGGATGCTTAGCCTCCCAAATTATTATTATTATTATATTGTTCCTTAGTATTTTGGATTTTTGTGAGGAGAATGTATTTGTTTTACAGTTTAGTTTAGACATTTGATGAAGAATTTTTCTTTGATTTGCAGGATGGGCTGTCGATGTTTCTGGGATTCAGATACGGACAACTACGCACAGGATATCTTCATGAATGTAAGTCGTTTCTTGACGGTGCTCCGTTATGAAGGGACACTGCGTATAGTTGGGACAGTCCCAACTATAGAGGGCGTTCACTGACCACGTGACCCGGCCAACATCCGGGACTGGAAAGTCAGCGTCACCATTGTAGTAGGCAAAGATCGTATAGCGCCGCGTGCAGTAGGTAGTAGGCAACCCTTCAAAGCTGTGATGGATGGCAAAAACTGTGAGAAAAACACGGAGCCAACACCCAGCCAGGATGGCTTCAAAGTTTCTCCGCGCGGGGAAACAGTACTGGGTTGGCACAATTATGACAACCATGGCACAGGTAGTGACCATTATGCCAGTTGATGAAGAGAAGTTGCGATTGTTTACATGAAAAAAAAAACCCTGTCTGATTCACAATGCACGACGTGGTTGCTAACCGAAAGCTTGTCTACTGCATGGTAGCTGTACGTTGTACATTTTTCAAAATTCATTCCATCAAATTTCATAATATTCTACAAACACTCACAAAATTAAAATGCCTGTGCCCAGGATGGCTTCAAAGTATCTCAGTGCGGGAAACGAGGAGTTAGTGCTCTTAGTAATTTAATATAGCTCTATGGACATAACATAACTGAGAGAGAAGGTACTTATTTGTACACAGGAGTCCATACAGGAAGGTGTTATTTGACTACAAGATTTCAGGTTGAAAAATGCACAATTCAAAGGAGAGTTGGCAGATTTTCTTTGTATTTTTTAAAAATTGTTTTTTAATCTCGTCTCTACTCATTTGCAGGATACGCTATTCTGTGTAGCTGCTGCCTTTGGGGTATTTCACTACTAGACGAAGACGATAGGAAGTCATCAATTTCATTTATGAGGAGGAACGCTACGCGTTTGAAAATATCCCCTACTCTCAGCCTGAGATGGCGTGGCGACCAACGCGCAACCTCCAGTGTGATAACTCGAAGAGAAGATGGACTAAGATGTAGATTTTTTAAAACTATTTTATGTCCTTTATACATTAGACTGTTCTTAATCTTGTAAAATGACGCTGACGTGTTCATAACTTTGTGTCACAAACAAGGGGCAACCTCCATCTTTATTGAGATGGAGGCATCTTCTTTACTTAAAACTGTAGTGGGATTGGAACAAAATGCTGTCCGTTTTGCATAATTTTTTTAATTACTCTGACATTGTTGGTCAACATTTTTGTAATTCACAAGTTCCTCATACAAACATAGCCAAATAAAGTGGTGAGAGCCCCTTTAACCAAGAGTCAAGCTACTATAAACTGACCCTGGAAATCCTAGCCAAACCCCAGCCCCTCTGACAAGAACCACTTATTTGTGTATTATAAAATCCTTTTAGTGAGACTAGCCGGCCTCCTCACAGGGCATGGATAATCAATCATCCTGTCAGCAAGACTAGTCAGCAAGGTCAAATGACCGCCGTTTGCAGTCTTAACACTGTAGACCATAAATTTGACAGAAGGCAAATAGTGAATTTGGTCCCTGTAATACAGTGTACTGCAAACTACAGTACAGTCATGGAACCTTGCATGGTAAATGCCATGCTAACGTCCAGAGTTTGAACATGACAATTTCTGCTTCAATCTTCATGGTGTTTTCAATTGCTATCGAAACTGCTCCAGTCTTTACCTTCAGTCCCAATACTTCTGTATTTATGATTATGACCCTAACATTTTTTTTTTGAATAGAGTATCTTTAATTTGTGGGATTGACGAATATTTCCTTTGTACATGAGTGTAAATATGTTTCTTTAGTCAATCATACTTCAGTATTGCTTCGTTTGTTTATGGTGTAAATCGAGGACACACACGTGCAACATCATCGATGAATTGAGGACAGGAACCAAATCAAGGACAACCTCGATTAGAAAACGTGTACAAAACCAATGAGAGCTGTTGCGAAAAAGGAAAACAAAGGAAAAGGGAAGAGGAACAAAAGAAAATCCTCAATTTTACACAATAAACAAATGTGTATGTACTGGTCTTGGTTAATCATAGTTCAGTACTGGTCTTAAGAAATGTAATGTATCAACAACAAAAAATGACTAGGCGCAGATATGATTATTATAAGGTTGAAGAAATATGTCTTTAAATCTGTGACCTCCGGATTTCCAAATTTGTCAGTGCTTGATCCAATCAATTTTTTTGTTGATGCTTACAATTGTGAACTGTAAATTTGACAAGTGTTTGATTATTGGGTACTTCGTTTTACATTTACTGAAAACTTGAAAACATTCATTTATTGTATGGGTTAAATTTGTGCATGATTGCACCTTTGACTAGTTTTGGTCCAAGACTAGTCTGGAGAACTTGGCAATAAAGAGCATACCTCAAGCGGGTGCGTTCGGTTGAATACAGGGCGTGTAAGATATACTTGGAATTTCTCTGGTTTGCTTCGCCAAAGTTCCCAAGTTATGGATTTGTTGGTAGCGCCTTTTAACCTCATACCAGCCTGACCCTGCTTACCAGGCATTAAGACTGGCTGAATCAGGGGACAACAATTAAATCCAGGCTTGTAACAAGACTAACCTTGGACAGAAAATATGTACAAAACCAGACAGATTTTAGAATTTGTATTTGAAAATATGCATTTGGAATAACCATAATTTTATTGCGTAGGCATCACTTTCCTCCAGAAATAGAAAAAGGTAATTGAAAATTACGATTGAAAAAGGTAAACCGTGGTACATACATGTAAATGGTTTATACGAAACTGCTAGATACCCTGGTTAAAATACATGCAAAATAAAGAACAATTAATTTACATGTAAAAAGAAATTCACGAGAAGTTGAAAAGTTAGTGACAGTGTTAGGCTCTTTTTAACACCAAAATGTGTGAATACCGCAAGACCTTTGCGTGTACACACGTCATCCGACGCGAACTGGTTAATAAATGAGAATACATAGAATACAGTGACAATATTAAAAACAAACTGACCACCAAATTATTAGTTAAAAACCAATGATACGTAATAGACTTTAAAAATAAATACCCGATTAAACACACCATTGTGGCCTAGTGGTTAGGGTTTGTGACTCATGATCAGAGGGTCCGGGGTTCGAATCCAGCGGCTGGCCATATACTGTTCCCTTGGGCAAGCCACTTCACCCCCACTTGCCCCTCTCCACCCAGGATTATAAATGGGTACCAACATTAGCTGGGGAGTAACCTGCGTTGGACTAGCATCCCATCCAGGGGGAATAGACATATTCTCAGTCGTTTCATGCTACTGAAACCGGAGATAAACGCTGGCCCGATGGGCCACATTGGCTCACGACAGACTTTACTTTTTAAACACACCATCAACCTCCCCCCCCCCCCCGATCCTCTGCCAAACACCTGTCAAAGAAGTCCTGAGATCATTTCCAAAGCATAAAAATCTTCTTCCAACTTTGAATTTACAGATTTAAACAATAATAACCTTTCTACAAGTAATTAAAAACAAATTTAAGGCAGTACATAATATAAATGCTTGTAGAAAAGATTCGGCCTCAGTTGTAGAATGGTAAGTTCAGAATATTACCCCCTCCCCCAAAAAAATACGATGAAAAAAAAATAGACGTTTACAGTAGTGTCTATAGATGACTGTGAATAATTCACAGTCATCTATGGACATTAAATATATTAAATACAGTTCATTGTTGAGTTGGCACCAAAAAAACAGACAAGTTAGAATAAAATATACATGTTGGGTGTGTTCGGTCGATGTGCGCCATCGGTCGATCGCGTTGCACTATCGGTCGATCATGACACTATCGGTCGATCATGACGCTATCGGTCAATCATGACGCTATCGGTCAATCATGACGCTATCGGTCGATATCGCTGCCATCAGTCAAACCCCCTTTTCTTTCTAATTCACAACTCTGGAGGTTTTTTTTTTTAAAGGCAAGTAAAGTCCGAGATATCCTACAGAATCAGCGCAACGCGATCGACCGATCGCACAGATCAACTGATTGCACCCAACATGCATATCGCTATCACAAAAGAGTAGTACTTGTGTGCGTCAAAAATTGGACAAAAATTTAGAAGCATTTTATGGGACCAAATATACAAATTATGAGAGTTCAGCATTAAGCATACATTAACTGATATCATAATGCTAATATACAAATAATGAATGTTTGTGAGTGCAATGGTAAGAATAATTTCATGAGGTGACAGATGGGATGTTCCATTCCACGAGGTGAAGCCGAGTGGAATGGAACATTCCATCTGTCAACGAATGAAAAGATTCTTTCCACTGCACGAATGTGATAAATCCTCATCATCTGATTGGTCAGAGCCACCAATCATGTGACCGTGCAATGGAATGAATAATTTAATGACGTGATCAACGACCCGCCAATCAGATGACAGGGATTTATTCAGGCATTGTATAACATGTGCTAACTAAACAGGGTTTCCAAAAACGCTACAGTTAATAATGGAATAAGTATCAAAAAATAAAATAACGCATTTCTAAAAAATATCTATTTCGAGATGGCAAACGTGAATTAGACAAATATGTATTTGAAACAAAACTTCAGACTAGGGGAATATTTCAACATTCTTACAAAATTCAGCCCATGGGACAACATTCTAACAAAAATAGTCCGTCAATTTATTAAATTTTATTATTTTATCAGTTCAAATTCATCCTGGATGAATATTTGTTTTAGCCGTGTCACCAATATGGAGATGTTTTGAAAGATACAGTCCATCATTTGCAGCTATCCAAAAAGTAACTGACGTAATTATTGTTGAAAAACATACTTGGTTGCAAGATAGTAATGGGACTAAACTTCCTGTGAAACTATTCTTTCTGGCAAGCTGTCATTTTGAAGAAATCAAAGAAAAAAAGGCCATTTTCAATGATGCGTTTAAAGACGCATTCTTGGAAATATCCGTTAGTAGTTCGTTTTTAATTTGGCGAAGCGCGCGCAAGAGTTGACACGACGCACACGCATGCACGGTTGCTATAATTCGTCGGTTTAGTGCGCGACATCGCGTAGCTGCAATCGGCTCAGTGAGAACGTGTCTCGGACGCTGAATTCAGGCCCAATTCAAAACATGACTCAGCAACTTTTGATTTGAAATCGAGATCCTAGAATTTTGTTTTTCTCGGAGTATACAGCATTCACTGAGCTGAAACTTCATCAGGTTAGTTGTTCAGCACCCTTCTTTAGATTTTGAGCACTTTTGTTGCTTCAAACGAACATAATGCACAAATTACAAATGGTGGACGCTATCTTTAAACTGTATAAAATTAATGCCAGTATTGCTACCAGCAGTCTGCTTTCGTTTGTTACTTTCTTGAAGAAAACAAAACAAAAACCGACCACATGCAAAATATTATCATTAAATGAAATTTTTTTTTAATGGGACCCTTATTTTTTCAAGGAGTTGTTGACTACAAAACAAAATTATAATTTTGTTACGGCTAAAGGGGTATGAATTTAAACTTATTAAATTTAAATTATTTCTGGCATAAAATAGTGAAAAAGTTAGTACTTTCGACATTTCATAGAATCCATGTACGCGAACCAATTTAAAGCTATAGTCCATCATTTGCAGCCATCCAAAAAGTAACTGGCGTAATTGAAAATCATACTTGGTTGAAAGATAGTAAGTGGACTAAACTCCCTGTGAAATTATTCTTTCTGGCAAGCTGTCATTTTGAAGTAATTAACGAAAGAAGGCCTTTCCAACGGTGCGTCTTAAGACGCACTGTAGGAAATTTAAATTAGTAGTTCGTTTTGTTATTCGGTGAAGCGCGCGCAAGCATTGGCACGACGCACACGCGCGCGCGGTTGCTTTAATTCGTCGGATCAGTGCGTGACATCGCGTATAGCTGCAATTCAAAGCAATTCAAAACATGATTCAGCAACTTTTGATTTGAAATTGAGATCCTAGAATGCTGTTTTTCTCGGAATATACAGCTGAAGCTGAGCTGAAACTTCATCAGGTTAGTTGTTCAGTATCCTTCATTAGATTTTGAACACTTTTGTTGCTTCAAACTAACAAAATGCACAAATTACAAATGATGGACTATATCTTTAAAATAGGGCTGTGCATCGGAACCGGGTACCCGAGTACCCGACCGCTGATGTCAGGAACCGGTTCCAAATTATGGAATCGAGCACCCGTAACCAACTTTACAAATTACTTAGTAACTTCTCAGACAATGAAAAACGAAAGATCTTGAATGTCATTTGTGGGGGATTTTAAAAATGAATACCAGGTCACATGGAAAAACCATCTATCGATGGGGGCGCTGTTTAAAACCAACAATTATGCACACAAAGGGCCAATATATGGTGCTTTTCAGGGCGATACATGTGCAAAATTCAGTAAAAGGCACCAAAATGTCAGATGCCACAAAAAAGGGCACCACTTCTTTTCAAAAAAGGGCCCTTGTTCCGAAAACAAAGGGCACTTTTTACAAAAAGGGCACTCTTTACAAATTCGAAAAATAAAGAAAAACGTAAGCTTTCGATCGGATCCAAATGATTTGCATATATAGTGGCCGCATGAGGTAACTGTTCGCACTGTATTTTTACATGGCACTGCATAGCGAGCATATGCCGCCGAATACGGACGGATAACGACGAATGCCTTGATCAAGGCTACTGTTTAATGAGATGATCTTCTTAAGCTTACTGACCTTTATTATCAATCTTCAACGTTTTGCTTGAGTGAGAAATGAAGTGGTTTTTCCTCCCTTTTCCTAGATTACGAGGACTGCCACAATTTGTCGTCTGGCATTGTGTACAGCAAGCCAGCATTTAATCCTGTTTTGCCAGTGCATAGTTTGGTGACGTTCACCCGCGTATCCGTGACACAACTAGGGTCCTAGGCATAAGCGTTCTTGTGACAAAATTGCCGCCTAAACTCTCTATTGTTCTATAGATCAGTCTACTCAACAATTTAAACATTGCATAAAAAAATATATCACTCAACTTCTTTTTAAGATAATTCTCCAGCTCTGCTAGCTCATTCCGATCCGTTTCTCCGAATGAGAAACAGTCGTGGTCATGCCATTCTCGACATCCATGACAGTCTCCGGAAGTTGCTTGTTCAGACTTTCTGGCAGGGTCAGGTTTAACAAGGCACTGAATAACGTCGTCACGCCGAACAGAAAATACGCAACCTTGTCTCCCTGTATTGGTTGAAAGGCAAGACAAAAATCGTCATCGACACTCGGTTACGCGTGAGTGCGCTGCACGCACACGTATTTACAGAACCGGGTTATTTTGGGTTTCACGAACTGACATTCTCCACAGTGCAGCACTATTAGAGCGCACCCCGTACATTTTCGGTTTCACGAACTGACACTGACCTTATTTACACCAATTAAAACACTTTTTAATTAAATTTTCGTGTAAGCACACAAGTGTACGGATGGATTAAATTTGTGTAAAACCTTTCAAACCATTTTTCTCTGTTCTGTATTCCCGCATCATGCTTGGGTGTCAGTTCGTGAAAACGAAAATCTTGCTATTTTCGTCAGTGTCCGATGTGTGCGCGCGCATTACCGGGTGTCAGTTCGTGAAATCGAAATTGTTGATTACGTGGTTTTCACGAACTGACACCCACTTTCGCGTAACTGTCAGTTCGTGGTGCCGATGACAAAATGTCGTCATGGCAGTTTTGGCTGCAGCCGATTTCACGAAAGTTTATGCAATGGCGTAAATCCACTTGCGCACAATTTATCAAGTAGTAAAGTTGCGCAACATTTCACACTACGCAACATTTCAGTCATGACAATTTCACGAAAGTTTCATAGTGCATGAGTCCGCGACTTGCGCAAAAACTTATTGCGTAACTTGCGCAATCATTTTACGTTGAGTTAGTTGCGGCCTAGCAACCGAAAATGACCTATTTTACAGCTCATCGTGATCGTCGTGGAGCCTGTCATTGCACAACTTATCAAGGTTGATACAAGACACACACAGCTTTGTGTTTGAAGTAAATGAAATGCAATTTTACTTGTGACAGAGTTTTTAGATAACTGAACGATTCTGGAAAAAATCGGACGAAACTATTTTCAAAATGTGATGACTTGTGACCCATGGCAAGTACATTGCGACACGCTAATACGTACACTAACCAGATATCTGTTGAGCATCATCAGAACCCATTTTATAAAAAAAAATCTAAAAAATGCTGAAAGTACAAAGTAACAGGTATGGGAGTTTGTACTTACAAATGGCGGAAGAGTTGGTGCAAGGATTCCTCCAATACGGGCAGACATGGAACACACACCAATGGCGGTATTTCTGTGACAAAAACAAAAAACACAAATCAAACAAAACTGAAAATTACCCAGATATTGTTTTGAAAAAAAAATGTTGTTTTTCCTCTTAAAGGTAAAGTTCATCATTTGTAATTTGTGCATTTTGTTCGTTTGAAGCAACAAAAGTGCTCAAAATCTAAAGAAGGGTGCTGAACAACCAATCTGATGAATTTTCAGCTTAGCTTCAGCTGCATTTTTCGAGAAAAACAACATTCTAGGATCTCAATTTCAAATCAAAAGTTGCTGAATAGTGTTTTGAATTGGGCCTGAATTCAGCGTCCGAGACACGTTCTCACTGAGCCGATTGCAGCTAAACGATGTCGCGCGCTGATCTGACGAATTATAGCAACTGCGCGCCCGTGTGCGTCGTGCCAATGCTTGCGCGCGCTTCGCCGAATAACAAAACGAACTACTAATTTGAATTTCCTACAGTGTTTCTTAAGAAGCACCGTTGGAAAGGCCTTCTTTTGTTGATTTCTTCAAAATGACAGCTTGCCAGAAAGAATAATTTCACAGGGAGTTTAGTCCACTTACTATCTTTCAACCAAGTATGTTTTTTAACAATAATTACGCCAGTTACTTTTGGGATAGCTGCAAATGATGGACTCTGGCTTTCAGTTTGTTTTCTACAGAGTTCCTACCTTAGGACTGTTGGTAGTATTTCTGATGAGTAGAGATAGGCTGAGTTGAAGGCAACAGATACTCCCATTTTACCGATGAGTGCGAGGCAAGTTTGATATGTTGACATCGCGCCATCTGTCAACAAAAACATCCCATATATGAAGATCAAAGATGTACTCAAATCTATAAGGGGAGTCAGTCAGTCAGTCAGTCAGGAGGGGAGTGACTCAGTCGGGGAGTAGCTTGGTCAGTAACTCGGTCAGTAACTCAGTCAGTCGATGACCGTTGGGTCCTGCAAAAGAAAAGTTTTTCTTGCTAAAGAAATCCAACCCACCTTCCGACCTGGGTAGTGCCATGACCCCAAGACAAGCAAAACCAACCACAAAGAGTGACCCTGCTATGGTTGGACGTCGACCTATGCTGAAACGCGATAACAATGATAAGAATAAGAACTGAATAAAAATAATAATTATAACTAAGAATAATTGGTAATAATAATAAATTACCAGGAATGGGTCATTAGGGAGACTTTCTTATAGACTTGTGCACAAAATTTTTCAAACTTAAATGTGCCCTAACCCAATATTCCCTTTTTCCACGAATTTCGGTATGTTAACTAATTAGACCACGAGCAACAAATATAACCTAATTGCGACAATACAATTTTGCCTCTAAAGGGGGGCTGTGCCTTTAGGGAGACAGTTATGTGTCTCCCTAATGACCAGTGTCATCCTGTTATTTCAAATTGTACAATAGCGCCCTCTAGAGATCATGTACATATCTGATGACGGTGAAATTGAAACCTGGCGAATCCCTCTTACCAATTTAAAACGAAAATACTGAGGAGGCCAGCCGGTACCTCGACGATCCCGGACAGCGCAAAGTTGAGGTAGATGTTTCCTCCCAAGCTGCTTGCACCGAAGGTAAGACCGTAGTATGCAAGGCAACAGCTAAACCTAAAGGACGAAACAAAAACGAAATTGGGCACACAAGGATAAATCTTTGGTCAAAATCAAGACAGAGACGAAACTGGCCTATGGGGAAACAATCGGAAAACAAGCTGAACAAAAATCCATGTCCCAAATCTGGGCCACAACCATAGAGTTATATTAAATCACTAGAGCCCTAACTCATGTACAAAGCTGGGTTGCATCCATGTTTGTACACAAACCTATGGAAAAGTCAAAATTTTGTACGGCTTTTGTATGGCTATTTGCATATCTGCGTTTGTATTCCATACCAGTGCATCATCGAAGCCCATACGCCCAAAACCGAAATGCACGATCAGCAACTGAGCGTGTCATTTTGCTCTACGCCAACAGCGCAACGTGTGCACGTCCCTCAGCTGCAGATGCTTTTCGGCGTGACATTTTTTTAACCGTCATGACGCGCTTAAGTTGTTTGCATATCTTCTACTTGCGCGTTGCATTTAGAGTACAGTTTTAAAATTCAATCCATCTATTTTGATTGTGTTCTACAAACACACGCATGAATTAAAAATGTCTGCGCCCAGAGCGGCTTCAAAGTGTCTCCGCGCAAGAATGAAGAGTTAGCGCTCTAGTAATTTAATATAGCTCTATAGCCTCAAAGCTCTATAGGTATCTGTCAAAGACAGCAAACTCTGTAAGAGAACTGCAACTGCGTATTTTACGCAATCAAGAACGTATTGTGCAGTTTAAGAAATTGTTTCAAACACGCGATTGTTGCTTGAAATGTGTTTGAAATACGACGCAGCCGATGCGCGTTATGCAAGTTGACGCTCAAAATGACGATGCACGTGGCTGGTCTGTAGGAAATGACGTCAATTGAAAGAGACTTACGCATAGCTTCAATGTCATATGTTTGTGCTTAAACTTACTTCCAGCCGTGACCTACTCTGATCCAGGCTTACTTATGGGCGTCTACCACACCATCTGTTCACTGACAACTGGTATAACAGACTAAAATTGGTCTCGCGGATCTGCGGATCATCAAATTCCATTCAAAAGATCAGATTTTGTGGGGAAAAGAGCATCATAAAAAAACAGAATATTGGAAATATCGGATTTCCGATTAAAATTGGAAAAGTTACAAGATGAACGAAAAAAAAAATATTTTATGACATTTATAACAAAAATGTAATATTAGGCCAAAAAAAAATATTCGGTCTCTGGTCAGACCAAAGTTCCGGAATTGATGTGGCCACGCGGCTTTTTTTTTTTTCTTCAAGCTTGGATTGTACAGACAAGGTGGGTACTATTTTGCTTTTTTGGTGTCCTCATGTACATTGGTGTCCTCCATAATTTGCCTTGGTGCTTTCGATCATTTGCCTTGGTGCAATTTCCCATTCCTTGGTGCTCTTTGGTAAAAAAAATTGAGGAGGTGCGGAAATAGAGGGCGCTGTTGGAGCTTACCGCGGAACATTTTGGAAAAAAAAAAGATTGACGCGCATGATTAAAATCGACGCGCGCGCTGACCAGAGACCGACTTATATTTTATTTTGTCCTTACATTGGAAGTCACCGCACCGTTGAAAACCGTTCCTTACCAAATTATCATCAGCGTGATCATTCTTCGTCGGAGCACAGGTGTCCGGAACAAGGCCATGGCGCCCTCGGATGAACTCTTGCCCTTCGCCTCGACGGTTTTGTCCGTCAAGGCGATCATGGATCGATTCATTCTCAGTCCGTTCTTTTTACCGAAGTACATGAGTTGTTCCTTGGCTTCTTCGATACGGCCGTTGGATGCGAGCCACCGGGCCGACTCGGGAATCACCCTGAAAATTAAACCAAATCGAGGAGAATATTCACGACTTTAAAGGGAATATACATCATTTGCTTTTGCTGTAATTTTCAGAAATGGATGGAATTGGGGGGTTGGAAATATATAGCAAATATAGTTACACTGACTTTTTTGAGGTTTTGGGTTCGAAAATGCTATAAAAACCAAGAAAAACAATCATTTTCCTGTAGTCTGGTTCCCTGACTCCATATAAGAAGAAACAGAGCAGTTTACATACATTGGGGAATTGTAAGGTCAGGGAACCAGTCTAGCTGGCTTGTACCCGTTCATAGGTGTGTAATCGATTGCAAACAAGTGCGATGGTCAATTGGGGCCAGTATTTGAAAAAAAAGCCAGTTTTTTTCCAACGCTGATCGGCCGATCAGCGTTGGAAATTGATACAAAAATACCACTTTTCTTGAAAATGACAGTATGCCAGGTGCCATGATTTTACAGGATGCTTTACACTGTCATTCACTAACAGTCCAGCAAGGTATTTCAAAATGATTTGGTAGTTTTATTTTTTGATGTTTGCAAATGTTGTATTTTCCCTTTAAGGCATTTCACCTAGGCTGATTATGCCCATTATGTCTGCAGATTGGCGTGATTGACATGATAAATCGATGCAATAAATAGCAGGCAGTTTTTGAAAAAAAAAGTAATAACTTAACTACGCGTACACGCCCTTTATTCAAGCTAATGCGTGCATGTGAGGTACGCTCGGAAGTGACCAGGTTTCAAAATTCGCAAGACTATATCTGATTGACCATGCTTGCCAAGAAAAAAAAATCTAAATGCAGTCTTTGACTAAGACTAAAGAGGAATCCGAAAAGGAATATTTGCCAACGATCATCATTTTGATTTTGAAGAGTTTTGAGCTGAGGCTCCTTCTTGTGATGGCCCTGTGACCTGACCCGACCCGACCCGACCTGAGGCGACCTACTTACAATGGAATGGCAATGATGGTCACCATGGGCAAACAGGTTACAAAAGTCAACTGTCTCCAGTCTCGGACGTAGTACGCCATTGCTGCTAACACCTGAAAAAGGAAAGTCAACACAAAAAGCAATATCTTTGAGTGACACGATTTTCTGGATACAGACACTAGAAAACTCCCATTCATCAGAAATTAGGTAACTCTACTGATATTTCAACAGGTACCCATAAAAGAAACACAACCCCAAAATCCAAGAGGTTGTCTGAAGAGCGAGATCCTAGAATATTGTTTTCTCAGAATATACAGCATTCACAGAGCTAAAACTTCATCAGGTTAGCTGTTTAGAACCCGTCTTTAGATTTTGAGCACTTGTGTTGCTTCAAGCGAAAAAATGTACAAATGACAAATAATCTACCCTACCTTTAATAATAGGTATGCAGCCTCGATCCTCTAAAATCCTCCAAGTGGGGGTGTTGATTTTGGAGGATTGAGGAGGGTTAAGAGTTTTAAAAGAACGTCCGTCGGCTTACCGCTAGACCTACTGCAAAGCCACAGTGGTAGATAGTACTGAGTAAAGCTCGATGTCTGGATACCAGACTTTCTAACATCAGTATGTGACCCGCCAGTGTGCCTCCTCCAGAAAAGAACCCGACTAAAAATCTACAAAAGCAAACAAACACACAAACAGAAATGGAAACAAATTAAATCTTAAAACATAATGACACGTAACAGTTTTCAATCAATGGCACTACAGCCATAGTCGTTCACTCCAAATTTGTAATTTCATAAGAACCGCATGAAAAAAAATCACAAGCTAACTCAGGTGGGACTCGAACCCACGACCTCCTGCTTACCTTGAAAAAAAATACTGATATATATTCTGGGAGAATCCCGAAGCTAACTGAACGGCTACGAGGCATATCACGCCCCCGACGTACGTCTTCAAGCGACCGTACATGTCCGACGTCCGTCCAAGGACAATAACTCCGGCCAGAAATCCCAGCATGACCAGCGACTGCGCATAGCTGGCTTCTCTTTTGCGATCGCAGACCAGGTCCCACTGAAAGATAGATAAATTATGAAAAGAAAAACCAACTTATTACGAAATACCTGACTTGACTATCAGAGAATAAAGAGTCTTAAGCATCCTGTGAAATCATGGCACGTGCTGTCATTTTCAAGGAAAGTGGAGTCTTGTATCATTTTCCAATGATGGTTCAGCAGAACCATTGTTGGAACCATTGTTTTCCATCAATTATTGAATTCTTTCCACTTTTTCGTATTAGCTATCTCACTTAATTAAATCGCATTGGCCTTGTTTTTGCCACAATCTGAAAATGACACATATGGAAAAAATATTGTTAATATCTTATGAAATTATATTGCAAATGAATTTTGTTTTGGCAAGAATAGTTTAGGCCGGCCAAAAGAAAACATTCAGGCTTTTTGAAAAATATTAAGGAAGCCCCCCCCCCCTTTTTTTCAACAAAGATGGCATATTTTCTTTTGCTGAATCAAAATTGTTTCCAAGTACAACTGCAGAGGCTCAACTACAGTAATTCACCCAACTGTAGTTGGGATGGTCCCAAGTATTGTTGGGATAATCCCGACTTATAGTTTGGACCGTCCCAACTATAGTTGGGACTGTCCCAACTACGGTTGGGTCAATTAATGTAGTTGGGGCCATGCTTTACGGACATCGATAGCCTGGCCATGCTTTCATCTACGAAGATCAACACTTTACCTCAGAAACAATTGACGTGAAATCCGTGCTGTAGACAAACTCTGTACATGGTGGGTCCAGTTTGCAAGGGTCCCCGGCGGCCCGTCCTTTGCATGTAAATTCCGGTTCCTTCCCCACGAACGCCACGGAAATGAATGACGGCGCGTGGGCAATTTGTGCGAGCATGAGCACCGAGAAATGATAGCGTTGGATGAAGCCGAAACCTCCGACTTTCTCGAGGGCCTCGTCGAAATCCAGTCTCATATTGATAAGAGGAATTCCACGTTTTACTATTTTAGAGGCTGGTGATTACATTACTCTGTTAAAAAAAAGAGGAAAACAAAAAGAAAATGGACAGTCAACTCATTTGCTGAATAAATTTTGATCAATTTACAAAAACTCTTATTTAACCCTAGCCCCATAAATGTGGCCAATTTACTGGACTACCTCCGTAAATAAAGGCCACACTTCCACCATGTACAAAAACATGTCGAACTTTGTCAAATTTTGATTTTCACGTTTAGGCTTAGTTTGTAGTTTATTTTTGCTTTAGAAGCATACTCACCCTCTGTATAGGCTAATCAGAAAGTGCTGCCTTTTTCTGCGTCTAATTTTTGTGAAATTTTATGTTGAAATTTTGATACGTAAACGTGTGCAAAAAAATCTGGAAATTTCATGAAAAATAGACATCTGAAAAGGCAACACTTTCTGATTAGCCTATCAACAGGGTGAGTATGCTTCTAAAGCAAAAATAAACTACAAACTAAGCCTAAATGTGAAAATCTAAATTTGACAAAGTTCGACATGTTTTGTACATGGTGGAAGTGTGGCCTTTATTTACGGAGGTAGTCTAGTAAATTGGCCACATTATGGGGCTAATTTAACCGCAACTCCCTAGGCCTTTTTGCTAGGATGTAGCCTCAATCCTGCAAAATCCTGCAAGTTCAAATGGGTTTGGATAGAGAAAAAATCATTTTAGTGGGGCCAAGTAACCCCTGAAATTTCCAGGCCTCCACCATGTATGTGAGTGTGCACGTGTGAGTTTGTAGGCAAAGTGGTACATGGGCAAAGTGCCAATCTGGGAAGTGGCCATTCGGCAAAGTGGTAATTTCGGCGAAGTTGCAAATAGGCGAAGTGGTTGTCGGCCAAGTGGAAATTCGGCAATGTGGAAATTCGGCAAAGTGACCGACACCCGACACACAATATCATAACGCATGAACACGGTATTACTATTTAGTATTAGTACATTAGGCGGAGTTATTGCAGAATACCCCGCCACTCGGAAATACACCCCTAAATTCTCTGGCTACGAGGTTGGAATCACTGGAAAAGAAACAATTCAAGTCCATGCCAGCTACGCGGATACTGAGTGGGGGTCCATTATTTGAGAACGAAGCAACACAAAAGGAATGGGAGTTGCTGCAAAAAATTCTAAGTCCAAACCAACCACCCTGTTGGCGGCTACGCGGATACGAAGTGGGAGTCCCCTTGAATATGCTTGAGAGTGAAGCAACACAAAAGGAATGGGAGTTGCTGAAAAAATTCAAAGTCCAAACCAACTAGCCTACCCTGTTGGCGGCTACGCGGTTACGAAGTGGGAGTGCAATGGTTTATCAATCAACCGTGACCTAGCCGGCTACGAGGTGGATAGATTGAGTGGTGGGGTGCCCTCAGACTAATGCTATCAAATATCAGAGTAATTGACATGATTGATCATGTTGAATGATACGTCGGCTAATCTAGCATGTTGTTTAGCTTGAGCATGGATGGTTTACCCCCCACTGCACTATGGTGGTTTTACTTTTAGGCTAGACATGCTAGACTACAACCATGACAACAATATTGGCTGATCAGATTTATTGATAAGTCCCGGTTTATCATGCACTATTACCAGCTAGGCTACAACTTATCATGTGCTATAAGAGTCCAGTTATCAATCTAGAAATGTACTTTTGGTATTGCAAACAAATGTGAAGGAAATGGCTTACATTACAAAACACAAGCATGAATTTCGGCACCAAGCACATCCACTCGAACAACCGACCAGTCGCTTAGTCCACGTACGTACGTACACCACATGTACAACGTACACGTATTCAAACTAAACTTGCATTCAGTCCTTCGTGTTATTTCCAAGCACACGCAAAGTTGTCTTTACGAGAAAAAAAAGGAATACACATTTAAAACACTGCCAATTCTTTCAAGTTTATATTTTTCATTATCCAGAAACTGCACTTTTGTTGCCTCAAATTAAGACACTTAGAAATGACGAATTGACCTCTTTTGTCTTTTAATATGCAGTAATATTCCCTGAGATATTTGTGCAAGTTTACCACAATTAGTCACCAAAACCACCCAGACGTCTTCAACATGAAAACCAGGTACAAGAAAATAGGGAGTCTGACTTAGTGAAACTGTGTGAAACCGATTACGTAATCGCATAATTTTTATGTCAACATGTTTGCTCGGCTGCTGGCCTTATCTGCTGGCGCGCCGGCCGGCGCTGTCTCGTAGTCACCCCGTAGTTGTTGTTTTTTAACTAGACAGGTGCTTGTACTTAACCTGTGTACCTTGTACTTTTAGATCAAACTCCCCAACGGTCCAACACGGAGAGTGGATTGATGCCTAAGTTGGGTGTCTTGGAATTTGGATGGAGCTTTTGAAGGCTGCACAGCGCAGAGGTGTTACAGTTTGCTGTGGTAGGGCATTCCGAAGAAAAGTGGCTTTAGAAAAAAATGACTGGATAAATTAAGGGGGTAGATGTATGATGCATGGTGGCCTTCAAACTGCTTGTCGTGGGTTCTCCTGGATCTGGTAGTTTTCTGTCAATGTCGATGTCCTACATGTAGTTAAGCTGGAGTGTGGCTAGTCGTTGCGTCTGTCACCTGGTCTCAATGCATGGGATTCCGAATGGATTTGGCTCTGAAGGAGTGGCCACACACATGACACACAAACCTGGCTACTCTTCGTTGAACTTTTTGAAGGACATTCCCAGATTTTCTTGGTTCCTGGGTTCCAAGCGGCAGAGGCATACTCCTCTGTGGTTGGACATTGGTTTGGTCGTATTTTGCTCAATGCAGCAAGGCAAGTACTGGTGCATGTGTTGATGAATATGAATGTATTTACTGAAGCTTTCGTGAAGGTTTCAATTGAATGTGTGTGCTGTGTACTACCGCTAACGTGTACAGAAATGGAATCGTAATATAAGTGTATACATGAACTGGAGTTGCCCTGCTTTTTACATGTACATCTATGTTTTGGATAAGAGAAGCAAAACCTGTATGTGAACCAGTCAACTTCCATCTGAGCTGTTGCGGAACATTTTTTAGTTCTTCAATGACCAATACTTAACGCGATAAGATGGCTGCATATCGCCTCAAGTTGCGACTCCTTACAGTCGTGCTCTTCGCCATTGCAGCTCTAGTTTCCTACAGTGCTCTACAACAGTCATCCCGTCTTTTCCGGCAATTGGAAGTGGACAGTTTGGA
Source organism: Patiria miniata (assembly GCF_015706575.1). NCBI lineage: Eukaryota > Metazoa > Echinodermata > Asteroidea > Valvatida > Asterinidae > Patiria > Patiria miniata. Next base: position 1,680,657 of record NW_024037056.1, on the reverse strand, counting down.
GGAGTTTCCTGGACAACCACATCCACGAGATGTCAAACCTACTGACCACAAAAAACGTGGAATCCCTGTCGTCGATAAGGGGAAATCAAATGAGAAACCGGGCGACGGCCCGCAATTCGAACGGAATCATCCGGGAAACGTTTCAGGAGCTGTTCAACCAAAGTGCAGCGCCACCGTTACGATTTTGGTACCGTCGATGCGGCCGTTCAAAGCGTGGAGGGAGTATGAGCACCTCATGAGCGAGTTCTCACACCACTCCACCCAGCTGGGCGACGCCAACCTGAGGAGTCTTCACTTGCAGTGTCCAAGTCAGCGCTGTGACGTCGATATCCGAGTCACGACGGATGAAGAGTATCTGAACACTTCCGATGCAGTTATCGTGAACATGTTTCCGAATGCTTTGAAGGATAATCTTCTTGACTTTCTGTCCCATCTCAGGTGTGTTTATGGACTACGGACTCCACATTTTCAGTTGAAGATTGTTCAAGCCTTTTGCCTTTCATGCACTCAAGATTGAGAAAGATCGGTCGGGAGGGGAATTTATATTTCATAAATTCCACTTCTTCACATTCAAAATGATTCAAAGTCAATTGAGGGGACAACGTCAGATAAACTTAAAAGAAGACACAACAAACATGAAAATTAATATTTAAGTACCAGTCAGCTGTTTATTGATCTAGGGTTTGTGTTTAGAATCTAGAAAGGGTAATGAACCTCACAGTGTGACCATGCCTGTGGATTTGGTGACAAACTTGTCTGGAAAATACACTTTTTTGAGGGGAAAAAAGCACTTTCATAAAAAAAAATTAAAAACGGGACGGGAGTGAAAATCGAGGAGGGAGGTGATGAAAACCTAACAATTTATGTTGATTGGCCTTAAACAAATTGCAAATTTGAATTCTGGCATAGAATATTTGTTAGATAGATTATCGTCAAAAATTGTTATTTGATGCCGTCATCTTGATATTCAGAGAAAGGTCCAAATGTAAACTATAATCAACACACTGTATACATTGTACTTAATTTTTGAGAAAAATATTGGAGACTGAATGCATTTTTTTTAAAAGAAGTTTTATTATTAACAAAATCATTGAACTGTTTGCATTTTTGGTAGTTAAAAGATCATTAACATCGGTGCTTGCTTTTTGCCCCTTTTGTTCTAGACAAATCTTGCATCCCAAGACTCACTGGTTTTTCTACGGAGTGGAGAGCCCGCAGATGATGACGTACTGGGATCCTAATATCGCAGAGATCCAGTACCACCACTCGATTACGTACCACTCGGAAGCAGACATCAGGCTCCCGTACGGCAGATACTTGCCCAACCGTCGTTCTGACCAGAGGTCATCGACGACGACGCGAGACTGGTCGGCCAATAAGACGGCCCTGATCGCCTGGATGGCCAGCAACTGCGACAACACCTTCTGGCCTCGCTACGAGTTCGTGATCGAGTTGAAAAAGCACGTCCCGGTCGACATGTACGGCGGCTGCGGGACTCTGACGTGCCTTCCTGCCATGTCCGAGAAGTGCACGAATCTCGTGGCTGGCTACAAGTTCTATCTCTCGCTGGAGAATGCCGAGTGCGACGAGTACATCACCGAGAAAGTTTGGAGTAATGCTCTGCTCCAGGGAGCGGTGCCTGTCGTTTACGGGGGCAGAAAGGAGGCGTACCAACAGATCTTGCCTCCCAAATCCTTCATCCACATCGGTGACTTCGACTCCGTTCAGCACCTGGCGTCGTATCTGCAAATACTCGACCAGAACGATAACATGTACAATATGTACCATGCTTGGCGCGAACGCGGCAGTGTTCAGGCCGTGTACCCGCCATTGGACCCGCAGCTGTTTTGCGAAGTGGTGCCTTTTGTGTTAACCCCACCCCCTGCGTTTAGAACAGTGAAGAATAGTGGCTACTTCAAGGCTTGCAAAAGTAGGACTGGAACTTTTGTAGACAAGGATTCATTGAAATCATTTGTTGCATGGGAGTAGGCAACGTTTGGGAAAGAACGTAGTATCCAGACGCCACTTCCGCGGTTGTGTACAAACTGCATAGAGAGTCAAGAACATTTTCAAAAGTATTTCCGAACAAAATTGGAATGTTTCTCAGTCCCAGATTCATGTCTTTTCAACATTCATTGCAATGATTGACCTTCATTGAGATGATATATGATGAACAAAAGAGGTGTCAGGATGCAAGGTTCTTTCCAAAGTTTGTGTATAGTCTGGCCTAGGGCCTGATTACACTAGAACTTCCAGTAGAAGCATGATTAAAGGGAATATACAACATTTGCAAACATCGAAAAATAAAACTACCAAGTTTTTGCGAAATATCTTAATAGGATGTTGGTAAATGACAGTCTAAAGCATCCTGTAAAATTATGGCACCTGGTATACTGTCATTTTCAAGAAAAGTGTTATTTTTGTATCAATTTCCAACGCTGATCGGCCGATCAGCGTTGGAAACAACTGGCTTTTTTTCAAATACTGGCCCCAATTGACCATCGCACTTGTTTACAATCGATTACAAACCTATGAACGGGTACGAGCCAGCTAGACTGGTTCCCTAACCTTACAATTCCCCAATGTATGTAAACTGCTCTGTTTCTTCTTATATGGAGTCAGGGAACCAGACTACAGGAAAATGATCGTTTTTCTTGGTTTTTATAGCATTTTCGAACCCAAAACCTCCGAAAAGTCAGTGTAACTATATTTGCTTTATATTTCCAACCCCCCAATTCCAACCATTTCTGAAAATTACAGCAAAAGCAAATGATGTATATTCCCTTTAAAGGGAAAATACAACATTTGCAAACATCAAAATATAAAACTACCAAATCATTTTAAAAATACCTTGCTGGACTGTTGGTCAATGACAGTGTAAAGCATCCTGTAAAATCATGGCACCTGGTATATTGTTGATGTACTCTAACGTGGCGCGGCCCCTAACGTGGCGCACTTTGATTTTTCGCCTGTAGCGCCTAGCTAGAGCAAAAGTTTTAACTGAAATTTCACAGAAAGTGAAATTTCATCAAGTTATAAACACTCCCGTTCATAAATCGCGAATTTATTTACCCGCTACAAAGTTAAAAGAAAAACTTATTTTGGCGTGATTTTTCGATTTTATTTTCAAGTGCAAAGTGAACCCTTTGAAAATGCCCCGAAAAATAAGAAAATAATTTTGTGACAAACATCTGGCTGGGTATGTAAGTAGAGATAATAATGATTTATCAGAATTTATCAAGTTTTCAGAAATTCTTAAATGTTAATTTGGAATTTCCTGAGATTTATTTAAGTGCGCCACGTTAGGGAACACTCCGCCAAATTGTGCCCAATTTCCGGACGCCACCGTTTTTTAATTTCGGGTTAAATTTTATGAAACCGAAATTGTTCACGGAGGTTAAACAGCAAGCATTAATAAGGTAAAAGTACCAGTATTTCACTGCATGAATTTGAGGTTTGTCAACAAAGAGGTTTGGCAACACTACACGAGGAAATTTGGGTATGCTTCGAAGTGCGCCACGTTAGGGTACACCACCATACTGTCATTTTCAAGAAAAGTGGTATTTTTGTATCAATTTCCAATTTTCAAATACTGGCCCCAATTGACCATCGCACTTGTTTGCAATCGATTACACACCTATGAACGGGTACAAGCAAGCTAGACTGGTTCCCTGACCTTACAATTCCCCAATGTATGTAAACTGCTCTGTTTCTTCTTATATGGAGTCAGGGAACCAGACTACAGGAAAATGATTGTTTTTCTTGGTTTTTATAGCATTTTCGAACCCAAAACCTCAAAAAAGTCAGTGTAACTATATTTGCTATATATTTCCAACCCCCCAATTCAATCCATTTCTGAAAATTACAGCAAAAGCAAATGATGTATATTCCCTTTAAAAGTGATGCTGATATTTTTTTACTCAAAAGGGTCCTGAATAAGCAAAGTTTCTGACATTCGGAACAGACTTCCGCCAATCAAAAGTATAAGCAGTGCCTTCTCACATTTTTTTACAATAATTCCACAAGATTTGCATTTCATTTCCGTCTAAAGTTTTGAAAAGTGCCATTTTAGATTTGTGCATTTAGCTCTCCCTATTACATGTAGATGTGTTTTCCTTGATCTTCTGTCAATCAACACTAAAAAAAAAAGTGATTATGAATTTGGCAAGGTACACTTCTGCAGGTTTTTTTTTCTTAAAAGTTTAATTATTCGGAGTGGTTACAGAAGTTATGAATTTGGTAAGGTACACTTCGCTATTCTGCAGGGTTTTTCGTCTTAAAAGTTCAATTATTCAGAGTGGTTACAGAAGTTTAGAAGTCACTTAATTCACAAAAAATATTTTTCCTAAAAAAAAAACTGCAAAAAAATCTTTAAAGTGCCTGTACATCTGTCGCAATGAGAAAACTTATATTTAATGCCCTACCGACGAAAAAAATCTTAAAGGTACTAAAAAGCACCTTGAAAATGTGTTATTTATAATTGGCAAAATTTAAAATGCGTGCCTACTGATCCGTACACTGTAAATTGTGAATGCTGTCTCACATTAAAAGGCAACTGCTTTCATTGTCATTGTGTACTTTGGTTTAGGTAAATTACACGTACAGTTTACTGAGTACATACAGAAGAGTACACAGTTTGAGCTGTTTGCCCAATCTCCACGCTAAGCGAAATAGTTGCGAAAGGGCTTTGACTTATTTGACTATGCAAAGAAATTTCTCAGACTTAAAAGTAAGGTGAGTTAGTAATGTTTGTTCGAGCTTTGTGTTGCAACGTTCCCCCCCCCCCCCCCCTAGAATAAGGGGTGTGGTTTTTGCATAAAAAAGTAAACATACATGTAGTTTACAGTGGAAACTAGAAAGCACTCAGAGAGCGCAAACCTCTGCCAAGGCTAAACAATTCCCCGCCATATTGTCAGTACACCCAAAAGAAATACTCGCATAAATGGTGAAGAATCCTTAAAAAAAATCCTGTATCCAGACCCAGATCCGGATCACTTCCAAAATCTAATCGATTTGTACGTGTACCAAGGACCACCCCTGAAAACATTTTCATGCAAATCCTTCCATAACTTTTTGGGTTATCTTGTTAACAGACAAACCAACCAACCAACAGACACCGATGAAAACATAAGGCCTATACATCCTTGGCGAAGGTACATTTTTTTGGTAATTATCTTGGCTAGTTCTGTAAGACTTTAGTTTCACATTATTTTTGTTGGTGCCAATGATATGATTGGATTACTTAAAAAATATTGTGTAGTGTGTATCGAACCTCAACGAAAATTTGCTGTGGCATTGTTTGATATTTGTGGCAATCAAAACATTTGCAACTAGAGGTTCGCGTTTGTTGTTACAAACGCAGAGTGGTCGGGTAGACAACCATTTCATTAGACATTCTCCAATTAAATTATGAATATGTTTATGTCAGAAAAAAAGGACCAAGAACTTCAACATTTCCAGTACCAATTATTTTGTACAAAAAGAATGCGTCTTTTAAGGTGTGATAAATTTCAGTAAACAGTTGGGTACACGTACAAGTTATTTCCGGTTTGATGGCGTCATCAGTCAAACAGGGAAGGGAAAACACTTGTTTTATCATTAAGTAAAAATAACGCATTAAAATGTGGAAATTAAGTGTATGTAATAATAACAGTTAACTTCCAGTTTGATGATGTCACAGTATTTGGAAGCAAAAGGTCAACATTAAGTGTAACAGATGTCATTTTTGGAGGGGGCAAAAAAACAAGGTCATGAGACAGGGATCAAATGATTGATTTAAATTTAAAATAAAATGGTTATTGTTGAATTCTCCCTACAGTAATTTCCGGTCTGATGACGTCATGATTATGAAACCTTGCAAATTCATTTGCGGTTGCTCACGGGATATATAGGGTCAATATATCATAAAAATTTGATTGAGGGTTTTAACATTTTAAAAGATTAAACTGTTTTCTATGTGCCGCTGGAGGGCGCCCTTTTGTGGATGACGTCAAAATAATGTTTTTGTGATTGGCATTCCTCACTTAACACTTCCATAACGTATTTGTCTGTAGTAAAATGCTTCCGTTTTAGAGTTAGATTCAGTTTCTATTTCACTTCCGGTAACACCGGAAGTAAAGGTCAAGCAGTTTTGTGCCCGGGAATAAGAAATGTTGCTCAAGGCACCGTCTACAACCTCACGAAAAAACGAACACGATACCCTATTTAGTTCAAGAGATATAGGTCAAAGTATTTTGTCAAATTGTGCAATCAAAGCGCTTGTAATTTGATACCTGATGATGTCATGATGACGTAACAACAGTTATAACATCTTCGTAACATGGTACAAGTTCACACAAGGTTTTATGATCATACCGTAAACCGTTTGGAAGAAATTGTGCTTTGTTTCGATTTCAGGCTAATGTCTTCATTTTGAATTCACCTAACTTTGACCTTCCGGTAGACCCGGAAGTAAAGGTCAAGTGAGTTCACGTACATGACAAAAAATGTTTATCAATTTATGGTCTATCTGTTTACAAGATTGGAGCATAATTGATTATTTTGTTGAAGAGTTATAGATGAAAGAAGATCGTCATTTTTTCAACGAAAATCGCTTGTAATTTGACACCCGATGACGTCATTATGACGTCAGTGTAATATGCACCACTCTGAGTGAGGGTCAATATATGTTTAAAGTTACAAGTTCATATCATATACTGTTTAGGAGAAAACCCGCGGAAACGTGCTATGCAGAAAAAAAAGAAAGAAAGAAAGAAAGAAAGAAAGAAAGATTAATCGCAACAAATCCAAAGAGTGGTCGGGTTGTGCCCGACCACTCAATAATAGATTTTGTGTGCTTTTTTACGTCATCTAAAGGTATTTTCGTAGATATATTTGTTGTGTAAAATGAGAGTTATTTGTTGTGTGTGCTATATAAATGCCCATTTAATTTGTGTGTGCAAATTCTTCAATTCCTAGAAATAGTTTTTATACAACATTAGTATACAAAGTAATGTTTATGAGTGCAATGGTAAGAATAATTTCATGAGTTGACGGATGGAATGTTCGATTCCACGAGGCGAAGCCCCAATTCCATGAAATATTTTTATACTGCATTAGTTTACAAATGAATGTTTGTGAGTGCAATGGTAAGAATAATTTCATGAGGTGGCAGATGAAATGTTCCATTCCACGAGGCGAAGCCCCAATTCCATGAAATAGTTTTTATACTGCATTAGTATACAAATGAATGTTTGTGAGTGCAATGGTAAGAATAATTTCATGAGTTGACGGATGGAATGTTCCATTCCACGAGGCGAAGCCCCAATTCCATGAAATATTGTTATACTGCATTAGTATACAAATGAATGTTTGTGAGTGCAATGGTAAGAATAATTTCATGAGGTGACGGATGGAATGTTCCATTCCACGAGGTAAGGCCGAGTGGAAAGGAACAATCCATCTGTCACCGAATGAAATTATTCTTTCCATTGCACGAATGTGACACATTCATTATTTGCTTTATACAACACCCGAATAAATTGTTGTCAAACGGATTGGTTGTTGTTTGACCGTAGAATAGAGATTTGCGGTACGTGGGTTGGGACGAATAATTCAATGACATGTGATCAACAACCCACCAATCAGCTACACAGGCGTTGTATAAAGTAAAATATTTGGCAAATAAAAGACACTATGTAGTTGGCATTCCACGAGAAAGACATCTTTTCATTTTCAGAATGTAACGTCCTGCTGACAACTTACGAACCAAAGAGTTAAAAAATGTAGACATTTTAGGGTAAATTTCATATACTTTATAGAATTTATGTATTCATATAACTGAGAACTATATTCAGGGTTTTTTACTGTTTGTAATTTAGACAATAATGAATAAAATTGAATCCAGAAATTCAGAAACTTGAGACTTACATGTATGTACTCCAGTTTTTGTTATTTGCATGACTGTATTAACCCCAACTCCATCAAAATCTATCCCCCATTTTGGTGGATTTTGGGGGACTTGGTACTGCAGGCTTGGTCTGACTAAATATTGATGGAGTATGATGGACTTGGCCTAAAGCAAAGCATGCAATGGAAGCAGTAGGCCTATGATTGATGGATTTTGGCAGACTTGGTTCGGTACTTATTAAAAGACAGTTGAGAGTTAAGTTAGTGTTAAAGAAAATGGAAAGATTTCCATATACGAAGTTCACTCAACACCCTGTGTACAAACCCTATGAGATTGGACTGAAAAATTCTAAGTGTTTTCTAAGAAAATGCTTGTATTTTCTCACTGCTCAAATTGACTTTGATGACATGAAATTGCTATCTTGGGGCTTGTTAGTCAATACAGAGGAAAATTAGTGAACTTCGTATATGGAAATCTTTCCAAAAAAAAATCGTTATTTATTCTCACCCCCCCCCCCGGTTGCTTGAAAGTATTATTTTCCTTACAAAAAAAATCAAAGGTTGTTTTATGGACACAAAAAAAAGATGAGTAACAAGGCTTTTAATTCGGATGACCATATGTAAACATCTACAAGTTTTCACGCATGCGTAGTACATCACGGCGGTCATTTCCGAATATCCAAAATGGCCGACGGTAATCGGGAGTTGTCGTACGAAATTTACTGGACTCGCGATGGTATCCTTTATAATCGTTAAATCACAATATCACCTGTTTTTTTGTTGAGCAGACTTGTGAACGGTAACTTGTTTATGAGTGACATTTGTTTTGGTAATCGTCAGAGATACAATAAACAGCGTTAAGTTGCTGTTTACGTACATGTACGTGTTAGCCCAGGTTGGACGAAGTCTTCATTGCAATACGACTAACGTCCAGCATGTCCAGGACAAGTCTTTTCTACATGAAACCATACAACATTTTTACCAGAGTTTTGTTATGTTTTACCTCGTTATAGAAGCTAATATTTCACGCCTACATACTGTATGTGTCCTTATCTGTTAGCACGCTGGGTTCAGGAATTCCATATGCGATGCTGACTGACGTTAATCAGGAAAATAAACTCCAAAGCAACGTTAAACTTGTACGTGTTTGTAGTCGCTTTTCATCAGTTTATTCCCAGAGTCGTACGTCATGTACAATGTACATGATATGTACAAATGTACGTGCGTACAATCCGAAAGCGCGCACGCACGCTAAGCGCCCTCATTTGCTTAGTTTTGGTTGGAACCGTGACGTCACTCCAGCCAACCGATGTCAGGAAAACGCTCAACCAATGACCAAAGCCGAAACGTGTTTCTGGTAACTGGCGCGAAAACACGCTCGGTCATTGGATTAGTGACCGCACCTTCAAGTAAGTGCGCGTGCGTATGAGGGTGGTTACTAAGCAAATCGCGCGTGCGCACTGCATATTCATGCGGCATAGTCTGTCCCCCGGACCAGATGTGATAATGAGCGTCGAGAATAATTGTCCGGTCTAGGGAACCAGACTACACGCTGCACCGTACAGACGTACATGATGTACGACTAGAATAGACTCGGCGGTGAGAAACTGATGAAAAGGGACTAAACACGTACAAGTTTAACGATGCTTTCGAGTTTATTTTCCTGATTGACGTCAGTCAGCATCGCATATGGAATTCCTGAACCCAGCGTGCTAACAGATAAGGACACATAGAATACTACGACGTAAAATTAGCTTCTCCAACAAGGTAAAAATATTGAAATTATTGGTAAGAAATGTTTTCGTTCGGTTGTGAGCACATGTGTACTCAGGACTCCCTCCGTAACGTAGGGAGGAAAGGGAGTCCACCAGGGCTAATGTACGTGTATGCTCGCCGACCGCGACCAGCGCAGTGCCGACGTTCGTGCTAACGCTATGCCTATACTATAGCATGTATAGGCTACTCAGTCATTGGTGAACCATAAAAAAGGCTGAGCAGTTTGATTCACAGAGAAAGGAAGCACATAGGCCATGTAGGCTGTGCAACCATGCATGTATTTTTACAGAGCTTACCATCTTTATCACGTTGATCAATGGAAGTGGAAGTCAGTTTGAAAAGGAAATTCATTTCATGAAATGAAAACAGTTTTGATCAGCAGAGGGCGAAAAGACTGCTGTGATTTGCATGTCTCTATAGGCTAAACTGCTAGTGCTACACACAGTTGTAAAGAACTCGCCAAAATTATAAAAACCTAGACTGAATCTAAATAAAACGTCATTGCTTGAGGCTGCAAAAGTCATGAAAGTCATTGTTTTGTAGCATCAGAATTGACAGCCAACAATTGCAAAAAGTCATTTTTGAATGGATTGGACTAGTAAAAAAAATAGGTTAGTTGACTAAGATACCATGTTGAATATCAACTAGCGTATTATTAAAGAGGGCAGGGTTTTGATTAATGAACAGAACTTGTAAAACATAAAGAGGTGTCCTAAAAGTACCACACGATTACCAAAAAAATAGAGGTGTCCAATTAAACTACACTCACAAGGGTATTATTTTAAAGTTTGTGGCCCCGTATTAAACCAGTAACATAAAATCAAAATAATTGAATCAATTATATTTTTAAAGATAATTGTGCTGTATAAATTCCTTAACATATTTGTTTCAGAAAGTCTTTACAACAGCGACTCTGAAGGTGTTTTGCATTCATACGCCCCAGGTAATACTGTGAATATAATTATCAATCTGAAACTGTGTAGTTTGGGTCATTCCGTTGGAAAGAATGTAATATTATAAAAAATGTTGCGGATATTTTGGGATGCGCTGTATGCCTTTAACTGGTTTCCTTAACCCTAATTCCCTAGGCCTTTTTGCTAGGATGTAGCCTCAATCCTGCAAAATCCTCCAATGGGCCTCATGGAAAAATAGCATAATAGCCTCAATCCTGCAAATTCCTCCATTATTTCTTGGATATTGTCTATGGGGGAAATACATGTACCACTGCCTGAATCCTGCAAAATCCTGCGGCAGTAACTGTCAATATGTTGAGGCTTGGCCAGTGACATCCTGGAGCAGTACGGAGGATTTCAAGCATAATCCAGGCCTATATTTATGCACGGCTGAGCAAAAACAACACAAGGTCCGGCCCAAGACCTTGACAAAGTGCATCCTACGAAATCAGTAACGCACTTTTGCCATGTAACCTCAATCCTCCAAATTCCTCCACTTTGGCAAAGAGGATTTTGAAGGCGGTCAGAGCATACTGACCGGAACGTCGAGTTTATACCTCTGGTTCTTTTCAGAACCATTCTCTTAGTTGAGAAATTATTCGCACATGGTGTTTCCGCAAACCTTTCATTATTTAACAATTGTGTTCACAATGAATTCTTGGTTATCAGGAGTTGACCAGCCAGGCAATAGGAAACCAACGCAGAAAACGAAACACCAGCAACGCAGAGACGTACCCAGCAGAGCTTCACGAGATGAGAAAATGATGGAAGGACGAGACGGGAAACTGGGAAGACACGAAAGACGGAAAGAAAAAGAGACCAAGACGGTGAAAACAGCATCAATGGTATCGTCCAAAAAAATACATCCTTTTTTTTTTGACAATTTTTTTTTTTTCGACGGGGCGTGCAGGATGGAGTTAAGTTTGTTATTAATATAAAATATGTATTGTTTCTTGTTGATCAGGGTTACTTATATTTTTTTTATTTGGCCTAATGTATATTCTCTAAAGTTACAATGAAGAATTAACTAAAAAATTGCTGAAAAGAATATTTGTTCAAACTGAAACGTCCAGCGGATGTTGACGTTGTTCTTACACTGTACAATTCTGTCTACGATTTAATCTATGATTTATGGTGTCTATTTTTGAATTTTCATTTTTCAATTTGTAGGAGGTGACAAAGAGAAACGACAAGCCGTCTTTGAAAGACCTTCGGCCTGAGGACAAAAAGAGGATCGCCAATTTAATAAGAGAACTCGCAAAGTAAGGAAACACACATTCATCACATCTTATATTTCTTACTCAAGCGAATGTAATTTCTGAAACATGAATCCAGTACTTTCCAAGTAGGATAGGAACAGATTGTTCATCCATGCTTTGAAAACCCATTCTGTATATTTGCCCCCCCCCCTTACTTTTCCCTCAAACTCCTCCCCCAGGGTGGGCGAAGAGAAGGAGGTCATTGTCCAGCAACTCAACGTGGAGCGACGTTCGTACGAAGACAAAGTCAGCAAGTTGCAGCAGCAGATGGAGGCAATCGTACAAGAGAGAGAATATATCCTTTTCAAAAAAAAAAAAATTCTGGTCAAGGCCAGTCCAAGATTATCAATATTCATGTCCTATGAAAATATTTTTATTATTATTTCTTTGTGGTAATGAAACCAAGGATTCCTCAAAAGCGCCCTAGGCACTGTAGCTCGCAAGCCTGACGAAACCTGTAGAGAGAAGACAATGAGAAGAAGTTACAGTTTTAGATGTGGGAGGAAAACCCCAGAAAAATATTCTGGGGGAAACCCACGGTATCAGGTAGGGACTGAAAACCCAATCTACATATTGGCTCAGGCAGGATTCGAACCCGGGTCACAGCGGTGGAAGGCGAGGAAAGTACCGCTACGCCAACCTGACTCCCCATACACTACATTACGAGTGTAGACGTTTTACAGCTCGACCGCCAAACCTGGCAGGGTCGGATGACTGGTTCGAATCTGATTTACCATTCGGAAGTCCTGTTTTTTGTGTGATTGGGTTTGTCAAGCAAACATTCTTTAACGTTTGTCACACTGACCCAGACGCAATATTTGGAATGCCAGAAGCTCTTGGCGGAGTACCAGTCACAGCTGGCGTCCGAACAAGAGAAGCTTGCCGTATCATTGCACCATCCAGTATCCCCTCCGAAGGTACGTTTTCATTCATTTAGAAAACAATATTCTAGGATCTCGATTTCAATTCAAAAGTTGCCGAAGCATGTTTTGAGTGGCCCCTGAAATCAGCGTCTGGGACGCGTTCTCATTCAGCCGATTGCAGCTACGCGATGTCATGCACTAAACCATTGAATTATTGTAACTGCGTGTGCGTGTGCGTCATGTCAATGCTTGCGCGCACCCATTCACAGTTTCGCCGAATTAAAAACGAACTACTAACGAACATTTTTAAAATGCATCTTTAGACGCATGTTTGGAAATGACCTTTTTTTTTATTGTTTTTTTTTTTTTCAATATGACAGCATGCCAGAAAGAATAATTTCACAGGGAGTTTAGTGCCATTACTATCTTTAAACCAAGTATGCTTTTTAACAATAATTTCGTCAGTTACTTTTTGGATAGCTGCAAATGATATACTCTACCCTTTTAAGATTACTTAAGATTTGTTAGTGTAAAGCTGACTTTTTGTTTGGTTTGATTTTTTTATGGGCAGTTCAACATGGTCCCACAGTCGCTTGCAAAAGCAACGTCTGGTAATCAACCAAATGGGTTTCAGCCGAGCACACCCAGACCGACTATGCAACGGCCCAGCACCCAGCATGTCACCCAAGGTCACCCTAATGGGTACCCTAGTGCACCCCATCAAAATGGGTACAGGCACCCCGGTACCCATCCTGCTGCACCAAGCCTGAAGCAAGGCAACCACCCATCAAGAGTTGACAGGAACCGACCCCCGGGCACCCAGCAGTACCTGGTACCCGGCACCCAGTCGCACCACAACCCGGTACCCAGCACCCAGTCGCACCACCACCCATCCAGCCTGGATCCCGAATTTAACCCAACGCTAGCCAGCACCCACAGATCCCAACCATCCAACGGCGAGAGCGACAGAAGCTGGGCTGAACCGCAGGCAGCCGGCAGCGGGACGCCTGCTATGTACGTGTCCTACGGAAACACCGGCGGGTACGTGCTTCGACCGGGGCTCGACACCGAACAGGAGATACACTTCCCCCAGACGGGTCCGCCAAGCGGCTATCTCAAGGATTCGCAAGAGACGCTCGCTTCCAGATCCCAGTCCGGAGAATTCAGGCCTCTTCAGCCGGAACTGGAAACGGACTTTTCGAGTCAAGGAAGCCACAACTCTCCGGAGTATGTGGCTGAGTTTTGGAAACATCAGAACAGCACCAAACACACAAGAAACACATTGCAAGCAAACGACCACGGAGATGGGATCGGCGTGAACAGAAACCACCAAGGAGATTTTCATCCTTTCCAAGATGCGGTTGCCAGGCAACCAACCTACCAAACCGTCGCCGAGCAACGCCACAGTCTCCTAGAGAAGCAGAGACATCAGCTGCATCGGGAGCAAGCTTGGCTGCGACAGAAACTCAAAGATCAAGAAGAGATGCTACGCCGAAAACAGAGCCAACTCGAGCTGCACAGAGTACACCAGCTGGCACGGGAACAGCAGCAGGACTACCGCTTGGAAAGAGAATGGCAGGACTATGGGAATGGCATTGGCCAAACATCTGACCCGCAGGCGAACAGAACAGATCCTGAATGGGAAGAACCGAACCTTTTTAACGGGATACGTCAAGAAGCGCCCTCTGGGAGCGAGAGTGATAACGATGACGTCATCTCAACGAATTACCCACCAAGTTTCGCGAATCACTCGCCAACAAAACACACCTTGGAGAACTCCATGAGACGATTAGATCTTAGTCAGGGTAGACGCCAACGCAGCGCTGACGTGTCAAGCACCAAAGCTGCCATGGCCACAGGAAAGAGGAATTTGACTCCGAAGAGCCAAGGAGAGGCGATTGACGGATACGCATCACTGTATCCCACCAGTCAGCCAAGGCACAAGATTCAAGGTACAACATCCATTTCAAACTTGAGTCCAAGAGTTGCGCCAACCAACTTACTTTAGGAGCATCTCATGTGGACCCAAAGATAATTTAGTTTCTCACAGGCAAATTTTATGTATTTATTTTCCATCGACCACACTCTGAAATTAATTCCAAATTAAATAAGTTTAAAGAAATCCTTGATTCCATGTGAAAATGCAAGTGCAACTTCGAGGGCAGATCCAGTAAACATAATGTCACTTTTTGACAATGCCGTTTTTTTGTTAAAACTTTTGGAAAATTTGTAAACAGATTAAAAAAAAAAAAATTGTACACGTTTTTTTTTTTACACGCGACATCCTTATTCATCGTGGGATTGTTTGAATTACTGCAGGGTCCACGTCATCACATTCCCCGTCTACGTCGAGCTCGCCGACGCTCGTTGACCAGTCGACGTCCCCCCTGTACCGGGACCGAAGCACAGTAACCGCGAGATCCCCCGGGCAAGGAAATCTCAGTCTGTCCCCCGGTAGAGTCCACGTCACCCTGGCCCCTGCACTTCAACAGAAAACAAGCAGGGAGCAGGCTAAGACGCGGCATCAACAAAGGTAGACGATAATTTGCATCCTAAACCTTGTACGAACTGCAAGGGATTTCGTGAAATTTTAGGCAATTGCATAATGCCACTTGCGCCACAATTTAATGCGTAAGTGGCCCAACACTTTACGTTGCGCAACATTTCAGTTATGACGCATTTTTTTACAGACCGCAACTTGTTGGGTGGCGTAAAGCTCGGTTCATACTTCTTGCGAAGAGAAATTGACGTCATGAAACATTCGCTGGGAAATTCGCCTGAGTTGAAATATGTTCAAATTTTATGAATTTGCAGTGCAAACACTTGCCATGACATCACAAATTCGCGTTCGCTTTCGCGCAGAGTATGAACTTAAGTTGTGGCGTAGCTACTGAAAATGACTTATTTTACAAGCAAATCGTGACAGGTTCTTGACCAATAGAAATGGATAAATTGTCTCAGGTATTCATGAATGGCTGATTCATTTTTTTTAGACTTACCGACAGACGAGCCGTGTCCCTTCCTCAGAGTCCACGATATCACAGCGAAGCCTCGGAGAAGAAACGGTGAGCTGTTCATGCTAAATGATATTTTCCACATGTTTAAATTGTAGAGTACATTGATGTTTAAAACGTTATAGTCCCATTTTTTTTTTATATAAGTAAATATGGAAATGTAAAATATATAAATGTATAATTTCCTTGGGAATTTTAATGTCTGGCAACCTACAAAAATGAGACAAACATTTCAAACAATTTTATCTTTTTTTGCCATGATTGTCTTCTTTCTGTCAAAAAAACATTAAAAACAAGTTCCTTTGTAGCTTTGGATTTTTAACCATTAAAGGGATACATCATTGTAGTTATATATGACGTTCAAATCTTCTACTCCACAGTAACGTAACTCACCTCTCTGATCTGATAGCCGAGATGGAGTCCCCACCCCCACCCAGCGCACCCCGTGCCAGACCGGCGGACGCAACCCACAACACGAGTGTGATCCGACCGGGTTCCGTCCCCACGCCCGATTTGTTTCAGGACGACGTAGCGTACACCGACACCGACGCGGAGCTACAGGAATCCCGAATTCTTGAAGACGTCTTCTTTTTGTGAGGGTCACTTGCGAAAGAAGCATTCTTAATCTTATTCGTCTTTGTTGTTTTCAGCTTGCAAGGTTTTTTTCCAGAACAAATCCAGAAAATTGCTGAACGGTTCTTTGTACAGAATATGCAACTTATGGCCTTCGCCAAAAAAACCCCTAACTTACCTTTTCAAAGGACTTCTTGCAATCTTTTGGTAAGTTATCGATATTTTTTATAAATTCAATGAACTATGCATGTTTTTGTCTGTAGTTTTTAACTGTGCATACTACTTTCAAGTTTCTACCATTATTTACATTTTTGCATATGCAAGGAATAAATAGCTAATAAATTATTTGACATCTTGTACTTCTGAAATTTATCAGAAAGTTATTATTTTTAACACCACCAACGAAACACAGACACACTTTATTTTCTTCAATATTTCGCGTTTTATTTCATCCAGATATAACAATACAGAGACTTTTTTTATAGCTAAAAAAAATGTTGCTGAAACTTGTGATGTTTCCCAGCAATTGGGATTCAAATGTGACCCCAGCGAAATAACAAAAATTGGGATTGCCAAAAAAGAAACCCCTAAAACTAAACAAGTTTATTCCATTACAAGTTATTACTTGTATTTATTTAAAAGTCAAAGCCTATATTTTCCCTTTTTTCTGGTCAAATAAAGAGTTCATTTATTATGTCTACATGACTTCAAGCGAAAACAATACATAGGTACTGGACAAATTTTGCAAGAAATTCTCAATTTCGCTTCAATATTTCATCAAATATTTCAAAATGTAGCATTTAACCAAATCATGATTATCGATGTAACCCATTTTATCTGACTATGATTATATACAGTTCTTCATTGTACAGCATGTCCCAATAACAATTGTGCATGAAGAAATCGCTGATTTTCTCAAAAGTTGGTCAGACTAGCTCATCAAATTTTATAGCATTTTCAAGCCTATAGTCTTGTTTATAATTGGTGAAAAAAATCAAGAAAATCCAACGATGGAAACCAGAGATATCCTTGATTTGGTAAGGCTATGTATTTTTCGACCTGCACAATGTAATTTCCAGACTTCGTATTTGCTTGTATTTACGTGGTAACTGCTCTAATTGCAAATTACTCGAGCGTCAATGTTGTATATTTTGACGTTCTTCTTTAACATGCTTAACTACAGGATTCTAATTGTGCAAGAGGAAAATAATATAGCCTTACAAAATCAACGATATCTCCGGTTTGCACTGATGGATTGTCTTGATATTTTCACCAATTATAAACAAGACCATAGGCTTTAAAATACTATCAAATTTGATTAGCTCATATGACCACCTTTTGAGCAAATCATGGACTTCTTTATTCACAATGTTTTTTGGGACACGCTGTATACACATGAACGTCGCAAACTAAAATCTACTCGTTTAGAAAATTGCCGATTATAAATCAAAGTACCACGTGACCATCCAGTTTCCCGTCTTCGGCCACCATTGCAGTAGGCAAGCTTTTGTTCAGCAACCACATCGTGTATTGTAAACTATCAAATGGCATAATGTATGGGCAAGTTCGATCTAGGACCATAGTTAACCATAGTTCGACTAACTCTGATTGAATGCATGCTAGTCGACGATGGTTAGACTAGTCTAATCGACTATTCAGGACCAGCCTAGCGTGGCTGGTCGCGTCACGATTTATAGCTGGTTATCATTAGCAATTTTTCATAGCATAGTGCAGAGGGGACCAACTATCAACAAAAAAGATGGAAAAACAAAAACTGTGAGTGCTAAATTTCATTTTCATTGCCAAGTTTTTCCACATTAGTTTATGATTCTGTCACTTTCACACCATTTTACAATAATAATGGCAATTATGTAAGGCGTCCCAAACTACACAATCGCTGTTATTTGTGTAAATATACAGAAACGTCAAGCGTTGAAAAAATTGTGCGACCGCCATTTTCTGACGGTCGTTGACATGACAATAGTTCGACTAGAGTCGTTCGCACTTCAACTTCAGTGCGCATGCGCTAGGTACATCACAAACTAACCACTAGTTAACCATTGGTCCTTGATCCAACTTGCCCCATGGTTGTCATAATCATGCCGACCCAGCACTGGATGTTGGCTCCGTGTTTTTCTCACAATTTTTGCCGCCCATCGCAGCTTGAAAGACCTGCCTACTTAAAGGCCAAAAAAAAAAAGTCTCCGGTTTCTGGTATGGAGCTTGCCCAAAAAGTGGTGCGGCGACGCCGTTTTTTTTTTTTTTTTTTTACCTGATTTTTTGCTTCAAATGTCGGCTGATGACTGCAAATGGTGCCTGACTAAACTTAGTGCAAATATATGGGAGTCCAGAGAGGCCACATAAAGCTTATTCTCGACCATAACCCAATCGAAAAACACGTTAAAATTGTGCAGCAGCAGGATTCCAGTCAAACCAGTGAGTTTGGCGGTTTTGAGACGTCATCTTTCATTGAAAAAAAAACTTTTTCATTTTGCTGACGCGCATTGCTACGGCGACGCGCGCGCATACCAGAAACCGGAGACTTTTTTTTTGGCCTAACTGTTCACGGCGCTATATAATCTTTGTCTACTTCAATGGCGATGCTGACTTTCCCGTATTTGGCCAGAGGCCAGGTCACGTGGCTCAGTGAGAGATCCCTGATCACAGAGGAATGACCAGGTTGGCCATTAGGTCCCGCACGACAGGAAAAATGGTGCACTCCACTGTAAAAAACAAAACAAAATCAAGCAAGAAAAATTTATTAAAAATGCTGCTGCACCCTGTAAATTAAAAATAGCCTGCAAATGAAAGAATGAAAAAGACAACGCAAGCCTAGTGACACTAAGCCTTGGTCATGGCTTTTGACGATAGTGTCCGATGATCGATAGTCAGCTGCTAAAATAGACAATAGCCGCGTGCTATACACTCACTATACTGTATGAAGCGCAATCAGCGACCTCACGCGGCTAGGCTACACTAAGCAAATCAGTTGGTGTTGGCTGAACGCTTGGAACAACCATCGCGATGGCTACTTTTTCAGGCTACTTTCGTCATTTTTGTCGCTGGATTTATATCCAGTTGTATGTCATCTACGGACTCCAAACTTGTGCTACGGGCTCCGTGCACAAGTACCCCCTCAACAGTAAGAAGGGGAGAGTTGGGGGAGACCACTGGGAGAGACATTCAAACGCTTGCCAACGACGCTCACGCGAAGACGCTGTGGCTTCGTGAAAAATCAGAATAAAACACGTCGTGCGTACTTCGCACTTTATGAGCGCGACACCATTATGTACACACGGTGTGTCCAATCCACCGGGCTTCGGAAGTGGTTTAAAAACAGCGCCCTCTCTTGTTTGCGCACGGAGCCCACACCTGTGAAAAGACGCATGCGAATGACGTACCTTTATTCTGGTACAGGCTGTTGGACCTCTCCAGCATGTTTCGGACAGTGGCTATGCTGGCCGGGACGTTGGGCGGCTTGGCCCGGTCGATGTAGGACGTCGTGTTGGCCTGCATGTCGTGGACGATCGGTATGACGATGGACTGCAGGTCTTGGCCCACGGGCGGGTTTATCCCGATGCGTGTCAGTTGAATCTGAAAACATTAACAAACAAAAAAGTTGGTACCGGAGACAAAAAAATTGTGGAGTGCCATGGCCTAGTGGTCTGGAGCATTGAATTCGTGGTCTGCGGGTAATTCTGCAGGTTGTGGGTTCGAGTCCAGCCTGGGGTTATGGTGTGTGTGCCCTTGAGCAAGGCACTTTGTCACTCATTGCTTCTCTCCACCCAGGAGTTAATGGGTACCTGTGAGGGCAGAGATGGTTATTGTGGTTGATTCTAGCTGCTTTGCGCCGAAATGGCAGCATAGAGCTGCATACTCCCCAGGGAGCTGAGATTGTCTTAGGAACGTGTCATTGGCCCAGTGAGCAGGGTGATAATGATGTAGTGCCTTCAGCACCAAGACTGGTGGATGCGAACGCTTTATAAATACAAATTTATTATTATTATTTAATATTATTAATTCTCCACTGATTCAAAATGGTTATTCACTGCAGGGATGTAGTCGAGTCGTTCATAAGTCCAGTCACAAGAAACAATGGTTGAACAATAACAAAGGAATGCCTTTGTCAAAGCTCATTTGAATGACTTGTGATTTGAATTGGGACTGGATGACTTGTGATGGACTTGCAAGGACTTGTGATGGACTCGTCAACATCCCTGATTCAGTGGAAGTCATGTACGAGACCACTTGACCACTTCACCGGCATTATTTTCGCCGAAAATTTCGATTTTCGCATTTTCAAGCCAACTTCTAATATACAGCCAAATGCCACAAATACTGATTCGCAAGAGAAATTTCAACAGTATTTGTACGATATTTCTTGCCGAAACCTCATATGTTTCGGCATTCCGGGGTGTGCATTATATTGTACAATAGGCCGTGCACAACGGCCACTTCAAGATCAACACACTGTCCGCCTCCACAGACCTTGTGTGTGCATACAAAAGGCACGAGGGATTAGCGTGTTTAGACGTCACCCGGAGGCGAGTCCAGGCAATCTTGACATCTTAACCCGTCAGCCGTGCCTGTGTATAAAAACAGCCAGTGCATGTTATCACGTCCTCCAACGCAATCTGGTTAATAGCAATGTCTTACTGTTATAAACAAAAATCCCCTTGTGAGCGAAAAACTCCAAGAACAAATGTGCACTCACGAAAAACAGCATCTTGCTTTTGATGGCCAGGGCCGCTGTGCCCGGCGCGGCGAATCCAAACACGTCGGGCGGCGGAACAGTCAGGCACCACTGAATGGTCCACTTGAGAGTCCGGTCCGGCAACAACTCCAGCCGCATCAACTGCACCAGGTCCTTCAGGATGCGCGTAGGGGCGCTCAGAGCGCGCAGAAACGCGAGAATGGCGTGCAGCTTGTAGGGCGGGCAAACAACCTGATCCAAAGAAAAATTTACAAAAGTTTTATGATCTTTTACAACCGGTGTTGCAGTGAATCACAAAGTCCATTCATAAGTAACAGAGGATGAACTATCACAACTGAATGCCTATTTAACAGCTCAGTTTTACAGTTTGGGATTTGATTTGGGACTGAGTTGACTTGCGATGGACTTATGACTTGACTGCAAGTCATCAAATGCAGGAATATCCACATGTGGATCACTGCGTTAAATCAAGCAAAATGACATGTAAAAGGGACAGACACACGAGGTAGAAATCTCTTGGATGATGCTTGGTGTCCATGAGCAACCCATTTTACCACAATAGCTGTTATTGACCAAGCAAGCACTGACAACGAGACTCACCTTGCTTTCAAAATATCGCTCAAATACTTGTATTTCGTCCAGGTTCCAACGATCAGTCATATCTGAGTAATCAATGATATTAAAATGAGCATTCAAATGAGGTCGCATTCATTCAAAGGAAGAGATGTCTTTTTCTTTTGGTCTGTTCTGAGAAAGGACTCCCTGAAGGGTCCATGAAATGAATTTTTCTGAGGAACACATTTTGTGCAACTTCCTGCTCCTCTTAAATGTATGAAAACTATTTGACATCCCTTTTTGGTTAATTATATTCAAAAGTGCACTTCTTTAAAAACATTTTAAAAAATGATCCATACTTTTCTGGACAACTTCTTCCATGATGTCATTTCAAAACAAAAAAAGACTGTTCAGTTTAGGGGTTTTCTGTTCAAATTGTGAACCCAAACATTTGCTCATTGAAAACATTTGTGAGAAAAAGTTTACTCATTGGCTTACTGCCATGTACTGATACAACGAAATCACCGAAGAAAAGAAAATTTATGACAGCAAAATATCCAAAATCCTGGCAACTTTTGGTACTGAAATAGCTGTAACATAGAGGTTTCTGCCTGAAATGACATCACACTTTTGCTCATGAATGTGTAAAATTCGAAGCCCTAAAATACTTTCAGCCAAATGTCTGTCTTCAAGACAGGTTTGCAGCAGTGTACTAGACTGAGGCGAGATGACTGTTAAGTTTTCAGATCATTGACTGACCTTGATTCGGTTTAACCACCAGATGTAGAGTCTGCATGGTGCTGGGGTTGAGCGACACCCAATATTGCAACGACTCTGCCCGGAAGTGTAGCGTGCCCGGCTCATTCGATGGAACCTCTTGAATCTGCGAGGACAAATAAAAATATCAGTTTGTAAGAAAAAAAAAAACAATGATTGGAAGAGATCCAACAAGGATGAGATGAACTAGTTTGTCTAAAGCTAGGACAGTTAGAATTGTTTTCCTTACACTTACAATTTATATTTTTTATATTTCTTTGTATTAGTGTAATGAAAAACAAAACTGGAATCAATAAAAGCGAGGAATGGAGAGAAACAATGAACAAAGAACGCCAGAGGTACGAGAATAGAGAGGGGGCTGTGGTCTAACAATTAGAGATTCCAATGTGTAATGGTGCGTGGGTTCGAACCCTGACAAGAACATGCATGGTGTTTGTGTTCTTGGGCAAGACACTTTACTACAATTGCCTCTCTCAGCCAATGAGTGTAAACAACTAAGAATTACTAACCCTGTCTGTAATTTGCAAGTTTTTTTACAGATATCTCTTGCAGTAAATTGATCCCAGGAAGTGTTCATGCATGGTGTTTGTGTTCTTGGGCAAGACACTTTACTACAATTGCCCCTCTCCACCAATGAGCATAAATAGTAACTTGTAAATATAAATAAGTACAAACTAACCCCTGTCCACAATTTGCAGAACCCTGTGCGCGTCTCTTACAGTAAGTGGATCCCAGGAAGTGTTCCATGCATGTTGTTTGTGTTCTTGGGCAAGACACTTTACTACAATTGCCTCTCTCCACCAATGAGCATAAATATTAACTTATAAAAAAGTACAAACTCACCCCGTCTACAATTTGCAGTACCCTGTGCAGGTATCTCTTGCAGTAAATGGATCCCAGGAAGCGTTCCATGGGACAGCAGAGGCTGGCGGAGGGACCACCGGGCACCCCGGGCGTGGGAGCCGGAGTGAAGAGCTTGGTGATTGCTTCACAGGACAGGGCGGTGGGGATGGAAGCCACGGGGGAACGGGACGGCAGGTGTCGGGCCGGCCGCATTGGCATCGGAGCTGTAAATGAAATAATTCAGTCCTTGTTCAATCATATACTCTATGCACTCAGTGGTCATGTTTGAGGCCATACACTGCTATTTCCAGGCGACTTACTGGCTGCTTTTCCTGGCGAGTGAGCGACGCCGTAACAGTTGATGGCTGAAGGCCACAAGAACCCCTTACCATGTGTAGGCACTACTTCTAGGTAAGTGACTAGCTGCCATTCACCACGAGTGAGCGACACCGTAACGATTGATGGCTGAAGGCCGCAAGAACCCTTAACCTTGTGAAGGCACTACTTCTAGGTAAGTTACTAGCTGCCATTCATCACGAGTAAGCGACACCATAACGATTGATGGCTGAAGGCCGCAAGAACCCTTAACCTTGTGTAGGCACTACTTCTAGGTAAGTGACTAGCTGCTACTCCTGGCGAGTTAGTGACGCCGTAACGATTGATGGCTGAAGGTCACTAGAACCCCGTACCTTGTGTAGGCACTCCTTCTTAGTAAGTGATTAGTTGCCATTCCTGACGAGTAAGCGACAATGGGTGAAGGTTCTTAAGCAAGAATCCCTTACCTTGTGTAGGAGCTGAACCTGTTGTCTGTCCTAGACCGCTACTTCCAGGTGAGTGACTAGCTGCCATGCCTGGCGAGTGAGCGACACCGTAACGATTGATGGGTGAGGGTCCGGGAACTGATGGTGACGCAGGCCAGTTCCGTTGGCCTGGGGACGGCATGGCCAGCCCCATGCTTGGATAAGGTGAGTTGGCATTCTCCGACAAACCTGTTGAATGCAGATAAATGATAGCATCACTTGAGTACGTTTGTGATACCTCGGACGAGGTCAAGTTGTTTAGGTTCAGTGTTAGGTGGCAGTTAAGGATGTTATTCACTCTCAGAGACTCAGTCAATCAATCAGTCGGTCGGTCAATCAGTCTGTGACTCAGTCAGTCAGTGACTCAGTCACTTAATAACTCAGCCAATTAGTCAGTGACTCAGTCAGCCAGCACGTTACTCACTTAGTGACTCAGTCAGTCAGTGACTCAGTCAGTTAATAACTCAGCCAATTGGGGAGTGACTCAGTCAGCAAGTTACTCGGGGAGTGACTCAGTCAGTTAACGATTCCGTCGGTCAGTAACTTAGTCAGTCAGCTTGATGATACAAGCATGGCATTTGGCACACAATCAGAGTACGTCATGAGAAAGACATCTGGCTATGGGCTCCGTGCGCCAACAAAAGAGGGCGCATTTTTACCTCTTTTGAGAGCTCCGTGGACAGGACACACAGCGTGTGCGTACTGTACTGTACTGGTTCGCGCGCAAAGTACGCACGACTTTCTGACTGTGCAAAATGTAAAGCAACCGCATCTTCGGGTGAGCGTCAGGCGTCATCGGCGCACGAATGCGTTTGAATTCAACTTGCCATGGTCCCCGCCCCCAATAACTTTGGATACATTTGAAATACGCAGTGGATGGATTAGGAACCAGTCTAGGTCTCCCCCAACCCTCCCTTTTCTGGCCGTTGATAGGGTACTTGTGTACGGAGCCCATAGGGCCTTCGCAGATTTATCCTTTGAATAAATACAGGTAGAATAATAAGCAATGGCAGCCATTTCAAAAAAAATTGAAAATTGCTTGCTATTCTACCTATATTTTTTCAATGGCAAATCCGCGATGGTGCTATAGCCAAATATCTTTCTTAAAGGGAATGTACATCATTGGCTTATACTTTAATTTTCAGAAATGAACTATTTGAGGGGTTAGTATAACAGATCAAATATTGTTACACTGACATGTTTGAAGTTTTGTGTTCAAAAATACTTTAAAAAACCAAGAGAAACAAAAATGTTCAAGTAGTCTGGTTCCCTGACTTTACTAAAGATGAAATGGATCAATTTACAGATGCCGGAAAATTGTAAGGTAATGGAATCAGTCTAACTGGCCTGCACCCGTTCAAGAACATGTAACCAATAGCAAACAAAATTTGGACTGAAAAAAATGGTAAATTTGGAGCAGTAGTTGAAAACAGTTAGGTTTTTCCAACGGTGGTCGGCCGACCACTGTTGGAAATTGATACAAAATACCACTTTTCTTGAAAAGGACTTCACACCAGGTGCCATAACTTTACAGGATGCTTTAGACTGTCATTTACCAACATCCTGTAAGGTATTTCGTAAAAAGTTGGTCATTTAATTTGTTGATGTTTGTAAATGTTGTATTTTCCCTTTAAGACATACTCTGACTGTGTGCCAAATGCCATGCTTGTATCATCAAAGGCACAATTCCCCCAAATATTTCCCCTTTCTGTCCCACTTAGTCAGTCGGTCAGTCAATCAATCAGTGATTCAGTCAGTCTGACGCTAGTTAACTGGCCCTTTAGGTGTCTCAGAAAAATCAAACTGACTTTGAGGGCTGATGAACGGTCCTGGAGCTGGGGAATGCATCTGGATGTTTGGGGATGGCGTCGGCACAAAGGATCCAGGCGATGGTACGTGGTGATGGACATTGCTCGGAGAGCCAACGGCAAGGGCTGTGGAGAAAACGAAAGGGGGGTTGGTAGTTATGAAGATTTATCATCCAGAATTATGAACTGCTCCAGAATGTTGTTCAAGAGTCGAGCTAAACCAAACGCATTACAAGCAACTCAGGTCGATCAAAATTAATTTGGATCACACAGGAAATTTTCCATTGACTGGGATTTGGAGTTATTTCGTAAAGACTACATTAGTTGATCCTTCGTGTGTATTTGCTCCTATCTGTTTCAAAAATTGAACTTAAATCAAATTGTAAATAAATAAATAACAAAATAAAAATTTGGGGGCTTATCATCCTTACTCGCAGCAGAAGCTGAATTGTGAAGGACGCGGCTACAACGTGGTCAAGCCGAAGGCATGTAAAGGTGCCCTAGGCAGCCACTATATGGCCCTTGATGTCTGACCACGGAGCACAGATGAAAAGAGTTGATTATTGCGAAGGGAAGAAAACCAGAGAACCCAGAGAAAAACCCTCGTGGCACAGGAGAGAATCAATGGACAACTCTACTGACATATGACCTGAGCTGGGAATCGAACCCGGGCCACAGCGGTGAGAGAGGAGCGCTTTACGCACTGCACCACCCATGCCACTCATTTATCTGAATAATTTGGCTCGACACAAAGCCAGAATGCCAGTTTGGAAAGGGAGCACGCTTTTCACCACTATAACAATGATCTGAGATCTCTATCAAGATTACTGTGATGCAGAAATTTAGCCCCAAGCTTTAGGGGTTTCCTACTAACCTGGAGACGCAGTATTGAGCATGGTTGATGATGGTGATGGGACGATGTTTGAGGGAATAGATGGAGGGGAGGCCAAGGGATATCCGCTAGCACCGGGCGACATGCTGTATTGCTGTAACATAAAAAAATCAACCAAACTTTATGACAAATCTTTATAATATGATGCTCTATGCCTTCAACACATCACACTGCTTTAACATTGTCGTTACACAAATTTAAAGGAAAAAGAAATATGTGAAATATTAAACTCTAAACCTGACATCGGACTCTTTTTCCAATAGGAAACCAGACTATGAGTATTAATAATAATAAAGAGCATTTATAATGCGCCAAATCCATCTTGATTAGATGCTCAAGGCGCAGAGAAAAAAACAAATGAACATGAACAGCAAAAACAGCAGGGAACAAAAGTACGCACAAATGAAAATACATGAATACGAAACAGTACACATGAGAGTGAAATCAAACTGGATGATTTATGAAATGCTGCTTGGAATAGGTGGGTCTTCAGAGCACATTTAAACTCATGGGAAGTAGCAATATCACGAATATTTTGAGGAAGTTTGTTCCATAACATAGGTCCAGCATGAGAAAATGAACGGTCCCCCCAAGATTTAATAGTTTTAGGCACAACAAGCAGGGACGAATTTGCAGACCTGAGGTACCTAGCAGGGTTGTAAGAAATGAGCAAATCAGAATTTGGACAAGTGGTCCGTGGACCACATGTGTCGCCTTTTTCTGCGGTTGATCCCTATATATATTGTGTTCTTAAAAAAAGTCAAATTGTGTGCATTTTGAAATGGCCTCATATGACCCCTAGATGACCTTTGACCTCCAATATTGGAAGATTTGTGATGAACCCCCACCCAAGGATCACACCATCCAAGTTACATTAAAATAGATATCAAATTATGTAGATAAAGAAACATTTGAAAAATATTTGAATGACCTCTAATGACCCTTACATGACCTCTGACCTAAGTAACCGATGAAGAATTGTGTCTTCCAACCCAAGGGTCACTGCATTCAAGTTTCATCAAAATCCATAAAAGCATACATTGTAGAAATTATAAATTTTTTCAAAACTTTAACATACAGGTCCACAGGTCTACAGTAATACAGAATTTAGGACTGGTTAGTGTCTCCAAGAACTTCGTTAAGACGACACAAAAAGTACAACTTAGACATTAGATGCTCATAAAATTTAAGAACCCAAAGCCACCTGATGTAGCCCCGCCCAGTCTAAATCATATTTGAGTATATTCTATATTTCACCGGTGACAGCATTATACATGTGAAGCGGGAGTGGCTGGATTACTGGTGCTGATTGCAGTGGGCGGGGTCACTGATTGACAAAGCAGCTAGATGTAGCCCCGCCCATTCTAAATCATATTTGAATGTATTCTAAGTTTCACCTGTGACAGCATAGATGTATGTGGCGAAGCGGGCGTGGCCGGATTACTGGTGCTGATTGCAGTGGGCGGGGTCATGGGATGGACAAAGCCACTGGACGTAGCCCCGCCCAGTCTCGCCATGGGGGAGGGCACCGAGTGATGCTGGGTCATCAGGAAGGAGTCACCGGTATCCATGCTGATTGGCGAGGGTGGGTTATCATCTTCATTGACGGAGCGCCGGCGCATGTTGGTCACCGACTCGTCGACAAACATCTCCAGAAAAGCCTGTGGAAAAATGGAAAGTAGAGCAATCGGTTAAGCCCCTCCCCAAAATGTATCAACCAATTACAAACACCTCCCACAAATGTGTTGTTACTCATTATGCAGAGTAGGCGGGGCTTATTCGGCAATTCCCAAACAGTCCATTACCAATAATCATATCAGGTACTTGTATAGCGCTTTTAACTAAGATCAAAGCACTTTACATTATTATTACCCCTGATCATTGTGCAATGAAACATTTTGAATACCATCTCAGCTCCCTGGGGAGTATACAGCTTGATGTTGCCATTTCGGCGCAAAGCAGCTTAAATCAACTACAATAACCATCTCTGCCCTCACAGGTACCCATTTACTCCTGGGTGGAGAGAAGCAATGAGTGACAAAGTGCCTTGCCCAAGGGCACACGCACCATAACCCCAGGCTGGATTCGAACCCACAACCTGCAGAATTACCCGCAGACCACGAATTCAATGCTCCAGACCACGAGGCCAGGGCACTACACAAAACATTGGAATTAAATGATGTCACATGCAAGTAATAGTGGGCAGACACAGTATTCAAGTACTATTGCATAAGTCATTCACTTTTTGTGAACAGCCATTCAATAATTTGTAGTAATATCCTCAGAAGCCAATAATTTTTTTTTTTGCTCTGGCAGATTCTCTGTTTTACTAAAATGACAGATGACTACAAATGTTTTTACCTTCAAGTTCCATGCAGGAATCAATCCTTCAACGCCTTTGCTGTCCTTAGATGGGAGGTAAACTCCATCTGAGGAGAATATTAACATCCAATAACACCTTAGTACATTGTATTACATTGTATTACATTGTATTTATTCCCTAAAGAATCCATTAACCCTATCCCCCTAGGCCCTTTTGGCTAGGAACCATCCTCAATCTTGCAAAATCCTCCATTTGCCACCATGCAAACATTGGATTCAGCCTCAACCCTCCAAAATCATCCGTTATATTTCTTGAATTATGGGCTCAATTATGCATAACTGAACATAAACAATGCAGGGTTCAGCCTTCGAACTCGACTCTATGCATCCTCCAAAATCAACTGACATGCCTCAAAAGTCACTTGCGATAAAAATTACATATGAGCTTAAAAAAAAAAAGGTTTTAAGAACGATAAAAAAAACGGTAATCAAGATAAACGAGAGTATTATGAACATATAAAGATGAGAAACAAAAACAAAAAAATAAGCCACAAATTGCATATTGATTGAAATAACCTGAAATATACATATCGTATAACTTTAAGCCACTTATGCAAACATACATTCTGTGCAAAGTAGTTCTTTCAATCAAAATCAATGAAGTTACTGTTTTCAACAGTTAAGAGCTCCCAGCCTACATAAAGCAGGATTGACTGGATGGGACTGCTTAAGTAACTTGATACAGCTATGCTTTGACTCCCGGTGAGTGATAAAACAGCTGTGACCACAAATTGCCTGCTTTGTCTGTTGACCCAGTTTGACTAGTCACAGTGCTTGCTTGACAAGCGATCTGACTGCTGGTGACTAGCCTGTGTTAAAAGTATAGCAGGGGAAGTGGAAGCGAGTTTTGACAGTTTGTGACTGTTTAAATAGCAGGAGGGTTAATGGTCACAAATTTTGATCATGGCAGAACCATTTTTTAAAGGACGCCAATGCTTCGAGATGGAAATGTCAGATTTTTAACTTACGATAAAATCTGAACATCTCACATCCATTTTTGTTTCTTTTGTCTTACCTCGAATGGTGACGGTGTTTTTGCCTTTGCACAGGATGTCCAGGCAGAAGTTCTTACGGAAGAAGACCCGTATGTGAATGCTGGACTGCGGGATGACCAGAAACGTGTGGGACGGGACCTGCGCCTATCAACATGCCAAAGATGAATTCTGGTTAGTGATTGGATGAAAACAAATCACATGATGCTCACACCGTGTCAAAGGTCAAACGTGTTGTTCACTCCTACTGATTACCCCAGAAATCTTTCTTTCCAGGCTTAAACAAGGATTTTCACACTACTTTTTAAACATTTTTCAACAAGATGTCTTCGTATCGATTTCTCAAACTTTAAAGGTAACATGGACCATTTGCATGTTATCCAAAAAGTAACCGATAAAGTCAATAGGTTACACCTGCAAGAAGCTAAAATCACAACTATTTTTTGCTTCTAAAGAAGTCCTTGCTAAGGATGAACTATCAGACAACTCTATTTCTTTATTGTTAAAAAGATTACTTGGATTAAAGATAGTATTGACACTAAACCCCCTGTGATATTATTCCTTCTGGCATGCTGAAAATAAAAGAAATAAAAGAAGGTTATTTCCAAAGATGTGTCATGTGACACATTTTTGGAAATTTCTGTTTGTAGTTTGTAATTGGACAAATCCGTGAATGGGTGCAAGCGTTGACACGACGCACAAGCGGTTGCTATTATTCGTCAGTTCAGTGTGTGACATCACGTAGCTACAATCGGCTGAACAAGAATCATGTCCCAAATGCAGATTTGGGGATTGTGTCACAAGAGGGCGCAATTCAAATTAGGACTCTGCAAATTTTGAATTGAAATCGAGATCCAGAATATCGTGTTTTCTCAAAATATACAGTATTCACAGAGCAAACATTTCATCAGGTTAGTTAATAAGCACCCATCTTTGCATTTTGAGCACTTTTGTGGCTTCCAACGAGAAAAATGCAAGAATGACAAATGGTCCATTCTACCTTTATAAGGCAAAAAAAAAAAATACTCGGTCTCTGGTCAGCGCCAAGTTGTTTTTAATCATGCGCGTCAACTTTTTTTTTTTTCAAATTAACACGGAAGCTACAACAGCGCCCTCTATTGCTGCGCCTCCTCAAATTTTTGTACCAAGGAGCACCAAGGAATGGGGAAATTGCACCAAGGCAAATGATAAAGGGCACCAAGGCAAATGATGGAGGACACCAATGTATAATGAGGACACAAAAAAGCAAAATAGTACCCACCTTGTCTGTACAATACAAGCCTGAAAAAAAAAAAAAACGTGTCGCCGCATCAATTCCATAACTTCGGTCTGACCAGAGACCGACTATTTTTTTTTGGCCTAACATTCACCATCAAAAGGGCTTTCATAGACCATATGTTTTTGTCTAGAGGAAAGGCCTGGCTACTTGACTACGGCTAGCAGTAATACACACGTGTATGGGAAACGGCTTTAGCCGCTACCATTGCTGCATGTGTTACTGAAAGTCGTAGCCATTATTAGGGCGCAGGCATTGGTTATCTGACTATGGCTAGCAGTAATACACATGTGTATGGGAAACGGCTTTAGCCACTACCATAGCTGCATGTGTTACTGAAAGCTGTAGCCATTATTAGGACGTGGGCATTGGTTATCTGACTACGGCTAGCAGTAATACACATGTGTATGGGAAACGGCTTTAGCGGCTACCATAGCCGCATGTGTTACTGAAAGCCGCAGCCATTATTAGGACGCGGGCATTGGTTTCTCGGCTATGTTTGATGCCTTACATGAGATGACAAGCCTCCGAGAGCCGGTGCCATGGGTAGCTTGCTGATGGCCTGTAACGGCTGCTGACTGTCGCACATATTCTGTCAAAAAATAATAATTTGCACAATTTTTTTAACCTAGCAATAACAAGAAAATGAAAATCTAGTAAAGCTAGTCCTAGAGTGCTCAAAATTCAGAACGGCTATTTACCGACCATCATTGGAAAAAAATTTTTTTTACTTTTTTTTTTCAAATACTGTCCCCAATTTACTAGTCTCATTTTATTTGCAATCAGTTTACACATCTGTGAACGGGTGCAAGCCAGCTAGTCTGGTGCCCTGACCTGACAATTCCCCAACGTCTACAAAGTGCTCCGTTTCGTGTAAAGTAGGGTCAGGGAACCAGACTACAAGAAAAAAGCTTTTTTTCTCAGTTTTTCCAGCATCTATGAAAACCAAACTTTAAACAGGTCGGTGTAACAATATTTGCTATAAAATACTCACCCCCCAAATCCATCCATTTCTGAAAATTACCGCAAAGGTAAATGTTGTATAATACTTTCAAGAACCTAACGTCAAGATGACTGGGAAGTAGCAAAAATGAGGGAATTCCAAGCTTTTTTTTCAAGACTTGCAGGAAATTTGCTGAGTAAGGTTTGCTCTCCATCTTTACAGGGAATGTACATCATTGGCTTTTGCTGTAATTTTCAGAAATGAACTATTTGAGGGGTTAGTATAATAGATCAAAAATTGTTACACTGACATGTTTGAAGTTTTGTGTTCGAAAATGCTGGAAAAACCAAGAAAAACAAAAATGTTCAAATAGTCTGGTTCCCTGACTCCACTAAAGATGAAATGGATCAATTTATAGATGCCGGAAAATAGTAAGGTAAGGAAACCAGTCTAGCTGGCCTGCCTGCACCCGTTCATGAACATGTAACCAATAGCAAACAAAATTTGGACTGAAAAAAAGGTACATTTGGAGCAGTAGTTGAAAAATAGTTAGGTTTTTCCAGCGCTGGTCGGCCGACCACCGCTGGAAATTTATACAAAAATACTATTTTCTTGAGAATGACTTCACACCAGGTGCCATAATTTTACAGGATGCTTTAGACTGTCACTTACCAACATCCTAGTAAGGTATTTCTTACAAACTTGGTAGTTTTGTTTTTTAATGTTTGCAAATGTTGTATATTCCCTTTAAGATTGCAGATTTCTTACCTGCATGAGTCTTGTGAGATTGCAGTGAGTGTTGAACTCATGTTCCAGCTGATGGTGGACCAGCAAGTGACTGTTTGAGGAGCATGCCGTCCCCACCACAGCCAGCCTCAGATGGAATCTGGACTCCCGGGAATCCCAGAAAATAGTCACCTGTCGTCAGAAAAACAATATTTTCAAATTAAGCCACAACGGGAAACTGACAAGGGTTGTTAATATAATTTTCAAAGTTGAACAAAGAAATTGATTTACGCGGGGTTTGAACCGCGGGGTAACGAGTTGAGTGTACTGCCGTGTGGTAGCTTTTCATTCAAATCACTCATGTACTTTTCAAGTTACGGAGTTTTAAACACAACCGCCGTTTTAAGGTTCTGTCCACGGATCACAAAAAGTTCAGTGTTCTTTCAGCAAAACGACAACAAATCACATAAGGATGTGTGTGAATTGTTTTCCTTTTGCTGAAAGAACGCACACCTTTTTTGTGATCCGTGGACAGAGCTTTAAAACGGTGGCTGTGTTTAAAACTCCGACCTCGCATCAATCAACCACATCGGCATTGCCACGTTTTCAATATGCAACCACCTTTTTTGCACGGATTGAGTACCAACTTCTCAAAATGTCCTCTGTCGGCTGAAACCTGTCAGACTTTGGACTCCCTAAACCTTCTTCGTCAGCCATGCCAGTCAAGGGCGCTAGTCAGAAGCCATGAACTCGTAAATGCCAAGTAGCCAGGGATCATACCCCAAGTCACGATGTTAGCAACATCAACAACTCTGCAAACCTGGGTTTATGGCTTCTGATTAGGCCACAAAAAAAAGTCTCCGGTTTCTGGTATGCGCGTGCGTCGCCGTAGCCATGCGCGTCGGCAAAATGAAAAAGTTTTTTTTTCAATGAAAGATGATGTCTCAAAACCGCCAAACTCACTGGTTTGACTGGAATCCTGCTGCTGCACAATTTTAACATGTTTTTAGATTGGGTTATGGTCGAGAATAAGCTTTATGTGGCCTCTCTGGACTCCCATATATTTGCACTAAGTTTAGTCGGGCACCATTTACAGTCATCAGCCGACATTTGAAGCAAAAAAATCAGGTAAAAAAAAGCTGCGTCGCCGCACCACTTTTTGGGCAAGCTCCATACCAGAAACCGGAGACTTTTTTTTTTTGGCCTTAGGGCCTCTTGAACAAAGATGCTGGAATCTGATATAGCAGCGGGTACCGCAACCAAACCAAGTATGAACCAAATTCTTGTGAGTAGGTGAGGGGGAACCTATGCACGGAGCCCATGCACAAGACTGAACTACTCACAGTGCTTGTCTTGTCCCTGCCATACGTCAGGACCAGCTTCTGAAAGGTGAAACTACGGACTTCTACAAACGCGCTGAGGGGCAGGTCTGGATCTAAACATAAAATTAATGAAAAAAAAACAGGAAAATGACATTAGGGTTGGCAAAATGTACCAAAGGCAGACTGACCTTTGTTTTTTTCCCCTAACCTACTGAATCCAAGAAAAATCCAACTGATTGCACTTGTTTTCAAATGGATCTTGTCAATTTGAACCGAACATATTTTCGCCAAATAACCCCACAGAAACTCATTATGTATCATAATTATAAGATGAAACAATTATGAGATGAAATGACTGGGAGTATTTCTATTCCCCCTGGATGGGATGCCAGTCCATCGCAGGTTACTCCCAAGCTAATGCTGGTAACCATTTAAACCCCAGGGTGGAGAGAGGCAAGTGGGGTGAAGTGGCTTGCCCAAGGACACAACATGTTGCCAGCGGCAGGATTCAAACCCCTGAACCTCTGATCGTGAGTCACGAACCCTAACCACTAGGCCACACCCCCCTCCCAAAACATCAAGGGGTGGGGCTTAACAGATCGGTCTTTTATTTGGTTAGGCTTGGCACTCTTACCGTTAACCACGGATGCTAGATCTTGGACAGGTCCATACAGCATGCCAATGGCCTTCCAGTCCTGAAGTAGGTGGTTGATGACAGGGCTGGTCGAGCTGTACGTGAGGTACAAACATCTCGTCGAACCTGCGGAAGAAAAATGTTCATATTTCATAATTTATTCAATTACTTGAGACCAGTATTACAGTTGAGGTATGTGTGATGGATCACAAGTCCATCAAAAGTTAACCACAAGTCAAAAAGGTCAATCTTACATACACAGTACCAATATAATGGGTTTTTGCATTCTTGTTTTTGTACAACTTCATACCTTGCTCTAATGTTGTGCAAACCAAACCCGAAACCAAAACCGACCCGACCCGAAAACAAAACTGACTGCGGGTCGGGTCGGGTCGGGTCAGTTTTTCCATCATTTCAGTCGGGTCGGGTTGTTTTTGATTTTGAGTTTGTGATTTTACGTCGGGTCGGGTCAATTAAGCCAGCTTGGTTCGTTTTCGGGTTGGTTCGGGTCGGTTTTCTTGAATTATTGTCATGTCGGGTCGGGTCGGTTTTTCCATCATTTCAGTCGGGTCGATTCGGGTTGGTTTCAGTTTTGAGTTTGCGATTTTATGTCGGGTCGGGTCGATTAAGCCAGCTTGGTTTGTTTTCAAGTCGGTTCGGGTCGGTTTTCTTGAATTTTTGTCAGGTCGGGTCAGGTCGGGTCGGTTTTAGGAAGTTAAGATCAGTTTCGGTTCGGATTCGGTTTATATCTTTAACGTTTTGGGTTGGATTGGCCTGGTTAACCCGACCCGATGCACAACATTACCTTGCTCCCTTGGTGACGTGCTCCTCACCGGACAATTGCCAAAGGTTAGCTGTGAAAAAAAAAACAACAAGTCAGGTGTGTTTACAAACACAAATGCCCCGCAACCGTGACTGTTTCCATGACATAACACCACTCTAACATCAACTTACATGTACCTTGGTCAAATGGAACGTTCATTGACAGCATTAGTGTCTTCTGTAGGTTTTATATGAATTTTCCCTAATCCCTACGATCTCAGAATAAATACAAGATTTCTATTGTTTTAGCCACTGTGACCTTGACCCTTGACCTTTCGACCCCCAATGCGATAGGCTTCTTAGGGTTGCCAAGGACAATCCACAAACCAAATTTGAAGTTCATATGTAAAGTATTTCTCAAGTTATCGCGCTGACAAAATTTCTATTGTTTCAGCCACTGTGACCTTGACCCTTGACCTTTCGGCCCCAAATGCAATAGGCTTCTTAGGATTACCAAGAACAATATACATACCAAATTTGAAGTTCATATGTAAAGTATTACTTGAAAAGTACATAAGTGATTTGAATGATTCTTGTACTAAAAGAAAGCTTATGAATTGGGCTTTCATATCCTAGATTTTGAAAGTGCTACGTGCAGAACTCCACTAAAACAATGGTCCCGACATTTGGGTTTCATTTTTTTTACTCACCCTGTATTTCTTCACTCGACCACACAATGCTATCACTTTGTAACTCTCATTGTTTGTCATTCTTCATGGATAAAACAAACAAAAAAATTCCCCGGACATTTTACCTGAACTTGCCAGGCTAATAAATTGCCCCTTAGTTGCAACCTGAAGGAACATTCAAGGAGGGCGTTGGCCAGCGACATGTTGGTCTCCTCTGAGATGCCCTCGATAGCTGGCAAGCTGTAACACAAACAGAATGGACCAACATTTATTGACATCATTATTTTTTTCAAGCACAGCAGATGATAAGGTATTTTCCACTGAAATTCCTGTGCAAGCTCTTCTAGGAATCATCACACTGGCTATATGACTTACACCTGCTGGGCCCAATTTCATAGAGCTGCTTAAGCAGAAAATTTGCTTAAGCAGAAAATTTGCTTAAGCACGAAAAAACATTGCTTAGTAAAATTAGGTTACCGGCCAAAACTCCATGTGATGTACATTGCTTGTGACTGGTATTTAGCTGTTGTTTACTTAGCATAACAATCGCATGGAGTTTTGGCCGGTAACCTGATTTTAAAGCAAGATGTTTTTGTGCTTAAGCAAATTTTGTGCAAAATATGGACATCAGAATCACTGCTCAAAATATGAATGCCAATTTTAGATACTTAAGGATTACAACAATTTTTCAGCAGGGTTGGGGAGTTGACCTGAATTTGACGCGGGGGGGGGGGGGTCCTTTTTCTCCCATTGTTTTGTTTTTTAACTAGTATTTGATGAATTCAATTTTGATCATCAAATATACAATAATGATGTCTGAGGGATTGAATAATGTGCCTATTGCTGGGCACTAGCTGCTGGATGAAATTGACTTTTAATGTTTATGTTTATTTTCAGCTAATTGTTACGTTCAACTTTGAACGCTATTTAAGGCCATTTTCATGCTCTCCAATTTTAAAATAAAATTTGTTTCATACTGTGCAATGCGAATATACATACATATACTTAGAATGAGATTTTATCAATTTTAATGTTCAAATCGTGTTTTATTGTAGTATTACTCCTACTGGGACCCATGGAAGATCAGTTCTGATAAAAGGACTGAATGGCCACCCAGTATAAAGAAGAAATAAATAAATAAATAAATGAATTCGTGCAAGGATATGGAAAGGGGAGGATTGGACGGCAGCATAAATTCAAAAAGAAATTTGTTGCTTCTCTGGTTAAATTATTTTGTAAAAATTACCTTGGGGGGGGGGGGGAGGCCCTATCCCCCCTCCCGCTCCCCCATCTGCAAGTGTTAATAAATCAAACTAGATATTTGTTTACCTGCATAACTTGACCACCATTCCGATGCCTTCCGCTTCTACTTGGATACCCTGGAATGGAATACCCTGCTCCATAAGCTGACGAAATAAAATTCACGAAAGCTGAGGTTAAGTTAAATATTCAATATTGGGTTTTGTCCTTAAAGGGAAAATACAACATTTGCAAACATCAAAAAATAAAACTACCAAATCATTTTGAAATACCTTGCTGGACTGTTAGTGAATGACAGTGTGAAGCATCCTGTAAAATCATGGCACCTGGTATACTGTCATTTTCAAGAAAAGTGGTATTTTTGTATCAATTTCCAACGCTGGTCAGCCGACCAGCGTTGGAAAAAACTGGCTTTTTTTCAAATACTGGCCCCAATTGACCATCGAACTTGTTTGCAATCGATTACACACCTATGAACGGGTACAAGCCAGCTAGACTGGTTCCCTGACCTTACAATTCCCCAATGTATGTAAACTGCTCTGTTTCTTCTTATATGGAGTCAGGGAGCCAGACTACAGGAAAATGATTGTTTTTCTTGGTTTTTATAGCATTTTCGAACCCAAAACCTCAAAAAAGTCAGTGTAACTATATTTGCTATATATTTCCAACCCCCCAATTCCATCCATTTCTGAAAATTACAGCAAAAGCAAATGATGAATATTCCCTTTAAATATTCAATTTTGGGTTTTGTCCTTTACCAACTTATTTTTAAAAACATCAAAATATTTTTAGAAACACTGTAAACCCAGTGTTGTCCGAGGGTTTGCACCTAAAAAAAATCACAAGCTAACTCAGGTTGGACTTGAACCCACGACCTCCTGCTTACTAGTGCAGACGTATTACCACTCGACCACCGAGCTTGCAGGATCAGCTGGCTGGTTCGAATCTGATATAGCAACGAGTGGCGCACCCAAACATTTATATACATTTCTGATATCATTAACAAGCATTAACATATCTCACTGTTTAATTGAAATGAAATGATTTTCCTGGCTTTGCCAGGGGGCGTAGGAACGCTGGATTGACCCACCCACCTCCTCACACAGTGAGATGAAAGGTATCCTCCGGTCGCACAGTGCAATGATGTGCACCAACTCCCTCTGGAAGTACTCGCAGTGAGTGCCCAGGCGTTGCTTCTTGAAACTGGTCAGGGATGTTCCCAGCTGTTGCGAGGACAAAAATGGAAGTTGTTAACGAACCAACAACTTTTGTGTTTTAAGAGCCAACAACAATTCTATTCAATTGATTCAGGCTGGCTACTTACTGGAAGACTTTTAATGCATCTGTGTACACAATGAGCTAGAATTAGCGCATTCATTGGTGTGTTGAGGTAATCCTATACAACAGCACTGCCCGGTTCACAAGTAACGGTGAGTTAGTGAGTCAGTCAGTCAGTCAGTGATGTAAAAATGAGGTCTATAGTCTGACCATCTCCGAAAACAGCAACAAAGACCTGTTTTAAAAAGAATTGTTAAACTGGGTCTTCCAAACAAGTAGCCTACTCAGACGTACCTTGCGTTTTTTGTTTCGGTTCGACTCCTCAGCTGCAAAATTAAAGAAGGTTTTTAAACATTCGTTAACATTCATGCATTCATGTTGACAATTGATACACTGTTGGCTCAGTACAAGGTCTTGTTTGACTTTGGGGTTCAACCTCCAATTAAACGGTTTTACAAGGTTTATGATGTTTCACAGGATACCTTGGGGTTCAACCTCGAGTTAAACAGGTGGTATGTTGAGGTTTACCTTGAGGTATACAAGGTTTAATGAGGTTTCACAGGATACCTTGTGGTTCAACCTCAAGTTAAATAGGCAGTAATTTGAGGTTTTCTTTGAGGTTTTTTTTAAGTTTTATGAGGTTTAGCGGGGTACCTCAGGGTTCAACCTTGAGTTAAACAGGCAGTAATTTGAGGTTTACCTGGAGGTTTTACGATGTTTATTGAGATTTTACGGAGTACCTCTGGGTTCAACTTCAAGTTGAACAGGTTCAACCTCGAGTTCAACAGGAAATAAACTGAGGTTGAAATTTATGTTTTACGATGTTTTATGAGGTTTTACCAGGTACTTCAGGGTTCAACCTCACGTTTCAACAGGCAGTAACTTGAGGTATACCTTGAGGTTTTAAAACATTTTACGGGGTACCTCAAGGTTCAGCCTCAAGTTTCCACTTGTTCAATTTTGCATTCTTTCCTAATGACTGCCACAAAGTGCAGTTAACACCATAAACTTTGATTTTTTTCAGTGATTAGCCTAAACCCCCAATAATTTATTGATCGGTCTGGTCACCAACCTTCCTCCAGTGTGTCGGGGTAATGGCTGCAGCTCTTTGAATCCAGAGGGACCAGACTAAGCGGCGCAAGGAAAGGTTCTCCGGAGTCCCAGTCTGACTGAGAGGGCGCCGGCACGCCCTCCCCGGCTGACTGATCGAAGAACGCGGCCTGCCGGGTGTGGAACAGGTAATAGCTGGTCTGGAGATTAGTCTGGTTCTTGATGCTGTTGAACTCTACCACCTAGAAATGAGGGGTAAAAAAAATAGAACAGGGTAAGCCCGGACTAGGGCCTTAAGTGCTCAAGACGATGCAAAAAAAGATCAGGCCAACTTAACTCACTCTTTAGCCAGCAAATTTCACCAAAACTGTCATTCAGCAAAGAAAACGTCCTCAGTATTTCACCAACCCAGTTTGAAGACTCAATTCAATTTTTAAAGGAGACTTTTCTTCAATATTTGGCAGTGGCTTGCACAAGAGAGTGAAGTCAGGTGATTTCAAAATATGGCTAAAGACTAGACTTCTACATGTCCATCCATGGTCCAACCGTTTGTAGATGTCGAGTGTTTGTCGTTGTTTGTTTGTTGATCTAGCGATTCGCGAGCACCATGGGTTTCCCTGATGTGCGGTCACCTGACCGGTCCTATTTGATAGAGGGCGCTATCGTGCAAGCTGCAGCTAGCTGGGCTGGCCGCACGAGACTTACCACGTAGTAGTTCTTGTGCTTGACTAGATGTACGTAGAGTCTGTTCTGCGACAGCTTAGCCAGCGGGTGCTCGGCCGATATGGCCACTAGAGGGAGCTTGTCGGTACATTTGCAGGGGAGTTGTTGAATAGACTGTTTACAGTGGTGCATGCTCAACATGTAGCTGTAGTAAGATAAAAACAAACATTTCAATAAAATTGCAGAGTTTCGGGTCTTTGTAACTGGTGGTCCTTGTTGCCAACAAACTTAAAAAGTGTGCTTGGTTATTACTAGTTTACGTCGGATGACGTGTATACACGCAAAGGTTTTGCGGTATTCGGAAAGGATGACGGATAAACAGGCAACGAGCAAGGCCGGAAATATCAGTCTGCGGCCAGCTCACAGCGAGCAAGGCTGGAAATATCAGGGTGTGCTATCTGCAGATAACAGCCTGAACCCATCTGGCATCGAGGTTCATGAAAAACAATCCCGCACCTGGGTCCGTTCAAGTCAAAATAATCCTGGCGCTGGTTAAAGCTGGTTAAAATCGACTCCAATTTTTTTTTTCCGACTGAAATTTCTTTTTGCAAAATAATTTCACAGGGTTTTCGGTATGAGCCATATCTTCAATTTGAGCGAGGTTTATTCTCATGAAATCGGTCGGTCCGTTTCCAGGTAACTACTACTATTCCTACATACCATCAACCCTCCTGCTATTTAAGCAGTCACAGACAGTCAAACTTCACTTCCACTTCCCCCGCTATACTTTTAACAAAGGCTAGTCACCAGGAGTCAGATCATAATGTCAAGCAAGCACTGTGACTAGTCAAACTAGGTCAACAGACAAAGCAGGCAAGTTGTGGTCACAGCTGTTTTGTAACTCTCCCGGATTCAAAGCTTAGCTGTATCAAGTTACTTAAGCAGTCCCAGCCAGTCAATCCTGCTTTATGTGGGCCGGGAACTCTTTAGGGTTGAAAACAGTCACTTGATTGATTTTGACTGAAAGGACTACTTGGCGCAGAATGTATGTTTGCAATGGCGGGTTAACTAGAAATATCTGAAGTAATGAAAATTCAAAGATGACAAACCACAATGAATATTCAGCAGCATTTTCGTGCTAAACACGATATACTCATGATCTTGATAACGTGGACGTGCAAATCTTCTCACCTTAGTTTGGTGATGTACTGGTACAGCTTGATGAGTTCACAGTTCAAACAATGTTCCATCTCCTCCAATAACGTTGCGTCTGCAACGGATGTGGATAAAGTAAAAGTTACATCAAATCGATCAAGAGTCAAAACGGCCCATCAGGATGGCTTTATCTACCATTTCCTTGGCATGAAACAACTGATAATATTTCCATTCCCCCCGATGGGATGCTAGTCCATCGCAGGTTACTCCCCAGCTAATGCCGGTACCCATTTATACTCCTGGGTGGAGAGGGGCAAGTGGGGGTGAAGATTCTGTCATATTTTGTCAATGAATTTCCTAGTGACACGTTAATTTCTTGTGACCTACCAGCTTTGCAATATAAACAAAACAAAAACAAAACAAAAGGTCTGCGTATGGACGAAAATAGTGCCAAAATGCTTATTGACGTAACAATCGAGGGTAATTATGTCAACTTACAAGCATGTGCAATGTAAAGCCACAGTCTCGCATTCATGGTTTGGAGCTACGGAACTCCATGGTTTGAAATTTGTGATAAACTGCGGGAGTACCATTTTCATCCTCAGTACATCTGTGGTTATCCCTCATCTTCCTTGGGTATTCGTGGAGGGGCTACGGAAGTTTTAAACTGTTCACAACTTCCGTGGTGAAACCTCATGAAAATCAATCCGTGGTGCAACCGCAGAACATCCGTAGGACAACTATACTGATTCATAGTATTATTCGTGGCTATTCCTACATATTCTTGGAGATTCATAGCTCATTCGTGGTAGAAATCTCAAAAAATTCGCTATGAATGTCCTATGGATATGCCCAGATGTGGTAGGGTTCTGCTAAGGTTGTACTACGAATATCCACGCTTTATTCGTAGGAGAACCTTGGCCATCCGTGGCCCAATCGCAGACATCCAGGGGCGTTAATGTCATTATTTATAGTAATACCGTCAATATTTTTCAGCAATCCGTCCATATTCTTGGCAAACTGTTGTGTATTCGCAGTGAAACCTTAAGACAGTCATGGCTATCCATCCTGAAATCGTAGCGCATTCTTAGAAAATCAATTTCTCCACAAACCTCCACAGTTCATCGCGATCGATTGATTCTTGGTAAACCGTGGATATTCATAGCTCCAAACTGTAAATGTGTGACTGACTGGGGCTTTAGGTTGATAGGAACCGGTCACCATGTAAGTATGCCAAAACGATTATTGGCTTGACAATCGGGGGTGTCAACTTACTGGCATGTGCAATGCAAGGATGATAGGAAGCGGTCACCATTTGAGTTTGCCAAACGATTATTGGCGTGACAATCGGGGGTAATAATGTCAACTTACCGGCATGTGCAATGTAAGGCTGATAGGCACCGGTCTGCATATCGACTGATATCGTCAGGTATTCAGACTGACTGCACGGCTCTACGATGGGAACACAGAGCAGGGGCGGGGTGCCCTCAATGCGTGCTGAAGAAAAAAGAGACAACGCAATTCCATGACATTAGGAAAACTTGCAGTCTTAAAAGGCAAATATGTGACCTGTTCTGTCAAAATCAGACTTTTCTGGGCAAAAGGTCAAAAATGAGATTTTTGCATATTGTTAAAACATGTCCTTTTTCTTTTTAATAGGTGGTTTAGTTTTTGAAATCGGTCATTCCTGGGCAGAGTTATGCTATTTTGAAGTTCATTGTGTCGAAAAGTAGAAAACGGAGAAAATGGCCTCGAACGTCACAAAACAGTAATTTCTTTTACTGTTATACCTTAAAAAATCATCAAAAATACTATATTTAGAGTTCAAATTAGGGTTTCAAACTTTAATAGTATATTTAGATATGTTCAGGATTACAAATATGCAAAAATTTGAAAATCGAAATAAATCACTCCCTCAGCGTTTTTTGGCCCTATCTTAATTTCAACCTCTGCCCAGAAGCGTCTGCTTTTGACAGATTAGGTCACATATGATCATTTACATTTGATGTAATTTCATGAAATGGTATGATTTAAGGGCTAATAATCTATAGCAGACATCGTTCCACTGAGCTGTTCAATGTTTTCAAAGAGTGTCCGTTGATGCTAGAAAAACATGCCAATTGCTGTTCTATTTCAACCATCAAAGCGCAGTTAGCTGGATCTGTCGTGC
This sequence comes from Patiria miniata, assembly GCF_015706575.1. Lineage (NCBI taxonomy): Eukaryota > Metazoa > Echinodermata > Asteroidea > Valvatida > Asterinidae > Patiria > Patiria miniata. Next base: position 1,636,641 of record NW_024037056.1, on the reverse strand, counting down.
ATAGAACCCATAGGTCACAGGGAGTGCTTGAGTGCAGGCTCTGTCATGGGAAAGTAATAAATACATTGAGTTTCAAGAAAATAAGTCTGGAAGCTAGACGAGCCAATGGGAGACTTTTGAGACGTTGGTGGCAGCAGACACACCGGTCCCTTTTTCACTGTTTGCGTCATATTGAGCATGCACGCTTCAGCTTAAACACGACGTAAACAATTAAAAAGGACTGGTGTGTTTGCTGCCACCAACGTCTCAAAAGTCTCCCATTAAAAAAAATTCCCATAATTCCACACCTGCCTATAACGTATGTAATTCGCTCTTTTCACACTTCCGCCATGGGCATGCAGAGTTTCGATCTGGCAACTTTGCACAATAAATATAGCCGGTTCAGTGATTCCCGTGTCAGGGTTCAGATCACTGAACCGGCTATTTTATTGTGTAAAGTTGCCAGATCGAGGGTCTGCATGCCCAATGGCGGAGCGTGAAAAGAGCAAATCCCCAAAACTTACTTTTTGTGTTGGTTAGCTCTTTCTCCAAGATTGTCTGAAGCTCCTGCGAATAGAAAAAATGAATAATACTTTTTGTGACCGCTTTTAAGGTACAACTTACTTTTGCTTGGGATCACAGTTGATTAAAAACATGGGCATGTCAGAATCACTTGGCTGCAACTTGCTATTACAGATAGATCGATCCAATAAGCCACGCCCACATGGGGGCAACATCATGTGCCTATCCAATGGCACACAGCATTTATCTAGACACGCGCATCATACATGCATGTATGCATGTTGGATCTTTGTCACAACGCTCATTGGTCAAAACATCTTGGGCCAGGGCGCGTAATTTTTTTTCCTAGGAGGGTTAGGGGCAATGTCATGAATAATTCAGTTTTTCCTTTGAATCATTGCAAGACTTAGGTTCTCATTCTATTTTCCCCTTAATTTAAAATTATCTCAGTGATAAATTTGGAGAAGAAAAATAGCTGATGGAAATGAGCAGCGACGACGTGGATTCGAACCAGGGATCTTTGTATCCATAGCTCATCTCGCTATCCACTAGGCTACTATGTGGTAGCTCGACGACAACCGTTCTTTAAAATGCTTTAATGTATTGTAACTAGTTGAGTAACTAACAACAATGCTGTTGATGTCATTGTCCGTTCTCATGGATAAACATGAATTATTCATGACATTGCCCCTAACCCTCCTAGGAATAAAAATTACGCGGCCAGGGCCTAAATTCCATTTAAACAGAACCTGTTGGCATTTAGCCAACAAAAAAATCTTACTTGAAGCTTGACCTTTGACCTCATGATGATAGTCTCCACCAGCAGCCGCTCAATCGACAGCCTGTCGCACTGCAAATGAAGCATAAAAATCATTTAAGAGACCGGAAAATTTAAAGCTTACTTGGAATATATTTATATTTTTGTCAGATTAGAAGTAATCAGGTAATATCCAAGCCATGGATTTCAACACAAATTGCAAATTCCAAAAATGTGTGTTTCAGTTATACTAGGAGGAAGAATTCCTAACATGGAATATATCTTGCACCCCTATCAATTAAAATCAAGTTTCCCTCATCACACCTACCCGAATGGCCCTGTTGACCTCGTTGGCATCTTCCACTGACAGTGGGGGGTTGTGGTTAATCTGGAGGGGCTTGGCTGTGTCATTGGTATCAATGCCGATTGATAAGCTGTACTCTTCTGGTTTGTCCACATTGAAAGTCTGTGACCTGCAGGATTTACATTCAAAGAGATTTTGACTTATACTGTGACCGAACATGCGATGGACACATGACAGACGTGATGGACATGTGATCTTGTGATGAACTTTTGATGGACTTGTGATGGACTTGTGATGGATTTGTGATTGATTTGTGATGGACTTGTGATGGACATGTGATGGACATGTGATGGACATGAGATGGACATGTGATGGACATGGGATGGACATGAGATGGACATGCGATGGCCATGTGATGGATATGAGATGGCCATGTGATGGATATGAGATGGCCATGTGATGGATATGAGATGGCCATGTAATGGCCATGTGATGGACATGAGATGGCCATGTGATGGACATGTGATGGCCATGTAATGGCCATGTGATGGCCATATGATGGCCATATGATGGCCTTGCGATGGCCATGTGATGGACATGTGATGGACATGCATGTGATGGACTTGTGATGGACTCGACTTCAACACTGCTATGTGCACCCAGTCTTCAGCCCCTGTGCTTCTTAACATTTTCTTGAGAAAGTTTAATTCTCTCAAAGCTCTGATACGACACATTTCTTTATCATTTTTCCTTCTTTTTTCTTTTTAAAGTTCCTTCAGGCTTGCGCACCAGAGACATTTTCAGATATCATGATTTTGTAGTACTTACCTCCAGTAAGCCAGCGTCAGACACTGGCCGGCCATGTATTTCTCTATCATCACATGTTCACCCCATCTCTCTCGGATGAGTCGTTGTGCCTGAAAAAAAAAAAAAAAATAGCAAACACTTATTTCTAAATATGTGCGGATGAGGTAACTTTCCTAAAAACATGTAGGAAGTTGAGAGGAGATTTTCATTAAAAAAAAGTCTTCCAATCTTTGTTGTTTTCGTCTCTGGCCGTGGGAGATTTCAGAAAGTCCCAGTTGGAGAGTTAGGGGCTCCGTGCGCAAACAAAAGAGGGCGCCCTTTTACCTAGCAACGATGTCCCATGGGCGGGACACATACCTTTCGCTGGTTGACGCGCGCGCACCTTTCCTTGTGTGTGACGCACGTACACCAGGGGATTTGTACTAGGTACACGCAGTGGCCGCGCTCCGCAGCAAAATATCGCAGTCGGGCAAGATGGCGTCAATCAGTCACCCCCAACTGTACTCTCTTTGCCGGTGAGGGGGTACTTGTGAACAGAGTGGATACTGGCTGCACGCACTGGTTTTTGCGCAACTTTGCTTTATTCGTGTGAGCGTCAGGCATCATTGCCAATGCGATAGAGTAGTCTCACCCAACTCTCCCTGTTGTAACCATTGAGGGGGTACTTGTAACCATTGAGGGGGTACTTGTCCACGGAGTCCATACCAGCTCTCCATACTCGGGGCACATAGTCACTTTCCAGTAAAACTCACCTGGGAATGAAGTACCTCCAACTGCAGAGACTGACAAAAGCTGTCTGTGGTAGGTGTTAAGGAAACCACACTTGGATTTAAGTTATTCAAGATTCTAAAATGGCTTAAGCCCGTTCTAGACGCCGAGCTACTGCCGTGCCGAACTCAATTAATTTGACCTTTTGAATTCAGCACGGGGATAGCACGGCGTTTAGAACCATTTGGCCAGGCAAATTGAGTTCGGCATGGCACCATCCTTTAGGACGACAGGGCTGCCACACTATCGTCATTCCAAATGGCAGTGGCACGGCACTGTTCTAAACCCTGTGCCGATCTCATTCAATTCGAAATTGGAGCAAACACTTTAAGACTGCGCATGCTAACAATACCCTCTCTCGCGTCCATATCACAGGGAGTGAAATTGATGAAAGTTTGTTGAACTGCTTGAACAGCTTTAACCTGGCCCATTACTCCAGATGCATAAAGGTTCGACTTTTATGTACGGCGTTTAGAGCAACTGCAGTGCTGTAGACGAGCTATTGCTGCACTTATTTCAATTAAGTCGGCGCGAAAGTAGCACAGCGTCCAGGACCTAAATAGAGCGTGCAAGTTGACCTCAAGAAACTGCGAGATCTTACAAGAATACAGCACATCCGAGGAACCATGTATAGGATCTACAATGTATGTGAGGCCCTATTCTTTTGCATTTATTTTATGTCCTGACTGGGCCCATCCAATCAAGGGCAATAAATGGGTACTTCGAAAGAAAAGAAAGCATTGAAATTTACAACATATTGAAAACATATCTTTGGATCCAGAACTGTGCAGAGCATTATCCTATTGAAAATGAGAGGCAAACCTCACATTCTTGTGCAAAAAAATATGATCTGAGCCAAAGGATACGTAAGCAGCTGTACATATCTTGCAGCATGTTCTCATCGCCGAACAGTCGGGACTGGAGCAGCTGGTGAATGTAGTTGATCTGTGGACGGATGAAAGGTCAGATGAATAAACTATGGAATTCAGATTGACAATTACAATCACTGTAAGGGGCCGTTCACAATTATCAACATTTTCACAAGTGTACAAAGAGTACACTTTTTCAAGACTCCCCCCTCCCCCCTAAAAGTGTACGAAAAAAATGTCGATTTTTTTTCACACAAGTCTATATATAGACACTTGCATGTGATTTAAAGGGTTTTTGTAACTTTTGTAGATCAAGTTTTTGGCCATGACATGTGACACCGGCCGTTAAAAACACGCAGTGGATACGGACTATACATGTACATGTACATACAGTACATTTTCATGTACGTGTGTAGGACAATGCCGCGCATGCTGTACACAATACGTTCATGGGATGCAATGCGGGGCCTGGCGCGGGGCGCGACCGGCTCGGCAAGTGCTCGATCGGCATCGGTTGTGGCTGTCAGCTGTGGCGACGGGTGAGAAAACAGATCGACATTTAAAAAAAAAAAAAGGCGTTAGGCGGGCATTAACGGGCGAGAAAACATATCGCCATTAAAAAAAAAAAAAAAAAGCGTACGGCGGCCATTAACCCCCTCCCCCCAGCGTACGGTTTGTACGCTCGTGAAAATGTTGATAATTGTGAACGGCCCCTAATTAAAGTTTGCATCATTTTGGCTTAAACTGCCACATTTCAAGATGAAATTTAAAAAAGCTACTTTGAACAGTGGTCAAACCCAAATACCATATATGGAAAATGGAAAAACGTGGACAATAATAATCCGTTTGACTCCCCCACCCTGAAAGGAAAGCTCCCTACTCTTTTAATTCATCTAAAGCCAATATTTGAAATTCTCCCTGTTGTAAAATGGAAAGTCCTGAAGAGGTTGCTGATTTGGAAATACTTTCTGTCACGGTAAAAGTTTTTCAATTTTACAGCCAGTTTAATGGTGTCAAAATATAAAAGGAGAAAAAAAAAATTTGCAATTCCTAAGTTTCACTTACTTGCATGGGATGCACCAAGGCCTTGCCATCTGAAACACACGGGCAAAATAAAATCAAAAAATTATGACAGTGTTGTTTTCTTTAAATAAAACAAGTAGTAAACAACAACAAGAACTGAGATAAACAAAATGATAACTAAGGACCCTCAAGAACTGATTATAAGCTGACAACGGAATATTGTGAAATGACAGACAAACTTAAATTGGTAAAAAGTGGGTGGTTTTAACCTAAAATATTCAATGATCATCAACATTTCTATACAATTTTCTATAAAAACTTTCCTGCCAGGAAGTTTGTACCAGGCCCGTTAGTCTTACCTCCAGTGTCCGGATCAGTGACAAGGATTTCAATGTTGAGGAGCCTCCATGGAATGCCGGGATCATCACCCATCAACGTCAATGTGGCCTGGAGAAGAGACTAATGCCAGTCAGTTCAATGCACTCTTTCACAGAGGTTTCAAATTCAATTACGAACCCACATTTAGTTGGGAGTTAAATAAACATTTTAACTTCAAACAAAGAAAATCAAAAGCAAAGATTTGATTAGTCTGAATATCACCCATCGTCCAAAGGGGGCCCTCTCTGTAACCAACGTCTGATATATGTGAGCAATGCAAATTGTATGCGACCCCGCGAGCGCCGGAAAATCAGAGTCGACTGAAGAAACTGTGACATCATTTCAATCAGAAATGTGGACTAAGCAGTTGATTGGTCAATTTGGCTGCCATGATTTTGTAATACAACAACGGGTTATGGAAAACCCGACTGAAGGCGCCCTCTGAATGGTCAGAATCTCGAGGTCAAGACGCAGTCTTGTTTTGCATAATTAATCACTGAATCTGCTCACATATCATAGACCCTTGCTGTGCAAGGGGATATTCCACAGACTAGGATTTGATAAAGAAAAGGAATCTGTTCAAAAAGTTAGAAAATAATAATATACCTCAAATTCTTGCGGAACACTGAACTTGACTCTTCCATCAACTGTGATCATAAACGACATCAAACAAAACAGCATTATCTCTGGTTTGCGTTCAGTGCAAGGGTTGTAGTCAAGGAACTTATGATGGATCACAAGCCATCACAAGCCATCACAAGTCCATCACAAGTCAATAACAAGTCCATCACAAGTCCATCACAAGTCCATCACAAGCCATCACAAGTCTATCACAAGCCATCACAAGCCATCACAAGCCATCACAAGTCCATCACAAGCCATCACAAGTCCACCACAAGTCAATTACAAGTCCACCACAAGTCCATCACAAGCCATCACAAGTCTATCACAAGCCATCACAAGGCCATCACAAGGCCATCACAAGCCATCACAGGTCACCCAGTCCCAAGTCACAAGCTATTATGACAAAGGCATTCCCTTGTTATCCCCTGTTACTTGTGACTGGATTTGTGAATGGACTTGTGATTTACTTGTGACCAGACTAGTGACGGACTCAACTTACAACACTGTCATTTAAATATGGTCTTTGTGTATTTTCCCCACACACATTATATTTCGTTGGGTAGTATTCTTCTGGTCACTCACAGGTCCGAGGGGGGCAGAGATGTGCACTAGTGACACTTAGCTTGTCAACTTCCATTACCTCAGGGAGATAAAATCGCGTATCCACCACCAAACCCTGTTATATTTTTGTACCACTCACCAATGGACAAATCTGCGAGCTGGGAAGGTAGTTTACTGGTGACCAGCCGATGCTGTATGATCTGGTTGAGTCTCTGCAGCACGTTGGCCTTCTCACTCTGAGAGATGGGATCCGGGGGAACAATCTTCTCCTGTAAACGGCCAAAAGTAAAAAGTTATACGAGAAAACTGGATTTCAAAAAGACAAAGTTACAATTGTAATGAGGTGCACTTACGTGTCATCATTCTACAAATTTAGGGTTCAAAGTGTGACGGTTTTCCCATCCCTGTTACCTCTGAGCTTTGTTATTTGCCATTTCAAGTATCATTAAGAATGACTTCAAAGGATTTTTTGTATTTTTTGGGTAGGTAGATTGCTATTCATAATCACTCTTGGAGGATGACTGCATTAAGGAGTGCATCAGAATTATAAAACCATAGATGTCAGATGTAACAGGAACAGGACAAAAAAGTGGACCCAATTTTATGCAATGACCCATGTTTCAGGATGAGTTGTGGAAAAGTTTCTTCACAACAGGGCCACTGTACTGAGAATTAGTTGCAGAATCCTAACTTCAGTGCATGAAGACTTCAAACTAAATTTACTCCTGCGCTAGATTGTCCTCTGTACTTCATCAATTCATTCCAGAATTCAGCATGTACAATCAATCTCTATCTATTACCTTGATGCACGTGGGCATTCTCCTGTACTGTCCCGTCGTCAGTACATCCACAGCAACGGGCAGAGAGAAGTTAGGCAAACTAAAGAAAAGACAAAACAAGAAAGGAGAATGTCACTGTTAGTAAATCATGTATTTTCCAGTGATGGAGGGAGACACTTTTGAGAGATCACAGGCCCATCACAAGTCAATTGCAAGTCAATCGCACGTCTATAACAAGTCCATCACAAGTCCGTCACAATTCAATCACAGTTCAATCACAAGTCAATCATAAAAAAAATCACAAGTCAATTGCAATCTATCACGATTCAATCAAAAGTCCATCACGAGTCAATTACAAGTCAATTACAAGTCCATCACAAGTCCATCACAAGTCAATCACAATTCAATCACAAGTCAATCACAAAACAATCACAAGTCAATTGCAATCTATCAGGATTCAATCAAAAGTCCATCACAAGTCTATCGCAAGTCCATCACAAGTCCATCACAAGTCCATCACAAGTCCATCACAAGTCCATCACAAGTCCATCACAAGTCCATCACAAGTCCAGCCCACGTTATGCAATCCCAACTCAACTCACAAGCTATTCAAATGTTTCATCCCTTAGCAGTTTCAGGTGACTGGACTTGTGATTTGACTTGTGATTTCCTTGTGACCAGCCTTATGACGTACTTGTGATCCATCACAAGGCATCAAGAATGCGATTTTTCCAAAACTGTGTATACATAATAGGGAGGTTTCGCAAGCGAACGGATACGCTTACACTTACGTTTAGCTATCCGTATCCGTTTTTTACTTACGTGTAGCGAGCGAGATATGCGTGTCCTCTGCACGTTTAGCGGATAGTGAATGGCGTATGACGTCATACGTGCAGACGATCTCGCTCGCTACACGTAAGGCCAAAAAAAAAAATAGTTCTGCTTCCGATTACATGTCTTTCAAAAATAGGGTCGGTCGGTCGGAAATTTTTTTTTTTTGCCAATTTTTTTTATGCAGATTGAATGGCGTATTCAATTATATGCAAAGTTTTAGCCTGAACTATTTCTATTGCACTACGAAAGCTATACACAAAATGGCCACAAAAAGTGAATAAAACCTACCTTAATTATTGTCAATATATTTAAGTTCGATAATTCGTAAAAAAAATTGTGGGAAATTCAGGTCGTTCGCACCATAGGCACAACGCTAGTCAAGAACGGGAGCTGGCCAAAACTCCGAAGTGTGTGATGTACATGTGTACATGTGTGGCCCGCGGCCAACGGGTCGAACATTTCAGGAAACACGCTGCATTGTATCACTCCAAATACGAGTAGTGCGATCTCAAAATGAACTCTTGAACACGGAAAATACATACACAGACAAGCTAGATCAAATCTGTGAATTAACTTACAAAAATGTTCTTTCTCCATCGGTGTTTTCTTGGCATTTTTACGATGTCTTTCTCAGCATTTTTACGATGTCGATTCCGACCAGTTGACAGAGCACGTGCCTGCGCCTGCATAGCCATGCTAGCGCTAACATCGCATAGCCGTGCACAGACTAGTTACCGCATTTTCATAATTGGCTCCTGCGCGGCGCGGCGGGAACCAGTCGTCGCCGCATTGCGCTTATTACGCACGTGATTATAGACATCGAATTGCGAAGTAGTTGAATCGCGCAGCGAATTTGTAAAAATAACGGAGGTTTCTTTTGAAAAAATAGCGAATGTAAGTAAGAAAACAATAAATACAAGCATTTTTTGATGCAAAAGGGTTGTTGAGAGGTATTTTGTGAAGACAGACAAGACATAAGGTTTTTATTTTTATTTATTCAATCTTTTTTTTAATTTTTTTTTTTGGAATTGCCGATAAAATTTTTAGGGTCGCAGCCTAAAAATAGGGTCGGTCGGGTAACCGGAAGCAGAACTATTCTTTTTTTGGCCTAAGTAAAAAACAGATACGGATAGCTAAACGTATTTGTAAGCGTATCCGTTCACTTGCGAAACCTCCCAAATACCTCAGAAATTGCAAACTTTTATCATTCAGAAGTCATTTAACATTAATTCTTGTATATAAGCAATAATACCGATAAAATGCTTACCGAGCATGAACAAGGTTCTCCCTCGCCATATGGGACAACATGTCGGCCGTGTCAACAAATAACAGTGACTGCTGGTCCAGAAAAGCAGATATCGCCTATTGCACAAAAAAAAGAAGGAAAATACAACTGTATACAAAGCTCTAACAATTAATTTCAAATAGATGGATAAAATGCTAGTTAATCTGTAAAGGTACTAAGATCATTAGCTAAATCTCATTAAGTCGGTAGGCACGTTTCAAATTAATGAGAATGTTCCTAAGTGCCTTTAACATTGCTGCAAAAATGGCAGAAGAATTCCCACAAATCACGCGCAATTACAAAAAAAACACAGCCTACTTTTAGAATAGTTCCCTGTATACTTACCGCGCATTTGTCCACTTTGGCAGCACTGCTGGCCCATTTGACTAGGGCCAGGAGTCTGACGAACGACTGTCTGGTGCTCCGAGCAAATTTGACAATCTCAATTTTCCTAACGGCGAAGTGAACCAAAAAATAAAATGATGAGATGTTGAGATGGCCCTACAGTGTTGATTAAGAAGTATTTTCAATACTCCAGAAATTAACGTTTGACGTTAATGAACGTTATCAACACTACAGAAAAACATTAGGAGTGGTTTTAATTTTAAGTAAATCTAAGACATATAAATAAAACGTTAAGTCCATAGGCGTAGCCAGTGGGGGGGGGGGGGGGGGGGGGGGGGGAAATGGGGGTATTTATTCCCCCCCCCCCAAGTAAAGACTGCCCTTTCCATTCCAGTGCCTTTTTTTCACCAGTGTTTATCAACCTCCCCTTCAAAAAAATTTTAAAGAGTGCCTTTTTTTTTTAACAAGTACCCTTTTTTTTATAACAAGTGCCCCTTTTTAAAAACAAGTTCCTTTTTTTTTACAATAAAGGTCTTTTTTTAACCAGTGGCAGTTACGAGTGCCTGTTTTTTGGAATTTTGCACGTGAGCTGCCCTGAAAAGCGCCATCTATTGCCCGATAGTGTGCATGATCATCCGATTTGAACAGCGCCCCATTGGAAGATGGTAACCCCCCCCCCCCCCATTTGATTTTACAGAGGCCAAGTGTCCGGAGAGAAAATAACCCGTCTACATTTCAGCACGGATGTGCGAGTACCCTTTTTCAAGAATTTTGTATCCCCCCCAATAAAAATGACCTTGCTATGTCTCTGTAATCTGGTGATGTTTGTGCATGGAGAACAACTTGACTTCCAGGTACCAGACCAAGATGGCCGCCATGCAATCTTTTCATCTCACCTTTCCATGTCCGTCTTTCTGGGGAGCAACTCGGAGAGCACCATCAGTTCATGATAGGTTTTCTGGATCAGGAACTCCAAGAGAAGCCCCAACGAGATGCTGTTGGTTCCACTGGGCGACGCTGCCCTCTGTCCCAGCACCGGAGTGAGACTCATCTGGGCTTGAGCCTGGGCCTGAGGGGTTAGGATTGGTGCCATAGTGGCACCCTGGAAAAAGTCTTTCCTATTCTTTCGTCAGCAGATGCGGTTTCTTCACATTCCTCGTTATCTCGGCTTGCACTGAAACAAAAATCCAATGATAGAAATATTTGAAAATGGTTACAGAGTAATGTAACTTTTAGTCTTTACGGCATATTTCATGATGTTTGACAAATGGAAAATGTTTGGGAATGCTTCGAAAATGTTCTTGACTCTCCATAAACTTTGTACACAACCACTGAAGTGGCGTCAGGTTGCAACAATTTTTCCGAAAATTCTTTTCTACCGAATGCGCCCATACAACATGTCCGACCAGCCATGAAGTTTAACTCAGGAGGCCGAGAGGTGTCAGCCACTTCGCCCCATTTTGAGTTCGCCCCTTGTCACTTCGACCTTAACCCCTTTGCCCCCACTGCCACTTTGCCTCCATAGGCATAGCCACTTTCCCTGCGTGGCCACTTCGCCCCATCACCAAATCACCACTTCGCCCCATCGCCTCGCCATAAATAATCGGGCATATCGAGTAAACACTAAAACAGGTAATAAAAATACCAAAATATAACTCGCAATTTCCCATCTTATCAAAACAATTTAATATTATTTCAACGCCTGAATACACTCTTAAAGTACTTTATTACATGTGTTTCTTTTGAATACTACTAATTTACCTTCTTATGCCTGCAAAGTTAGTTTTAACTACTGACCAAAATTCCAACACAATTTCTGTCACTCACGCTCGCCATTTTGCTTTCGACAAAATCGACAGTAGTAGTTCGCCGCAAGAGGGCGTCTGTCCGAACTACTTGTAAAAAATTAGAGCTTCTAACACCTAGCTCCTAACTTTTTATTTAAAAATATTTAAATTTTCAAAAAGGGAAATTTTATAATAAAGTTCACCAAAGAAATTGATTGGAGCGGGGTTTGAACCTACAACCTCCAGATTGCCACACTGGAACGGAGATCCGGAGTTTGCAGGTTCATTACCAGCTTCAGTCATTTTCTCTGTTAATTTTTCTAAAATATTAAAGATAATGGACCCACAGGTGAGTTGAAACATCATGCCCCATTCAAAGTTACTACTTTTTTAGATTTTAGATTTTTTTTCAAAGAAACATAAGTCGAAAAAAAAATTATATTGTCTAAACAGTCACCAATGAATATAACTTACGTATGCGCTTTAAAATGCACTGACTCAATATTCAAGGGGTTTAATTTTTATAATTTCACATTTCAGGGGACAAGCATTTGTGTTGTTTTTGTAACTTTGCTTGATTGAGCAAAAGTTCTGGGTTTTGGTGGGCATATTAAATTATCTGTATACAGTGAACGTCCTTTTTCTTATGTTTCAAAATCAAATAAAATCATATCAAATCAGTGAGCCTCCAATCTTGTTCTTCCATTCATATTCTTTACTGCTGATTGTGATTTAAGGATGAGGAACAAATCAAAGAAAAGTGAATTTTCATTTCTATTTTTTTTTTAGAAACTACTGGCTCGGTATATTAAATTGACGTCTACTGCAAAATGCACTTAATTTCTAGAAGCTTAGAGGGTTTTACCGCGCCCGCGTTGCACACGCAGTAGCTGCATGCATTGTGCACATTGCTCATGCACTACACGTTCTAATGACATTCCAAACAGCTGTGTGTTGCAAAGTAGACGCCTCTTCATGGACTTGGACTGTGTTCCTCTGAAATCTTTACTGAAAACTATGTCATTTCACCGGCAAAACAATCGCGATCATCACCTAAACGGTGACCAGACGTAAGAAGTAAGTCCCCCGAGTGGGATCTGTGTGTTATAGACTTGAATTCGCCTTAATTCGGGGCACAAAACACCGAACGAAATCGGCATGATGAGAGAGTACAAAGTCGTGGTGCTGGGCAGCGGCGGGGTGGGCAAGAGCGCCCTAACCGTGCAGTTCGTCTCGGGGAACTTCGTGGAGAAGTACGACCCGACGATCGAGGACTTCTACCGCAAGGCGATCGAGGTGGAGAACACCATGTCCATCCTGGAGATTCTGGACACGGCCGGCACGGAACAATTCGCTTCCATGCGGGACTTGTACATCAGGAACGGCCAGGGTTTTGTGGTGGTGTACAGCGTCACGAACAAGCAGAGTTTCGGGGATGTCGTCAATCTACGAGATCAGATTTTGAGGGTCAAAGGGTCCAGCCAAGTCCCGCTGGTCTTGGTGGGGAACAAGGCGGACTTGGAGAAGGAGCGGCAAGTTCCCACCGCCGAGGGTGTCAGCTTGGCCAACAAGTGGATTATACCCTTTTACGAGACCTCGGCTAAGAACACGATGAACGTGAACGAGGTTTTTGCCGAGTGTGTCATGGAGATCATGAGGCTTCTTCAACCCGGGAAACGGAATAAGAAAAAACTGTGCAACGGATGTAATGTGCTGTGACCAAGAAAGGTGGGTATTTTGCTAACGAGTCATCAACTAATCTTTTCTTTAAGTTTTAATGGATAAAATTTGCTTGTGACATTAATAATATTGCTGCAAACGTGTGCATAATGATAAATGTGGTAAGACTATGAAAGAATGTAGATTATGTAACATCGTTATGTTAAAACTTATATTCTAATTTCTAGGCAAATGCTAGGTGCTATGCTACAAATACAAGTATCGCTGTTTACTGTTTTTGAAAGTTACACATTTATGACGAACGTGATAAAATTTGCTCAATGAGACAGTGTCAACGTCCATAAATCTCAGTCTGTATTACAGACATTACTTTTGTTTTTGGCCAGAAATATTTCCCCTCACAAACACCCCCCCCCCCCAAAAAAAAGTACCATATTTTTAGGTGCAGTAAGTGAGCCAGTCATTCCCCAGCCTTGAAATAGTATTCCCATGATTATGAAAAGGTATCCTTGAAAATCAGAAATGAAAGGAACTTTTGCAGAGGTAATTACAATAAAGAGACAAAATTGTATTAAAATTCTCCATGCAAGGCTACACAATATGTATCATCAATGAAAGAAATGGAAGGTACTTATTTTGAAACTAGACAGAAAGTCTACTTTCTCCAGACTCCGTAAATAAATGGGTGCATTTGTGGTATCCATCTCGAAAGCCTAAGTTTTGAGTCACTACCCCTGAATCAAATACTACTTACTCATCCCCTAAAGTTGAAGACCAGTGAAGTGAGACTTTTGTCCACTTTCAATTGTACCCATGTGGGACGGGTTGATGACTCAACAGAGTAGGATACACACTTGTACAGTCATTCTAGAAATGTGAGTCCGTCCTTTTGAAGTTTGTCAAGAGGTTACTTCTTGTGGGAAATGAAGTGGACAGGACTGAAGAATTTCAATTTAACTGTAGCACGCAAGCCTGAAGAAACCTGTAGAGAGAATACAATGAGAAGAGATTACTGTTTTAGAGGTGGGAGGAAAACCCAGAAGAATATTCTGGGGGAAACCCATGGAATCAGGTAGGGACTGAAAACCCAATCCACATGTGGACTAGGGCAGGAATCGAACCTGGGCCATGGCGGTGGAAGACATCATCAACCTAAGAAGGACACATTCTTTTTAGTTTAGAATTGGTTAGGATGAATGTTTCTACGTTTTGTCTTGGTGATATGCCATGCACACTTTACAAATAAACACATTTTACTGTGTCACCGCAAGGAAGGAAAAGTTCCAGAAGGAACATTCTTTTTAGTTTAGAAATGGTTAGGATGAAAGTTTCTACGTTTTGTCTCGGTGATATGCCAGGCACTCTTTACAAATAAACATATTTTACTATATGGTGTCACCAAATGTTCAAGGAAGGACACGTCCCGGAAGGACATGAAAATTATTGTGAAGGATATTGGAAGAAACCCAACAGGATTAATTACGTTAACATCAGTCGAGAAAAATATGCTGCTCCAAACATACTGGATAACTTCCTCAAACCATTTTTCCCAAGACAAGTGTAAATTAAAAGTCCAAACTTCAACATATTCCTTTCGAAATATAAAGTTCTCAATTCTCTGGGATCTAGAGTAAAGCAACATCTTTTATTAAATACACTCAATTTAATCCAATTCAATACAACATATCCAAGCATGAACAAAGTACAATTCATATAGTATTTATAAGCATACATTATAGGAAAAATTCAAGGAAAATAAATATGTATAGGAAAACAAATATGGAAAATTATAAATGAAATACTGGTAGCAATTAATTGAGCAAACAATTACAAAAAAGTAAGGAAAATATACCCAGCAAAAAAAACATGGCAAAGCAGTACTTAGAATTTGTTTTATTGCAACTTCTGTGAATGTACGAGTTTTTCAGGCCTGCGGTTGGTCATACTCCACTGGTTGCCCTTGGAAACTGTTTGGAAATTGGAATCGCCCAGATGATTCAGCCACTTTGGCAGGCTGCATACTGTACAAGTCATCTTCAATCGTTTTATGTTTTATGAATAAAGAGAAAGAACTACAACAGATACGCTCTGTCCAACCTGATTCCAACAGATGCTTGTGCACGTCCATTAAAAGAAGTTTTTTGAAGCAACAAAATTGCTAAAAAAGTTAGTTTAGTACTGAGGTGCATTTATAAAACCTAAGCATGTTGAAGTTTCAACTCAGTAGATTTTATTATTTTTCGGGTCTTGTAATTGGATTCCTTTGCTAAAAGTGTGCCCGCAGGCAAACTTTTTTTAACCGCCTTCAAACTTTAAGTTCAAAGCTTGTTTTCTTTTGAATGATGCCATTTTAGGTGGACTTACACAGGGTATTTTGATAATGGCGCTGTATAGTGGAATCCGGTGACCAGAATGAGAATATTTTACTGCGGTGGTTTCACGCTCACGTGTTGTCAATGCATTTTATTTGTGAACATTTACAGTATGTACATGTACTGATGTGACACAGTGTGATCCCTTCCCAACTCACTTTCGGGCTGTCCCAACTACATTGCTCACATGTACATACATGTTGTACAACATATATAACATCATGTAACATGTACCATTACACATCAACCCAACTTTAGTTTGGACTGCCCCAACTTGTAACTTTGAGAGTGGGACTGCCCCAACTAGAGGTGGGCCAAAAGTAGAAACATGCCCAACACTTGCACAACTACGGGCACATGTGCATGTACTGGCAAGTTTATCAGAAATACCATACACTGTACATGTTCACACATGTGCGGGTGTTGCCTGTATAGACATGTACGGGCACATGTACACGTATGTAACTTAAATACTACATTGTACATTTGTACATATGTAGTTAATTACCGGTACTGCATAATTCACATGGAAAGATTGTAATTTTGTAAATTACATTTTTTCTTTGATTCTTTACTGAGGCTTTAAAATTATTACTGGAAGTCCACATACTGCATACATGTATATGTACACAATGCCGATCTAGTGATCGGGCACGGTTTCTCAGTAGTGAGTCAATGATCAATACAATCTGTATGGGCCCGGCCCCTAATAAGTACTGTACGGCAATTGCAAACTATTGCGGTAATCTTCCCATTGTGCGCAGACAATAGTTATTGCCTTAAGGGTTTATTTAGGACAATAGTCTGGTGGCTCTGTGTTTTCAGGAAGTGCCTTAGTACTGGTAGTAAGGTCATTTGATGTTGCGCTGCTGCATGTGTGTGTGGGAATTATATGCCTAGAGTTTTAAGCACTGACTTTTTAACCCTTTCCTTGAACATGGGCCAATTTTGTGAACACATGTGCTGCCTTTATTAGACCAGGAAACCACACACAGAACACCCTCAACACAGATTTTTTCACTGCTTTTCAGAAAGCTGACATGTTGGTGTGTGAGTCGGCCATATTGAATTTTTGGAACTTGCGAAGAGAAATGAAAGCAAGTTAACTCCTAATTAATTCCAGTCTGCTTCAATGAATAATTTAAAATTTGTAATTAAACATTCCCTTATGTTTAAAGCCAGATTTTAAAAAATGATGGTAAAATAAGGCTGCATCATGCATGCAAAGATAGTCTGGCTCCATCCCATTGAACAGCTTTAATGAAATGCAATCAGGGAACTCGACAAAAATGGCAAACTCGTGCATACAACACCCTATAGCAACTGAAAGAGTGTTTTCGGATCGTTCTAGTTTTTCATAGTGTTACCATTACAAAAGTTGAAGATAAGTGCTTCTGAAGTATCAACGCACTATGGAGTGCCAATTGGGCATGTGGTGAAATGGCTTGCAGTTTTCTAACTGGGATCAGATCAACAAACATTGAAAACAAATACCCTAGTATTTGCCCACAATTAAAATCTTTGTCTTTAAAAATTCTCTACAACAATTTTGTTCAATGTTTGTTGCAAATGAACTGAAGAAGAAGTATTTTGTGAACATTTTTTTTTTTTTTACAAATCCAGGGAAAAGATTAAATTACATTCTGAATGAGTGGGAAAAAAAAAGTAAAAAAAGAAAAAGAATTGTCTTCACCCTACAGAATTTATTAAAGATGAAATATTAAAAAAAAAGAATTGTCTTCACCCTATAGAATTTATTAAAGATGAAGTTTAAAATACTACAAAGTACAAATAATATTTTGTCACTTAGGAGAGATACGTTTTTTAATTAAAGAAATGAACATAACTCTGCTGAATGCAAGGCATGGATCATTATTCCTGTTTATTACGCAGTCACGATAACTCCCTTCGAGTACTAAATCAGTGCCCTGCAGGACGTGCAATTCCCAGACAGTTTAGTAATCTGCAATGATCATCAGCTGCCAAACAGTTAATGGTCAAAGAAGCAATCTCTGACCTCATCTTCAAGGCACTCAGAGGTCCTTCAGTTCTAAACTGGGTCAACACCCTTACGTCTTCCTCTTCGTCGTCTTCTTCTTCGCAGACAACCAAACCCTTTTTTTCCCCCAGCCCCGTTCGCCTACGTGTCACAGACACATCAGGTCCATCATGTTTGTGACGGCAATGTAATTGGCTCGGGGTCGAGACCCGATAAAGACTTGATCAAGCCAGACGGTTTCACTCTGCGCTGGTTCGGCCCGACACTGACAGGGGAAGAGAATATTACATTCTCGCTTTTTGTCGTTGCCATCTTCAGTTTACATGTCCGCACATTTTCCTTGAAGGGGAGAGGGCACGGATGGAGTGTTAATAAGGAATGCGCGTTTGTTTAAAGGGGCTCGTGCAATTGGATTTTTGAAAAAGGTGTTGTACAAATAAAGCCTGAATTAAGAAATTGCGGCCATTTACAGAAAAATGGTCAAAAACAGTTTTTCCACATGCGTGTTTAAGGTATGGTCAGTGTTATTGCAGTTCTTTATGCTACCAGTATTGACCTATCGCCGTTTGGGAGTTAGCCATGCCTCTTGCTATGGATTTTTTGTTCGCTAAGTTTTGTTTGTTTCAGATTTTTGCACGTTCCGTGTCTATTTCTATATAATGTACCCTAATTGGACAATATTTCACAAGCTGTGTTGACGTGATTCTATCGCAATTCTACGGTGATAGGTCAAGTGTTTTGAACAAACATCTCATAGACTTGCGTGTGGACAAACTGGTTTTTGACCATTTATACATGTAAACTTGATGGCCGACTTTTCTTAATTTCGGCTTTATTTTAAAAGCTATTTTCACTGTGTATACCACCAAGAACTTATAGTTTAGGAATATCTTAAAAGAATTTCAACATGTCTCCCCAATTTTGATACATCTGCGTCTAAAAAAGTTGTTTTGAACCACCCTGTAGAAGCCGTGTTGGATTCTTGCTCGTCCAAAAGTAGTTTCCGAAAAATCTCTGGGTTTGATTAAATCCGACATCAAGATTTTGGAGAGTGTACAAAAAGGCCCTGGGATGTTTTTTCTCATCATGAGGGTGTTGTAAGGGTGTATTGATGCACTCTCGGATGCTCAGATCAAGGATCCAATGTTCCAGCCATGTCATGTGACACTCCTTAAAAGGACAGCGCGTGCCTGGTGTTGGCATAGCTGATGGGATAATGGATCACGCTTTGCGCCCGCGATCTCTGGAGCCAATCCAATTATGTTGGTGTGAGACGCTTTTGTTTTGATTCACTCAGATGTAAAAACACGGTGACAACTTGACAAGCAGATAAGGGACAGTTGTTGGGGGGATTTCGTTCATCGACGCCGCACTTTTCAATTGTCTGTCGTTTGTTGTTTGACACATAATTAATATTAAAAACTTAAAGATGTACCGTTTGTTAGCTATTTTTGGATTTCGTACCAAAATATTTATTAAAATTGATGATTCTTGTACTAAAAGAAAGCTTATGAATTGGGCTTTCACATCCTAGATTTTGAAAATGCTACATGCAGAACTTCACTACAACAATGGTCCCGACATTTGGGTTTCGTTTTTTTTTAACTTACCCTGTATCACTAATTAATCTGTTCTGTTTGTTGATATAGTTGGTGTATGTATGTTTGTACAATGTAGATCATTGTTTTGAAAGTGAAAGATAGCAAATTCTTTTCCCACCATACTTTGTTACATTAGGAAACTGCAATTAGTTACCTGTACACACCGGTACGGTATACATGACGTCAAGAAAGAATTCTGTACACAAAGATGTTTTCACTATGGCACTAGCAAATTAAAGGGAATGTACATCATTGGCTTTTGCTGTAATTTTCAGAAATGAACTATTCGAGGGGTTAGTATATGGATCAAATTTTGTTACACTGACATGTTTGAAGTTTTTTGTTCGACAATGCTTGAAAAACCAAGAATAACAAAAATGTTCAAGTAGTCTGGTTCCCTGACTCCACTAAAGATAAAATGGATCAATTTTCAGATGCCGGAAAATTGTAAGGTACAATGTAAGGGAACAAGTCTAGCTGGCCTACACCCGTTCATGTATATGTAACCAATAGCAAACAAAATTTGAACTGAATAAAAAATGGTAAATTTGGAGCAGTAGTTGCAAAATAGTTAGGTTTTTCCAACGGTGGTCGGCCGACCACCGCTGGAAACGTATACAAAAATACCATTTTCTTGAAAATGACTTGACACCAGGTGCCATAATTTTACAGGATGCTTTAGACTGTCATTTACCAACATCCTAGTAAGGTATTTCGTAAAAACTTGGTAGTTTTATTTTTCGATGTTTGCAAATGTTGTACAGTATATTCCCTTTAAAGGGAATATACATCATTTGCTTTTGCTGTAAGTTTCAGAAATGGATGGAATTGGGGGGTTGGAAATATAAAGCAAATATAGTTACACTGACTTTTTGGAGGTTTTGGGTTCGAAAATGCTATAAAAACCAAGAAAAACGATCATTTTCCTGTAGTCTGGTTCCCTGACTCCATATAAGAAGAAACAGAGCAGTTTACATACATTGGGGAATTGTAAGGTCAGGGAACCAGTCTAGCTGGCTCGTACCCGTTCATAGGTTTGTAATCGATTGCAAACAAGTGCAATGGTCAATTGGGGCCAGTATTTGAAAAAAAGCCAGTTTTTTCCAACGCTGATTGGCCGATCAGCGTTGGAAATTGATACAAAAATACCACTTTTCTTGAAAATGACAGTATACCAGGTGCCATAATTTTACAGGATGCTTTAGACTGTCATTTACCAACATCCTATTAAGGTATTTCGCAAAAACTTGGTAGTTTTATTTTTCGATGTTTGCAAATGTTGTATATTCCCTTTAACCACACTCTGTCGTGTCTGTTGTTTAGTTTCCTCAACCCATACTTTTACATTGTATTTTCTTTGAAATGCCATGAAGAGCTAACAAAGTGTCCCTTTCATATCCTAAAGCTACAGATTTTGTTGTATATTTGTTCAAACAATTTTGCCTGAAGAAACCCTTTCATTGTGTGTAGGCTTAGAGACTAAGTCAACAAAAAAAATCAACAACCACAAAAATAACTTGTACACAACAACATCAGCAAAACAGAATGACCAGTGTTGTTTTTTGTACACTGGTCCCCCTATTTTCCCAGGAGAGAGTTTAATACCGCAGAAGTTGCGCACTTTGTATGATAAATCTCCCAACAGGCATTGTCCTTGCACACTGTAGGCTGCTAGTTCTGGGGTCACCTGTATAAATTCACAAGCCTTTTGATTGTAGCTGTGTGGTTAATTCCAATTCAACAGTAGGCCTTTAATCCCTGTGTAAGAATGTAGGGTGTTAGCGGAGAGAAGAAAGTCACAAATTAAATTCACAGCCAAAAATAATAAAGAAAGTCGGACAACGCGAGGCGAGTTGAGGCAACTGGACTGTGGATTAATTATGGTTGGGTGATTTTTCAGAAACGCGGTTAATTATAATTCACTTTGACTGGATCAGATATTCCAATATTGGATCTCATAATTGACTGATCAAGTTGAACGTGCGCTAGCCTAAGTTAGTCTCCTTTCAGAATTTGTGTGCGCTTGAGCAAAAACTTTCAGAGAGCTGATTAAAAGTGGCTGATAATATTCAACTGATTTTAACCCTAACCCAGCTGAATCTAACAGGATGCAACTACATATCCCGATGGTGCCTGTTGGATTGAGCAGTAAACCCCGTGTGTACATTCCTGATGCAAAATGTTGGATTCAGCAGACAACTGAACCGCATTATAACGCCATGTTGGACTCCGTTGGATTCAGCAGACAACTGAAAATGAGGCACAGTGGATTGAGCAGGAAACTCCGGTTGGACTCTGTTAGATTTAGCAGGGTAGTCCTGAGGAACTACTGGGGAGTTTAATAAAGGAATCTTCTGCATTTCTCTATACTACATGTATCTGTGTCAGTGCATTGTGCCCAAGATGTTGACGTACAGGGTGTCAAAAGTCCAAGGTCAAAGTAACTGTCACTGCCACTGCCATCAATGCATGAAGTTTATTTCAACAGATGAGGTTTTTTTTGCTGGTATCAAATTTACGACCAATGCGTTTAGGTTAACATTCTACATGCAGTTCAATGACTTTCTTTTAACTGTGGCCCTAAAAACTCAAGTTCAGACAACAGTGTTAAACTATATGAGGTTAATCAAACAACATTTGCAAACATCAAAAAACCAAAGTTATAATGTACATGACTGTAAGTGAATAATAGTCTCAAGCACCCTGTGAAATCATGGCACCTTGTGTGCTGTCATTTTCAAGAAAAGTGGAATTTTTGTATCAATTTCAAACAAAATACTGCCCCAATTTCCCAAATTTATAGTTAGTCATTTTGTTTGCAGTCGGGTACACCATCCATCCATCCATTTCTGAAAATTACAGCAAAAGCAAAATTACCTTTAAATGTAATGGACACCATGAGATTAATAGTGAAACTGCCAAAATATCCTGCTTGATTGTACAATGAAAGTAAATAATATAAATCACGCATCCTGTGAAATTATTGCCTAGTACGGTATGCTGTCATTTTCGAAAGAAGAGAAATAACCATCATTTCTTTAGGTTACTGAGGACCAACCCATTGCGCCTTCAATGGATACCTACCAGTACATACATGTATAGATTTTTTTGTACCAGTACATCATAGGGCACTTACATGTAAGGAACAAAACCACGTACCGGTAATTAGCATTGAGAAAAAGGAAAATGGACTTTCATAAGTTTGTCTCAAAAAGTATGTATCTACTGAGCTGAAATTTTGATAAGATAAAAACTGCTTCCGATTTATTGTAATTGTTGTTCTTTGAAATCACATTTTTGTTTGTGTGTAAAGGGCGACCATTGCCTTTTACGAACTGTTGTAGATCTTACAAATATACATTTGTAGTGGTCAATAAAAACATACTCAAATATATTTCTTCCCAACACTTGCTGTATTTGCTGTCATTTTTTTTTTTTTTACCATAGCCCAGTTAAAATCGATGAAGACCATTTGTGCCATACAGGAACACCCGTACTTCTCGTACAGAAACTGCCAGTATTCTTGTTGCTGCTATATTTTGAACACTGTGCCTTGGTTCATTACCAGAACTGAAAGGAATGCGTCTAACGTGGCGTAAAGCAGTCTGCAGCGGGCTAGGCATTTCATTAAGAGATAGGGCCCCAAAAGACCAAAGAGGCACGAATGAGTCTGTACGTGTACATGCTGCATCAGTCTGCGGGACAAAGACGCGACTGCTGCATACAATTTTATTTTCATAGATTTCACCACAAAACTCAGTTGTTAAACTTTCATTCCCCATGTTATTTTTTGAGTTTCATCAGTCTGTGGACAAAGACGTGACTGCTGCTGCGTGCTGCATCACAATTCACAATTTTTAGTTTGATCTTTTCCCGAAAACTCAGTTGTTAAACTTTCATTCTGCGTACTATTTTTTTAAAATTTCATCCCGACCAAAAAATAGATTCCTTTTCTAAATTTCTAATTTTCTAGCGATAAAAAAGTTAGGCAGTTTTGAGTGACACATTGACCAAAAAAATTAATAAATCATCCCATGTTTTGTTATTGAACTATTACAATGTAGGCCCCTATACTTTACAAGTTTCGAATTCCTTGCTGCCCAACCAAAAAAATTGTCAAGATTATCAAAAAAAAGTAATTTTCGATAATTAATGACCTGTAAATTTCCATCAATAATTGTTTATAAATGCGTTGTCGGTAGTTGGTAAACGTGCCATCATTCAGTGAAAAATACAATCAACCCTTCTACACATGTACGTGTATGGCTTACACATGTACATGTACATGTACATTTGTACATGTACAATCGACTCCCATTAATACAAACTCACCTGGACCAAACTGTTTGTTATATCAGAACTTTGTACTAAGAGAATTCAGTCCCATTCATTGCGCACATTAATGCACAGTCGGGACCAAGGTTTTTTCACTATAAAATAACTAGAATTTGTATTAACAGAATTTCTGTAAACGAGAGTCGACTGTACACAGATGTACTGTATGACTCGATTTTTCATACATGTGCATGCGTTTCCTGAAACTGTAAGCCAATGACCAGAAATGATTTTTGTGTGCGTAGTTCACGAGGACAAGATGGAAAGGATTTCAAGTGTTGTAGCATGTACGTGACCGTTGGTCAAGTGTACGAATAAATTGTACACGTACCAATACACTGTTGATCTATATTATAATGTGATTCTCTGTACTAGTGTGGAGCACCCTTATTTACCTGGTACATAGAATAGAGATCTTATCAACAGAGAAGAGTACTTTATGCTTTCAAAACTTGACTGATTTGGAAGTAGAAATCAGAAAAAAATATTAACTGTTGATTGTTCAGTTTGATGAGTTATTGTGAATTCCTGATTTCATGGTGCAGTGGTGTAGCTGCACAATAAATCTAAAATTTAACATGTGTACAGTAATGTAGTTTTCATGTCTTGTTCAGTACATTTGTATAGTGCACATGGGTACATATGTGGGGTATGTACATTGCACTCTAGGAAATGTGTACAAGTTACATATGTACAGGTACTGTACATGTACATTGTACATGTACATGTACACGTACATACAGTGTATACTGCACACGTTTCACCATATGTCATCCGCAGGATGTGTGTTATAGTGTAATGCACTTCCTTCCTCAATTTTCCCCAGTGTCTGTGTTTTGGAGGATTTGGTTTTTGTTACATGTACATGTAGGTTAATGATAACAGGAACAAAGTCTGAGTTAAGAACATGAACTTGAAATGTTCAAGGAAAATGGGGATGTTAAAATGCTCAGATTTTTTTTATAAAAGGCAAGCACCACAGAGCACTAAAGCCAAGTTAGACTCAAGTTGTTTATTGATGTAATACAGAGTATTACAATGTAATAAAATACAGTCAGTGTATTTTTTTTTATACAATGTACACTTTTTTTGATACAATGTGCAAATTTTTTTTTATACAATATGATATTTGGTGAGGTAAATGTATTTTATAAAGTTTCCTTTGGTTTTACATACCAGGTAGTATTTTGCTTGTTTAATATTAAATAAGCGTTTTATTAAGATGTCTTCTTCATATTCTTGAGTGTTCTACAAAAATTTACATAGGCCTACATGTATATGAATAAATTTGGGAGGAGAGACATGATACATGTATTGCAGTTTAAAGATCAACAACATCAATGCAGCAAAGTTTGACTATATACATGTAGTTTTGAAGATTATATTTGAAGCAATCTCATCAAATATTAAATAAGGGGAGTTTCAGCTGTAAGAAATAAAAGTTAACAGATGCCCCGCTCCCACTGCTTAAAGTTATATTATGTTTGCCACTTGACTTTAATGTGACATGCAGTTTCCCTGTAAAGAAAGGCACAGACGCACAGCGTGTATGGCACTGTTTATTGCCATATTGCTTCAGGATATCAACAGCACGAGACAAAAGAAACGGATCCTAAAAGTACATGTACATGTAGCTGTAATTGTAGTAATGTGGTGTAACTTGACCGAGCTGTTCCTGCCGAAATTGATCAATAACGGCAAGGCAGGTGGGATTTAATTTAGACATAGTTTGTCGGATGTTGTGGCGATGATAGACACGACGTACGAACAGTCTGTTGCATCCTGCCTCTATGTTAACATTGTCCTCATTGTTGTATTACAGTGCAACATGGGAGGGGCTTAGGAGGTGTGGGGGAGGCAGGTTCAGTAACTCTTCCTCCCCAGAAAAGCCCAAAGTTACAAGCTTGTAATAAGTGCTTTTTCAAATTCTATTTTGACATCCATTTGATTTTGAAGCCTCTCCACTATATTTATAAATTTAAAAATTAATTCCAATTTCTTCGAGGAGTTACGATTCCAATCGGATCCGACTCCAAATTTAACAAGCCAAAAAAAAAAAAAGTTTGAAAAAAAATCTCCATAATTTCACTTTATGCAAGTTACTTAAGCATTGGAAAGTCTCTCATCAAGTTGGTTGTGTCTTGTCTTTAATTTTTAAACCCTAACTCCTTAGGCAGTTTTGCTAGGATGCAACCTCAAAATTGTTAAATTCTTCAATTGCCTCCATGTAAAAATTGATACAGCCTTTTGCAATTCTGCGAAATCCCCCATTATTTCTTGAATGTGTTCCTTGGAGGGGTGACCACTACCTCAATCCTGCAAAATCCTCTGGATTCACTGTCAATATGTTGAGGCAGAGCCAGTGACATCCTGGAGCCGTGTGGAGGATTTCAAGTACAATCTAGGCCGTAATTTATGCAGGGCTGAGCACAAACAACACAAGGTCCGGCCTAAGACAAGTGACACAACGCATCCTCCAATATCAGCCACACATTTTTGCCATATAGCCTCAATCCTTTGAAATCCTTCACTTTATGCATGGAGGATTGTGGAGGATTTGGGAAGTTAATCTGTTCTTAGGAAACTGAAGTTAGCTACTACCGGGAGTTTAAATCCTCAAAAATATGAAGGAAAACTTGGAAAATAATGAAGTCTGGTTTAGAATCAATTTGATTCAATACCGATCTAGTCATTTAATTGGGTCCTATACATTTGTACATTGTAATTTGCCCCATCTTTGTTCCCGAATAGTAAAATTCAGATGATTTTGTCTCCGGCTTCAAGACCTATATTTTCATCCCCCGCCAGCCCCCCCCCCCCCCACCCCCTCTTTAATTTCCTGTTCTTCAATCCATCTATTAAATGCATCACAGACAGGAGACGACATGTGCAAGCGATTTTCGTCGGACCTACAGCACATCAGCGCAGATGAATTGTTAATGAAAAGGCTGAACCGCCTCACTGAGAACGAATGTAATTTGAGCAGATTTTTTCTTCTGGCCGGCCAGAAATTGGCACAAGGATATTAAAAGCACAATTATATTTTGGTTATCCCATTAGTTGTGTTCTTTGAATTAACAAGTTTTCAGACATTTGTGACACCTTCGTTCTGTTGTCATTTAATGAGTTAGTCTTAAAGGGACAGCAATTGCAAACATCGAAAAATAAAACTACCAAGTTTTTACGAAACACCTTACTAGGATGTCGGTAAATGACAGTCTCAAGCATCTCGTAAAATTATGGCACCTGGTGTGAAGTCATTTTCAAGAAAATGGTATTTTTGTATACATTTCCAACGGTGGTCGGCCGACCAGCGTTGGAAAAACCTAACTATTTTTCAATTACTGCTCCAATTTTACCATTCTTTCAGTCCAAATTTTGTTTGGTATTGGTTACATGTTCATGAACGGGTGCAGGCCAGCTAGACTGGTTCCCTTGCCTTACAATTTTCCATCATCTATAAATTGATCCATTTTATCTTTTGTGGAGTCAGGGAACCAGACTACCTGAACATTTTTGTTTTTCTTGGTTTTTCCAACCTTTTCGAACACAAAACTTCAAAAATGTCAGTGTAACAATATTTGATCTGTTATACTAACCCCTCAAATAGTTCATTTCTGAAAATTTCAGCAAAAGCCAATGATGACATTCCCTTTAAAGGTCCCGGTACATCTACAATACATCATGTACGTTGTATAGGATTAGGCTTGTTCATATTTTTTTTTCACCCTTCTGCTGTAGTCTAGTCACAGACAGTAGAAATTTCCATCCTCTTCCTCTGCTATACTTTTTAACGGATCATTATGTGAAGCAATTAGCACTGTGATTAACTCGGTCAACAGGCAAAGGAGGCAAGCTGGTTTATCACTCACCCGGAGTAAAAGCATAGCTGTATCAAGTTACTTAAACAGTCCCAGCCAGTCAATCCTGCTTTATGCAGGCTGGGAATTCTTAACTGTTGAAAACAGTCACTTGTTTGATTTTGACTGAAAGGACTACTTGGCACAGAACGCATGTTTACATACATGTAGGAGGGTTTAAAGCAACACAATTGCTCAATATCATACATGTAAGTAGGGTGCTTAACAACTACCGGTAACCTGTTGAAGCTTTAGTACAATGGCTATGATACATTTCGAAGAAAAAAAACAGAGACGTTTTTGGGGGTCTCATAACTGAATTCCATTGCTATAAAAGCTCACACTCGTTAAATAAAAAAGTGTGCCCGCAGGCACACCTTTTTAAAATTTTAAGTTTTATTTTCTTTTGATCAACATCATTCCTGGTGGACTAATGTTCACACGATATTAGGCATACCAGCCCTTCCGTATCTTCACTTTGAACTTGGTTTTCCTCAGTAACTTCCGTAGACTTTTCCTCCGTAATTTAACCAGTGTTCCGATACATCAACACGTTTTAAGTCTAGTCAAGGCATGGGGTTTTAGCATTTTTTTTTTTTAGCTCCATGGTTTAGCTGAGCCTGAAAGCATTTTAATATCTCGTTTTACATCCGCAATGGGCCCAACGTGTCATGAGGGTGCAATACAATTGTTGCGCTCTAAATGTCAGGGGTGGTCGGGAATTGACCGGATATAATGAGTATTACATGTACATGTAGGCCTACTTGGTTAGCTGCATTTCGGTCTGTCATCATATGTAAATTACACATCAAGCTTGTCTGGTTATTAAGCACAACTTCACGACTTGTCTGAGTTACATTGTAATTGCCTGGAGTTACATTATGGGGAATGTAGAGATGTCAGGCGTTCTGGCAAACTGAGTCAGAACTGGGCAGAGATCGGAATGAAGTTTTTTTTCGGGTATTAGGAAAGAGAATAAAATTCTCCTTACAATGTTGTTTGTTGCACTTGAATCGGACATTCTGTTGGCAAATTATGGCTGTTTGCGAAAATTAAAATACTGAGAAAAAGTTTCAAGTTTGGTAGTCGTGAAAGTGAAAGCTGCCAATCATTTTTTCTTCACGATTTTTTTGTACTTTATCTGTTTGTGAAGTAGATCAAATATTACACATATCAATAAGTCTGAAAAAAGAGTTCTTTTTCTGGTGATTTTTGTCAGTTTTCCTTTACAAATTTTCTTTCATTCATGGAGGCTAAAAAATCCCATGGTTCATTATACTATGTACATGTACAATGTATGTATTTTAAAGGTATACACCAGTGCGTATTTTGATCAGTGGTGGACAGCTGAATGTTGAGATCAAAATGAGATTAATTGTAATTAGAGTCAGCAAATTACGTGAAATTGCCACAGTTACTTGTAACATGTACTTAATCGAGCTACGTGTTATTTTTTATTAAAAAGAGCGAGCTACATATTTTTAAATATTTGTCCCTATAGCTCGGTCACTTTCTTTTTGATTAACCTTTTGATCAGAATCTTAGTCTGAGAACCAGACTAATTGTGAACTACATTGTGTAGAATGTAAATAACCCTGGACTGAACTCAGTGTCAGGGTCTCATACTTCTTCACCCTTCACCATTTCAGTCATATCAACAGTTAGTTTTTTGCTGGTAGCGGTACTAGTTAAAGTGGACTTAATATCCATTGTCCATTGTGTCCGCCATTAATGTGGGTAAATGAACTTCCATTGTGAACACGAAACCCCAAACATCCCTGAGGAAGTCCTTTGGTTTTATCTCATCACTTTCACACACACCGGACGACCCTCGCAATGTTTGCCCAGAAACAAAAGGGAAAGCCACATGATGTGACTGCCTGTGCTTGCGTTCTTGAACTTTTGCCCTTTTTGCGGGGTTTGATTTTTATTGGGACACATAAACAGTCGGGAGTGGGAATGACGTTATGTTTGGATTAAGGCGATTGTTATTCTTGTTCTCATTTTTGTTTTGTTAATTGTTGAATGACTAAGAAATATCTACCTGCAACATGATTAGGTTTGTTTCTTTACAGGAATTAAAATACTTGGAACAATGGTACAATTAAGTTTATCAATATTTAGCCATCAAGAAAGTTGTTTGTTTTTTTAAAGGGAATATATATACAACATTTGCTTTTGCTGTAATTTTCAGAAATGGATGGATTTGGGGGGTTAGTATTTCATAGCAAATACACTGACTTGTTTGAAGTTTTGTGTTCGTAGATGCTAGGAAAATTGAGAAAAGAATCATGTTCCTTGTAGTCTGGTTCCCTGACCCCACTTCAGATGAAACGGAACATTTGATAGACTTCGTGAAATTGTAAGGTCAGGAGACCAGTCTAGCTGGCTCACACCCGTTCACGGACATGTAAACCAATTGCAAACAAAATGTGGACTGTATAAATTTGGTAAATTGGGCCAGTAGTTGAAAAAAAAAGTCAGGTTTTTCCAACGCTGTTCGGCCGACCAGTGTTGGAAATTGATACAAAAATACCACTTTTCTTGAAATTGACAGCACACCAGGTGCCATGATTTTACAGGATGCTTTAGTCTGTCATTCACTAACAGTCCAGTAAGGTATATTTCATAATAATCTGGTAGTTTTGTTTTTTGATGTTTGCAAATTATGTTGTATATTCCCTTTAAAGAAAATTTCACACAATTTTTTTGGGGTTTTTATGAAATGAAGTTTTAAAAAGCTCATGAGTTTGTTCTAGTTATTTTTCTGTTTAGATAAAAAAAAAATTACTGACTGTTTCAGCCAGGAAGCCACAGGACATGTCAAACTTGGTACCATGGTTTACCATTATCTTGAATGTTTTTTGCAAAACTTGTTTTTCTAACAGGCCTGGTTTCTTCCAAGAGTACAGCCACCAAAAAAAATGTTTTCCTCGTTTCATTCTCCGTACACGGCTGTCTTGCATTCCAGCTCCAGGCTACGCGCACAGAATTCAATTCTTCACACTTGCGGTTAACTACTAAAAGGAGATTACTCGCAGAGTTCGAAACACGGACCCCTCGGTTAAAAGCACTTTAAAACCTGTCCGCTTTTGAGAATGTGAAGTTGAATAAATAAGTGACTTGGTGCTTTAAGTCATGAACATGTACAGCCTAGCTCGGTTTTTCACAAGAAGGATAAGTGAACGGAGAAGTTAGTGCACGAGCCTCGGGCTGCGTGTCCGTCCAATCGTCGGTCAAGGATTTAATGCTTGCGGATGGTAAAAACAATTGATCATGACTCATACATCATGTATCGATGTACTGGTACATGAACACGAATGCTCAGCTGCTACAGACTGTATAATGCCCAGTGGTACAAATGGGTTCTTATTTAGTGTTGGGAATATACCCTGGAGTCCTTGTTCAGTATGTGTAGGAATGTACATTGTACATGTAGATGTACCGATACATGTACATGTACATGTACATGTCTGTATACGTGTATGTACATGTACATGTACATGTACTGTACATGCACTAGTACATGTACAAATGTAGTGCACACGTACATGTACATGTACGTGTACATGTACATGTACATGTACATGTATGACATGTGTGCACCGTATTCCTCCATGATACCGATACATGTGACAACTTTGAGCCCTCGCAGTGACACAGTTGTAAATTTAAACATTTTTGCCAGATTTTGTCTTTTAAACATACCAGTACATAACATTTCCCATGCTACCAGTATTTTGAGTTTCACCTCAAAAATAGATGTTTTGGGATTTTTTTAATAGCCATTTTTCTAGAAATTATGGTAAAGTTAATCACTTTTTAATGAGACTTCAAACAAAAATCCATTGCTGTTTAGTTATAAAAAAATTGGTTGCCATACAACATTCAGACTCCACAGGGTGGGTTCATTTGCATAATTCACTTGTAGGTCGGGCAGTGTTCTCGTATAGGATAACTCTGTAACACCCATAAATGCCACTATGTAGACCAGATGCATGAAAAAAAACTGTTTCAATGAATACCAATTCTGAAACAATTGAAATGAATTTTGTGCACTCTGGGACCAGCTTTACTAGGCTTGTGAAGTCTTGTTTTAAAGGGAAGATACAACATTTGCAAACATCAAAAAAAAAAAAAGATCAAATTATCACGAAATATCTTACTGGATTGTTAGCGAATGACAGTCGAAAGCTTCCTGTAAAATCGTGGCTCCTGGTGTTCTGACATTTTCAAGAAAACTTGTATTTTTCCAATGCTGGTCAGCTGACCAGCGTTGGAGAAAACTTACTGTTTTCAAAAAGTGCCCCTAATTTTTCATATTTAGTTCTTCCACATTTTCTTTGCAATTGATTACACACCTGTGAAGGGGTACAAGCCTTCTAGACTGATTCTCTGACCTTGCAATCCTCCAAAGTCTATAAATTGTTCCGTTTCATCTTACGTGGGGTCAGGGAACCAGACTTCAAAAACATGGTTGGTTTTCTTGGATTTTCCAGCCTCTCCAAGCCCAAAACATGAAGCAAGTCAATTTAACATTATTTGCTATAACATACTAATCTTCCCAATCCATTTATTTCTGAAAATTGCAGCAAAAGCAAATGTTGTACATTCCCTTTGGGAGAAAATTTGTAAAGAATTACATACATTGCACTTGGGCTGTACAATGTATTTTGATCCTTTGGTCTTTTTAGAAAAGGGAAAAAAAAGACATCTTTCCCCAACACATTGCTCACCACTTCTGTAAACATGAACACCCCAGGGTCCCTGCATAATGATTAATGATAGTGGCCTTCATATTGGTTGAATGCAACAGTGACAGACATGTGAGCAGCGGTGTGACTTTGACTGGCTCTGAGTGTGAGATTTAATGACACTTTAATCACTTGTTTGGGCTGTTCATGGTCCTCTGTCAAGCCTCCTGCCTAATGGCTTATTGTAGAGTGCCTCCCAAGGCTGTAACCAGGAATCACTTATTTAGCAAACAGTATAGTTTAACTCAGTGGCATAGGGACACATTTTTCATTGGGTGGATACCACATTTCTTTCCCTGAAATTGTGATTAGCCAGGCAGCGGTGAACGGGAGATTTAAACTTCATCTGTATACTGTGTGACACACATGCAGGCCATGTTCAGAGAGCACATTCAGGGCATTGATCGGATTGGTGGCTCTCTCTCTCTCTCTCTCTCTCCCCTCCCCCCCCCCCCCTGCTCCTTCTCCTCTTTGTATTTGGTCCTTTTTTACCCCCCCCCACCCAACTATATGCCATGGCTTTACAAGCATCTATGATATCTAGCTGCCAACTCTCCCTGATTCTGCAGAAAGTTCCCTGAAAATAAACCAAGAATCAGTCCTTCTGATTTGAGGCGTGCGATCACACCCCCACACCATCGCACACCTCAAAGCTTCCCGAGAAGTGTGAATAATTGCACGCCTGAATTTCCCTGGACTACAGATCACACACCTGGAAAACCACACACCTAGAAAAAACACACACCTAGAAAAATCCAGGTGTGCCTTTTTCCACACGCCTGTGATTTTTAAAATCAGAAGGACTGTCTTTCAATGTTCTGATGAACAAATTTGAAAATCTCCCTGATTATGGAAACTTTTTCCCTATTATGTTGAATGTAATTCTAAATATGTCCCAGATTCTTGTACAAAATCTCCCTGATTGCAAGATACAAACTAGTTGGCAGCTCATGCGCCAGATCATATGCGCCAGATTTGGTGATGTATTATGCAAAACAAGACTGCGTCTTGACCTCCAGATTCTGACCATTCAGCGGGCGCCTTCTTATTCTATCAGGTCTTCGGTAACCGGCCGTTGGTGTATTACAAAAACAGGGCAGCCAATTGACCAGTAAACAGCTTAGGCCAAATGTCTGCTCGAAATGAAGTCACAATATCTAAAGTCGACTCCGATTACCCAGTATGCATAAAATTTGCGTGCTCAAATACCGATATTGTTGCGGAGCTTGCGAGGTGCGTCATGTGCGAAAGACAAGTTGGACAAGAGAACTGAACATATTTACAGTGTCATTTAGAGTTGTATTGGTCTACAATACAATGAACAGTTTTAGATACATTTGACTTTTTCGGTGTTTTTTTACTGCATTTTTCAAAAATAATAAAATAATAAAAAAATCCAGGCTACCTCCAAAAAGGAAGCGGGCGAGGACGAGAAACATGTTGTTTTTTTTACTTCGCTTAAGCGGGATTCACTAAATCCTCTACTGAGCAAAACGTGGTTGCTTATAACTACAAATACATGTATAGCATGAGTCCGTTGTTGAATAAATGCAATGCAATGTATGCACTGTAGAATTACTCTCAGAAACCTCTAAAATTACTACTAGGCAAAAAATGGATCCTCAACTATATAGCATCACAATGTGCATGGCCTCTGGCCTGTGCCTTGATGTATAACAGCTTCCAAACAAGTGTAAGGTTGGGACTTATTTTCCGCAATCTTTATTCACAATCACATAGCTCACGGCAAAAACCACAGTAAGATATTCACTACAAGCTTGAAACGTGTGTACCGGTGCATGTACTAACAGGTCTGCAACTAGACATTAGCAGTTCGGAGTTGAACTTGCTCACGGCACCGAACTGTTAACGACGCACTTACAAAACTCCATTTGTACTGGCCACAGAGGTCATGATGGTACCGTATTGTCCATGCGCTGCAAACGGGTCGTGAGTAACGGTATTTTTCAGTGCGATCCCTAATAGCTTTCTTGGGAAAAGAGTTTGGCAGTCAATGAGTTCACACCGCTCTATGGGGAACTTTCTCTCTAACATCAGCTACAGTATTTCATCGTAGGTTCTGCAGTTGTTGAAGTCATTGTCTCGCATACAATGCTTCCAGTAGTAAAGGTTACAGCGGTCGTGGCCGGTACATGAACTTTCTTCCAGCTGATTTCTGCTTAGTCCAATTGTAAAAAAATTGAACTGCAGTGCTGGGTACTTGCATCTGTGCATGTATTGTGAAGAGTGTTTATACAATGTCTGGATTAGTTTTCTCCGTGAATGATTTCGCACACTGGATTAAAGAGTTGGGATTTTTGGACAAGGAACCCAGAAAGTTCACTGCCTTTCTTTTTATAGTTTTGTTAAATCGAGTCTTTAATGGGCATTTTCATCAACTACTTTTTTTACTAAGCTATTTTTCCCATGTCTGGATCGTGGCTTTGGGCGTGATCTCTGGCTGTATGGCAATAATGGCATACACAGGTTTATGGCTTCAGACTAGCGCCCCTTGAACAAAGATGTTGACGAATTGGGGAACTGCCGACATAGGGCTGGATAGCTCAGTTGGTAGAGTACCGGAACGGTAATCCTGAGGTCGCGGATTCAAACCCCGCTCCAGTCAATTTCTTTGGTCAACTTTTCAAGCTATTTAAGTTGGTTGTTTGAGGTTGTGGAAGTTTTGTTGTGATGCTAATACATGTAAAAGTGGAATTTATCACTTTGTGAAAAGTTTAAATGGCCTACCTGGGGAAGGGGGGGGGGGGGGAGAGTGCCCCCACCCAATTTACATGTGTGCCCCTTCCCCTACATGTAGGTATCCCCCCTACAAAACCTCCATTTTTCCTCCCCCAAGAAATGTCTTTTGTTTTTCATTAGCAGAATATACATGTATATTGTACATGTACGTGTATAAAGTACATGAATGTACCGGTATGTACAATGTATTTATACAACTATTTTCCGATCCATACTGCCAATTCTTCCCCTCCCCTTCCACGGATTTGAAAAAAATATGAATAAAAAGAGACATCCGAATAAGAGGGGAAATCAACCCCTTCAAATCGTGGGAAATGCTCTGGATCCAACCCTAAAATCCTGGCTTCACTACTGATGCTAAATCATCTCTCTTGGGATGAAATTTTGTGTCAGCGTCCATTTCCGAATAATGCATGAACTTTTGACGACTCTCTACTTGCACTTTCCTTTCCAAGTAATCACATTTTGAACCAAATTGACGCCAAATCTCATATTCCCCAAATGTATGAAGATACTTTGTGTGCATGTGTGTCCATTTCCAAACAATGCATGAACTTTTTATGCCCCTACAATACTTTCCAAGTAATCGGATTTGGAACAAAATTGACACCAAATCCCATAGTCCCAAAATTTATGAGTTATAAATCCCCCCACACATGTGCAACATTGAATGGGGATTACATGCATGCATACATGTACAATGTGTGTAGGCAGACAACTTCCTGTGACCTCTTTTTCAATGTTTGACGTTTCATTTCAAAGTCAACAATTTGACAATGGCAGTGTGCAGTCCGGTTGTATAACTAGTTTAGCATTGATACCAGACAGCACACAACAACACTGCAATGGGTAATATTTGCATAGTGCCAGTAGGCGGGTTATTAAATAGGACTGCCGGCGTACATAATAGCGAATTTCTCAGAATGGCATAAGGTTAAATTGAGGACAATAAGCGTAGATATGACGGGCGTGTTTTTTAATTTCGCGGGCATTGAACCCTTCAGTTCAAAGGAAAAGTACGTTTTCAATTATCCATACAAGTACACGTACACATGTACATGTACATGTACGTTGTACATGTACATTGTACATGTACATGTATGACATTGACAAACTGTTGAACACATAATTGTACACGTGTACATGTACATGTACATGTACATGCATGAATAATCATTCATAAATGCACCCAAGCACAAATTTAACAAACTATATGTCTTTTTAGAAACCGTCGCAGACGTTTTAAATAAATTTCAGAGAAGCCATACATGTAGATAAAGACACTGATTACATGTACATATTCAAATTAATTTTCCCATTTAGTTTTAACGATGTACTTACCGTCTATTTGTGCATCAACAAATTTGAACAAAAACAACAACTTTTCCCACCTACCGGGGTATCTGATTTTGACCCATGAGTGTTTTATTTTCATTGGGAAAAAACTGGGTTTTTTTTCCTATTTTGTGCATCTACAACCTTCGTTTTGGGTTGAATTTGCACACCCTGCAAGTAGACTGGTTCCCTGTGCCCACATTATCAATCTCACAAGGGAGATGGGGACCTGTCTACCTTGCAAGTACTGAATTATTGTAAGGCCGCAGAAAAAAATCAAAATTTGTAAAATTATTCCACAATTTAGACTTGAGCTGATTTTTTTGGGTAGATATCTCATTCAAAAGTGTATTACTTTTGAAGTGATTGGGGGGAAAAAAAAGCAATTCAAAGACAAAATCTATTTTTCAAGGTGAATTCGAAAATATAGCAGTACATCTTTAAGAAGATTTTAAACAAAATGAGCCTTTTTAAGGCTATTTTCAATAACTTCACCTAAGGGAGACTTACAGTGCATTTAGGAAGAGCATTTATGAAGGATGGTGCATTAATTAATGAAGGACTTTTTCCATCACGCCAATCAAGCGTTGCACTCTTTACCATTTTCAACGTCAAATATTGAATTTTCTGGGAAACCGTCGGAGGGAAGAGTTGAATAGGGTAATCTGTCGGTACTGATGCATCGTGGGTCATTATGAGATCAGACGCGGAGGACAGTGAACCTGTCTTGATGTGTGCGAGCACAATGCACACAGTTCAAAGTCCGGGTACCGTACCGATAGTTGTGGGGTTATCAATCACATTGATGGATCTGTTCTGTCGAATTCTGAATTCACATGCATTAGGTAGGTCTACTCTACACACATCAAAATTGTCACTAAAAAGTATAATACATGTATGCATATCCTAGTTGCGCTCTATTTTTTTCCAAACAAGGTAAATATTTACCTCGGCCTGTCTGCTCACTGAAAATAGGGACAAGCTGTCAAATCTTTTGAAAATTATTCATCCATGTTTTCTCAGCAATTTGAGCTCCAAGACCGGGCAGACTTTGGAACGGTATCACTACAAACACCCAAGTCCAAGGGCCACGAAAACCTCTCTATAGACCTTTATCATGCTGCCACCATTTCAGTCATGTTCCCTGTATCCAGTAACAGTACTGAATGATAATGTTTTTTGTGCAAAAAGGAACCAGACTATTTTTCCTTCCAGCCTCGCGTTGGTTTCATAAATTTGAATGGGAACAAATGAAGATGGCCCCAACATGATATTAAGGCAACTGAGGGCATACAAATGGCCATTTTGAGCCTATACCGAGAAAAAAACAAACAAATAGTTTCCCATCCGGGCTTTTGGAACAAACGAAGGAGGCCGCCCCCTTTTTTTCAAAGATGGCGGATTTTCCGAGATGATAGATTGATTCTTCCATTTTCTCAACTCTTTTGCTGATGCAGAATTAAGTCCAAAGGAGCCATAAATAACCCTTTCTACATCCCTACAATTTTGTTGGAAACAAAATAAAAAATACACTACATTGACAAAATTTGCAAAATATAAATTGCAAAAATATGAATTAAAAAAAAATGGTGGTGGGCTGGAAAAAGGAAATGCGTGGGACGAAAAACTGGTATTTTTAATTGAGCTTACTGGTTTGCAACTATGAGATATGCTAAAACAGGCCAAATTATTTGATGGCAAAGTATTAAAACAAGGCCAGGGTAATGAACTAAAAATGGGTAGTACTTAAAAAGAAGACCCCTTAAATGAAGACCGAAGACCCACTTGAAAACAGTGGGTCTTTGTTCGAAAACGAAGACCCCCTCGAAAATGAAGACCCACTCAAAATCGAAAACCCACTGTTTTGGAGTGGGTCTTCGGTCTTCGGTCTTCGGTCTTCATTTTAAAACTTAAAAGGGGTCTTCGTTTTCGATACTACCCTAAAAAATGGTGGGAAAAAGGTGCCTGTCACTTAGTCAGTAGTTTGTTTTACATTCAGCAAGATGTGTGCTTGTAATACATCATCTCTCTTACTGTGATATGGCATCAGCCAACCGCATGTGACCCTTGACCTCGGTCTATTTTTGTCCATCAGAGATGGCATGCCATGTGACCCATGAGATGATAAATCATACATAAATGCACAGGAGCTGTGTACACTGCACAGTTAAACAGCTGGAATGCTGTCGATACTTTGCTTCTTACCTTGTGCTTAACAAATTTTATTTTTTTGTCTCTTAAAAAATTTTCAACTTGTTTTTTAGTTTTATTCAAAAAAAGATAACCTTTTCCCCCCTTTTTTGGGCATCTGCAACCCTCTGAAACTGAAAGAAGATTTTTATTTTATTTTACATGTATCACAAACAGAGCAGACTGGCTCCCCGTCCGTACATTATCGATACCGATTGTGGGGCTGGAACCAGCCAAACCCGCGAGAATGGAATTAGTGTCAGGTCCCAAGTAATTCAAAGTTTGTAAAGTTGTTTGTTTCATGGAACAACTTTCGCTAGAAAAATGGCGTTTTCCAAAAAAGGAATCTGTGGGTTTCTGCACACTCAGTGTAGAATGAGTAATGTACCGGTACATGTACGTGTACGCGATGTAGGGCTGTGCATCGGAACCGGGTACCGGAGTACCCGACCGCTGATGTCAGGAACCAGTTCCAGATTATGGAATCAAGTACATGTACCGGTACATGTACCTGCAATTAGTAACTTCTCAGAAAATGAAAAAGAAGGTTTTGAATGTCATTTATGGGGAATTTTTCAAAATCAAAACCAGGCTCCAA
Source organism: Patiria miniata (assembly GCF_015706575.1). NCBI lineage: Eukaryota > Metazoa > Echinodermata > Asteroidea > Valvatida > Asterinidae > Patiria > Patiria miniata. The sequence continues at coordinate 1,597,535 of NW_024037056.1, read as the reverse complement.
AAGAAAACCAGGCTACATGGAAAAACAGAACAGATTCGTGCTTATTATGACGCTTGCGAAAACGCGAAAGAGCTCCCTGTACACACTTGTATTTTGCAGTGAATATTGACGGTGACTGCTCTATGTTCCGACACCCCTATGTTCCGACAACCTAGATTGTGTTACTCCCGGTTAGGGTTAGGGTTAGGAATAGGAATATGTGCAGTCGGAACATAGGGGTGTCGGAACATAGAGGTGTAACCATATTGACACATCTTTTAATTTGCCATGGACGTTTTGTTTGAAATTCCTGTAATTCCAAACCTACACAGAACATGCGCATGAACATCATATAATTTCACCTTGTATGGAGACGGTTTCTCTATACTACATGTATAGTTGCCTACACATTGTACGCCTACTGTACATGTATGTTGCACACACATGTACTACACACTGTGTGCATTTCAACATAGTTCACATAGTATGGTGTGCCAGACATTGAAGGTGTACCCGTACGGTACGTTTAGTATGATGTATGATTTCATTTTCTTCTATTGCCTAAAAAAGAACATTGATGTCCATACATGTACATGTACAATTTGTATATACGTGTACATGTACGTGTACAATGTGCAGTGGGATCGAACTCCAGGGATAACATGTAGCTTGCACATGTACCGGTACTTGCTCCTACGATTTATTACATATTCTCTTCCTGTATTCTTGCTTCATTTTAGATGTGGTACATGTACATACACATGTACATGTACACATGTACATTTAACAATTGTTGACTGTTGGGTGTTCAAAACGCCATATCCCACATCACAGCAGTCAACAATTGTGATAATGTTGGGCGCGTTCGGTCGATATGCGCCATCGGTTGATCGCGTTGCGCTATCGGTCGATCATGACGCTATCAGTCGATCCTGCTGCCTCCAGTGGAACACCTTTTCTTCCTAATTCACAACGCTGGAGGATCTTTTTTTGTTTAAAGGTATATAAGTAAAGTCCGAGATATTCTACAGAATCGACCCATCGCGAAACGTGATCGACCGATCACCCAGATCGACCGATTGCTTCCAACAATAATATAACGCAAGGTAACGGTACGTACCACACAAATAAAAAAAAAATTGTAGTCAATTTAAATGACACTTGCATGGCATATTACACAGATCTTGTGTAACAGGGACACAAAATAGTCACACTTTTGGACCCAGCATTTATGGAATGCCCACATGTACAAATTTGAACCATTCTAATACATGTAAGTTGTTTATTCCAGCATATCAGTGTGGAATTTTGGAGGTTTTAAAAAAATGCCTTGTAACAAGTGATGTAAAGCTAGAGGCAATATTCTCATATACTGCAGGACTGCTTAAGGAAGTCTGAATTTTGATCAACTCACAAAGCATGAAACAAGGCCATCGATTGCAGATAAGGAAGTTTGGCCAGATCTATGCATGCAGCCCAGATTGGCTTCGTGATAAAGGGGAAATACTTTCTTCCTTATTAAGTTATTGTTTAGCTGATACTACCTAAATACACTGCCTTCAAAGATGTGATTACAAGTGTGATGTACCAGGCATGCATGGGCCAGACCTTCGCTGTGTTTGTTTTATTCGCAGTCCGTGAAGCAAAAATATGGCTGCTATGGTCCGTTAATCACACTTGACTTGAGCCATGAAATAACGACACCATTATTTGGCACATGACAAGCGAATTATCACTGGCATTAAGGCTTGCAGTCATGCTTTGCGTTGCTTCCTTGTGTTGCATTGTGGGAAGGAATTTCCATCACAATTAAAGACGATCTTAATTTACTGGGCCAAATTTCGTGGCTCTGCTTACAATTAGTGAGAAATCCCCACTTGTCATGATAGAAAATTGTGTGCTTATGGTTAGCATACGGTATTTTGCAGGTTAGCGAGGAAATTCGGCTTTTACACATGCATATGTGTACATCCTTTAACTAAGGATTCTGCACTTCAGGGTTAGCAAACTTGCTAGCACAGTTAGCACTCAATGGTGATCATAAACCTGGAATGCTGTGGTTGGGTGCGCCATGAAATTTGGCCCAGATCCGTTCATTAGATTTGTTTGGCCTGCGTAATATGGACTGCGTTCAGAAGCACCCCCTCAATGGTGACGAAAGAGAGACTCGCAAAATGCTGCGTATAGCTTCCCGCGTTGCGATGCTACCTGTTTCAGTACATTCAAATGAAAGATTTATTGTGCGTTCTTCAAGCCGAATGTACGTGCCTGCCCGGCCATTATGTTCTGCATAGTGGTGGGAGAAATCGGATATTTCAAAATCTAGTTAGCCTTATTTTTTTTTTCAAACTGAATAACAGTTATCCAATTTCACCGGAAGTTCCCATTCAGCTGACAGTCATGCCAACAAAAAGTTATGAGTGAAGTGCTGCACAGAAGGCTGCTCACGATGATTTGATATAGTTTACAGGACTGAATGACCACTGGGCCTTTAAAAAATGCTTCAAAGCTGTAATGTTTTGTAACAAAAATGGCTCGGAACTCTCTGATCAGACGAGTGGGCAGGCTTTTTGTAATCATGAACCGAGAAGACTGCTAGCGAGTGAGTGCAGTCACAATCAGAGACCATGGAGCAAATTGGGGGATATGTTCCAGTTGTCACACAAAAATGGAAGGCCTAATTTTTTTCAGGTTGGTTTCGAAATATCCAGTTTTTAAAATCCAAACCGAAAAATGGAATTCAAACCAAACTTTTAAAAAATCCGGATTTTTATCCCATCTCTAGTTCTGCACATGGAGCTCAAAACAACATCTACCGTTTGTGCATATAGTCTGTAAAAAGAATGTGACATGTAAAAAAAAAAAAAAAAGGAAAAAAAATAAATACAGTGTACTGTGTATCGTACATGTACGGTATACCTTTTATATTGATTCATTCCCTTATATCTGTTTTCACTCAACTCTCTCCACTTCAAATTGGGCTGCATACTGAACTTATTAACTAAATGAGCTTTGTTCCCTCACAAAGAGATCTTTCCCTCCCAAAAGTTGGATTCCTTTGTCCTATATCTGGATTAGCCCATATCAGCTGCTCGTAACTACAGGCTTGTCCGGTTAAGCATGATTGACCGTAGCTTGATTAATAATGGATGGTGTTTGACACTAAATTTCAGCGCCGTGCAATGAGCGCCCGATGCAAGTTTAAATAGAGCCATCTGTTTGCATGGACTGTGTGGCCGAGGTGCAAGAAAAACATTAAAGCAGTACTTTTGAGAAAATGCGCCCATTCGGGCTCTAAAACGTGTTTCCCACAAAACGACGGTTGGAAAGGTCATTTAAAACTAGATTCATAAATACTGGTACCTCAGACAGTTTGCCCATTCCTATTGGTCTTGAACCCGTCACGTGGGTGGTTTTAAACCATTGATAAAATACCAACTGGTTTTAAACACTTTTTTCCGGCACTGCTGCGTTCTGCGCCACATCCTGCAGTAAGGGCCACAAGCGTGCAAATCTCCATATAAGGAGAATTTTAGTACTACTCGCGCGAGGCATGTACCATAAACATAGCTAGAGTGTTTCGCAAAACATGAAGTAGAATTGTTCAGTCAAATCGTTGGAAATTTATAATAATTTGCTTGTTTTGACTTTTTGACAGAAAGATATTAATGAATGGGAATAAATACAAGTACATGTGATTGGCCGATATTACACAAAAATGTACATTTGAAACTTGCTAGGGGGCCTGCTCCCCGATAATGACTCTTGCATTAGTTTCATATGAATATGTATGCTTACTCGGAGGATTATTTTGATGACGCGATCAGCATTGATGCCTTCATGATCAGCAAGAAATTTATTTCATTCAAACGAAAAGTTGACAGTGTAAGAAAAACACTTTGACATGCGTGGCCAGTTTGACTCAACACCAACGTTTCATATGCCAAGTTATAAAATCCATGTTGAAGTATGAAATGTTCATTTCTGGTCGCACAAAACATCAAGGAATTCTTCTCTTTTGTACAATCTTGTAAAGTCTCCTTAGCATTCAGTTCACTCCAGAAAAAAAAGTAAAAACCTAGAACCCTGTTACCTAATGACTGAGTCACATTGCAAATTGAAGTCAATTTTTGAACCGCAACAAACGCATAATGACATTGACGCATCGGGTCATATCGCCAACGATTACGTTCGTCTTCCCACGGTTTGGCCCGGGCAACCATCCGTAAATTCTGATTCGATGCAATGGGATTATCGTTTCAGCCTCAGTTGCTTTAATCCAGTTTACTAGAAAGACCTCAGCCCAGAATTCCTAATCACATTTACACTTTATAAAATTGCTCTTTTGCCCACCCCCATTGTTAACATAGACTGACCCTGGGGGGAATTCATGTTTCAGGTTAAAGGGCTCATGAGATGAATTTTTCGAGGGAACATGTATCAGCATTTTGTGCAACTTAAACTACTTCTCCTAAAATGCATGAAAACTATTTGACATCACTTTTTGGTTAATTTTATTGAAATGGAAAAGTGTACTTCTTTCAACGTTTCAAATTGTCCATGCTTTTCCTGACAAATGAGGGCGCTGTTGATGTGATGTCATTTCAGGAAGACGCTGTTAAGTTTATGGGTTTTCTGTTCCAATTGTGAACCCAAAATTTGCTCATTGAATTCTCGAGAAAACTTTGTTCATTGGCTTATTATGTCCTGAAACATGTACATATGCTGAAACAACGAATCACCAAAGAAAAGAAAATGTACTTCTCCAAAATATCCGAAATTCTGGCAAGTTGTGGGGCTGAAATACATTTTGTAGCTGTAACAGTGAGCTTTCTGCCCGAAATGACATCACACATTTGCTCCTGAAAAACCGAAAAGGCACCAAAATGGCCTTAAAAATGGCAAAAAGTGTTCATTGAAAATTAGGCTAAATTGGACACAAAGGTGCATTTTCAAAGACTGCATAAAAAAAAATATATTACATGGGCCCTTTAAAGAGAGAAATTGCAATAAATCAACTTTGCTGGTATTTTTTCCTTTTTTAGGGGGGGGGGGGTTACCATATATATACTTAGGAAAATGAAATTCTGAAGCTTGATGATGCCGCTCATGTGAGTTTACTAATATAACACAACATTTCCGCTCCACAAAATTTCGGCGGTTCAGTTACATGTAACTAAGTCAGGTTCAACCCATTATTGCACGTTAGCCATACATGTACGTGTGTATGTATCTGAATTACTGGGCTATTCACATTGATGTCTATGGTAACTGGCTACAGCCTCTGCAGTAGATACGTACATGTACATGTACATGTACGTGTACATGTATATAACCACAAGCCACAGCCAAGTAATTCGGACACGGCCTCACTAAGGAAATTTTTCCAGGCTGGCTCTGTTAAAGGCAATACATGCCTACAGCATTTGGAAACATCAAAAAACCAAACTACCAAATTATTATGCAATCCCGTACTTATGTAAACTTGAATAATACAAATATGTATAGTCTCAAGTTTCTTGTAAAATCATGGCACCCAGTATGCTGTCATTTTCAAGAAAAGTTAAATTCTTGTATCAATTTCCAACGATGGTCTGCCGGCAATCTTTGGAAAATACAATGTAAACTGACTTTTTTTTCTTCAAATACTGCCCCCAATTTTCCAAATTAGTTAGAGCCACATTTTGTTTGCAATCGGTTACACATCCATGAACGCATGCAAGCCAGCTTGTCTGGTTCTCAGACCTGACAATTTCCCGACATCTATAAATTGTTCCATTTCGTCTGAAGTACCGGTAGGGTCAGGGAACCAGACTACAAGAACGGAAATATTCTTTTCTTGGTTTTTCCAGCATCTATGAACACAAAACTTAACAAGTCAGTGTAAAATCCATCCATTTCTGCAAATTACAGCAAAAGCGAATGCTAAATATAACCTACTGCATAAATTATTAAGGACAAATTGGAGTACAGGTAAAAGCTTTTATATTTAGAATACCCCCATGGGATATAAGCCTTAGCAACCACTATGCCAAACACAATGCCTACCTGTGCTATTTTACTGCCCTATATTAATCTGTTTTCAAGACTTTTTATGGTCGGTTCCTATGACAGTGGTCTTTGTTCCATTTTGCGGTCCCTAATGCGGGCCGGATTAAGAATTTCCTGCCAGTCAAGGGAAGGAAGATTGGGAAGTTTTTTGTCTGAAAGGAATTCATTGTATTTGGGTGGGAAAAAATGAAATGATTTATGTTGTTCGTGTTGTGTTTCTCATATTGATGAGAAACACTTAAAACAAATTTTGGTTGATGGACTGGGACAATAGTTCAGTGATAAGCGTGTACTATAAAAAATGTACATGTACACATGTACGGTACAGTGTATGTGTTCAAAATTCTTTTATCAAAACCTTTCTGTAATGTACAGCTAGTACAGTGAAATCTTGATTTGAGTCAAATCTCAAGGAAAAGTTTGAGTTACGCAAAGTTCCCAATTTTCCCCAAATGTCCCCAAATTATGCATGGGTACATACATGAATGGCTTTCATAGTAGGTAACTTGCTATGCCTGACTCCTTATTTGGCTCACTCTTCTTTCTACTGATTTTAATGGTGAATTTTTTTCAATCACAAATCATCATTTTGCTGAGATTATATATATTTTTTTTCTTACCTAAAAGTGTCCGTTGTAATGATAAATCTTAAAAAAAAGGATTTCAGTTTCTTCTTTGGCCCAATTACAGAAGTTTATTTCTGCACCTGGTGATTTTGAGTTCGACTTTAAAACCGAGCTTCCTGTCTGTTTTCTAGTTAAACGGTTTTGACTAATTATCGAGATTTCACTGTATGTATCTGATGGCAGCATTTTTTAGTGCAATGCCTGTCAAACTACAGATGTCCATGTCCATATCCATGTACAGTACATGTACATGTACCTGTACATGCACATGTGGTACGTGCATCGTTAAAGTTTAACAAGAGTAAATTGGGTTTTTTTAAACTAAAGTACCGGTATGTGTACTGGTAGATTGCCTATTAAAAAATGATGAGAATTTATATTGTATAAATTTACACAAGCAGTTACAGGTTGATGCTCATTTAATAAAGTTTCACAGTTTTTTATTATATTTTGTCAGAGACACCTTTAATTCCTAACTTGGGTATGATGATAGTTAATTTTAGGTTCTTCAATCAAGAATAATTTCCATCCACTTGAATATTATGTACATGTACCAGCAGCATTTTCATTCATAACAAAATTGTAGGATTTTGCGGCAGTTTCACACCACACGTGTGTAAAATTACACCGCTGGCCATCTGTTGATGGCTTTCGCTTCCAATAATGACCGTCACCGACTCATTAACCGCTGGAAAAATTGTCTTGATTGTTGTAGCACATGTGAACTCATCATAGCTTTTCCTTATTTGCTGGCATATGTTTTCAGTAAATTTAAAGAAGCATTCTGAGAGAATATGCCCATTTTGGCTCCAAAACATATTTTACTGATTTCCTCGGTTTTTTTTTACTTCTCATGAAAGCCATCACAAATTGAAAAATACTGTACAAATAATTTGGAGTTCCTTGTTTTGTTTGTTTAATTCCCAGTTACATGTAATGATTTTTTGGCGTTTAAAAGTAGCATTTTAACGTTCACACACTTACCGGTATACCTGAGCCGTGCAATGTAATTTGTTTAATGCAATCCTTGGAAATGTGTCCCGTTTAACCTTATTTTCAATTTTCTGTTTTGCTATTTTCAATGGTATTTTTATGCCTTTTTGGTTTTTATTGCTACCGTGAATTTCCATATACACGAGTAAAAGTGTATTGTCATTTCAGGCATAAACCTCAATTTACAGTTATTTCATCACCAAAAGTTGCCAGAATTTTGGATATTTTACTGTCGTCAATTTTGTTTTAAATTTTCCGTGGTGATTCTTTGTTGTGTCAGTACATGGCAGTAGGCCAATGAGCAAACTTTTTTTCACAGATGTTTTGAAAGAGCAAATATTTGGGTTCACAATTTGAACAAAAAACCCCTAAACTGAACAGTGTAAGTTCCTGAAATGGCATCACAGCAACAGCGCCCTCAGTTGTCCGGAAAAGCATGGGACAGTTTAAATGTGTAAAGAAGTGGACTTTTCAATCAAATTAACCAAAAAGGAATGTCAAATAGTGTTTATACTTTTTAAGAGGAGCAGAAAGTTGCACAAAATATATTCCTTAGAAAAATTCATTTCAAAATCCTCTTTACATAAAAAAAGGCTCCAGTACAATATAAGTGTTTGAAACTTTGATGCAATCAATCATTATTTTCTCTTTCGTTTGTTTTTCTTTTCTGCAGTCTTCCAATGAACCCCTGACGCCATATTTTGGAACATCACCTTCCCGAACTCTACCAAACTTCTGGCAAGTTGTTGCAGAGAGAATCACGCGCCACCTTGACGACCCGTGTTGAAATGTGGACGAAGGAAAACACTACGTACATGTACGTCTTAACGATCCGTGCTTCGAGACATTTCACCGCGAGGTCGTTTTAAACATTGGCTGTTTTATGTGCAAGTAGTATGTGTGCAAGTACATTGGGGAACTTTTTTAGTCTCTGTGAGTTTATTGTGACAAAAAACAAACTATGCAATCAGAAAATGGACACCCATGTCAAAATGTATTTGAAAATAAACTGGCATCCGGCAAGTCTGTATTATAGAAGATATATGAATCTACATGTACCCATCTACTTGGATGATGGAGTGATTACAAAAACAAGAACGATGTTCAGAGCTGAAGAGGGATTCGTGAATGAAGATTTTGGATAACGTGTATCTCGCTACTTCACCATGTTGAAAGCTTGCGGAAAGACAAAAGCCGTGCCGGTTAGAAAGCGTCAAACATCTTGAATTGTTCTGTGCACCGTCTGCTGTACATCTAAAAGCCCATTCTCCGAGTCGGTTTTGATTTGAGAAAAACTGGTAACATGTCCCACGGACTATATTTCTAAAAGGCGTATCTACAATTAGATGCTTTGGATTTGGAATATTAGAACACAAAGTGGTCATTGAAATGGATACGCGGTGGAATTCACAATCACAGAAAATGAACCCAAAATGGCGTGATAAACGCAAAGAAAATGCAGAGTAAATCTAAGCGTGGCTTGGAATCGATCCAGTGCAGGACTAAGCCACGGCAATCGGGCATAACAGGCCCCGAATCAGGACAAGCGGGATTAATTCTTCAGATTTCTGTCTCCGACTCGGACCGTCGGCTTGAGCTATTGGACCGTCCCGGTCTGCAGGAGGGAAAAATCAATTCCACCGGAAGCTTTCCGCCAATATTTGAGAGACTTTTTATTCGGCCTCTAGAATTCATCAAGCGTGCATCAGGTGGCCGTCGTGAAGACAGACAACAGTGTGGCGTCAAGTCTTCTTCAAGATTGGGGGGGGGGGCCGCGGAGAAGAGGAAATAGTCATCGCAGAGGAGTAACCGCGGTAGTATTGCGGATTACCAGGAGAAAAAAAAAATAACATGGAATGTGTGGAGTGATAACATAAACATGCGATTGCCGACCATGGGTTACCGGTAGAAATATTGGAATGGGAATTAGCTTGTTTGTATGCAAATATTGAGGGAATTTGGATGGAAGTTTTTATTGGGTTTTGAGGCCATGGTGGTTTTTTTTCCTGAGAGAAAAAAAGAAAAATTGACCACCACTTTCAATTTACGAAGCTACCAAACAGAATGGTGCTCTTATTTTTATTGATAACCAATTTTTTTTGTTCAAAGTGTTTGTATTATCCTGTCGGTTCATGATGATGATTGACAGCCGAATCTGACAGCTATTTTGAAGTTAAAAAAAAAAAAATATTGGCCAAATTGTTTTTGTTATAAATTTGACCTTTCTACCAACTTGTGGTGGAAAACACGTACCGGTAGAATACATTTTGATGACCCGTTTCACCCATTTATATAGAAAACTTGATTGCTGATGTATGCTCTTGGAACATCTATTAACCCTGACCTTCCCAAATCCTCCAAAATCCTCTATGCAAAATGGAGGATTTTATAGGATTGAGGCTCAATGGCAAAAGTGTGTGGCCGATTTTGGAGGATGCACTTTGTCAAGGTCTTGGGCCGGACCTTGTGTTGTTTATGCTCAGCCCTGCATAAGTTTAGGCCTATACATGTACATTATACTTGAAATCCTCCGCACTGCTCCAGGATGTCACTGGCTCTGTCTCAACATATTGACAGTGATTGAAGTTGAAGAAGAAAAAAAATATTGGCCAAATTGTTTTTGTTATAAATTTGACCTTTCTACCAACTTGTGGTGGAAAACACGTAAAATACATTTTGATGACCCATTTCACCCATTTATATAGAAAACTTGATTGCTGATGTATGCTCTTGGAACATCTATTAACCCTGACCTTCCCAAATCCTCCAAAATCCTCTTTGCAAAATGGAGGATTTTGCAGGATTGAAGCTACATGTATATGGCAAAATGCGTGGCTGATTTTGAAGGATGCACTGTGTCAAGGTCTTGGGCCGGACTCTGTGTTGTTTATGCTCAGCCATGCATACATTTAGGCGTACATTATACTTGAAGTCCTCTGCACTGCTCCAGGATGTCACTGGCTCTGCCTCAACATATTGACAGTGATTGCTGGAGGATTTGGCAGGATTGAGGCAGTAGTCACCCCTCCAAGGACCACATTCAAGAAAGAACGGAGGATTTTGCATGAGGTTGCATCCTAGCAAAAATGCCTAGGGAGTTAGGGTTAACAGTGTTTCAAACCTTTTGAATTTCTTAATTTATCAGTCCAGACCATTTACATAAAATAATTATAATATGAACGCTAATGTTCAGCGTGAGAACCGTGGCTGCAGGTTTGATAAAGCTAAGTTTATTTGTCCAAACAATTCTTTATCATGATTGCAAACAAAATACCTTTATCATGCTTGCACCATTTTAGTCATGTTCCCTGTATCCAATAACAGCACTAAATGATAATGTTTTTTGTGCAAAAAGGAACCAGACTATTTTTCCTTCCAGCCTCGCTTTGGTTACATTGATCTGAATGGGAAAAAAAATCAAATGGCTTCAACATGATAATGGTCTATAGCTGAAGAGTTATAATAGGACCGTATGCCCATAAATACGTACGTAAATGCCATAGCTCTATGGTACATGTAATTATGTTCACCACGAGTCCGACCAGAAGTTGAGAAATCCCTGTTGTCCAAGGGAGGAAATGCCCCATAGAGTCGGTGAGGCCTGGCTCCTGCCTGATAATCAGCTTGCATTTCCTTCTGAAATTCCCTCGTGAAATTCTTCCTCCGGAAACTTTGTTTACATCAATATGCATGTAGTTTAACTTGCCAAGTTCGGATCAGCAGCAAGGCATGATTGAGTACCAGTTCCCCACACTGGGTGGATCGGGTTTTGTTGGAGGGGGGGGGAGCTTTGCGGTAGATTGGTTATGACATATTTGGCTCAAGTGGACACATTTCTCTTGCGTTTCTTCAGACTTTCTCAACTACTGGACGTTTTTTTACCACAACCATTACCATTGTCTGGCGTAAATGTTGGCATGAAAAGAAATCCGTCACTTCTCAAGTTTCTACTCCTCCCTCTTTAAGCCCCAAGCCAACCCAACCCCCGTTCAAATCTTCAGTTAAACTGCACTCCAAAAAATAAAATTAAAAATTCCTAACAATACAAAAAAATACTCTGTCCACACATTGTTTTGAAAATATATTTACAAATTGTGAATAACTTTTTTTTTAAAGAAGGTTGCGGACATCCAAAATTGAAAAGCATTAAAATATAAAAAGGTCACATAAATTATTGCATACATTTCAATTTAGGTGAACATGTGTGATGACTGCAGCGGTTCAGTGCATTCAGCATTGAATTCATATGTGTACGTCTGTATGACTGATGTAAAAAAGTTATTACACATTTTTTCTACTACATTGTACTTTCATGGCCAGTTAAATGTCAAGGGTTAATTGTCAAGTAAAAGCAGGTTACCAGCCAAAAATTGTCAAGTAGAAGCAGCAAGGTAACCAGCCAAAAAAGTCAATTTAAAAGCAGATTACCAGCCAAAAAAAAAAGTCTGAGAAAATTTAGATAACCAGCCAAAAATTGTCAAGTCACAGCAGGTAACCAGCCAAAAATTGTCAAATAAAAGCAGGTTACCAGCCAAAAATTGTAGAAGCAGCTAGGTAACCAGCCTAACAAGTCAATTAAAAGCAGATTACCAGCCAAAAAAAAAAGTCTTAGTAAAATCAGATAACCAGCTAAAAATTGTCAAGTCACAGCAGGTAACCAGCCAAAAATTGTCAAATAAAAGCAGGTTACCAGCCAAAAATTGTAGAAGCAGCTAGGTGACCAGCCAAACAAGTCAATTAAAAGCAGATTACCAGCCAAAAAAAAAGTCTGAGTAAAATCAGATAACCAGCCAAAAATTGTCCAGTCACAGCAGGTAACCAGCCAAAAATTGTCAAATAAAAGCAGGTTACCAGCCAAAAATTGTCAAGTATAAAAGGCAGGTTGCCAGCCAAGTTGTTTGGTCTTTTGTATCACAAGTGGGCCATTCTCTGTTGAATTTTTGCTGCGCACATAAATTAAGTTTTGTCCAAATGTCATTGTCTGCGTACCATACATGTGGCTCTGTGAAAGCCCTTGCACAATTACTCTGCTGTACATGGATATTTTTTTTATAACTTCCCCAAAAGGCTTCAAACCAACGTCGCCATCTTGGTCTACTTCCACAATGCATGATGAACTCATAAATGTACACCCAGCATATCATGTGCACCAGACTACTGTACTATAACCATGGGCTACATGCGTGTCCTCGATTTCAAGCTTGCAATATTTCATTAGTTGGCGAGAAATGTTCGCTTATTCGCAAGCCCATCATCTGTAACTGAGAATTATGTGCTTACAGGGTTTGATAGATGCAAAATAAGCAAAACTTGTAAGCACATAATGGTGATCCTTAGCACATAATCCCTTGGTTAGTAGAGGCACGAAATCGGTCATGTACATGTAGTACATGTATATTTACATGTAGGCAAAATGAGGAAGACGGAAATCAAAAAAGATTTGGAGCCTTTAGTTTGTTTGAATGGTCATTATTTAAATATAGGGCGGTCAGTATAAAGGGGAAAAAATGCAATATCTACAAAATGGAGGCTTGATATAATAAGTATTACAAAACAAATGTAAATTTTTGTCAACGTTTGTGTGTTCATAAGTATATATCTGTAAAGGTTTTAGGTAAAAGAGGGAATTCCATTTTCAAGCTTTGGGATCGTTCGCTTTTGTTCTGCTTATCTTCATTTCCATATTATCCCCCTTTTTTTAGCAATACTTTTTAATCCATTGCTTTTTTTGTACTGATGTCATTTTGGTTTGCATGATTCTGGTTTTACATGTATTTTCATGTGCCAAATACTCGCTTCTCAACATTTTTTTTTTAAACTAAAACATAAACACCAAATTCATCTTTCACATCTTTAAACATGTATATTAAAACTTGTAACTTTTTTTTGCAAAGGTCTACCAGTATCTCTGTACAAACTAACTGGATATATGTTGCCGACTTTTTTAGAATAGAAGTGTAAAACTTATTGTTTATATTGTACATGTATATCGTACGTTTAATTAATTTAACACTCGAAATCTTTGCTGTATAGTTCTGTAAAGTGATTATCGAAACAAAAATGGGATTTCGTCCTCTTCGCCTTGTTTTATTTCACCTGGATGTAATTAAGAGGGGGAAATACATAACTTCTTTGAAAATATACATTGTATTTAAGATAAAATTTACAGCATGGAAAAAAATTATTTTATGAAAATGTAATATAGGCTATTTTTATGATGTAAGAAAAAATCAGCATATTTTGTGATCCCTAACCTACAAATTTGAGGGCATTGGACTTTTCTTGTTTTGAAAAACTCCATTGCAGGTATTTGCATATAATTTTCGGTTCTGATGTCCAGTAGCATATGTGCAGAAACTTAAAAGATTGAATCAAGCTGTTTTGCGTTTACGGCCTGAACATGACCTTTCTGTAATTTTCTTTAAATATTACCATTATTTTAACACTTCCCATCTCTAAATTATAAGGTACATGTATTGAAAACATTTTTTTATTATCTGTAATGTTGCTTCAGTGTCGATGAACCATTTTGACTGGTGTTAACAGTAATTATCGTTTTGAAACCATCGAGAGAAAATTAAATTCCAAATTTAACCAATTTCATATTAAATGCCAATGAAATTAATGAACCATCACCCTTATTGACTGGTGCTGTAATTTAGAGTGAGATTTGAAAGCTGGATATGATGTTTCTAGAATGTTAAATTGTCAAATTAGAAAATCAGTATTTGTACAGATGAATCTAATTTTTGAGTTAAAGATAATATACAACATTTGCTTTTGCTGTAATTTTCAAAAATGGATGGATTTGGGGGTTAGTATTTTATAGCAAATATTGTTACACTGACCTGTTTAAAGTTGGGTGTTCATAGATGCTGGAAAAACCAAGAACAAAAATGCTGTTATTGTAGTGTGGTTCCCTGACCCTACTTTAGACGAAACAAAGCAATTTATAGACGTCAGGGAGTTGTCGGTTCAGGGGGCCAGACTACGTGTAGCTGGCTTGCACCCGTTCATGTGTAACGATTACAATTTACAAACAAAATGTGGACTAAAACTAAATTTGGTAAATTGAGGGCAGTATTTGAAGGGGGAAAAAATAAGTTTTGTCCAACGATGGTCGGCCAACCATCTTTAGAAATTGATAAAAAAAAATCCACTTTTCTCTGGAAAATGACAGCACACCAGGTGCCATGATTTCACGTAGTGCTTGAGACTATTATTCAAGTTACAGTCAAGTAAGATATTTCATAAAAATTTGGTAATTTTGATGTTTGCAAATGTTGTATATTACCTTTAAAAGGTGTACTGTCTATGCTATTTTTGAGTTTTGCCGGAAATGATGGATTCTTGTTAAAATTGCTATTTTTTTAGCAGTACAAAAGTTATCCACATTTGAATGAGACATTGAATGACAATAAAATCACTCCAGCTGGTGTAGCAAAAGAACAAAATTTTGAAATAGACTCGGTCCCGTCTCCCTATTAAAAAAATTTTAAGGAGAAAAAAAAAACCCATACATTTGTCGAAGACCATGGACAGTACATCTTCAAGACTTGTTTACCAACTGTAAGATCACAAATACACGATACTGACTGTGTTTTACACATAATTTTGGGATGGAATAAAATTTCATTGAACCTTTGTAAAAAAAAATATCCTTTGCAGTTTTTCTTAATTGAAATTTTCATTTCCAATAAAACAAATTCATCTTTCATTTCTTTTACTTGACTTTTGAAGCTTGATGATAATTTGTCTCAGTGCTGGCAGTCATGTTGGTCTGGTTCCCGGAAGGCATATTAGAGATGTTGAGGAAGTCGGTTGTAACATCCAAATGCATCAGACTAATAAATGTTCATTTTGAAGTCTTCACTGTTTTCATCATAATTCCTACTTTCAAAGACTTGTCAATTTTAGAACATAACAAAAATGTTAAAGATCTGTGTCCTACTGCACAGAGATTTATTCATCAGACCGATTTTTTTTGCGTTCGGGTGATCTAAATTCAACTTTGGTTTTGCCCTTCACCGACGTATTGTTGTTTACACTGTATACTCGGTGTTGTCTGGAGTGATTGTGAGAAAAAAAATCACTTGGGTGGGACTCGAACCCATGACCTCCTGCCCACAGATTTATGGTAAAAAAATATTTAGTTAACTTGATAAACACAGGGAACTACTGTTAATAAATTTGTTCTTGTTATTTCTACACCTCTGCATTCGGCCATGTACAAAAATAAACTAGCTTCTCGTACCTGTCCGCTTCCTTTTCCCAGCTACCTCCAACTTTTTGTTTAATCATACATTTCCAATGTAGTTTGTCTTTTTATTTGTTTCAAGTAGAATTGTGGCTTTGTATGCTACAATCCCGGCCAAAATGGTTGGGACATTTGGAAATAACCTTAGCCTTCCACGGTCACCAACTCCCCGCTCCCCCGGTCAATGTTGTCCTCTTCAGGGTATGGAGCCACACCACGCAATGAGAGACAACATTGAGCGGGGGTTGGGGGCCCAGTGAGATTTGGCCAGGATTGTAGATCAAAATCTCGTGAAAGGCTGATATCTCCTTTAATCACTAAAGTATCAGCCAAAGAGTCAAGAAAATAGAACAATCCATCTGCCATCTTCGAAAATCCGCCATCTTGGGGTAAAAAAGGGTTACCTCCTAACTTTTTTTCTGTTTAAAAAACCCGGGCGAGAAACTGTTTTTTTTTTCACGTGGCCTTACGCTTTCTTTTGGGAAATATAAATCCAGTCAGACTTTGAAGTTGACATTACAGTATACACTGATTCTTGTTCCTTTTTCTGGAACCTTATAGAGAAGTTCCTGATTGGGGAAATTATTAAAACAAGTTTAATAAAAACCCACTGATAATTTTTTTCGTGTGTACATTTTGACAGGCATTACATTTAGGTCGCCAAGGATAATACAATGCGAACAATTATTGTAAACATTTGTATGAATGTAATTTTAAAAAATAAAAATGTTTTGTCTGTAATTAAACCACATGCAATAAATGCCTTGGAAATTTCTATTTCAATCAAAAGTTTTGTTTCTTTTAAGTTTCATTTTCTTTTTGTTTTGTTCGTTTGCTAGGCTGTTATTATCGTTTCTCTTTTATTAAATAAACTGAATTATGAAAGTTTAGTTTGCGTGGGTTTTTTGTGAGGTACTTTCCATAGAATTTATGGAAATGCGCATGTGTTGTGTACAAAATTAGTTAAAAACCCTATACACATTAGCCGAATATATTAAGAAAAATATACACTGCAGCAATTTGATTAATTCAAATTATCCATGTAACTGCAGTTTTGTTTCAATAGATTTCCCTTTTTACAGTTATTAAAAAACCCTTTATAACACCACCGCTTCAAATCACAAAAAAAAAATCATTTCACATTTCACAAAAGCAACTTCGAGAACGATCGAATAGTTGCATAAACGTCAATATTTATGCTAATTCCTACGGTTATGACGACGTCAAAACTGCAATCCGTCGATCTAAACGAGTATTGTAAAACAAAAGTTATCTGAAAACATACTTTTAAGAACGAATGCAAATATTTTTAAAGGCCTCAGTCTCCATTTTTTTTTTAGACTCATTTTTTCTAAATTCATTTTCAAGGCCTAAAGTACTTTGACTCTGTTCTCGCAGACTGCACGCGTGACCTGAAAAGTACAATTATTATGGAGAGGCGTGAGTCACACAGTTGACAAGTTTGCCCTGCTGGCAAAATAATTGCCTACTCTCCAAAAATTGTCTGCTCTGACAATTTTTCCAAATTACTACGTTTGCCTTTCCATGGTTTATGGAAACTAGGCACCCGCTAAACAAGACAGGATTTGCCGTGCCATATACAAGCCGTGCTCCAGCCTTTTTTAAGTGTCTGTTTTCACTGTCTGCCCTCGACATAACCAAGACTGTTAGTACGGTAGACATAGGTTATGTTATATTGTGCCTTTGATGATACAAGCATGGAATCTGGCACAGAGTATGCCATGATAAAGATATTTGACGATAGGGCCATTGCAGATTTATCCTTTGAAAAAATATAGGTAGAATAACAAGCAATTACAGCAAATTTTGAACATTTAGAAAATCGCTTGTTTACCTTCCTATATTTTTTTTCAAAGGACGAATCTGCAATGGCCCTATAGACAAGTATCTTTCTCATGACATACTCTGACTGTGTGCCAAATGCCATGCTTGTATCATCAAAGGCACAATTCCCCCAAATATTTCCAACCTTTCAAGTTAAGGAATTTTGAACACAAACACCGTTTTAAAGTTCTGTCCACGGATCACAAAAAAAAAGGTAAGTGTTCTTTTGCAAAACGAGAACAATTCACATGCATCCCTATGAGAATTGTTTTCGTTCCGCTGAGCTGAAAGGACACTTACTTTTTTTGTGATCCGTGGACAGAACTTTAAACCGGTGTTTGTGTTGAAACTCCGTAACTTGAAATGTACATGAGTGATTTGAATGATTATTGTAGTACTAAAAGAAAGCTTAATGACTGGGCTTTCATATCCTACATTTTGAAAGTGCTACAGGCAAAACTTCATTAAAAAAAATGGTCCTGCCATTTGGGTTTCGTTGGGTTTTTTTTACTCAACTTGTATACGGCATGGTTTTAGGGGGAGTAGTGCGATATAGTGCTGGCTGATCGACAACATTACTGACGCATCGGTACATCGACTAATGAAAGAAGCGCGTTTGGGTCATGAATAATGTATGAGGTGTTTTAATTCCCAACTAAATTTCATTTCTCTCTATCAAAATCCAAAAGTGTAAAACCAGGGACTATAGACGATTTATAGTGAAAATCTCTCTCATTTTAGATTGAAGTACTCTGAAAAAAAGAAGAAAAGAATCACTTCAGTCGAGGCTCGGATGAAAACTCGATCTTTTCCATTGAATGAATTTCACTCTACTGAGTTTCAGTCGGTCAGGTGGGAGTGAATATTTCACACGAATGGAGTGAATTTTCACTCTTGGGATTTAGAGAGTTCTATTTTTACAAAAACGGAACTTTGACTTAAAAACACAGTCCTTAAAAAAGGAAGTTCACGAGTAAAACTAGAAAAGTGTGTACATCTTGTAATTCATAGGCCTATTGCCGGTCAAATTCAATTGACACACATTCGTATCGTCCTTCAATAGTTGGAACAAGAGTGATGAAATTACAATTTCTAGAAATCCGACACTGTCCCTTTTTTCACCAACCACAAGAAGCCCGGTTTGCCCAAGGTACAGTTGAATGTGGGTTACGCATGACAGATTAATAATATACGCGATGCAGGAAGTTCGCTGTAAATGTGAAAGTTGCGGGATGGCGATATTGTAATTATCATTTTGAAAGTGGTCATTGCAACAGCTGATTTCTACGAATTAAAGTGCGACAACAATACAGGCGTTTTCATAATTCAGCGCATATCCGTGGTATTATTATTATTATATAGTTTTGCTTGGCACAATGATGGGGTTGGGCATGTGCAACGATGTGTATGAGTTTAGCAATTCAGCCAATGCTGCTGAAAGTAGTGTATGGATCAACACGCGATAAAATACATCACAGATCTTACTTATTAATTAAAAGTTCTGAGCTACTTTTCTCGTCCAAGTCGCGTTGGTGGGGTGGTGTATGGTCTCCGTCACGCCCTCTCATCGTACGTGCGCGAATTCTATAGGTATTGAGGGCGCTCTTTAAAAATAATAATTTCCGCGAAGTCTATGACGATGAGGGCGCTCTTTACTTTTAACGGTGTCCTTTTTTGGCTTAAAAGAGAAACAAATCCCATTTTGCTTTTAGACAGTAAAAAGCAAAAAGCGAATCAAAAGTCATTTTCCTTTTTTTTGACAGCCACCCCCCCAAAAAAAAATCGACTCAAATTTAATTTTCCTATTTTGACAGCAACACAAATCCAAGCAAAATATTTTCTAGATTTTACAACAAAAAGCAAAAAGCAGATGCATGATGGGAAGGCACGTTAATTATTGCTTTTGATGATTGAGGGCGCTCTTTGAGTTGTCGTTACCGTAACGTGTTTTTTTTTCACGAAAAAAGTTGAGTGACATCTCCACGTGTCATTACATGCATTAACGCCTACTTTACGATTATTGCGTGTTCGGTGTTCTTCTCTTTCTGCCATGTTAGTTTGCGGTGGTAAAAATCTCTTTTTGGAAAGAATCCCATACATGGACATCACTAATTGTTCCCTGCAGTGACTTATCCATCAGAAAGCGATAACAACATGTCCTAAAAAACAAATTTAGCAGGGAAAATTTTGAAGCGTTTATTCTAGGCCTAGCCTACCGAGAAAACACAATTTTAGACCATACTGTTTGTGTACAGCACAGGGTGTCAAGTGATGTCCAGGTATGGAATTCTTTGCTGCAAAATAGTAGTTGTTTGGGAAGAAATATTGTCGTAATACCATGAATACAGGTCAACTCGTACGCGAGCCAATCAGTGGCGCATCCAGGATTCATAATTTTTTTTTTCAAATTTAAGCTAAATTAAAAAAAAAAAATTTGCCCAAATTTTTTTGGCCACAGAAAAAAAAAGTGGTGTTTTTTGGAAGGGGCAGACTATTTTGAAATTGTTGGAGCCACTTACCCCCCTATTTTAGTAATCGAAAATAGGCCTCATACATATCACCTAGGTCAAATCGTGGAACTAAAAAAACAAAAATTGACAACCTCTGGGGGGGGGGGGGGGCTTAAACCCCAAAACGTAGTGGCTATCGTTACGACAGCTGTGAAAATGCGATTTTCAACTGCTATCGTTACGGTATTGCAAAATCACCATTGCCATTCTATATCACATCGTCCAACCAATCCGTCCAACCAATCTGTCCAACTCTTCGGAAGCTCGTTAGGTTACACGTTCAACTACTGTGCTAGGGATCCGGTTTCAAAACCGCTGCCGCGCTGCTCAATTTAAAAAATAAAATTATTTTTAATAGGTCCCTAGTTTCATGTTTTTAATCAAATCAGTCTGTTTATTGAGCCTACAGTTTGTAAGCAGATTTCGTTTTCTTCCTCGTAATCCGTTGCTTTGGAGGATTTAAAAAAAAAAAGGCAAATAAAGTCTGAGAACCATTGTCTATTTGGTTACATGATAGTCTGGTTCCAACAGCCAAAGATCCTGACCTTAAATACTATTATTAGGTCAGGGAACCAGATGGTTCCGTAATGATAGCAGTTGAAATATCGCCTTACGATAGCCACTACGTAAAGTATTACGGTAACCTAAACCTGGTAGCGATACCCACTGCATTTTGTGTAAACTGTCGACGGTTGGTATACTTTTATTATTAATATGTTCATATCACTAATTGACGGATTTTCATGGAAAACTTTTTAATTTTAGGTATGATCAAATAGACTTTTCTGGTTACTATGACAACTAACGTGGATGACGATCATGCGCCCATCACCGACGGTGACGCGCCATGCAACAATGAATACACGGAGGACAGCACACAGGAGACGTCATGCAAAAGATGCGCAGAACTGCAAGAGGTTGGTACAATTCCACCAAAAAATTAAGCTTTACCAAAGAAACGTAAAATGATAATTTGGGAGGCTAATCATCCTTACTCGCAGCTGAGAAGCTGAATTGCGAAGGACGCGGCTACAACATGGTCAAGCCAGAGGCATGTAAAGACGCCTTAGGTGGCGGCCACACGACCCATGCCTGACCACGGAGCACAGCCAGAGATCGAAAGTGATCGAAAGTGTTTGAATCACTTCGCAGGGTTTTGGATACCAGTCCTATTTTCACTTTGAGTTTGAGCAAAGTTTTTACCATTAAAATGGATACATTGTAATAAGCCATTTGCGAGTTAAATTTGAATAAAATCTGGAAAGCTGACTTAATCCAATGCTTTGCACGTTTTAACTTTGCATTCTCCCGACCAAAGAGACTGTTACTATATGCTTTATGCTAGCCTTATGCTAGCAACCCCCAGCTCCGGCATGGTCTGGTGTCTTTGTGCCATTCTCACCCGTTGTGAGCAATGTATTGATGCTGAGCGTCTCTTACGTAACTATGCGAGAGCTTGCCCCGAATCATGTGATTAGCAACAGTGTCTTTGGTCTGGAGAATTCAAAGTTAAAATGTGCTTAGCATTCTGAGCAAGTCAGATTACCAGATGTTTTTCACATTTAAATCTCAAAGGGTATTATAGTCACTCGCAAATGGGTTATTGCTAGAAAACATACAGTACGCACAATTTTTCGGGAACTCGTAGCTGAATTCCGTTGACAACACATGTAAAAAAAGTGTGCCCCTGTAGCAACTTCTAAACCACCTTCAGTGTTAGTTTTCTTCGGAGTGATATCATTTCAGGTGAAAAAAAATCACAGGTATTTTATACCACAAGCATGCAACTTTTTCTCGGATCCGCTGATTTCCTCGTTTTTTACTTCTCGTAAATGCCATCACAAATTGAAAAACACTGTACAAAGTCTTGTGTTGTTTGGGATTCCCTCGTTTTTTTTCTCTAAATTCCCAGTTTCATGCCTGATACCAGTCCTATCTTCACTTTTACTTTTAATTTACAAGATTTCTGTCATTAAAATTGGTGAAGGTACTTTTCTGTGTAAGTGCAAAATGGCAAATTGCTTTAAGTAAAAATCGCTTTCAAAACATTTGACCTTGCTCAAGTCAGCCCCATCCTCCTCCCCCCCCCCCCCCTAAAAAATAAAGTTCTATTAAGGCCAAAAAAAAAAAGTCTCCGGTTTCTGGTATGGAGCTTGCCCAAAAAGTGGTGCAGCGACGCGGCTTTTTTTTTTTTACCTGTCTTTTTTGCTTCAAATGTCGAATGATGACCGCAAATGGTGCCCGACTAAACTTAGTGCAAATATATGGGAGTCTGGAGAGGCCACATAAAGCGTATTCTTGATCATAACCAAATCTAAAAACACGTTAAAATTGTGCAGCAGCAGGATTCCAGTCAAACCAGTGAGTTTGGCGGTTTTGAGACGTCATCTTTTATTGAAAAAAAAAACTTTTTCATTTTGCCGACGCGCATGGCTACGGCGACGCGCGCGCATACCAGAAACCGGAGACTTTTTTGGGGGGCCTAAAATGAATGATTTTGACCTTTATTTTTTAATCTATTTTACAGGAACTTGAGCGGAGCCAGAGAGATCGGGCACTGTACACATCCATCAAGAAGAAGATCACTTTGACAGAGTAAGAATTATTTTAAGGGTCCATGAGATGATTTTTTTTTCTCAGGAACACATTTTGTGCATCTTTCTACTCCTCTTAAATGTATGAAAACTATTTGACATCCCTTTTTGATAATTTTATTGAAAACTGCACTTCTTTATAATTATAAACATGTAAAATTGTCCATGCTTTTCCGGACAACTAAGGGGGCGGTTGCTGTGATGTTATTTCAGGAAGACTCTTTTCAGTTAAGCGTTTTTTTGGTTCAAAGTGTGAACCCAAAAATCTGCTCGTTGAAAACGTTTGTGAGAAAAGTTTGTTCATTGACTTGCTGTCATATACTGACACAAGAACGAATCGCCAAAGAACAGAATATTTAACGACAGCAAAACGTCCAAAATTCTGGCGATTTTTTTTATGCTAAAATAGCTGTAACATTGAGGTTTCTGCCTGAAATGACATCACACTTTTGCTCACGAATGTGGAAATATGTGAATTAGCATAAAAACCAAAAAGGCAGCAGAATACCCTTGAAAATGGCAAAACGAAAGTTGAAAATTAGGTTGAATGGGACACAAACGTGCATTTTCAAGGATTGCATAAAAGAATTAAATTGCATGTCCCTTTAAATCATTCTAGTTTTCCCTCCTTTATAGACATAATTTTATAATCGTATCAGTAAAAGGCCAAAAAATACCAAGAATGTTACAACTGCTTCCTGATGATGCAACATTCCATTTTTTTACAAGACGATGATTGCGTTACCCGCTGGTGTATGAGATTCGAAATGCCAAGCTGGTATCTGCAATAGTAAGCAGGGAGGTCGTGGGTCCTAGTCCCACCCAAGCAAACTCATGATTTTTTATCCCAAGTTCTCAGACAGCACTGCCTATATAGTGCTCATACAATGATTATATTTGTGTATAGTAATTTTTGTGTGTGTTAGTTTTCATAATTGTTTATCTTCTCTTTCAGCACGCTCATCCGCAAGTACAACAGCAAATGCCAAGATATCCTTTGAATGATCTTCAACTAATTCTTTGAGGAGTTCAAACAATTGATTTTCTCTTTGTATTTGAATTGAAGTTGTCCTGATGTATGTCCCCTGAAATAGGCTTGGGCCAAAGACCTATATTGATATAGCTCTATGGTTGGCGAATCCCGATAAGAATCGATTAAAATTGATTTCTAGCTTTGAATCATAATTGTGATTCTCCTTTTTTTTTTGAGGACTCAAATCCCGGAAGGAGCTACATATAATCATTTTTTCCTGGAATACATTCTGTACGCTTCAATAAAATATTCTGTGTTAATTGTTCTTATTTAAGAGGAGGACAGTGTCTCTTAATGATCTTGTACTAAGTTATTTTGTAGGTACTAATACATGTATTTCATTTTTCAGAAGCAGGTTGCTCCCTCCCCCCCCCCCCAGGCAAATTGGGGATCGATTCGGAATGGAATCATGATTCTTGGAAGGAAGTGGAATTGATTCCAAAAGTGTCATAAAGTGCCCAAGCCTACACTGAAATGTGTGGGACACTTTGCACATGTGTGTATAGTTAGGGTTAAATTAATAAGTCTCGGTATTTTATGTACAAACTTTCTAGGTGTTGTATGCGATTCTGTGATGAATTTAATTAGTTTATATTCCAAGTTTGTACACAAAATGAGATTCATTTCCTTGACTGAGGTTCACAGTTTGATCAGCAACAGAAAAAACTGGAGGACGTCGCCTACAAACTAGCCTCAGCCAAACGGTAAGACAACATGAATGATATTTTTTTGTGCAAAAAGGAACCAGACTATTTTTCCCTCCAGCCTCGCTTTGGTTATGTTGATTTGAATGGGAAAAATCAAGATGGCGGCAACATGATAATGCATGGTCTATTGGGTGTAATCCAGGACATAATGTCCCTTCATAATTGTCTTTTTCGGGAAACTCATAGGAATAAAATGAGGTACAAGCTGTATTTTTCTTCTATTTGATTGCAGTGATTGCAAGATTCTCGAGAAGGAGTTGACTTCTACTCTTGAGGAAATTATCCCCTGGAAACTTCATAAGGACAAATATCTCAAGGAACTGGAAGAATGCAGAGCAAAACTGAGAGAGACTGAAGACAAACTGGCAGGCAGCGAGGTAAAGAAGACTTGTCTTGTTTTAGACGAAGAGCAATCAATACAATCCCAGCCAAAACTCGCCCCCGGCCCCCAGCCAATGTTGTCTCTCACTGCGCGGCCCGTGCTCAAGTAGGAGATGACAACATTGACCGCGGGATTGGAGGAGGGTTTGCTCATTGTGTGGACGTGTCCCAACCATTTTGGCCGGGATTGTCTGAATGTATGTACCCTGGATTGGATGTGGAGAGGGAGGGTGTGGACCGGGGAGCGGGGGACCAGGGGAGGGTATGCTCATTGTGTGGACGTGTCTCAATCATTTGGCCAGGATTGTCTGAATGCAAGTGCCCTGGATTAGATGTGGGGAGGGAGGGTGTGGACCAGGGGAGCAGGGGACCAGGAGAGGGAATGCTCATTGTGTGGACAGGTCCCAACCATTTTGGCCGGGATTGTCTGAGTGGATGTACCCTGGATTGGATGTGGACAGGGAAGGTGTGAACCAGGGGAGACGGGGGAGGGTACGCATATTGTGACGTGTCCCAACCATTTTGGCCGGGACTGTAGCTTATTTGCGACAACCTTTTAGGGAGACAAGGTAGATTATGGAGACATATGAATGTCTCTCTCATGTTTCAACTCGTATTTCTAGCCATAATTTTGCTGTCGCAAATAGCCTTGATCGATTCCTCATGATGCAAAACCCAAATTTACATATGTTCCCATAATAACTATTATTATTATTAGTCATTGAAGTTTTGAAATGTAGGCAGTCGCGTTGTAATGTACTTTCAAACTTTCTATTTTGCAGGCCTCTTGTGTACAGTTCAAAGATGGATTTTACGAGATGCAGGAGAAACTGGAAACGCTGGAAGGGAACCAGACCGACCTGAAGAAAGCAGCCGAAAAGAGCCAACAAGCGTAAGAAAAAAAATCACGATTTGTTTACTAGCATTTTTGTTAGGCGCACAGTGTACAATTAACCCTTCTTTGCTGGCCGGCAAATTAAACAGCGCAACCCCAATTGTGAAAAAATCAATTGAGCGACTGTTTTAAACAGTTGACTTTCTATGGCCCTTATAAAATAGGATTGACTGGCTGTGACTGTTTCAGTAACTTGATATAGCTATGCTTTGACTATACAATGTAGGAGATTGATAGGCCAGCTATACCTACCGTAGCAGTTACTTGTTTTTGTATGTTGATGGAATTTGACTGTGGTTGAAAGACATGGCAGGGGAAGAGGATTGATTTTTCGACTGTCTGTGACTGTTCAGACAGCAGAAGGGTAAGTCATGCTCACTTGTGAACCAGTTTGCGCAGGCAATGGTTTACATAATTTCAGGTAAATGAGACTGCTTTGAATGAATGAAAATAAGGCCTTTGCTTCATTAAAAGGAGGACTTAGAAAAACTTGTCGGTAAAAACTTGTCGGTCTTTGTTAAATTTATTTCAACATCTTGTTTTCTTTTGTGTGCAGAGAAAAGAAGACATCAGCGTTGCTGGCTAAGAATAAAGGTGAGTATATCTACTAACTGAAATTCTTGCTGTAATCAACATTTTTTATCCCTAACTATTACGTCTTAACGAAACGCAATTTTGAATTTTCATAATTTTTGTTAATGATATCATGCCATTTTATTTAGGGTTTAATTATTCCAAGCAATATTGTACTCAACATCACAAGTCGGTCACAAGTGAATCCCAAGTCAATTCACAAATCCGGGCACATAAAGAAGGAAGAACAACAAAGAAAAGGCATAACTTGGTCGCAGTTCATTTGAATAGCTTGTGAGTTGACTTGGGACTGGAGGACTTGTTATGGACTTGTGATTGACTTGTGATGACTTGTGATGACTGGTGATGACTTGTGATGGACTTGTGATGGACTTGTGATGACTTGTGATGACTTGTGATGACTTGTGATGACTTGTGATGACTTGTGATGGACTTGTGATTGACTTGTGATTGACTTATGATTGAATTGAGATAGAGTTGTGATGGACTTATGATTGACTTGTGATGGACTTGTGTTGGACTTGTGATGACTTGTGATGGACCTGTGATGACTTGTGATGGACTTATGATGGACTTGTGATGGACTTGTGATGACTAGTGATGGACTTGTGATTGACTTGAGATTGACTTGAGATGGACTTGTGATGGACTTGTGATTGAATTGAGATAAAGTTGTGATGACTTGTGATGGACTTATGATTGAATTGAGATAGAGTTGTGATGGACTTATGATTGACTTGTGATGGACTTGTGATGGACTTGTGATGATTTGTGATGAAATTGTGATGGACTTGTGATGGAATTATGATGGACTTGTGATGGACTTGTGATGACTAGTGATGGACTTGTGATTGACTTGAGATTGACTTGAGATGGACTTGTGATGGACTTGTGATTGAATTGAGATAAAGTTGTGATGACTTGTGATGGACTTGTGATGGACTTGTGATGGACTTTGTGATGGACTTGTGATGGATTTGTGATTGATTTGTGGACTTGTGATGGACTTCTGAGAGACTTGTGATCCATTGCAATTACCTTGAATGTTACATGGAGTCTCTGAAGCTATGACTTATTTCAGGTTATCCTTTGAACAATTCATCCTCTTTCTTCTTCCAGATGACTTGTCAACCTGCAAGAAAGAACTCCAGAGTGCGAAGAAACGGGAAGCCAGGCTTGTCACTAGACACCAGCAAGCAAAGGTCAGAGTTCATATCGAAAGGTCAAAGATCATAGGTCACTGTAACAGTGATTACAAACATCAATCTGGAAATAAAAAAAATCACCCTCGGAAATTTTGTTTGCATTTTTTCCCCACTACGGCCTGTGCCCAGTTCTGTCTCGTTTTGCCTCGAACGCTTCACATATGTTTGATGGAGACCTTGTGTTTCATTTCCTCTCAATAGAACAAGATTTCCGAGCTTGTCCAAATCCTGCGAGACCGTGGCATTCCTGTTCCGAAGGTGCCTAAATCACTTCTCGGAGGTTCGGCGTACGGCCAGGAAAGTGTGTCAACCGAAGGTTAGTTTCTGGTGTAATATGGAGTTTATATGGACAAATATATGGCATTATTATGTTTATTGTTTTTAAGTGCAAAACAACCAAGTTTGAAAAGCAACGTGAGTGTGAACGGATGCAATGTGAATAAGATGACGTTGTACTTGGTTTTGCTAAGCAGACCCTCAAAACTGAAGGAAACCCAAATGGCGCCCCCTATTTTTTAAAGAAGGTTGGCATGTAGAGCTTTCAAGATATGGGATATAAAAGCCCAATTAACAAGCTTTTTTTTAGTAAAAGAATCGTTCATATCGCTTATGTACTTTTCAAGTTATGGACTAACACAAGCACAGTTTTTTAAATTTGATAACGGATCACAATAAAGGGTGATATTTCAGCAAAAGTAAAACAATTCAAATATATCAAAAACACATCAGAACACTCTCATAACCATGATAACTGGCACTTATCATGACCTTTATTTAAAAATCTGCTGCTTCCAATGTTAGAACAACATGCTTTATAATGTCAAAAGTTTATAGTCCTGCCCGGCCTTTTACTTGGCTACCCGGAGACTTATGGGATTATTCTGGTATTGTTTTCATGATACGACATGGTTTCATTTCACTGAAATATCACGTACCTTAAATGTGATCCATGGACAAAATTTCAAAACTGTGTTTCTGTTCAAAATTCCATAACCCAAAAAGTACGTGAATGACCCTTGTACCAAAGGAAAGCTTATTAAATGGGCTTTCACATCCTAGATCTGGAACGCGCTACATGCAGAACCTCTAATACAAAATAGGGGGCGCCATTTGGGTTTCCTTATTTTTGATTCACCCTGTACTCTATGGGTTAAAGGAGCCAGCCAGTCAGATTAATTTGGGGTATATTTAGGTCGGTTACTTCTTATCTGTGGATTCTGTACCCCCTCGACGCTTAAAAAGAGAGACTTTAGGGAGACCACTTGTACTTGTATCTCATACTGCTCTACCCCTACAAATTGTCCTCCGAATTCTGAATTTCTGTCATATCTCGGACGTGTTTTTCATACATCCTATTCTATTCCTCAACAGACACAGATTTCGAGCAGGTCGGGGAGGTTTTCTCTCCACCGATGGAATTCCTCTCTCCGGCCCGCCATGAATCTTCAGTTGTCGAGGATCATTCAGAGCGTGAGGAGGATACAGGCCACCCATCCTTCAAGGAAGATGCCTGCCTGAAGATTTTTAACCGCTTCTCCTGCGACATGTCAGCGTGTGTGTCACCTCTACCCCCTTCACCGGTAAGTAATCCTTGATAACAAAACAGAATTTATAAGGCCGCTTTTTAAGGAAAGCCTTTAACCCTTTCCTTACTATGGTCGACTTTTGTTGACAAGAAACTACCCCCCTGCTGCTTACCATAGGCGACTTTAGTTGACCAGGAAACCACACACAGAACACCCTCAATGCAGATTTATTCACTGCTTTTCAGCAAGCTGGCATGTTGGTATGTTTTGCCGCCCATACATCAACCTTAAACCAGCTGAAAGAGTGTTTTCGAACCGTTCTAATGGTGCAGTTTATTCATAGTGTTTCCACTACACAAATTTAAGAAAGTTCTTCAGAAAGATCCACGCACAATTTGAGCAAACAATTTTGGGGCGAGCCAAAGTCAATAAACAAGGTGGTAAGGAAAGGGTTAAAGATGCTAGTCTACTAGATGTAACATGAAAATCGCCAGCAGATGGAAAAAGCCAGCATAACAAATTTAATAGCACAACATTTGTGTCACAAACGTTAGCACATTTTTTTTTGTTTAATTCATTTTAATAACTATTATTATGTGTATCTGGTAATGAAACCAAGGATTCTTCAAAAGCGACCTAGGCACTGTAGCTCGCAAGCCTGAAGAAACTCGTAGAGAGAAGGCATTGAAGAAATGTTCAGTATTAGAGGTGGGAGGAAAAACCCAGAGAAAATGTTCTTGGGAAAACCCACAGAATGAGATAGGGACAGTTAAACCCAATCCACTTACGAACCAAATACAAAATTCCATCTTTTCTTATATGAAAGATTTGGAAGACTATCTTCAAGAACTTAATTAATATCTTTAGAATCATTTGGTTTGGTGCCACCCTTGAATGCCGTTCTGAAACGGTTTTACTCTCCGTTTGAAGACTACTAAATTGATGAATGTATGCAGTGACCTGTGTGGATGTTCATACAATTTTTTTTCCTCCTATTTTTCAGATGCTGAGTGATGCAAGCAGTGACATCAGTGGGGATGAAGTAAGCGACGACGAAGTATTCTCAGACGTAGCGGACCAAATCGAGTCTCAGCTCAACCTCGTGGAAACGGGAGATGTCGGGGAGACAAGCAGAGAGTCGAAGGAGGAGTTGACTGAAGGAAAACGACAACTCAGACAGACTCCGCAAAGAAGAGCAGTCGCTCAGAGGAAGTCAAGAGATGCCAATGCTGAAAAGCAGGATGACTCAGCGGAAGAAACCTCTGGGAAGAAGCAACCATCTAGAAGAAGACAAAAAGGTTCTAAGAAAGGCGCGACAGAAATCTCAACCCCAAGCGGCAGGCCGGCAGATGTTGTGGAAGTGCTTTCTGAAACAGACAGTGAAGCAAGCGGAAATCTTCACGCCAGCTCTCATGAAACTGGAGGCAGTGCCACTGAGTTCGATCGGCAGGGAGGACCCGGGAAAGGAAAATCGGGAATACCCAAGGAGTCTAGAAAGAGTTCCAGTCTTGACGAGGACAATTACCAGGAGAGACATTTCAATGAGAGGGGTAGAGAAGAACTTTTGGGGTTCAGCAGCACTTTGTCCGACGATTCAGACGACAATCAAGAGGACACCAAATATCCTCCAACAGAACCTTCCAGGCATCGAACAGGTACAAATTGGCATGTTGCTGATTTTGGGTCTCCATCGACAGTTGAAGGAAGACATCAGTCCCTCCCCCAGATTGACCTCCGTCAATCCCAAGACGATACGTGGGATGAGCATAAGAAGCTGGTCTTGTCTCCTGATCGCAGACTGACGAGATCCCAACTTAAAACTCTCACTGAACGGGGAGTGATTGAACCAACTGATGCTGTTAAACCAAGTCTGTCTTCTTGTCAAAATCAACTGAAGTCTCCAGCTAAACGTACATTGGAACATTCAGAGCGGGACAAGAATGCTTCCAAGAGGCCGGTCACCCGCAGCTTATCCGTGTCTGAAGCCGAGTCCTCAACAGAGGGTGCCTCGCCGTCACCTGCTAGACCAGTCTGCAGAAAGCTCTTGCGATCTAACTCGGCTTTAGAAGGAAAGCCTAGCTCTAAAGGCCTGGCCAGTGCAGCGACTCAGATATCTCCTGTTCATTCCCCTCCAAGGCGACTACGCCATTCTGTTTCTCTTCTCGAACAAACTTCCAGCTTGGCTGAAGAAAACCCAGAAACTAAAAATGAAGATACCAAGCCGACCGCTGTGGACCACAAGGATAACATCCCCAAGAAATTCAACCGATCAGTATCAGTTCCTGGAAACAAGTCATCGGAGATGGTCGTCGAAAGTTTTGAGAAACTAGAAGATAGTAGAGGCAGAAGTGATACAAGTGTGAGAAGAATTACCCGATCCCAAGCACTACATCTGCAGAGCCAAGACAAGAATGAGATCTTTCCCAAACGGATAACAAGATCGGCTGCCAAAACGTCAAACATGAAAACGGAGGCCAGGGACTTGCCACACAAAACGACGACAACATCACCAAGACTGGGCAAGAAATCAGACACTGATTCATCTTCGATCCAAGAGGAAGACAAAGAATGCACCAGCAGAGGATTGCGAACAATTTCAACTGAAAGCCAAGACTCAGATATTGCAGATGCGTCGTCTCTACTTGTAAATTCGGAATCAAGGAATCCTGAACAGATCCTTGATTGCGATCCGGCTGAACCACACCATGCCAGCTCAGAATCCAAAACTTGGGCTCTGGAAACTCCAACAATTTCTGTCAACTCCAGATCAAATTGTAACAAGATTTGCAATGATGGCAATGGCATGCAAAGCTCATCAGATATGAAACATGACAAGGCTGAAGGTCTTGAGGAATCAGAGGTTTCTCACATGTCCTTAGTCCCACAAACAGGTCAAGAAGCATCGGGAGGTCAAAAAGACACGGAGGTTAGAAAGAACAGTGAAAATAAACCCCCTGAAAGCGAGAACCACAATCAGAAAGCAGATGACTCATCTGGAAATGGTGTCAGGAGCACTCGGGAGGTTGCTGAGAAACTATCCTTTGAAGCTGCAGAAGAGTCCCAGGAAAATGGAGATAGACACCTTGAACTTGATGAACCTCGAGTCGCTGAGAGTGAACAATCAGAACAAGGACATATGTTAGGGGTAGGTGAGGAGCCATTCGATTTCGAAAGATTTGTCGGCGAGACATCTAAGTCAGAATCAGAAGATGGACAGCCAGACAGGGAAGGGACACCAACACCAGATGTCGATCCAACTAGAGGATCTAACTCGAGTTTGGAAGAACTGTTCAATAAAGGTGATAAATCAAGGGGAGTCATGGAACTCGAGGAAGGTGGAGATGACAGGCAGAACTGTGTCAGTTCAGCAACAAAAGAGGCAACCTCTCATGTCGGCTTACACTTGAGGAATGGAGATGATGGTCCTGGAAACGTCGAGGATCTGGAGCCTGCCAGTTGTGATGTAGATGGCAGGAAGAACGTAGAAATGGCACAGACCAATTCTTTAGGCAGAGGATCCAGTTCAGCAGAAGAGTCAGATCTGAGAAGCAAAGATGATGGTCCTGTCGAAGGCATGAAGCATCAGCCAACGGAGGATGATGGAAACCTGAGGGAAAACAAAGCAACAAGGAGAGACCCCTCAACTCATACTTCCTCTAACCAATCAGGCAGTCTGTGCTGGGAAGACATATCAAACCAAGGTGGCAGAGGATCCAGTTCAGCAGAAGAATCAGATCTGAGAAGCAGAGATGATGGTCCTGTCAAAGGCATGAAGCATCATCCAACAGAGGATGATGGAAACCTGAGGGAAAACAAAGAAACAAGGAGAGACCCCTCAACTCATACTTCTTCTAACCAATCAGGCAGTCTGTGCTGGGAAGACATATCAAACCAAGGAGCTTCAACAAGTAACAACCGAGAAGCGCAACGCCAAGTGCTCTGTGTGGAGGCAGAGTCTTCCAGAGCCAGCACTCCGACCACAGACGAGGTGATCAGCATCAACTCTGTCGCAGGTCACGTGTCTCCCGTCTCCCCTCTCCCGCTCCAATACACCACCAGACCACTCTCGCCCTTGTCATCTCCACCCAGGAGCCCTCCCCTCTCTCCACTTGCTCCCTCGCCAATCTCCTTAGAAGGGTTTGTCAGTTTCCCAAGAATGCTGTCCCCTCTACCGCCCTCTCCTGGAATCCCTGATTATGAATCTCCAGATGATGCTGGGCATTCTGCGTTGACAGAGGGTATCCCAGGGTCGGGTTTAGTCAACCAGCCCAGGATGATTTCACCGTTGTTTCCGACACCAGTTCCACCTGCTGTCTCTCCACTGCCAGAAGCCCCCAGCGCCAATCTACTCTCTCCACTCAGCGACGCTTCCTCGGTCAGACTTGATCAGTTGGATCGCAGTCCCATGATCTCTCCTTTGAGGAATCCGCTCATCCCGTCGCCATGCAACTTTCATGCTGTTGCTCCTAGTGATGCTCTCTCTGTAAGACCACAGCACTATCCCGTTCCGAGGAGGCAGCCCGCATCCCGTTGCCTGGCAACATCCTTCACATCCACTGCAGCTGGGACGAGTCAAAACCCGGAGATCATCAGCCCAAGACTTCACTCCTTAGCCTCCGAGATGATCTTTGAATTTGGTGAGGCGCGTCCCAGCACCTCAGGTTTACAGAGGCCCCAACCCTCACAGATGCCAACATCATCTTTCAGACAAGAAAATAGAGGAAACCAAGCAACTGACTGCACAGAAACACTAAAAGATCCCAAACTGAAAGGCCAGAGATCCGGCATATCTGGGTTCATGGAATTACGCAGTAAGCCATCAACTTCCAAAAATGATCCTAAAGATTCTGATGTCAAGAAGCAACAAGAAACAAACGGTCAGTCTGTGTTGGAAAAAGAAAACAGTAAGAACAATCTGGACTCCTGTGAGATGGTTCAGCAGCAGATAACTAAAGATGACAAAACGCCCCCGTACGATCAGAAAGATTCTGATCCACCCAAGACAAGAAGGAGAAGAAAGGAGCCGAGCTCATCCCAAAAGAAGGACCTCAAAAGTCTCCTCGTAAACCAAGACATAAGAAGATGGCAGAGGAAGATCAGCTCAGCTCAAACGACACTGCACAGGCAGCAGAAAGAAGATGCACGAGAAGTCAAGTTGCTTGTGGCAGAGGTCCTCCGTCTTCTGTTTCTAGTTCTCCAGGAGGCAGAAGAGAAGCTACATTGAGACTTCGCAGGAAGAGTGATACAGCTGGGAAGGATTCAGGAAGTGTCAGCAAGACGCCCAAGAGAAGAAAGAGGTCCAACAGCAGCTCAGACCAAACTGAGACGGTGGCAAAGGAGTCCGATTCTCAACCCAAAGGGCAAACAGGTGCCTCTAGCATCCAGCAAGAAATTGAAAAGAACGAAGAGCATGGATCAGCCATTCCTGTACAGTCTGTCATGTCTGGCCAGCCAAGTGCACGACCTAAAAGAGGGAGGATCATGTTGATTCCCGCCTTGGAGCTGAAGACGTCCGGTTTTAAGAAATCTTGCTCAATGAGGAAACGAGAAGTAAAACAGGAAGATGAAGCAAACTTGCTCCTTGATGAAGTTAAACCAGAGTTTAAGGAAGATGTCAAACCAGAGTTTAAGGAAGAAGTCAAACTAGAGTTTAAGGAGGAAGTCAAACCAGAGTTTAAGACTGATGGGGAGAAGGAGCACTTCGTCTGTCAACAAAATGGTAACGTCTTGGAGTCAGCTGTTAAGCAAGAGAATGCTGATGCTCCTGTGCGTAAGTCAAGCGATTCAACTGGCAGAGTCGGTGCAAAAGTATGCAAAACTGTGCAACAACCGACATTGCAGCTCGGTCCTGATCCAGTGAGTCTGCCTCGCAGTGCACAGCTTGCTCAGAGGCCAGGGACTATTGTGCCTCAGAATGAGGCCTCGAGCAAACTCAACAAACCCAAGTCCAGCATTGGAAGCATCTGGGCTGACATGGCCTGCAGAAAAGAGCCCGATCTCGCCATTTGTAACCAGGGACTGAAAAAGCTAAAACAGCAAAAGAAGAAGAAGTGTAATCGAGGTCAGGATCGAGGTCCCAGTCAACCGCAAGTCAGTCCTAGTAAGAGCTCTCAAAATTGTGGAAGAGTAGAAGGCTTCGATGACGTGTTACTCGCCAAAGCCAAGGCAGAGCTGACGCAGGTAGACCCAACGAACCAAAAAGAAGCACAGAAAACTGCAAATCCAAGAACAGACCCTGGGACACTATCCCTCACCCAGAAAACAGGGCTCAGTGATGCTGCTCCAGCCGTCGCAAGTTCCTCAGGACACCAAACAAGTTACAAGCCCCAGTTGGACCAAATCCGCCTTCCCAAACTCGCCCTCCCCAAACTTGCCCTCCCCAAACTTGCCCAGGCCCACTCGAAGACTGCATCGACCCATCCGCACTTGGGCATGCATTCCCAAATGGACACATTCACCCCTCTGCAGGCTGAGTTAAGATCAGCGATCGTTGCCATTTCGCCCCTTGTTACAACCGATGCAAACCCGATTACAAGAAGCCTATCTGTGGCTGAGCAGTGTACATTAAACAACGGCCAGCAGTCAACTGGTGATATTTCTGAACTTGCTCAACCCTCCTTGCAGACAGGTCCACCGATTTCAGTTATTAGTCCGAGATCGCAAAATGAACATAGAATTGTAACCCCCGAAGTAAAGACACTGGACCGACAGACACTGCAAGCGAGGACCGGATTGAACCTAGACAACAGAAAGAGGCATGTTTCAAGGAAGGACGATTTAACATGCGACACCAATGATCAACCGTCTCCG
Organism: Patiria miniata; assembly: GCF_015706575.1. Classification (NCBI taxonomy): domain Eukaryota; kingdom Metazoa; phylum Echinodermata; class Asteroidea; order Valvatida; family Asterinidae; genus Patiria; species Patiria miniata. The sequence goes on along the minus strand of NW_024037056.1, from coordinate 1,561,529 downwards.
TGTAAACAAGCCAAGGTGAGTTAGTATAAACGGAAAATATTCTCAGTGCCACCTTCCTTGTTTTGAAGTCATAATTCGTCTGAAAAAGACTTTGTCTGTAAATTATCCTTGGCTACTTTGAAAATAGAGAGAACCTGTTTCTAAATGTTTCTGAATTTTACTTTATTTAAACATGCATTCCCCATGCTATTTTCGAGGGAAAGATTCCCATATCTTGCCATCACTAATTTTTCCCTTCAGTGACCTATCAGCCATCAGAAAGTGATAATATTTCCTAATAAGTCAGAATTAGCAGGGAAAATATTGAGGTATTTACTGAGAAAACTCTAAAAAAAATTCAGACCTGTCTCGTAGGGTTTGTGCACAGGGTGACAAGTGATGGCCAGATATGGGAATCTCTCCTTTTCGAGTTTCATCTAAAAAAAATAGACTCCTGCTCTAAGTTTCAATTTTTTTAGCAATACAAAACTTATTCACTTTTGAATGAGACATCGACGGAAAAAATCCACCCATGTATAGTTATTAAATTATTACTTTACAATTTTAAATTATTGACTCCCAGACAATAATTCAGTTCTCGCGGGGTAGGATCTCGCAAAGTGGATCTGTGCCTGCCCAAAACAAAAACTTGTTTTCAGAGGGTAAGAGAAGTTGTAAAGGTAACAAAAAAACCACACAACTTTAAAAGCTGTTACATAGAACTTTGGAGTGAGACATTAATTTTACACATTGACAGCTTTGTTCTGCCAAGCTACAAAAGTAAAGTTTATTTAACAGATTTTTATCCCCAATTTTCTGAACCTTGACGATAAACTGTACAGACCAAAACTTTCTGAACTTTTCTTTCAAGAAAAGTAACCAAAAAAAAAAAGGAAGGGGATCCAGTTTTTAATTTCAGTGTTTTTTCCCTTTACAGATGTCACCCGGACGGCGCTTGCCAGAGTCGAGGTCAGAGTTTAAGCATCCAATGTCAGAGGTCATACCCTCGGTGTCGAAGGTCGCGTCCCAGGAGCCGCACAGGCCAGTTCTAAGTGACCTGTTAGAGCAAGTTAAGACATTGCGATCACAGACGAATGCGAAGCCGCTTTTCGCTTCCATCTTGACGGTAAGTAAGCAAAGTCACTCCAGGCAAATTCCTACAACCCTGTCAATCTAAATTAGAAAGTGAAGTGTCAAGAAGTGTTTTGATTTAGTCAATCTCTGAGCATTCATTAGAGTTTGTGTCCTACCGTGAATAGGATTGTAAAATTATTTATTTTTAACTTTGACTTGAAAATTAAGTACATTAAACCGTTGTTATCTCAATTTTGGATGATTCGAAACTGCATTTTTCTCCATTGCGACCTGTGTCCAGTTCGGTCTCATTTTGCCAGGGGCAAGTTTGCTCAACAAGCAATAGTCCACCAATGATTGGTTGGTGTCAAACAGTGCGCATGAGCTGTAAGGCCAAAAAAAAAATTGCTTGGCCTCTGGTCAGCGCACGCGTCGATTTTAATCATGCGCGTCAACCTTTTTTTTTTCTTCAAATTAACACGGAAGCTACAACAGCGCCCTCTTTTGCCGCACCTCCTCAAATTTTTGTACCAAGGAGCACCAAGGAATGGGGAAATTGCACCAAGGCAAATGATAAAGGACACCAATGTATAATGAGGACACAAAAAAGCAGAATAGTACCCACCTTGTCTGTACAATTCAAGCTTGGAAAAAAAAAAAAAACACCAAAAAAAAAAAAAACCCTGCGTCGCCGCATCAATTCCGGAACTTCGGTCTGACCAGAGACCGACTATTTTTTTTTTTTGGCCTAACATTAAAGTGCGAATGTCTCTAGTCGAACCATTGTCAACATATGGCGGTAACGAGTATGTTTGGCTTGTTTATGTTCTTTGACCTGTTGAATGAACTGGAAGATATCTCCGAGGCCCACCAGCAGGTAGTACAACTCGCTACGTTTAATCTCTTGTCATGGTTCCCTCTGCACTTAAGTAACGAAACAAGACTATTGATAACCAGTGATGCGACCAGGCCCAGTAGGCTGGTTCCAAATAGTCGACTAGCGTAGTCAACCATCGTCAACTAGACCGAGTTCGGGCTAACTAATAGTTGGACCATGGTTGACAATAGTTCTTGCGCGAACTTGCCCCAGAATGCCTTACATTTGTGGCTTGCTCCCACAAAACCTGGACAAAGTTGACAAATGTCCTGTTTTACTAAAAGTTTTCAAATTCCTGAGGTTTTCAGCTTCAAAAATGATGTATGATTGTCATAGCTACTGTCACCTTATCACCCTTGGGAGAAGGATTAAGTGATATATATGCCTGACAACCCATTTATGAGATCAAACACACACATTGAAATGGTTTTTGTATCGAATCCTATACACATTTTCCCCCCACAAAATGGACCCCAAAAAGCACCTCTGCTTGATGGATTATATTCATATTTTGGGAGGTTGTAAATTTATAATTACCGATCCAGAAAATTTCAAAACCTCAAAAGGGTCGATGAATGACTTCACTTGCCCTTCGTGCGAAAACGACTTCTTGCAACTTTGCCTGGGTGCGGTTTTTTTTATCTGCAGCGCACATCGTCAGTGGATCATGATTATTCAGCTAGTTCGATGTTTATTCGTAAGAAAATAACAATGGCGTCACACCATTGCTATCACTCAGTCATGCATGTACATTAAAGCATTTCAAAGAACGGCTTTCGTCGAGCTGCCACAGTGGCCTAGTGGATAGTGGAATGAACTATTAATCACAAGATCTGCGGTTCGAACCCATGTCCATTTTCATCAAATATTTTTGTTGGTTAGGAAGGAAATACACAACGAGAACCAAGTGTCTTCCATCCACGCAGCGTGATAAATATTCATGTTAGGGTACGTGATGTGATTGGTTAAAGTACGGTGTATGCTGCAACAAAAAATATGTTGTCCGGATTTCGTGGGAGCACGTCTCATTCGTATTGCTCCTTCGTAATTCTTGCGATATTTTTTGTCTTTCCTTTATAGTTCCTTGGCCAGCAGGGTATCAGTCTGATGCCAGCCATCCAAGCCAAGTGTCTGACCAAGAACACGAGCACCAAACCATTACTCCTGCACCACGAAGAGCAGCTTGTAGCCGGTATCGTAGAGGGTGGTCTACTGTCAAAGGTAAAAGAGTGTGTAGTACACCAATACATACAATAAGTCTTGGTACCAGACTGGATTTTATATTTTGTTCCCATAATTATATTCGCTCCCAAATGTGCAGCATCTCTTTGGAATTCCTTGCCTGGTGTTTGTTTCCCCTCCAACCTATGATCTGTCCTGTTTTCAAGAGGAATGTTCCCCCCCCCCCCCCCCCCCCCGAGTACCTACTCTCCTTTTCATTTCTCTTGTAGCCAACCATGAGAGGCTTTAACATTAATCTCACCTAAAGCTACAAAATGCCTAAATGTTGGGACCATTATTTTTGTTAAGCTCTGCATGCAGCATTTTCAAATTCCAGGATATAAAAGCCCAATTTATAAGCTTTCTTTTAGTACAAGAATCACTCAAATCACTCCTGTACTTTTTAAGTTACGGAATTTTAAACACAATCTCCGTTTTAAGGTTCTGTCCACGGATCACAAAATGTTCAGTGTTCTTTCTGCAAAACAGAAACGAAAGTTTGTTTGTGATCCGTGGACAGAACTTTAAAACGGCGGTTGTGTTTAAAACTCCGTAACTTGAAAAGTACATGAGTGATTTGAATGTTTCTTGTACTGTACTAGATTTTGAAAGTGCTACATGCAGAACTTCACTAAAACAATGGTCCCGACATTTGGGTTTCTTTTTACTCACCCTGTAGTAGTAAACTGTAGAATGCAGTACTTCAGCATATAAGTGGGCACAGCACTCATAGTATTTTCTAGTATTTGGTACCTGCATACATAATTTTTGTTGTGCCTTGTAGTCTACTTCACCCTACATGAACTCTTTGGGGTTAGGGTTTAGCCTTGTTCAGGGCAAATATGCATAACAGAAAAAAAATTATGAAGATAATTTCTTCTGCAAAGTGTTATTATATTCTTAAATCATTTTTGACCTCTCCTTGTTAACAGAAATCGAACACGTCGATGCTGTTGGCTTGTCTCTGTCGCGGAGTTCGGAGTCCGCCAAGTTCAACCAGCGCCACGCCTGCCGTTGTAGTCGGAGCGGCGTTCTGCCGAGTCGTTGCCGCTCTCTGCAGAAAGATGGGTACGGAACGCAGTGTTTAACTTCAGGGTTAAAAGGCATATAAGATCTATTCATGCAATATTTTGTTTCCAATAATAACAAAACTCAAAATCCAAAAGAAGAATGTTCACAGCCTAGCTTGTTGTAGTTTCAGCTCTGGGTACCCGGTTCCGATGCACAGCTTTATCCTGCAGTTTTATCTGAATTGATTGCAATGTGCTTGTACTTAATTTGTATAAAATTTATTTTTCTTAATTTTCTCTAAATTCCCCTTTCCAGGCTTAATCGATCGAGTGCGGATATTTTGCTACGACTTGCTAAGGGAGGGTTTTCCTAACGTGGAGGAGTTGTTGCTGAATGTGGCAGTGACGTGGCCGACTGTCCTGAGAAGAAAGGTACCGAATCGATGTGGTGTTGGCATGAATGCGGTGTATGCTAATCCCGCTGTGTCCCTGTACATAGGTGTTTCCTGTGCAATGTCTGGTTTCGACAGAACATGTTTCAATAATTGGCCATTTGTTCACAGGAATGTGATGTTGTATCATAAATGCAGATTAAAAACCGAAACAAAGACGTCACTGGATTGAAAATGTGGAGTGCTGTGGCCTCGTGGCCTGGAGCACAGAACTCATGATCTGTGGGTTATTCTGCAGGTTGTGGGTTCGAGTCCAGCCTGGGGCTATGGTGCGTGTGCCCTTTGGCAAGGCACTTTGTCCCTCATTGCTTCTCCCCACCCAGGAGTAAATGGGTACCTCTGAGGGCAGAGATGGCTATTGTAAATGATTGTAGCTTCCAAAATGTCGGCATTCCCCCAGGGAGCGGAGATTGTCTTTGGATGATAATGACGTAGACCCTTGAGAAACAATTCTTGTTGAAATTTGTGCTTTATAAATACGTATTTTGTATCTGATATTTTCAATTGATATATTTTCTACAGGAGGGTTCATCTTCGCCGATCATTGCTGCCATGGAGATAGTTGCCATGCAACGCTTGGTACTCTCCGCATCTCCTCAAAATCTACAAGCTCAAGAGGTATATAGTGACGCCCAGTGAGAACTTTGTAATGAAAATAATGCCAAAAATACAAATTTACTTTCAAAAGTTAAACATTTCAAATTGTCAACCCCAAAAGTTGGTTTTATCAGTAAAAACACAAATCCTGATATTTTTTGTGTGAATGTTCATTAATGGGAGTTATCCCAATGTACTTAGGCTGTTTTTTAATGAAAATGGATTCTGAAAAATGAAATCGAACCTGTACATAAGAAACAATTTAATCATTGCCTGCTTTTTGCGAGTGTGGCCTAGTGGTTAGGGTTCGTGACTCATGATCAGAGGGTCAGGGGTTCGAATCCAGCTGCTGGCCATATGTTGTGTCCTTGGGCAAGCCACTTCACCCCCACTTGCCTCTCTCCACCCAGGAGTATAAGTGGGTGCTGGCATTAGCTGGGGAGTAACGGTAGGGGAGTGTGGCCCAGTGGTTAGGGTTCGTGACTCATGATCAGAGGGTCAGGGGTTCAAATCCAGCTGCTGGCCATATGTTGTGTCCTCGGGCAAGCCGATTCATCCCCACTTGCCTCTCTCCACCCAGGAGTATAAATGGGTACCTGCATTAGCTGGGGAGTAACCTGCGATGGACTGGCATCCCATCCAGTGGAAATAGAAATACTCTCAGTCGTTTCATGCTACTGAAATCGGAGATAAACGCCGGCCTGATGGGCCACATTGGCTCGTGACAGTCTTTTCATTTAAAATTTTTTTTTTTTTTTTTAAATTCTTTTTTGCCCTTTTTTTTAAATTCTTTTTTTGCCGTTCCCAGACGGCCATTATAGTGTCCTCTTTCATCCTGACCGACTGACTGTCTGACTCACTGATTGTCACATGTGATTAAGCCTGGTTGGTAAAGAGAACCGGGCAGTGCTATCATAAAGAATTACCCCATGTATCTGGCCCATTGTGTAGACCAGATGCATGAAGAGACTTCCAAGAATAGCCATTCTGAATCAATTGAATGGAATTGTATGAACTCTGTGACCAGCGTTACTAGACTTGTCTTGTCCTGTTTCCCGTCAGATAATACACTACTTAAGCGAGATCTGCGGCTGGGGGATACCGGATGGAAACCTGCCAATCGTCCGCTGTCGCCAACTCGTCGCATCTATACAAGACACCAACGTGACCAAGCTGTTCAATACAGGTATGTCATAGGCTTTAGTGGGATATAATGTCCGTAAGTCATGTCACAGTGACTCGCGTTACAGTTTCTCCACCCATCTTTGGTACAAGTTATAACATATAAGAAACTAATAATCTACCCAAATAATCTCTTTTGGCAAAATTATTTAATTATTACATTTCTTTACCCAGGGTTTGCCAAAACAGTTTCAAACTGGTTTCCATTGGTGCCCTGCAATACACTACAATGACTACACATAATATTTACAAATGAACTTTTGTGAACCTTTTTCTCTCCCTTCAAAACTAACACTCACAATAACACTAGCATTTTGCACGTGAAAAGAAAATGCCAAAAGAACTACCTAAAATCCATTGTTTTATCCCCCAACCTTTTCTTTCACCAAAAAAGAAAATACATTTGACCATATTCAATCTCACTGACACACTACGCAATGAAAGGTCTTGTTGCCCCCTTTAATTTGATACCACATTTAAGGTTGCGATGCTTGTAGTTCTGAAGATTTCAAAGATTTTCAACTTTTCAGCCTTTTTTATAGGGCACGTATTGTCTAGCGGTAGAGCACAGGATTCATGATCGTGAGGTTGTGGGTTCGAGCCCCGCCGTGGCCATGCGTGTTGTGCCCTTGAGTAAGGCGCTTTACCTCAATTACTCCTCTCAACCCAGGTGTTAAATGGGTACCGGCATTATTCAATGCTGGGAAGGTAACAGACTCGCTGTGGAGGAGGTGTGGCGATCCCCCCACAGCAGCATATGAGTCTGGCCCAATCGCTTTGAAAGAGAGATGGCTCTCCGTTCCTGTGAACACAAGTTCGTCCCCTTTACCTTAAGCCGAGTCCACTTTCCTATGGAATTGTTCTATAATTATTGATTTAATTTTTTTTCAGGAACTCCAACTCAAGCCCTGACCCCAAAGTCCTACGAAATTGTGAAGGCCCTGGAGTTGCTAGCTTACCACCTGGGCTGGCAGTGGACCAACAATCGTCTCATTCGGGAAAAACTCTGGCCGATCCTCAAGGCCTGGAGCCACCAAGTACAAGCAGCCCATGCAGCAACCGGTCCCCCAACCGGATCCGGCCAGAACAAACCGGCGCCAACCGGAATCGGCCACTGCGTTCAGTCACCCGCTGACGCCTCTGCCTGTGCTGCTATGAAAGTTATCGGTGGGTTATCTGATATTTATACAGTTTTATCTTACTCAGATTCTTAAATAAGTTTAATAAGAGAGCCAGGCTAGCAGTCTTGTGGTTGCTACGGCCGATTTGGCCACTTACATAACACTTTATTTTGAATAAAACAAGATCAAATTACCGTTACACAGACCTTTTGATGTTCGCGGGCAAAAGCTTTCAACATCAATTTCTCCTGTTTTGAAGACGGTATCATCATGCCACTTTCGGAGTTTGTTTCCCTTATAATGATCCCAGAAAATTGTTTCGATGTGTTCAGTATTTTTCATTAAAATTGTAAAAATAGTTTTGGGTGTGTCCATTTTTCAAAGCCGTAACAAATGGTATTTTCAATATCTGTGAATCTTTCCAAGTCTATGGTGTGTTTCCATTGGTCCATATATGAGACCCACGGTAAGTCACGCTGAGTCATGCTAATAAATATGCTAATAACACGCTACATCACCGTTGCAAGCCAAATTGACCAAATCATTTTGGCTAAATCGGCCGTGGTAACGTACCTGAAGACCCCGTGTTGTTTTGCTTGGCAAAAATCTGAGGCGAAACTTACCTTGGTGATAGTAGAAAGTGTAACACAAGCATCTGCAACAACAGATGAAGCTGAAATTTGTAAATATAAGTAAATATAATTAAATCGATTTGGGGACCTTTTCAAAAGATTTCCACGACTATTAGCTATCTTTTAGTATTGAAAGTTCTGCATCAATAACGACAATTTTTTGGAACTGACATGAAGTTTAGGATTTGTTCTACTATTATAATTTAACATTTAAATCATACTAAGCATGTTTTTTTTTTTTCAAAAACAGAACGTTCAAAAAGCGATGTTTTATTGGGTGCAATCAGTTCACTTCTTTGGTGTGTGGCGTCCAGTTACGTAATCGGATAAAATTGCCTTAGCAACGTACGATGAAACGCCTTGGCAACCGCAAGACTGCAGCGTCCTCTTTTGTGCCTATCCCACCGACCGTTGCCTGTGAATCGGGCAGTGCTATTGTATATGATTACCCAGTAACACTAATGAATGGGTTGTATCCGGCCCACTGTGTTTCAACCAGATGCATGAAAAGACTCCCAGAGAAGAGCCATTCTGAATCAATTGAATAAAACTTTTGTGTGCTCTGGGACCAGCTTTACTAGACTTAACTTGTCCTGTTTTTTTTACTGAACTTTTTTTCAGGAGATGTTGCCGGTTTAGGACTGGACAGTCACAAAGAGTCTGTGTGCGAGCTCCTCAAGATGTTGGCGGCTGTCTTACAACAACCCTCGGCCAGTGGTAAGTGTTGATTAGAAAATACGCAGAACTAGTAGACAGTGCATCGCGACAACTCCGTGTGTGAAGCTACACTTGTACCCACTGCCCAAACAGGGCGCTGGGAAGAGCTAATCTCTTCAGGATGCATGACGTAATTTCTTTGGAGCCCTCATTAGGTCAACATGGAAGCTCTAAAACATCGTACTCTCTTTGTGGGCCTGTGAACGAAATTCAAAAGTCTTCTGGCAAATATCAACAAAGAGAGAGAAATTACTCTCTAGTATTTATAACTTATACATTGGATCATGAAATGCTTGAAAAATTACCTTCACATGGACACTGATTGTCACGTACTTTTTGTGGTAAGACAAGAGTGAATTTTTTGATAATCATGTGTTCAATCACCGTCCATGCGCAGAGGTAAATGGCGATTTGAAAATAAACAATCATGATGAGTGCGCACAGAGGTGATCCAATCAATGGCTTTAAATGGGAGCTAGCTACTGGTTCCCATATTTTTAAAGGGGGGGGGGGGGGAATAGTCTCCCCAACTCTCCCTTTGTAAACCATTGAGGGGGTACTTGTACACGCGGAGTCTACAGCACTATTAAGACCACTATTTCAAGTTGATGTGTCTGTCGAGTAATTAACACTCATCCGTTTTTGAATTGTTTCAACTTGTTGCAGTTCCCTGGACAGTGCAGGTTTTCACCGCGGAAGCCGTTCTCTGCTTGTCGCCCAGCAACCCGACCTTTGCCCTGGAGGTCACCCAGAAGTGGAGACGCCAAGCCCAGTTTGCGCCCCCGTTGAGGATCGAGGACAAGCTGTGCATGTTGGAAAAGGTCGTTGGTGCTATCCACAATGTTTCAAAGTAGGGACGTTAAGGCCCTACTACGGGACAGACCCGACCAGTCCCAACAATAGTTGGGGAAGTAGTTGGGATGCCATGGTTGGGGCGTCAGGCTGGTTCCTACCTCCTATTAGAAGCGATAACATAGGAATCCGGAACCAGTCTACTTGGACAATCCAAAATTACAGCTTTTTTGGGTGCAGATGACCAAAACATAGAAAAACTAATTTTTTGTGAAAACGAAAAATATTAGTTGAAGATTTGTTAGGACAAAAACAACATGAATTTGTTGAAAAGTAAAGAGAGTGCATCTTTGCAGACCAGATATATTTCACAAATGTAACATTATTTTGACAAGAATTTATATACCAAGGTATTGGCTGGTGTGCCTATATCCTTATTGCGAAGCTGGAGTAAAAGTCTGATGCCACTTTCCATGATATAGCAGTGGCATGACTGAAAGTTTGGGAACCAGACTATCAAAAAGTCTGGTACAAATTGTTTATGAACACAGCATTAGCATGACTGAAAGCCTGGGAACCAGACCATCTCCAAGGCAACGATTATGTCAAAGTTTGTCAATTTTGCCAGCGTTCCTTTGAAGTAAAAGTCTGATGCCACATTGTGTGAATGTAGCAGGAGCAGACTAAAAGTCTGGGAACCAGACCATCCAAATGTCTGGTGCCAGATTATTATGAACACAGCAATACCATGACTGAAAGTCTGGGAACCAGACCATCCAAATGTCTGGTGCCAGATTATTATGAACGCGGCATTACCATGACTGAAAGTCTGGGAACCAGACCATCCAAATGTCTGGTGCCAGATTATTATGAACACAGCATTACCATGACTGAAAGTCTGGGGACCAGACCAGTTCTTGGCCCATGATTATGTCCAAGTTTGTACGTCCATTGTGCCTCAGTTCCATAGTTTATTTCATCCAGTTGCTGTTGGATTAAAAAATAAATAAATAAAAAAAAACCAAAACAATATGACTTCACAGCAGCATTATGACATAATTTGAGTTTGATTGGCTTTTTCATTTTCGTATAGGAAGATACTCAAGACCAAAAGAGAATTCAACTATGTTTTGGTATTATTTTTATTAAAAGTGAATTTGAAATTCAGAAAAGTGCATTGACTGTAAAGGAGATAAACGTCTAGCAATAATAACCCGCCCCTCATAAAAAGAGACATTTATTTGTAAAATGGAACTTGTATTGTTTACAGGTCTTTATATTAAAACATGTGAAAAGTAGTTATGAAGAAAATCTATTTTTTTCCCCAGGAAAAAAACCGTATATCATATACAATAATTATGTGATTAATATTTGCCTGATATTTATTTCCACCATTTTTGGGGGTATTTCTAATTACATTAGAAGTATCATTGCATATTTTTTTTCTTCAATATTTTCAGAATACTCCAGACAGTGGTTTTATGCCAGTCAGATCTCTATTTAAATTTTTGTTTTTCTTTATTTTCTTCCCACGGTAATTTGTGGGTATTTTCCCCTATGATTTGTGGGGAAAATAATGTATTGATGAAGACTGAGTCAAAACGATACTTTTTATTTTGATCAACTCTTATATTTCCATATTTAATTAATTAAAAAACAGTTAATAGCGTTACACATTCAAATGCATAGAAAAGATTCAACAATGATGAATGTTTATCTCGAATGATTCTCTGGTTATGTTGTGTATTTGTTGGGTAAATCCCTTAAAAATTAAAAAAAAATTATTACAAAAATAAAAAAACACTTTGCCTTTTTGGACATTTTGGATCTTTGAATATTGCTTGCAGCCCCTTAGCCCGACTGCGTCTGGCCGTACAGTACTATCGCAAGCTCTGTAGTACGGCCAGACGCTGAATGCTTCCAAAAAGACTGAATTTTTTTGGCCGCTGATGTAGCGATTTTGCTACATCTTTTGATCGAGATTATCTTTTCATCCAGGACAAACGTTTCCACAGTTAAGGTTCTTAGTCGTAGAGCAACTCATACCTTTTCGAAAAAACGTTCTTTGGTCTCAATATTTTCATCCATCTGGCCAAAAGACGACTTTCAGTCATCATCTTCCACAAATATCGTCCCGAAAATGCTCCCCCATGCGATTTCAAAATGGCGGCCGCGCTGTAACTCATGAATATGCATAAACAGTCTGTGACGTATGACCTCGTGTTTTTGGACGTACGGCCCCGCCCCACGCACGTCCAAAAACACGAGGTCATACGTCACAGACTGTTTATGCATATTCATGAGTTTGTGCGGGCGCGCCTGCATATTGCATACATTACAGCACGGCCGCCATTTTGAAATCGCATGGGGGATCGCATGGGGGACGATATTTGTGGAATCTGATGACTGAAATTCGTCTTGTGGCCAGATGGATGAAAATATTGAGACCAAACAACGTTTTTTTCGAAAAGGTATGAGTTGCTCTACGACTACGAACCTTAACTTTGGAAATTTGTGTCCTGGATGACAAGATAATCGCGATCGAAAGATGTAGCAAAATCGCTACATCGGCGGCCAACAAAATTCAGTCTCTGTGGAAGCATCGGGCGTCTGGCCGTACTACAGAGCTTGCGATAGTACTGTACGGCCAGACGCAGTCGGGCTAGCAGCCCCTTTGCGTCCAGACGAATTTCTGAAGAGTTTGTAGATTTCCCCCCCACAATTTGATCCAAAATGTAAGGGAATTTTTTTTCCAACTTTGGCCGAAAAATTTAATTGCTTGAAACTTGCAGGGAAGATGTCTGAAGGTCCTCAGAACACATTCCAACTCTACTTCTGGACAGATGTGCTATTTCTTAAGAAAGAAAAGAGTCGACAATTTTGCGTCAATAAATTTATCAAAAAATATTTCTTTTCACAAACAAAATGATGATTTTGCCCAAATCTTCAAAAATTAGGGTATTTGAATAGTGATGATGCTCCTATTGCTGTATTGCATCAGACGAATTTTTGAAAAGTTTGGAGAAAAGTCATTTGTTTGGCTAAATTTCAAGGGGTAAGCCTTATATTTTAAAGATTTGGGCAAAATCATCCATTTTTGGGAAAAACCATTTTGGAGCGATTTTACCCTAATATTGCGACGAAATTTCCCCTTTAATAGCACATCTGTCCAGCAATCGATTTGGAATGCGTTTCAGGGCCCTTAAGGCATCTTTCTAGCAACTTTCAAGCAATTTCATTTTTTGTCCCAAATTGTAAAATATGCAAGGAGTTGGCCTTACATTTTTAGTCAAAATCGGCCAAAAATTGACTTTTCTCACATCAAGGCAGAAATTCATCTGGATGCAAGAGGAACATCAATCAATACTCTAACTCGCATAAATTTGCAGATTTGGGCAAAAATCATCCATTTTTGGAAAAAAAGTAAATTTTTGAGCTATTTTCACTGGTGCCAGCATACCATTCGCCAGTATGAAAAAAAACGCGACGGGGAATATGTCTGGTTGTGTTCACAATTTTTTTTCCCCCGAACTGTCCCCAAAAGGTTTTTACATACTTTTTCCAAAACAATGGAACTCGGTGGTAATCAGAATAATCTTCGCCCCAATAACTTTGGATCATTCGAAATATGCATTGGATGAACCGGGAACCAGTCTAGGTCACCCCCAACTCTCCTTTTCTGGCCGTTGGAGGGGCACTTGTGCATGGAGCCCATAGATTCTATATAATAAGCATTCTGGCTTGCTGTGTACGCGTCTGTAGGTAAATATTTAGTGAGTAAATATACCATTGTACAAACAACAGCATAGTCTGGGTACATTTTAAGTTCAGTGTACGTGACCTATGGCGATACTTAGATTTTCAAAATAACCTATGGCGTATATAGGATCATCCTAATTCAAATATCTACGCGCGTACCAGTAAAGTCTCGGTTCTCGACGCTCTTTGTGTTTTTATTCAACCAGCACACAATCAACCCACCCAAAAACCATTATCACGAACCTACGCTGATAGAGGGCGCTATGACACACAGACCGCTATCAGCCACGAACGTCCGAACGTTCACTTCCTTGTGTTTGATTTCTTTTTATCTAATCAGCTGACTCATCTGTTTATTTATCTTTTTGTTTCGAAATCGTTTTTACCTAAATATTGATGCTTAGCTTTGATTATGACTAGTTGCATGATTATTCATTGATGGCATTTTGTATTTTCTCTAACCCTTCACATCTATACATTCATCCCATGTTCTCCATTTGTGTTGTCTGATTGTTAGTTCCTGTAACTGGTGAGTTGACATTCCGGTTTTGTTTTGTCAAGGCATCTCCATATAAGCCCGCGGCTTTGAAAGATGCCTGTATAATTGCCTACATAGCTACATGTTTGATCTTGTGTAGTAAATGGCATTGTTTATTTGTATTATAAAACTTGTGGCATTATGGGAATAAATGTTGATTGAATTGAAATAACATAACATTTTGAGGTCTTTGTAATGCGGACCTTTGTAATTCATAAACATATAATGTAAAACCTAGATAAGAATTATGAAACAATAGTCACAGACTCTGTAAAAACGACTTGCATTTTGAGTTGTGAAACGACGAAAGGATAATGTTTTACAATTATTCAATGTTACTGTGTTACTGGTTCAGGTGGATTGTATGAACATCTGAGAACTCGTTGATAATGGAGAGCAGAAGAGACGGTGAAGAGTTACAGCGCACCCAAGGAACGTGAAGTCTTGTACTGAAGATGACAGTTTGGATAATATCTCACTGAGAAGTGGGAGACTTACTATTGGTATTCTTTAACACAATAGTCACTCAGTATACACTCAACCAAAAAATAAAGTCCCCCTTAATACATTTTTGTCTAACTCAAAATCTACTGGGCACGCCTTGCTCAAATTGCGACTGATCAGTACAAAAATTCCTTAGCAATCCAGCCATACTCTTTCTTTGGCCCAAAACAGTGATAATGTGTACAAAATTATGCAATTTATGACAAATGGTACCGAAAAAAGTTGCACATACGTGCAAGGCTAGTGTGAAACACAACTCGCACGTATACAAAAGTGCAAGTGTTTTTGGTATCATTTGTCATAAATTTCATTACTTCGTCCATTTTAGCACTGTTTTTGACTTAATAAAGAGTATGGCTGGATTGCTAAGGAATTTCTGTACGTTATTTGAGCGAAAAGTGCTCAGTAGATTTTGAGTTAGACAAAAAGTATTGGAAGGGGGACTTTCTTTTATATGTAAGGCAAAACGTGTAAATAGTAAACCATGCAATGGAGAACAAATTTACTTAAGCCAGTAAAACAAATAAATTTAAACAAATTGTTATTATGCAACTAGTCATAAATCAAAGCTAAGCATCAATATTTAAAGTAAAAACGATATCGAAACAAAAATATAAATAAACAGATGAATCAGCCGAATAAATAAAAACATCAAACACAAGGAAGTGAACATAAACGAATTGTTAACCACATGCATGATAATTGATTTTATCTCTGAAAGATAAAATGCTTTATACTTGGTACACTTTAAAGGTTTATGTCGTTTTTGATATGATTTGCGCAACAAACAACGTTCAACCTTTGTCTCGGGTTGGTTGCGAAATCTGAAGAAGTTGCGTTGACGTTCAGTACAATTGCGCAAGAAACCGAAGGAAACAAATTCCTTACCAAATATGGTCTTATTTGGTTGATATGCAGATTTGAGGTTTAGATTGACCAATGAAGATTCATGATATCTAACCCTGACCAATCAGATGAAAGGTCTGTCCAAGGGCCTCGGTTTTAGCCTAGACCACGAGGCTTGGCGGCCGTCATTGCGTTGCAGCTTTTTAGCAAGAAACTTGACCAAAAGTTATATGTGACCAAAGTAAAGGTCTAACTGGTTTGGGTCAGGTGTGCCCACTAACAAATTTAAGGGACCATAGTGATGGTCCATCGTTTGGTTATCCCAAGAAGTTTGAGTCAA
Source organism: Patiria miniata (assembly GCF_015706575.1). Classification (NCBI taxonomy): domain Eukaryota; kingdom Metazoa; phylum Echinodermata; class Asteroidea; order Valvatida; family Asterinidae; genus Patiria; species Patiria miniata. The sequence continues at coordinate 1,545,888 of NW_024037056.1, read as the reverse complement.
ATAATGGCTGCTTTTGGCTGCAGCAAAGAACCAAGATTATTTGTTTCCCCTATATCTCATTTGCGTCCAAGCAACAGATTTATTACAATCGCACGCGAAATAAACAATCAAAATAATCAAATGGCAACTATTTTGAGCGTCGCGGGGGGGGGGGGGGGAGAGAGGGACAAAAAAAAAAAAAAAGGTCCCTGCCCACCCTCGGAAAAAAATGATCAATCGGGAAAATGCAGAAAATGTAGGGATTTGGGAGAAAATGTGCTTTGCCCCCCTCTAGAAAAAAATCCTGGCGACGCCCATGCCAACTATATGTTAAGGCAAAACATGTGTAAATAATAAACCATGCAATGCAGAACAAATTTACTAAAGACAGTAAAACAAATTAATTCAACCCAAATTGTTAGAAGTTATAACAGAAAAAAATAAGTATCAAGATAAAACTCAAAATAACCACTCAAATAAGTTAGGTTTTGGCAGATTTAAATGGGATGGCTCCTCATACCAAGAGCCTCTGGCGCAAGAGATATTATTGCAGATTGACGTTTTGAAAGATGGTGGACAGCAGTCATCTTCAAATAGCAGGTCATGGTAGTCCCTGAACGTCAAAAGAACCATTCCAATGGGCTGTAATGCCAGAATTAATTGAAAATAACATCTTATATGTCTATTTTGCCTCTTTAGTTCCAGAGATATAATAGATGCCGTTTTTCAAGATGGCTACCAGCCGCCATTCTGAATGCTGAGGTCACGATGGTCCGAAACGTAATGAATACCATTTTAGCAGATTTGTCATGCCAGAAATAGTGGGAATCGACACCTCATTTATCGTTATGGCTCATCTGGTTCCCGAGATATCATTTGTTATGTATTTCAATATGGCGTCGGCAGCCATTTTGAAAAAGTGCTATAACAAACGTTTGCCGTCACTTTTGGGAGGTGTATAGGAGCTATTTTTTTCTTAAAAATTGCCCTTTTTGTCAATCCATCAAGAAAAAAAGGTATCCGCAACATGGTCACGGATTCCAGGAAAATGACTCTACTATTAGTCCTTTTGTGATTTTTCATCCACAGTTTTATTTATCTTCTACAGGTTTTTGCGAAAAAAAGAAACATCACTCTCAACAGCTCAACGCAGACTTCAGAAACACCGACTTCGCCTTATTACCGTCACTTTTGGGAAGTGTATAGGAGCTATCTTTTTCTTTAAATTGGTCAAATTTGTCAAATCCATCAAGAAAAAAGGTATCCGCAACATGGTAACGGACATCAGGAAAATGACTTTATCAACAAGGAGCGTTGAGAACCGAGACTAGTACCAGTAGGGTGCTGTGTTAAGTGTGAAACATGAGTGTCGCTGTATAAGCCTATGTACTGTACTATGGAGAAGTGGTAATTCCCTTTTGCCGTTGCGGACAAAATAGACAAGTGTTAACCGACTAAATTTTATTTTAACCAAGAAGTAGGCCATTCAAACTATAATGGAGGTGGCACAGCACAGTTGTAACAACTAGGGCAACCAATAAGATAGTAGAAACACGAGGACGTTGCCAGTGATCATTTACTCGTGTCTTTTGATGATAGGTCTCCAGTCTAATATCATGTGATTTGCTCAGTTTTTCAAAAGGAAGCCAACCATTCACATTTTATGGGAAACGGGAGCTATAGGGGGCGTGACGATATTGTCCAATTCTGCCTATCATGACGTCGGCTGTACCATAAATATAGGGTCTGGGCGGAAGTGGTTTCATCATTTGTGCGCCTTTGCCTTCGATAGTAAAGTTGGATTCACGGTTCTCGTCAAGTTACCTTTTAAGTGTTGCAGTGTTAGATTTGGATTCTCGGTGAAATTATGAGCATCGTTTGTTAAAGCCAGCCACAGGTATGTGTGTAGTACTGTACAGTGGAGGAGTTTCTGTGTGGGTGAGTATAGCCATTCGTCTTTTTGTACATGAAATCATTTATATGACAATTCATGTTATTATAGTAGGATTGCTGCTTACAGGTTGAGAAATGTGGAACAGCTTTTGAGTGCAGGTTACAATTTACAATTCACCAGTCGATTTGGTACCAGTTAACAGTCACTTCAGATGACATCATATAGCTGTATGCTGGTGGTATCCTTGTCGTGACTATAAGGTGTAAGTCTAAGGAAAAGCCCGTTTCTGTCTCATACGTAAAGCCATTTTTCTTAAATAAGGGGCCCTTATCAATTATCGCAAAACATAGAATTTATTTTGGGTACTTTCCTTGCAGAAGCCCAAACAGTAGAATAACAAAAACAACTGAAATTCATGAATATCTTAAAGGGTAAAAGTTTGGTTGTGTATGGGACATGGCGTGCGCGAATTTTTGGACTTGCCCACAAATTGACAAAGGGTTTGCAGGTTTAAAGTGCGATCTTGTTTGGTACCGGCAAAGGAAGTACAGTTGGGGCAGCCTCGACTCCAGGGGCGCGTGCTCGTTCCTTACACGCAAGGCATGATGGGAAACAACATGGCGCTGCAAGATCGTACCCACGGGGCACGAGGTTGCAGTTGGGGGTGCGCGGCCACTGCGTCTACATAGAACAAATCCCCTGGTGTACGCGCGTCACACACAAGGAACGGTGCGCGTCAACCAGCGAAATGTACCGCCCATAGGACGTCGTTGCTAGGTAAAAGGGCGCCCTCTTTTGTTAGCGCACGGAGCTCGTTATTATTCAGTCGTATTGCATGCTCACTTCATGTCAGAGTTGTAACGAGTCACTGATTTTTGTGACTCGAGTCGAGTCGAGTCATTTTAAAGAAGTGACTCGAGTCGAGTCGAGTCATTAGGTCAACAAGGTCGAGTCGAGTCGAGTCGAGTCACAGAGTGTGGTCGAGTCGAGTCGAGTCGAGTCAAGTATTTAGCTCGAGTCAATTCGAGTCACAAATATTTGAACACTAAATTACAATAAAAAGCAACAAACACAAGAGAGAAAGAATACAAGGCACCAGTCTATTACGGAAATCCAAAGACATATAGTAAGCTGTATGGTACCCAACCAACAGTTTCCATTGCTAGCTCACGTCACAGATAAGAAGATGTGAAACTTCGGTCTTATACATGTAACTGGTTTGGCTTCGGGTCTAGATTTTGTTGTTCGCTGATCGCTGACAATGTTAAAACCTAATTGCATTATACAAAACTGTTTCTGATTATTTAAAGGTGGGCCCGTCCGTATCCATTTTTTTGTGTGAAATCGGGACATGAATTTAGCCAGCGTTCCACCAAGAACTTCAAAATCGCCCGAAACCAATGATGAAACCACGGATTGAGAAATGCGTTTTAAGTCTGGTTCCGGGTTTAGCATTACATGCTATAGAACCACAAGGTGGGAGTCCGCGACACGGTGTATGTTTGTTGTTTCATTATGGAGGAAGGAAACAGACTGCCGCTGTATATAAACGTACATTATTCGCGAACATTAACGTGACGTGAACAAAAACTGGCAACGCGAACGGCGCAGCGTAAGTCATTGCAAATATTTTTCGCAATTAAGTTTTGCTTTTATTTTGGGACTCGAGTCTTATTAGCCTTCCTCGAGTCGAGTCGAGTCATTCTGATGAGGGACTCGAGTCGAGTCGAGTCATTTGCTCACAGTGACTCGAGTCGAGTCGAGTCATTTACCCGGCGGGACTCGAGTCGAGTCAAGTCGCCAAAAAATGTGACTCGAGTCGGACTCGAGTCGAGTCATCGACTCGAGTCATTACAACTCTGCTTCATGTACGTAGGACTGCTAAAGATGTTGAAATTGTGTACATGGACATGTACATGTATACTACATGACTTGTATTTTCATGTATAGCAACCTATTTTTACCTGTATTTTACCTCTGGCTCTATTTTCTAAGAATATATTTTTCATTTTTTTAATATTTTTTTCCTATTTTTTTTTGGGTGGCTAAATACAACTGATTTTTAAAAAAAATGTATTTTAAATATGAAAGAAATATATTTTTCTCTATTTTATTTGACCTGGGATGCTATGACTGTGCATGCTTGTGCTCAGCCAAATATAGCTTGAAGGCACATGAATGTTACTCATAATAGTCCTGGAAAATCACTAACGATGTGGTGCACTTGTCACTCCATTAAAGTGATTTTAATGCATTTTAACCCCAGATACTTGCCCCCATTGCACACATCTTCCCTGCACTTCACAAATGGCTCGCAGAATGCAACTGACAAAATTCAAACTTGCCACTCACACAGGATGTTTCTTATCTGGTATGCAAATTAAGTGCTTGTCATTCCGATTGTGTTGTACTGAGCACATACTGTCCACAAAATAGGAAATAAATAATCCATTGATTTCAGATATTATTCGAAGTCCCACATAATAGGAAATAAATAGGCCATGGTTCTCATAACCGTGTCTTAGTGTCCAGAAAATGGCCACAAAATAGTCCATGGACCCTAATAAAATATCCAGGTCTCCAAAAAATAGTCAAAAAATAGTTTGTATTAAAAAAAATATAAATAAAGTAGAGTGGCAAAAAAACAGGGATAAAATAGTGCATCTGCGTCTACTTATTTTGTCCTATTTTCTAGGAGAAAATAGCTTTTAAATGCATTTAAAATAGGAATAACAGGATTTTGCCAGAGATTTTCTATGAGGGATATGTGTGGTTGAATTTGAACCAAACTGTTTTAATAACTCGATGGTATGTACATGTAGATGTTAAATGTTTTGACTCTGTGTTGTCACAGAAGGCTGTCCATGGTAAATAGACTTTTATTTTTGTGGGGATCTGCATCTTGTAGCCCATACGTTCAACAGGTCAATTCGCCTTGTAGCATAGCACCGAGCAGTTTGTTTACTGCATACTTCATAGTGTTGCCGCGCCTGTAGGGAAAGTAGTTATTGTACCACTTTTTCCAATAATAATAGGTTACACACATTTGGGTAGGGATAACCATCCAGAATTGTTTTATAAATTATATTGAATTTTTTTTCCTAATATTGATTCGGTGACTTTAGTTAAGTAATGATTATCGTACATTTTACTGCGCACGGATATATAAACTAGCGTACCGTGTTATTTGGTTCCGCGGGAGCTTGTCATGTCCTCTTTTTCCATGATGGTTGAAGCTGCATGAACAGAGTACTTTTTCTGGCAGCAAACGACACTCAAAACCCAAGCCTGGAGACTCCAGCCTGGTCTTGGTGATCAGGAGGAACTCCTGCCCACCCCTTGGTGTCCGGGTGAGTAGGATTTCAGTGTATTTCATATGTCTTTGCGACAGTATTTTACGGTTTTTGACGCTATTGTGTGTGACTTTTTGACATGCAGTGATTGCACTCCGTAACGTGTTGTGTACGTACGTGCTGTCTGTAGCCCAGGTTGGACGAAGCCTTCATTGCATTACGACTGACGTCCAGGATGAGAGTTCTCTACGTAATACCACCCAAAATTTGGACCAGATTAAAGATTGGTCATACTTCTCTCTATTGTAAGATACGTACTTACATCGTCGATACATCACGCAAAAACAAATGCACATATGTACGTACACGTACAATGTTTAGCGACACCCATCTGTTAGAAGGTCTAAAATTATCCGTCAATTTCGTACGATGTAAAAGTAGTATTAACATCAAAATGTGCAGTGTCCCTACGCTAATATCTCAGTATAAAAAATATCACCTTTACTCAGCTGGTTATATCGTGATGGTCGGCGATGTTGGTCGATGTGTAGGACAAAAATTTATGGAGAACGCAACGCCATATTGGAGCTCGGACGGAAAAAAAATCTAGTGCGCGCGCGCGGCGCGCTGAACTCACTATCCAATCAAAATGCTCAGTCGCCTAATACATTACTGCGCATGCGTCTATGCAGAAAAGCTCACAACACTTTTAAAATGTGAAAAGTCACATCTTGAATTGGTTAACTTTAGCATTACTAAGAGTTGGAATAACCTTTTGCAACATTTGAAATGCGGTTGTTTTGGTAGTAACACTTCGAAAATGTTAAAATTCAACACTTCAGTTTTTAGAGTGTAGGGAGATGGGGGTGGGTCATCAAAATTGATATATTACATCACAAACATCACAGCAAAACTGTAGCTTGACTTTCTTTCGAGATTTGCCCTCTTTAGCTTGATCCATGATTTTTTAGTCGTCGCTAAGAATCAGCTCAATTCGTAACTGCCTGCGAGCGAGCACGTGCGTGTGTTTTGCACAGCTGTAGCTGTCAACCGCCATGAAGTGACCTCGCGCGGCCGGCATGACAGAATATACAGTCTTTTACCATGGGTTACAGAACCGGATTTTAGCAGCGGTGTTTATTATTTCCATTCTCCATTTTTCTTCTTCCCCCTTCCTTTCCCCTTCCTTCTCCATTCTTCATTTTCTTTTTTGCCGACGCCACCATGATTTTGCCGACAAAACAGACTAATGGGGGAGTGACACCCCCCCTTCGTAGCGACGCCCATGAGTAGGTGCTCTCAATCAATTTTAACAATAAAATGCTTACTTCTGTCTCCCAAATTTCGAAAAGGGTTGGGGTCAGGGAGTCGTCAATGAAGGGGGGGGGGGGCTCCCCCATTACGCCACTTTAAAATGAAATTCGGCAGGCCAAAACTTGAATTGACTTTTCGGTATCTATTAGGGCAATCTCTTCTTGAAATTTGGAACAGTTTTGAGGGGAGTAACCACTCAGTATTTTAATGACAAAGATTACAACAGTATCGATGACCAATGACGCTCTTAAATTTACCATTTTTTTTTTTTTTTAATTGAAAAGAAGCAAGGATCCTTGCCCAGACAAAGAGTAGGATTTCGCTCAGGTGTCGGAAATACATGCCTTTCAGTATATGGTCATGCATTTTGTTTTGTAATTAGTTAACATATTTCCCGAAGGTTGATTGTGGTTGAATGTTTGCGAGATAGCTGGAGTGCCAATTAACACATTGCCAGCAGAATATGCCTGTTAACGAAATGTCAGGGTCCTCGTCAATTCTTACTAGACTATAAAACCGGGAAAACCGGGCCCACTTGAAACGTATGGCAGTAAAGGCAAAAATTGCAAAAAGAGCAAAATTAATAATCCTTTAAATTTGTGACCGATTCTTCAGATATTGTAGTTTTTTTTGTTATTTCTCCAGTAGGTGTCGCCCGACTGTTCCGTCTATTTTTTTTTACAAGTAAAGCATAAGGCAGTATAGTAGTTAGTGCCTCGTTCAACAATGCAGACCAGGAGGAGATATCATCAAGAATGGCGCATTTTCTTTCTGATCATCTTGGCGAATGGTGCATTGTGCGATGGTAAGTTCACGTTTATTTAATTCGTCAACGTCGTTTTTCTTCCTTTAGTAGAATATTTACCGAAGACCCAGGCTCACCATCACCAACTTTGACCTCATTAATTGCAGCCTCAGGCCACGAAAAATATTGCCGCGCCACTTTTGTCCGCTCCAGCGTCACTGATGCATCGTTTGTAGATAGTCCAACATCTACGATGTTATCTCGGTTGGAGACTACTCGATCACGAATGTCTACAAGCCTCCTTTCTATGTTACCTTACCCAGCCATTTATGTGGGCGACTTCAATAGCCATCACGCCATCTGGTGATACAATAGAAATGACAGGAATGGCGAATGTGTCACGGAATAGTCCAACCACGCACACACCCACCTACGGTGCTGGACATGAACAACACGGGACTATCAGATCGGTTCGCTGGGTAACGCAGCACTCTCCAGACCTCTGTTGGGTCTCCTCGAAGGACGGATGTCTCCTTCCAGCCAAATGTCCTTCCTGGGTTCCCACGCGTCCATCACATACCCATCGTACGTGTACGCAATCGACATCGGAATCTGACTGCCCATCATCAAATCCGTCCAGAAACCAAGATGGAACGTCCGAAAAGCCAACTGGACAAGCTTCACCAGTGACCTGGAGTGAAGCATTTTCTGCATCCCCCAGAACATTCCAATCAACAAAGCCTATGACCGCTTCACAAAAGCTGCGAAACGTCATACTCCCCACGGCTTCAGACCGACCTATACACCTGGCCTCAATATGATGAAGAACGCCGACAACATCTGACGGAGTACAGTACGTAGATACCGGAAACGCTGAGATCTCCGATAACTCATTCCGGCCCTCAATGATGCCAGACGTAGTCGCTGGGCATGGGAAGAAACGACAAGCAGTGTAGACTTCACACATTATACATCCGCAAAAGCTGTAAACTCTTATGCTAACTCGGTGTGGGACAACAGCCAATCCCAACCTCCAGCAGACCCAGCGTCCACCCAAGAAAGAAAGAAATCAAGAAACAGGTTCATCAAGCATGAAAACAGCTTAAACTCGTATGACCTAGTCTCCCTCATCCTTCACACCACTCGAAGTCACTAGCGCAGTTAGGAATTTGGAAACAGGTAAGGCGCTGGATACGACCAGATGTATATAGGGCCTACCCATAATTCATCAAGAACTTGGGACACCAAGCCATCAACTTACTAACCAAATTCCTCAGCCGGGTGATCATTGCCATACCCAAGCCTGGGAAAGACCCGAAGCTAGGAGCCAGTTAATACAGACTGATCTAGCTCCTCTCCATCTGCTACAAGCTCCTTGAAACAGTGATCCTCAACCACATCGCTCCACTAATTCTTGTCGATGTTTTTTTTCTCCCCTGATCGAGCAGGATTCAGGAGCGGCCACAGCACGGCAGATCAGGTGCTGGCACTTACTACATATAATTATAGAGAGCGACTACCAACCAAAACTGAAAATCGGTGCGATCTTTTTAGACCTCACCGCAACATACGATAATGTGGCACAATGGGCCTGCGCACCAAAATGTCTGTCTCACTTGCTGTCTCCCTGGACATGTCAGATAATCGAAGTCCTCCATGCAACAGGCGATTCGGGGTGCACATTGGCGATAAAAACCTGCTCATAAAGACATCAGAACAACGGACTCCCATGTAAGGATCGATACAGTACTGATCGCCGAGCCTACTGTTCGACTTCTGACATGCATCTCCCAAGCAACTCTTGGACCAAGTTTAACCCGTTCCGCTCTGGCGCTGGACCCTGCATGTCTACCTTCCATAAGTGGAGCAGCAGTGTGTCCCCTCTTAGTACCGGCAGTACTGTGGAAACGATAGAAAATATCTGCAAAAGTGCCTTCTTCGGCGGTTCCAATGCAGCCACTCGGCACCTCACCTTGCGGACGACCGGGCGGTGACGTGGCTTTGCGAGGCAGCCATCGGCGAATAATTTTCGGGGCAACAGCATTCAAGGAGAAAGACCAGTATTTAACTGATTGAGTTTGAAGGTTATAAACACAGAATTTTGTCAACACTGCACAAAGAAAGTCGGGAAACGTCGAAGCACTGTGCCCAGATGAATCGGATGAATCTATTTGCGGTATAGGCATCATTTGGATTCATGAATCACTTTGCAACTGACTTGTTTACATAAAAAAAACCCACTGCGGTGAAATCTCCACCATCATGCAATGTGACCAATGGCCAGTCTTTCGAGCCTCAAGTTATATTCAAACTTATGATGAGCTAGCTACGAACCAGACATCAACTTTTCGCTCAGCAGCGTACAGTACATCACCGCCTAGCCGCAGGCCGGATACCGCATCAGAATCACCTTGAATCCATGTTATCCAAAGACAATGTTTTATAATTCAGGCTTGTGCACATTCTGATTAAATTTAGTTTTTTTTTCTGTCCCTTGAGCAAAACCACTGGCATTCCTGAAATTAAACATTGTTTTGGTTTTACAAGAAACCTATTATTTTTGTTGATTTTTCATAAACTGTTTTATTTTCTTCCGCAGTTCCATGCGGAAAAAGCAACACCACTCTCAGCAACTCAACACAGACTTCAGAAACACTGACTTCGCCTTATTACCCAAACAACTATCCCGACTATTCCCGGTGCATTTGGTTCATCACAGTTGATAAAGGCTCTGCGATTGCCTTCCGTTTCTCCGTGTTTAATACGGAGCGATTTTACGACACGTTGACCATTGGCAACGGCCACGAGTCCTCCGATGGTGACTCAGTTATTGGTCTTTGGAGCGGTTTCCTGACGAATCTATCCGTCGTTTCCAATAACCACACGGCATGGATGAAGTTTACCAGCGATTATTCGGTAACCGAGGTCGGATTCGAGGTAAAGATCACTCAAGAAAGACCTGAAGGTAAGTAGCAACTTGAAAAGATAATGTAATGTCCCCTGCAGTTGTTGTGCAGCTGATTTTACGGAAGAGTGCATACATGTAACTTAGATTTACACAACTACATGTAATTACCTCAAATTAGGTTTTGCCCTTCACCGACGTTTTTTAACTGATCCCGTTAGCTCGGTGGTCGAGTGGTAAGACATCTGCACTAGAAAGCAGGAGGTCGTGGGTTCGAGTCCCACCCGAGTGATTTTTTCCAACTTTCACTCGGGAGGTAACACACTGAGTATACAGTGTTTAAAAAACGTCGGTGAAGGGCAAAACCTAATTTGATTTATATCACCCCGACGCAAAAATTCCATCTTATAATACATGTAATTACCTTTGCGTAATATATAATTACGAATGATTTCATGAAAATTGGTATGCTGTTTAACGTTTTCAATATTTCAAACACTTTGGACAAGGATGATCACTGCTTTTAAGACATCAATCGCGAAACAGTTTTTGGATCAGCTATGCTTGCCTTTTTGGGAAAAAAAATTGTGTGCTTCTTCAGAAGCAGGCGGTCACACTCACATTTCTGTCAAGGACAAAATAATACTTACTCATGTACATTCAAGACGTTACTTTTCTTATACGTACACATTAATAAGTTTGGCAGTGACCAATGAATTAAGACTATACAGACTGATAGGCCTAAATAGGGGGTGTGTTTTTAATTGTCCATATTCCAAAGTCATAATTTGTTGCGTAAATTGCAAACTTATGCAACGCACACGTTATTATTATTATTATTATTATTATTATTTATTCGGCCAACAAATGAACAAATTTACAATGACATATTTCGGATTCATGAGGCATCATTGCAACTGACTTAAACTCTGTCAAACTTAAAGGCATATGTGATCTTTTCAATTTATCCCAAAAGTAGCGTGCCGAACTATTATCAAGACGCTAACACTTGCTGGACATAGCCTATGTAATTCTTTTTTTATTCCCCTGCCATCTTTGAAACAGATGACATGAAGCGTTATTCAAGCATCACATTATTGTTATCATCACTTTAGTTTTAAAATAGCACATGTAAAATATGTTACCCTAGCTAAATCTAAGTTACCCTCTCTTTCAAAAATTAACACATTTTCCAATTCAAAAATCATTCTTTTTGTGAAATCTTATGTAAGATTTGAGGCTTTGCATGGTGGAGATACTAAATAATGAAAGGTTTGCGGAAACACCATGTGCGAATAATTTCTCAACTAAGAGAATGGTTCTGAAAAGAACCAGAGGTATAAACTCGACGTTCCGGTCAGTATGCTCTGACCGTCATCACTCTCCTGAAGACGGTCAGAGCATACTGACCGGAACGTCGAGTTTATACCTCTGGTTCTTTTGAGAACCATTCTCTTAGTTGAGAAATTATTCGCACATGGTGTTTCCGCAAACCTTTCATTATTGTGAAATCTTGTTTTAATAAAAACACTTCGGTGAATTCTCCACTTTCATGCATTGTGACCAATGGCCAATTTTTCATTCTTCAAATCATGTTCAATCTTTCGAGGTAGCTACGAACCAGCCATGCATCAACTTTCCGTGCAGCAGCGTACAGTACATCCCCGCCTAGCCGCAGGCCGGATACCGCATCAGAATCACCTTGGATCCATGTTTTCCAAAGACAATGTTTTGTTCTTTGGGCTTGTGTACATTCTTATTAAATTTAGTCTTTTTCTGTCTTTTGAGCAAAACCACTGGCATTCCTGAAATTAAACTTATTGTTTGGTTTTACAAGAAACCTTGTATTTTTCTGATTTTTCGTTAACTGTTTTATTTTCTTCCGCAGTTCTATGTGGAAAAAGCAACATCATTCTCAGCAACTCAACACAGACTTCAGAAACACTGACTTCGCCTTATTACCCAAACAACTATCCCATCAATGCCCGGTGCATTTGGTACATCACAGTTGATGAAGGCTCCAAGATAGCCTTCCGTTTCTCAGTGTTCAAAACGTTCCGAACACGGGACACGTTGACCATTGGCAACGGCCACGAGTCCTCCGATAGTGACTCTGTTATTGGTCTTTTTAGCGGTTCCCTGACGAGTCTAGCCGTCGTTTCCAATAACCACACGGCATGGATGGAGTTTACCAGCGTTTTTGTTCTAACCACGATCGGATTCGAGGTAAATATCACACAAGAAAGTTCTGAAGGTAAGTAGCAACTTGAAAAGATTATGGAATGTCTCCTGAAGTTGTTGTGCAGCTGATTTTACGGAACAGTGCATACATGTAACTTATGTCGCTCACCGCAGATTTACACAACTAATTAGATTTGCATAATATATCATTACGAATGATTTCATGAAAATTGATATGCTGTTCAACGTTTTCAATATTTCAAACATCTTGGACAAGGATGATCACTGCTTTTAAGACATCAATCGCGAAACAGTTTTTGGATCAGCTATGCTTGCCTTTTTGGAAAAAAAAATTGTGTGCTTCTTCAGAAGCAGGCGGTCACACTCACATTTCTGTCAAGGACAAAATAATACTTACTCATGTACATTCAAGACGTTACTTTTCTTATACGTACACATTAATAAGTTTGGCAGTGACCAATGAATTTAGACTATACAGACTGATAGGCCTAAATAGAGGGTGTGTTTTTAATTGTCCATATTCCAAAGTCATAATTTGTTGCGTAAATTGCAAACTTATGCAACGCACACGTTATTATTATTATTGTTATTATTATTATTTATTCGGCCAACAAATGAACAAATTTACAATGACAAAGCAAACATTTATAATAAAGTAAACAAAAATTGGAAATTGAAAAAGTATGACCAGACGAGACTGAAGGGTGCGAGAAGGAATGGGGGGGGGGGGGGGGGGAGGGAAGGGAGGGTGGACAGTTTGACAGGGGAGAGGAGATCGAGGGACAGAAAACAAGGACATTAAAACATTCCAAACCGGCCAGGGTAAACAAAAGTGTAGCCCTAAGGCCTGCCTACCCATGCTCGAAATGTCTACACAAAAACTAAATAAAATCTATACAATATAAATATAAATATGCAAATGAAAAGTAAATGAACAAAAATAAAAACAGAGCAAAAATTTAGTTGGAACAAAATGGCCAGCAAATGTAATATAATCCTATATATCAACAACACAGACCAAACATCAAGGTGCAACGAAATTGAAATACATAGACTCAATGAAAGAAAGACATCACACGAATAACTGAGCATGTCAACAAACAAAGAAACAAAAATTAACAAATGCAATGATACAAACTGCCCAACAAATAAACAGGAAATGAGCAAACAAACAATACCCCAAATAAAAACAAACAAAAAACAAGCAAACAAGTACCCCATCAGACAGACACCCCAATAACCCCAAATAACCCTAACAAGCAAACAAAAAAACACACACACATCCCCACAACCCAACAAACAAACAAACACCCCAACAACCCCTACATGCCAACAAAACATAACAAACAAACTATCATTACAAAAAAATACCCAACAAACAAACGTGTTTGCAAAATGTGACGTAATTGCAATGCACAATATTTTGCTTGATAAGTTGCTGTCATCGTGCAAAGTTTAGAGAATCGATTGCAAACGTTACCTGATATTTATTCTGCTCTTTGCTGCATGCAGGTTCTTGTGGACAGGATGAATTTGCATGCCAGGATGTATCCTCTGGCTTGATTTGTTTGGCACGTGACGACACCTGTGATGGTGATTACTTTGCACATTGTCCAGATGGATCAGATGAATCTAACTGCCGTAAGTATATTTCGGATTCATGAAGCATCATTGCAACTGACTTAAACTCTGTTAAACTGAACGGCATGCGTGATTTTTTTCAATTTATCCCAAACGTAGCCTGCCGAGCTGTCATCAAGAAGCTAACACTTGCTCCACATATGTAATTTTTTTCTCTCCCACATCTTTGAAACAGATGACATTAAGCGTTATTCAAGCATCACATTATTGTTATCATCACTTTAGTTTTAAAGTAGCACATGTTAAATATGTTACCCTAGCTAAATCTAAGTTACCCTCTCTTTCGAAATTTAACACATTTTCTATTTCAAGAATCATTCCTTTTGTGAAATCTTGTTTTAAACAAGAATCATTCTTTTGTGAAATCTTGTTTTAATAAAAACACTTCGGTAAATTCTCCACTTTCATGCAATGTGACCAATGGCATTTTCTTTTTCATTCTACCAATCACGTTCAAACTTACGAGGTAGCTACGAACCAGACATCAACGTTCTGTTCAGCAGTGTACAGTACATCACCGCCTAGTCGCAGGCCGGATACCGCATCGGAATAACGTTGGATCCATGTTATCCAAAGACAATATTTTATAATTCAGGCTTGTGTACATTCTGATTAAATTTAGTTTTTTTTTCTGTCCCTTGAGCAAAACCACTGGCATTCCTGAAATTAAACATTGTTTTGGTTTTACAAGAAATCTAGTATTTTTCTGATTTTTCATTAACTGTTTTATTTTCTTCTGCAGTTGCATGCGGAAAAAGCAACATCACTCTCAGCAACTCAACACAGACTTCAGAAACACTGACTTTGCCTCAATACCTAAACAACTATCCCAACGATGCCCGGTGCATTTGGTTTATCACAGTTGATGAAGGCTCCACGATAGCCTTCCGTTTCTCCGTGTTCAAAATTGTGCGAACATACATCACGTTGACCATTGGCAACGGCCACGAGTCCTCCGATAGTGACTCTGTTATTGTTCGTTTTAGAGGTTTCCTGAAGAGTCTAGCCGTCGTTTCCAATAACCACACGGCATGGATGGAGCTTACCAGCGTTTTTGTTCTAACCACGATCGAATTCGAGGTAAAGATCACACAAGAAAGTTCTGAAGGTAAGTAGCAACTTAGATAATGGAATGTCTCCAGAAGTTGTTGTGCTGCTGATTTTACGGAACAGTGCATACATGTAACTTATTTCGCTCGACGCAGATTTACACAACTAATTAGATTTGCAGAATATATCATTACGAATGATTTCATGAAAATTGGTATGCTGTTCAACGTTTTCAATATTTCAAACATCTTGGACAAGGATGATCACTGCTTTTAAGACATCAATCGCGAAACAGTTTTTGGATCAGCTATGCTTGCCTTTTTGGAAAAAAAAAATTGTGTGCTTCTTCAGAAGCAGGCGGTCACACTCAAATTTCCGTCAAGGACAAAATAATACTTACTCATGTACATTCAAGACGTTACTTCTCTTATACGGACACATAAATAAGTTTGGCAGTGACCAATGAATTTAGACTATACAGACTGATAGGCCTAAATAGGGGTGTGTTTTTAATTGTCCATATTCCAAAGTCATAATTTGTTGCGTAAATTGCAAACTTATGCAACGCACACGTTATTATTATTATTGTTATTATTATTATTTATTCGGCCAACAAATGAACAAATTTACAATGACATATTTCGGATTCATGAGGCATCATTGCAACTGACTTAAACTCTGTCAAACTTAAAGGCATATGTGATCTTTTCAATTTATCCCAAAAGTAGCGTGCCGAACTATTATCAAGACGCTAACACTTGCTGGACATAGCCTATGTAATTCTTTTTTTATTCCCCTGCCATCTTTGAAACAGATGACATGAAGCGTTATTCAAGCATCACATTATTGTTATCATCACTTTAGTTTTAAAATAGCACATGTAAAATATGTTACCCTAGCTAAATCTAAGTTACCCTCTCTTTCAAAAATTAACACATTTTCGAATTCAAAAATCATTCTTTTTGTGAAATCTTAAGTAAGATTTGAGGCTTTGCATGGTGGAGATACTAAATAATGAAAGGTTTGCGGAAACACCATGTGCGAATAATTTCTCAACTAAGAGAATGGTTCTGAAAAGAACCAGAGGTATAAACTCGACGTTCCGGTCAGTATGCTCTGACCGTCATCACTCTCCTGAAGACGGTCAGAGCATACTGACCGGAACGTCGAGTTTATACCTCTGGTTCTTTTGAGAACCATTCTCTTAGTTGAGAAATTATTCGCACATGGTGTTTCCGCAAACCTTTCATTATTGTGAAATCTTGTTTTAATAAAAACACTTCGGTGAATTCTCCACTTTCATGCAATGTGACCAATGGCCAATTTTTCATTCTTCAAATCATGTTCAATCTTTCGAGGTAGCTACGAACCAGACATGCATCAACTTTTCGTGCAGCAGCGTACAGTACATCCCCGCCTAGCCGCAGGCCGGATACCGCATCAGAATCACCTTGGATCCATGTTTTCCAAAGACAATGTTTTGTTCTTTGGGCTTGTGTACATTCTAATTAAATTTAGTCTTTTTCTGTCTTTTGAGCAAAACCACTGGCATTCCTGAAATTAGAGTTATGGTTTGGTTTTACAAGAAACTTTAGTCCTTCTTGTGATTTTTCATTCACATTCTTATTTATCTTCTACAGGTTTTTGCGGGAAAAGAAACATCACTCTCAACAACTCAACCCAGACTTCAGAAACACTGACTTCGCCTTATTACCCAAACAACTATCCCAACAATGCCCGGTGCATTTGGTTCATCACAGTTGATGAAGGCTCCACGATAGCCTTCCGTTTCTCCGTGTTCAATACGATTCGAACATACGACACGTTGACCATTGGCAACGGCCACGAGTCCTCCGATGGTGACTCTGTTATTGGTCGGTTTAGCAGTTTCCTGAAGAGTCTAGCCGTCGTTTCCAATAACCACACGGCATGGATGGAGTTTACCAGCAATTTTTTTCGAACCGCGATCGGATTCAAGGTAAAGATCACACAAGAAAGTTCTGAAGGTAAGTAGCAACTTAGATAATGGAATGTCTCCAGAAGTTGTTGTGCAGTTGATTTTACGGAAGAGTGCATTCATGTAACTTATGTCGCTCGACGCAGATTTACACAACTAATTAGATTTGCATAATATATCATTACGAATGATTTCATGAAAATTGGTATGCTGTTCAACGTTTTCAATATTTCAAACATCTTGGACAAGGATGATCACTGCTTTTAAGACACCAATCGCGAAACAGTTTTTGGATCAGCTATGCTTGCTTTTTTGGAAAAAAAAATTGTGTGCTTCTTCAGAAGCAGGCGGTCACACTTACATTTCTGTCAAGGACAAAATAATACTTACTCATGTACATTCAAGACGTTACTTTTCTTATACGTACACATTAATAAGTTTGGCAGTGACCAATGAATTAAGACTATACAGACTGATAGGCCTAAATAGGGGGTGTGTTTTTAATTGTCCATATTCCAAAGTCATAATTTGTTGCGTAAATTGCAAACTTATGCAACGCACTCGTTATTATTATTATTATTATTATTATTATTTATTCGGCCAACAAATGAACAAATTTACAATGGCAAAGCAAACATTTATGAAAAAGTAAACAAAAATTGGAAATTGAAAAAGTATGAACAGACGAGACTGAAGAGTGCGAGAAGGAATGGGTCGGGGGGGGGGGAGGGAAGGGAGGGTGGACAGTTTGACAGGGGAGAGGAGATCGAGGGACAGAAAACAAAAACATTAAAACATTCCAAACCGGCCAGGGTAAACAAACTGTGTACTTAAACACTGTAGCCCTAAGGCCTGCCTACCCATGCTCGAAATGTCTACACAAAAACTAAATAAAATCTATACAATATTCATATAAATATGTAAATGAAAAGTAAATGAACAAAAATAAAAACAGAGCAAAAATGTAGTTGGAACAAAATGGCAAGCAAATGTAATATAATCCTATATATCAACAACACAGACCAAACATCAAGGTGCAACGAAATTGAAATACATAGACTCAATGAAAGAAAGACATCACACGAATAACTGAGCATGTCAACAAACAAAGAAACAAAAATTAACATATGCAATGATACAAACTGCCCAACAAATAAACAGGAAATGAGCAAACAAACAATACCCCCAATAAAAACAAACAAACAAAAAACAAGCATACAAGTACCCCATCAGACAGACACCCCAATAACCCAAAATAACCCTAACAAGCAAACAAAAAAACACACACAAATCCCCACTGAACCCAACAAACAAACAAACACCCCAACACCCCCGACATGCCAACAAAACATAACAAACAAACTATAATTACAAAAAAAGACCCAACAAACAAATGTGTTTGCAAAATGTGACGGGCGTAATTGCAATGCACAATTTTTTGCTTGATAAGTTGCTGTCATCGTGCAAAGTTTGGAGAATCGATTGCAAACGTTACCTGTTATTTATTCTGCTCTTTGCTGCATGCAGGTTCTTGTGGACAAGATGAATTTGCATGCCAGGATGTATCCTCTGGCTTGATTTGTTTGGCACGTGACGACACCTGTGATGGTGATGGCTTTACACTGTGCCCAGATGGATCAGATGAATCTATCTGCCGTAAGCATATTTCGGATTCATGAAGCATCATTGCAACTGACCTAAACTCTGTCAACTTTAAAGGCATATGTGATCTTTTCAATTTATCCCAAAAGTAGCATGCCGAAGCTAACACTTGCTGAAAATAGCATATGTAATTCTTTTTTTACTCCCCTGCCATCTTTGAAACAGATGACATGAAGCGTTATTCAAGCATCACATTATTGTTATCATCACTTTAGTTTTAAAATAGCACATGTAAAATATGTTACCCTGGATAAATCTAAGTTACCCTCTCTTTTGAAAATTAACACATTTTCTATTTCAAAAATCATTCTTTTTGTGAAATCTTAAGTAAGATTTGAGGCTTCGCATGGTGGAGATACTAAATAATGAAAGGTTTGCGGAAACACCATGTGCGAATAATTTCTCAACTAAGAGAATGGTTCTGAAAAGATCCAGAGGTATAAACTCGACGTTCCGGTCAGTATGCTCTGACCGTCATCACTCTCCTGAAGACGGTCAGAGCATACTGACCGGAACGTCGAGTTTATACCTCTGGTTCTTTTCAGAACCATTCTCTTAGTTGAGAAATTATTCGCACATGGTGTTTCCGCAAACCTTTCATTATTGTGAAATGTTGTTTTAATAAAAACACTTCGGTGAATTCTCCACTTTCATGCATTGTGACCAATGGCCAATTTTTCATTCTTCAAATCATGTTCAATCTTTCGATGTAGCTACGAACCAGACATGCATCAATTTTCCGTGCAGCAGCGTACAGTACATCACCGCCTAGTCGCAGGCCGGATACCGCATCAGAATCACCTTGGATCCATGTTATCCAAAGACAATGTTGTATACTTCAGGCTTGTGTACATTCTGATTAAATTTAGTCTTTTTCTGTCCTTTGAGCAAAACCACTGGCATTCCTGAAATTAAATTTATTGTTTGGTTTTACAAGAAACCTTGTATTTTTCTGATTTTTATTAAACTGTTTTATTTTCTTCTGCAGTTTCATGCGGAAAAAGCAACATCACCCTCAGCAACTCAACACAGACTTCAGAAATACTGACTTCGCCTTATTTCCCATACGGCTATCCCAACAATGCCCGGTGCATTTGGTTCATCACAGTTGATGAAGGCTCCACGATAGCCTTCCGTTTCTCCGTATTCAACACGGAGCGAAGATGGGACACGTTGACTATTGGCAACGGCCACGAGTCCTCCGATGGTGACTCTGTTATTGGTCTTTTTAGCAGTTACCTGACGAGTCTAGCCGTCTTTTCCAATAACCACACGGCATGGATGGAGTTTACCAGCGATTCTTTGGTAACCGAGATCGGATTCGAGGTAAACATCACTCAAGAAAGATCTGAAGGTAAGTAGCAACTTAAAAAGATAATGGAATGTCTCCTGAAGTTGGTGTGCAGCTGATTTTACGGACAGGGCATACATGCAACTTATGTCGCTCGTCGCAGATTTAAACAACTACATGTAAATGATTTCATGAAAATTGATAGGCTGTTCAACGTTTTAAATATTATTTCAAACATCTTGGACAAGGATGATCGCTGCTTTTATGACATCGTCACGAAGCATTTGTTAAATCAGCTATGCTTGCATTTTTGAAAAAAAAAATGTGGCTTCTTCAGAAGCAGGCGGCCACTCTCAAATTTGTTTCAAGGATAAAATAAGAAATCAAATTAAGTTTTGCCTTCAACGACGTTTGAACACTGTATACTCTGTGTGTTACCTCCCGATTGAAAGTTGGAAACATTATTCGGGTGGGACTCGAGCCCGAGACCTCCTGCTTTCTAGTGCAGACGTCAGTCTTACCACTCGACCACCGAGATGATCGGTTGGCTGGTTCGAATCTGATGTACATAGCAGCGGGTACCGCATGAACTATCTTCGAATTTTGCGTCGGGGTGATACAAATCAAATCAGGTTTTGCCCTTCAACGACGTTTGGTTCGAGTCCCACCCGAGTAATTTTTCCAACTTTCACTCGGGAGGTAACACACTGAGTATACAGTGTTCAAACGTCGTTGAAGGGCATTACCTAATTTGATTTATATCACCCCGACGCAAAATTCCATCTTATGATAAAATAATATATATATACTTACTCATGTACGTTTAAGCCGTTAATTTTCTCACGTCACATTAACAAGTTGGCAGAGACCAAAGAATTTATACTCTATACAGACTAATAGGCCTAATTAGATTGTTTTTTTTTAATTGTACATATTCCAAAGTCATAATTTGTTGCGCAAATTTCAAACTTATGCAACGCACACGAGTTTGCCAAATGTGACGTTAATGAAATGCACAATATTTTGCTTGATAAGTTGCTGTTCACTGTGCCAAGTTTGGAGAATCGATTGCAAACGTTACCTGTTATTTATTCTGCTCTTTGCTGCATGCAGGTTCTTGTGGACAGGATGAATTTGCATGCCAGGATGAATCCTCTGGCTTGATTTGTTTGGCACTTAACGACACCTGTGATGGTGATGGCTTTACACTGTGCCCAGATGGATCAGATGAATCTAACTGCCGTAAGCATATTTCGGATTCATGAAGCAGCATTGCAACTGACTTAAACCCTGTTAAACTTAAAGGCATGCTTGATCTTTTCAATTTATTCCAAAAGTAGCATGCCAAACTATTATAAAGAAGCTAACACTTGCTCAACATAGCCTATGTAATTCTTTTTTATTCCCCTGCCATCTTTGAAACAGATGACATTAAGCGTTATTTAAGCATCACATTATTGTTATCATCACTTTAGTTTTAAAATAGCACATGTAAAATATGTTACCCTGGATAAATCTAAGTTACCCTCTCTTTTGAAAATTAACACATTTTCTATTTCAAAAATCATTCTTTTTGTGAAATCTTGTTTTAATAAAAACACTTCGGTGAATTCTCCACTTTCATGCAATGTGACCAATGGCCAATTTTTCATTCTTCAAATCATGTTCAATCTTTCGAGGTAGCTACGAACCAGACATCAACTTTCCGTTCAGCAGCGTACAGTACATCACCGCCTAGTCGCAGGCCGGATACCGCATCAGAATCACCTTGGATCCATGTTATCCGAAGACAATGTTTTATAATTCAGGCTTGAGAACATTCTGATTAAATTTAGTCTTTTTCTGTCCTTTGAGCAAAACCACTGGCATTCCTGAAATTAGAGTTATGGTTTGGTTTTACAAGAAACTTTAGTCCTTCTTGTGATTTTTCATTCACATTCTTATTTATCTTCTACAGGTTTTTGCGGGAAAAGAAACATCACTCTCAACAACTCAACCCAGACTTCAGAAACACTGACTTCGCCTTATTACCCAAACAACCATCCCAACAATGCCCGGTGCATTTGGTTCATCACAGTTGATGAAGGCTCCACGATAGCCTTCCGTTTCTCCGTGTTCAATACGATTCGAACATACGACACGTTGACCATTGGCAACGGCCACGAGTCCTCCGATGGTGACTCTGTTATTGGTCGGTTTAGCAGTTTCCTGAAGAGTCTAGCCGTCGTTTCCAATAACCACACGGCATGGATGGAGTTTACCAGCACCAGCAATTTTTTTCGAACCGCGATCGGATTCAAGGTAGAGATCACACAAGAAAGTTCTGAAGGTAAGTAGCAACTTAGATAATGGAATGTCTCCAGAAGTTGTTGTGTAGCTGATTTTACGGAAGAGTGCATACATGTAACTTATGTTGCTCGCCGCAGATTTACACAACTAATTAGACTTACGTAATGTATAATTACGAATGATTTCATGAAAATTGGTATGCTGTTCAACGTTTTCAATATTTCAAACATCTTGGACAAGGATGATCACTGCTTTTAAGACATCAATCGCGAAACAGTTTTTGGATCAGCTATGCTTGCCTTTTTGGAAAAAAGATTGTGTGCTTCTTCAGAAGCAGGCGGTCACACTCAAATTTCCGTCAAGGACAAAATAATACTTACTCATGTACATTCAAGACGTTACTTTTCTTATACGGACACATTAATAAGTTTGGCAGTGACCAATGAATTAAGACTATACAGACTGATAGGCCTAAATAGGGGGTGTGTTTTTAATTGTCCATATTCCAAAGTCATAATTTGTTGCGTAAATTGCAAACTTATGCAACGCACACGTTATTATTATTATTGTTATTATTATTATTATTATATATTCGGCCAACAAATGAACAAATTTACAATGGCAAAGCAAACATTTATAAAAAAGTAAACAAAAATTGGAAATTGAAAAAGTATGAACAGACGAGACTGAAGAGTGCGAGAAGGAATGGGTCGGGGGGGGGGGGGGGGAGGGAAGGGAGGGTGGACAGTTTGACAGGGGAGAGGAGATCGAGGGACAGAAAACAAAAACATTAAAACATTCCAAACCGGCCAGGGTAAACAAACTTTGTACTTAAACACTGTAGCCCTAAGGCCTGCCTACCCATGCTCGAAATGTCTACACAAAAACTAAATAAAATCTATACAATATAAATATCAATATGTAAATGAAAAGTAAATGAACAAAAATAAAAACAGAGCAAAAATTTAGTTGGAACAAAATGGCAAGCAAATGTAATATAATCCTATATATCAACAACACAGACCAAACATCAAGGTGCAACGAAATTGAAATACATAGACTCAATGAAAGAAAGACATCACACGAATAACTGAGCATGTCAACAAACAAAGAAACAAAAATTAACATATGCAATGATACAAACTGCCCAACAAATAAACAGGAAATGAGCAAACAAACAATACCCCAAATAAAAACAAACAAACAAAAAACAAGCATACAAGTACCCCATCAGACAGACACCCCAATAACCCAAAATAACCCTAACAAGCAAACAAAAAAACACACACATCCCCACTGAATCCAACAAACAAACAAACACCCCAACACCCCCGACATGCCAACAAAACATAACAAACAAACTATAATTACAAAAAAATACCCAACAAACAAATGTGTTTGCAAAATGTGACGGCGTAATTGCAATGCACAATATTTTGCTTGATAAGTTGCTGTCATCGTGCAAAGTTTTGAGAATCGATTGCAAACGTTACCTGATATTTATTCTGCTCTTTGCTGCATGCAGGTTCTAAGCCGTTAATTTTCTCACGTCACATTAACAAGTTGGCAGAAACCAAAGCATTTATACTCTATACAGACTAATAGGCCTAATTAGATTGTTTTTTTTTAATTGAACATATTCCAAAGTCATAATTTGTTGCGCAAATTGCAAACTTATGCAACGCACACGAGTTTGCCAAATGTGACATAAATGAAATGCACAATATTTTGCTTGATAAGTCACTGTTCACTGTGCCAAGTTTGGAGAATCGATTGCTGAACGTTACCTGTTCTTTATTTTGCTCTTTGCTGCATGCAGGTTCTTGTGGACAGGATGAATTTGCATGCCAGAATGTATCCTCTGGCTTGATTTGTTTGGCGCGTGACGACACCTGTGATGGTTTTACACTGTGCCCAGATGGATCAGATGAATCTAACTGCCGTAAGCATATTTCGGATTCATGAGGCATCATTGCAACTGACTTAAACTCTGTCAAACTTAAAGGCATATGTGATCTTTTCAATTTATCCCAAAAGTAGCATGCCGAACTAATATCAAGAAGCTAAAACTTGCTGAAAATAGCCTATGTAATTCTTTTTTATTCCCCTGCCATCTTTGAAACAGATGACATTAAGCGTTATTCAAGCATCACATTATTGTTATCATCACTTTCGTTTTAAAATAGCACATGTAAAATATGTTACCCTAGCTAAATCTAAGTTTCCAATTCAAAAATCATTCTTTTTGTGAAATCTTAAGTAAGATTTGAGGCTTTGCATGGTGGAGATACTAAATAATGAAAGGTTTGCGGAAACACCATGTGCGAATAATTTCTCAACTAAGAGAATGGTTCTGAAAAGAACCAGAGGTATAAACTCGACGTTCCGGTCAGTATGCTCTGACCGTCTTCACTCTCCTGAAGACGGTCAGAGCATACTTACCGGAACGTCGAGTTTATACCTCTGGTTCTTTTCAGAACCATTCTCTTAGTTGAGAAATTATTCGCACATGGTGTTTCCGCAAACCTTTCATTATTGTGAAATCTTGTTTTAATAAAAACACTTCGGTGAATTCTCCACTTTCATGCAATGTGCATGACCAATGGCCAATTTTTCATTCTTCAAATCATGTTCAATCTTTCGAGGTAGCTACGAACCAGCCATGCATCAACTTTTCGTGCAGCAGCGTACAGTACATCCCCGCCTAGCCGCAGGCCGGATACCGCATCAGAATCACCTTGGATCCATGTTTTCCAAAGACAATGTTTTGTTCTTTGGGCTCGTGTACATTCTTATTAAATTTAGTCTTTTTCTGTCTTTTGAGCAAAACCACTGGCATTCCTGAAATTAAACTTATTGTTTGGTTTTACAAGAAACCTTGTATTTTTCTGATTTACTGTTTTATTTTCTTCCGCAGTTCCATGCGGAAAAAGCAACATCACCCTCAGCAACTCAAAACAGACTTCAGAAATACTGACTTCGCCTTATTTCTCATACAACTATCCCAACAATGCCCGGTGCATTTGGTTCATCACAGTTGATGAAGGCTCCACGATAGCCTTCCGTTTCTTCGTGTTCAATACGGAGCGAACATACGACACGTTGACCATTGGCAACGGCCACGACTCCTCCGATAGTGACTCTGTTATTGGTCTTTTTAGCGGTTTCCTGATGAGTCTAACCGCCGTTTCCAATAACCACACGGCATGGATGGAGTTTACCAGCAATTCTTTGGTAACCAAGGCAGGATTTGTGGTAGTGATCACTCAAGAAAGCTATGAAGGTAAGTAGCAACTTGAAAAGATAATGGAATGTCTCCTGAAGTTGTTGTTCAGCTGATTTTACGGAACAGTGCATACATGTTACTTATGTCACTCACCGCAGATTTACACAACTAATTACATTTGCGCAATATATAATTACGAATGATTTCATGAAAATTGGTATAAATATGCTAGTATTCAACGTTTCAATAATAATTTCAAACATCTTGGACAAGGATGATCGCTGCTTTTAAGATATGGATACAGTTTATACTTCGAGACTTCACAAAATACTTCGAGATTGTGCTTATTTTGAATTAATTAATTTATTCTTTTTCTGTCCCTAGAGCAAAACCACTGGCATTCCTGATATTAAAGTTATGGCTTGGTTTTACAAGAAACGTTATACATGTAGTAGAGTCATTTTCCTGAAATCTGTGACCATGTTGCGGATACCTTTTTTCTTGATGGATTTGACAAATTGGACCAATTCAAAGGGAAAAAAAGCTCCTATACACCTCTTAAATGTGACGACAAACTTTTTATAGCATTTTTTTTTCAAAATGGCCGCTGACGCCATATTGAAATACATAACAAATGATATCTCGGGAACCAGATGAGCCATAACGATAAATGAAGTGTCGATTCCTACTATTTCTGGCATGACAAATCTGCTAAAATGGTATTCACTACGTTTCGGACCATCATGACCTCAGCATTCAGAATGGTGGCTGGTAGCCATCTTGAAAAACAGCATTTATTATATCTCTGGAACCAGAGGGGCAAGATAGACATATAAGATGTTATTTTCAATTAATTCTGGCATTAATCCCATTTAAATCCGCCAATATACCTAACTTATTTCGTAAATCACATATTAATGCTAAGTCCGATCATCTTGAAACTTGGTGGTAATGATGACGTCATCACCTGATTTTTATTATTTTTATTAATTTTTACATATTTCCTACCAGCAAAATATGACATAAAATGCAAGCTGATTGACTTCAAACTAGGTACAGACAAAGACTAAGGTTAAGTTGGCCCTAGAAAAGTGATGTTATTTATTATGACATCATCAATGGTCATGTGACGTCATCCTAAATGTGTATATTTTAATATTTTATATCTTGAAACTGTAAGCGCGATTGGGTTGGAATTTGGTATGAACATTATAGATAGGGACGTGTTGCAGGCAAAAATTGGAGTGGCGTCATTATGGCGTCATCATGGTTCATGAGACGTCATCTTAAAGGTGCATATTTTAAAGTCCTATTGTTTTGAGAACTTAGTCATGGAACCATGTTCTTGCATATACGTTTTCTGATTGAAAATGGACAAAACAAACCATAAACTCATAAAAAATATGATGCAGAAAAGTCCTATGTTCTGTTCATCAAACAGACATATAATTCTAGTTTACCCTTTTCTTATACTTATCCTAACTTTTTCTTGAATTCCTTACTTTTTCCTACTTTTTTTGTCCCATGACTTCGAAAAATGAAATCACATCGAGTATTTTTCATAACAGTGTTTCAAATTGTCATATGTAAATCACACAATGAAGGGTTCTACTTCCAAGAGCTTAGTTGAGGATGGAGCACAAGTGTTGTGAGTACAGAATATGCCAAATGAGGCTTATGATGCCGTGGATGGTGGATTGAGTATCAACGAAAACTACTGAAAGCCTTCACTTTTTCCTGATTTCATCCTCCAAAGTACTTGTCCCTTTTTTTGGAAATTTTGATCCTTCTGTTCTATTTTATTCAACTGCCGGGTCTGTTTGAAAGCCTGTTATGTACACTGTATAACGTCCGCTACCCAAATAGGCAAAGTCAAAACCACAATTTGTTGTGTCGGATCCAGACTTAGGCATATGCAACGCAACTATACGTTTGCGAATGTGACGTGAATGAAATGTACACTGTGAAATAGTGCTTAATGCGTTGCTGCTGTTTTGTAAAGTTTGAAGAATTTACTGCATAACTTAAAATTTGTATTTCTCTTTGCTCTGTTGCTGCAGTTTCTTGCACACAAAATGAATTTAAATGCAAGGATAACTCATCTGGCTTGATTTGTTTGGCACATGACGTCACCTGTGATCGCATTGCACTGTGCCCAGATGGATCAGATGAATTTTATTGCGGTAAGCATATAATATGGATTCATTAATCGTTTCGCAACTGCTTTCTGTTAAGAGCATGCAGGATCATTTGCAGTTATCTCAAAAATACAGAAGTATTATCAAAAAAACTTACTAAAGATCGTATACACTGGTACGTAACACCC
Organism: Patiria miniata; assembly: GCF_015706575.1. Taxonomy (NCBI): domain Eukaryota; kingdom Metazoa; phylum Echinodermata; class Asteroidea; order Valvatida; family Asterinidae; genus Patiria; species Patiria miniata. The sequence continues at coordinate 1,518,114 of NW_024037056.1, read as the reverse complement.
CGTGAAATTATTCAATCCAGCTTGCTGTTATTTAGAAGAAATCAATTTTCAACAGTTGAAAGTTCTTTTGACGGTCTTTTGACGGTATCGTGTTTCGCCATCAAAAGGTTGTGCATGTTTTTTTTCACTGTTTTCTCAAAAAGTATTATTTCCACTGAGTTGAGACTTCACGTGGTAAAGTTTTGACCATTCTTCTTTGGAGTTTGAGTGGTATTATATATTATTAATGGAAATGACCAAAGCGCATCTAAATCAAATGATCATAATTCCTTTAAGAGGCCCATGCTGCATCATCTGGGCCCAATTTCTTGGCTCTGCTAACCACAGAAATCCGCGCTTACGATCACCATTTTGTGCTAACCGCGCTAGCAAGACAATTCTGTGCTAACCCTGTAGGTAAGAATCCTTAGTTACGGGATGTACGCATGTGCAGAAGCCAAAATTCATCGCTATGTAACGCGTGAAATTCGCTCACCGTAAGCACAGAATTTTCTGCTACGGTTAGCAGGGACTTTTTGCATACGGTAAGCAGAGACAAGAAATGGGCCCAGCTGTGTTACATGTGTAAAACAGAAAAGATACCATCCAGTCCCTTGTCAACTAAAAGCTATACCAATGAATAGTCACAATTCAAGGCATTCCTTTGTTTGTTGTGAATTAATTGGCGTGTGATGTGCTGGCGACCAATGTGTGATATTGCACTTGTGACCTTCGGCAATCGATAGAGTACTGCATCCATACTACTTGTACCAAACTGCTGTCTTTTCTACCTGTCCGGACCCCGTACTTCAGGAATTCATTTAGTTCTGAACTGTACCATTATTTTTATTGTTACTTAAAAACAGATGACTGTGGACCGCGTAACATCTCCGTCGACAAAGATCTCATTAACCTCAATTCACCGCGCTACCCAGACCGGTACCCGAATAACCACGACTGCATCTGGCTCATCAAAGGTCAATCGAAGCAACTTGTCACCATGCGGATCAAGGATTTCGAAATGGAGGAACCGTACGATTATTTGGATGTCGTTTTTCTTAGGAATGGGGAGGATCCCAAAGAGCTCTTCCGTCTTACGGGGGCGGATGTCTCGAGGCGGACGGTGACGTTGCGTCATGATGACGGAGTTCTCATGTTGGAAATGAAGACCGATCTAACCATCGAACGTCGCGGGTTCTCTATTCTGATAAATCACACTGAAGAAGAGGATTTGGAGGGTAAGTCTGGTACCCAGTGTCAAGGCCATTTTCAGTGCTTAGGCTGGTGGGGATTCTCCAGCCTCGACTCCATTGGCGCGTGTGCGTTCCTCCGTTCCTTCACTGATTGCGTAAGGCATGATGGGAAACAACATGGCGCAACAAGATCGGACCCACGGGGAACGAGGTTGGGGATTCTCCATTGCAATAATGCACAACCATACCTCTTTGACCCATATTCAATATCACTCTTTTTGTACAGTATGTGGAAGATATTGCAGTGAGTCCATCATCATAAATCTTGTACCCGTACCAAGTATCACAGCCATTCTCAGTGTGCAGTCTTGTGCGAATTTTTTGCAAAACCCCTTCTTTGTCTCTGATTTATGTTCCTTAGTTTTCATTTTCACATTAGAATAAAATTACTACATATATAAAATTCAACGTATTCAACTATATTACTTTTAAATGACAGCAATTGCATGCATTAATTGACAGAACCGTCCATATTTTGTTTTCTTTTATTTTACAATAATGGGCATTAGCACGTGCTCATAACATGAATTTTATTTGGGCTCACACTTAGTGCAACTTTCTACTCCTCTTGAATTTTTGAAAACTATTCGACATCAAATTTATTTAATTTTATTTTTGAAAGCACCTTTTTTTTACATTTCAAATTTTCCATGCTTTTCTTGACAAATATGGGCGCTGTTGCTGTGATGTCATTTCAGGAAGCCACTGCTCAGTTTAAAGATTTTCTGATAAAACATTGTGAACCCAACATTTGTTGAAAATCTTTGCCTATTATGTCATGTCCCTGAAACAGAAACAAACAAGCGGCAAAGAAAAACAATTATGACAGCAAAATATCCAAAATTGTGGCAAATCTGAAATAGCTGTAGCATAAGTTTATTATTCATGTGATTCTTGGTTTTTTTTTAGCATTGTGTCAACCTGATGAGTTCCATTGCGGCAAAGGCTTTTGTGTCACCAATTCTTCCCGCTGCAATGGTTACCTTGACTGCATAAATTACGAAGATGAACTTAATTGCGGTGGGTCTGTCATCTCAAAGTTTTCTTACTTATTTCCGGTAATGGAACCAACGATTCTTTAAGAGGGGTCCATAAAAAAAAGAAAAAACAGTTTTTTCCCTATAAAATATGTGTTTTAAAAATCTATTTTTTCCATTGTATTTCGTCAACCCCAAAAATAGGAAAAAATGAATAGTGAAAGAAATTGCTTTAAAAGAAATAGAGGTAAAATAGTGGTAAAGTAGGTTGCTATTTTTTAAGAATTGGATGCTATTATTTTTTTTAAATAGGAAACTTGTTTCCGAAAATGGCGTCTTCCCAAACAATGGTTGCGAGTTGTTATACGTACACGTTATGTACATGAAGTATTCTCATTCCCACAAAATAGAAAACAAAATAGTCTGTGGATCTTGTGAAATTTTTTCAGTCTCCAAAAAAAAATCGAAAAATAGCATACTGTTTAAAAAAAATTAAAAAATAATATAGGATGGCGACAAGAAAAATAGAAATAAAATAATGCATATGTACCTACTTATTCTGATGTAATAGGAATACAATCTATTTTTTACCTATTTTCTAGGAGAAAATAGGTCAAAAAATAGGTAAAGAAGCTATTGTAAACAGAAATAAAATAGAATTCTGTCAGAGAAATTCTACGAGGAATTTCACTGTAGCTCGCAAGCCTCAGATAACCCATTATAACATGTACTACATTGTATTTACTCCTTGGTAAACCCCTCAAAGCCATACAGTGCAGGGGTGGATTGGGGCGGTATAATGAGTAACATATAATAGCACTGGGACTAATGGTTTAAATGCGGGGGAATCCATACACATGTAGACTTGGGACCTGGGCCACAAAAGTAGAAGGCAAGTGTCAGCGCCAGTCGCGACTTGGGACTGGACTTGTAATAGAATTTGTGATGAGCCCAGCTACAGCACTGTACGCAGGTACATCGCTCGCGGTTTGACTCCACGTATACTGAGAGCCATCTGTAATGTTGTAGCCCCATTGTCAAACAAAACGTTGTGTCATAAAGACGTAGATCGACGAGTGAGTATTCAACTTCACAGATTTCATTATGTTTTCCCTCCCACATTTTTTTTGCAACAGACGACATCTTCTGCCCTGGTTCCTACAAGTGCAACAACCTCAACACCAGTTCAATGTCTTCTTCCTTCACTGGCAACCTTTCTCAGGCGCAGTGCATTCCACTGGCGCAAGTTTGTGACGGAGAGGAGAACTGCCCAGAGTCTGACGACGAAATTCAGTGCGGTATGGTCACTTGACCTGCGTGACCGGACTTGTGACCTGACTTGTGACCCAACTTGTGACCTGATTTGTATACCCGATTGTGACCCGATTTTGGAACTGACTTGTGACATGACTTGTATGTACCCGATTGTGACCCGACTTCTAACCTGACTTCTATACCCGATTGTGACCCGATTTCGGAACTGACTTGTGACCTGATTTTTATTTACCCGATTGTGACCCAGACTTCTGACCTGACTTGTGACCTGACCTGCGACCTGACTTTTGGCCTGACTTGTGACCTTGCTTGTGATCTGACTTGTGAGCTGACTTGTGACCTTGCTTATGACTTTGCTTGAGCTGACCTGTGACCTTGCTTGTGACCCGACTTGTGATCTGACTTGTGACCCAACTTGTGACGTGACTAATTATGACCTGATATTGTACTTTGTGACTAACTTGATTAAAACTCTGTACTCTTGCGATCATAGATATGAAGCGATGTCCCGCTGGTTGCGAGTGTAGCTACAAGGGCACAGACTTGGTAGTCCATTGCAACAATGGCTGGGATTCCTCGACATTAGCTGGCTTGGCACTAATAACACATACTCTGTAAGTTGCCATCATCCAAAATAGTTCTTGACTAGGAAATTCGGGAAAGGTCACATTTTTGAGCAAACAGGCAAATTTGGGGAACAAACAAAATTGATTACGAGATTATTGAAGTAGGCTAAGTTCACGTGTTCTCTTTTATATGTTCACATTTTGAAACCCCTAATTAGTTGCTTAGAGCTGATGAATGCACAAGTTTATGCGGTAACTAATTGAGGTTAAACCCCAGGGTAAACCGTATTGAAAACCCATAAAGCCTACGTAAACCTCGAGGTTAACATATAGAGGTATTAAACCTCCAGGTAGACCTAGCCCCTCTAGGCAAATTCCAAGGGTAAACCTCGAGGTAAATGCGAGGTATAAAACGTCGAGGTTGGCCTCGAGGCAAACCTCCAGGTAGACCTCGTGGTAGACCTTGAGTTAAACCTCAAGGCAAACATCCAGGTAAACTTTGAAGTAAACCTAGCGGTAAGCCCCAAGGTATACCGCGATGTAAACCTTGAGTTAATGTCTGTTAAATGTTGCATTCTACCTTAATAAATTGCTTCAATAAACGTGGTAAGTTTGTACTGTCTGTTCCCAGAAAGTATGTTGTTACAGATTTGTATAAAACATCTGACTTCCAACGGAGCGAAATGTCTTGAATTTTATTTTTCCTCAATCCATAGTCAGCTCTCCGGAGTCAACATTAGTAAGCTGGACCAGGGAGTGTTCAAAGCGATATCACATCTCAAAGTGTTGTGAGTAGTGGCAAGCATTTTGGTGCTCTGAAGATTTTTTGGCTTATAAAATAATACAATTTCTTTCTGGTTATGAAGTCAAGATAATTTCAAAATAAGTTTTGACTTTTGTCTTTAATAATCTCAGTTATTCTAATGTCAGTTTTGGGATTGCCATTTTTCAGTCACTCGCTTCTTTATTTGTATATTCTTGATGATGTTTCTTTCTGACCTTTAATTGTAGTCACCTTAGTTATAACTACGTAACTTTTTAAAAATATATATTTTAATCAATAGGTCATTAAAAAACAATCGCATAACCGAGATTCAAGAACGCACATTTGACGGCCTGGAAAACCTGTTGTGGCTGTAAGTTAAAATCTTTTCAGAAGTTTTTTGTGAATGCACCGTGGCCTCGTGGTCTGGAGCATTGAACTCGTAGTCTGTGCGTATTATTCTGCAGGTTGTGGGTTCGAGTCCAGCCTGGGGTTACAGTGCGTGTGTCCATTGGCAAGACACTTTGTCACTCATTTCTTCTCCCCACCCAGAAGTAAATGGGTACCTGTGACTGCAGGCAGAGGTGGTCATTGGGATTGATTTTAGCTGCTTTGCACTGAAATGGTAGCTTCAAACTGTACAGGGAGCTGATGTTTTCTTTGTGCATGGGTATAAAAACTTTGGAATGAGCCAAAATTATGATTATTTATTTGTGGGCCTCCCTTTCAAAGCATATTTTGCAATACAGGAAAAAGCGGTTTGTGTTTTTTGAGGGAATAGTGGCTTTATATCTTAGAGCGATTGTTCCAACAATTCAACACACATTGTACTCATTTATGGCAAATATTATCAAAGAAAAGAATATCCATGATTAAAATAATGCATTTTGGGGGATTTTCAGGGTGATTGCAGAATCATTTAGTAAATGTTATTTCTCGTTGCTCCATGTGGACTTTTGAAATCACTCAAATGTTGTCTCTTTTTGTGTTACAGGGACCTGTCAAATACATTGATAACTGAGCTGCAAGGTTCTGCTATGGAGGAATTGTCTAGTCTACGGGGAATGTAAGAAACAGCAGCGGTCTTACAAGGCATACCTGTTGGTGTGCCTCCCCCCCCCACATCGTTTTGACTCAGGATTAAACTGAGCTTGCAAATTGACCTAAAAAATTGGCAAGATTTTAAGGGCAAGCTATGCTAAATGATTTAATTCAAAATGTATTATATATTGGCCTTAGAATGCAGGAGAGCGCATCTTAGATGTCAAACATTTTCATGGGGAACACCCCCAGACCCAATAGCAGCCACGCCTGAGACTCGAACCCTCAAAGCACCCCCCCAACTTTTCCTGAGAGCTACATGCTCCCTCTGTGAGGGAAGTGTTATTAGTTATTTAGCGGACGGTGTTGTTTTGCAAATTAAAGTTGATTTCCATACTTCTGTTGACTTTCAGCACAATTTTTGATGTGCCGTTGACGAGAATCAAGTCCAATGCATTTTCTGGTCTCAGCCAGGTGAAAACGTTGTGAGTACTTTTGTTGCTAAAAAATTCTCATATTGACAAATTATTTGTACGTCGAGGCCTCCAACTGCAATCTATCACTAAAGCAATGAACAAAAATGACACCATCTGACCAAATAAACAAAGGACAATGAATTTTGGTTGATCATTATTTCTCTTAACATTCACAGCAATGACAGTCAGCACAAACTTGACAACAATGCACACATTCGCATTCATGTTTGAATGGGGAAGTAAAAACTTAAAGTTCAAAGTCCATCTACAAGCATGGAATAGGAGATCTTTAGTTTGATACATAATTATCTAGATGCTTCTCCTGATATAAATTCATTCTTCAATAAACGAATTCCTCACTCGGTGCAAACTTTGACCAACCATCAATGCTTTATTTCAGGATAATTGTCCGCCACATCGAAGGCCTGCCACCACTTGTAGTAGAAGATAATGCATTTCAAGGACTTGATACTGTGGCAGAGTTGTAAGTATAATAATAATAAGTTGCTCGCCAAACCATTCAAGGGCGTATCGGGGGAGGGGGGGGGGGGGGGGGGGGGGGGGGGGGGGGACAAAGGGCGCCATGGCCTCCCCCCCCCCAAAAAAAACCCATTTTTTTTTATTTGACGTCGCAATAAAGGCAGGCAATGAGTACAGCACCATCTTTTCCTAAAAAAAACATAGGTTAAAGTGGTCAGAAATTGCCCCAGATCGCACCACAGAGCATCTAGAATCCAAATTTTTTTCGGGGCCCTTAAGCGGGCCCCGAACCCCACGCCGTAATTTTTTTGGCCCCCTTTTTTGGGGGACCAAAAAATTGTTTGGCCCCCCCCCCAAAAAATGTGTGTTCTGGATCCGCCCTTGAAACAATTGAATGTATTATTTAAATCAGTCTGCACTATGTAACCTTTTTTGGGTTTTTGTGTAACCTTTTCTGGGTTTTTGTCTTCTGGCAGGTATGTAGATGACCACAGACTGTGTTGTTTCTTCCCCTCGTCCAAGTGCAAGACGCTCGAGCCACAGCCTCCACTTTTCATGTGCAGCGAACTGATGCCTAAAATGGTCCTCAAAGTATTCATGTGGATTCTTGGTATTAGCGCCCTCGTCGGCAACATCTATGTCATGGTGTGGCGATGTCGGGAAAGGACGGCGGGCAGAGAGAGTCGAGTCGTTCAGTCTTTCCTGGTGTTTAATCTAGCTGTGTCGGATGCCCTTATGGGGTTGTACATGCTGATCATAGCCAGTGCTGATGCGTATTTCGGAAAGAGCTATTTTACGATGTCTATGGAATGGCGGACGAGCCCTACGTGCAAGTTTGCTGGGTTTATTTCCATCATCGGCACCGAGGCTTCTGTGTTCTTTCTCACCCTCATCAGCATCGACAGGTTTCTTTCAATCGTCTTCCCGTTCAGCACTTACCATCTTCGTCCAAAGTCATCTCAGATTGCTGCATTGTGTGTCTGGATTGGTACGATGATCATTGGACTGGTTCCAATAATACTTGCATCCGACTCTACATCTGATTTTTACGGCCTCTCTGATGTTTGCATCGGGTTGCCTCTGATGACTAAAGTTACTGAATACGAGGTGGTGGATCAGCAGATTGATGCTGGGGGCGTGGCGAACATCATTGTGGGGATACCGTATCCTGTCGATTACCGAGCTTCCTGGTTCTTCTCCATCGCTCTGTTCCTCGGGGTCAACCTTCTGTGCTTCACCGTAATCCTCATCTGCTACATTGCCATCTTCAGGCGAGTCCGGGCATCGAGCAAGAAGGTAAGCAGCAGTAGCAGGGACGATGAACAGCGTTTGGCCATCAAGATGGCCGCCATCATCCTGACGGATTTTGTCTGCTGGGTACCGGTCATCATCATGGGTATTCTGTCACAGGCCCGCGTGGTGGAGATACCAACGGAAGCCTATGCCTGGATTGTCGTTTTCATCCTTCCCATCAACTCCTCTCTCAACCCCTACCTCTATACCATTGCAGATCTGTGCTACCAACAACAGAAGGCTGCTTCTGTAAGGAGGAAGTCTAAGCTGGCCATGAAGAACGCTCGTTCCAATTCAGAGAACCGATCAAATGTTCCTGTTGTGAAAACTGTGACCTCAGAAACCCAATTATAAGTCGATAGCAAAGATGATATGGGTGATGCAGAATATAACTTCCTCCAACCCCAAAATAGCTGTAAAGTAAGATGCAATGTCATTTAGTTTATAAAACAACATTTACTTATTGCCGGATCTTTTTTGTTAATCTGCCAGATTTATTTCCAAAACGTTTAACAATTATAAACAGAGTAATACCAACAAATTAATGTATACATTATAATATTGCATCTAGTCTTTTATATACTATATAATCACATGTACTCAGTTTTTGGTTTTATTTTGGTAAAGTAAAAGGTCACGTTACATCCCCTTCCTGGTGGACAATTGGGGACAACGCTGATGTCGCCTTTCACGGCGCAGATCTGCTCTTCACAGCTTGGTGTGATTCTGAACATCTTGCATATTTTGTGAGGAGGAACAGTTTTGGTCGATCCCAAATGCTTTAAGATCCTCTTTGATGGCATACATGTATTTCAAACATCTTCCATGAGGTCCGGTACGTACATGTTCCTGTCGTGAGCTCTCTGAATAGGACTTGTTTTGGGAACCTGTCATCATGCATCCGTCAGACGTGTCTGACCCATCTTGAGGACCTCACCATGATTGTAACTGTGCAGAGGCCAGCACTTCAGAGAGCTCCCACATTGCTTATCTTGTGCCAATAGCAGACAGCAAAAATCTGTCTGAATAAGCAACGTTGGCCAAACAGTATTGTGTAGTTGTAAGTGTTTACGGTCTGTGCTTCACCGTAATCCTCATCTGCTACATTAATAGCCATCTTCAGCCGAGTCAGGGCATCTAGCAAGCGTGTGAGCCGCAATAGGTTATATTTCGGTATATTAAAGGTCTTGTCACGGTGACAATTAAGACCTTTTAAATACCGAAATATAATTAACCTATTGCGGCTCACACGCTTGCTCGATGTCGACTTTCAAGGCACAGTGCTGCTCTTTCGGCTTGGTGTGACTCTAAGCGTCTTCCGCAATCATGTACATATTGCAGCTCGAGAGTAGTACAACTTCAGTTGAGATTAATAAGATGCATGTGTAACTTCAAACGCCAAAATAGATGTAGATAAAGACGTCAGTGCCATTTACCTTTAAAAAGAATTTCTTGCAGCTTTTTTTTCTTCAAACTGCTGTTTTTTAATGTTACAATTCTATATACAGTAGGCCTTACAATAACAATGAACGCTGTAAAGAAAAAGGCTTATCCTTTGAATTGTACAAATTATTTCATTATAATAATCATCTCAAATGTTTTATAGCTATACTCAGTTTCTAATTTTATTTTGGTAACTTAAAAGTGTTATGCTCGGTAAAATATATGTCAGTAATCAAGAAATTATGGTACATGTACAGGTATATTAATGATGTGGCCTCCATTTATTGGCTTCCTTTATTCAGTGGAGTACTGTGGCCTCGTGGTTAAGGGCACTGATTCGTGGTCTGCGGGTAAAGCTGCAGGTTGTGGGTTCGAGTCCTCGCGGAGTCATGGTACGTGTGCCCTTGGGCAAGGCACTTTGTCACTCATTGCTTCTCTGCACCCAGGAGTAAATGGGTACATGTGAGGGCAGATATGGTTATTGTGATTGAATTAGCTTCCTAGCGCCTAACAGGCTGCATCGAGCTGTATACTCCCCAGGGAGCTGAGATGGTATTTGGAATGTTTTATGTGCCCAATGAGCAGGGGTAATAATGATGTAGCGCCTTGAGCACCAGTCCTGGTGGATACGTGCGCTTTATATTAATATCCACTATTATTATTATATCCACTATTCAGAAACTCTTTAGCGTTATACTCCAACGGTAAATTGTACCTTTATATATTTGGAATAAAATCTTGTTATTAATCACTAATTGCAGCTTTTTTTTAAATTGCCATTTTTTATGTTATTTTATATACAGTAGGCCTTACATTAACAATGAACGTTGTAAAGAAAAGGGCTTATTCTTTGAATTGTACAAATCATTTCATTATAATAATCATCTTACAATAGGCCTTACAATAACAATGAACGTTGTAAAGAAAAAGGCTTATCCTTTGAATTGCACAAATTATTTCATTATAATAATCATCTTACATGTTTTATAGCTGTACTCAGTTTCTGGTTTTTATTTTTGTAACTTAAAGGTATTAGGCTCGGTAAAATGTATGTAAGTAATCAAGAATTTATGGTACATGTACAGGTATATTAATGATTTTGCCTCCATTTATTGGCTTCCTTTATTCGGAAACTCTTTAGCGTTTATACTCCATCGGTAAATTGTACCTTCATATATTTGGAATAAAATCTTGTTATTAATCACTAATAGAAGATAGTATGCTTTGAAATCAATACTGTAACTCATCTAAAGTACAACTACAATTGGTAGATGAAGGGCACAAAATATGCTCCAGATGACGTTTTACCCTTGAGCTGGCATTTGGCTTATGACCATAGATGCTCCTGGTTACAGTCTTTAAAGTCGGTGAGGTATAGGTCAAAAATTAGTCGTGAATGTAGTTTGACTCAACAACTTTCGATGCATAAACACTCTCTGCTTTGTATCACAAAACACTGAACAGTAGACCTCATCCTCCATGGCTTTATGTGACCGCGGGGCTCTTCGGCCCTGTGCACACACAGCTCCAGTCTTCGGAAATCCAGGCTGCCTTGAGTTAATATCAGCCAATCCATCCCAAACATATAGCTGGGATAGTTATGTCGGAAACAGTTTCTCCAACACGAAGGTCTATGCGTGCCGCGCGGAGCACCGTTCAGTGGTCTTCCATCAACTTGTCTCACCCCAGTGTTCCATCATTCTAAATCAGGTCGCGGTTCTTTTGGCAGTGTGTAGTACGGGTAGTACGTACAAGTGTTGATCTTATGAACAAGTCATTGGCACCGATGTCAATCAACAAATAGATCTTGGTGGACCTCACCGACCAATTGAACAAGCCATAGGACAGCCACTTTACTGGAGGTGCCAGCTCAGGCCAGCTGCCGAGTCTCTTTCTGGTTCTGAGAGCGTTTGCGCTTCGGCTTGGATGTGCCCCTGTTAGCCTCAGATGAATGTATATTGATCGGCTCTGGCTCACGTACCTCTTTGGGGCCGGGTGCACTTCTTGATACCCCGAAAACTTTTGATCCATCTCGCTCAAATCGACTGTTCCTTTTTTATTTTCACAGATGACTGGATCCAAACCAGTAAATATCCTTAACTCGTATCCACTTTTGCCTGGCCCGCAGAGATGCCTCCAATATTGAAATTCGCTCAATCAACCGCGGATTCCGCCCCCCCCCCTAAAATCTCGGCCATCGAGTGACGAAAAATTTTGGAACTCGGCACATGCATAGAGCAACTCTTCCTTAATATACCCAAGAAATTTCATGACTATAGGTCAAAGGGTTTTGGAATTATGGCTAATTAATTATTCATATGTACGAATGGCAATTCTGCTCTTTGTACACGACGTATATGCGAAAATTCAGTTTTCACGGCGCGTAGCGCCGGAAAATTTTTCGCTACGCGGCAACCCGTAGTTCGATTTTTATGTTTTTGGTATCAAAAGATGCGCAAAGCTCGAGGCTAAAAAGTCATAACAGCTCGGGTCGCGAATTTTTTTTTTTTTTAGAGGCTATCACGGACAATTTTGAGGGGGGGGGGCGGATTCCGCCCCCCCCCCCCGCCCCTTTAGGGTTAAGGTTGTCGGCGTGTTAGTCACACTACTGTTTCTCCACAACAACATCTTGTAGCTCTCCTTTGAACCTTCTCAAGAGATGAGATGTGGTTTAATCTGTATGGATTCCAAACAGCAATTCTGTTTTACAGGTGTGGTCACACCTGCTAATTGCAAGTGTGCCGTGTGTGGCTGTCATGATTCTCTCGAAGGTGGTTAATAAGCGCCCTCTCTTGTTTGCGCCGCACGCCTCTATAGAGGGAGCCCTCTATATATTGACATGGGTTTTTAATCGCCGGTATCGACTTAATGATCAGATGATGAATTGACGAAAATTCTGGAGTCGTATTTGCGTACAAATCCTGCCACAATCATGGCGAACGGAACACTTATTTACGGTTTAGTGTTCCTATGTCTAGGTTTTCTCACATTACGGGAATGGAAAAAATTCCATACTCGGACGTCACTTTTTTCAATTAATTTTCTAGCGCCAAAAGTTACATCTTTTATGGTTATTCCTCCACTTTCCCTCCTCTACTCTCACCCTCTCCTTTCCTTAATTTCTATTTATTAATCAGTCAGTTACTTCATCGGGATTCGAACCTCTGGCGCTTGCTTGATACACGAGACTCTTAACCGCTAGGCCGCGCACGATCGCTGTTGCAATCATCAATCTTTGGACGTATTTGAAGTATCCATTGAAATAAACTAAATATTCATGAGAAAATAAATATTCATAATGACGTATTGAACTATCATTGGCAGGCTCATGCGACGTCATGGTTGTTGATGTCACGTGTATAACGTACCCATGTCTTTTCAGCCACTACAATCAGTTTTGACCGGCTGCTTCAAGTTAGTTCTGCACGACGTATGCATCCAAAATGTGCTCTAAAAACACATTTTGAGTACATTTTTTTCACCTTTACACAGCTTCCTGGATTTCTTTTGGTTCAAATGACAAGGTGAGGTGACAATAAATATGTTTGGCAGCAGATAAATTGACATCCGAGTATGGAACTTTTCCCGAAAACCTAGACATAGGAACACTAAACCGTAAATAAGTGTTCCGTTCGCCATGATTGTGGCAGGATTTGTACGCAAATACGACTCCAGAATTTTCGTCAATTCATCATCTGATCATTAAGTCGATACCGGCGATTAAAAACCCATGTCAATATATAGAGGGCTCCCTCTATAGAGGCGTGCGGCGCAAACAAGAGAGGGCGCTTATTAACCACCTTCGAGAGAATCATGACAGCCACGCACGGCACACTTGCAATTAGCAGGTGTGACCACACCTGTAAAACAGAATTGCTGTTTAGAATCCATACAGATTAAACCACATCTCATCTCTTGAGAAGGTTCAAAGGAAAGCTACAAGATGTTGTTGTGGAGAAACAGTAGTGTGACTAACACGCCGACAACCTTAACCCTAAAGGGGCGGGGGGGGGGCGGAATCCGCCACCCCCCCCCCTCAACATTTTCCGTGATAGCCTCTAAAAAAAAAAAAATTCGCGACCCGAGCTGTTATGACTTTTTAGCATCGAGCTTTGCGCATCTTTTGATACCAAAAACATAAAAATCGAACCACGGGTTGCCGCGTAGCGAAAAAATTTCCGGCGCTACGCACCGTGAAAACTGAATTTTCGCATATACGTCGTGTACAAAGAGCAGAATTGCCATTCGTACATATGAATAATTAATTAGCCATAATTCCAAAACCCTATCACCTATAGTCATGAAATTTCTTGGGTATGTTTAGGAAGAGTTGCTCTATGCATGTGCCGAGTTCCAAAATGTTTCGTCACTCGATGGCCGAGATTTTAGGGGGGGGGGGCGGAATCCGCGGTTGATTGAGCGAATTTCAATATTGGAGGCATCTCTGCGGGCCAGGCAAAAGTGGATACGAGTTAAGGATATTTACTGGTTTGGATCCAGTCATCTGTGAAAATAAAAAAGGAACAGTCGATTTGAGCGAGATGGATCAAAAGTTTTCGGGGTATCAAGAAGTGCACCCGGCCCCAAAGAGGTACGTGAGCCAGAGCCGATCGATATACATTCATCTGAGGCTAACAGGGGCACATCCAAGCCGAAGCGCAAACGCTCTCAGAACCAGAAAGAGACTCGGCAGCTGGCCTGAGCTGGCACCTCCAGTAAAGTGGCTGTCCTATGGCTTGTTCAATTGGTCGGTGAGGTCCACCAAGATCTATTTGTTGATTGACATCGGTGCCAATGACTTGTTCATAAGATCAACACTTGTACGTACTACCCGTACTACACACTGCCAAAAGAACCGCGACCTGATTTAGAATGATGGAACACTGGGGTGAGACAAGTTGATGGAAGACCACTGAACGGTGCTCCGCGCGGCACGCATAGACCTTCGTGTTGGAGAAACTGTTTCCGACATAACTATCCCAGCTATATGTTTGGGATGGATTGGCTGATATTAACTCAAGGCAGCCTGGATTCCCGAAGACTGGAGCTGTGTGTGCACAGGGCCGAAGAGCCCCGCGGTCATATAAAGCCATGGAGGATGAGGTCTACTGTTCAGTGTTTTGTGATACAAAGCAGAGAGTGTTTATGCATCGAAAGTTGTTGAGTCAAACTACATTCATGTACTAATTTTTGACCTATACCTCACCGACTTTAAAGACTGTAACCAGGAGCATCTATGGTCATAAGCCAAATGCCAGCTCAAGGGTAAAACGTCATCTGGAGCATATTTTGTGCCCTTCATCTACAAAGTGTAGTTGTACTTTAGATGAGTTACAGTATTGATTTCAAAGCATACTATCTTCTATTAGTGATTAATAACAAGATTTTATTCCAAATATATGAAGGTACAATTTACCGATGGAGTATAAACGCTAGAGAGTTTCCGAATAAAGGAAGCCAATAAATGGAGGCAAAATCATTAATATACCTGTACATGTACCATAAATTCTTGATTACTTACATACATTTTACCGAGCCTAATACCTTTAAGTTACACAAATAAAAACCAGAACCTGAGTACAGCTATAAAACATGTAAGATGATTATTATAATGAAATAATTTGTGCAATTCAAAGGATAAGCCTTTTTCTTTACAACGTTCATTGTTATTGTAAGGCCTATTGTAAGATGATTATTATAATGAAATGATTTGTACAATTCAAAGAATAAGCCCTTTTCTTTACAACGTTCATTGTTAATGTAAGGCCTACTGTATATAAAATAACATAAAAAATGGCAATTTAAAAAAAAGCTGCAATTAGTGATTAATAACAAGATTTTATTCCAAATATATAAAGGTACAATTTACCGTTGGAGTATAACGCTAAAGAGTTTCTGAATAGTGGATAGAATAATAATAGTGGATATTAATATAAAGCGCACGTATCCACCAGGACTGGTGCTCAAGGCGCTACATCATTATTACCCCTGCTCATTGGGCACATAAAACATTCCAAATACCATCTCAGCTCCCTGGGGAGTATACAGCTCGATGCAGCCTGTTAGGCGCAAGGAAGCTAATTCAATCACAATAACCATATCTGCCCTCACAGGTACCCATTTACTCCTGGGTGCAGAGAAGCAATGAGTGACAAAGTGCCTTGCCCAAGGGCACACGTACCATGACTCCGCGAGGACTCGAACCCACAACCTGCAGCTTTACCCGCAGACCACGAATCAGTGCCCTTAACCACGAGGCCACAGTACTCCACTGAATAAAGGAAGCCAATAAATGGAGGCCACATCATTAATATACCTGTACATGTACCATAATTTCTTGATTACTGACATATATTTTACCGAGCATAATACTTTAAAGTTACCAAAATAAAATTAGAAACTGAGTAAAGCTATAAAACATGTAAGATGATTATTATAATGAAATAATTTGTACAATTCAAAGGATAAGCCTTTTTCTTTACAACGTTCATTGTTATTGTAAGGCCTATTGTATATAAAATTGTAACATAAAAAAACACGAGTTTGAAGAAAAAAAAGCTGCAAGAAATTCTTTTTAAAGGTAAATGGCACTGACGTCTTTATCTACATCTATTTGGGCGTTTGAAGTTACACATGCATCTTATTAACCTCAACTGAAGTTGTACTACTCTCGAGCTGCAATATGTACATGATTGCGGAAGACGCTCAGAGTCACACCAAGCCGAAAGAGCAGCACTGTGCCTTGAAAGTCGACATCGAGCAAGCGTGTGAGCCGCAATAGGTTAATTATATTTCGGTATTTAAAAGGTCTTAATTGTCACCGTGACAACACCTTTAATATACCGAAATATAACCTATTGCGGCTCACACGCTTGCTAGATGCCCTGACTCGGCTGAAGATGGCAATGTAGCAGATGAGGATTACGGTGAAGCACAGACCGTAAACACTTACAACAACTACACAATACTGTTTGGCCAACGTTGCTTATTCAGACAGATTTTTGTTGTCTGCTATTGGCACAAGATAAGCAATGTGGGAGCTCTCTGAAGTGCTGGCCTCTGCACAGTTACAATCATGGTGAGGTCCTCAAGATGGGTCAGACACGTCTGACGGATGCATGATGACAGGTTCCCAAAACAAGTCCTATTCAGAGAGCTCACGACAGGAACATGTACGTACCGGACCTCATGGAAGATGTTTGAAATACATGTATGCCATCAAAGGGGATCTTAAAGCATTTGGGATCGACCAAAACTGTTCCTCCTCACAAAATATGCAAGATGCTCAGAATCACACCAAGCTGTGAAGAGCAGATCTGCGCCGTGAAAGGCGACATCAGCGTTGTCCCCAATTGTCCATCAGGAAGGGGATGTAACGTGACCTTTTACTTTACCAAAATAAAACCAAAAACTGAGTACATGTGATTATATAGTATATAAAAGACTAGATGCAATATTATAATGTATACATTAATTTGTTGGTATTACTCTGTTTATAATTGTTAAACGTTTTGGAAATAAATCTGGCAGATTAACAAAAAAGATCCGGCAATAAGTAAATGTTGTTTTATAAACTAAATAACATGGCATCTTACTTTACAGCTATTTTGGGGTTGGAGGAAGTTATATTCTGCATCACCCATATCATCTTTGCTATCGACTTATAATTGGGTTTCTGAGGTCACAGTTTTCACAACAGGAACATTTGATCGGTTCTCTGAATTGGAACGAGCGTTCTTCATGGCCAGCTCATACTTCCTCCTTACAGAAGCAGCTTTCTGTTGTTGGTAGCACAGATCTGCAATGGTATAGAGGTAGGGGTTGAGAGAGGAGTTGATGGGAAGGATGAAAACGACAATCCAGGCATAGGCTTCCGTTGGTATCTCCACCACGCGGGCCTGTGACAGAATACCCATGATGATGACGGGTACCCAACAGACAAAATCCGTCAGGATGATGGCGGCCATCTTGATGGCCAAACGCTGTTCATCGTCCCGGCTACTGCTGTTCACCTTCTTGCTCGATGCCCGGACTCGCCTGAAGATGGCAATGTAGCAGATGAGGATTACGGTGAAGCACAGAAGGTTGACCCCAAGGAACAGAGCGATGGAGAAGAACCAGGAAGCTCGGTAATCGACAGGATACGGTATCCCCACAGTGATGTTCGCCACGCCCCCAGCATCAATCTGCTGATCCACCGTCTCATATTCAGTAACTTTAGTCATCAGTGGCAGCCCAATGCAAACATCAGAGAGGCCGTAAACATCAGATGAAGAGTCGGATGCAAGTATTGTTGGGACCAGTCCAACGATCACCGTACCAATCCAGACACACAATGCAGCAATCCGAGAAGACTCCGGACAAAGATTGTATTTTTTTAACGGGTGGACGATTGCAAGATACCTGTCGATGCTGATGAGGGTGAGAAAGAACACAGAAGCCTCGCTGCCGATGATGGAAATAAACCCAGCAATCTTGCACATGGGGCTCGTCCGCCATTCCATAGACACTTCAAAATAACGCTCTCCAAAATACACATCGGCGCTGGCTATGATCAGCATGTACAACCCCATGAGGGCATCCGACACGGCTAGATTAAACACCAGGAAAGACTGAACGATTCGACTTTCTCTGCCCTTCGACCTTTCCCGATATCGCCACACCATTACATAGATGTTGCCGATAAGGGGGCTAACACCAAGAATCCACATGAATACTTTGAGGACCATTTTAGGCATCAGTTCGCTGCACATAAAAAGTGGAGGCTGTGGCTCGAGCGTCTTACACTCGGACGAGGGGAAGAAACAACACAGTCTGTGGTCATCTACATACCTGCCAGAAGACAAAAACCCAGAAAAGGTTACACAAAAACCCAGAAAAGGTTACATAGGCCAAGAAGTGCAGACTGATTTAAATAATACATTCAATTGTTTCAAGGGCGGATCCAGAACACACATTTTTTTGGGGGGGGGCCAAACAATTTTTTGGTCCCCCAAAAAAGGGGGCCAAAAAAATTACGGCGTGGGGTTCGGAGCTTGCTTAAGGGCCCCGAAAATTTTTTGGATTCTAGATGCTCTGTGGTGCGATCTGGGGCAATTTCTGACCACTTTAACCTATGTTTCTTTTTTCGGAAAAGATGGTGCTGTACTCATTGACTGCCTTTATTGCGACGTCTCATTAAAAAAAATTGGTTTCTTTTTTAGGGGGGGGAGGCCATAGGGGGGAGGCCATGGCCCCCTTTGCCCCCTTTGCCCCCCCCCCCCCTCCCCCGATACGCCCTTAAATGGTTTGGCGAGCAACTTATTATTATACTTACAACTCTGCCACATTATCAAGTCCTTGAAATGCACCATCTTCTACTACAAGTGGTGGCAGGCCTTCGATGTTGCGGACAATTATCCTGAAATAAAGTGTTGATGGTTGGTCAAAATTTGCACCAAGTGAGGAATTTATTTATTGAAGATTGAATTTATATCAGGAGAAGTATCTAGATAATTATGTATCAAGCTAAAGATCTCCTACTCCATGCTGGTAGATGGACTTTGAACTTTCAGGTTTATACTCGGTTCAAACATGCATGCGAATGTGTGCATTCTTGTCAAGTTTATGCTGACTGTCACTGCTGTGAATGGTAAGAGAAATAATGATCAACCAAATTTCATTGTACTTTGTTTATTTGGTCAGATGGTGTCATTTTTGTTCATCGCTTTAGTGATAGATTGCAGTTAGAGGCCTCGACGTACACATAATTTGTTGTCCAAATGAGAATCCTTCAGCAACAAAAGTACTCACAATGTTTTCACCTGGCTGAGACCATCAAATGCATTTGTCTTGATTCTCGTCAATGGCACATCAAAAATTGTACTGAAAGTCAACAGAAGTATGGAAATCAACTTTAATTGGCAAAACAACACCATCCGCTAATTAACTAATAACACGAGTCTCAGGCGTGGCTGCTATGGGGTCTGGGGTTGTGCCCCATGCAAATATTTGAAATCTACGATGCGCTCTCCTAAGGCCATTACATAATGCATTTGAAATTTAATCATTTAGCATAGCTTGCCCTTAAAATCGTGCCCATTTTTGAGGTCAATTTGCAAGCTCAATTTAATCTTGAGTCAACACGGGGGGGGGGGGGGGGTCACATCCACAGGTATGCCTTGTCAGACCGCTGCTGTTACTTACATTCCCCGTAGACTAGACAATTCCTCCATAGCAGAACCTTGCAGCTCAGTTATCAATGTATTTGACAGGTCCCTGTAACACAACAGAGACAACATTTGAGTGAATTCAAAAGTCCACATGGAGCAACGAGAAGTAAAATTTACTAAATGATTCTGCAATCACCCTGAAAATCCACCAAAATGCAATATTTTAATCATGGATATTCTTTTCTTTGATAATATTTGCCATAAATGAGTACAATGTGTGTTGAATTGTTGGAACAATCGCTCTAAGATATAAAGCCACTATTCCCTCAAAAAACACAAACCGCTTTTTCCTGTACTGCAAAATATGCTTTGAAAGGGAGGCCCACAAATAAATAATCATAATTTTGGCTCATTCCAAAGTTTGTATACCCATGCACAAAGAAAAAATCCAAAGAAAATATCAGCTCCCTGTAGAGTTTGAAGCTACCATTTCAGTGCAAAGCAGCTAAAATCAATCCCAATGACCACCTCTGCCTGCAGTCACAGGTACCCATTTACTTCTGGGTGGGGAGAAGAAATGAGTGACAAAGTGTCTTGCCAATGGACACGCGCACTGTAACCCCAGGCTGGACTCGAACCCACAACCTGCAGAATAATACGCACAGACTACGAGTTCAATGCTCCAGACCACGAGGCCACGGTGCATTCACAAAAAACTTCAGAAAAGATTTTAACTTACAGCCACAACAGGTTTTCCAGGCCGTCAAATGTGCGTTCTTGAATCTCGGTTATGCGATTGTTTTTTAATGACCTATTGATTAAAATATATATTTTTAAAAAGTTACGTAGATATAACTAAGGTGACTACAATTAAAGGTCAGAAAGAAACATCATCAAGAATATACAAATAAAGAAGCGAGTGACTGAAAAATGGCAATCCCAAAACTGACATTAGAATAACTGAGATTATTAAAGACAAAAGTCAAAACTTATTTTGAAATTATCTTGACTTCATAACCAGAAAGAAATTGTATTATTTTATAAGCCAAAAAATCTTCAGAGCACCAAAATGCTTGCCACTACTCACAACACTTTGAGATGTGATATCGCTTTGAACACTCCCTGGTCCAGCTTACTAATGTTGACTCCGGAGAGCTGACTATGGATTGAGGAAAAATAAAATTCAAGACATTTCGCTCCGTTGGAAATCAGATGTTTTATACAAATATGTAACAACATACTTTCTGGGAACAGACAGTACAAACTTACCACGTTTATTGAAGCAATTTATTAAGGTAGAATGCAACATTTAACAGACATTAACTCGAGGCTTTACATCGCGGTATACCTTGGGGCTTACCGCTAGGTTTACTTCAAAGTTTACCTGGATGTTTGCCTTGAGGTTTAACTCAAGGTCTACCACGAGGTCTACCTGGAGGTTTGCCTCGAGGCCAACCTCGACGTTTTATACCTCGCATTTACCTCGAGGTTTACCCTTGGAATTTGCCTAGAGGGGCTTGGTCTACCTGGAGGTTTAATACCTCTATATGTTTACCTCGAGGTTTACGTAGGCTTTATGGGTTTTCAATACGGTTTACCCTGGGGTTTAACCTCAATTAGTTACCGCATAAACTTGTGCATTCATCAGCTCTAAGCAACTAATTAGGGGTTTCAAAATGTGAACATATAAAAGAGAACACGTGAACTTAGCCTACTTCAATAATCTCGTAATCAATTTTGTTTGTTCCCCAAATTTGCCTGTTTGCTCAAAAATGTGACCTTTCCCGAATTTCCTAGTCAAGAACTATTTTGGATGATGGCAACTTACAGAGTATGTGTTATTAGTGCCAAGCCCGCTAATGTCGAGGAATCCCAGCCATTGTTGCAATGGACTACCAAGTCTGAGCCCTTGTAGCTACACTTGCAACCAGCGGGACATCGCTTCACATCTATGATCGCAAGAGGACAGAGTTTTAATCAAATTAGTCACAAAGTACAATATCAGGTCATAAGTCACGTCACAAGTTGGGTCACAAGTCAGATCACAAGTCGGGTCACAAGCAAGGTCACAGGTCAGCTCAAGCAAAGTCACAAGCAAGGTCACAAGTCAGCTCACAAGTCAGATCACAAGCAAGGTCACAAGTCAGGCCAAAAGTCAGGTCGCAGGTCAGGTCACAAGTCAGTTCAAAAGTCTGGGTCACAATCGGGTACATAAAAAGCAGGTCTAGTCAGTTCCAAAATCGGGTCACAATCGGGTATACAAGTCAGGTTAGAAGTCGGGTCACAATCGGGTACATACAAGTCATGTCACAAGTCAGTTCCAAAATCGGGTCACAATCGGGTATACAAATCAGGTCACAAGTTGGGTCACAAGTCAGGTCACAAGTCCGGTCACGCAGGTCAAGTGAACATACCGCACTGAATTTCGTCGTCAGACTCTGGGCAGTTCTCCTCTCCGTCACAAACTTGCGCCAGTGGAATGCACTGCGCCTGAGTAAAGTTGCCAGTGAAGGAAGAAGACATTGAACTGGTGTTGAGGTTGTTGCACTTGTAGGAACCTGGGCAGAAGATGTCGTCTGTTGCAAAAAAAATGTGGGAGGGAAAACATAATGAAATCTGAGAAGTTGAATACTCACTCGTCGATCTACGTCTTTATGACACAACGTTTTGTTTGACAATGAGGCTACAACATTACAGATATGGCTCTCAGTATACGTGGAGTCAAACCGCGAGCGATGTACCTGCGTACAGTGCTGTAGCTGGGCTCATCACAAATTCTATTACAAGTCCAGTCCCAAGTCGCGACTGGCGCTGACACTTGCCTTCTACTTTTGTGGCCCAGGTCCCAAGTCTACATGTGTATGGATTCCCCCGCATTTAAACCATTAGTCCCAGTGCTATTATATGTTACTTATTATACCGCCCCAATCCACCCCTGCACTGTATGGCTTTGATGGGTTTACCAAGGAGTAAATACAATGTAATACATAATATAATGGCTTATCTGAGGCTTGCGAGCTACAGTGAAATTCCTCGTAGAATTTCTCTGACAGAATCCTATTTTATTTCTGTTTACAATAGCTTCTTTACCTATTTTTTGACCTATTTTCTCCTAGAAAATAGGTAAAAAATAGATTGTATTCCTATTACATCAGAATAAGTAGGTACATATGCATTATTTTATCTCTATTTTTCTTGTCGCCATCCTATATTATTATTATTTTTTTTTAAACAGTATGCTATTTTTCGACTATTTTTTGGAGGCTGAAAAATTTTCACAAGATCCACAGACTATTTTGTTTTCTATTTTGTGGGAATGAGAATACTTCATGTACATAACGTGTACGTATAACAACTCGCAACCATTGTTTGGGAAGACGCCATTTTCGGAAACAAGTTTCCTATTTAAAAAAAATAATAGCATCCAATTCTTAAAAAATAGCAACCTACTTTACCACTATTTTACCTCTATTTCTTTTAAAGCAATTTCTTTCACTATTCATTTTTTCCTATTTTTGGGGTTGACGAAAGACAATGGAAAAAATAGATTTTTAAAACACATATTTTATAGGGAAAAAACTGTTTTTTCTTTTTTATGGACCCCTCTTAAAGAATCGTTGGTTCCATTACCGGAAATAAGTAAGAAAACTTTGAGATGACAGACCCACCGCAATTAAGTTCATCTTCTTCTTCTATGCAGTCAAGGTAACCATTGCAGCGGGAAGAATTGGTGACACAAAAGCCTTTGCCGCAATGGAACTCATCAGGTTGACACAATGCTAAAAAAAAAACAAGAATCACATGAATAATAAACTTATGCTACAGCTATTTCAGATTTGCCACAATTTTGGATATTTTGCTGTCATAATTGTTTTTCTTTTCAAATGTTGGGTTCACAATGTTTTATCAGAAAATCTTTAAACTGAGCAGTGGCTTCCTGAAATGACATCACAGCAACAGCGCCCATATTTGTCAAGAAAGCATGGAAAATTTGAAATGTAAAAAAAAGGTGCCTTCAAATATAAAATTAAATAAATTTGATGTCGAATAGTTTTCAAAAATTCAAGAGGAGTAGAAAGTTGCACTAAGTGTGAGCCCAAATAAAATTCATGTTATGAGCACGTGCTAATGCCCATTATTGTATAATAAAATAAAACAAAATATGGACGGTTCTGTCAATTAATGCATGCAATTGCTGTCATTTAAAAGTAATATAGTTGAATACGTTGAATTTTATATATGTAGTAATTTTATTCTAATGTGAAAATGAAAACTAAGGAACATAAATCAGAGACAAAGAAGGGGTTTTGCAAAAAATTCTCACAAGACTGCACACTGAGAATGGCTGTGATACTTGGTACGGGTACAAGATTTATGATGATGGACTCACTGCAATATCTTCCACATACTGTATAAAAAGAGCGATATTGAATATGGGTCAAAGAGGTATGGTTGTGCATTATTGCAATGGAGAATCCCCAACCTCGTTCCCCGTGGGTCCGATCTTGTTGCGCCATATTGTTTCCCATCATGCCATACGCAATCAGTGAAGGAACGGAGGAACGCACACGCGCCAATGGAGTCGAGGCTGGAGAATCCCCACCAGCCTAAACACTGGCCTTGACAATGGGCACCAGACTTACCCTCCAAATCCTCTTCTTTAATATGATTTATCAGAATAGAGAACCCTCGACGTGCGATGGTTAGATCCGTCTTCATTTCCAACATGAGAACTCCGTCATCATGACGCCACGTCACCGTCCGCCTCGAGACATCCGCCCCCGTAAGACGGAAGCGCTCTTTGGGATCCTCCCCATTCCTAAGAAAAACGACCTCCAAATAATCGTACGTTTCCTCCATTTCGAAATCCTTGATCCGCATAGTGACTAGTTGCTTCGACTGACCTTTGATGAGCCAGCTGCAGTTGTGGTTATTCGGGTACCCGTCTGGGTAGCGCGGTGAATTGAGGTTAATGAGATCTATGTCGACGCCGATGTTACGCGGTCCACAGTCATCTGTTTTTAAGTAACAATAAAAAATAATGGTACAGTTCAGAACTGAATGAATTCCTGAAGTATGGAGTCCGGACAGGTAGAAAGGACAGCAGTTTGGTACAAGTAGTATGGATGCAGTACTTTATCGATTGCCGAAGATCACCAGTGCAATATCACACATTTGTCGCCAGCACATCACACGCCAATTAATTCACAAGTAATTAACAGGGGATGAAAATTAATAACAAAGGAATGCCTTGAATTGTGACTATTCATTGGTATAGCTTTTAGTTGACCAGGGACTGGATGGCATCTTTTCTGTTTTACACATTTATCACAGCTGGGCCCATTTCTTGTCTCTGCTTACCGTATGCAAAAAGTCCCTGCTAACCGTAGCAGAAAATTCTGTGCTTACGGGTGCACACCGGTAAATCGATCCGCCAAGCTCATGAATAAAAGTTATACCCTCAAAATATTCTATATTAGAGAGTTCTGAGCGCCGTAAAATTGGGGAATTGAAGAGATATGGTAATGAACCTCTGGCCCGGACTTGGGGCTTCCAATTCTGAGCATTTTGGATGCTATTGGGCTCGAAAGTGGCGCTATTTTGCCATGTTGTGGAGGGATCGTTTTTCAAGATGGCTACTTTTCCGCTTATGGGAAAATAGGGGTCGTCTTCTTTGGGTGAAAATATCTCGAAAAGTCAATGGTCAACCCACCAAAAATTGAAAAGAAAACGAAAGATGACATGTTGATTATCATTTTTCTGTGCAGCTTGAATACCTGTGAGAGTTTTGAGTATTTTTAAAAGAATTTTGAAGTATGGGCATTTAGCACTAGTGTCTATGGGAGTTTATTTGCAGGTATGCACCCTTACGGTGAGCGAATTTCACGCGTTACATAGCGAGGAATTTTGGCTTCTGCACATGCGTACATCCCGTAACTAAGGATTCTTAACTACAGGATTAGCACAAAATTGTTGTGCTAGCTAGCGCGGTTAGCACAAAATGGTGATCGTAAGCGCGGATTTCTGTGGTTAGCAGAGCCAAGAAATTGGGCCCAGATGATGCACCACGGGCCTCTTAAAGGAATTATGGTCATTTGATTTAGTTGCGTTTTGTTCATTTCCATTAATAACAATACCACTCAAACTCCAAAGAAGAATGGTCAAAACTTTACCACGTGAAGTCTCAACTCAGTGGATACAATACTTTTTGAGAAAACAGTGAAAAAAAAAACATGCACAACCTTTTGATCGCGAAACACGATACCGTCAAAAGACCGTCAAAAGAACTTTCAACTGTTGAAAATCGCTTATACAGTACTTGATTTCTTCTAAATAACAGCAAGCTGTATTGAATAATTTCACGGGGTGTTACGTACCAGTGTATACGATCTTTAGTAAGCTTTTTGATAATACTTCTGTATTTTTGAGATAACTGCAAATGATCCTGCATGTTCTTAACAGAAAGCAGTTGCGAAACGATTAATGAATCCATATTATATGCTTACCGCAATAAAATTCATCTGATCCATCTGGGCACAGTGCAAAGCGATCACAGGTGACGTCATGTGTCAAACAAATCAAGCCAGATGAGTTATCCTTGCATTTAAATTCATTTTGTCTGCAAGAAACTGCAGCAACAGAGCAAAGAGAAATACAAATGTTAAGTTATGCAGTAAATTCTTCAAACTTTACAAAACAGCAGCAACGCAGTAAGCACTATTTCACAGTGTACATTTAATTCACGTCACATTCGCAAACGTATAGTTGCGTTGCATATGCCTAAGTCTGGATCCTACACAACAAATTGTGGTTTTGACTTTGTCTATTTGGGTAGCGGACGTTATACCGTGTACATAACAGGCTTTCAAACAGACCCGGCAGTTGAAAAAAGTAGAACAGAAGGATCAAAATTTCCAAAAAAAGGGACAAGTACTTTGGAGGATGAAATCAGGAAAAAGTGAAGGACTTTTGCAGGCTTTCAGTAGTTTTCGTTGATACTCAATCCACCATCCACGGCATCATAAGCCTCATTTGGCATATTCTGTACTCACAACACTTGTGCTCCATCCTCAACTAAGCTCTTGGAAGTAGAACCCTTCATTGTGTGATTTACATATGACAATTTGAAACACTGTTATGAAAAATACTCGATGTGATTTCATTTTTCGAAGTCATGGGACATTTTTCGAAGAACATAGGACTTTTCTGCATCATATTTTTTATGAGTTTATGGTTCGTTTTGTCCATTTTCAATCAGAAAACGTATATGCAAGAACATGGTTCCATGACTAAGTTCTCAAAACAATAGGACTTTAAAATATGCACCTTTAAGATGACGTCTCATGAACCATGATGACGCCATAATGACGCCACTCCAATTTTTGCCTGCAACACGTCCCTATCTATAATGTTCATACCAAATTCCAACCCAATCGCGCTTACAGTTTCAAGATATAAAATATTAAAATATACACATTTAGGATGACGTCACATGACCATTGATGATGTCATAATAAATAACATCACTTTTCTAGGACCAACTTAACCTTAGTCTTTGTCTGTACCTAGTTTGAAGTCAATCAGCTTGCATTTTATGTCATATTTTGCTGGTAGGAAATATGTAAAAACTAATAAAAATAATAAAAATCAGGTGATGACGTCATCATTACCACCAAGTTTCAAGATGATCGGACTTAGCATTAATATGTGATTTACGAAATAAGTTAGGTATATTGGCGGATTTAAATGGGATTAATGCCAGAATTGATTGAAAATAACATCTTATATGTCTATCTTGCCCCTCTGGTTCCAGAGATATAATAAATGTTGTTTTTCAAGATGGCTACCAGCCACCATTCTGAATGCTGAGGTCATGATGGTCCGAAACGTAGTGAATACCATTTTAGCAGATTTGTCATGCCAGAAATAGTAGGAATTGACACTTCATTTATTGTTATGGCTCATCTGGTTCCCGAGATATCATTTGTTATGTATTTCAATATGGCGTCAGCGGCCATTTTGAAAAAAAAATGCTATAAAAAGTTTGTCGTCACATTTAAGAGGTGTATAGGAGCTTTTTTTCCCTTTGAATTGGTCCAATTTGTCAAATCCATCAAGAAAAAAAGGTATCCGCAACATGGTCACAGATTTCAGGAAAATGACTCTACTACATGTATAACGTTTCTTGTAAAACCAAGCCACAACTTTAATATCAGGAATGCCAGTGGTTTTGCTCTAGGGACAGAAAAAGAATAAATTAATTAATTCAAAATAAGCACAATCTCAAAGTATTTTGTGAAGTCTCGAAGTATAAAGTGTTTTGTGGCCCATATCTTAAAAGCAGCGATCATCCTTGTCCAAGATGTTTGAAATTATTATTGAAATGTTGAATACTAGCATATTTATACCAATTTTCATGAAATCATTCGTAATTATATATTGCGCAAATGTAATTAGTTGTGTAAATCTGCGGTGAGTGACATAAGTAACATGTATGCACTGTTCCGTAAAATCAGCTGCACAACAACTTCAGGAGACATTCCATTATCTTTTCAAGTTGCTACTTACCTTCATAGCTTTCTTGAGTGATTTCTACCACGAATCCTATCTTGGTTACCAAAGAATTGCTGGTAAACTCCATCCATGCCGTGTGGTTATTGGAAACGGCGGTTAGACTCATCAGGGGACCGCTAAAAAGACCAATAACAGAGTCACTATCGGGGGACTCGTGGCCGTTGCCAATGGTCAACGTGTCGTGTGTTTTCTCCGTATAGAAGATGGAGAAACGGAAGGCTATCGTGGAGCCTTCATCAACTGTGATGAACCAAATGCACCGGGCATTGATGGGATAGTTGTTTGGGAAATAAGGCGAAGTCAGTGTTTCTGAAGTCTGTGCTGAGTTGCTGAGAGTGATGTTGCTTTTTCCACATAGAACTGCGGAAGAAAATAAAACAGTTAACGAAAAATCAGAAAAATACAAGGTTTCTTGTAAAACCAAACAATAAGTTTAATTTCAGGAATGCCAGTGGTTTTGCTCAAAAGACAGAAAAAGACTAAATTTAATAAGAATGTACACAAGCCCAAAGAACAAAACATTGTCTTTGGAAAACATGGATCCAAGGTGATTCTGATGCGGTATCCGGCCTGCGGCTAGGCGGGGATGTACTGTACGCTGCTGCACGAAAAGTTGATGCATGGCTGGTTCGTAGCTACCTCGTAGCAGATTTGTCATGCCAGAAATAGTAGGAATCGACACTTCATTTATCGTTATGGCTTATCTGGTTCCCGAGATATCATTTGTTATGTATTTCAATATGGCGTCAGCGGCCATTTTGAAAAAAAAATGCTATAAAAAGTTTGTCGTCACATTTAAGAGGTGTATAGGAGCTTTTTTCCCCTTTGAATTGGTCCAATTTGTCAAATCCATCAAGAAAAAAAGGTATCCGCAACATGGTCACAGATTTCAGGAAAATGACTCTACTACATGTATAACGTTTCTTGTAAAACCAAGCCATCACTTTAATATCAGGAATGCCAGTGGTTTTGCTCTAGGGACAGAAAAAGAATAAATTAATTAATTCAAAATTAGCACAATCTCGAAGTATTTTGTGAAGTCTCGAAGTATAAACTGTTTTGTGGCCCATATCTTAAAAGCAACGATCATCCATGTCCAAGATGTTTGAAATTATTATTGAAATGTTGAATACTAGCATATTTATACCAATTTTCATGAAATCATTCGTAATTATTTATTGCGCAAATGTAATTAGTTGTGTAAATCTGCGGTGAGTGACATAAGTTACATGTATGCACTGTTCCGTAAAATCAGCTGCACAACAACTTCAGGAGACATTCCATTATCTTTTCAAGTTGCTACTTACCTTCATAGCTTTCTTGAGTGATCTTTACCACGAATCCTATCTTGGTTACCAAAGAATTGCTGGTAAACTCCATCCATGCCGTTTGGTTATTGGAAACGGCGGTTAGACTCATCAGGGAACCGCTAAAAAGACCAATAACGGAGTCACCATCGGAGGACTCGTGGCCGTTGCCAATGGTCAATTTGTCCCATGTTCGCTCCGTATTGAACAAGAAGAAACGGAAGGTTATCGTGGAGCCTTCATCGACTGTGATGAACCAAATGCACCGGGCATTGGTGGGATAGTTGTTTGGGTAATAAGGCGAAGTCAGTATTTCTGAAGTCTGTGTTGAGTTGCCGAGAGTGATGTTGCTTTTTCCGCATGGAACTGCGGAAGAAAATAAAACAGTTAACAAAAAATCAGAAAAATACAAGGTTTCTTGTAAAACCAAACAATAAGTTTAATTTCAGGAATGCCAGTGGTTTTGCTCAAAAGACAGAAAAAGACTAAATTTAATAAGAATGTACACAAGCCCAAAGAACAAAACATTGTCTTTGGAAAACATGGATCCAAGGTGACTCTGATGCGGTATCCGGCCTGCGGCTAGGCGGGGATGTACTGTACGCTGCTGCACGAAAAGTTGATGCATGGCTGGTTCGTAGCTACCTCGAAAGATTGAACATGATTTGAAGAATGAAAACTTGGCCATTGGTCACATTGCATGAAAGTGGAGAATTCACCGAAGTGTTTTTATTAAAACAAGATTTCACAATAATGAAAGGTTTGCGGAAACACCATGTGCGAATAATTTCTCAACTAAGAGAATGGTTCTCAAAAGAAGCAGAGGTATAAACTCGACGTTCCGGTCAGTATGCTCTGACCGTCTTCAGGAGAGTGATGACGGTCAGAGCATACTGACCGGAACGTCGAGTTTATACCTCTGGTTCTTTTCAGAACCATTCTCTTAGTTGAGAAATTATTCGCACATGGTGTTTTCGCAAACCTTTCATTATTTAGTATCTCCACCATGCAAAGCCTCAAATCTTACTTAAGATTTCACAAAAAGAATGATTTTTGAATTGGAAAATGTGTTAATTTTTGAAAGAGAGGGTAACTTAGATTTAGCTAGGGTAACATATTTTACATGTGCTATTTTAAAACGAAAGTGATGATAACAATAATGTGATGCTTGAATAACGCTTCATGTCATCTGTTTCAAAGATGGCAGGGGAATAAAAAAAGTTTGACAGAGTTTAAGTCAGTTGCAATGATGCCTCATGAATCCGAAATATGCTTACGGCAGTTCGATTCATCTGATCCATCTGGGCACAGTGTAAAACCATCACCATCACAGGTGTCGTCACGCGCCAAACAAATCAAGCCAGAGGATACATTCTGGCATGCAAATTCATCCTGTCCACAAGAACCTGCATGCGCAAAGAGCAAAATAAATAACAGGTAACGTTCAGCAATCGATTCTCCAAACTTGGCACAGTGAACAGTGACTTATCAAGCAAAATATTGTGCATTTCATTTATGTCACATTTGGCAAATTCGTGTGCGTTGCATAAGTTTGCAATTTGTGCAACAAATTATGACTTTGGAATATGTACAATTAAAAAAAAACAATCTAATTATGCCTATTAGTCTGTATAGAGTATAAATGCTTTGGTTTCTGCCAACTTGTTAATGTGACGTGAGAAAATTAACGGCTTAGAACCTGCATGCAGCAAAGAGCAGAATAAATAACAGGTAACGTTTGCAATCGATTCTCCAAACTTTGCACGATGACAGCAACTTATCAAGCAAAAAATTGTGCATTGCAATTACGCCCGTCACATTTTGCAAACACATTTGTTTGTTGGGTCATTTTTTGGAATTATAGTTTGTTTGTTATGTTTTGTTGGCATGTCGGGGTTGTTGGGGCGTTTGTTTGTTTGTTGGGTTCAGTGGGGATGTGTGTGTGTTTTTTGTTTGCTTGTTGGGGTTATTTGGGGTTATTGGGGTGTCTGTCTGATGGGGTACTTGTATGCTTGTTTTTTGTTTGTTTGTTTTTATTGGGGGTATTGTTTGTTTGCTCATGTCCTGTTTATTTGTTGGGCAGTTTGTATCATTGCATATGTTAATTTTTGTTTCTTTGTTTGTTGACATGCTCAGTTATTCGTGTGATGTCTTTCTTTCATTGAGTCTATGTATTTCAATTTTGTTGCACCTTGATGTTTGGTCTGTGTTGTTGATATATAGGATTATATTACATTTGCTTGCCATTTTGTTCCAACTAAATTTTTGCTCTGTTTTTATTTTTGTTCATTTACTTTTCATTTACATATTTATATTTATATTGTATAGATTTTATTTAGTTTTTGTGTAGACATTTCGAGCATGGGTAGGCAGGCCTTAGGGCTACAGTGTTTAAGTACACAGTTTGTTTACCCTGGCCGGTTTGGAATGTTTTAATGTTTTTGTTTTCTGTCCCTCGATCTCCTCTCCCCTGTCAAACTGTCCACCCTCCCTCCCCCCCCCGACCCATTCCTTCTCGCACTCTTCAGTCTCGTCTGTTCATACTTTTTCAATTTCCAATTTTTGTTTACTTTATTATAAATGTTTGCTTTGTCATTGTAAATTTGTTCATTTGTTGGCCGAATAAATAATAATAATAACAATAACAATAATAACGTGTGCGTTGCATAAGTTTGCAATTTACGCAACAAAGTATGACTTTGGAATATGGACAATTAAAAACACAACCCCTATTTAGGCCTATCAGTCTGTATAGTCTAAATTCATTGGTCACTGCCAAACTTATTAATGTGTCCGTATAAGAAAAGTAACGTCTTGAATGTACATGAGTAAGTATTATTTTGTCCTTGACAGAAATGTGAGTGTGACCGCCTGCTTCTGAAGAAGCACACAATTTTTTTTTTCCAAAAAGGCAAGCATAGCTGATCCAAAAACTGTTTCGCGATTGATGTCTTAAAAGCAGTGATCATCCTTGTCCAAGATGTTTGCAATATTGAAAACGTTGAACAGCATACCAATTTTCATGAAATCATTCGTAATGATATATTATGCAAATCTAATTAGTTGTGTAAATCTGCGTCGAGCGACATAAGTTACATGAATGCACTCTTCCGTAAAATCAGCTGCACAACAACTTCTGGAGACATTCCATTATCTAAGTTGCTACTTACCTTCAGAACTTTCTTGTGTGATCTTTACCTTGAATCCGATCGCGGTTCGAGAAAAATTGCTGGTAAACTCCATCCATGCCGTGTGGTTATTGGAAACGACGGCTAGACTCTTCAGGAAACTGCTAAACCGACCAATAACAGAGTCACAATCGGAGGACTCGTGGCCGTTGCCAATGGTCAACGTGTCGTATTTTCGATTCGTATTGAACACGGAGAAACGGAAGGCTATCGTGGAGCCTTCATCAACTGTGATGAACCAAATGCACCGGGCATTGATGGGATAGTTGTTTGGGTAATAAGGCGAAGTCAGTGTTTCTGAAGTCTGTGTTGAGTTGCTGAGAGTGATGTTGCTTTTTCCACATAGAACTGCGGAAGAAAATAAAACAGTTAACGAAAAATCAGAAAAATACAAGGTTTCTTGTAAAACCAAACAATAAGTTTAATTTTAGGAATGCCAGTGGTTTTGCTCAAAAGACAGAAAAAGACTAAATTTAATAAGAATGTACACAAGCCCAAAGAACAAAACATTGTCTTTGGAAAACATGGATCCAAGGTGATTCTGATGCGGTATCCGGCCTGCGGCTAGGCGGGGATGTACTGTACGCTGCTGCACGAAAAGTTGATGCATGGCTGGTTCGTAGCTACCTCGAAAGATTGAACATGATTTGAAGAATGAAAACTTGGCCATTGGTCACATTGCATGAAAGTGGAGAATTCACCGAAGTGTTTTTATTAAAACAAGATTTCACAATAATGAAAGGTTTGCGGAAACACCATGTGCGAATAATTTCTCAACTAAGAGAATGGTTCTCAAAAGAAGCAGAGGTATAAACTCGACGTTCCGGTCAGTATGCTCTGACCGTCTTCAGGAGAGTGATGACGGTCAGAGCATACTGACCGGAACGTCGAGTTTATACCTCTGGTTCTTTTCAGAACCATTCTCTTAGTTGAGAAATTATTCGCACATGGTGTTTCCGCAAACCTTTCATTATTTAGTATCTCCACCATGCAAAGCCTCAAATCTTACTTAAGATTTCACAAAAAGAATGATTTTTGAATTGGAAAATGTGTTAATTTTTGAAAGAGAGGGTAACTTAGATTTAGCTAGGGTAACATATTTTACATGTGCTATTTTAAAACTAAAGTGATGATAACAATAATGTGATGCTTGAATAACGCTTCATGTCATCTGTTTCAAAGATGGCAGGGGAATAAAAACAGAATTACATAGGCTATGTCGAGCAAGTGTTAGCGTCTTGATAATAGTTCGGCACGCTACTTTTGGGATAAATTGAAAAGATCACATATGCCTTTAAGTTTGACAGAGTCTAAGTCAGTTGCAATGATGCCTCATGAATCCGAAATATGTCATTGTAAATTTGTTCATTTGTTGGCCGAATAAATAATAATAATAACAATAATAATAATAACGTGTGCGTTGCATAAGTTTGCAATTTACGCAACAAATTATGACTTTGGAATATGGACAATTAAAAACACACCCCTATTTAGGCCTATCAGTCTGTATAGTCTAAATTCATTGGTCACTGCCAAACTTATTTATGTGTCCGTATAAGAGAAGTAACCTCTTGAATGTACATGAGTAAGTATTATTTTGTCCTTGACAGAAATGTGAGTGTGACCGCCTGCTTCTGAAGAAGCACACAATTTTTTTTTTCCAAAAAGGCAAGCATAGCTGATCCAAAAACTGTTTCGCGATTGATGTCTTAAAAGCAGTGATCATCCTTGTCCAAGATGTTTGAAATATTGAAAACGTTGAACAGCATACCAATTTTCATGAAATCATTCGTAATGATATATTCTGCAAATCTAATTAGTTGTGTAAATCTGCGTCGAGCGAAATAAGTTACATGAATGCACTCTTCCGTAAAATCAGCTACACAACAACTTCAGGAGACATTTCATTATCTTTTCAAGTTGCTACTTACCTTCATAGCTTTCTTGAGTGATCTTTACCTCGAATCCGATCTTGGTTACCGAAGAATCGCTGGTAAACTTCATCCATGCCGTGTGGGTATTGGAAATGACGGCTAGACTCGTCAGGGAACCGCTTAAAAGACCAATAACAGAGTCACTATCGGAGGACTCGTGGCCGTTGCCAATGGTCAACGTGTCGTATGTTCGAATCGTATTGAACACGGAGAAACGGAAGGCTATCTTGGAGCCTTCATCAACTGTGATGTACCAAATGCACCAGGCATTGATGGGGAAGTTGTTTGGGTAATAAGGCGAAGTCAGTGTTTCTGAAGTCTGTGTTGAGTTGCTGAGAGTGATGTTGCTTTTTCCACATAGAACTGCGGAAGAAAATAAAACAGTTAACGAAAAATCAGAAAAATACAAGGTTTCTTGTAAAACCAAACAATAAGTTTAATTTCAGGAATGCCAGTGGTTTTGCTCAAAAGACAGAAAAAGACTAAATTTAATAAGAATGTACACAAGCCCAAAGAACAAAACATTGTCTTTGGAAAACATGGATCCAAGGTGATTCTGATGCGGTATCCGGCCTGCGGCTAGGCGGGGATGTACTGTACGCTGCTGCACGAAAAGTTGATGCATGGCTGGTTCGTAGCTACCTCGAACGATTGAACATGATTTGAAGAATGAAAAATTGGCCATTGGTCACATTGCATGAAAGTGGAGAATTCACCGAAGTGTTTTTATTAAAACAAGATTTCACAATAATGAAAGGTTTGCGGAAACACCATGTGCGAATAATTTCTCAACTAAGAGAATGGTTCTCAAAAGAAGCAGAGGTATAAACTCGACGTTCCGGTCAGTATGCTCTGACCGTCTTCAGGAGAGTGATGACGGTCAGAGCATACTGACCGGAACGTCGAGTTTATACCTCTGGTTCTTTTCAGAACCATTCTCTTAGTTGAGAAATTATTCGCACATGGTGTTTCCGCAAACCTTTCATTATTTAGTATCTCCACCATGCAAAGCCTCAAATCTTACTTAAGATTTCACAAAAAGAATGATTTTTGAATTGGAAAATGTGTTAATTTTTGAAAGAGAGGGTAACTTAGATTTAGCTAGGGTAACATATTTTACATGTGCTATTTTAAAACTAAAGTGATGATAACAATAATGTGATGCTTGAATAACGCTTCATGTCATCTGTTTCAAAGATGGCAGGGGAATAAAAACAGAATTACATAGGCTATGTCGAGCAAGTGTTAGCGTCTTGATA
The DNA here is from genome assembly GCF_015706575.1 of Patiria miniata. NCBI lineage: Eukaryota > Metazoa > Echinodermata > Asteroidea > Valvatida > Asterinidae > Patiria > Patiria miniata. The sequence continues at coordinate 1,482,155 of NW_024037056.1, read as the reverse complement.
ATAGTTCGGCACGCTACTTTTGGGATAAATTGAAAAGATCACATATGCCTTTAAGTTTGACAGAGTTTAAGTCAGTTGCAATGATGCCTCATGAATCCGAAATATGTCATTGTAAATTTGTTCATTTGTTGGCCGAATAAATAATAATAATAACAATAATAATAATAACGTGTGCGTTGCATAAGTTTGCAATTTACGCAACAAATTATGACTTTGGAATATGGACAATTAAAAACACACCCCTATTTAGGCCTATCAGTCTGTATAGTCTAAATTCATTGGTCACTGCCAAACTTATTTATGTGTCCGTATAAGAGAAGTAACCTCTTGAATGTACATGAGTAAGTATTATTTTGTCCTTGACGGAAATTTGAGTGTGACCGCCTGCTTCTGAAGAAGCACACAATTTTTTTTTTCCAAAAAGGCAAGCATAGCTGATCCAAAAACTGTTTCGCGATTGATGTCTTAAAAGCAGTGATCATCCTTGTCCAAGATGTTTGAAATATTGAAAACGTTGAACAGCATACCAATTTTCATGAAATCATTCGTAATGATATATTCTGCAAATCTAATTAGTTGTGTAAATCTGCGTCGAGCGAAATAAGTTACATGTATGCACTGTTCCGTAAAATCAGCAGCACAACAACTTTTGGAGACATTCCATTATCTAAGTTGCTACTTACCTTCAGAACTTTCTTGTGTGATCTTTACCTCGAATTCGATCGTGGTTAGAACAAAAACGCTGGTAAGCTCCATCCATGCCGTGTGGTTATTGGAAACGACGGCTAGACTCTTCAGGAAACCTCTAAAACGAACAATAATAGAGTCACTATCGGAGGACTCGTGGCCGTTGCCAATGGTCAACGTGATGTATGTTCGCACAATTTTGAACACGGAGAAACGGAAGGCTATCTTGGAGCCTTCATCAACTGTGATGAACCAAATGCACCGGGCATCGTTGGGATAGTTGTTTAGGTATTGAGGCAAAGTCAGTGTTTCTGAAGTCTGTCTTGAGTTGCTGAGAGTGATGTTGCTTTTTCCGCATGCAACTGCAGAAGAAAATAAAACAGTTAATGAAAAATCAGAAAAATACTACATTTCTGGTAAAACCAAAACAATGTTTAATTTCAGGAATGCCAGTGGTTTTGCTCAAGGGACAGAAAAAAAACTAAATTTAATCAGAATGTACACAAGCCTGAATTATAAAATATTGTCTTTGGATAACATGGATCCAACGTTATTCCGATGCGGTATCCGGCCTGCGACTAGGCGGTGATGTACTGTACGCTGCTGAACGGAAAATTGATGCATGTCTGGTTCGTAGCTACCTCGTAAGTTTGAACGTGATTGGTAGAATGAAAAAGAAAATGCCATTGGTCACATTGCATGAAAGTGGAGAATTTACCGAAGTGTTTTTATTAAAACAAGATTTCACAAAAAGAATGATTCTTGTTTAAAACAAGATTTCACAAAAGGAATGATTCTTGAAATAGAAAATGTGTTAAATTTCGAAAGAGAGGGTAACTTAGATTTAGCTAGGGTAACATATTTAACATGTGCTACTTTAAAACTAAAGTGATGATAACAATAATGTGATGCTTGAATAACGCTTAATGTCATCTGTTTCAAAGATGTGGGAGAGAAAAAAATTACATATGTGGAGCAAGTGTTAGCTTCTTGATGACAGCTCGGCAGGCTACGTTTGGGATAAATTGAAAAAAATCACGCATGCCGTTCAGTTTAACAGAGTTTAAGTCAGTTGCAATGATGCTTCATGAATCCGAAATATACTTACGGCAGTTAGATTCATCTGATCCATCTGGGCACAGTGTAAAGCCATCACCATCACAGGTGTCGTCACGTGCCAAACAAATCAAGCCAGAGGATACATCCTGGCATGCAAATTCATCCTGTCCACAAGAACCTGCATGCAGCAAAGAGCAGAATAAATATCAGGTAACGTTTGCAATCGATTCTCTAAACTTTGCACGATGACAGCAACTTATCAAGCAAAATATTGTGCATTGCAATTACGTCACATTTTGCAAACACGTTTGTTTGTTGGGTATTTTTTTGTAATGATAGTTTGTTTGTTATGTTTTGTTGGCATGTAGGGGTTGTTGGGGTGTTTGTTTGTTTGTTGGTTGTGGGGATGTGTGTGTGTTTTTTTGTTTGCTTGTTAGGGTTATTTGGGGTTATTGGGGTGTCTGTCTGATGGGGTACTTGTTTGCTTGGTTTTTGTTTGGTTTTTTATTTGGGATATTGTTTGTTTGCTCATTTCCTGTTTATTTGTTGGGCAGTTTGTATCATTGCATTTGTTAATTTTTGTTTCTTTGTTTGTTGACATGCTCAGTTACTCGTGTGATGTCTTTCTTTCATTGAGTCTATTTATTTCACTTTCGTTGCACCTTGATGTTTGGTCTGTTTTGTTGATATATAGGATTATATTACATTTGCTTACCTTTTTGTTCCAACAAAATTTTTGCTCTGTTTTTATTTTTGTTCATTTACTTTTCATTTGCATATTTATATTGATATTGTATATAGATTTTATTTACTTTTTGTGTAGACATTTCGAGCATGGGTAGGCAGACCTTAGGGCTACAGTGTTTAAGTACACAGTTTGTTTACCCTGGCCGGTTTGGAATGTTTTAATGTTTTTGTTTTCTGTCCCTCGATCTCCTCTCCCCTGTCAAACTGTCCACCCTCCCTTCCCTTTCCCCCCCCCCCGACCCATTCCTTCTTGCACTCTTCAGTCTCGTCTGTTCATACTTTTTCAATTTCCAATTTTTGTTTACTTTATTATAAATGTTTGCTTTGCCATTGTAAATTTGTTCATTTGTTGGCCGAATAAATAATAACAATAATAATAATAATAACAATAATAATAATAACGTGTGCGTTGCATAAGTTTGCAATTTACGCAACAAATTATGACTTTGGAATATGGACAATTAAAAACACAACCCCTATTTAGGCCTATCAGTCTGTATAGTCTAAATTCATTGGTCACTGCCAAACTTATTAATGTGTCCGTATAAGAAAAGTAACGTCTTGAATGTACATGAGTAAGTATTATTTTGTCCTTGACAGAAATGTGAGTGTGACCGCCTGCTTCTGAAGAAGCACACAATTTTTTTTTCCAAAAAGGCAAGCATAGCTGATCCAAAAACTGTTTCGCGATTGATGTCTTAAAAGCAGTGATCATCCTTGTCCAAGATGTTTGAAATATTGAAAACGTTGAACAGCATACCAATTTTCATGAAATCATTCGTAATTATATATTACGTAAGTCTAATTAGTTGTGTAAATCTGCGGCGAGCGACATAAGTTACATGTATGCACTGTTCCGTAAAATCAGCTGCACACCAACTTCTGGAGACATTCCATTATGTAAGTTGCTACTTACCTTCAGAACTTTCTTGTGTGATCTTTACCTCGAATTCGAACGTGGGTAGAAGAAAAGCGCGGGTAAACTTCATCCATGCCGTGTGGTTATTGGAAACGACGGCTAGCCTCTTCACGAAACCGCTAAAAAGACCAATAACAGAGTCACTATCGGAGGACTCGTGGCCGTTGCCAATGGTCAACGTGTCGTATGTTCGAATCGTATTGAACACGGAGAAACGGAAGGCTATCGTGGAGCCTTCATCAACTGTGATGTACCAAATGCACCAGGCATTGATGGGAAAGTTGTTTAGGTAATGAGGCGAAGTCAGTGTTTCTGAAGTCTGTCTTGAGTTGCTGAGAGTGATGTTGCTTTTTCCGCATGGAGCTGCAGAAGAAAATAAAACAGTTAATGAAAAATCAGAAAAATACTAGATTTCTTGTAAAACCAAAACAATGTTTAATTTCAGGAATGCCAGTGGTTTTGCTCAAGGGACAGAAAAAAAAACTAAATTTAATCAGAATGTACACAAGCCTGAATTATAAAATATTGTCTTTGGATAACATGGATCCAACGTTATTCCGATGCGGTATCCGGCCTGCGACTAGGCGGTGATGTACTGTACGCTGCTGAACGGAAAATTGATGCATGTCTGGTTCGTAGCTACCTCGTAAGTTTGAACGTGATTGGTAGAATGAAAAAGAAAATGCCATTGGTCACATTGCATGAAAGTGGAGAATTTACCGAAGTGTTTTTATTAAAACAAGATTTCACAAAAAGAATGATTCTTGTTTAAAACAAGATTTCACAAAAGGAATGATTCTTGAAATAGAAAATGTGTTAAATTTCGAAAGAGAGGGTAACTTAGATTTAGCTAGGGTAACATATTTAACATGTGCTACTTTAAAACTAAAGTGATGATAACAATAATGTGATGCTTGAATAACGCTTAATGTCATCTGTTTCAAAGATGTGGGAGAGAAAAAAATTACATATGTGGAGCAAGTGTTAGCTTCTTGATGACAGCTCGGCAGGCTACGTTTGGGATAAATTGAAAAAAATCACGCATGCCGTTCAGTTTAACAGAGTTTAAGTCAGTTGCAATGATGCTTCATGAATCCGAAATATACTTACGGCAGTTAGATTCATCTGATCCATCTGGGCACAGTGTAAAGCCATCACCATCACAGGTGTCGTCACGTGCCAAACAAATCAAGCCAGAGGATACATCCTGGCATGCAAATTCATCCTGTCCACAAGAACCTGCATGCAGCAAAGAGCAGAATAAATATCAGGTAACGTTTGCAATCGATTCTCTAAACTTTGCACGATGACAGCAACTTATCAAGCAAAATATTGTGCATTGCAATTACGTCACATTTTGCAAACACGTTTGTCTGTTGGGTATTTTTTTGTAATGATAGTTTGTTTGTTATGTTTTGTTGGCATGTAGGGGTTGTTGGGGTGTTTGTTTGTTTGTTGGGTTGTGGGGATGTGTGTGTGTTTTTTTGTTTGCTTGTTAGGGTTATTTGGGGTTATTGGGGTGTCTGTCTGATGGGGTACTTGTTTGCTTGGTTTTTGTTTGGTTTTTTATTTGGGATATTGTTTGTTTGCTCATTTCCTGTTTATTTGTTGGGCAGTTTGTATCATTGCATTTGTTAATTTTTGTTTCTTTGTTTGTTGACATGCTCAGTTACTCGTGTGATGTCTTTCTTTCATTGAGTCTATTTATTTCACTTTCGTTGCACCTTGATGTTTGGTCTGTTTTGTTGATATATAGGATTATATTACATTTGCTTACCTTTTTGTTCCAACAAAATTTTTGCTCTGTTTTTATTTTTGTTCATTTACTTTTCATTTGCATATTTATATTGATATTGTATATAGATTTTATTTACTTTTTGTGTAGACATTTCGAGCATGGGTAGGCAGACCTTAGGGCTACAGTGTTTAAGTACACAGTTTGTTTACCCTGGCCGGTTTGGAATGTTTTAATGTTTTTGTTTTCTGTCCCTCGATCTCCTCTCCCCTGTCAAACTGTCCACCCTCCCTTCCCTTTCCCCCCCCCCCCGACCCATTCCTTCTTGCACTCTTCAGTCTCGTCTGTTCATACTTTTTCAATTTCCAATTTTTGTTTACTTTATTATAAATGTTTGCTTTGCCATTGTAAATTTGTTCATTTGTTGGCCGAATAAATAATAACAATAATAATAATAATAACAATAATAATAATAACGTGTGCGTTGCATAAGTTTGCAATTTACGCAACAAATTATGACTTTGGAATATGGACAATTAAAAACACAACCCCTATTTAGGCCTATCAGTCTGTATAGTCTAAATTCATTGGTCACTGCCAAACTTATTAATGTGTCCGTATAAGAAAAGTAACGTCTTGAATGTACATGAGTAAGTATTATTTTGTCCTTGACAGAAATGTGAGTGTGACCGCCTGCTTCTGAAGAAGCACACAATTTTTTTTTCCAAAAGGCAAGCATAGCTGATCCAAAAACTGTTTCGCGATTGATGTCTTAAAAGCAGTGATCATCCTTGTCCAAGATGTTTGAAATATTGAAAACGTTGAACAGCATACCAATTTTCATGAAATCATTCGTAATTATATATTACGCAAGTCTAATTAGTTGTGTAAATCTGCGGTGAGCGACATAAGTTACATGTATGCACTGTTCCGTAAAATCAGCTGTACAACAACTTCAGGAGACATTCCATTATCTTTTCAAGTTGCTACTTACCTTCATAGCTTTCTTGAGTAATCGCTACCTGGAATCCGATCTTGGTTACCAAAAAATCGCTAGTAAACTCCATCCATGCCGTGTGGTTATTGGAAACGACGGCTAGACTCGTCAGGGAACCGCTAAAAAGACCAATAACAGAGTCACTATCGGAGGACTCGTGGCCGTTGCCAATGGTCAACGTGTCCCTTGTTCGGAACGTATTGAACTCGGAGAAACGGAAGGCTATCTTGGAGCCTTCATCAACTGTGATGTACCAAATGCACCGGGCATTGATGGGATAGTTGTTTGGGTAATAAGGCGAAGTCAGTGTTTCTGAAGTTGAGTTGCTGAGAGTGATGTTGCTTTTTCCACATAGAACTGCGGAAGAAAATAAAACAGTTAACGAAAAATCAGAAAAATACAAGGTTTCTTGTAAAACCAAACAATAAGTTTAATTTCAGGAATGCCAGTGGTTTTGCTCAAAAGACAGAAAAAGACTAAATTTAATAAGAATGTACACAAGCCCAAAGAACAAAACATTGTCTTTGGAAAACATGGATCCAAGGTGATTCTGATGCGGTATCCGGCCTGCGGCTAGGCGGGGATGTACTGTACGCTGCTGCACGAAAAGTTGATGCATGGCTGGTTCGTAGCTAACTCGAAAGATTGAACATGATTTGAAGAATGAAAAATTGGCCATTGGTCACATTGCATGGAAGTGGAGAATTCACCGAAGTGTTTTTATTAAAACAAGATTTCACAATAATGAAAGGTTTGCGGAAACACCATGTGCGAATAATTTCTCAACTAAGAGAATGGTTCTCAAAAGAACCAGAGGTATAAACTCGACGTTCCGGTCAGTATGCTCTGACCGTCTTCAGGAGAGTGATGACGGTCAGAGCATACTGACCGGAACGTCGAGTTTATACCTCTGGTTCTTTTCAGAACCATTCTCTTAGTTGAGAAATTATTCGCACATGGTGTTTCCGCAAACCTTTCATTATTTAGTATCTCCACCATGCAAAGCCTCAAATCTTACTTAAGATTTCACAAAAAGAATGATTTTTGAATTGGAAAATGTGTTAATTTTTGAAAGAGAGGGTAACTTAGATTTAGCTAGGGTAACATATTTTACATGTGCTATTTTAAAACTAAAGTGATGATAACAATAATGTGATGCTTGAATAACGCTTCATGTCATCTGTTTCAAAGATGGCAGGGGAATAAAAAAAGAATTACATAGGCTATGTCGAGCAAGTGTTAGCTTCTTGATAATAGTTCGGCATGTTACTTTTGGGATAAATTGAAAAGATCACATATGCCTTTAAGTTTGACAGAGTTTAAGTCAGTTGCAATGATGCCTCATGAATCCGAAATATGTCATTGTAAATTTGTTCATTTGTTGGCCGAATAAATAATAATAATAACAATAATAATAATAACGTGTGCGTTGCATAAGTTTGCAATTTACGCAACAAATTATGACTTTGGAATATGGACAATTAAAAACACCCCCCCTATTTAGGCCTATCAGTCTGTATAGTCTAAATTCATTGGTCACTGCCAAACTTATTAATGTGTCCGTATAAGAAAAGTAACGTCTTGAATGTACATGAGTAAGTATTATTTTGTCCTTGACGGAAATTTGAGTGTGACCGCCTGCTTCTGAAGAAGCACACAATTTTTTTTCCCAAAAAGACAAGCATAGCTGATCCAAAAACTGTTTCGCGATTGATGTCTTAAAAGCAGTGATCATCCTTGTCCAAGATGTTTGAAATATTGAAAACGTTGAACAGCATACCAATTTTCATGAAATCATTCGTAATGATATATTATGCAAATCTAATTAGATGTGTAAATCTGCGTCGAGCGACATAAGTTACATGTATGCACTGTTCCGTAAAATCAGCTGCACAACAACTTCTGGAGACATTCCATTATCTAAGTTGCTACTTACCTTCAGAACTTTCTTGTGTGATCTTTACCTCGAATTCGATCTTTTTTCGAACAAAAGCGCGGGTAAACTTCATCCATGCCGTGTGGTTATTGGAAACGACGGCTAGACTCGTCAGGAAACCACTAAAACGACCAATAGCAGAGTCACTATCGGAGGACTCGTGGCCGTTGCCAATGGTCAACGTGTCCCGTCCTCGCTGCGTATTGAACACGGAGAAACGGAAGGCTATCGTGGAGCCTTCATCAACTGTGATGTACCAAATGCACCAGGCATTGATGGGGAAGTTGTTTAGGTAATGAGGCGAAGTCAGTGTTTCTGAAGTCTGTGTTGAGTTGCTGAGAGTGATGTTGCTTTTTCCGCATGGAGCTGCAGAAGAAAATAAAACAGTTAATGAAAAATCAGAAAAATACTACATTTCTGGTAAAACCAAAACAATGTTTAATTTCAGGAATGCCAGTGGTTTTGCTCAAGGGACAGAAAAAAAACCTAAATTTAATCAGAATGTACACAAGCCTGAATTATAAAATATTGTCTTTGGATAACATGGATCCAACGTTATTCCGATGCGGTATCCGGCCTGCGACTAGGCGGGGATGTACTGTACGCTGCTGAACGGAAAATTGATGCATGTCTGGTTCGTAGCTACCTCGTAAGTTTGAACGTGATTTGAAGAATGAAAAAAAATGGCCATTGGTCACATTACATGAAAGTGGAGAATTCACCGAAGTGTTTTTATTCAAACAAGATTTCACAAAAGGAATGATTTTTGTCTAATACAAGATTTCACAAAAGGAATGATTCTTGAAATAGAAAATGTGTTAAATTTCGAAAGAGAGGGTAACTTAGATTTAGCTTGGCCAATATATTTAACATGTGCTACTTTAAATCAAAAGTGATGATAACAATAATGTGATGCTTGAATAACGCTTAATGTCATCTGTTTCAAAGATGTGGGAGAGAAAAAAATTACATATGTGGAGCAAGTGTCAGCTTCTTGATGACAGCTCGGCATGCTACGTTTGGGATAAATTGAAAAAAATCACGCATGCCTTTAAGTTTAACAGAGTTTAAGTCAGTTGCAATGATGCTTCATGAATCCGAAATATACTTACGGCAGTTAGATTCATCTGATCTATCTGGACAATGTGCATAGTAATCACCATCACAGGTGTCGTCAAGTGCCAAACAAATCAAGCCAGAGGATACATCCTGGCATGCAAATTCATCCTGTCCACAAGAACCTGCATGCAGCAAAGAGCAGAATAAATAACATGTAACGTTTGCAATCGATTCTCCAAACTTTGCACGATGACAGCAACTTATCAAGCAAAATATTGTGCATTGCAATTACGTCACATTTTGCAAACACGTTTGTTTGTTGGGTCTTTTTTTGTAATTTTAGTTTGTTTGTTATGTTTTGTTGGCATGTCGGGGTTGTTGGGGTGTTTGTTTGTTTGTTTGTTTGTTTGTTTGTTTGTTTGTTTGTTGGGTTCAGTGGGGATGTGTGTGTGTGTTTTTGTTTGCTTGTTAGGGTTATTTTGGGTTATTGGGGTGTCTGTCTGATGGGGTACTTGTATGCTTGTTTTTTGTTTGTTTGTTTTTATTGGGGGTATTGATTGTTTGCTCATTTCCTGTTTATTTGTTGGGCAGTTTGTATCATTGCATATGTTAATTTTTGTTTCTTTGTTTGTTGACATGCTCAGTTATTCGTGTGATGTCTTTCTTTCATTGAGTCTATGTATTTCAATTTCGTTGCACCTTGATGTTTGGTCTGTGTTGTTGATATATAGGATTATATTACATTTGCTGGCCATTTTGTTCCAACTAAATTTTTGCTCTGTTTTTATTTTTGTTCATTTACTTTTCATTTACATATTTATATTTATATTGTATTGATTTTATTTAGTTTTTGTGTAGACATTTCAAGCATGGGCAGGCAGGCCTTAGGGCTACAGTGTTTAAGTACACAGTTTGTTTACCCTGGCCGGTTTGGAATGTTTTAATGTTTTTGTTTTCTGTCCCTCGATCTCCTCTCCCCTGTCAAACTGTCCACCCTCCCTTCCCCCCCCCCCCCCGACCCATTCCTTCTCGCACCCTTCAGTCTCGTCTGGTCATACTTTTTCAATTTCCAATTTTTGTTTACTTTATTATAAATGTTTGCTTTGTCATTGTAAATTTGTTCATTTGTTGGCCGAATAAATAGGCCTAATAATAATAACAATAATAATAATAACGTGTGCGTTGCATAAGTTTGCAATTTACGCAACAAATTATGACTTTGGAATATGGACAATTAAAAACACACCCCCTATTTAGGCCTATCAGTCTGTATAGTCTTAATTCATTGGTCACTGCCAAACTTATTAATGTGTCCGTATAAGAAAAGTAACGTCTTGAATGTACATGAGTAAGTATTATTTTGTCCTTGACGGAAATTTGAGTGTGACCGCCTGCTTCTGAAGAAGCACACAATTTTTTTTTCCAAAAAGGCAAGCATAGCTGATCCAAAAACTGTTTCGCGATTGATGTCTTAAAAGCAGTGATCATCCTTGTCCAAGATGTTTGAAATATTGAAAACGTTGAACAGCATACCAATTTTCATGAAATCATTCGTAATTATACATTACGTAAGTCTAATTAGTTGTGTAAATCTGCGGCGAGCAACATAAGTTACATGTATGCACTCTTCCGTAAAATCAGCTACACAACAACTTCTGGAGACATTCCATTATCTAAGTTGCTACTTACCTTCAGAACTTTCTTGTGTGATGTTTACCTTGAATCCGATCGCGGTTCGAAAAAAATTGCTGGTGCTGGTAAACTCCATCCATGCCGTGTGGTTATTGGAAACGACGGCTAGACTCTTCAGGAAACTGCTAAAACGACCAATAACAGAGTCACCATCGGAGGACTCGTGGCCGTTGCCAATGGTCAACGTGTCGTATGTTCGAATCGTATTGAACACGGAGAAACGGAAGGCTATCGTGGAGCCTTCATCAACTGTGATGAACCAAATGCACCGGGCATTGATAGGATAGTTGTTTGGGTAATAAGGCGAAGTCAGTATTTCTGAAGTCTGTGTTGAGTTGCTGAGAGTGATGTTGCTTTTTCCACATAGAACTGCGGAAGAAAATAAAACAGTTAACGAAAAATCAGAAAAATACAAGGTTTCTTGTAAAACCAAACAATAAGTTTAATTTCAGGAATGCCAGTGGTTTTGCTCAAAAGACAGAAAAAGACTAAATTTAATAAGAATGTACACAAGCCCAAAGAACAAAACACTGTCTTTGGAAAACATGGATCCAAGGTGATTCTGATGCGGTATCCGGCCTGCGGCTAGGCGGGGATGTACTGTACGCTGCTGCACGAAAAGTTGATGCATGGCTGGTTCGTAGCTACCTCGAAAGATTGAACATGATTTGAAGAATGAAAAATTGGCCATTGGTCACATTGCATGAAAGTGGAGAATTCACAGAAGTGTTTTTTATTAAAACAAGATTTCACAATAATGAAAGGTTTGCGGAAACACCATGTGCGAATAATTTCTCAACTAAGAGAATGGTTCTCAAAAGAACCAGAGGTATAAACTCGACGTTCCGGTCAGTATGCTCTGACCGTCTTCAGGAGAGTGATGACGGTCAGAGCATACTGACCGGAACGTCGAGTTTATACCTCTGGTTCTTTTCAGAACCATTCTCTTAGTTGAGAAATTATTCGCACATGGTGTTTCCGCAAACCTTTCATTATTTAGTATCTCCACCATGCAAAGCCTCAAATCTTACTTAAGATTTCACAAAAAGAATGATTTTTGAATTGGAAAATGTGTTAATTTTTGAAAGAGAGGGTAACTTAGATTTAGCTAGGGTAACATATTTTACATGTGCTATTTTAAAACTAAAGTGATGATAACAATAATGTGATGCTTGAATAACGCTTCATGTCATCTGTTTCAAAGATGGCAGGGGAATAAAAAAAGAATTACATAGGCTATGTCGAGCAAGTGTTAGCGTCTTGATAATAGTTCGGCACGCTACTTTTGGGATAAATTGAAAAGATCACATATGCCTTTAAGTTTGACAGAGTTTAAGTCAGTTGCAATGATGCCTCATGAATCCAAAATATGTCATTGTAAATTTGTTCATTTGTTGGCCGAATAATTAATAATAATAACAATAATAATAGTAACGTGCGCGTTGCATAAGTTTGCAATTTACGCAACAAATTATGACTTTGGAATATGGAAAATTAAAAACACCTATCAGTCTGTATAGTCTAAATTCATTGGTCACTGCCAAACTTATTTATGTGTCCATATAAGAAAAGTAACGTCTTGAATGTACATGAGTAAGTATTATTTTGTCCTTGACTGAAATTTGAGTGTGACCGCCTGCTTCTGAAGAAGCACACAATTTTTTTTTCCAAAAAGGCAAGCATAGCTGATCCAAAAACTGTTTCGCGATTGATGTCTTAAAAGCAGTGATCATCCTTGTCCAAGATGTTTGAAATATTGAAAACGTTGAACAGCATACCAATTTTCATGAAATCATTAGTTATTATACATTACGCAAGTCTAATTAGTTGTGTAAATCTGCGGCGAGCAACATAAGTTACATGTATGCACTCTTCCGTAAAATCAGCTACACAACAACTTCTGGAGACATTCCATTATCTAAGTTGCTACTTACCTTCAGAACTTTCTTGTGTGATCTTTACCTCGAATTCGATCATGGTTAGAACAAATACGTGGGTAAGCTCCATCCATGCCGTGTGGTTATTGGAAACGACGGCTAGACTCTTCAGGAAACCTCTAAAACGACCAATAACAGAGTCACTATCGGAGGACTCGTGGCCGTTGCCAATGGTCAACATGTACCGTGTTCGGAACGTATTGAACACGGAGAAACGGAAGGCTATCTTGGAGCCTTCATCAACTGTGATGAACCAAATGCACCGGGCAGTGTCGGGATAGTTGATTGGGTAATAAGGCAAAGTCAGTGTTTCTGAAGTCTGCGTTGAGTTGCTGAGGGTGATGTTGCTTTTTCCACATGGAACTGCGGAAGAAAATAAAACAGTTAACGAAAAATCAGAAAAATAATAGCTTTCTTGTAAATCAAACAATAAGTTTAATTTCAGGAATGCCAGTTGTTTTGCTCTAGGGACAGAAAAAAAGAAATTAATTGATTCAGAAAGTGCACAAGCCTGAAGTATTAAAAATTGTCTTTGGATTAAACATGGATCCAAGGTGATTCTCATGCGGTATCCGGCCTGCGACTGGCGGTGATGTACTGTACGCTGCTGAGCGAAAAGTTGATGTCTGGTTCGTAGCTAGCTCATCATAAGTTTGAATATAACTTGAGGCTCGAAAGACTGGCCATTGGTCACATTGCATGATGGTGGAGATTTCACCGCAGTGGGTTTTTTTATGTAAAGTTGCAAAGTGATTCATGAATCCGAATTATGCCTATTCCGCAAATAGATTCATCCGATACATCTGGGCACAGTGCTTCGACGTTTCTCCGACTTTCTTCGTGCAGTGTTGCCAAACTTCTGTGTTTATAACCTTCAAACTCAATCAGTTAAATACTGGTCTTTTTCCTAGAATGCTGTTGCCCCGAAAATTATTCGCCGATGGCTGCCTCGCAAAGCCACGTCACCGCCCGGTCGTCCGCAAGGTGAGGTGCCGAGAGGCTGCATTGGAAACGCCGAAGAAGGCACTTTTGCAGATATTTTCTATCGTTTCCACAGTACTGCCGGTACTAAGAGGGGACACACTCCTGCTCCACTTATGGAAGGTAGACATGCAGGGTCCAGCGCCAGAGCGGAACGGGTTAAACTTGGTCCAAGAGTTGCTTGGGAGATGCATGTCAGGAGTCGAACAGTAGGCTCGGCGATCAGTACTGTATCGATCCTTACATGGGAGTCCGTTGTTCTGGTTTCTTTATGAGCAGGTTTTTATCGCCAATGTGCACCCCGAATCGCCTGTTTGCATGGAGGACTTCGATTATCTGACATGTCCAGGGAGACAGCAAGTGAGACGGACATTTTGGTGCGCATTTTCAGTTTTGGTTGGTAGTCGCTCTTTATAAAATTATGTAGTAAGTGCCAGCACCTAATCTGCTGTGCTGTGGCCGCTCCTGAATCCTGCTCGATCAGGGGAGAAAAAAACATCGACAAGAATTAGTGGAGCGATGTGGTTGAGGATCACTGTTTCAAGGAGCTTGTAGCAGATGGAGAGGAGCTAGATCAGTCTGTATTAACTGGCTGCTAGCTTTGGGTCTTTCCCAGGCTTGGGTATGGCAATGACATTCGCTGTTATCCACGTGTTGGGAATCTATTTGTCATAGATCACCCGGGTGAGGAATTTGGTTAGCAAGTTGATGGCTTGGTGTCCCAAATTCTTGATGAATTCTGGGTAGGCCCTATATACATCTGGTCGTATCCAGCGCCTTACCTGTTTCCAAATTCCTAACTGCGCTAGTGACTTCGAGTGGTGTGAAGGATGAGGGAGACTAGGTCATACGAGTTAAAGCTGTTTTTCATGCTTGATGGACCTGTTTCTTGATTTCTTTCTTTCTTGGGTGGACGCTGGGTCTGCTGGAGGTTGGGATTGGCTGTTGTCCCACACCGAGTTAGCATACGAGTTTACAGCTTTTGCGGATGTATAATGTGTGAAGTCTACACTGCTTGTTGTTTCTTCCCATGCCCAGCGACTACGTCTGGCATCATTGAGGGCCGGAATGAGTTATCGGAGATCTCAGCGTTTCCGGTATCTACGTACTGTACTCCGTCAGATGTTGTCGGCATTCTTCATCATATTGAGGCCAGGTGTATAGGTCGGTCTGAAGCCGTGGGGAATATGACGTTTCGCAGCTTTTGATATAGCCCGGGTGAAGCGGTCATAGGCTTTGTTGATTAAAATGTTCTGGGGGATGCAGAAAATGCTTCACTCCAGGTCACTGGTGAAGCTTGTCCAGTTGGCTTTTCGGACGTTCCATCTTGGTTTCTGGACGGATTTGATGATGGGCAGTCAGATTCCGATGTCGATTGCACATACGTACGATGGGTCTGTGTTGGACGCGTGGAAACCCAGGAAGGGCATTTGGCTGGAAGGAGACATCCGTCCTTCGAGGAGACCCAACAGAGGTCTGGAGAGTGCTGCGTTACCCAGCGAACCGATCTGATAGACCCGTGTTGTTCATATCAAGCACCGTAGGTGGGTGTCTGCGTGGTTGGACTATTCCGTGACACATTTGATTTCCTGTCGTTGCTATTGTATCACCAGATGGCGTGGTGGCTATCGAAGTCGCCCACATAAATGGCTGGGTAAGGTAACATAGAAAGGTGGCCTGTAGACATTCGTGATCGAGTAGTCTCCAACCGAGATAACATCGTAGATGTTGGACTACCTACAAACGATGCATCAGTGACGCTGGAGCGGACAAAAGTGGCGCGCCAATTTTTTTCGTGGCCTGAGGCTGCAATTAATGAGGTCAAAGTTGGTGATGGTGAGCCTTGATCGTGGGTCTTCGGTAAATATTCTACTAAAGGAAGAAAAACGACGTTGACGAATTAAATCAACGTGAACTTACCATCGCACAGTGCACCATTCGCCAGGATGATCAGAAAGAAAATGCGCCATTCTTGATATCTCCTCCAGGTCTGCATTGTTGAACGAGGCACTAACTACTGCCTTTACTTTACTTGTAAAAAAAATAGACGGAACAGTTGGGCGACACCTACTGGAGAAATAACAAAAAAAACACAATATCTAAAGAATCGGTCACAAATTTAAAGGATTATTAATTTTGCTCTTTTTTGCACTTTTTGCCTTTACTGCCATACGTTTCAAGTGGGCCCGGTTTTCCCGGTTTTACAGTCCAGTAAGAATTGACGAGGACCCTGACATTTAGTTAACAGGCATATTCTGCTGGCAATGTGTTAATTGGCACTCCAGCTATCTCGCAAACATTCAACCACAATCAACCTTCGGGAAATATGTTAACTAATTACAAAACAAAATGCATGACCATATACTGAAAGGCATGTATTTCCGACACCTGAGCGAAATCCTACTCTTTGTCTGGGCAAGGATCCTTGCTTCTTTTCAATTCAAAAAAAATATAAAATGGTAAATTTAAGAGCGTCATTGGTCATCGATACTGTTGTAATCTTTGTCATTAAAATACTGAGTGGTTACTCCCCTCAGAACTGTTCCAAATTTCAAGAAGAGATTGCCCTAATAGATACCGAAAAGTCAATTCCAGTTTTGGCCTGCCGAATTTCATTTTAAAGTGGCGTAATGGGGGAGCCCCCCCCCCCCCCTTCATTGAGGACTCCCTGACCCCAACCCCTTTTCGAATTTTGGGAGACAGAAGTAAGCATTTTATTGTTAAAATTGATTGAGAGCACCTACTCACGGGCGTCGCTACGGGGGGGGTGTCACACCCCCATTAGTCTGTTTTGTCGGCAAAATCATGGTGCCGTCGGCAATAAAGAAAATGAAGAATGGAGAAGGAAGGGGAAAGGAAGGGGGAAGAAGAAAAAGGAGAATGGAAATACTGCTGCTAAAATCCGGTTCTGTAACCCATGGTAAAAGACTGTACATTCTGTCATGCCGGTGTCACATGAAAATCCGACTCCTATGAAAATCGGACCCCTATTTCCCTATTATTGGTTGATCCCTCGCACGTGACAGGTCACTCTCCCGAAACGATCCTAAAAATAGCGTAGTATCGTACTCACGCGTGCGCAGTACTACCAATGAGTCCACATTTCATGGAGTCGGATATTCACGCTACACCGGCCGCGCAAGGTAACTTCATAATGGCGGTTGACAGCTACAGCTGTGCAAAACACACGCACGTGCTCGCTCGCAGGCAGTTACGAATTGAGCTGATTCTTAGTGACGACTAAAAAATCACGGATCAAGCTAAAGAGGGCAAATCTCGAAAGAAAGTCAAGCTACAGTTGTGCTGTGATGTTTGTGATGTAATATATCAATTTTGATGACCCACCCCCATCTCCCTACACTCTAAAAACTGAAGTGTTGAATTTTAACATTTTTCATTATGCCCACCCTGGAAATATTGTTCCCACACTCATAGAGAAATGGAACTTTCCACAAACTTTGACATTCATGTGAAAACAAATTCCAGATGTGGAGCCATCTCGAACACACCCTTTTAGGGGCGTGGCAACCATATCAGAAAAAGGGGGGGGGGCGGGTTTTCATTATGCCCACCCTGGAAATATTGTTCCCACATTCATAGAGAAATGGAACTTTTCACAGACATTGACATTCATGATAAAAACAATTCCAGATGTAGAGCCATCGCGAACACACCCTTTTAGGGGCGTGGCAGCCATATTGAAAACAGGGGCGGGGTTCTCATTATGCCCAACATGGGAAAAATGTGCCCACATCTCATAAACGAATGAAGCTAATTTCCACAGACATTAATACTCACGAGATAAAAATCACACGTGGAGCCATCGTAGACACACCCTTTTAGGGGCATGGCAGCCATAATAAAACGGGGGGGGGGTAGTCATGATGCCCCTATAAAAGAAAGTTGTGCCTACCTTTCATAAATGGATTAAATTCCACTCGGACAATACATTCATAAAAATCTTCTTTTTTTTCTAATGTGAGGCCATCACAAACCTACCCTTTTAGAGGTGCGGCATCCATTTTTAAAAGGGGGGGTACTCAATATGCACAACGTGGAAAATTTTGACCGCGTTTCATATAATAAAATCCACCTCAGATAGCTGTTTAATGTGTTGGAGTAGGGCCGCCTTTATAGTTGGAATTTACTGTTGTTTTCTTACACTATGCATTCTTGCCTCATCTATATTAACCCAGTTACTGGTTCTTTCGTCTGTAGAATTATTGATAACCTTTCAACTGCATCAATATCTGAATTAGGGGTATAAACTGGGGTACCTCAGTTAGTCCTGGAAAGACTAGTGTTACTTCTTCAAATACATTGTTTCCCCTGCCTTTTTTTCTGACAGACCAAAAGGCATATGCAGTGTCGCACCTGTATAACGTATAATTTTTTTTACTGGATTTGGTCGGGGTAAAAAAAAACACTCATAAGAGCTTGATATACCATTTTTAAGAGAACAGAGGTGTTGTGTGGTGGGGGTAGACAGATTCATTGAATGTGAAGTCATAGTGGACGTGTCCACCACTTTGTGAGGCGAGTACATCGTGTTGTTACCCAATCTGCCGTCAATGCGGCGCAACAGGTAAGAGGTAGGGGGATTTTACACTCCCCCCCCCCCCCGTAAAAAAGGATTTCCATTGCCCTTTAATGTTAAATGTTAGAGTTTAGGGCTGCCATTGTGTGCTGTGTATTTGTAATTATGAAATCACTCTGGAATTTAGATGTGCATGATGATATAGGTGCAAGTACACACATTGAACAATATAACACGGGTTAGCCTACCGGTACTTACCCATGCTCTTTGGGGTAAGTCATTGTATTACCAAATAATATAGGCTATGGGCCAATCAACATTATAAGAAATCAACAACAAAATATAAAAATGCAATTGTGGGCACAGTGAGTAGGCCCCTCACACCTCTAAAAGGATGAGTTTGCTGTGGCTCGACATAAGAACTTTCTTTTATAGGGGCATCATGACTACCCCCCCCCATTTTATTATGGCTGCCACGCCCCTAAAAGGGTGTGTTTACGATGGCTCCACGTGTGATTTTTATCTCGTGAGTATTAATGTCTGTGGAAGTTAGCTTCATTCGTTTATGAGATGTGGGCACATTTTTCCCATGTTGGGCATAATGAGAACCCCGCCCCCTTTTTTCAATATGGCTGCCACGCCCCTAAATGGGTGTGTTCGCGATGGCTCTACATCTGGAATTGTTCTTATCATGAATGTCAATGTCTGTGAAAAGTTCCATTTCTCTATGAATGTGGGAACAATATTTCCAGGGTGGGCATAATGAAAACCCCGCCCCCCTTTTTCTGATATGGTTGCCACGCCCCTAAAAGGGTGTGTTCGAGATGGCTCCACATCTGGAATTTGTTTTCTAATGAATGTCAATGTTTGTGGAAAGTTCCATTTCTCTATGAGTGTGGGAACAATATTTCCAGGGTGGGCATAATGAAAACCCCGCCCCCCCTTTTTTTTCCTATATGATTGCCACGCCCCTAAAAGGGTGTGTTCGAGATGGCTCCACATCTGGATTTTTTTTTCTCATGAATATAAACGTCTGTGGGACGTTTTATTCGTTCATGAAATATGGTCACAATGTTTTCCAAAGTGGGCATAATAATTAAACCCCCCCTTTTCTTTTAATGGCTGCCACGCCCCTAAAAAGGTACTTTTGTGGTGGCTCCGAATCTGGAAAACACTAATAATCTATATAATTATGTCTTTGTGAAGTTTCCTGCTTTTGTAACAAGTGGGAAAAACCATTTTTACTGCGGGCACGACAAGTCCCGGCCCTCTTTTTTTTAAATGGATGCCACGCCCCTAAAAGGGTAAATTTGCGATGGCTCCACATCTAAAACATTTTCTCGCATGAATATAAACATCTGTGCCAAGTTTCACGCTTTTATGCAAAAGTGCACAATTTTTTCACATATCCGCTGGAATTTTAATATGTCTTTCATTAATTGTGCAATTTCTTTACTCTTTGGACATATTTATGATGCTGAAGAGGTTTAAAATAGGACTAAAAGGATAAGATACCTGTTCGGGTGGAAAACAAAGGTATTTCCATCAAATTCATTCGTACTCTTGTCATGTGCCGTACGTGTTGTTTGATGGCTCTCTGATTTATTTCACATATCTTTTATAAGTCATGTTCAGGCTAATGAGCCCTGTTTCACTAGAAAAGATGTGTTCAAATCATGAGACTAATTTATTTCTTGACGGTATACTCTCCGTCAATTACAATACTGCAAAACAGTGTTCTGTGATCACGTTAAGAAGGCTTTTATCATAATACTTTACATCCTTCAAGCCCTATTCAGATTTTTTTTTTGTGTTTTTAATCATAGTTACGAAAGATTTCCGTAGAGATCCGCGTATTTAATTAGTATAAGAGTATGATCTAAAGATGCAATTGAAAGGAACATCATTTATATGCGGTGGTACTGTTACGAAATAATATCCACGTCTTATAAAGCATGACAACAATAGTAAGGGCATACATTGATATTTATTACTTCGGGGATATCGGGGATTTCATGACTGGTCGTCAGCCAATTGCGAATATTCTTCATGTTGCGGTCAGGCGCGGATATCCAGGGAGGGGAAGTATGTAGGCTTCGACTTAGCAGTAGCCCGAAAACCAAATGCTCGTCAAAACAGCGGGGATCATCGTACTATTTGGTAAGGAGCCCTGTTGGCGAGTCAAAAATTATTGGGATATGGCAAAGATGAAAGTACAGGAAGAAAGAAATCATTACATTTAGAAAGCAAACCGGTATAAATTTGTGTATAGTAAACAGTTGAAATGATTAGATCGGGTTATTTGAAACAATGACAAATTAATTGCTTCAGGATGCATGTTTTTACATGTATGCTCAACCTTGGGTTATGGTTAGCCTGAACATGAATTATAAAAGATGAGCCTACAGTGAGTCTTGAGTCATGATAAAAATCACTACAAGGTAGACGCCCGGGTTAAGTGACATTAAACAGCCGTCAGATTGAAACTCCATCATAACTGGTTATCTAACTATTGGGCTTGGCAAGGACTTCGTACTTTTTAGAATGCATGATTCACATTGCGAAGAAAGACGGTTCAACAATGATATTAACAAGATGCAAGGTCAAACGTTCACAATGCGAAGGTACATGGTTCATATTGCGAAGAAGCAAGGTGCAACGTTGACATCAAGCATGATCAATGGTGTACATTGACAAGATCGCGAACGTGATCATTAACAAGTTGGAACATTCACATTAAGAAGGAACAACTTCCACAATGCGATATTAAGCTACGTGCAACGTGCATATTGCGAAGGTACAACGTTAACATTAAGAAGTTACAAGGTTCATATTAAAAAGGTCAATATTAAAATGTCGTTCCAGGGCCACCGTACATGACAAGCTCCCGCGAAACCAAATAACACGGTACGCTAGTTTATATATCCGTGCGCAGTAAATTGTACGATAATCATTACTTAACTAAAGTCACCGAATCAATATTAGGAAAAAAGATTCAATATAATTTATAAAACAATTCTGGATGGTTATCCCTACCCAAATGTGTGTAACCTATTATTATTGGAAAAAGTGGTACAATAACTACTTTCCCTACAGGTGCGGCAACACTATGAAGTATGCAGTAAACAAACTGCAAGGCGAATTGAACTGTTGCCACGTATGGGCTACAAGATGCAGATCCCCACAAAAATAAAAGTCTATTTACCATGGACAGCCTTCTGTGACAACACAGAGTCAAAACATTTAACATCTACATGTACATACCATCGAGTTATTAAAACAGTTTGGTTCAAATTCAACCACACATATCCCTCATAGAAAATCTCTGGCAAAATCCTGTTATTTCTATTTTAAATGCATTTAAAAGTTATTTTCTCCTAGAAAATAGGACAAAATAAGAAGACGCAAATGCACTATTTTATCCCTGTTTTTTTGTTGCCACTCTACTTTATTACTATTTTTTTTTAAATACAAACTATTTTTTGACTATTTTTTGGAGACCTGGAAATTTTTATAGGGTCCATGGACTATTTTTTGACCATTTTCTGGACACTAAGACACGGTTATGAGAACCATGGCCTATTTATTTCCTATTTTGTGGACAGTATGTGCTCAGTACAACACAATCGGAATGACAAGCACTTAATTTGCATACCAGATAAGAAACATCCTGTGTGAGTGGCAAGTTTGAATTTTGTCAGTTGCATTCTGCGAGCCATTTGTGAAGTGCAGTAAAGATGTGTGCAACGGGGGCAAGTATCTGGGGTTAAAATGCATTAAAATCACTTTAATGGAGTGACAAGTGCACCACATGGTTAGTGATTTTCCAGGACTATTATGAGTAACATTCATGTGCCTTCAAGCTGTATTTGGCTGAGCACAAGCATGCACAGTCATAGCATCCCAGGTAAAATAGAGAAAAACATATGTCTTTCATATTTAAAATACATTTTAAAAAAAATCAGTTGTATTTAGCCACCCCCAAAAAATAGGAAAAAAATACTTAAAAAATGAAAAATATATTCTTAGAAAAAAGAGCCAGAGGTAAAATACAGGTAAAAATAGGTTGTATACATGTAAATACAAGTCATGTATACATTCGTCACCGTTTTCACGAAGAGAGAAAAGTGGCCAGAAATCTTCATATTTTCAAAATTTTGTTTTTAATCTTAAATGAATAAATGAACAACAACGAACATCCTGGCAAACTTTTGTTTTGTCAAAATCAGTTTAAATCAATGAAATCACACTTTTCTCTCTTCGTGAAAACGCTAAAACGTGTTTTGTCCTCCCCGCAGTCACTTTTCTCTCTTCGTGAAAACGGTACGCGCTGTACGCGCAGTGGCGTAGTGGGGTAAAATGCACTTTCGCTCTTCGTGAAAACTTTACGCGCAGTACGCGCAGTGGCGTTGTGCGGTAAAACCATATAGCTCTAGGGCAAAATGCACTTTCGCTCTTCGTGAAAACGGTCAAGTCGATCTAGGGCAGTGTTTTTCTCTACATTCGCGCATTAACCGTGTACACAACTATGGGTTGATGAGCAAACACGCGTAATTTTCCCACTTAGAAGATTTTGGTTTTTGCAATTATAGTCTCTTTTTTGACAAATCGTGGGTTCTTATTCGTATTCCTCGGCATTTTTTTAAATAACAGATGCAGGTCGGTCGGCAAGATGATATGCAATATTTATTGTGTGTTTTTGCAGTAGCTGAAGGGAGCTTTCAGGTTACTGTGTGTTGAACATATCAGGTCACTTAGACAGTTAGACTGAGAGTAACTTTTTTTGTTTACATTCGTACAGTTTTTCTTTCAAATTTTTTTTCCCACCAAAGTAACTACAAGAGGACCCTTCAGCTTACTGATGGAATGTACATTTTGTCTGACACCATAAACGGAAATAGAACCAAAGGAAGTTTTCGTGACAATACTGGATTTCCATTTACCTTTTTTTTAATGCACCTTATTTGGGGAGGCGTGCGTGAAACGATGGAAAATATGGCTTTAAAATATAATAATATGGCGCCAAAACATGCTACTTTGATCATTTTTTTATGTCTCATAAGTGCACTCTAAATGAAAACATGTAAATTATTTCAAAGTGTTTCTGTTCATCATTAAACTTCTTGTAACAATGTATACAAAAACGATCAAGAGAAGTACTCAGAAAATAAAATTAGTCAAAACAGCATGCTTATGTGAAGATTTCAATTGCCAGGAGGACATTTGGGAAGCTTGCACAAGTGCTTTGATCAATAAAAGGCGGCACTTCCTCAGAAAAAAAGGCACCTTCCGTTGGTGTAAAAGAAGAGAAAATACACTTTTTAAAATGTTTGCGTTAAACTTTTTTTACGTTTTAATTTCCTTACTCAAATTTAGAGTGTGCTAACCTTTTCCTGCCTTTTTTTCACTTGAAAGAGACATTCGGCCACCAGCACACCCCGGCAGTTACCTCTCTGGGTCCATCCTTAAATTTGACTAGCTAAGCCTCTGCAAAGGGACCATTTTTTTATCGTGAGAGGGGCAATGTTGCTTTGATGGCCGGTTCAGTGACCATTTTCTTTCGCGTGAGGAGCACTATTATGTTTTTTTACAGTCCAGTGTTCCATCTTGAGAGGGGCACAGTTTAATAATGTTGCGAGCAGGGTACTTATTGTGCTTTCGAGGGGCAGTTTTCCATCTCGATAAGTTTTGGGAGAGGAGCACTTTTGTTTTTGATAGCCAATTTCAAATCTCGAGAGTGGCACAATTTTATCATTACGAGAGGGGTATTTGTGCTTTCGAGGATAGTGTTCCATATCGAGAAGTTTCGCAAATCTTGAGTAGGTTCACGCGAGGGGTATTGTGTTTTTAAGGGGCAATTTTTCATTAGATGAGAGGAGACTATATTTAAGCGCAATCATGATTATGCTTTCATGACTTCGTAGGGGCAGTTTTGTTTTCATCTCGAATGGGCACATTTACGACCCGGAGAGGGGCACTTTTGTTGGCATGGGGGGGGGGGCCTAGTTCTGCCGCACCTTGGTGCCATATGTCACGTCTCCTCAATCTTGTAATATTTTAATACGGAAAGAGAGCAGTACACTTAAGACATGGATTAAATACATTTGTACATCTATTCTCCTTTGCCGATTGCGGCCTGCTCATGACGAGAGGTGTTCCTTTCGTATGGACATTTCCGTAAAAAATGAACCCTTTTAGCATCCCTTTCCTTCCCTTCCTCTCATTGAAATAAACTACATTCTTCAGTTCATTGCCATACTGATATCATTAGTGGATACAACAACCATTTAATTTAGAACTGGCTTGAATTCAAGCCAAATAGGCCTTTATCATTTATCAAGGTTTCTGGACTGAAGTTTAAAACGATTGTTGTGTTCACAATTCCATAACGTGAACATTACATGAATAACTTGATTATTATTCTTGCACTAAAAGAAAGCTGATGAATTGGGCTTTCATATCCTAGATTTTGAGAGTGCTACACGCAGAACTTATTTTCCTTTGTTTCACGAAAGCCCCCCCCCCCCAAAAAAGGGGGGAAAACAGTCAAAAAAAATGAAAATGGCAATTCAGTGCGGTCACTTTTTTTGTAATGAAAATTTCATTTTGATAATATTTTGCGTTCATGGTATCAGACAAAATGAAAAGTCTATCACTAAGCTGAAGGGTCCTCTTGTAGTAACTTGATCATAAATGTGTGGAAACAAAACAAATAAATGAGAACAGTTTGAATGGAAAACAATGTACAGATGAAAACAAAAATTACCCAGTCTCACTGACCTGAAATTTTCAACATGCAGTAACCAGAAAGCACCCTATAGCTACTGCAGTAACACATAATAAATGACGTCATATAATCTTACTGCATCTGTTATACGGCCGGATAAGAGACTAATGATTTGTCAAAAGGACCATAATTATTTTTTACGTGGAAACCAAATTGCCTTGAGTTGCAAAATAATGCGTGTTTGCTCATCTACTTTAGTTGTGTACACGGATAATGCGCGAATGTAGAGAAAAACACTGCCCTTGATCGACTTGACCGTTTTCACGAAGAGCGAAAGTGCATTTTATCCAAGAGCTATATGATTTTACCGCACAACGCCACTGCGCGTACTGCGCGTACCGTTTTCACGAAGAGCGAAAGTGCATTTTACCCACTGATCTCTATATAAAGACTGGATAGCGGATATGCATACAACATTCACACAGTAGACTTTGCATATTGACCAATTCGCCCCCGGTGTCACGAAGATGGCCGTGTATAATACGAACGTTCTACGCGTAAATACGCGCGCGTTGTATCAACAGTTGACGCGCATTTTGGTCACGTACACATATTATGATGTTCTAAAAGGGACACATTTCCATAGTGATTATTATTTCAAAACGCCGAAAAAGTTATATTTGCGGCATTTTAGTAACCACGACGTTAGAAAAATTGTAGTTAACCTTGGTCAGTGGTGGTGGTCAAAATATAAGTCAAGTGAACCGCGACGTTACAAAAGAAATCATGCTGTCTATAAAAACGGCAACTTGTCCTTTGTAGATCACCAGCCGGTCTCACCAATATGGCGTCAAATTCGTACATTGTGCGGCTCTGTATTAGCTATCCAGTCTTTATATAGAGATCAGTGATTTTACCCCACTACGCCACTGCGCGTACAGCGCGTACCGTTTTCACGAAGAGAGAAAAGTGACTGCGGGGAGGACAAAACACGTTTTAGCGTTTTCACGAAGAGACAAAAGTGTTTCTTTGGTAATTAAGCAATGTTAATTAATTCTTTTTGGAAATAATTTAATAGTTTTGAGTGATTTAACATCTGGTCTTTCGTGTGGTAACATTGGTTAATTAAAAAGAGTACTGAGTAATAGGGAAATGCGCGATGCAAAAAGAGACCAACTTTAAATGCGATTTTCTCAAAACATGCTCTTCACTTAACGGGCAGACTTTTGTCTCTTCGTGAAAACGGTCATGTCCATGTACACAATTTCAACATCTTTAGCAGTCCTATGTACATGAAGTGAGCAAACAATACAACTGAATAATAATGAGCTCCGTGCGGTAACAAAAGAGGGCGCCCTTTAACCTAGCAACGACGCTCCATGGGAGGTACATTTCGCTGGTTGACGCGCACCGTTCCTTGTGTGTGACGCGCGTACACCAGGGGATTTGTTCTATGTACACGCAGTGGCCGCGCACCCCCAACTGTACTTCCTTTGCCGGTGAGGGAATTGTGAACGGAGCGGATAAAAAATAAAAGGCTATTTACCATGGACAGTAATCATTCCGTGGCAATACAGGGTCCAAACACTAAACGTTTACATGTACATGTAAATATACCATGAGTTATTAAAACAAAACGTTTCCTTGTCCTAAATGTGTGGGTCTGGTAACAGTTAATACGCTGTGACTGATCATCATTACGGCCATGTATTAAATTTCTGTATTAAATTTCCGTAAAGTAAATAAAGTGAAGATGGGATACTGCAACAATTACTCCCTGTCTGCGTGCACATAAATTACATCTCGTACCAAACAAGATCGCACTTTAAACCTGCAAACCCTTTGTCAATTTGTGGGCAAGTCCAAAAATTCGCGCACGCCATGTCACATACACAACCAAACTTTTGCCCTTTGAGATATTCATGAATTTCAGTGGTTTTTGTTATTCTACTGTTTGGGCTTCTGCAAGGAAAGTACCCAAAATAAATTCTATGTTTTGCGATAATAATATTGATAAGGGCCCCTTATTTAAGAAAAATGGCTGTACGTATGAGACAGAAACGGGCTTTTCCTTAGACTTACACCTTATAGTCACGACAAGGATACCACCAGCATACAGCTATATGATGTCATCTGAAGTGACTGTTAACTGGTACCAAATCGACTGGTGAATTGTAAATTGTAACCTGCACTCAAAAGCTGTTCCACATTTCTGAACCTGTAAGCAGCAATCCTACCATAATAACATGAATTGTCACATAAATGATTTCATGTACAAAAAGACGAATGGCTATACTCACCTACACATAAACTCCTCCACTGTACAGTACTTCACACGTACCTGTGGCTGGCTTTAACAAACGGTGCTCATAATCTCACCCAGAATCCAAATCTAACACTGCAACACTTAAAAGGTAAATTGACGAGAACGGAATCCAACTTTACTATCGAAGGCAAAGGCGCACAAATGATGAAACCACCTCCGCCCAGACCCTATATCTATGGTAGGCCTACAGCTGACGTCATGATAGGCAGAATTGGACAATATTGTCACGCCCCCTATGGCTCCCGTTTCCCATAAGGCCCCGTGGATTAATTCCGATTTGCGTGCGCCCCCGTGTGCCTGCGAGCGCACGCGTACTCATGCGTGCTACCCCGTGCTGCACGGGTCTGCCCGCAATGGACCGATCCAGTAAGCTCCGCCCAGTGCGCACGTGGGCAAATTAACACGTGCTCCTCTCCAATGCCACGCTGCATTTTCCTTCCGCGCGCATCATACGCGCGTGCACGCATGTCGGACTTTAGTGCACGCACGTCGGACATAAATCACGGCTGTGACTGGTCAGAACACCATGGGGCGGTGCTTACTGGATCGGTCCATTGCATAGGCCCCTGCGTGCCGTTGCGTGCCGTCGCGTGCCGTTGCGGGCAACTGTGTGCCATTGCGTGCTTATGCGGGCTATTGAGCACAGGCAAGGGTTGCTACACTAATCCCTAGATTAACGCTGACAAAAGAAATTGGGTAGCCGGCCAAGGCGGCACCAGACAAAGAGGTTGTGATAAATAATGAAAGGTTTGCGATGAAAGGGCTGGAGTTCCAATGACATAAAAGACGTTGGTGCATGGCAGTGCCACAATGCATGGTGTCTGGATTACTCTTTTATCATACGTGACATTACATGTACTACACTTTACGTACGTAAGGCTAGGCTATTTTCATAGCTTTTTGGGGGGTCGTTTGATTGAGCTCCTTACATATTATATTTCTTTTTATTTTTCGTTGAGAGCTTCGGTTTTAATTGAAAGACACCGACCGTTCTTACTGTAAATATGAACGTCAGTTGAAAGACTGCTTTATTTATGTCATTATTCTTAATTTATATTTATCTGCATTTTAAAGAAAGTTCCACTCCATTATTCAAGTTAATCACCAATTATTGAAAGAGAAAGAATACACATCATCAAGTTCATTTTCATCATTCAACTTTATAGTCCTCCGATCAAATGTCATGATAGGCACTGCTGTACATCAATCTTAGGCCTGCACGTACGTATCGTCATGATATGTTGATAAAGTAATAGGCCTCATAATTGGGGCCGCGCCCATTGAGAGTCAAGTTGATTTTTTTGTTGCAATGGCGATCGGTATTTTATTTGCTGTAGGCCCATGCATGCACAATTGAAGTTGAATGTTTTGTTAGTTTCATTGTAACTGTTGTATCCATTTTCTCATTGACATAAAAAAAAATGTTATGTGCTCTCAAATTTTCAATTTTGAATTGCACCGACCCAAGTAAAATTTGCACTGACGACATTCCGGTACCCTGGCCGCGCGGATGCCAAATTTCAAAAGTAAATACATGTATCAGGTGTGTTTATGTTTATGAAGTTGATACTCCAATCAATCAAAGACTGTGACTCACATTTACATAATTAACAAGCAAACCGCGTAAAGATCGTGAGACTGTCATGGAGACATGATTCGTCGCCGGCCCCCAAAAAGTATTATTCACGTTCCCAGTGCCGGCCCGGCAAAATCAAGAGTAGTCAAGCTCCAGGAAATCGGTCACAAAATATGTAGGCTACAGCGAGTGGACGTGAACGTCCGTATGACAGCAGCAACATTAACATATGTCATATGACACCACCTCCATCAGCGTACAATAACATGCGGTTGTAGACCAGTCTGGCTGCGTCTCGCCGTTTACAAAATTCTCTCATTTCGCTTCTGTACCCCGACCTTTAAAAATTCTTTGCGGCAAGGTGCGGCAAGCTTTTAATAATTTCTTTTGATACCACTGTTTCAATAAAAGTCTGCACTTAGTTCTGGGTACGAGTGTACCAGTCCGTACCATTTTTATTTATAAAGTTATGATAAAGACAGTTCGATTTTTCAAGTAGATTTTAATTCTACACGGTGTTTTAAATTAAAGTACCGGCTCACGCGGTAATGTTTGGGGCATTTCCTGTCCTTTCCTGGGCACTTTTATCATTTCGTTAAAATTTCCTGTCTTTTTGGAACGCGTGTAATTATTGGTACCACCAGAGTAGATGAGTCACTTTCTGGCCCTGCCAAGTGTTTACAACCAACTAATGAGCGGATTAAGGGACACAATGGCTAAAGTCCAAGACGATGTCTATTGTGCATTTCTGCGGTTTGTTTGTAATGTTGTACCACCTGGCACTGAGCCCGTTTGTGTGCCACTGCGAGCAAGTCCGTGCCAATGCGTGCCGATGCGTGCCGATGCGGGCCAGTGGGTTCAAAATCTCCTTTGTTCGAGCTTGCCTGCATGCGCACGCGTGCGCACGGGGGGCGCACGGGGGCGCACGCAAATCGGAATTAATCCACGGGGCCTAAAATGTGAATGGTTGGCTTTCTTTTGAAAAACTGAGCAAATCACATGATATTAGACTGGAGACCTATCATCAAAAGACACGAGTAAATGATGACTGGCAACGTCCTCGTGTTTCTACTATCTTATTGGTTGCCCTAGTTTTTACAACTGTGCTGTGCCACCTCCATTATAGTTTTAATGGCCTACCTCTTGGTTAAAATAAAATTTAAGTCGGTTAACACTTGTCTATTTTGTCCGCAACGGCAAGAGGAATTACCACTTCTCCATAGTACAGTACATAGGCTTATACAGCGACACTCATGTTTCACACTTAACACAGCACCCTACTGGTACTAGTCTCGGTTCTCAACGCTCCTTGTTGATAGAGTCATTTTCCTGATGTCCGTTACCATGTTGCGGATACCTTTTTTTCTTGATGGATTTGACAAATTGGACCAATTTACAGAAAAAGATAGCTCCTATACACTTCCCAAAAGTGACGGTAATAAGGCGAAGTCAGTGTTTCTGAAGTCTGCGTTGAGCTGTTGAGAGGGATGTTTCTTTTTTTCGCAAAAACCTGTAGAAGATAAATAAAACTGTGGATGAAAAATCACAAAAGGACTAATAGTAGAGTCTTTTTCCTGGAATCCGTGACCATGTTGCGGATACCTTTTTTTCTTGATGGATTGACAAAAAGGGCCATTTTTAAGAAAACAAATTGCTCCTATACACCTCCCAAAAGTGACGGCAAACGTTTGTTATAGCACTTTTTCAAAATGGCTGCCGACGCCATATTGAAATACATAACAAATGATATCTCGGGAACCAGATGAGCCATAACGATAAATGAGGTGTCGATTCCCACTATTTCTGGCAAGACAAATCTGCTAAAATGGTATTCATTACGTTTCGGACCATCGTGACCTCGGCATTCAGAATGGCGGCCGGTAGCCATCTTGAAAAACGGCATCTATTATATCTCTGGAACTACAAGAGCAAAATAGACATACAAGATGTTATTTTCAATTAATTCTGGCATTACAGCCCATTGGAATGGTTCTTTTGACGTTCAGGGACTACCATGACCTGCTATTTGAAGATGACTGCTGTCCGCCATCTTTCAAAACGTCAATCTGCAATATTATCTCTTGCGCCAGAGGCTCTTGGTATGAGGAGCCATCCCATTTAAATCCGCCACTACCTAACTTATTTGATTGGTTATTTCTTTCTGTTATAACTTTCAAACATTTTGTTTTAAATTAATTTGTTTTACTGGCTTTTGTACATTTTGTTCTGCATTGCATGGTTTATTATTTACACATGTTTTGCCTTACATATAGTTGACATGGGCGTCGCCAGGATTCTTTCTAGATGGGGGCAAATCATATTCCCCCCCCCCCAATCCCTACGTTTTCCTGCATTTTCCCGATTGATCATTTTTTTGAGGGTGGGCAGGGACATTTTCCCCTGCCCCCAACCCTTAAAATTAACAACAATATGATTTCGCCCCTTTCACCTTTTTTTTTGCTTGCCCCCCCCCCCCCCCTCGCGACGCCCATGATACTTGCCATTTGATTATTTTGATTGTATATTTCGCGTGCGATTCGATTGTTATGAAACTGTTGCTTAGCGATGTGGTTAACAATATTTGTTAATGTTCACTTCCCTGTGTTTGATTTGTTTTTATCTAATCAGCTGACTCATCTGTTTATTTATCTTTTGGTTTCGATATCGTTTTTACCTAAATATTGATGCTTAGCTTTTTTTTCTGTTATAACTTCTAACAATTTGGGTTAAATTAATTTGTTTTACTGGCTTTAGTAAATTTGTTCTGCATTGCATGGTTTATTATTTACACATGTTTTGCCTTACATATAGTTGGCATGGGCGTCGCCAGGATTTTTTTTCTAGAGGGGGGCAAAGCACATTTTCTCCCAAATCCCTACATTTTCCTGCATTTTCCCGATTGATCATTTTTTTCGAGGGTGGGCAGGGACATTTTCCCCCGCCCCCCCACCCTTTAAATTAACAACAATATGATTTCGCCCCTTTCCCCCCCCCCTCCTTTTTTCTCCTTTTTTTTTTTTTTTGGCCCCCCTCCCCCCCCCCCCCCGCGACGCCCAAAATAGTTGCCATTTGGTTATTTTGATTGTTTATTTCGCGTGCGATTGTAATAAATCTGTTGCTTGGACGCAAATGAGATATAGGGGAAACAAATAATCTTGGTTCTTTGCTGCAGCCAAAAGCAGCCATTATTTGACCCAAACTTCTTGGGATAACCAAACGATGGACCATCACTATGGTCCCTTAAATTTGTTAGTGGGCACACCCAACCTCGTACCCAGGGTGTCGAGCAGTACGCGCCCATCACTACCTGCTCTCTCACCCTGGTATTGAATCATTTGCATGTGCAAGATTTTTGAACACGTATGCAAATGAGGAATAGTCTGGTGCCTGCATGTGCGTTACATTAGCGTTTGTTTTTGTATGCGGTGTCTGGGGTAAAAACAGAGTCAATTCGTAGCAGCGCGAGCATGGCGTGAGTTACGAAAACACGATTTTTATTCAATTAAACTGTTACGATCTTAACGAAACAATATGCAGTATCACATTTCATATTAATATTAACAAACTGGAAAAGAAATAAATATTTTCGAGAAGGCGTGGACGAATGATCGCGAAAACACGTACTGCACGTTGTGAATAACAACACCAAGGACAAGATAAAAATCCATTACTAGCCAATTGCGGTATCGAATCAGGATACAGGAAGAAAGTTTCCTATCCAGGGTTTACTGTTGGAAACAGTACACCTGACCCGAACCAGTTAGACCTTTACTTTGGTCACATAGAAGTTTTGGTCAAGTTTCTTGCTGAAAAGCTGCAACGCAATGACGGCCGCCAAGCCTCGTGGTCTTGGCTTAAATACCTAGGCCATTGGACAGACCTTTCATCTGATTGGTCAACTCAAAATCTACTGAGCACTTTTCGCTCAAATAACGTACAGATATTCCTTAGCAATCCAGCAATACTCTTTATTTAGTCAAAACTACAGTGCTAAAATGGACGAATTAATGAAATTTATGACATATGAAACCAAAAACAGTTGGACTTTTGTATACGTGCAAGTTGTGTTTCACACTAGCCTTGCACGTATGTGCTTTTATTTATTCGGCCGATTCATTTGTTTATATTTTTGTTTCGATATCGTTTTTACTTTCAACATTGATGCTTAGCTTTGATTTATGACTAGGTGCATAATAACAATTTGTTTTAAATTTATTTGTTTTACTGGCTTAAGTAAATTTGTTCTCCATTGCATGGTTTATTACTTACACGTTTTGCCTTACATATACACTCAACCAAAAAAGAAAGTCCCCCTTCCAATACTTTTTGTCTGACTCAAAATCTACTGAGCACTTTTCGCTCAAATAACGTACAGAAATTCCTTAGCAATCCAGTCATAATCTTTGTTGAGTCAAAACAACAGTGCTAAAATGGACGAATTAATGAAATTTATGACAAATGAAACCAAAAACAGTTGCACTTTTGTATACGTGCAAGTTGTGTTTCACACTAGCCTTGCACTTATGTGCTTTTATTTATTCGGCTGATTCATCTGTTTATTTATATTTTTGTTTCGATATCGTTTTTACTTTCAATATTGATGCTTAGCTTTGATTTATGACTAGTTGCATAAAAACATTTTGTTTCAAATGTATTTGTTTTACTGGCTTAAGTAAATTTGTTCTCCATTGCATGGTTTATTATTTACACGTTTTGCCCTACATATACACTCAACCAAAAAAGAAAGTCCTCCTTCCAATACTTTTTGTCCAACTCAAAATCTGCTGAGCACTTTTCGCTCAAATAACGTACAGATATTCGTTAGCAATCCAGCCATACTCTTTATTTAGTCAAAACTACAGTGCTAAAATGGACGAATTAATGAAATTTATGACAAATGAAACCAAAAACAGTTGCACTTTTGTATACGTGCAAGTTGTGTTTCACACTAGCCTTGCACGTAATATGTGCAACTTTTTTTCGGTACCATTTGTCATAAATTGCATAATTTTGTACACATTATCACTGTTTTGGGCCAAACAAAGAGTATGGCTGGATTGCTTAGGAATTTTTGTACTGATCAGTCGCAATTTGAGCAAGGCGTGCCCAGTAGATTTTGAGTTAGACAAAAATGTATTAAGGGGGACTTTATTTTTTGGTTGAGTGTATACTGAGTGACTATTGTGTTAAAGAATACCAATAGTAAGTCTCCCACTTCTCAGTGAGATATTATCCAAACTGTCATCTTCAGTACAAGACTTCAAGTTCCTTGGGTGCGCTGTAACTATTCACCGTCTCTTCTGCTCTCCATTGTCAACGAGTTCTCAGATGTTCATACAATCCACCTGAACCAGTAACACAGTAACATTGAATAATTGTAAAACATTATCCTTTCGTCGTTTCACAACTCAAAATGCAAGTCGTTTTTACAGAGTCTGTGACTATTGTTTCATACTCTTATATAGGTTTGACATTATATGTTTATGAATTACAAAGGCCCGCATTACAAAGACTTCAAAATGTTATGTTATTTAAATCAATCAACATTTATTCCCCATAATGCCACAAGTTTTATAATACAAATAAACAATGCCATTTATTACACAAGATCAAACATGTAGCTATGAAGGCAATTATACAGGCATCTTTCAAAGCCGCGGGCTTATATGGAGATGCCTTGACAAAACGAAACCGGAATGTCAACTCAACAGTTACAGAAACTAACAATCAGACAACCCAAATGGAGAACATGGGATGAATGTATAGATGTGAGGGTTAGAGAAAATAGAAAATGCCATCAATGAATAATCATGCAACTAGTCATAAACCAAAGCTAAGCATCAATATTTAGGTAAAAACGATATCGAAACCAAAAGATAAATAAACAGATGAGTCAGCTGATTAGATAAAAACAAATCAAACACAGGGAAGTGAACATCAATAAATATTGTTAACCACATCGCTAAGCAACAGTTTCATAACAATCGAATCGCACGCGAAATATACAATCAAAATAATCAAATGGCAAGTATCATGGGCGTCGCGAGGGGGAGGGGGGGGCAAGCAAAAAAAAAGGTGAAAGGGGCGAAATCATATCGTTGTTAATTTTAAGGGTTGGGGGCAGGGGAAAATGTCCCTGCCCACCCTCAAAAAAATGATCAATCGGGAAAATGCAGGAAATGTAGGGATTGGGGGGGGGGGGGGATATGCTTTGCCCCCCTCTAGAAAGAATCCTGGCGACGCCCATGTCAACTATATGTAAGGCAAAACATGGGTAAATAATAAACCATGCAATGCAGAACAAAATGTATAAAAAAAGCCAGTAAAACAAATTAATTTAAAACAAAATGTTTGAAAGTTATAACAGAAAGAAATAACCAATCAAATAAGTTAGGTAGTGGCGGATTTAAATGGGATGGCTCCTCATACCAAGAGCCTCTGGCGCAAGAGATAATATTGCAGATTGACGTTTTGAAAGATGGCAGACAGCAGTCATCTTCAGATAGCAGGTCATGGTAGTCCCTGAACGTCAAAAGAACCATTCGAATGGGTTGTAATGCCATAATTAATTGAAAATAACATCTTATATGTCTATTTTGTTCCTCTGGTTCCAGATAAATAATAGATGCCGTTTTTCAAGATGGCTACCAGCCGCCATTTTGAATTTTGAGGTCACGATGGTCCGAAACGTAGTGAATACCATTTTAGCAGATTAGTCATGCCAAGACAACGAGAATGCTCTCCACGACAACGCACCAGACGAAAATTTAACTCACTTGCGGCGCCTGAAAGCGGTGTGGTACCCACATACATCGCGCACGCAGATTTTTTTTCGATGTCACCACGTGATGCATACATTTACATAATTAGCGAATTAAAATGGACGACAGCCGTTGGAACTGGCGTTTTTTTTACGGACAAGCCACCGAAATCGTCAAGATTTTTCACATTTTTTTTTGTGGTCTGTTTCAAGTCGATCACTAGGCTTCGTAAATGACTGCTGAATGTATGAGGTATGTAAATGAACTCTGGGTCCTGGGTCTGGGTCATCGCAAAACTTCTGGATCCTGGCTCTCTGCTAGCGTTATAATGCGCACGGCTATTGGTTACCAGCGAAGCAATTAACCCCAGTAGGCTGGTTCCAAATAGTCGACGTTATATAACTGACATACAGATCCTAGTCATTTGATTGGTGGAACTCACATCACATGACATTCGTTATTGCTCCCATTCACGCCGCGGCTCAAAATGTACTATCCGCCCATGGGGAATGGGAAATACTATTCAACAGTTAGGATCGTGACGCGGTATTTGTGTGCAAATGCATGCTGGTGAGCGCGTTCAGCGTTGCGCATAGCGCGTACTGTTCCAAAGAGCCAGCGCTACAGTGTTGGGTTCAAACATTTTCGTGAAAGGGTGGTTTGGAAGAGACAAATACATTTTCCTCCAGTTCTGTATTGAAATAATAGTTCAAATATATCAAATGACAAGGATCTATATGTCAGTTATATAAAACAAATATCGAGTGGCTTTAAATAGTGAAATGGGAGGAATATTATCGCTCGGTAAAATCTGGACTTTTCCAGTTCACTCGGCTTCGCCTCGTGAAATGGAAAAGTCCAGATTTTACCTTGCTGAGCCACTCAATAACTGTATACTAGTAGTACTAGTCAACCACTGTCGACTAGACAGAGTTCGGGCAAACGTTAGTTAACCATTGGTCAACTACAGTCCTTGCGCGAACTTGGCCTGTGATAGCGGTCACTGATCTCTGTATAAAGACTGGATAGCGGCAACCTCGTCCCCAGGGTGTCGAGCAGTACGCGCCCACCACTACCTGCTCTATCTCTCACCCTGGTATTGGATCATTTGCATGTGCAAGATTTTTGAACACGTATGCAAATGAGGAACAGTCTGGTGCCTGGATATGCGTTACACATTAGCGTTTGTTTTTGTATGCAGTGTCTGGAGTAAAAACAGAGTCAATTCGTAGCAGCGCAAGCACGGCGTGAGTTACGAAATAGTAGGGGGGCCAATGTGCAGATTTGGGTTCCCGTCGAAATTTCATGTTAATTTTTGGCAACCATTATAAATGTAATCTTATGAGTCCTGAGAACAAGAAAATTGATGTTGCCATTTTTTCCATTGACCTTTAGTGACCTTGACCTGAGGTCAAAGTTCATGGGTCATTTTCACCTAAAATTTGCCTTTCGGAAGGGTTTGCAAAGATTTTCCAGGCAAGTGAGCACATATTGTATTTGGTTGAGAGTTTCTCCATAATAATAAATGTTATTATTAATGTATTTATGGGTTTTCCTGAAGAAAACATGGGAAAATGTCACTTTTGCCCGAAAAGGGCTGGGTTGTTTTGACCATCTCACGCAGATTCCGGGCCCCCCCCCCCCATGACCTCGGCCATCGAGTGACGAAAAATTATGAAACTTGGTACATGCATAGAACAACATAACATGAACAAACCCAAGAAGTTTCATGACTAAAGTGAAAAAAGTAGGAGTCAATTTCTCAACATAACAGTTTATTAGAATAAACCCATAGCTCTCAGTGCCTACTGGCAACTGAAATTTACAAAAAAGTGTATTTTTTTCGAGGTTTATTTATTCAGGAACTGTGTGGGAAAGGGAACTGGATAGATTGTAAACACATTGCTGTTCCGGACAAAAGGTATATAGGCCTATTTCAAAATGTTCAAAAACATGTACCGGTATAGTCATTGTTTTTTTCCCCTCAAACTTCCTCATTATTTTTTACAAACAATATTAACAATGCTGTGTTTTGCAAGAGTGATTAGTTTAGTCAAGAACAGCCAATGATTTCACAGGTTTGAAAGTAGGGCCTAGTACCAGAAAGCAAGACTTGTCAGACAAAATAAATTTTCTCTCTTTGAGAAAAAAAGGAACACTGAAATCAGGTAAAATTATGGATCCATCATCGTCTCGTTCGAGACTTTCAACAATGGGCGAGAGAAAATAATGCTCAATATAATTTTGCATTAATTTATTGTATTAATTTTACTTGGGATTCATAGGAAATATAGGTAGGCCCTACACACAATTTATTACAAAATTTACTACAATATATTCAGTAACAGAAATGTACGAAGAGATTTAAAGACGAAAATAAAAAAAAATAAAAAAAAACATTGCCGACGATGTCTTTTGATTAACTGTGCTGACTTCTGACAGAAGTACAGGAACGCGGCCCGCAAATATAAAGGTATCAGAACATATACCTAAACGAAACGAAACGAAAGTACGAAAGGAAACGAAAGGAAACGAAAGGAAACGAAACTACGAATAACAAATTAAAAAAATAATAAAGCATGTTTTTTTAATTCAACACCTATCTCCACATTAGACGAATTTCCCGAAACGTGGACGAATCTGAATGCTTTATATTATATTTGCGAATTACACTGGAGACATAATAGGAATTACATTCGAATTCGGAATAAACAATGGAGCCCAACGACGTTCTGGAACGAAATTAAAGTATCTTTCCAAGGAATGCTATATTATACAATTGTTGAAGTAACTGGGAAAACCATAATTAAATATTAATTTTAAAACAAAATCCTCATTTTACGAGCATTCTGTTCAAGTAAGCGTAAATACACAATTACATAATTCATTGCATTTTATTCTGTATAATAATGTTTACACGGCATTGTAACATTTTATTGTGTGGAAATGGCAACATTGAATAAATGTTTCTACTACTACTATTAACAGTCTTTTTCCCGCCGTAAAATAGCTCCAAAATAGTGCCGTATAGCTCCAAAATAGTGCCGACTGATCGGGGGAGTATAATTATGGAGCAAACCGAGGTTTTGATCGCATTTCACAAGTGATTTTGATCTCAGGCATACCCCACCAAAAAACTCTCAATTGCACACTTTGTCAGCCAAAACGATTACTCACAGTATTACCGCATCGTCATTGGTGAAACTGTAATTCAGTCATCCTCCAAGTGCAGAAATCTAGGTGTAATCCTCGACTGCCATCTATCCATGAGCGATCAAGTGTCAGCAATATGTCAAAAACGCAACTTTCACCTGCTAGTGGGGGGCCAATGTACTTCCGTTGGCATGTCATGTTAATTTACGGCAACCATTATAAATGTAATCTTATGAGTCCTGAGAACAAGAAAATTGATGTTGCCATTTTTTCCATTTTCACCTAAAATTTGCCTTTCGGAAGGGTTTGCGAAGATTTTCGAGGCAAGTGAGCACATATTGTATTTGGTTGAGAGTTTCTCCATAATAATAAATGTTACTATTAATGTATTTATGGGTTTTCCTGAAGAAAACATGGGAAAATGTCACTTTTGCCCGAAAAGGGCCGGGTTGTTTTGACCATCTCACGCAGATTCCGCCCCCCCATGACCTCGGCCATCGAGTGACGAAAAATTATGAAACTTGGTACATGCATAGAACAACATAACATGAACAAACCCAAGAAATTTCATGACTATGGGTTAAAGGGTTTTGGAATTACGGCTAATTAATTATTCATAAGCACGTATGGTAATTCAATTGTGTACACTACGTATATGGGGAAATTCAGTTTTGACGGAGGGTAGCGCCGAAAATATTTCGCTGCGCGGCAACCTGTGGTT
The DNA here is from genome assembly GCF_015706575.1 of Patiria miniata. Classification (NCBI taxonomy): domain Eukaryota; kingdom Metazoa; phylum Echinodermata; class Asteroidea; order Valvatida; family Asterinidae; genus Patiria; species Patiria miniata. The sequence continues at coordinate 1,442,605 of NW_024037056.1, read as the reverse complement.
CGAATTTTATTTTTGGTATCAAAAGATGTGCAAGACTCGAGGCTAAAAAGTCAGGACAGCTCAGGCCGCGAAATAAATAATTTTTTTCAAGAGTATCGCGGAAAAAGTTGAAAGAGGGAAAATCCGCCCCCCCCCCCTTTTAGGGCCTAAATATGACCAACCCTTTAGTGTCTGGCATCTAAATATGAAATGTTGTAAAGTGTCCTCTGCAGTACCACACTCGCACAGGGTGTTTGTCGGTTGAGGAAAATCCCCACTTCTTTTGGTGCGAGCCAATCCAGAGCGGAGGTGATTTAAGCACCTCCAGGTCTTCCATCCTGCATTGGATCCTGCAGGTAAGGCTTCTGCAGGCTTGATTGGCATCTCATGTAGTGGGGGAGACGCCACCAGTCTGGTCAACCCTGGAGGCACACACTTGGGTCTTAATAGCAGGGTTGATCGCTTTCAGGTGACTCACAGTGAAGCACTGCTGTGACTGGTCAAGAACATCGGTCAACGTCTTCCCTTGGGGGACCGTTCCTTTGAAGACGTACTCTACTCTGCCTTTGAATACTACAAAGAAACGATGGTTCTTCAATAGAACACCAATAAACTGGATAAGGGTCAGGTCTGCTGTCATGTCCAGGATCTTCTGAAGGAGTCAGCAACGGTTAACACTGTCAAAAGCAGCTGTAAGATCAACAAAGACAGCGCCGGTGATATATTTTTTCTGATGGAAGCAGTCCTTAATGTACTGAGTGAGGTTTAGAAGCTGTCCCGTTGTAGATTTGCCGGGACGGAAGCCTGCCTGCCTGTTCCTGTATCAGTTGTTTCTCAATGAAGAGGCAAGAAGGTTGAGGAGGAAATATTCCAGCAACTTGAAAGTGTGACTTTGGGACGATAAGTTTTGACATGCATTGGGTCTTTTCCGGGTTTTAGGAGGGCGATGACCTTCGACTTTTGCCACACTTTAGGTATTGTTTGTGTGGCGAGGCAGGTGTTGATGAGCTGGAGTAACCAATTTCAGTCATGGCAATGCTGTGTTCATAATAATCTGGCACCAGACATTTGGATGGTCTGGTTCCCAGACTTTCAGTCATGGTAATGCCGTGTTCAAAATAATTTGGCACCAGACATTTGGATGGTCTGGTTCCCAGACTCACACAATGTGGCATCAGACATTTACTTCAAAGGAACGTTGGTCAAATTGACAAACTTTGACATAATCGTTGCCAAAGAGATGGTCTGGTTCCCAGGCTTTCAGTCATGCTAATGCTGTGTTCATAAACAATTTGGCACCAGATTTTTTGATAGTCTGGTTCCTAAACTTTCAGTCATGCCACTGCTATATCATGGAATGTGGCATCAAACTTTTACTCCAGATTCGCAATAAGGATATAGACACACCAGCCAATGCCTTGGTATATGAATTCTTGCCAAAATAATGTTACATTTGTGAAATATATCTGGTCTGCAAAGATGCACTCTCTTTACTTTTCAACAAATTCATGTTGTTTTTGTCCTAAAAAATCTTCGACTAGTATTTTTCATTTTCACAAATAATCAGTTTTCTATGTTTTGGTCATCTGCACCCAAAAAAGCTGTAATTTTGCATTGTCCGAGTAGACTGGTTCCGGATTCCTATGTTATCGCTTCTAATAGGAGGTGGGAACCAGCCTGACGCCCCAACCATGGCATCTGAACTAATTCCCCAACTATTGTTGGGACTGGTCGGGTCTGTCCCGTAGTAGGGCCTTAACGTCCCTACTTTGAAACACTGTGGATAGCACCAACGATCTTTTCCAACATGCACAGCTTGTCCTCGATCCTCATAGGGGGCGCAAACTGAGCTTGTCGTCTCCACTTCTGGGTGACCTCCAGGGCAAAGGTCGGGTTGCTAGGCGACAAGCAGAGAACGGCTTCCGCGGTGAAAACCTGCACTGTCCATGGAACTGCAACAATTGAAACAATTTAAAAACGGATGAGTGTTAATTACTCGACAGACACATCAACTTGAAATAGTGGTCTTAATAGTGCTGTAGACTCCGCGTGCACAAGTACCCCCTCAATGGTTTACAAAGGGACAGTTGGGGAGACTGTTCCCCCCCCCCCCTTAAAAATATGGGAACCAGTAGCTAGCTCCCATTTAAAGCCATTGATTGGATCACCTCTGTGCGCACTCACCATGATTGTTTATTTTCAAATCGCCATTTACCTCTGCGCATGGACGGTGATTGAACACACGATTATCAAAAAATTCACTCTTGTCTTACCACAAAAAGTATGTGACAATCAGTGTCCATGTGAAGGCAATTTTTCAAGCATTTCATGATCCGATGCATAGGTTATAAATATTGAAGAGTAATTTCTCTCTCTTTATTGATACACAACCTTTACGTCATACATCCTAAAGAGATTAGTTCTTCCCAGCGCCCTGTTTGGGCAGTGGGTATGAGTGTAGCTTCACACACGGAGTTGTCGCAATGCACTGTCTACTATTGATGCACTGTCTACTATTGATGCACTGTCTACTATTGATGCAAGTTCTGCGTATTTTCTAATTAACACTTACCACTGGCCGAGGGTTGCTGCAAGACGGCCGCCAACATCTTGAGGAGTTCGCACACAGACTCTTTGTGACTGTCCAGTCCTAAACCGGCAACATCTCCTGAAAAAAAGTTCAGTAACAAAAACAGGACAAGCTAAGTCTAGTAAAGCTGGTCCCAGAGCACACAAAAGTTTTATTCAATTGATTCAGAATGGCTCTTCTCTGGGAGTCTTTTCATGCATCTGGTTTAAACACAGTGGGCCGGATGCAACCCTTTCATTAGTGTTACTGGGTAATCATATACAATAGCACTGCCCGATTCACAGGCAACGGTCGGTGGGATAGGCACAAAGAGGACGCGGCAGTCTTGCGGTTGCCAAGGCGTTTCATCGTACATTGCTAAGGCAATTTTATCCGATTACGTAACTGGACGCCACACACCAAAGAAGTGAAATGATTGCACCCAATAAAACATCGCTTTTTGAACGTTCTGTTTTTGAAAAAAAAAAACATGCTTAGTATGATTTAAATGTTAAATTCTAATAGTAGAACAAATCCTACACTTCATGTCAGTTCCAAAAAATTGTTGTTATTGATGCAGAACCTTCAATACTAGTTGCTGGTAAAACATAGCTGCCAACATTTCAAAATCCCAATTAGTAATCAACCTGCGCGGTCATTTTCAACTGCTTGTTTTATCAAAAGCTTTACCAACATCGAGTACAGGTACATGGTTTACATGTACACATACATGTGCATACCCTTCTTGTTGTGAATAATAATGTAATGTAGGCCAAAAGATAATAAAAAAAATAATAATAAAAAAAAAAAAAAAATTTGTAATTAATTTTTTTAATTAATTTTTTTTAATGTCTAATATTTGTTTGTTGGAGTCAAATAAATAACAACAATAATAAAATGTGCGCATATTTTTTTTGAGATGCATGCTATCGATGTGGAGTTTCGAGTTTCGAGTTTCTATCAATGTTTTTACACACAATGATTTAGGGCCACCGTCATGACCGTATGCAATAGAAATATCCCGCCAACATACCTTGCAAACGCATGCTGATTTATCTTTTCTGGACGTTGTGACAAACTCAAACTGTAATACCAATTATTCCAACCATACTCTTATTAAATTCCATGATTAAATTCTTGCGCTGATGGGTCTCAACGCGGCAATAAGCGACCAACTGTGCTCACGATCGTCACTGAAAAGTACTCACATACAGTACACACAACCACACATCCACGAGATGCACACAAATGACACACCATTGAAAAATAGTTTTAGTCTGGTCCTCAAGTACTCCACTGCGCACACTGCATTGATGTCTATCAGGTGCTTGACTGCATTCTTATTAGACTTGTCACCAGTCCATCCATTATCGCGACATTTTGCCAGAAGTTTTCGGTCAAAAACGATACTTTACAAGTATTTTTTTTTTCAGGAGGTAGAAAATGGGAAATTCGTAATGTTTTAGTGGCAAATCGTATTTTCGTAATTTAACAAACAATTCGTAATAATTACGAAAAATTAGTAACAGTTGGCAGCTATGGTAAAAGATAGCTAATAGTCGTGGAAATCTTTTGAAAAGGTCCCCAAATCGATTTAATTATATTTACTTATATTTACAAATTTCAGCTTCATCTGTTGTTGCAGATGCTTGTGTTACACTTTCTACTATCACCAAGGTAAGTTTCGCCTCAGATTTTTGCCAAGCAAAACAACACGGGGTCTTCAGGTACGTTACCACGGCCGATTTAGCCAAAATGATTTGGTCAATTTGGCTTGCAACGGTGATGTAGCGTGTTATTAGCATATTTATTAGCATGACTCAGCTTGACTTACCGTGGGTCTCGTATATGGACCAATGTAAGCACACCATAGGCTTGGAACGATTCACAGATATTGAAAATACCATTTGTTACGGCTTTGAAAAATGGACACACCCCAAACTATTTTTACAATTTTAATGAAAAATACTGAACACATCGAAACAATTTTTTGGGATCATTATAAGGGAAACAAACTCCAAAAGTGGCATGATGATACGGTCTTCAAAACAGGAGAAATTGATGTTGAAAGCTTTTGCCCGCGAACATCAAAAGGTCTGTGTAACGGTAATTTGATCTTGGTTTTATTCAAAATAAAGTGTTATGTAAGTGGACAAATCGGCCGTAGCAACCACAAGACTGCTAGCCTGGCTCTCTTATTAAACTTATTTAAGAATCTGAGTAAGAAAAAAACTGTATAAGAATCAGATTACCCACCGATAACTTTCATAGCAGCACAGGCAGAGGCGTCAGCGGGTGACTGCACGCAGTGGCCGATTCCGGTTGGCACCGGTTTGTTCTGGCCTGATCCGGTTTGAGGACCGGTTGCTGCATGGGCGGCTTGTTGTACTTGGTGGCTCCAGGCCTTGAGGATCGGCCAGAGTTTTTCCCGAATGAGATGATTGTTGGTCCACTGCCAGCCCAGGTGATACGCTAGCAACTCCAGGGCTTTCACAATTTCGTAGGATTTTGGAGTCAGGGCTTGAGTAGGAGATCCTGGGTAAAAAATGAAATTAAAGGGCCATTACGGCCTGAAATCCCGGAAGATTTCATGTTTTGGATTGTTTACCTAAACTATTTAAAAGGTCTGGTTGAAAGGAAACTGACCTTACGTCATACCGTTACCAAGAAAAGATGGGAAAACCCCGGTTGTTTACATCGGACTCAATGCATGCATGTGCATGACTACATGCAGGTTCAACCAATAAAACGGTAAAAGGCACTGGATTTCATGGAAGTCCAAATTTCACGTGACACTGGAAAAGTGTTTAAGACCAGCCAACCATGTCTTTATCATCCGTTTAAGACCGGCCATGTGGCAGGTTCTTGACCAATGGGAACGGGTAAACTGTCTTAGGTATTTATGAATGTCCCTTTAATAATAGCAGGGCAATTCCACCGAAAAGTGGACATGGCTGAAAAGTGGAAAAGCTATGAAATCTTCAGAACTACAAGCATTGTCGAGCGAGGGCGCGAGTTGCAAATGCGACAGCTGTTTCCTGTACCATGCATTTATCGTCTGGGGGCCACGTGCACTGATCTCTATTCAGGATCTACGGCACAGGAAACAGCCGTCACATTTGCAACTCGCACCCTCGCTCGACAAGCAATTTGCATAAACGCGACGTCACAGCTTGAGGTCATCTCTTGTCACATTCAAAATGGCTGCCATCACCGGACGTTTCACGAGTGCATAATTATGGGCTCCAGAAAGATTCAAGAATATCTCGGAAAATTGAACATCATTACACCTAAGCATCCCAGAAGTGATAGATGGGACATCGTAGAATACAACCATATGTAAGAAATTCCCTGCAAATTTTATGAAAACGTCCTCAGTAGTGCGCGGACCACGGTGTGTGGCCTTAGGTTCAGCGCAGCATACCGCGGCCACACTAGTGGGACTAGGGTTAATATATTTCTGAAATGAGAAGGCGCAGACGGAGGAAGCCTTCTGATTTCAGAAGTAGGGTTAGTACAGCCCCACTAGTGTGGCCACGATATTGCTGCAATTATGTACAGTGAAGCAATACTAAGGCCACACAAGTGGGGCTAGGGTTAGTATATAGACCCGTGAACTTGGCGTTGTATACAACGCCACGCGCTTCCCTCGCATAAATACAAGCGAAATCATTATATCTTTTGATCCGCTACATATAAACCTCGTATAATTTTGCCCATAGGTAAATCACTTACTTGTTAGGCTTCCTGTGAATTTAAGCGAGTGTTGGATCTGTCATTGTCAAGAAATTCGAAGTAAAATACGGCACAACTTTGTCACAACGAATGTTTTCAAAATGATCAGAAAATCAAAGACAGGCATGACACTCTGGTACCCCGAGTTTCGCATGCGCAAAACGGTAGGAGTCCCACCAGTGGGTACCCGACGAACAGTCTTACATGGCAGGATGACCGTAATACCATGTAAAATTCTGCTAAACATGCTAAATCCACTTCGAAAGTCTGCCAATCGCCCTGTATATATTGCTGTTCCATTGTGTAAGGGTTTGTTTCAGGGATCTTTCAAAATACAAAGGTTTTTCAAACCAAATGTGCCCATATTTTTCCTGATCTTTTGATTGTCCTTAATTCATGTAATTTATCTGCATAATTCTGCCGAAAAAAATATTCTGCTTGATTTTCTGTACAACTCATTTTTGTATGCAAATATTCCGTCAAATGTAGCCAAAATTCGGCTAGAACGGTCACTCGATCATAGTAACCGTGCCTGTGGATCACAATACTAATAATAGAGTGTTTTTACTATAGGCCTAGATTGAAGCGTAGCAATGTCATGAATGTATATAGCCACGTTCACGGGTCTAGGGTTAGTACTACTAGGCCTACAAATGGTACAACAAAAGTGAAACGGGACAAAAACAAAAGAAACGAACAAAGGAAAAGAAAAACTCGTGGAGAAGGAATTTTTGATGGGGGTGGGTAGACAAAATACGACATTTGCTTTGTATAGCTATAGGGCCTACGCGTAACTCACCAGTAAAGAATTTTCAGAGAAGGACCGCTAAATTGTGAAAGTTTCATCGCTGGCCGTTCATTTGGCGTGGCCTCTGTCTGCGTTAATTCCCGTGGGAAAAGTTCCATACTCGGATGTCAATTTATCTGCTGCCAAACATATTTATTGTCACCTCACCTTGTCATTTGAACCAAAAGAAATCCAGGAAGCTGTGTAAAGGTGAAAAAAATGTACTCAAAATGTGTTTTTAGAGCACATTTTGGATGCATACGTCGTGCAGAACTAACTTGAAGCAGCCGGTCAAAACTGATTGTAGTGGCTGAAAAGACATGGGTACGTTATACACGTGACATCAACAACCATGACGTCGCATGAGCCTGCCAATGATAGTTCAATACGTCATTATGAATATTTATTTTCTCATGAATATTTAGTTTATTTCAATGGATACTTCAAATACGTCCAAAGATTGATGATTGCAACAGCGATCGTGCGCGGCCTAGCGGTTAAGAGTCTCGTGTATCAAGCAAGCGCCAGAGGTTCGAATCCCGATGAAGTAACTGACTGATTAATAAATAGAAATTAAGGAAAGGAGAGGGTGAGAGTAGAGGAGGGAAAGTGGAGGAATAACCATAAAAGATGTAACTTTTGGCGCTAGAAAATTAATTGAAAAAAGTGACGTCCGAGTATGGAATTTTTTCCAGGTTTTCTCACATTACGGGAATTAACGCAGACAGAGGCCACGCCAAATGAACGGCCAGCGATGAAACTTTCACCATTTAGCGGTCCTTCTCTGAAAATTCTTTACTGGTGAGTTACGTGTAGGCCCTATACTAAAGCGAATGTCGTATTTTGTCTACCCACCCCCATCAAAAATTCCTTCTCCACGAGTTTTTCTTTTCCTTTGTTCGTTTCTTTTGTTTTTGTCCCGTTTCACTTTTGTTGTACCATTTGTAGGCCTAGTAGTACTAACCCTAGACCCGTGAACGTGGCTGGTGCTACGCTTCAATCTAGGGCCACTAGGCCTATAGTAAAAACACTCTATAGTATTATTAGTATTGTGATCCACAGGCACGGTTACTGTGATCGAGTGACCGTTCTAGCCGAATTTTGGCTACATTTGATGGAATATTTGCATACAAAAATGAGTTGTACAGAAAATCAAGCAGAATATTTTTTCGGCAGAATTATGCAGATAAATTACATGAATTAAGGACAATCAAAAAGATCAGGAAAAATATGGGCACATTTGGTTTGAAAAACCTTTGTATTTTGAAAGATCCCTGAAACAAACCCTTACAATATGGAACAGCAATATATACTGGGCGATTGGCAGACTTTCGAAGTGGATTTAGCATGTTTAGCAGAATTTTACATGGTATTACGGTCATCCTGCCATGTAAGACTGTTAGCCGGGTACCCACTGGTGGGACTCCTACCGTTTTGCGCATGCGAAACTCGGGGTACCAGAGTGTCATGCCTGTCTTTGATTTTCTGATCATTTTGAAAACATTCGTTGTGACAAAGTTGTGCCGTATTTTACTTCGAATTTCTTGACAATGACAGATTCAACACTCGCGTAAATTCACAGGAAGCCTAACAAGTAAGTGATTTACCTATGGGCAAAATTATACGAGGTTTATATGTAGCGGATCAAAAGATATAATGATTTTGCTTGTATTTATGCGAGGGAAGCGCGTGGCGTTGTATACAACGCCAAGTTCACGGGTCTATATACTAACCCTAGCCCCACTTGTGTGGCCTTAGTATTGCTTCACTGTACATATGTGCAGCAATATAGTGGCCACACTAGTGGGGCTATTATAACCCTACTTCTGAAATCAGAAGGCTTCCTCCGTCTGCGCCTTCTCTTTTCAGAAATATATTAACCCTAGCCCCACTAGTGTGGCCGCGGTATGCTGCGCTGAACCTAAGGCCACACACCGTGGTCCACGCACTACTGAGGACGTTTTCGTAAAATTGGCAGGGAATTTCTTACATATGGTTGTATTCTACGATGTCCCATCTATCACTTCTGGGATGCTTAGGTGTAATGATGTTCAATTTTCCGAGATATTCTTGAATCTTTCTGGAGCCCATAATTATGCACTCGTGAAACGTCCGGTGATGGCAGCCATTTTGAATGTGACAAGAGATGACCTCAAGCTGTGACGTCGCGTTTATGCAAATTGCTTGTCGAGCGAGGGCGCGAGTTGCAAATGTGACGGCTGTTTCCTGTGCCGTAGATCCTAAATAGAGATCAGTGCACGTGGCCCCTAGACGATAAATGCATGGTACAGGAAACAGCTGTCGCATTTGCAACTCGCGCCCTCGCTCAACAATGCTTGTAGTTCTGAAGATTTCATAGCTTTTCCACTTTTCAGCCATGTCCACTTTTCGGTGGAATTGCCCTGCTATTATTAAAGGGACATTCATAAATACCTAAGACAGTTTACCCGTTCCCATTGGTCAAGAACCTTCCACATGGCCGGTCTTAAACGGATGATAAAGACATGGTTGGCTGGTCTTAAACACTTTTCCAGTGTCACGTGAAATTTGTACTTCCCTGAAATCCAGTGCCTTTTACCGTTTTATTGGTTGAACCTGCACTCAATGCACATGCATGCATTGAGTCCGATGTAAACGACCAGGGTTTTCCCATCTTTTCTTGGTAACGGTATGACGTTAGGTCAGTTTCCTTTCAACCAGACCTTTTAAATAGTTTAAGTAAACAATCCAAAACATGAAATTTTCCGGGATTTCAGGCCGTAATGCCCTTTAATTTCATTTTTTTCCCAGGATCTCCTACTCAAGCGTTGACCCCAAAGTCCTACGAAATTGTGAAGGCCCTGGAGTTGCTGGCTTACCACCTGGGCTGGCAGTGGACCAACAATCATCTCATTCGGGAAAAACTCTGGCCGATCCTCAAGGCCTGGAGCCACCAAGTGCAAGCCGCCCATGCAGCAACCGGTCCCCAAACCGGATCAGGCCAGAACAAACCGGCGCCAACCGGAATCGGCCACTGCGTGCAGTCACCCGCTGACGCCTCTGCCTGTGCTGCTATGAAAGTTATCGGTGGGTTATCTGATCCCTTTTACAGCGTTTTTCCTTATTCCAATTCTGCATAGTGAATGTCAGATCCTTCAGAGGAATTATGAATTAGAACTCCGAATAAAGTTATTTGCCTGCAAATTTGTTATTTTCAATGTGGAAAATAACACCAGGCCGTCTCGAAAACCATATTACATATTAAAAAAATTTTTTAAAAAATTTACCTCATAATTTTCATTTTTTTGCCCCCATTAAAAACTACAAAATGCCTTGTCAGAAGTTTTCTAAACTATTATTGAAATTTTACTTGAGGTCTCACAGATTTGGTTCTTGAAAAAAAAATATACATTGTATGCGCAATATGTTTTCATATTGGATATTTGCATCGAAGTAGTAAGTTTACTTTTTTGCTGGCGCCCTCGTTGTACCTATCTGACTGACTGACTGACTGACTGTTGCTTTTGAATTGGGCAGTGCTGTTGTATAGGATTACCCAGTAACACAAATGAAAGGGTCAAATCTGGCCCATCGTGTGTAAACGAGATGCATGAAAAGCAGGGGCGAGATTTCTCTGGATTTGTTTCAGGATTTTCGGAAAGTTGGTGAGCTGTCTTCCTAATCCCAGACTTCCAGTGTTTTCTGTTTCATCACGCGATGAATTGCAAAAATTGAAAAAATTGCCAAATTTTCTGCCCCTGTTTTTGTAGCCTTTAAACATGTACGTGTGCATGCATAAAAAATGGGTGTAATAATTTTAATGTTGTTTATAATAAGCATGGTACTTATACATGTAGTTACATGTACAAAGTATTGTACATAAAATGTACATGTATATGCACACATACATAATATCACACATACATAATATCGTTTTGTCGGTGCAACAAGGGCGTATTTCCTAAAATGGCGTGTGACCCATGAACGTGACACGTGAGTTTTCAATGTCAAGGTTGTGTCTCGCTTAAAATAAACGGGATTTACACACAAAGTCAATTGATGTCGCGATACGCGAGTTACGACCTTGTTGCACAAAGCGTATTCGTGCGAGAGACGACCTTGTTGCAGAATCGAGTTACGACCTTGTTGCACTGACGTGGCGATATGTACACATGCATGTACATAATAAATGTACATGCATGTACATATACAATAATACATGCATGATATACATGTCAACCGAAGTTTGTGGATTTTTCATTGATGTCAGGTCTCACCCCTGGAAAAAACTTTCAGTGAAAAGGTATTCTGAACCAATGGAATAAAATGTCTGCAGGCTGTGGGGAGCAGCTTTACAAGGCTTACACTTACTTTGTCTTTTTTACTGAACATTTTTCAGGAGATGTTGCTGCTTTAGGATTGGACAGTCACAAAGAGTCTGTGTGCGAGCTCCTCAAGATGTTGGCGGCCGTCTTACAACAACCCTCGGCCAGTGGTAAGTGTTGATTAGAAAATACGCAGGGCTACACCATGGACCGGTACATGAACAGTAGGTGGGCTTCGTGATGACTCGTTCGAGCTCCGTGTGTGAGGGTTAGGTGATGTTTAGGTCCTCACCATTGTTGGTACTGATACAAAATTCCTCTCTTCTTGAGAACGACAGCATACCAGGCTCAACGATTTTGCAGGATGTTTCGTACTGTTTTGTACGTACAATATCAAGTGGTTTATTTCCTAATATTTTTTTTGCAGTTTAATTTTTGAGTATTTGCAAATGATCTTGTATGTCTGTAATTTTGATTCCGCATAAGCTTATAGCAAGTCACCGTGTCTGTCGAGTAATCAACCATCCACTTTTGAATTGTTTCAACTTGTTGCAGTTCCCTGGACAGTGCAGGTTTTCACCGCGGAAGCCGTTCTCTGCTTGTCACCCAGCAACCCGACCTTTGCCCTGGAGGTCACCCAGAAGTGGAGACGACAAGCTCAGTTTGCGCCCCCGTTGAGGATCGAGGACAAGCTGTGCATGTTGGAAAAGGTCGTTGGTGCTATCCACAATGTTTCAAAGTAGGGACGTTAAGGCCCTACTACGGGACAGACCCGACCAGTCCCAACAATAGTTGGGGAATTTGTTCAGATACCATGGTTCGGGCGTCCGGCTGGTTCCTACCTCCTATTAGAAGCGATAACATAGGAATCCGGAACCAGTCTACTCGGACAATGCAAAATTACAGCTTTTTTGGGTGCAGATGACCAAAACTTAGAAAACTAATTATTTGTGAAAATGAAAAATACAAGTTGAAGATTTGTTAGGACAAAAACAACATGAATTTGTTGAAAAGTAAAGACAGTGCATCTTTGCAGACCAGATATATTTCACAAATGTAACATTATTTTGGCAAGAATTCATATACCGAGGCATTGGCTGGTGTGTCTATATCCTTATTGCGAATCTGGAGTAAAAGTTTGATGCCACATTCCATGATATAGCAGTAGCATGACTGAAAGTTTGGGAACCAGACTATCAAAATGTCTGGTGTCTAATTTTTATGAACACAGCATTAGCATGACTGGGAACCAGACCATCTCTATCATTTTCTATGGCAACGATTATGTCAAAGTTTGTCAATTTTGCCAGTGTTCCTTTGAAGTAAAAGTCTGATGCCACATTGTGTGAATGTAGCAGGAGCAGACTAAAAGTCTGGGAACCAGACCATCCAAATGTCTGGTGCCAAATTATTATGAACACAGCATTACCATGACTGAAAGTCTGGGAACCAGACCATCCAGATGTCTGGTGCCAGATTATTATGAACACAGCAATACCATGACTGAAAGTCTGGGAACCAGACCATCCAAATGTCTGGTGCCAGATTATTATGAACGCAGCATTACCATGACTGAAAGTCTGGGAACCAGACCATCCAAATGTCTGGTGCCAGATTATTATGAACACAGCATTGCCATGACTGAAAGTCTGGGAACCAGACCAGTTCTTCGCCCACGATTATGTCAAAGTTTGTACGTCCATTGTGCCTCAGTTCCATAGTTTATTTCATCCAGTTGCTGTTGGATTTAAAAAAAAAACTAAAAAAATACCAAAACAATATGACTTCACAGCAGCATTATGACATGAATTTGAGTTTGATTGGCTTTTTCATTTTTGTATAGGAAGATACTCAAGACGAAAACAGAATTTAACTATGTTTTGTTATTATTACTATTAAAAGTGACTTTTTGAAATTCAGAAAAGTGCATTGACTGTAAAGGAGATAAACGTCTAGCAATAATAACCCGCCCCTCATAAAAAGAGAGATTTATTTGTAAAATGGAACTTGTATTGTTTACAGGTCTTTATATTAAAACATATGAAAAGTAGTTATGAAGAAAATCTATTTTTTTTCCCAGAAAAAAAACCCATATATCATGTCTTTGCATACAATAATTATGTGATTAATATTTGCCTGATATTTATTTTCACCATTTTTGGGGGTATTTCTAATTTCGTTAGAAGTATTGTTGCATATTTTGTTCTTTAATATTTTCAGAATACTCCAGACAGTGGTTTTATACCAGTCAGATCTCTATTTAAAATTGTAGTTTTCTTCATTTTGTTTCCATAGTAATTTGTGGGTATTTACCCCCAAGATTTGTGGGGAAAGTAATGCATTGATGAAGAATGAGTCAAAACTAAACTTTTTATTTTGAACAACTCCTATATTTCCATATTTAATTAATTAAAAAACAGTTAATAGCGTTACACATTCAAATGCATAGAAAAGATTCAACAATGATGAATGTTTATCTCGAATGATGTCGTGTATTTCTTAGGTAAATCCCTTAATATTTTTTTTTTATTACAAAAATAAAAAAACACTTTGCCTTTTTGGACATTTTGGATCTTTGAATATTGCTTGCAGCCCCTTTGCGTCCAGACGAATTTCTGAAGCATTTGTAGAATTTTTTCCCCCCAATTTGGTCAAAAATGTAAGGGAATTTTTTTTCTCCAATTTTGGCCGAAAAATTTAATTGCTTGAAACTTGCAGGGAAGATGCCTTAAGGGCCTCAGAACACATTCCAACTCTACTTCTGGACAGATGTGCTATTCCAAAGAAAGAAAATGCGTCGACAATTTTGCGTCAATCAATTTATCAAAAAATATTTCTTTTCACAAACAAAATGATGATTTTTGCCCAAATCTTCAACATTTTGGGTCTTTGTGTATTGATTGAGGCTCCTCTTAAGAGTTTGGAGAAAAGTGAATTTTTGGCAAAATTTCATCAAAAATGTAAAAACCCCTTGCATTTTTTTTCCTCAATTTTGGCCAAAAAGTGAAATTGCTTGAAACTTGCAGGGAAGATGCCTAAAGGGCCTATGGACACATTCCAACTTGACTTCCAGATGTGCTATTCAAAATGCGCCAAAATTTGGGGTAAAATCAGTCAAAAAAATATTTGTTTTTTTCTCTACAAATATGGATGATTTTTGCCCAAATCTTCAAAAAAAATGGGGTCTTTGAATATTGATTGAGGCTCCTATTGCATCCAGACGAATTTCTGAAGAGTTTGGAAAAAAGTCATTTTTGGCCAAATTTCATCAAAAAGTAAGGCCCAAATTTCATCAAAAAAGTAAGTGAAGTCCCTTGCATTTTTGTCATTTTTTGCCGAAGAATGAAATTACTTGAAACTTGCAGGGAAGATGTCCTAAGGGCCTTAGAACACTTTCCAACTCGAATTCTGGACAGATGTGCTATTCCAAAGAAAAAAATGCGTCAAAATTTGGGGTAAAATCAGTCAAAAATAATTTTTGTTCTCTCCACAAATATGGATGATTTGTGCTCAAATCTTCAAAAATTGGGGTATTTGAATAGTGATGATGCTCCTATTGCATCAGACGAATTTTTGAAAAGTTTGGAGAAAAGTCATTTTTTGGGCTAAATTTCAAGGGGTTAGCCTTATATTTTGAAGATTTGGGCAAAAAATCATCCATTTTTGGGCAAAACCATTTTGGAGCGATTTTACCTTAATATTTCGACGGAATTTCCCCTTTAATAGCACATCTGTCCAGCAATCGATTTGGAATGCGTTTCAGGGCCCTTAAGGCATCTTTCTAGCAACTTTCAAGCAATTTCAATTTTTTGTCCCAAATTGAAAAAAGTGCAAGGTTGGCCTTACATTTTTAGTCAAAATCTGCCAAAAAGTGACTTTTCTCAAAACTTTTATTTTTTTTATTACAAAAATAAAAAAAACACTTTGCCTTTTTGGACATTTTGGATCTTTGAATATTGCTTGCAGCCCCTTTGCGTCCAGACGAATTTCTGAAGCGGTTGTAGAATTTTTTCCCCCAATTTGATAACAAATGTAAGGGAATTTTTTTTCCAAGTTTGGCCGAAAAATTTAATTGCTTGAAACTTGCAGGGAAGATGCCTTAAGGGCCTCAGAACACATTCCAACTCTACTTCTGGACAGATGTGCTATTCCAAAGAAAGAAAATGCGTCGACAATTTTGCGTCAATCAATTTATCAAAAAATATTTCTTTTCACAAACAAAATGATGATTTTTGCCCAAATCTTCAACATTTTGGGTCTTTGTGTATTGATTGAGGCTCCTCTTGTATTCAGACTAATTTCTGAAGAGTTTGGAGAAAAGTGAATTTTTGGCAAAATTTCATCAAAAATGTAAAAACCCCTTGCATTTTTTTTCCTCAATTTTGGCCAAAAAGTGAAATTGCTTGAAACTTGCAGGGAAGAAGCCTAAAGGGCCTTTGGACACATTCCAACTTGACTTCCAGATGTGCTATTCAAAATGCGCCAAAATTTGGGGTAAAATCAGTCAAAAAAATATTTGTTTTTTTCTCTACAAATATGGAAGATTTTTGCCCAAATCTTCAAAAAAATGGGGTCTTTGAATATTGATTGAGGCTCCTATTGCATCCAGACGAATTTCTGAAGAGTTTGGAAAAAAGTCATGTTTGGCCAAATTTCATCAAAAAGTAAGGCCCAAATTTCATCAAAAAAGTAAGTGAAGTCCCTTGCATTTTTGTCATTTTTTGCCGAAGAATGAAATTGCTTGAAACTTGCAGGGAAGATGTCCTAAGGGCCTTAGAACACTTTCCAACTCGAATTCTGGACAGATGTGCTATTCCAAAGAAAAAAATGCGTCAAAATTTGGGGTAAAATCAGTCAAAAATAATTTTTGTTCTCTCCACAAATATGGATGATTTGTGCTCAAATCTTCAAAAATTGGGGTATTTGAATAGTGATGATGCTCCTATTGCATCAGACGAATTTTTGAAAAGTTTGGAGAAAAGTCATTTTTTGGGCTAAATTTCAAGGGGTTAGCCTTATATTTTGAAGATTTGGGCAAAAAATCATCCATTTTTGGGCAAAACCATTTTGGAGCGATTTTACCTTAATATTTCGACGGAATTTCCCCTTTAATAGCACATCTGTCCAGCAATCGATTTGGAATGCGTTCTAGGGCTCTTTAGGCATCTTTTCAGCAACTTTTCAGCAATTTCATTTTTTGGCCAAAATTGAAAAAAATGCAAGGGGTTAGCCTTACATGTTTAGTCAAAATCGGCCAAAAAGTGACTTTTCTCAAAACAAGGCAGAAATCCATCTGGATGCAAGAGAAACATCAATCAATACTCTAACACGCAGAATTTTGAAGAATTTGGCAAAAATCATCCTTTTTTTGAAAAAAGAGTAAATTTTGGAGAGATTTTCACTTAATTTTTCGACAGAAGTTTCCCTTTAATAGCACATCTGTCCAGCAATCAATTTGGAATGCGTTCTAGGGCCCTTAAGCTATCTTTCTAGCAACTTTCAAGCAATTTCATTTTTTTGGCCAAAATTGAAAAAAATGCAAGGGGTTGGCCTTACATTTTTAGTCAAAATCGGCCAAAAATTGACTTTTCTCACATCAAGGCAGAAATTCATCTGGATGCAAGAGGAACATTAATCAATACTCTAACTCGCATAAATTTGCAGATTTGGGCAAAAATCATCCATTTTTTTGAAAAAAAGTAAATTTTTGAGCTATTTTCACTGGTGCCACCCATTCGCCAGTATGGAAAAAACGCGACGGGGAATATGTCTGGTTGTGTTCACATTTTTGTTTCCCCGAACTGTCCCCTAAAGGTTTTTACATACTATTTCCAAAACAATGGAACTCAGTGGTAATCAGAATAATCTTCGCCCCAATAACTTTGGATCATTCGAAATATGCATTGGATGAACCGGGAACCAGTCTAGGTCACCCCCAACTCTCCTTTTCTGGCCGTTGGAGGGGCACTTGTGCATGGAGCCCATAGATTCTATATAATAAGCATTCTGGCTTGCTGTGTACGCGTCTGTAGGTAAATATTTAGTGAGTAAATATACCATTGTAAAAACAACAGCATAGTCTGGGTACATTTTAAGTTCAGAGTACGTGACCTATGGCCAGTGGCGTAGCCAGGAATTTTTCAGTGGGGGGGGGGGGGGGGCGCTGGGGGGGGCTGGAACATTTCATGGGGGGCGTCAAGTAGGGGCGTCAATCGCTTCTCAAAAGTGGGGGGGGGGGACATACCTTGATCATAACTGATGCAAGCGCGAAGCGTGAAGCCCTTACCGCTTAAGGGCCCCGAAAAAAAAATTGGATTCTAGATGTTCTGTGGTGTGATTTGAAGCAATTTCTTACGACTTTCCTCCATGCTTTAACTATATTTTCTTGGCAAAAGATTATTATTTGAACATCGTTTTCGAGGTTGGAGACATTGAATCAGCTATCGGTATTCTAAGATATTGGCGTGGGGTTCGGGGCCCGCTTTAGGGCCCCGAATTTTTTTTTGGATTTTCGATGCTCTGTGGTGTGATCTGAGGCAATTTCTTACCACTTTAACCAATAATTATCTTAGCACAAAAGATAATAATTTAAACATAATTTTCGAGGTTTTCTCAGCTAAAGGCATAAGAAAATTTTGTGAACATTGTTTTCGAGGTTGGAGTCATGAATCAGCTACCAGAATTCTGAGCTATAGGCGTGGGGTTCGGGGCCCGCTTGAGGGCCCCGAAAAATTTTGGATTCTAAATGCTCTGTGGTGCTATCTGAGGCAATTTCTGACCACTTTAACCAATATTTTCTAAGTAAAAGATACATTGTAGTACATAATAGGGCCCATTGCGTCATGTAGATCAATGATAATTTTTTTAGAAACTCAAAATCTCAGTTGGGGGGGGGGGCGACTGGGGGGGGGGGCGACAAGGTTTTATTGGGGGGGGGGGCGGTCGCCCCCCACGCCCCCCCCCCCCGGTTGCTACGCCACTGCCTATGGCGATACTTAGATTTTCAGAATAACCTATGGCGTATATAGGATCAACCTAATTTATTTAAATATCTACGCGCGTACCAGTAAAGTCTCGGTTCTCGACGCTCTTTGTGTTTTTATTCAACCAGCGCACAATCAACCCACCCAAAAACCATTATCACGAACCATCGCTGATAGAGGGCGCTATGACACACAGACCGCTATCAGCCACGAACCGCTATACGCACGAACCGCTATCACAGGGCAAGTTCGCCCATTTTAAGAAAAAATAGCTCTTACAGGCCTACACCTCCCAAAAGTGATGACGGCAAACTTTTTTCAAGCACTTTTTTGCAAAATGGCCGCTGACGCCATATTGAAATACATAACAAGTGATATCTCGGGAAACAGGGCCCAATTTCATGGAATCCGTAACGCCGAATTTTGTGCTAACGGCCCGCAATTTTGTGCTAACCGAGCTAGCACAAACATTCTGCGCTAGCCTTGTAAGCACAGAATCCTTAGTTACGGGAAGTACGCATGCGCACAAGCCAAAATTCCTTGCTAACCCGTGAAATACGCTAACCGTTAGCGCGGAATTTTCCGTTATAGTTAGTGGCGATTTCTCACTAACCGTTACGGGTTCCATGAAATTGGGCCCATGAGCCATAACGCAACGATAAATGAGGTGTAGATTCCCACTATTTCTGGCATGACAAATCTGCTAAAATGGTATTCACTACGTTTCGGACCATCGTGACCTCAAAATTAAAAATGGCGGCGTATATAGCCATCTTGAAAAACGGCATCTATTATATATCTGGAACCAGAGGAGCAAAATAGACATATAAGATGTTATTTTCAATTAATTCTGGCATAACAACCCATTGGAATGGTTCTTTTGACGTTCAGGGACTACCATGACCTGCTATTTGAAGATGACTGCTGTCCGCCATCTGTCAAAACGTCAATCTGCAATAACATCTCTTGCGCCAGAGGCTCTTGGTATGAGGAGCCGTCCAATTTAAATCCGCCACTACTTATTTGATTGGTTATTTTGAGTTTTATCTTGATACCCATTTCTTTCTGTTATAACTTCAAACATTTTGTTTTAAATTAATTTGTTTTACTGGCTTTTGTACATTGTGTTCTGCATGGCATGGTTTATTATTTACACATGTTTTGCCTTACATATAGTTGGCATGGGCGTCGCCAGGATTTTTTCTAAAGGGGGGCAAAGCATATTCCCCCCCCCCCCAATCCATACATTTTCCTGCATTTCCCGATTGATCATTTTTTGAGGGTGGGCAGGGACATTTTCCCCTGCCCCCAACCCTTAAAATTAACAATAGTATGATTTCGCCCCTTTCCCCTTTTTTCTCCCTTTTTTTTGCTTGCCCCCCCCCCTCGCGACGCCCATGATACTTGCCATTTGATTATTTTGATTGTATATTTCGCGTGCGATTGTTATGAAACTGTTGGGTATCGATGTGGTTAACAATATTTGTTAATGTTCACTTCCCTGTGTTTGATTTGTTTTGATCTAATCAGCTGACTCATCTGTTTATTTATCTTTTTGTTTCGATATCGTTTTTACCTAAATATTGATGCTTAGCTTTGGTTTATGACTAGTTGCATGATTATTCAATAATGGCATTATCGTTTTTACCTAAATATTGATGCTTAGCTTTGGTTTATGACTAGTTGCATGCAGGCGCGGTTCTATAACCAATATTTTTGGGGGGCTAGCACGGTGGAATCCAGAATTTTTTTCAGGGAGGCGTGCTGAAATGTTGACCGGTTATTTTTTCCAGACACTTAGGCCTCCGAAAATCAAAAGGTGGTGCTGGGGGGGGGGGGGGGGGGGGGGGGGGGGGGGGGGGGGGGGCTCATGCCATATTTCAATGGGGAGCGCCAATAAAATCCTAAAATCATTCACACTATAGCAAGGGCGGATCCAGAAACACATTTTTTTGGGTGGGGGGCCCAAATTTTTTTTGGGATTCTATATGCTCTGTGGTGCGATCTGAGGCAATTTCTGACCACTTTAACCAATTGTTTCTGAGGAAAAGATGGTGGTGTACACATTGCCTGCCTTTATTGCGATGTCACATAAACAAAAAAATTGGTTCCTGTTTTTTTTTGGGGGGGGGGGGCCATGGCCCCCTTTGGCCCCCCTCCTGGATCCGCCCTTGCACTATATTAACTAATGCACCCATTGTCACGGCTATTTCTTCTTTAGAGGGAGACCGTTCACAATCATGTACGTCACAATCCTTCTTTTTGCTAAAGAAATTTGTTTTTTACGGAATTTATTTTGGGGGGGCTAGACAAAATTTGGGGGGGGGGGGGGCTACAGCCCCCCCTAGCCCCCCCCGTAGAACCGCGCCTGGAATGACATTGTTTATTGTATTATAAAACTTGTGGCATTCAGGGGAATAAATGTTGATTGAATTTAAATAACATAACATTTTGAAGTCTTTGTAATGCGGGCCTTTGTAATTCATAAACATATAATGTAAAACCTAGATAAGAATTATGAAACAATAGTCACAGACTCTGTAAAAACGACTTGCATTTTGAGTTGTGAAACGACGAAAGGATAATGTTTTACAATTATTCAATGTTACTGTGTTACTGGTTCAGGTGGATTGTATGAACATCTGAGAACTTGTTGACAATGGAGAGCAGACGAGACGGTGGAGAGTTACAGCACAACCAAGGAACTGGGAGTCTTGTACTGAAGATGACAGTTTAAATAATATCTCACTGAGAAGTGGGAGACTTACTATTGGTATTCTTTAACACAATAGTCACTCAGTATACACTCAACCAAAAAATAAAGTCCCCCTTAATACATTTTTGTCCAACTCAAAATCTACTGGGCACGCCTTGCTCAAATTGCGACTGATCAGTACAAAAAAAATCCTTAGCAATCCAGCCGTACTCTTTGTTTGGCCCAAAACAGTGATTATGTGTACAAATTTATGCAATTTATGACCAATGGTACCGGAAAAAAGTTGTACATACGTGCAAGGCTAGTGTGAAACACAACTTGCACGTATACAAAAGTGCAAGTGTTTTTGGTATCATTTGTCATAAATTTCATTAATTCGTCCATTTTAGCACTGTTTTTGACTAAATAAAGAGTATGGCTGGATTGCTAAGGAATTTCTGTACGTTATTTGAGCGAAAAGTGCTCAGTAGATTTTGAGTTAGACAAAAAGTATTGGAAGGGGGACTTTCTTTTTTGGTTGAGTGTATATGTAAGGCAAAACGTGTAAATAATAAACCATGCAATGGAGAACAAATTTACTTAAGCCAGTAAAACAAATACATTTTAAAACAAATTGTTATTATGCAAATAGTCATAAATCAAAGCTAAGCATCAATTTTTAAAGTAAAAACGATATCGAAACAAAAATATATATAAACAGATGAATCAGCCGAATAAATAAAAACATATCAAACACAAGGAAGTGAACATAAACGAATTGTTAACCACATGCATGATAATTGATTTTATCTCTGAAAGATAAAATGCTTTATACTTGGTACACTTTAAAGTTTTTATGTCGTTTTTGATTTGCGCAACAAACAACGTTCAGCCTTTGTCTCGGGTTGGTTGCGAAATCTGAAGTTGTGTTGACGTTCAGTACAATTGCGCAAGAAACCGAAGGAAACAAATTCCTTACCAAATATGGTCTTATTTGGTTGATATGCAGATTTGAAGTTTAGATTGACCAATGAAGATTCATGATATCCAACCCTGACCAATCAGATGAAAGGTCTGTCCAAGGGCCTCGGTTTTTAGCCTAGACCACGAGGCTTGGCGGCCGTCATTGCGTTGCAGCTTTTCAGCAAGAAACTTGACCAAACTTCTATGTGACCAAAGTAAAGGTCTAACTGGTTCGGGTCAGGTGTGCCCACTAACACGTTTAAGGGACCATAGTGATGGTCCATCGTTTGGTTATCTCAAGAGGTTTTGGTCTAATAAATAGCTGCTTTTGGCTGCAGCAAAGAACCAAGATTATTTGTTTCCCCTATATCTCATTTGCGTCCAAGCAACAGATTTATTACAATTGCACGCGAAATAAAAAATCAAAATAATCAAATGGCAACTATTTTGGGCGTCGCGGGGGGGGGGGGGGCAAAAAAAAAAAGGAGAAAAAAAAAGGGGGGGGGAAGGGGCGAAATCATATTGTTGTTAATTTTAAGGGTGGGGGGGGGCGGGGGAAAATGTCCCTGCCGACCCTCGAAAAAAATGATCAATCGGGAAAATGCAGGGATTTGGGAGAAAATGTGCTTTGCCCCCCTCTAGAAAAAAATCCTGGCGACGCCCATGCCAACTATATGTAAGGCAAAACATGTGTATATAAAAAACCATGCAATGCAGAACAAATTTACTAAAGCCAGTAAAACAAATTAATTTAAAACAAAATGTTTGAAGTTATAACAGAAAGAAATGGGTATCAAGATAAAACTCAAAATAACCAATCAAATAAGTTAGGTTTTGGCAGATTTAAATGGGATGGCTCCTCATACCAAGAGCCTCTGGCGCAAGAGATAATATTGCAGATTGACGTTTTGAAAGATGGCGGACAGCAGTCATCTTCAAATAGCAGGTCATGGTAGTCCCTGAACGTCAAAAGAACCATTCCAATGGGTAGTAATGCCAGAATTAATTGAAAATAACATCTCATGTCTATTTTGCTCCTCTAGTTCCAGAGATATAATAGATGCCGTTTTTCAAGATGGCTACCAGCCGCCATTCTGAATGCTGAGGTCACGATGGTCCGAAACGTAATGAATACCATTTTAGCAGATTTGTCATGCCAGAAATAGTGGGAATCGACACCTCATTTATCGTTATAGCTCATCTGGTTCCCGAGATATCATTTGTTATGTATTTCAATATGGCGTCGGCAGCCATTTTGAAAAAGTGCTATTATAACAAACGTTTGCCGTCACTTTTGGGAGGTGTATAGGAGCAATTTGTTTTTCTTAAAAATGGCCCTTTTTGTCAATCCATCAAGAAAAACAGGTATCCGCAACATGGTCACGGATTCCAGGAAAATGACCCTACTATTAGTCCTTTTGTGATTTTTCATCTACAGTTTTATTTATCTTCTACAGGTTTTTGCGAAAAAAAGAAACATCACTCTCAACAACTCAAAGCAGACTTCAGAAACACTGACTTCGCCTTATTACCGTCACTTTTGGGAAGTGTATAGGAGCTATCTTTTTCTTTAAATTGGTCCAATTTGTCAAATCCATCAAGAAAAAAAGGTATCCGCAACATGGTAACGGATATCAGGAAAATGACTCTATCAACAAGGAGTGTTGAGAACCGAGACTAGTACCAGTAGGGTGCTGCGTTAAGTGTGAAACATGAGTGTCGCTGTATAAGCCTATGTACTGTACTATGGAGAAGTGGTAATTCCTCTTGCCGTTGCGGACAGAATAGACAAGTGTTAACCGACTGAATTTTATTTTAACCAAGAAGTAGGCCATTCAAACTATAATGGAGGTGGCACGGCACAGTTGTAAAAACTAGGGCAACCAATAAGATAGTAGAAACACGAGGACGTTGCCAGTCATCATTTACTCGTGTCTTTTGATGATAGGTCTCCAGTCTAATATCATGTGATTTGCTCAGTTTTTCAAAAGGAAGCCAACCATTCACATTTTATGGGAAACGGGAGCCATAGGGGGCGTGACAATATTGTCCAATTCTGCCTATCATGACGTCAGCTGTACCATAGATATAGGGTCTGGGCGGAAGTGGTTTCATCATTTGTGTGCCTTTGCCTTCGATAGTAAAGTTGGATTCACGGTTCTCCTCAATTTACCTTTTAAGTGTTGCAGTGTTAGATTTGGATTCTGGGTGAAATTATGAGCATCGTTTGTTAAAGCCAGCCACAGGTACGTGTGAAGTACTGTACAGTGGAGGAGTTTCTGTGTAGGTGAGTATAGCCATTCGTCTTTTTGTACATGAAATCATTTATGTGACAATTCATGTTATTATAGTAGGATTGCTGCTTACAGGTTCAGAAATGTGGAACAGCTTTTGAGTGCAGGTTACAATTTACAATTCACCAGTCGATTTGGTACCAGTTAACAGTCACTTCAGATGACATCATATAGCTGTATGCTGGTGGTATCCTTGTCGTGACTATAAGGTGTTAGTCCAAGGAAAAAGCCCGTTTCTGTCTCATACGTAAAG
Source organism: Patiria miniata (assembly GCF_015706575.1). Classification (NCBI taxonomy): domain Eukaryota; kingdom Metazoa; phylum Echinodermata; class Asteroidea; order Valvatida; family Asterinidae; genus Patiria; species Patiria miniata. The sequence goes on along the minus strand of NW_024037056.1, from coordinate 1,418,043 downwards.
CCATTTTTCTTAAATAAGGGGTCCTTATCAATTATCGCAAAATATAGACAAATTATTTTGGGTACTTTCCTTGCAGAAGCCCAAACAGTAGAATAACAAAAACCACTGAAATTCATGAATATCGTAAAGGGTAAAAGTTTGGTTGTGTATGGGACTTGCCCACAAATTGACAAAGGGTTTGCAGCTTTAAAGTGTGATCTTGTTTGTACGAGATGTAATTTATGTGCACGCAGACAGGGAGTAATTGTTGCAGTATCCCATCGTCATTTAATTTATTTTACGGAAATTTAATACATGGCCGTAATGATGATCAGTCACAGCGTAACTGTTACCAAACCCACATATTTAGGACAAGGAAACGTTTTAATGTTTTAATAACTCATGGTATATACGCATGTACATGTAGATGTTTAGTGTTTGGACTCTGTATTGCCACGGAATGATTACTGTCCATGGTAAATAGACTTTTATTTTCTATCCGCTCCGTTCACAAGTACCCCCTCACCGGCAAAGGAAGTACAGTTGGGGGTGCGCGGCCACTGCGTGTAGGCCTACATAGAACAAATTCCCAGGAGCACGTTTTGGCGCTGTGACCGTAAACGTGTTTCTGGTTCGCGGCCGTTTTGGCGCTTCGGTTACACTGAAATGACGTCATTTTTTCGACCAAAGTTGAACCGAGGTTTCCGGTCGGTTCACTTATGTTTCAATATGGCGGAAAGGTAAACAAGCTTAGCAGACGACGTTACTTTTTACTATAAATGGGGTTTAAATAGTGGGTTTTTACCTTCAATTGGTACGAAAGTTGATACAGAATATCAGGCCTACTCTTTTTAGAACTTTAGGGAAACGCTATAAAAAAAAACCTCCCACTTTTGCTTTGAATGTTATTGTTAATCATGTCCGCGGTCGCCGCGTGAATGATTTTTCACGTAGGCAGTAACACGACGTCATTAACAATTTTCCGGTCAGTCGTTTTCGCGGTGCGCAGGAAACATGTTTCAGGTCACGGCTGTGACGTCAGAAACATGTTCCAGTTCAAGGGCCGCCAAAATGTGCTCCTGGTGTACGCGCGTCACACACAAGGGACGGTGCGCGTCAACCAGCGAAATGTACCGCCCATGGGACGTCGTTGTTAGGTAAAAGAGCGCCCTTTTTTCGTTAGCGCACGGAGCTCATTATTATTCAGTCGTATTGTTTGCTCACTTCATGTACGAAGGACTGCTAAAGATGTTGAAATTGTGTACATGGACATGTACATGTATACTACATGACTTGTATTTACATGTATAGCAACCTATTTGTACCTGTATTTTACCTCAGGCTCTATTTTCTAAGAATATATTTTTCATTTTTTAAATATTTCTTTCCTATTTTTTGGGGGTGGCTAAATACAACTGAATTTTTTTTAAAATGTATTTTAAATATGAAAGAAATATATTTTTCTCTATTTTATTTGACCTGGGATGCTATGAATGTGCATGCTTGTGCTCAGCCAAATACAGCTTGATTAAGGCACATGAATATTACTCATAATAGTCCTGGAAAATCACAAACCATGTGGTGCACTTGTCACTCCGTTACAGTGATTTTAATGCATTTTAACCCCAGATACTTGCCCCCGTTGCACACATCTTTACTGCACTTCACAAATGGCTTGCAGAATGCAACTAACAAAATTCAAACTTGCCACTCACACAGGATGTTTCTTATCTGGTATGCAAATTAATTGCTTGTCATTCCGATTGTGTTGTACTGAGCACATACTGTCCACAAAATAGGAAATAAATAATCCATTGATTTCAGATATTATTCGAAGTCCCACAAAATAGGAAATAAATAGGCTATGGTTCTCATAACCGTGTCTTAGTGTCCAGAAAATGGCCAAAAAATAGTCCATGGACCCTAATAAAATATCCAGGTCTCCAAAAAATAGTAAAAAAATAGTTTGTATTTAAAAAACAATAGAAATAAAGTAGAGTGGCAACAAAAAACAGGGATAAAATAGTGCATCTGCGTCTACTTATTTTGTCATATTTTCCAGGAGAAAATAGCTTTTAAATGCATTTAAAATAGGAATAACAGGATTTTGCCAGAGATTTTCTATGAGGGATATGTGTGGTTGAATTTGAACCAAACTGTTTTAATAACTCGATGGTATGTACATGTAGATGTTAAATGTTTTGACTCTGTGTTGTCACAGAAGGCTATCCATGGTAAATAGACTTTTACTTTTGTGGGGATCTGCATCTTGTAGCCCATACGTTCAACAGTTCAATTCGCCTTGTAGCATAGCACCGAGCAGTTTGTTTACTGCATACTTCATAGTGTTGCCGCGCCTGAAGGGAAAGTAGTTATTGTACCACTTTTTCCAATAATAATAGGTTACACACATTTGGGTAGGGATAACCATCCAGAATTGTTTTATAAATTAAATTGAATTTTTTTTCCTAATATTGATTCGGTGACTTTAGTTAAGTAATGATTATCGTACATTTTACTGCGCACGGATATATAAACTAGCGTACCGTGTTATTTGGTTCCGCGGGAGCTTGTCATGTCCTCTCTTTCCATGATGGTTGAAGCTGCATGAACAGAGTACTTTTTCTGGCAGCAAACGACACTCAAAACCCAAGCCTGGAGACTCCAGCCTGGTCTTGGTGATCAGGAGGAACTCCTGCCCACCCCTTGGTGTCCGGGTGAGTAGGATTTCAGTGTATTTCATATGTCTTTGCGACAGTATTTTACGGTTTTTGACGCTATTGTGTGTGACTTTTTGACATGCAGTGATTGCACGTAACGTGTTGTGTGCGTACGTGCTGTCTGTAGCCCAGGTTGGACGAAGTCTTCATTGCATTACGACTGACGTCCAGGATGAGAGTTCTCTACGTAATACCACCCAAAATTTTGACCAGATTAAAGATTGGTCATACTTCTCTCTATTGTAAGATACGTACTTACATCGTCGAAACATCACGCAAATCAAATGCACATATGTACGTACACGTACAATGTATAGCGACACCCATCTGTTAGAAGGTCGAAAATCATCCGTCAATTTCGTACGATGTAAAAGTAGTATTAACATCAAAATGTGCAGTGTCCCTTCGCTAATATCTCAGTATAAAAAATATCACCTTTACTCAGCTGGTTATATCATGATGGTCGGCGATGTTGGTCGATGTAGGACAAAAATTTATGGAGAACGCAACGCCATATTGGAGCTCGGACGGAAAAAAAATCTAGTGCGCGCGCGCGGCGCGCTGAACTCACTATCCAATCAAAATGCTCAGTCGCCTAATACATTACTGCGCATGCGTCTATGCAGAAAAGCTCACAACCCTTTTAAAATGTGAAAAGTCACATCTTGAAGTTGGTTAACTTTAGCATTACTAAGAGTTGGAATAACCTTTTGCAACATTTGAAATGTTGTTTTGGTAGTAACACTTCGAAATTGTTAACATCCAACACTTCAGTTTTTAGAGTGTAGGGAGATGGGGGTGGGTCATCAAAATTGATATATTACATCACAAACATCACAGCAGACTGTAGCTTGACTTTCTTTCGAGATTTGCCCTCTTTAGCTTGATCCATGATTTTTTAATCGTCACTAAGAATCAGCTCAATTCGTAACTGAACTGCCCGCGAGCGAGCACGTGCGTGTGTTTTGCACAGCTGTAGTGTCAACCGCCATATGAAGTGACCTCGCGCGGCCGGCATGACAGAATGTACAGTCTTTTACCATGGGTTACAGAACCGGATTTTAGCAGCGCTGTTTTTATTATTTCCATTCTCCATTTTTCCTTGTTCCCCCTTCCTTTCCCCTTCCTTCTCCATTCTTCATTTTCTTTATTGCCGACGGCACCATGATTTTGCCGACAAAACAGACTAATTTGGGTGTGACACCCTCCCCCCCCCCGTAGCGACGTCCGTGAGTAGGTGCTCTCAATAAATTTTAACAATAAAATGCTTACTTCTGTCTCCCAAAACTCGAAAAGGGGTTGGGGTGAGGGAGTCCTCAATGAGGGGGGGGGGGGGGCCTCCCCCATTACGCCACTTTAACCCTAAAGGGGCCGGGGGGGGGGCGGAATCCGCCCCCCCCCTCAACATTTTCCGCGATAGCTTCTAAAAAATTTTTTTTTCGCGACCCGAGCTGTTATGACTTTTTAGCCTCGAGCTTTGCGCATCTTTTGATACCAAAAACATAAAAATCGGACCACGGGTTGGCCCGTAGCGAACAATTTTCTGAATTTTCGCATATACGTCGTGTACACCGAGCAGAATTGCCATTCATACATATGAATAATTAATTAGCCATAATCCCAAAACCCTTTGACCTATAGTCATGAAATTTCTTGGGCATGTTTAGGAAGAGTTGCTCTATGCATGTGCTGAGTTTCAAAATTTTTCGTCACTCGATGGCCGAGATCTTAGGGGGGGGGGGGCGGAATCCGCCCCCCCCCGGCTGAGAGATGGTCAAAATAACCCGGCCCCTTTAGGGTTAAAATGAAATTCGGCAGGGTAAAAATGGAATTGACTTATCGGTATCTATTAGGGCAATCTGTTCTTGAAATTTTCAACAGTTTTGAGGAGAGTAACCACTCGGTATTTTAATGACGAAGATTACAACAGTATCGATGACAACAATGACGCTCTTAAATTTACCATTTTATATTATTTTTAATTGGAAAGAAGCAAGGATCCTTGCTTAGACAAAGAGTAGGATTTCGCTGAGTTATCGGAAATACACGCCTTTCATTATATGTCATCATGCCTTTTGTTTTTAAATTAATTAACACATTTCCCAATAGTTGATTGTGGTTGAATGTTTGCGAGATAGATGGAGTGCCAATTAACACATTGCCAGCAGAATATTGTTAACTAAATGTCAGGGTCCTCGTCAATTCTTACTGGACTATAAAACCGGGCCCACTTGAAACGTATGGCAGTACAGGAACAAAAGTGCAAAAAGAGCAAAATTTATAATCCTTTAAATTTGTGACCGATTCTTTAGATATTGTAGTTTTTTTTATATCTCCAGTAGGTGTCGCCCGACTGGTCCGTCTTTTGTATTTTTACAAGTACAGCATAAGGCAGTGTAGTCAGTGCCTCGTTCAACAATGCAGACCAGGAGGAGATATCATCAAGAATGGCGCATTTTCTTTCTGATCATTCTGGCGAATGGTATATTGTGCGATGGTAAGTTCACGTTGATTTAATTCGTCAACGACGTTTTTCTTCCTTTAGTAGAATATTTACCGAAGACCCACGATCAAGGTTCACCATCACCAACTTTGACCTCATTAATTGCAGCCTCAGGCCACGAAAAATATTGCCGCGCCACTTCTGTCCGCTCCAGCGTCACTGATGCATCGTTTGTAGATAGTCCAACATCTACGATGTTATCTCGGTTGGAGACTACTCGATCACGAATGTCTACAAGCCTCCTTTCTATGTTACCTTACCCAGCCATTTATGTTGGCGACTTCAATAGCCACCACGCCATCTGGTGATACAATAGCAACGACAGGAATGGCAAATGTGTCACGGAATAGTCCAACCACGCAGACACTCACCTACGGTGCTGGACATGAACAACACGGGTCTATCAGATCGGTTCGCTGGGTATACGCAGCACTCTCCAGACCTCTGTTGGGTCTCATCGAAGGACGGATGTCTCCTTCCAGCCAAATGCCCTTCCTGGGTTTCCATGCGTCCAACACAGGCCCATCGTACGTATGCGCAATCGACATCGGTATCTGACTCTGCCCATCATCAAATCCGTCCAGAAACCAAGATGGAACGTCCGAAAAGCCAACTGGACAAGCTTCACCAGTGACCTGGAGTGAAGCATTTTCTGCATCCCCCAGAACATTCCAATCAACAAAGCCTATGACCGCTTCACTCGGGCTATATCAAAAGCTGCGAAACGTCATATTCCCCACGGCTTCAGACCGACCTATACACCTGGCCTCAATATGATGAAGAATGCCGACAACATTCTGACGGAGTACAGTACGTAGATACCGGAAACGCTGAGATCTCCGATAACTCATTCCGGCCCTCAATGATGCCAGACGTAGTCGCTGGGCATGGGAAGAAACAACAAGCAGTGTAGACTTCACACATTATACAGCCGCAAAAGCTGTAAACTCTTATGCTAACTCGGTGTGGGACAACAGCCAATCCCAACCTCCAGTAGACCCAGCGTCCACTCAAGAAAGAAAGAAATCAAGAAACACGTCCATCAAGCATGAAAAACAGCTTAAACTCGTATGACCTAGTCTCCCTCATCCTTCACACCACTCGAAGTCACTAGCGCAGTTAGGAATTTGGAAACAGGTAAGGCGCTGGATACGACCAGATGTATATAGGGCCTACCCATAATTCATCAAGAACTTGGGACACCAAGCCATCAACTTGCTAACCAAATTCCTCAGCCGGGTGATCTATGACAAATAGATTCCCAACACGTGGATAACAGCGAATGTCATTGCCATACCCAAGCCTGGGAAAGACCCGAAGCTAGCAGCCAGTTAATACAGACTGATCTAGCTCCTCTCCATCTGCTACAAGCTCCTTGAAACAGTGATCCTCAACCACATCGCTCCACTAATTCTTGTCGATGTTTTTTTCTCCCCTGACCGAGCAGGATTCAGGAGCGGCCACAGACCCTGCATGTCTACCTTCCATAAGTGGAGCAGCAGTGTGTCCCCTCTTAGTACCGGCAGTACTGTGGAAACGATAGAAAATATCTGCAAAGGTGCCTTTTTCAGCGGTTCCAATGCAGCCTCTCAGCACCTCACCTTGCAGACGACCGGGCGGTGACGTGGCTTTGCGAGGCAGCCATCGGCGAATACTTCGGGGCAACAGAATTCTAGGAGAAAGACCAGTATTTAACTGATTGAGTTTGAAGGTTATAAACACAGAAGTTTGGCTACACAGCACGAAGAAAGTCGGGAAACGTCGAAGCACTGTGCCCAGATGAATCGGATGAATCTAATTGCGGTATAGGCATAATTCGGATCAATGAATCACTTTGCGACTGACTTGTTTACATAAAAAAAAACACTGCGGTGAAATCTCCACCATCATGCAATGTGACCAATGGCCAGTCTTTCGAGCCTCCAGTTATATTCAAACTTATGATGAGCTAGCTACGAACCAGACATCAACTTTTCGCTCAGCAGCGTACAGTACATCACCGCTAGCCGCAGGCCGGATACCGCATCAGAATAACGTTGGATCCATGTTATCCAAAGACAATGTTTAATACTTCAGGCTTGTGCACATTCTGAATCAATTAATTTATTCTTTTTCTGTCCCTAGAGAAAAACAACTTGCAACCTGAAGACGGTCAGAGCATACTGACCGGAACGTCGAGTTTATACCTCTGGTTCTTTTTCAGAACCATTCTCTTAGTTGACAAATTATTCGCACATGGTGTTTCCGCAAACCTTTCATTATTTAGTATCTCCACCATGCAAAGCCTCAAATCTTACTTGCATTCCTGAAATCAAACTTATTGTTTGGTTTTACAAGAAACCTAGTATTTTTTTCTGATTTTTCATTAACTGTTGTATTTTCTTCCACAGTTCAATGTGGAAAAAGCAACGTCACCCTCGGCAACTCAACACAGACTTCAGGAACACTAACTTCGCCTTATTACCCAAACAACTATCCCGACAATGCTCGGTGCATTTGGTTCATCACAGTTGATGAAGGCTCCACGATTGCCTTCCGTTTCTCTGTGTTCAATACGGAGCAAAAATGGGACACGTTGACCATTGGCAACAGCCACGAGTCCTCCGATGGTGACTCTGTTATTGGTCTTTGGAGCGGTGTCCTGACGAATCTATCCGTCGTTTCCAATAACCACTCGGCATGGATGAAGTTTACCAGCGATTTTTCGGTAACCAAGATCGGATTCGAGGTAAAGATCACTCAAGAAAGCTATGAAGGTGAGTAGCAACTTGAAAAGATAATGGAATGTCTCCTGAAGTTGTTGTGCAGCTGATTTTACGGAACAGTGCATACATGTAACTTATGTCGCTCGCCGCAGATTTACACAACTAATTACATTTGCGTAATATATAATTACGAATGATTTCATGAAAATTGGTATGCTGTTCAACGTTTAAAATATTTCAAACACTTTGGACAAGACTGATCGTTGCTTTTAAGACATCGGTTACGAAACAGTTTATACTTCGAGACTTCCCAAAATACTTCGAGATTGTTCTAATTCTGAATAAATTAATTTAGTTATTTTTCTGTCCCTATAGAGCAAAACCACTGGCATTCCCGAAATTAAAGTTATGGCTTGGTTTTACAAGAAACCTTAGTCGATTTTTTTGATTTTTCATTCACATTCTTATTTATCTTCTACAGGTTTTTGCGGGAAAAGAAACATCATCCTCAACAACTTAACCCAGACTTCAGAAACACTGACTTCGCCTTATTACCCAAACAACTATCCCACCAATGCCCGGTGCATTTGGTTCATCACAGTTGATGAAGGCTCCACGATAGCCTTCCGTTTCTCCGTGTTCAATACGAAGCGAACACACGATACGTTGATCATTGGCAACGGCCACGAGTCCTCCGATGGTGACTCTGTTATTGGACTTTTTAGCAGTTCCCTGATGAGTCTAGCCGTCATTTCCAATAACCACACGGCATGGATGAAGTTTACCAGCGATTCTTCGGTAACCGAGATCGGATTCGAGGTAAAGATCACTCAAGAAAGCTATGAAGGTAAGTAGCAACTTGAAAAGATAATGGAATGTCTCCTGCAGTTGTTGTGCAGCTGATTTTACGGGAGAGTGCATACATGTAACTTATGTCGCTCACCGCAGATTTACACAACTAATTACATTTGCGTAATAATAATATGTAATTACGAATGATTTCATGAAAATTGGTATGCTGTTTAACGTTTTAAATATTATTTTCAAACAACTTGGACAAGGATGATCGTTGCTTTTAAGACATCGGTCATAAAGCAGTTGATGAATCAGCTATGCTTGCCATTTTGAAAAAAAAATTGTGGCTTCTTCAGAAGCAGGTGGCCACACTCAAATTTCTGTCAATGATAAAATAATACTTACTCATGTACATTTAAGCCGTTAATTTTCTTACGTCACATTAACAAGTTGGCAGTGACCAATGAATTTAGACTCTATACAGACTAATAGGCCTAAATAGATTTTTTTTTAATTGTCCATATTCCAAAGTCATAATTTGTTGCGCAAATTGCAAACTTATGCAACGCACACGAGTTTGCCAAATGTGACATAAATGAAATGCACAATATTTTGCTTGATAAGTTACTGTTCACTGTGCCAAGTTTGGAGAATCGATTGCTGAACGTTACCTGTTATTTATTCTGCTCTTTGCTGCATGCAGGTTCTTGTGGACAGGATGAATTTGCATGCCAGGATGTATCCTCTGGCTTGATTTGTTTGGCACGTGACGACACCTGTGATCGTGATAACTTTGCACATTGTCCAGATGGATCAGATGAATCTAAATGCCGTTAGTATATTTCAGATTCATGAGGCATCATTGCAACTGACTTAAACTCTGTTAAACTTAAAGGCATGCGTGATCTTTTCAATTTATCTCAAAAGTATCCTGCCAAACTATTATCAAGAAGCTAACACTTGCTGAAAATAGCCTATGTAATTCTTTTTCATTCCCCTGCCATCTTTGAAACAGATGACATTAAGCGTTATTCAAGCATCACATTATTGTTATCATCACTTTAGTTTTAAAATAGCACATGTAAAACATGTTACCCTAGCTAAATCTAAGTTACCCTCTCTTTCGAAAATTAACACATTTTCTATTTCAAAAATCATTCTTTTTGTGAAATTGTGTTTTAATAAAAACACTACGGTGAATTCTCCATTTTCATGCTATGTGACCAATGGCCAATGTTTCATTCTTCAAATCATTTTCAAACTTACGAGGTAGCTACGAACCAGACATCAACTTTCCGTTCAGCAGCGTACAATACATCACCGCCTAGCCGCAGGCCGGATACCGCATCAGAATCACCTCGGATCCATGTTATCCAAAGCCAATGTTGTATACTTCGGGCTTGTGCACATTCTGATTAAATTTAGTCTTTTTCTGTCCCTTGAGCAAAACCACTGGCATTCCTGAAATCAAACTTATTGTTTGGTTTGACAAGAAACCTTGGATTTTTCTGATTTTTCATTAACTGTTTTATATTCTTCCGCAGTTCCATGTGGAAAAAGTAACATCACCCTCAACAACTCAACGCAGACTTCAGAAACACTGACTTCGCCTTATTACCCAAACAACTATCCCGACAATGACCGGTGCATTTGGTTCATCACAGTTGATGAAGGCTCCACGATAGCCTTCCGTTTCTCCGTGTTCAATACGGAGCGAAAATGGGACACGTTGACCATTGGCAACGGCCACGAGTCCTTCGATGGTGACTCTGTTATTGGTCGTTTTAGCAGTTCCCTTACGAGTCTAGCCGTCTTTTCCAATAACCACACGGCATGGATGGAGTTTACCAGCGATTCTTCGGTAACCGAGATCGGATTCGAGGTAAACATCACTCAAGAAAGATCTGAAGGTAAGTAGCAACTTGAAAAGATAATGTGATGTCTACTTAAGTTGTTGTGCAGCTGATTTTACGGAAGAGTGCATACATGCAACTTATGTCGCTCGCCGCAGATTTAAACAACTACATGTAATCACATTTGCGTAATATATAATTACAAATGATTTCATGAAAATTGATAGGCTGTTCAACGTTTTAAATATTATTTCAAACATCTTGGACAAGGATGATCGCTGCTTTTATGACATCGTCACGAAGCATTTGTTAAATCAGCTATGCTTGCAATTTTGAAAAAAAGTGGCTTCTTCAGAAGCAGGCGGCCACACTCAAATTTGTGTCAAGGATAAAATAAGAAATCAAATTAAGTTCTGCCTTAAACGACGTTTGAACACTGTATACTCTGTGTGTTACCTCCCGATTGAAAGTTGGAAACATTATTCGGGTGGGACTCAAGCCCGAGACCTCCTGCTTTCTAGTGCAGACGTCTTACCACTCGACCACCGAGATGATCGGTTGGCTGGTTCGAATCTGATGTACATAGCAGCGGGTACCGCATGAACTGTCATCGAATTTTGCGTCGAGGTGATACAAATCAAATCAGGTTTTGCCCTTCAACGACGTTTGGTTCGAGTTCCACCCGAGTAATTTTTCCAACTTTCACTCGGGAGGTAACACACTGAGTATACAGTGTTCAAACGTCGTTGAAGGGCAAAACCTAATTTGATTTATATCACCCCGACGCAAAATTCCATCTTATGATAAAATAATATATATATACTTACTCGTGTACGTTTAAGCCGTTAATTTTCTCACGTCACATAAACAAGTTGGCAGAGACCAAAGAATTATACTCTATACAGACTAATAGGCCTAATTAGATTGTTTTTTTTTTTAATTGTACATATTCCAAAGTCATGATTTGTTGCGCAAATTGCAAACTTATGCAACGCACACGAGTTTGCCAAATGTGACATAAAGGAAATGCACAATATTTTGCTTGATAAGTTACTGTTCACTGTGCCAAGTTTGGAGAATCGATTGCTGAACGTTACCTTTTATTTATTCTGCTCTTTACTGCATGCAGGTTCTTGTGGACAGGATGAATTTGCATGCCAGGATGTATCCTCTGGCCTGATATGTTTGGCACGTGACGACACCTGTGATGGTGACAACTTTGCACATTGTCCAGATGGATCAGATGAATCTAACTGCCGTAAGTATATTTTGGATTCATGAGGCATCATTGCAACTGACTTAAACTCTGATAAACTTAAAAGCATGCGTGATTTTTTTCAATTTATCCCAAAAGTATCCTGCCGAGCTGTCTTCAAGAAGCTGACACTTGCTCCACATATGTAATTTTTTTCTCTCCCTCATCTTTGAAACAGATGACATTAAGCTTTATTCAAGCATCACATTATTGTTATCACCACTTTAATTTTAGAATAGCACATGAAAAATATGTTACCCTAGCTAAATCTAAGTTACCCTCTCTTTCAAAATTTAACACATTTTCTGTTTCAAGAATCATTCTTTTTGTGAAATCTCGTTTTAATAAAAACACTACGGTGAATTCTCCACTTTCATGCAATGTGACCAATAGCCATTTTTTCATTCTTCAAATTCCGTTCAAACTTACGAGGTAGCTACGAACCAGACATCAACTTTCCGTTCAGCAGCGTACAGTACATCACCACCTAGCCTCAGGCCGGATACCGTATCAGAATAACGTTGGATCCATGTTATCCAAAGACAGTGTTTTATAATTCAGGCTTGTGTACATTCTGATTAAATATAGTTTTTTTTCTGTCCCTTGAGCAAAACCACTGGCATTTCTGAAATTAAACTTATTGTTTGATTTGACAAGAAACCTATATTTTTCTGATTTTCATTTACTGTTTTATTTTCTTCTGCAGTTCCATGTGGAAAAAGTAACATCACTCTCAGCAACTCAACACAGACTTCAGAAACACTGACTTCGCCTTATTACCCAAACAACTATCGCTACAAAGCTCGGTGCATTTGGTTCATCACAGTTGATGAAGGCTCCACGATTGCCTTCCGTTTCTCCGTGTTCAATACGGAGCGAACACACGACACGTTGACCATTGGCAACGGCCACGAGTCCTCCGATGGTGACTCTGTTATTGGACTTTTTAGCAGTTCCCTTACGAGTCTAGCCGTCTTTTCCAATATCCACACGGCATGGATGGAGTTTACCAGCGATTCTTCGGTAACCAAGATCGGATTCGAGGTAAAGATCACTCAAGAAAGACCTGAAGGTAAGCAGCAATTTGAAAAAATAATGTGATGTCTCCTGAAGTTGTTATCCAGCTGATTTTTTTACGGAAGAGTGCATACATGTAACTTATGTCGCTCACCGCAGATCTACACAACTATAATTACATTTGCGTTATATATAATTACGAATGATTTCATGAAAATTGGTATGCTGTTTAACGTTTTAAATATTATTTTCAAACAACTTGGACAAGGATGATCGTTGCTTTTAAGACATTGGTCATAAAGCAGTTGTTGAATCAGCTATGCTAGCCATTTTGAAAAAAAAAATTGTGGCTTCTTCAGAAGCAGGTGGCCACACTCAAATTTCTGCCAATGATAAAATAATACTTACTCATGTACGTTTAAGCCGTAAATTTTCTTACGTCACATTAACAAGTTGGCAGTGACCAATGAATTGAGACTACAGACTAATATGCCTAGAGAGGTTTTTTTTAATTGTCCATATTTCAAAGTCATAATTTGTTGCGCAAATTGCAAACTTATGCAACGCACACGAGTTTGCCAAATGTGACGTTAATGAAATGCACAATATTTTGCTTGATAAGTTGCTGTTCACTGTGCCAAGTTTGGAGAATCGATTGCAAACGTTACCTGTCATTTATTCTGCTCTTTGCTGCATGCAGGTTCTTGTGGACAGGATGAATTTGCATGCCAGGATGAATCCTCTGGCTTGATTTGTTTGGCACCTGACGACACCTGTGATGGTGATGGCTTTACACTGTGCCCAGATGGATCAGATGAATCTAACTGCCGTAAGTATATTTCGGATTCATGAGGCATCATTGCAACTGACTTAAACTCTGTTAAATTTAAAGGCATGCGTGATTTTTTTCAATTTATCCCAAAAGTATCCTGCCGAGCTGTCTTCAAGAAGCTGACACTTGCTCCACATATGTAATTTTTTTCTCTCCCACATCTTTGAAACAGATGACATTAAGCTTTATTCAAGCATCACATTATTGTTATCACCACTTTAATTTTAGAATAGCACATGAAAAATATGTTACCCTAGCTAAATCTAAGTTACCCTCTCTTTCAAAATTTAACACATTTTCTGTTTCAAGAATCATTCTTTTTGTGAAATCTCGTTTTAATAAAAACACTACGGTGAATTCTCCACTTTCATGCAATGTGACCAATAGCCATTTTTTCATTCTTCAAATCACGTTCAAACTTACAAGGTATACGAACCAGATATCAACTTTCCGTTCAGCAGCGTGCAGTACATCACCGCCTCGCCGCAGGCCGGATACCGCATCAGAATAAAGTGGGCATCCATGTTATCCAAAGACAATGGTTTATAATTCAGGCCTGTGCACATTCTGATTAAATTGAGTTTTTTTTCTGTCCCTTGAGCAAAACCACTGGCATTCCTGAAATTAAACTTATTGTTTGGTTTAACAATAACCTAGTATTTTTCTGATTTTTCATTAACTGTTTTTTATTTTCTTCCGCAGTTCCATGTGGAAAAAGTAACATCACTCTCAGCAACTCAACACACACTTCAGAAACACTGACTTCGCCTTATTACCCAAACAACTATCGCGACAAAGCTCGGTGCATTTGGTTCATCACAGTTGATGAAGGCTCCACGATTGCTTTCCATTTCTCCGTATTCAATACGGAGCGAACACACGACACGTTGACCATTGGCAACGGCCACGAGTCCTCCGATGGTGACTCTGTTATTGGTCGTTTTAGCAGTTTCCTGACGAGTCTAGCCGTCTTTTCCAATAACCACACAGCATGGATGAAGTTTACCAGCGATTTTTCGGTAACCGAGATCGGATTCGAGGTAAAGATCACACAAGAAAGTTCTGAAGGTGAGTAGAAACTTAGATAATGGAATGTCTCCAGAAGTTGTTGTGCAGCTGATTTTACGGAAGAGTGCATACATGTAACTTATGTCGCTCACCGCAGACTTACACAACTAATTAGATTTGCGTAATACATAATTACGAATGATTTCATGAAAATTGGTTTGCTGTTCAACGTATTCAGTATTTCAAACATCTTGGACAGGGATGAACACTGCTTTTAAGACATCAATCGCGAACAGTTTTTGGATCAGCTATGCTTGCCTTTTTGGAAAAAAAAAATTGTGTGCTTCTTCAGAAGCAGGCGGTCACACTCAAATTTCTGTCAAGGACAAAATAATACTTACTCATGTACATTCAAGACGTTACTTTTCTTATACGTAAACATTAATAAGTTGGGAAGTGACCAATGAATTTAGACTATACAGACTAATAGGCCTAAATAGGGGGTGTGTTTTTAATTGTTTCATTCCAAAGTCATAATTTGCTGCGTAAATTGCAAACTTATGCAACGCACACGTTATTATTATTATTGTCATTATTATTATTGTAGCAGTACGCCAGTAAGGAGGTCCGCTCAAATGATTAGATTTAAGGACGCCAAGGACAAATCAAGACAAAAAGAAACAAATCAAAGCTGGAGTCAAATTATGCTTGGTCTCGTGAACTTGTTCACAAAAATCGATTACAATAGTTTAAATTAACACCTGATCTCAATTTGAACTCACAAAAACAACTGTTACAAACAGTACGTCCACAATACCATCAACGGGTTTTATCAAAATCTGTTCTGACACCTCTACCTCTAGAACATCTGCTACATCAGTACATGCAGGGACAATAACTACTGGCTCAGAATCAACATTTGTCACACTAATTTCACTGGGAATATCACCAAATGGGACACCATTATCAGAAGACAAACTTTCCAGGTTTTTGACCTGTTGGTCTTCAACAAACTTGAGTAAAATAGCAGCATGCTCATTGAGTGCTGTCTGTATTGACTTAGCTACACTTAGCTTAAATATGGAATCAACAGATTCAAAAGGCTGTTCATTAAGTGAGTGGACCTCATCATGACCATCCTCCAATAAATTTGAAAACACATTGACAATAGTTTGTGCTAAAAACTGATGTGACTTAGCAATACTGTCTGGCAAAACCATGGTTGTGATATAAATGACCACCTACGGCCTACAGTGTACATGCCAATACAAGGCTTCACAAATTTGACCAAACATCTGTTCCTACACAGATATAACAGGGTCACAATACAGCCTATTGTCACTCCTACAAGGGATACAATGACCTAACTTGTACACACAAAATCCAACCAAAAATTACAGCCTAAATACAGACTGAATCATGTCAAAAATAGACAAAAATGCACAGACACAATATTAAATGCACATCATCAAATGCACGTCAAACTTCAAATCATCATCAAATGCACGTCAATATGTCAAAATATACTAGGGTCTGCAAATTAAGTCAGCAAAAAAACCAATCAGGCCATATTCAACATACAAACCAACTGTGCACACAAATTTGACTTCAATAAAATGTATCCCAGCTACACGTAGGCCAAATGGCTTTATCTGTACAAATGCAGATCTACAAAATAATGAATACCAAAGTCAAAATAAACTTCACATGGAAGATAAAATTGCACAAAAGTATGAAGGTTAAAACTACAAGTGTCCAATACTGAACCTGCTGACAACAATACAAAAAAATGCAGCCCAGTCAATAATACAAAATGGAAGAGATGATCATGTCCCTCAACAAGTGAAACGGCGCATCACAGCCTGGTGAATGTGGAGAAACATGTTGCATGGGAACAGCAAGAGTAAATCCCATCTTGTACCACGCTCCTTGATAAATAGTCGGCCACAGCGAGGAACAGGCGGTCGGAGCGAGGAACAGGCGTTCGGGGAAACTTAATAATTTACAATCAAGGAAAATGTTTATCCTACATTGTCCAAGGCATCCTGTCTACGATGCCACTTTTGTAGCGGTACGCCAGTAAGGAGGTCCGCTCAAATGATTAGATTTAAGGACGCCAAGGACAGAACAAGACAAAAAGACAAAATCAAAACAGGAGTCAAATTATGCTTGGTCTCATGAACTTGTTCACAAAAATCGATTACAATAGTTTAAATTAACACCTGATCTCAATTTGAACTCACAAAAACAACTGTTACAAAAAGTATTGATAAGATAATAGATTCAGTTTCTAGCTCTATAAATTGTGACACAGTTGCCACTGATAAAATATATTAAATTACTAAGGTTGTATTTCTAAAGTTCCCAGATTCAAAGTGAGGTTCCCAAGGTTCACCGGTTCTAATATTTTAATTAGGTTCCCCGAAGTTCCCCGAACGCCTGGCAAGTGTACGGCTGTGTTGTGAACTAGGCCTTTATATTGCACCTGACATGAAACAGTCGTATTGCAATAAATCAACATGTGACACACGGTGATTAAAACTTTGAGATTGTGAAGACTAATTCACCTCCAAATCACTCCTTTTGTCAACATGAAATAAACTAAAACCTAGCCCAGCGGTAGCAGAGAACTTGCATTATGACATTAGAATGTAAAGATAAAACAAATTTTGCTCATTTGAAACTAAAACGTTGGTTTTCAAGCACAAGTTTTGTACACGATACTCACACTTTGGTGTGCAGGCAGAAAAGGGCTGATATTCGCGCGTTCACGGCATGCACTGAGTGCGCGTTTGTATACATTTTTCTGGGCTGTGTGCCAATTGTACGGTGCCTCGTAAAAGACGTCTCACTACATTATTATTATTTATTCGGCCAACAAATGAACACATTTACAATGACAAAGCAAACATTTATAATAAAGTAAACAAAAATTGGAAATTGAAAAAGTATGACCAGACGACTGACTGAAGGGTGCGAGAAGGAATGGGTCGGGTTGGGGGGGGGGGGGAGGGAGGGTGGACAGTTTGACAGGGAAGAGGAGATAGCAAGGACATTAAAACATTCCAAACCGGCCAGGGTAAACAAAAGTGTACTTAAACACTGTAGTCTAAGGCCTGCCTACCCATGCTCGAAATGTCTACACAAAACTAAATAAAATCTATACAATATCAATATAAATATGTAAATGAAAAGTAAATGAACCAAAATAAAAACAGAGCAAAAATTTAGTTGGAAACAAAATGGCAAGCAAATGTAATATAATCCTATATATCAACAACACAGACCAAACATCAAGGTGCAACGAAATTCAAATACATAGACTCAATGAAAGAGAGACATCACACGAGTAACTGAACATGTCAAAGAAGCAAAAAGCAACAAAGACAACAATACAAACTAAAAACACACACACACACACACCCACCCACAACCCAACAAACAAACGAACACCCAAACTACCCAACAAACAAACCCAAACAAAACATTAAAAAACAACAACAACAACAAACAAACAATCACCCCAATACCCCAACAAACAATAAAAAACAAACAAACAAACAGCCCAATAACCAGCCAAACAACCCCGACAACCCAACAAAATATAACAAACAAACAAACTATAATTACAAAAAAAGACCCAACAAACAAACGTGTTTGTCAAATGTGACGTAATGGCAATGCACATTATTTTGCTTGATAAGTTGCTGTCATTGTGCAAAGTTTGGAGAATCGATTGCAAACGTTACATGTTATTTATTCTGCTCTTTGCTGAATGCAGGTTCTTGTGGACAGGATGAATTTGCATGCCAGGATGTATCCTCTGGCTTGATTTGTTTGGCACCAAACGACACCTGTGACGGTGATAACTTTGCACTGTGCCCAGATGGATCAGATGAATCTAACTGCCGTAAGTATATTTCGGATTCATGAAGCATCATTGCAACTGACTTAAACTCTGTTAAACTTAACGGCATGAGTGATCTTTTCAATTTATCCCAAAATAAGCATGCCAAACTATTATCAAGAAGCTAACACTTGCTCAATATAGCCTATGTAATTCTTTTTTATTTCCCTGCCATCTTTGAAACAGATGACATTAAGCGTTTTTCAAGCAACTTTCCGTGCAGCAGCGTACAATACCCACCTAGCCGCAGGCCGGATACCGCATTAGAATCACCTCGGATCCATGTTATCCAAAGACAATGTTTTGTTCTTGGGGCTTGTGTACATTCTGATCAAATTTAGATTTTTCTGTCCCTTTAGCAAAACCACTGGCATTCCTCAAATTAAACCTATAATTTGGTTTTACAAGAAACCTAGTATTTTTTTCTGATTTTTCATTAACTGTTCTATTTTCTTCCGCAGTTCCATGCGGAAAAAGCAACATCGCCCTCAGCAACTCAACGCAGACTTCAGAAACACTGACTTCGCCTTATTACCCAAACAACTATCCCGACAATGACCGGTGCATTTGGTTCTTCACAGTTGATGAAGGCTCCACGATTGCCTTCCGTTTTTCCGTATTCAATACGGAGCAAATATACGACACGTTGACTATTGGCAACGGCCACGAGTCCTCCGATGGTGACTCTGTTATTGGTCTTTTTAGCAGTTCCCTGACGAGTCTAGCCGTCTTTTCCAATAACCACACGGCATGGATGAAGTTTACCAGCGATTCTTCGGTAACCGAGATCGGATTCGAGGTAAAGATCACACAAGAAACATCTGAAGGTAAGTAGCAACTTGAAAAGATAATGGAATGTCTCCTGAAGTTGTTGTGCAGCTGATTTTACGGAAGAGTGCATACATGTAACTTATGTCGCTCAGCGCAGATTTACACAACTAATTACATTTGCGTAATATATAATTACGAATGATTTCATGAAAATTGGTATAAATATGCTATTCAACGTTTCAAGAATAATTTCAAACATCTTGGACAAGGATGATCGTTGCTTTTAAGATATCGGCCACGAAACAGTTTATACTTCGAGACTTCACAAAATACACAAAATACTTCGAGATTGTGCTAATTCTGAATAAATTAATTTACTCTTTTTTTCTGTCCCTAGAGCAAAACCACTGGCATTCCTGAAATTAAAGTTATGGTTTGGTTTTACAAGAAACCTTATACATGTAGTAGAGTCATTTTCCTGAAATCTGTGACCATGTTGCGGATACCTTTTTTTCTTGATGGATTTGACAAATTGGACCGATTTAAAGGGAAAAAAGCTCCTATACACCTCTTAAAAGTGACGACAAACATTTTATAGCATTTTTTTTCAAAATGGCCGCTGACGCCATATTGAAATACATAACAAATGATATCTCGGGAACCAGATGAGCCATAACGATAAATGAAGTGTCGATTCCTACTATTTCTGGCATGACAAATCTGCTAAAATGGTATTTATTACGTTTCGGACCATCGTGACCTCAGCATTCAGAAGGGTGGCTGGTAGCCATCTTGAAAAACGGCATTTATTATATCTCTGGAACCAGAGGGGCAAGATAGACTTTTAAGATGTTATTTTCAATTAATTCTGGCATTAATCCCATTTAAATCCGCCAATATACCTAACTTATTTCGTAAATCACATATTAATGCTAAGTCCGATCATCTTGAAACTTGGTGGTAATGATGACGTCATCACCTGATTTTTATTATTTTTATTAATTTTTTACATTTTTTCTACCAGCAAAATATGACATAAAATGCAAGCTGATTGACTTCAAACTAGGTACAGACAAAGACTAAGGTTAAGTTGGCCCTAGACAAGTGATGTTATTTATTATGACATCATCAATGGTCATGTGACGTCATCCTAAATGTGTATATTTTAATATTTTATATCTTGAAACTGTAAGCGCGATTGGGTTGGAATTTGGTATGAACATATAGATAGGGACGTGTTGCAGGCAAAAATTGGAGTGGCGTCATTATGGCGTCATCATGGTTCATGAGACGTCATCTTAAATGTGCATAATTTAAAGTCCTATTGTTTTGAGAACTTAGTCATGGAACTATGTTCTTGCATATACGTTTTCTGATTGAAAATGGACAAAACAAACCATAAACTCATAAAAAATATGATGCAGAAAAGTCCTATGTTCTGTTCTTCAAACAGACATATAATTCTAGTTTACCCTTTTCTTATACTTATCCTAACTTTTTCTTGAATTCCTTACTTTTTCCTACTTTTTTTGTCCCATGACTTCGAAAAATGAAATCACATCGAGTATTTTTCATAACAGTGTTTCAAATTGTCATATGTAAATCACACAATGAAGGGTTCTACTTCCAAGAGCTTAGTTGAGGATGGAGCACAAGTGTTGTGAGTACAGAATATGCCAAATGAGGCTTATGATGCCGTGGATGGTGGATTGAGTATCAACGAAAACTACTGAAAGCCTTCACTTTTTCCTGATTTCATCCTCCAAAGTACTTGTCCCTTTTTTTGGAAATTTTGATCCTTCTGTTCTATTTTATTCAACTGCCGGGTCTGTTTGAAAGCCTGTTATGTACACTGTATAACGTCCGCTACCCAAATAGACAAAGTCAAAACCACAATTTGTTGTGTAGGATCCAGACTTAGGCATATGCAACGCAACTATACGTTTGCGAATGTGACGTGAGTGAAATGTACACTGTGAAATAGTGCTTACTGCGTTATTGCTGCTGTTTTGTAAAGTTTGAAGAATTTACTGCATAACTTAAAATTTGTATTTCTCTTTGCTCTGTTGCTGCAGTTTCTTGCACACAAAATGAATTTAAATGCAAGGATAACTCATCTGGCTTGATTTGTTTGGCACATGACGTCACCTGTGATCGCATTGCACTGTGCCCAGATGGATCAGATGAATTTTATTGCGGTAAGCATATAATATGGATTCATTAATCGTTTCGCAACTGCTTTCTGTTAAGAGCATGCAGGATCATTTGCATTTATCTCAAAAATACAGAAGCATTATCAAAAAGCTTACTAAAGATCGTGTACACCAGTACGTAACACCCCGTGAAATTATTCAATACAGCTTGCTGTTATTTAGAAGAAATCAAGTACTGTATAAGCGATTTTCAACAGTTGAAAGTTCTTTTGACGGTCTTTTGACGGTATCGTGTTTCGCGATCAAAAGGTTGTGCATGTTTTTTTGTTCACTGTTTTCTCAAAAAGTATTGTATCCACTGAGTTGAGACTTCACGTGGTAAAGTTTTGACCATTCTTCTTTGGAGTTTGAGTGGTATTATTATTAATGGAAATGAACAAAACGCAACTAAATCAAATGACCATAATTCCTTTAAGAGGCCCATGCTGCATCATCTTGGCCCAATTTCTTGGCTCTGCTAACCACAGAAATCCGCGCTTACTATCACCATTTTGTGCTAACCGCGCTAGCACAACAATTTTGTGCTAACCCTGTAGGTAAGAATCCTTAGTTACGGGATGTACGCATGTGCAGAAGCCAAAATTCCTCGCTAAGTAACGCGTGAAATTCGCTCACCGCAAGCACAGAATTTTCTGCTACGGTTAACAGGGACTTTTTGCATACGGTAAGCAGAGACAAGAAATGGGCCCAGCTGTGTTACATGTGTAAAACAGAAAAGATACCATCCAGTCCCTTGTCAACTAAAAGCTATACCAATGAATAGTCACAATTCAAGGCATTCCTTTGTTATTAATTTTCACCCCCTGTTAATTACTTGTGAATTAATTGGCGTGTGATGTGCTGGCGACCAATGTGTGATATTGCACTTGTGATCTTCGGCAATCGATAGAGTACTGCATCCATACTACTTGTACCAAACTGCTGTCTTTTCTACCTGTCCGGACTCCGTACTTCAGGAATTCATTTAGTTCTGAACTGTACCATTATTTTTATTGTTACTTAAAAACAGATGACTGTGGACCGCATAACATCTCCGTCGACAAAGATATCATTAACCTCAATTCACCGCGCTACCCAAACCGGTACCCGAATAACTACGACTGCAACTGGCTCATCAAAGGTCAATCGAAGCAACTTGTCACCATGCGGATCAAGGATTTCGAAATGGAGGAACCGTACGATTATTTGGATGTCGTTTTTCTAAGGAATGGGGAGGATCCCAAAGAGCTTTTTCGTCTTACGGGGGCGGATGTCTCGAGGCGGACAGTGACGTGGCGTCATGATGACGGAGCTCTCGTGTTGGAAATGAAGACCGATCTAATCATCGCACGTCGAGGGTTCTCCATTCTGATATATCATATTAAAGAAGAGGATTCGGAGGGTAAGTCTGGTGCCCAGTGTCAAGGCAATTTTCAGTGTTTAGGCCAGGCTGGCGGGGATTCTCCAGCCTCGACTCCATGGGCGCGTGTGCGTTCCTCCGTTCCTTCACTGATCGCGTAAGGCATGATGGGAGACAACATGGCGCAACAAGATCGGACCCACGGGGAACGAGGCAATAATGCACCACCATACTTCTTTGACACATATTCATATCACTCTTTAGTACAGTATGTGGAAGATATTGCAGTGAGTCGATCATCATAAATCTTGTACCCGTACCAAGTATCACAGCCATTCTCAGTGTGCAGTCTTGTGAGAATTTTTTGCAAAACCCTTCTTTATCTCTGATTTATGTTCCTTAGTTTTCATTTTCACATTAGAATAAAATTACTACATATATAAAATTCAACGTATTCAACAATATTACTTTTAAATGACAGCAATTGCATGCATTAATTGACAGAACTGTCCATATTATTTTTGTTTTATTTTATTTTTCAATAATATGAGCATTAGCAAGTGCTCATAACATAAATTTAATTTTGGCTCACACTTAGTGCAACTTTCTACTCCTCTTAAATTTTTGAAAACTATTCGACATCAAATTTATTTAATTTTATTTTTGAAAGCACCTTTTTTTACATTTCAAATTGTCCATGCTTTTCTTGACAAATATGGGCGCTGTTGCTATGATGTCATTTCAGGAAGCCACTGTTCATTTTAAAGATTTTCTGATAAAACATTTGAACCCAACATTTGTTGAAAAACTTTGCCTATTTATGTCATGTCACTGAAACAGAAACAAACAAGCGGCGAAGAAAAACAAATAATGACAGCAAAATATCCAAAAACTGTGGCAAATCTGAAATAGCTGTAGCATAATTTAATTATTCATGTGATTCTTGTTTTTTTTTAGCATTTTGTCAACCTGATGAGTTCCATTGCGGCAATGGCTTTTGTGTCACCAATTCTTCCCGCTGCAATGGTTTCCTTGATTGCATAAATTACGGAGATGAACTTAACTGCGGTGGGTCTGTCATCTCAAAGTTTTCTTGCTTATTTCCGGTAATGGAACCAAGGATTCTTCAAGAGGGGTCCATAAAAAAAAGGAAAAAAACACTTTTTTCCTGATTGAAAATATGTTTTGTAAAAATCTATTTTTTTCAATTGTATTTCGCCAACCCCCAAAATAGGAAAAAATGAAAAGTGAAAGAAATTGCTTAAAAAAATAGAAGTAAAATAGTGTAAAATAGGTTTCTATTTATTAAAAATTGGATGCTATTTAAAAAAAAAATAGGAAGCTTGTTTCCGAAAATGGCGTCTTCCCAAACAATGGTTGCGAGTGATATACGTACACGTTATGTAAATAATGTAAAGCATAGATCCTTGCAGATAATCTCTATGTTGGTACAATCCACAAAATAGGAAGGAAAAATTGTCCATGGATATCTGAAATATTCTCATTCCCACATAATAGAAAACAAAATAGCCTGTGAATCTCGTGAAAATTTCAAAGTGTCCAAAAAATAGTCGAAAAATAGCATACTGTTTTAAAAAAAGAAATAATATAGGATGGCGACAAGAAAAATAGAGATAAAATAATGCATATGTACCTACTTATTCTGATGTAATAGGAATACAATCTATTTTCTAGGAGAAAATAGGTCAGAAAATTGGTAAAGAAGCTATTGTAATTGGAAAGAAAATAGGATTCTGTCAGAGAAATTCTACGAGGAATTTCACTGTAGCTCGCAAGCCTCAGATAACCCATTAACATGTATTACATTGTATTTACTCCTTGGTAAACCCATCAAAGCCATACAGTGCAGGGGTGGATTGGGGCGGTATAATGAGTAACATATAATAGCACTGGGACTAATGGTTTAAATACGGGGGAATCCATACACATGTAGACTTGGGACCTGGGCCACAAAAGTAGAAGGCAAGTGTCAGCGCCAGTCGAGACTTGGGACTGGACTTGTAATAGAATTTGTGATGAGCTCAGCTACAGCACTGTACGCAGGTACATCGCTCGCGGTTTGACTCCACGTATACGGAGAGCCATCT
This sequence comes from Patiria miniata, assembly GCF_015706575.1. Lineage (NCBI taxonomy): Eukaryota > Metazoa > Echinodermata > Asteroidea > Valvatida > Asterinidae > Patiria > Patiria miniata. The sequence continues at coordinate 1,393,038 of NW_024037056.1, read as the reverse complement.
GTAATGTTGTAGCCTCATTGTCAAACAAAACGTTGTGTCATAAAGACGTAGATCGACGAGTGAGTATTCAACTTCTCAGATTTCATTATGTTTTCTCTCCCAATTTTATTTTGCAACAGGCGACATCTTCTGCCTAGGTTCCTACAAGTGCAACAACCTCAGCACCAGTTCTATGTCTTATTCCTTCACTGGCAACCTTTCTCAGGCGCAGTGCATTCCACTGGCGCAAGTTTGTGACGGAGAGCAGAACTGCCCAGAGTCTGACGACGAAATTCAGTGCGGTATGTTCACTTGACCTGCGTGACCGGACTTGTGACCTGACTTGTGACCTGATTTGTATACCCGATTGTGACCCGATTTTGGAACTGACTTGTGACCTGACATAATTGTATGTACCCGATTGTGACCCGACTTCTAACCTGACTTGTATACCCGATTGTGACCCGACTTTGGAACTGACTTGTGACCTGATTTTTATGTACTCGATTGTGACCCGACTTCTGACCTGACTTGTATACTCGATTGTGACCCGATTTTGGAACTGACTTGTGACCTGATTTTTATGTCCTCGATTGTGACCCGACCTCTGACCTGACTTGTGACCTGACCTGCGACCTGACTTTTGGCCTGACTTGTGACCTTGCTTGTGACCTGACTTGTAAGCTGACTTGTGACCTTGCTTGTGAGTTTGCTTGAGCTGACCTGTGACCTTGCTTGTGACCTTGCGTATGACCTGACGTGTGACCTGACTTGTGACCCAACTTGTGACCTGACTTGTGACGTGACTTATGACCTGATATTGTACTTTGTGACTAACTTGATTAAAACTCTGTCCTCTTGCGATCATAGATATAAAGCGATGTCCCGTTGGTTGCAAGTGTAGCTACAAGGGCACAGACTTAGTAGTCCATTGCAACAATGGCTGGGATTCCTCGACATTAGCTGGCTTGGCACTAATAACACACACTCTGTAAGTTGCCAATTCAGTAAAGGTCACATTGTTTTAGCAAACAAGCAAATATGGGGAACAAACAAAATTGATTACGAGATTATTGAAGTAGGCTAAGTTTCACATGTTCTCTTTTCATGTTCACATTTTTTAAACCCCTTATTATAAGATTGAAGTAAAGTTACTTAGAGCTGATAAATGCACAATTTTATGCGGTAACTAATTGAGGTTAAACCCCAGGGTACACCGTATTGAAAACCCATAAAACCTACGTAAACCTCGAGGTAAACATATAGAGGTATTAAACCTCAAGGTAGGCCTAGCCCCTCTAGGCAAATTCCAAGGGTAAACCTCGAGGTAAATGCGAGGTAAACCTCGAGGTAAATGCGAGGTAAACGTCGAGGTAAATGCGAGGTAAACGTCGCGGTAGGCCACGAGGTAAACCTCCAGGTTGACCTCGTGGTAGACCTTGATCATGTTATACCTCGAGGTAAAAATATAGAGGTATTAAACCTCCAGGTAGGCCTAGCCCCTCTAGGCAAATTCCAAGGGTAAACCTCGAGGTAAATGCGAGGTAAACCTCGAGGTAAATGCGAGGTAAACGTCGAGGTTGGCCTCGAGGTAAACCTCCAGGTTGACCTCGTGGTAGACCTTGATCATGTTAAACCTCGAGGCAAACATCCCGGTAAACTTGGAAGTAAACCTAGACGTTAAGCCCCGAGGTATACCGCGATGTAAACCTTGAGTTACTGTCTCTTAAATGTTGCATTCTTCCTTAATAAATTGCTTCAATATACGTGGTAAGTTTGTACTGTATGTTCCCAGAAAGTATGTTGTTACAGATTTGTATAAAACATCTGACTTCCAACGGAGCGAAATGTCTTGAATTTTATTTTTTCTCAATCAATAGTCAGCTCTCCGGAGTCAACATTAGTAAGCTGGACCAGGGAATGTTCAAAGCGATATCACATCTTAAAGTGTTGTGAGTAGTGGCAAACATTTTGGTGTTCTGAAGATTTTTTGGCTTATAAAATAATACAATTTCTATCTGGTTATGAAGTCAAAATAATCTCAAAATGAGTTTTGATTTTTGTCTTTAATAATCTCAGTTATTCTAATGTCAGTTTTGGGATTGCCATTTTTCAGTCACTCGCTTCTTTATTGGTATATCCATGATGATGTTTCTTTCTGACCTTTAATTGTAGTCACCTTAGTTATATCTACGTAACTTTTTAAAAATATATTTTAATTAATAGGTCATTAAAAAACAATCGCATAACCGAGATTCAGGAACACACATTTGACGGCCTGGAAAACCTGTTGTGGCTGTAAGTTAAAATCTTTTCTGAAGTTTTTTTTGAATGCACCGTGGCCTCGTGGTCTGGAGCATTGAACTCGTAGTCTGTGCGTATTATTCTGCAGGTTGTGGGTTCGAGTCCAGCCTGGGGTTACAGTGCGTGTGTCCATTGGCAAGACACTTTGTCACTCATTTCTTCTCCCTACCCAGAAGTAAATGGGTACCTGTGACTGCAGGCAGAGGTGGTCATTGGGATTGATTTTAGCTGCTTTGCAATGAAATGGTAGCTTCAAACTGTACAGGGAGCTGATATTTTGTTTGGATTTTTTCTTTGTGCATGGGTATAAAAACTTTGGAGTGAGCCAAAATTATGATTATTTATTTGTGGGCCTCCCTTTCAAAGCATATTTTGCAGTACAGGAAAAAGCGGTTTGTGTTTTTTGAGGGAATAGTGGCTTTATATCTTAGAGCGATTGTTCCAACAATTCAACACACATTGTACTCATTTATGGCAAATATTATCAAAGAAAAGAATATCCATGATTAAAATAATGCATTTGGGGGATTTTCAGGGTGATTGCAGAATCATTTAGTAAATGTTATTTCTTGTTGCACCATGTGGACTTTTGAATTCACTCAAATGTTGTCTCTGTTGTGTTACAGGGACCTATCAAATACATTGATAACAGAGCTGCAAGGTTCTGCTATGGAGGAATTGTCTAGTCTACGCGGAATGTAAGTAAGAACAGCGGTTTCACAAGACATACCTGTAGAGCTTGCAAATTGACCTAAAAAATGGGCACGATTTTAAGGGCAAGCTATACTTAATGATTAAATTTCAAATGCATCATGTAATGGCCTTAGTAATGCAGGAGAGCGCATCGTAGATTTCAAATATTTGCATGGGGCACACCCCAGACCCCATAGCAGCCACGCCTGAGACTCGTGTTATTAGTTAATTAGCGGATGGTGTTGTTTTGCCAATTAAAGTTGATTTCCATACTTCTGTTGACTTTCAGTACAATTTTTGATGTGCCATTGACGAGAATCAAGACAAATGCATTTGATGGTCTCAGCCAGGTGAAAACATTGTGAGTACTTATGTTGCTGAAGGATTCTCATTTTGATAACAAATTATTTGTACGTCGAGGCCTCTAACTGCAATCTATCACTAAAGCGATGAACAAAAATGACACCATCTGACCAAATAAACAAAGGACAATGAAATTTGGTTGATCATTAGTTCTCTTAACATTCACAGCAGTGACAGTCAAACTTGACAAGAATGCACACATTCGCATTTATATTTGAACGGGGAAGTATAAACTTGAAAGTTCAAGGTCCATCTTCCAGCATTGAGTAGGAGATCTTTAGCTTGATACATAATTATCTAGATACTTCTGATATAAATTCAATCTTCAATAAACGAATTCCTCACTTGGTGCAAATTTTGACCAACCACCAACACTTCATTTCAGGATAATTGTCCGCAACATCGAAGGCCTACCACGACTTGTAGTAGAAGATAATGCATTTCAAGGACTTGATAATGTGACAGAGTTGTAAGTATAATAATAATAAGTTGCTCGCCAAACAATTCAAGGGCGTATCGGGAGAGGGGGAGGGGGGCAAAGGGGGCCATGGCCTCCCCCCCCCAAAAAAAACACAGAAACCATTTTTTTTTTATGTGACGTCGCAATAAAGGCAGGCAATGAGTACAGCACCATTTTTTCCTCAAAAAAAAAAAAAATAGGTTAAAGTGGTCAGAAATTGCCCCAGATCGCACCACAGAGCATCTAGAATCCAATTTTTTTTTCGAGGTCCTTAAGCGGGCCCCGAACCCCACACCGTAATTTTTTTGGCCCCCTTTTGGGGGACCAACAAATTGTTTGGCCCCCCCCCCCAAAAAAAATAGTGCTCTGGATCCGCCCTTGAAACCATTGAATGTATTTTTTAAATCAGTCTGCACTATGTAACATTTTCTGGGTTTTTGTGTAACCTTTTCTGGGTTTTTGTCTTCTGGCAGGTATGTAGATGACCACAGACTGTGTTGTTTCTTCCCCTCGTCCGAGTGTAAGACGCTCGAGCCACAGCCTCCACTTTTCATGTGCAGCGAACTGATGCCTAAAATGGTCCTCAAAGTATTCATGTGGATTCTTGGTATTAGCGCCCTCGTCGGCAACATCTATGTCATGGTGTGGCGATGTCGGGAAAGGACGGCAGGCAGAGAGAGTCGAGTCGTTCAGTCTTTCCTGGTGTTTAATCTAGCTGTGTCGGATGCCCTTATGGGGTTGTACATGCTGATCATAGCCAGTGCTGATGCGTATTTCGGAAAGAGCTATTTTACGGTGTCTATGGAATGGCGGACGAGCCCTATGTGCAAGATTGCTGGGTTTATTTCACTCGTCGGCAGCGAGGCTTCTGTGTTCTTTCTCACCCTCATCAGCATCGACAGGTTTCTTTCAATCGTCTTCCCCTTCAGCATTTACCATCTTCGTCCAAAGTCATCTCGGATTGCTGCATTGTGTGTCTGGATTGGTACGGTGATCATTGGACTGGTTCCAACAATACTTGCATCCGACTCTACATCTGATTTTTACGGCCTCTCTGATGTTTGCATCGGGCTGCCTCTGATGACTAAAGTTACTGAATACGAGGTGGTGGATCAGCAGATTGATGCTGGGGGCGTGGCGAACATCACTGTGGGGATACCGTATCCTGTCGATTACCGAGCTTCCTGGTTCTTCTCCATCGCTCTGTTCCTCGGGGTCAACCTTCTGTGCTTCACCGTAATCCTCATCTGCTACATTGCCATCTTCAGGCGAGTCCGGGCATCGAGCAAGAAGGTGAGCAGCAGTAGCAGGGACGATGAACAGCGTTTGGCCATCAAGATGGCCGCCATCATCCTGACGGATTTTGTCTGCTGGGTACCGGTCATCATTATGGGTATTCTGTCACAGGCCCGCGTGGTGGAGATACCAACGGAAGCCTATGCCTGGATTGTCGTTTTCATCCTTCCCATCAACTCCTCTCTCAACCCCTACCTCTATACCATTGCAGATCTGTGCTACCAACAACAGAAGGCTGCTTCTGTAAGGAGGAAGTATGAGCTGGCCATGAAGAACGCTCGTTCCAATTCAGAGAACCGATCAAATGTTCCTGTTGTGAAAACTGTGACCTCAGAAACCCAATTATAAGTCGATAGCAAAGATGATATGGGTGATGCAGAATATAACTTCCTCCAACCCCAAAATAGCTGTAAAGTAAGATGCCATGTTATTTAGTTTATAAAACAACATTTACTTATTGCCGGATCTTTTTTGTTAATCTACCAGATTTATTTCCAAAACGTTTAAAAATTATAAACAGAGTAATACCAACAAATTAATGTATACATTATAATATTGCATCTAGTCTTTTATATACTATATAATCACATGTACTCAGTTTTTGGTTTTATTTTGGTAAAGTAAAAGGTCACGTTACATCCCCTTCCTGGTGGACAATTGGGGACAACGCTGATGTCGCCTTTCACGGCGCAGATCTGCTCTTCACAGCTTGGTGTGATTCTGAGAATCTTGCATATTTTGTGAGGAGGAACAGTTTTGGTCGATCCCAAATGCTTTAAGATCCCCTTTGATGGCATACATGTATTTCAAACATCTTCCATGAGGTCCGGTACGTACATGTTCCTGTCGTGAGCTCTCTGAATAGGACTTGTTTTGGGAACCTGTCATCATACATCCGTCAGACGTGTCTGACCCATCTTGAGGACCTCACCATAATTGTAACTGTGCAGAGGCCAGCACGATGCTCCCACATTGCTTATCTTGTGCCAATAGCAGACAACAAAAATCTGTCTGAATAAGCAATGTTGGCCAAACAGTATTGTGTAGTTGTAAGTGTTTACGGTCTGTGCTTCACTGTAATCCTCATCTGCTACATTGCCATCTTCAGCTGAGTCAGGGCATCTAGCAAGCGTGTGAGCCGCAATAGGTTATATTTCGGTATATTAAAGGTCTTGTCACGGTGACAATTAAGACCTTTTATATACCGAAATATAATTAACCCATTGCGGCTCACACGCTTGCTCGATGTCGACTTTCAAGGCACAGTGCTGCTCTTTCGGCTTGGTGTGACTCTGAGCGTCTTCCGCAATCATGTACATAATTGCAGCTCGAGAGTAGTACAACGTCAGTTGAGATTAATAAGATGCATGTGTAACTTCAAACGCCAAAATAGATGAAGATAAAGACGTCAGTGCCATTTACCTTTAAAAAGAATTTCTTGCAGCTTTTTTTTCTTCAAACTCGCGTTTTTTATGTTACAATTTTATATACAATAGGCCTTACAATAACAATGAACGTTGTAAAGAAAAAGGCTTATCCTTTGAATTGTATAAATTATTTCATTATAATAATCATCTTACATGTTTTATAGCTATACTCAGTTTCTAATTTTATTTTGGTAACTTAAAAGTATTATGCTCGGTTAAATATATGTAAGTAATCAAGAAATTATGGTACATGTACAGGTATATTAATGATGTGGCCTCCATTTATTGGCTTCCTTTATTCAGTGGAGTACTGTGGCCTCGTGGTTAAGGGCACTGATTCGTGGTCTAAGGGTAAAGCTGCAGGTTGTGGGTTCGAGTCCTCGCGGAGTCATGGTACGTGTGCCCTTGGGCAAGGCACTTTGTCACTCATTGCTTCTCTGCACCCAGGAGTAAATGGGTACCTCATGTGAGGGCAGATATGGTTATTGTGATTGAATTAGCTTCCTTGCGCCTAACAGGCTGCATCGAGCTGTATACTCCCCAGGGAGCTGAGATGGTATTTGGAATATTTTATGTGCCCAATGAGCAGGGGTAATAATGATGTAGCGCCTTGAGCACCAGTCCTGGTGGATACGTGCGCTTTATATTAATATCCACTATTATTATTATATCAACTATTCAGAAACTCTTTAGCGTTATACTCCAACGGTAAATTGTACCTTTATATATTTGGAATAAAATCTTGTTATTAATCACTAATTGCAGCTTTTTTTTAAATTGCCATTTTTTATGTTATTTTATATACAGTAGGCCTTACATTAACAATGAACGTTGTAAAGAAAAGGGCTTATTCTTTGAATTGTACAAATCATTTCATTATAATAATCATCTTACAATAGGCCTTACAATAACAATGAACGTTGTAAAGAAAAAGGCTTATCCTTTGAATTGCACAAATTATTTCATTATAATAATCATCTTACATGTTTTATAGCTGTACTCAGTGTCTGGTTTTTATTTTTGTAACTTAAAGGTATTAGGCTCGGTAAAATGTATGTAAGTAATCAAGAATTTATGGTACATGTACAGGTATATTAATGATTTTGCCTCCATTTATTGGCTTCCTTTATTCGGAAACTCTCTAGCGTTTATACTCCATCGGTAAATTGTACCTTCATATATTTGGAATAAAATCTTGTTATTAATCAGTAATAGAAGATAGTATGCTTTGAAATCAATACTGTAACTCATCTAAAGTACAACTACACTTTGTAGATGAAGGGCACAAAATATGCTCCAGATGACGTTTTACCCTTGAACTGGCATTTGGCTTATGACCATAGATGCTCCTGGTTACAGTCTTTAAAGTCGGTGAGGTATAGGTCAAAAATTAGTACATGAATGTAGTTTGACTCAACAACTTTCGATGCATAAACACTCTCTGCTTTGTATCACAAAACACTGAACAGTAGACCTCATCCTCCATGGCTTTATGTGACCGCGGGGCTCTTCGGCCCTGTGCACACACAGCTCCAGTCTTCGGAAATCCAGGCTGCCTTGAGTTAATATCAGCCAATCCATCCCAAACATATAGCTGGGATAGTTATGTTGGAAACAGTTTCTCCAACACGAAGGTCTATGCGTGCCGCGCGGAGCACTTTCAGTGGTCTTCCATCAACTTGTCTCACCCCAGTGTTCCATCATTCTAAATCAGGTCGCGGTTCTTTCGACAGTGTGTAGTAGTACGGGTAGTACGTACAAGTGTTGATCTTATGAACAAGTCATTGGCACCGGTGTCAATCACTGATCTCTATATAAAGACTGGATAGCGGATATGCATACAACATTCACACAGTAGACTTCGCATATTGACCAATTCGCCCCCGGTCTCACGAAGATGGCCGCGTATAATACGAACGTTCTACACGTAAATACGCGCGCGTTGTATCAACAGTTGACGCGCATTTTGGTCACGTACACATATTATGATGTTCTAAAAGGGACACATTTCCGTAGTGATTATTATTTCAAAACGCCGAAAAAATTATATTTGCGGCATTTTAGTAACCACGACGTTAGAAAAATTGTAGTTAACCTTGGTCAGTGATGGTGGTCAAAATATAAGTCAAGTGAACCGCGACGTTACAAAAGAAATCATGCTGTCTATAAAAACGGCAACTTGTCCTTTGTAGATCACCAGCCGGTCTCACCAATATGGCGTCAAATTCGTACATTGTGCGGCTCTGTATTAGCTATCCAGTCTTTATATAGAGATCAGTGGTGTCAATCAACAAATAGATCTTGGTGGACCTCACCGACCAATTGAACAAGCCATAGGACAGCCACTTTACTGGAGGTGCCAGCTCAGGCCAGCTGCCGAGTCTCTTTCTGGTTCTGAGAGCGTTTGCGCTTCGGCTTGGATGTGCCCCTGTTAGCCTCAGATGAATGTATATCGATCGGCTCTGGCTCACGTACCTCTTTGGGGCCGGGTGCACTTCTTGATACCCCGAAAACCTTTGAACCATCTCGCTCAAATCGACTGTTCCTTTTTTTATTTTCACAGATGACTGGATCCAAACCAGTAAATATCCTTAACTCGTATCCACTTTTGCCTGGCCCGCAGAGATGCCTCCAATATTGAAATTCGCTCAATCAACCGCGGATTCCGCCCCCCCCTAAAATCTCGGCCATCGAGTGACGAAAATTTTTGGAACTCGGCACATGCATAGAGCAACTCTTCCTAAACATACCCAAGAAATTTCATGACTATAGGTCAAAGGGTTTTGGAATTATGGCTAATTAATTATTCATATGTACGAATGGCAATTTTGCTCTTTGTACACGACGTATATGCGAAAATTCAGTTTTCACGGCGCGTAGCGCCGGAAAATTTTTCGCTTCGCGGCAACCCGTGGTTCGATTTTTATGTTTTTGGTATCAAAAGATGCGCAAAGCTCGAGGCTAAAAAGTCATAACAGCTCGGGTCGCGAAATTTTTTTTTTTTTAGAGGCTATCACGGAAAATGTTGAGGGGGGGGGGCGGATTCCGCCCCCGCCCCTTTAGGGTTAAGGTTGTCGGCGTGTTAGTCACACTACTGTTTCTCCACAACAACATCTTGTAGCTCTCCTTTGAACCTTCTCAAGAGATGAGATGTGGTTTAATCTGTATGGATTCCAAACAGCAATTCTGTTTTACAGGTGTGGTCACACCTGCTAATTGCAAGTTTGCCGTGCGTGGCTGTCATGATTCTCTCGAAGGTGGTTAATAAGCGCCCTCTCTTGTTTGCGCCGCACGCCTCTATAGAGGGAGCCCTCTATATATTGACATGGGTTTTTAATCGCCGGTATCGACTTAATGATCAGATGATGAATTGACGAAAATTCTGGAGTCGTATTTGCGTACAAATCCTGCCACAATCATGGCGAACGGAACACTTATTTACGGTTTAGTGTTCCTATGTCTAGGTTTTCTCACATTACGGGAATTAACGCAGACAGAGGCCACGCCAAATGAACGGCCAGCGATGAAACTTTCACAATTTAGCGGTCCTTCTCTGAAAATTCTTTACTGGTGAGTTACGCGTAGGCCCTATACTAAAGCGAATGTCGTATTTTGTCTACCTACCCATCAAAAATTCCTTCTCCACGAGTTTTTCTTTTCCTTTGTTCGTTTCTTTTGTTTTTGTTCCGTTTCACTTTTGTTGTACCATTTGTAGGCCTAGACCCGTGAACGTGGCTATATACATTGCTACGCTTCAATCTAGGCCTATAGTAAAAACACTCTATTATTAGTATTGTGATCCACAGGCACGGTTACTGTGATCGAGTGACCGTTCTAGCCGAATTTTGGCTACATTTGACGGAATATTTGCATACAAAAATGAGTTGTACAGAAAATCAAGCAGAATATTTTTTTCGGCAGAATTATGCAGATAAATTACATGAATTAAGGACAATCAAAAAGATCAGGAAAAATATGGGCACATTTGGTTTGAAAAACCTTAGTATTTTGAAAGATCCCTGAAACAAACCCTTACACAATGGAACAGCAATATATACAGGGCGATTGGCAGACTTTCGAAGTGGATTTAGCATGTTTAGCAGAATTTTACATGGTATTACGGTCATCCTGCCATGTAAGACTGTTAGCCGGGTACCCACTGGTGGGACTCCTACCGTTTTGCGCATGCGAAACTCGGGGTACCAGAGTGTCATGCCTGTCTTTGATTTTCTGATCATTTTGAAAACATTCGTTGTGACAAAGTTGTGCCGTATTTTACTTCGAATTTCTTGACAATGACAGATCCAACACTCGCGTAAATTCACAGGAAGCCTAACAAGTAAGTGATTTACCTATGGGCAAAATTATACGAGGTTTATATGTAGCGGATCAAAAGATATAATGATTTCGCTTGTATTTATGCGAGGGAAGCGCGTGGCGTTGTATACAACGCCAAGTTCACGGGTCTATATACTAACCCTAGCCCCACTTGTGTGGCCTTAGTATTGCTTCACTGTACATAATTGCAGCAATATCGTGGCCACACTAGTGGGGCTGTACTAACCCTACTTCTGAAATCAGAAGGCTTCCTCCGTCTGCGCCTTCTCATTTCAGTAATATATTAACCCTAGTCCCACTAGTGTGGCCGCGGTATGCTGCGCTGAACCTAAGGCCACACACCGTGGTCCGCGCACTACTGAGGACGTTTTCATAAAATTTGCAGGGAATTTCTTACATATGGTTGTATTCTACGATGTCCCATCTATCACTTCTGGGATGCTTAGGTGTAATGATGTTCAATTTTCCGAGATATTCTTGAATCTTTCTGGAGCCCATAATTATGCACTCGTGAAACGTCCGGTGATGGCAGCCATTTTGAATGTGACAAGAGATGACCTCAAGCTGTGACGTCGCGTTTATGCAAATTGCTTGTCGAGCGAGGGCGCGAGTTGCAAATGCGACGGCTGTTTCCTGGGCCGTAGATCCTAAATAGAGATCAGTGCACGTGGCCCCCAGACGATAAATGCATGGTACAGGAAACAGCTGTCGCATTTGCAACTCGCGCCCTCGCTCGACAATGCTTGTAGTTCTGAAGATTTCATAGCTTTTCCACTTTTCAGCCATGTCCACTTTTCGGTGGAATTGCCCTGCTATTATTAAAGGGACATTCATAAATACCTAAGACAGTTTACCCGTTCCCATTGGTCAAGAACCTGCCACATGGCCGGTCTTAAACGGATGATAAAGACATGGTTGGCTGGTCTTAAACACTTTTCCAGTGTCACGTGAAATTTGGACTTCCATGAAATCCAGTGCCTTTTACCGTTTTATTGGTTGAACCTGCACTCAATGCACATGCATGCATTGAGTCCGATGTAAACGACCAGGGTTTTCCCATCTTTTCTTGGTAACAGTATGACGTTAGGTCAGTTTCCTTTCAACCAGACCTTTTAAATAGTAAACAATCCAAAACATGAAATTTTCCGGGATTTCAGGCCGTAATGGCCCTTTAATTTCATTTTTTTCCCAGGATCTCCTACTCAAGCGCTGACCCCAAAGTCCTACGAAATTGTGAAGGCCCTGGAGTTGCTGGCTTACCACCTGGGCTTGCAGTGGACCAACAATCGTCTCATTCGGGAAAAACTCTGGCCGATCCTCAAGGCCTGGAGCCACCAAGTACAACAAGCCGCCCATGCAGCAACCGGTCCTCAAACCGGATCAGGCCAGAACAAACCGGTGCCAACCGGAATTGGCCACTGTGTGCAGTCTCCCGCTGACGCCTCTGCCTGTGCTGCTATGAAAGTTATCGGTGGGTAATCTGATTTTTATACAGTTTTATTCTCACTCAGATTCTTAAATAAGTTCAATAAGAGAGCCAGGCTAGCAGTCTTGTGGTTGCTACGGCCGATTTGGCCACTTACATAACACTTTATTTTGAATAAAACAAGATCAAATTACCGTTACACAGACCTTTTGATGTTCGCGGGCAAAATCTTTGAACATCAATTTCTCCTGTTTTGAAGACAGTATCATCATGCCACTTTTGGAGTTTGTTTCCCTTATAATGATCCCCAAAAATTGTTTCGATGTGTTCAGTATTTTTCATTAAAATTGTAAAAATAGTTTGGGGTGTGTCCATTTTTCAAAGCCGTAACAAATGGTATTTTCAATATCTGTGAATCGTTCCAAGCCTATGGTGTGCTAACATTGGTCCATATACGAGACCCACGGTAAGTCACCCTGAGTCATGCTAATAAATATGCTAATAACAAGCTACATCACCGTTGCGGCCGAATTGACCAAATCATTTCGGCTAAATCGGCCGTGGTAACGTACCTGAAGACCACGTTTTGTTTTGCTTGGCAAAAATCTGAGGTGAAACTTACCTTGGTGATAGTAGAAAGTGTAACACAAGCATCTGCAACAACAGATGAAGCTGAAATTTGGAATGTACTAAGATGGTATGAGTAAATATAATTAAATCGATTTGGGGACCTTTTCAAAAGATTATTAGCTGTCTTTTACCAGCAACTAGTATTGAAGGTTCTGCATCAATAACGACAATTTTTTGGAACTGACATGAAGCTTAGGATTTGTTCTACTATTATAATTTAACATTTAAATCATACTAAGCATGTTTTTTTTTTTCAAAAACAGAACGTTCAAAAAGCAATGTTTTATGGGGTGCAATCAGTTCACTTCTTTGGTCTGTGGCGTCCAGTTACGTAATCGGATAAAATTGCCTTAGCAACGTACGATTCAACGCCTTGGCAACCGCAAGACTGCAGTGTCCTCTTTGTGCCTATCCCACCGACCGTTGCCTGTGAATCGGGCAGTGCTATTGTATATGATTACCCAGTAACACTAATGAATGGGTTTATCCGGCCCACTGTGTTTAAACCAGATGCATGAAAAGACTCCCAGAGAATAGCCATTCTGAATCAATTGAATAAAACTTTTGTGTGCTCTGGGACCAGCTTTACTAGACTTAACTTGCGCTGTATTTTTACTGAACTTTTTTCAGGAGATGTTGCCGGTTTAGGACTGGACAGTCACAAAGAGTCTGTGTGCGAACTACTCAAGATGTTGGCGGCCGTCTTACAACAACCCTCGGCCAGTGGTAAGTAAAAATATGCAGGGCTACACCCTGGACTCGGTACATGAACAGTAGGTGGCGCTTCGTGACGACTCGTTCGAGCTCCGTGGGTGATGGTTAGGTGATGTTTAGGTCCGCACCATTGTTGGTACTGGTACAAAATTCCTCTCTTCTTGAGAACGACAGCATACCAGGCTCAACGATTTTGCAGGATGTTTCGTACTGTTTAGTTCGTACAATATCAAGTGGTTTATTTCGTAATATTTTTTGCAGTTTAAGTTTGAAGTATTTACAAATAGTCCTATATGTCTTTAATTTTGATTCCGCACAAGCTTGTAGCAACTTTGCGCAAGCGTCAAACACCACCAACTCTCCCTTTGTAAACCATTGAGGGGGTACTTTAGTCTGAGTATCACCCGTTATCCACGGAGCCAAGAGTCTCCTGTATATATGCATTGCTTTACTTTAAGCATTACTTTAGTTTACTAAATCGTGATGTCATTTCATTCCCAAATCAGGACTAAATGGTTTGATTGGTCAATTCGAATGCAGTGTTTTATAATACAACAACAGCAGGGCATTATCGCATAACATGATACAGAGTGCGTGACACAGGTTTTTTTTTTATCCATTGTCTATTTTGCGAAAGTGGTGAATGACTAAAGACCCGATATAGAAGGCGCTCACTGATTGGTCCAAATCTAGGAGGTCAAGAGGCGGTTGTCTTGCCTAATTAATCAGCGAATCTGCTCACATATCAAAGACCACGGCATTCGCTGTGGTCTATTGATTAGGCCAAGTTCGGGCAAGGACCATTAGTCGACTAGTGGTTGATTTGTGACGTACCTTACGCCTGCGCACTGAAAGCAACGTGCAACGTGTCAAATGCTGGTCAAAATGTCATCGCAAAACTTCTGGATCCTGGCTCTCTGCTAGTGTTATGAATGCGCGCGGCTATTGGTTACCAGCGATGCAACCAGCCCCAGTAGGTTGGTTCCAAATAGTGGACTAGCGTAGTCAACCACCGTCGACTAGACAGAGTTCGGGCAAGCGTTAGTCGAACTATGGTTAACCATTGGTCAACTATAGTCCTTGCGCAAACTTGTCCGTAGACTAGGGGTACTTACGCACGGCGCCCATATCACTCGGGCCACTATTTCAAGTCACTGTGTCTGGTGAGTAATCAATCTCTATTTTTGAATTGCTTGAACTTGTTGCAGTTCCCTGGACAGTGCAGGTTTTCACCGCGGAAGCCGTTCTCTGCTTGTCGCCTAGCAACCCGACCTTTGCCCTGGAGGTCACCCAGAAGTGGAGACGCCAAGCCCAGTTTGTGCCCCCGATGAGGATCGAGGACAAGCTGTGCATGTTGGAAAAGGTCGTTGGTGCTATCCACAATGTTTCAAAGTAGGGATGTTAAGGCCCTACTACGGGACAGACCCGACCAGTCCCAACAATAGTTGGGGAATTAGTTCAGATACCATGGTTGGGGCGTCAGGCTGGTTCCTACCTCCTATTAGAAGCGATAACATAGGAATCCGGAACCAGTCTACTCGGACAATCCAAAATTACAGTTTTTTTTAGTGCAGATGACCAAAACAGAGAAAAACTAATTATTTGTGAACATGAAAAATAGTTGAAGATTTGTTAGGACAAAAACAACATGAATTTGTTTGGGAAGTAAAGACAGTACATTTTGGCAGATATATTTCACAAATATAACATTATTTTGGCAAGAATTCATATACCGAGGCATTGGCTGGTGTGTCTATATCCTTATTGCGAATCTGGAGTAAAAGTTTGATGCCACATTCCATGATATAGCAGTAGCATGACTGAAAGTTTAGGAACCAGACTATCAAAAAATCTGGTGCCAAATTGTTTATGAACACAGCATTAGCATGACTGAAAGGCTGGGAACCAGACCATCTCTATGGCAACAATTATGTCAAAGTTTGTCAATTTTGCCAGCGTTCCTTTGAAGTGAAAGTCTGATGCCACGTTGTGTGATTGTAGCAGGAGCAGACTAAAAGTCTGGGAACCAGACCATCCAAATGTCTGGTGCCAGATTATTATGAACACAGCATTACCATGACTGAAAGTCTGGGAACCAGACCATCCAAATGTCTGGTGCCAGATTATTATGAACACGGCATTACCATGACTGAAAGTCTGGGAACCAGACCATCCAAATGTCTGGTGCCAGATTATTATGAACGCAGCATTACCATGACTGAAAGTCTGGGAACCAGACCATCCAAATGTCTGGTGCCAGATTATTATGAACACAGCATTACCATGACTGAAAGTCTGGGAACCAGACCAGTTCTTCGCCCACGATTATGTCAAAGTTTGTACGTCCATTGTGCCTCAGTTCCATAGTATATTTCATCCAGTTGCTGTTGGATTAAAAAAACAAACAAACAAACAAACAATATGACTTCACAGCAGCATTATGACATGAATTTGAATATTGTTCATTTTCATATAGAAAGATACTCAAGACCAAAAGAGAATTCAACTATGTTTTGGTATTATTTTTATTAAAAGTGAATTTGAAATTCAGAAAAGTGCGTTGACTGTAAAGGAGATAAACGTCTAGCAATAATAACCCGCCCCTCATAAAAAGAGAGATTTATTTGTAAAATGGAACTTGTATTGTTTACAGGTCTTTATATTAAAACATATGAAAAGTAGTTATGAAGAAAATCTATTTTTTTTCCCAGAAAAAAAACCCGTATATCATGTCTTTGCATACAATAATTATGTGATTAATATTTGCCTGATATTTATTTTCAAAATTTTTGGGGTATTTCTTATTTCGTTAGAAGTATCGTTGCATATTTTTTTCTTCAATATTTTCAGAATACTCCAGACAGTGGTTTTATGCCAGTCAGATCTCTATTTAAAATTTTTGTTTTTCTTTATTTTCTTCCCACGGTAATTTGTGGGTATTTTCCCCTATGATTTGTGGGGAAAATAATGTATTGATGAAGACTGAGTCAAAACGATACTTTTTATTTTGATCAACTCTTATATTTCCATATTTAATTAATTAAAAAACAGTTAATAGCGTTACACATCCAAATGCATAGAAAAGATTCAACAATGATGAATGTTTATCTCGAATGATTCTCTGGTTATGTTGTGTATTTGTTGGGTAAATCCCTTAAAAATTAAAAAAAAATTATTACAAAAATAAAAAAACACTTTGCCTTTTTGGACATTTTGGATCTTTGAATATTGCTTGCAGCCCCTTAGCCCGACTGCGTCTGGCCGTACAGTACTATCGCAAGCTCTGTAGTACGGCCAGACGCTGAATGCTTCCAAAAAGACTGAATTTTTTTGGCCGCTGATGTAGCGATTTTGGTACATCTTTTGATCGAGATTATCTTTTCATCCAGGACAAACGTTTCCACAGTTAAGGTTCTTAGTCGTAGAGCAACTCATACCTTTTCGAAAAAACGTTCTTTGGTCTCAATATTTTCATCCATCTGGCCAAAAGACAACTTTCAGTCATCATCTTCCACAAATATCGTCCCGAAAATGCTCCCCCATGCGATTTCAAAATGGCGGCCGCGCTGTAACTCATGAATATGCATAAACAGTCTGTGACGTATGACCTCGTGTTTTTGGACGTACGGCCCCGCCCCACGCACGTCCAAAAACACGAGGTCATACGTGACAGACTGTATGCATATTCATGAGTTTGTGCGGGCGCGCCTGCAGATTGCATACATTACAGCACGGCCGCCATTTTGAAATCGCATGGGGGATCGCATGGGGGACGATATTTGTGGAATCTGATGACTGAAATTCGTCTTGTGGCCAGATGGATGAAAATATTGAGACCAAACAACGTTTTTTTCGAAAAGGTATGAGTTGCTCTACGACTACGAAACTTAACTTTGGAAATTTGTGTCCTGGATGACAAGATAATCGCGATCGAAAGATGTAGCAAAATCGCTACATCGGCGGCCAGCAAAATCGCTACATCGGCGGCCAACAAAATTCAGTCTCTGTGGAAGCATCGGGCGTCTGGCCGTACTACAGAGCTTGCGATAGTACTGTACGGCCAGACGCAGTCGGGCTAGCAGCCCCTTTGCGTCCAGACGAATTTCTGAAGAGTTTGTAGATTTTCCCCCCACAATTTGATCCAAAATGTAAGGGAATTTTTTTTTCCAACTTTGGCCGAAAAATTTAATTGCTTGAAACTTGCAGGGAAGATGTCTAAAGGTCCTCAGAACACATTCCAACTCTACTTCTGGACAGATGTGCTATTTCTTAAGAAAGAAAATGTGTCGACAATTTTGCGTCAATAAATTTATCAAAAAATATTTCTTTTCACAAACAAAATGATGATTTTGCCCAAATCTTAAAAAATTAGGGTATTTGAATAGTGATGATGCTCCTATTGCTGTATTGCATCAGACGAAATTTTGAAAAGTTTGGAGAAAAGTCATTTGTTTGGCTTAATTTCAAGGGGTAAGCCTTATATTTTAAAGATTTGGGCAAAATCATCCATTTTTGGGAAAAACCATTTTGGAGCGATTTTACCCTAATATTGCGACGAAATTTCCCCTTTAATAGCACATCTGTCCAGCAATCAATTTGGAATGCGTTTCAGGGCCCTTAAGGCATCTTTCTAGCAACTTTCAAGCAATTTCTTTTTTTGGCCAAAATTGAAAAAAATGCAAGGGGTTGGCCTTACATTTTTAGTCAAAATCGGCCAAAAATTGACTTTTCTCAAAACAAGGCAGAAATTCATCTGGATGCAAGAGGAACATCAATCAATACTCTAACTCGCATAAATTTGCAGATTTGGGCAAAAACCATCCATTTTTGGAAAAAAAGTAAATTTTTGAGCTATTTTCACTGGTGCCACCCATTCGCCAGTATGGAAAAAAACGCGACGGGGAATATGTCTGGTTGTGTTCACAATTTTTTTCCCCCGAACTGTCCCCAAAAGGTTTTTACATACTATTTCCAAAACAATGGAACTCAGTGGTAATCAGAATAATCTCCGCCCCAATAACTTTGGATCATTCGAAATATGCAGTGGATGAACCGGGAACCAGTCTAGGTCACCCCCAACTCTCCTTTTCTGGCCGTTGAAGGGGCACTTGTGCATGGAGCCCATAGATTCAGTTAAGGAGAATACACTCGCAAGTGTGGATTCGTAATTTAAGAATTCACGTACCGCGAAGCGGAGAATCTGACAGTGATCAACCTAATTTAAATATCTACGCGCGTACCAGTAAAAAGTCTCGGTTCTCGACGCTCTTTGTATTTTTATTCAACCAGCACACAATCAACCCACCCAAAAACCATTATCACGAACCATCGCTGATAGAGGGCGCTATGACACACAGACCGCTATCAGCCACGAACCGCTATTACGCACGAACCGCTATCACAGCTAGGCCAAGTTCGCCAATTTTAAGAAAAAATTGCTCTTACAGGCCTACACCTCCCAAAAGTGATGACGGCAAACTTTTTTCAAGCACTTTTTTTGCAAAATGGCCGCTGAGCCATATTGAAATACATAACAAGTGATATCTCGGGAAACAGGGCCCAATTTCATGGAATCCGTAACGCCGAATTTTGTGCTAACGGCCCGCAATTTTGTGCTAACCGAGCTAGCACACAAATTCTGCGCTAGCCTTGTAAGCACAGAATCCTTAGTTACGGGAAGTACGCATGCGCACAAGCCAACATTCCTTGCTAACCCGTGAAATACGCTAACCGTTAGCGCGGAATTTTCCGCTATAGTCAGCGGCGATTTCTCGCTAACCGTTACGGGTTCCATGAAATTGGGCCCATGAGCCATAACGCAACGATAAATGAGGTGTCGATTCCCACTATTTCTGGCATAACAAATCTGCTAAAATGGTATTCACTACGTTTCGGACCATCGTGACCTCAAAATTCGAAATGGCGGCTGGTAGCCATCTTGAAAAACGGCATCTATTATATCTCTGGAACCAGAGGAGCAAAACAGACATATGAGATGTTATTTTCAATTAATTCTGGCATTACAACCCATTGGAATGGTTCTTTTGACGTTCAGGAACTACCATGACCTGCTATCTGAAGATGACTGCTGTCCGCCATCTGTCAAAACGTCAATCTGCAATAACATCTCTTGCGCCAGAGGCTCTTGGTATGAGGAGCCGTCCAATTTAAATCCGCCACTACTTATTTGATTGGTTATTTTGAGTTTTATCTTGATATCCATTTCTTTCTGTTATAACTTCAAACATTTTGTTTTAAATTAATTTGTTTTACTGGCTTTTGTACATTTTGTTCTGCATTGCATGGTTTATTATTTACACATGTTTTGCCTTTTATAGTTGACATGGGCGTCGCCAGGATTTTTCTAGAGGGGGGCAAAGCATATTCCCCCCCCCCCCATCCCTACATTTTCCTACGTTTTCCCGATTGATCATTTTTCGAGGGTGGGCAGGGACATTTTCCCCTGCCCCCAACCCTTAAAATTAACAACAGTATGATTTCGCCCCTTTCCCCTTTTTTCTCCTTTTTTTTGCTTGCCCTCCCCCCCCCTCGCGACGCCCATGACACTTGCCATTTAAATATTTTGATTGTATATTTCGCGTGCGATTGTAATGAATCTGTTGCTTATCGATGTGGTTAACAATATTTGTTAATGTTCACTTCCCTCACGTATGTTTCAGCCGCTCATTTAGTTTGCGCGCATGCGCACTCAAAATATGAAATGCTGATATCAGCAAACATGGATGCCTGCAGTCGCAGTTTGACCCACTGAAGTATCGGTCAACATCACGCTCGAAGTACTTTGATAATTTTTTCTTTCCATGTGGACAGGAATTTAAGGCAATCAAAGTCACTTTTGCAAACCTTAGCGCAAAAACACAGAGAGTATTTGATGCATTTTTTTTTGTTTTTCCGTGTCGTGTAGTACGAAAATATTGGGTCACAAATTCAAAACAGGCGACAGTTTAGGGGATAATTTTTCAGTTTTGCCGAGTAATTGTAAACTTGTCTTCACTGAAAAATGGTAAAGGATGCCACGGAAAGTGCGATTTATAAATATCATTTAAGTCTAGCCCGACTGCGTCTGGCCGTACAGTACTATCGCAAGCTCTGTAGTACGGCCAGACGCTGAATGCTTCCAAAAAGACTGAATTTTTTTGGCCGCTGATGTAGCGATTTTGCTACATCTTTTGATCGAGATTATCTTTTCATCCAGGACAAACATTTCCACAGTTAAGGTTCTTAGTCGTAGAGCAACTCATACCTTTTCGAAAAAAACGTTCTTTGGTCTCAATATTTTCATTCATCCGGCCGAAAGACGACTTTCAGTCATCATCTTCCACAAATATCGTCCCGAAAATGCTCCCCCATGCGATTTCAAAATGGCGGCCGCGCTGTAACTCATGAATATGCATGAAAGTCTGTGACGTATGACTTCGTGTTTTTGGACAACAGCCCAGTACGTGCATGCACACCGCCGCGCAGACGTACGTGTGCATGCACGTACTGGGCTGTTGTCTACAAGTAATGTACATGTACATGTACGTACATGCACGTACGGCGCCGCCGCACGCACGTCCAAAAACACGAGGTCATACGTGACAGACTGTTCATGCATATTCATGAGTTACAGCGCGGCCGCCATTTTGAAATCGCATGGGGGAGCATTTTTGGGACGATATTTGTGGAAGATGATGACTGAAAGTCGTCTTTTGGCCAGATGAATGAAAATATTGAGACCAAATAACGTTTTTTCGAAAAGGTATGAGTTGCTCTACGATTAAGAACCTTAACTGTGGAAATGTTTGTCCTGGATGAAAAGATAATCTCGATCAAAAGATGTAGCAAAATCGCTACATCAGCGGCCAAAAAAATTCAGTCTTTTTGGAAGCATTCAGCGTCTGGCCGTACTACAGAGCTTGCGATAGTACTGTACGGCCAGACGCAGTCGGGCTACATTTAAGTCGGAAACCGTTTCAATGAGAAAAGTAAGGTCTCACGTTATACATTTTTTTCGTTGAATGTAACGTTAGTGTGCACGTACCTGTACACAGACCCTGGAATCTGGCACGTCAACATGGCTAGCCACGCGCCACGCGCCACGGCGCTCCGTTTGTAATCTTTCGACGCGTTGGAAATGTATACATTTATGATTTAACTGAAACGATTTACAACTGACTGGTTCCCGGCCCTGAAATGCAGTTAAGTACGATCACAGAGGGCACTGGGACCAGTGTATTTATGCACGAAGCTTTCAAAATGGGTTTACTCGAAAAATGACGATTTATATAAGCTACAGGTTTCCTTCTTACATCAAATCACCTGTAAAATGAAAATAATCTATCATCCTTTCCGATGGTACTACGGCTGATCTAAGGTAAACCCGGCAAATTGTCAAAATGTGTAAACCAAACTCAAAAGCGAACGATGTTTTTCCTTTTCATTTTGTACGTTTTTTGTCCATAGTTATTGTTTTTTTTTTTATATTTGAAAAGGTTTTTAGCGCCGTTACCACACTGTAGAGACAATTTATATCTTTGTTCACTTGGTCTACTGATAATTTTTGGTTTGAATCATCTTTTAAGTACGTTTGAGAAGGATACATTTTAAGGCATGAAAACCAGACAATCGTTCAGTGCGTCGTCTGCTACCGCTGTTTGCAAGCCGACGACGCGGAGGAAACCATTGCGCATGCGTGAGAAGACGAACTAAATGCACGCACGGTCCATGGGGCTGAAACATACGTGCCCTGTGTTTGATTTGTTTTTATCTAATCAGCTGACTCATCTGTTTATTTATCTTTTTGTTTCGATATCGTTTTTACCTAAATATTGATGCTTAGCTTTGGTTTATGACTAGTTGCAAGATTATTCATTGATGGCATTTTCTATTTTCTCTAACCCTTACATCTATACAGTCATCCCATGTTCTCCATTTGTGTTGTCTGATTGTTAGTTCCTGTAACAGGTGAGTTGACATTCCGGTTTTGTTTTGTCAAGGCATCTCCATGTAAGCCCGCGGCTTTGAAAGATGCCTGTATAATTGCCTACATAGCTACATGTTTGATCTTGTGTAATAAATGGCATTGTTTATTTGTATTATAAAACTTGTGGCATTATGGGGAATAAATGTTGATTGAATTTAAATAACACAACATTTTGAAGTCTTTGTAATGCAGGCCTTTGTAATTCATAAACATATAATGTAAAACCTATATAAGAATTATGAAACAATAGTCACAGACTCTGTAAAAACGACTTGCATTTTGAGTTGTGAAACGACGAAAGGATAATGTTTTACAATTATTCAATGTTACTGTGTTACTGGTTCAGGTGGATTGTATGAACATCTGAGAACTCGTTGACAATGGAGAGCAGAAGAGACGGTGAAGAGTTACAGCGCACCCAAGGAACTTGAAGTCTTGTACTGAAGATGACTGTTTGGATAATATCTCACTGAGAAGTGGGAGACTTACTATTGGTATTCTTTAACACAATAGTCACTCAGTATACACTCAACCAAAAAATAAAGTCCCCGTTAATACATTTTTCTCTAACTCAAAATCTACTGGGCACGCCTTGCTCAAATTGCGACTGATCAGTACAAAAATTCCTTAGCAATCCAGCCATACTCTTTGTTTGGCCCAAAACAGTGATAATGTGTACAAAATTATGCAATTTATGACAAATGGTACCGAAAAAAAGTTGCACATACGTGCAAGGCTAGTGTGAAACACAACTTGCACGTATACAGAAGGGCAACTGTTTTTGGTATCATTTGTCATAAATTGCATTAATTCGTACATTTGAGCACTGTTTTTGACTAAATAAAGAGTATGGCTGGATTGCTAAGGAATTTCTGTACGTTATTTGAGCGAAAAGTGCTCAGTAGATTTAGACAAAAAGTATTGGAAGGGGGACTTTCTTTTTTGGTTGAGTGTATATGAAAGGCAAAACGTGTAAATAATAAACCATGCAATGGAGAACAATTTTACTTAAGCCAGTAAAACAAATAAATTTAAAAACAAATTGTTATTATGCAACTAGTCATAAATCAAAGCTAAGCATCAATATTTAAAGTAAAAACGAAATCGAAACAAAAATATAAATAAACAGATGAATCAGCCGAATAAATAAAAACAAATCAAACACAAGGAAGTGAACATAAACGAATTGTTAACCACATGCATGATAATTGATTTTATCTCTGAAAGATAAAATGCTTTATACTTGGTACACTTTAAAGTTTTTATGTCGTTTTTGATTTGCGCAACAAACAACGTTCAGCCTTTGTCTCGGGTTGGTTGCGAAATCTGAAGAAGTTGCGTTGACGTTCAGTACAATTGCGCAAGAAACCGAAGGAAACAAATTCCTTACCAAATATGGTCTTATTTAGTTGATATGCAGATTTGAGGTTTAGATTGACCAATGAAGATTCATGATATCTAACCCTGACCAATCAGATGAAAGGTCTGTCCAAGGGCCTGGGTTTTTAGCCTAGACCACGAGGCTTGGCGGCCGTCATTGCGTTGCAGCTTTTCAGCAGGAAACTTGACCAAAACGTCTATGTGACCAAAGTAAAGGTCTAACTGGTTCGGGTCAGGTGTGCCCACTAACAAATTTAAGGGACCATAGTGATGGTCCATCGTTTGGTTATCCCAAGAAGTTTGGGTCAAATAATGGCTGCTTTTGGCTGCAGCAAAGAACCAAGATTATTTCATTCCCCTATATCTCATTTGCGTCCAGGCAACAGATTTATTTCAATCGCACGCGAAATAGACAATCAAAATAATCAAATGGCAACTATTTTGGGCGTCGCGAGGGGGGAGGGGGGGGGGGAGCAAAAAAAAAAAAAAAAAAAAAAAAAGGAAATGTAGGGATTTGGGAGAAAATGTGCTTTGCCCCCCTCTAGAAAAAGTCCTGGCGACGCCCATGCCAACTGTATGTAAGGCAAAACATGTGTAAATAATAAACCATGCAATGCAGAACAAATTTACCAAAGCCAGTAAAACAAATTAATTTAACCCAAATTGTTAGAAGTTGTAACAGAAAAAAATAGGTATCAAGATAAAACTCAAAATAACCACTCAAATAAGTTAGGTTTTGGCAGATTTAAATGGGATGGCTCCTCATACCAAGAGCCTCTGGCGCAAGAGATAATATTGCAGATTGACGTTTTGAAAGATGGCGGACAGCAGTCATCTTCAAATAGCAGGTCATGGTAGTCCCTGAACGTCAAAAGAACCATTCCAATGGGCTGTAATGCCAGAATTAATTGAAAATAACATCTTATATGTCTATTTTGCCTCTTTAGTTCCAGAGATATAATAGATGCCGTTTTTCAAGATGGCTACCAGCCGCCATTCTGAATGCTGAGGTCACGATGGTCCGAAACGTAATGAATACCATTTTAGCAGATTTGTCATGCCAGAAATAGTGGGAATCGACACCTCATTTATCGTTATGGCTCATCTGGTTCCCGAGATATCATTTGTTATGTATTTCAACATGGCGTCGGCAGCCATTTTGAAAACGTGCTATAACAAAGGTTTGCCGTCACTTTTGGGAGGTGTATAGGAGCTATTTTTTTCTTTAAAATGGCCCTTTTCTTTGTCAATCCAATAAGAAAAAAAGGTATCCGCAACATGGTCACGGATTCCAGGAAAATGACTCTACTATTAGTCCTTTTGTGATTTTCATCCACAGTTTTATTTATCTTCTACAGGTTTTTGCGGAAAAAAGAAACATCACTCTCAACAACTCAACGCAGACTTCAGAAACACTGACTTCGCCTTATTACCGTCACTTTTGGGAAGTGTATAGGAGCTATCTTTTTCTTTAAATTGGTCCAATTTGTCAAATCCATCAAGAAAAAAAGGTATCCGCAACATGGTAACGGATATCAGGAAAATTACTCTATCAACAAGGAGCGTTGAGAACCGAGACTAGTACCAGTAGGGTGCTGTGTTAAGTGTGAAACATGAGTGTCGCTGTATAAGCCTATGTGCTGTACTATGGAGAAGTGGTAATTCCTCTTGCCGTTGCGGACAAAATAGACAAGTGTTAACCGACTTAATTTTATTTTAACCAAGAAGTTGGCCATTCAAACTATAATGGAGGTGGCACAGCACAGTTGTAAAAACTAGGGCAACCAATAAGATAGTAGAAACACGAGGACGTTGCCAGTCATCATTTACTCGTGTCTTTTGATGATAGGTCTCCAGTCTAATATCATGTGATTTGCTCAGTTTTTCAAAAGGAAGCCAACCATCCACATTTTATGGGAAACGGGAGCTATAGGGGGCGTAACAGTATTGTCCAATTCTGCCTATCATGACGTCAGCTGTACCATAGATATAGGGTCTGGGCGGAAGTGGTTTCATCATTTGTGCGCCTTTGCCTTCGGTAGTAAAGTTGGATTCCGTTCTCATCAATTTACATTTTAAGTGTTGCAGTGTTACATTTGGATTCTGGGAGAGAAAATGAGCATCGTTTGTTAAAGCCAGCCACAGGTACGTGTGTAGTACTGTACGGTGGAGGAGTTTCTGTGTAGGTGAGTATAGCCATTCGTCTATTTGTACATGAAATCATTTATATGACAATTCATTTTATTATAATAGGATTGCTGCTTACAGGTTCAGAAATGTGGAACAGCTTTTGAGTTACAATTTACAATTCACCAGTCAATTTGGTACCAGTTAAACCAGTTAACAGTCACTTCAGATGACATCATAGCTGTATGATGGTATCCTTGTCGTGACTATAAGGTGTAAGTCCAAGGAAAAGCCCGTTTCTGTCTCATACGTAAAGCCATTTTTCTTAAATAAGGGGCCCTTATCAATTATCGCAAAACATAGAATTTATTTTGGGTATTTTCCTTGCAGAAGCCTAAACTTCAGTAGAATAACAAAAACCACTGAAATTCATGAATATCTTAAGGGGTAAAAGTTTGGTTGTGTATGGGACATAGCGTGCGCGAATTTTTGGACTTGCCCACAAATTGACAAAGGGTTTGCAGCTTTAAAGTGTGATCTTGTTTGGTACGAGATGTAATTTAATGTGCACGCAGACAGGGAGTAATTGTTGCAGTATCCCATCGTCATTTTATGTACTTTACGGAAATTTAATACATGGCCGTAATGATGATCAGTCACAGCGTATTAACTGTTACCAGACCCACACATTTAGGACAAAGAAACGTTTTGTTTTAATAACTCATGGTATATATACATGTACATGTAAATGTTTAGTGTTTGGACCCTGTATTGCCACGGAATGATTACTGTCCATGGTAAATAGCCTTTTTATTTTCTATCCGCTCCGTTCACAAGTACCCCCTCACCGGCAAAGGAAGTACAGTTGGGGGTGCGCGGCCACTGCGTGTACATAGAACAAATCCCCTGGTGTACGCGCGTCACACACAAGGAACGGTGCGCGTCAACCAGCGAAATGTACCGCCCATGGAACGTCGTTGCTAGGTAAAAGGGCGCCCTCTTTTGTTAGCGCACGGAGCTCATTATTATTCAGTCGTATTGTTTGCTCACTTCATGTACGTAGGACTGCTAAAGATGTTGAAATTGTGTACATGGACATGTACATGTATACTACATGACTTGTATTTTCATGTATAGCAACCTATTTTTACCTGTATTTTACCTCTGGCTCTATTTTCTAAGAATATATTTTTCATGTTTTAAATATTTTTTTCCTATTTTGTTGGGGTGGCTAAATACAACTGATTTTAAAAAAAAATGTATTGTAAATATGAAAGAAATATATTTTTCTCTATTTTATTTGAACTGGGATGCTATGACTGTGCATGCTTGTGCTCAGCCAAATATAGCTTGAAGGCACATGAATGTTACTCATAATAGTCCTGGAAAATCACTAACCATGTGGTGCACTTGTCACTCCATTAAAGTGATTTTAATGCATTTTAACCCCAGATACTTGCCCCCGTTGCACACATCTTCACTGCACTTCACAAATGGCTCGCATAATGCAACTGACAAAATTCAAACTTGCCACTCACACAGGATGTTTCTTATCTGGTATGCAAATTAAGTGCTTGTCATTCCGATTGTGTACAAAATAGGAAATAAATAATCCATTGATTTCAGATATTATTCGAAGTCCCACATAATAGGAAATAAATAGGCCATGGTTCTCATAACCGTGTCTTAGTGTCCAGAAAATGGCCAAAAAATAGTCCATGGACCCTAATAAAATATCCAGGTCTCCAAAAAATAGTCAAAAAATAGTTTGTATTAAAAATATATATAAATAAAGTAGAGTGGCAACAAAAAACAGGGATAAAATAGTGCATCTGCGTCTACTTATTTTGTCCTATTTTCTAGGAGAAAATATCTTTTAAATGCATTTAAAATAGGAATAACAGGATTTTGCCAGAGATTTTCTATGAGGGATATGTGTGGTTGAATTTGAACCAAACTGTTTTAATAACTCGATGGTATCTACATGTAGATGTTAAATGTTTTGACTCTGTGTTGTCACAGAAGGCTGTCCATGGTAAATAGACTTTTATTTTTGTGGGGATCAGCATCTTGTAGCCCATACGTTCAACGGTTCAATTCGCCTTGTAGCATAGCACCGAGCAGTTTGTTTACTGCATACTTCATAGTGTTGCCGCGCCTGTAGAGAAAGTAGTTATTGTACCACTTTTTCCAATAATAATAGGTTACACACATTTGGGTAGGGATAACCATCCAGAATTGTTTTATAAATTATATTGAATCTTTTTTCCTAATATTGATTCGGTGACTTTAGTTAAGTAATGATTATCGTACATTTTACTGCGCACGGATATATAAACTAGCGTACCGTGTTATTTGGTTCCGCGGGAGCTTGTTATGTCCTCTTTTTCCATGATGGTTGAAGCTGCACGAACAGAGTACTTTTTCTGGCAGCAAACGACACTCAAAACCTAAGCCTTGAGACTCCAGACTGGTCTTGGTGACCAGGAGGAACTCCTGCCCACCCCTTGGTGTCCGGGTGAGTAGGATTTCAGTGTTTTTTATATGTCTTTGCGACAGCATTTTACGGTTTTTGACGCTATTGTGTGTGACTTTTTGACATGCAGTGATTGCACGTAACGTGTTGTGTGCGTACGTGCTGTCTGTAGCCCAGGTGCGGCCTTCATTGCATTACGACTGACGTCCAGGATGAGAGTTCTCTACGTAATACCACCCAAAATTTGGACTAGATTAAAGATTGGTCATACTTCTCTCTATTGTAAGATACGTACTTACATCGTCGATACATCACGCAAAAACAAATGTATATGTACGTACACGTATAGTCGGACTCCCTATTATCGCGGCATCCCTATTATCGCGGCATGGGAAATTTCTCTTTTTGACGTTGCCAAAACTCCTTCAAGTGGCGATTTTTATCCAGTTCACCAGTCATTGAGGATTTTTTGCCGAGTTGTATAAAAAATGTTGTGTCTTTCGGGACTTTTAACGATTTTTAATAAATATTAACGTTTTCCAAAACTTGCAAATTTTCCCTCACCGTGTCTGCTAAAAGGTACCATTTATATTTAAACATTAATCTTTAATTGTGCTCTGTCTATGAAAGTTCCATTGTCTGGTTCCCATTCTTCAGCTGCAAATATATAAAATGAAGTCGAACGACGATATTTGCAGCGCGAAATCGTAATAACTTTTACGGGATCAAAATAAGCACTGCGCCTTAGCGAAAATAAAACGGCACACCGTGTAAAGTGAATGGCGCCCCCAATCGCCAATCAGTAGACTTGCCTCAGTAATTTGTGTTCTCCTTTCAGGGGAAGGGCAGGGTCTTAAGAAATCATCCTGCAGAAATATAGTCTGTAATCATCTTGAACGTTACAGGGAAAATATCAGACTTTATTCAGGGGATGGTTTGGTCAAACATTAACTTCGAATAAAAAAGTTGGGATCATTATAAAAACCACTTCCCGCATACCGCGATAATAGGGAGCCCACCTCCGTTCGCACACTCCGCGCATGTCTATTTTCACAGGCATCGTACACGGAATAAACCGCACCACCGTCAGATTTTTTTATATTAATTTGAAAAGGAAGAGTTATACTACACAAAAGACAGGACAATTCGAAGAGGTTAGTGGGCAATCTGTATTCCGAACGAGAAACGTGACAAATACCGCGATAATCTGGCAACCCATCCTACAATGTATAGCGACACCCATCTGTTAGAATTAGGTCTAAAATTATCCGTCAATTTCGTACGATGTAAAAGTAGTATTAACATCAAAATGTGCAGTGTCCCTACGCTAATATCTCAGTATAAAAAATATCACCTTTACTCAGATGGTTATATCGTGATGGTCGGCGATGTTGGTCGATGTGTAGGACAAAAATTTATGGAGGAACGCAACGCCATATTGGAGCTCGGACGGAAAAAATATCTAGTGCGCGCGCGCGGCGCGCTGAACTCACTATCCAATCAAAATGCTCAGTCGCCTAATACATTACTGCGCATGCGTCTATGCAGAAAAGCTCACAACACTTTTAAAATGTGAAAAGTCACATCTTGAATTGGACAACTTTAGCATTACTAAGAGTTGGAATAACCTTTTGCAACATTTGAAATGCGGTTGTTTTGGTAGTAACACTTCGAAAATGTTAAAATTCAACGCTTCAGTTTTTTAGAGTGTAGGGAGATGGGGGTGGGTCATCAAAATTGATATATTACATCACAAACATCACAGCAAAACTGTAGCTTGACTTTCTTTCGAGATTTGCCCTCTTTAGCTTGATCCATGATTTTTTAGTCGTCACTAAGAATCAGCTCAATTCGTAACTGCCTGCGAGCGAGCATGTGCGTGTGTTTTGCACAGCTGTAGCTGTCAACCGCCATATGAAGTGACCTCGCGCGGCCGGCATGACAGAATGTACAGTCTTTTACCATGGGTTACAGAACCGGATTTTAGCAGCGGTGTTTATTATTTCCATTCTCCATTTTTCTTCTTCCCCCTTCCTTTCCCCTTCCTTCTCCTTTCTTCATTTTCATTTTTGCCGACGGCACCATGATTTTGCCGACAAAACAGACTAATGGGGGTGTGACAACCCCTCTCCCAGCAACGCCCGTGAGTAGGGGCTCTCAATAAATTTGAACAATAAAATGCTTACTTCTGTCTCCCAAAATTCGAAAAGGGGTTTGGGTGAGGGAGTCCTCAATGAGGGGGGGGGGGGGGCTCCCCCATTACGCCACTTTAAAATGAAATTCGGCAGGGTAAAAATGGAATTGACTTTTTGGTATCTATTAGGGCAATCTCTTCTTGAAATTTGGAACAGTTTTGAGGGGAGTAACCACTCGGTATTTTAATGACGAAGATTACAACAGTATCGATGACAACAATGACGCTCTTAAATTTACTATTTTATATTTTTTTGAATTGAAAAGAAGCAAGGATCCTTGCCCAGACAAAGAGTAGGATTTCGCTCAGGTGTCGGAAATACGTGCCTTTCAGTATATGTTCATGCGCTTTTTTTTTTTTAATTAGTTAACATATTTCCCGAAGGTTGATTGTGGTTGAATGTTTGCGAGAAAGATGGAGTGCCAATTAACACATTGCCAATAGAATATGCCTGTTAACGAAATGTCAGGGTCCTCGTCAATTCTTACTGGACTGTAAAACCGGGAAAACCGGGCCCACTTGAAACGTATGGCAGTAAAGGCAAAAAAGTGCAAAAAGAGCAAAATTAATAATCCTTTAAATTTGTGACCGATTCTTCAGATATTGTAGTTTTTTTTGTTATTTCTCCAGTAGGTGTCGCCCGACTGTTCCGTCTATTTTTTTTTTACAAGTAAAGCATAAGGCAGTATAGTAGTTAGTGCCTCGTTCAACAATGCAGACCAGGAGGAGACATCATCAAGAATGGCGCATTTTCTTTCTGATCATCCTGGCGAATGGTGCATTGTGCGATGGTAAGTTCACGTTGATTTAATTCGTCAACGTCGTTTTTCTTCCTTTAGTAGAATATTTACCGAAGACCCACGATCAAGGCTCACTATCACCAACTTTGATCTCATTAATTGCAGCCTCAGGCCACGAAAAATATTGCCGCGCCACTTTTGTCCGCTCCATCGTCACTGATGCATCGTTTGTAGATAGTCCAACATCTACGATGTTATCTCGGTTGGAGACTACTCGATCACGAATGTCTACAAGCCTCCTACAGCTTGGACCAACGCTACCGTTACATATGTTACCTTACCCAGCCATTTATGTGGGCGACTTCAATAGCCACCACACCATCTGGTGATACAATAGTGTGGCGGAATCTCCCGAGGTCAATTTAAACCAGAGGTCAGGGAAGGCAATCACCGACTGAGGTGAAAGTTCCGCTAACCCCAAACTATGTTTTCTGCCTCGAACCTAGGGAAGTTTTCGAGCAGCCTCTAGGCCCAGGGATGCAAGCTCGTTTTGGTGGAAATCTACCGCCCAGTTGGATACTGATTACCAGGCCCTGTTACTCTAGTACAGAAATGAACAAACAGACGAAGAAACTGCAGAATTATTGGACGCAGGAATACACAATTCTCTTTGTGGAAAGGAAATGATTGGCTAATTTATTTACGGACAATTCTGACTTAATTGGGAACTCTTTGATTTATAAGGTTATTATCGTTGGATTGTTATAAGTTTGAGCGCCTTAGCTGATCAGTACACGACAAAACCCGTGTGACAATAAACTTGACCGAGTACAGTTATTGACTACCTGTGACTATTCCTCCCAGGCCTCTATGTCAACCTCTGGGTCGACCCTCTATGTTATCGCACGTCTCTGTGAACCCACGACAACAATCCTTATGCCTGTACTTAGTCACCCTACTCTGTAAGTCAAACACTCAACTGCAACAATTGTACAAAAATGCACGGAATTACACGATAAAGCAATTCGGTCCTACCAGGCTAACTGGGTCACACCACGGGGCTCTGCGCTCCGTACAATCGCTCAACCAGGGTACGAGAAGTCGGGCCGAAACAGCGTCAACACCGGTACACTGCACCACACACGGCCTCGCCAAAGCAAACGCTAGCTTCGTTACGGACAATTGCAATTTCACTCGTACACTACTACTGAACCCGCTCCATACACAGAACTGAGGAACAACTTACGCCACCGACTCACGCAACTGACTCACGCCCGGCCGACCATGCGCTCAAGTACCACGGCAAGGGTAGCGGGGCCACGCCCAATCACGCCGTGATTGGCCGCCAACCCTTCACCTCTGCCCGGTAACACCAATCACGCATACGCGGGTACGGGAAACACAGATCGCAAGTGCGGTCACGGCCTGCCTCGCCCCGCCCAGCAACAGCGAGCGCGCTCCGATTGGCGGCCACTCCCGCCAAAACCACGAGACATTGTCCGCTGACACGACCTGACTTCCTTGCCAAGAAATTACAAGTAAACACTACCAAATAAAGGGAATAGACTGGTGTCGGCCCACCCCATCACGCCACACAGACCCGAGCAAAGCTTGGACTGTCCCAGTCCAAACCAGCTTGAACCCAGCCACGAGATGGGTGACCGGCACCAGTCTAGCTAATTAAATATGCACAAGCTTTTTAAACTTCACGTAAAATTCACTCTTATGTTTTTCGTTATAGAAAACTAAACTTATGATTTCTCTTTATACAAAACTAAACTTATGTGTTCCTTTATACAAAAGTAAATTGATGTTTTTCAGTTACACAAAAACCAAACTATGTGTTTCTTTGGCACAGAATGAAGCTTAGGTTTTCCTTTACACAGAATTATTGTTATGTTTTTCTTTACACAAAACTAAGTCTTTGTTTTTCTTTATACAAAACTTAGCTTATACATGGTAAAGTTTTCCTTACAATGAATTTGAACCACACAATTTATTTAGAAATCATGAATCCTCGGCAAAGATAAAAGTACTTTTCCTGATTGTTTTCCTTTTTATACAAGGAAATGTTTTGTATCAACAGATTACAATTTATGCAGATAATTTTAGGGATAAGACAGATGGAAAATCACACTTAAACTCGAATAGTATCCAAAATTAACTGGGAATCATTTTAACCAATGGACGGATTTCTTTTCAAACAAGATGAAGGCAATAATCACTGATTTTAAAACTTTAAAGATAAAATAACTTCTCTTTTACACACTAAATAGCACCAACAAAACTTCTTTCAACTGTTAAAACTAAAAACAACTACTAACACTAAATAAACTTTAACTGGCCCTAAGGACTTGCTAGTTGGGTCCCGTCCTCCTGAGGATCTTCCAGTGCAGCGTCCAGCTCTGTCTCGTGCAGATGCTCGGCGACCTCGTCGTTTCTCTTAGCGACCCTGTTGCGGTAGATCACTTCGGTGGTCGTCCTCACTCGGATTGTGACGAGTCTCCTCATCTTCAACGGAGGTGAGTCACGACCACTTCGGGAGGGGGAGGGGGTCATCTCTTCTAGGGGTGGCATAGATGAGTGTGTGGAGGTCGGAGAGGGGGGTGCTGGCGGTTGCATGGCCAACATGCCTCGAGGTTTCCCTCCGAGAGGTGGGGCTATTCTGACTGGAGCTGAAGTTTCCTGTGGCTCTGGTATTGCCAACAAGGCAGAAATGGGGCAGGGGGACAGTGACAGCACCGCCACTTCCTCGTCTGTTATCTGTGCTCGGTCCTCTTCGGACCCTTCTCCGCCTCTGGCTTCAACTCTGAGAAGTTGGAGATCTTCAGCTGGCCTTTCCAGCTGAGGCTTTATGGCTGCCGCCTCGTCCCGGTGCTCACCGTGGAATTTCTCGAAGTGCCTCTGGAGCGTGTGCTTGGCTGTAGCTCTGTATCTACACCGTAGGCAATGGAGGTACTCAATCGGCCCATGTGCCCCTCTGATGTGGTCCCATAGGGAGTCTCCCTGTGAGAATACCTCCCTACACTCTCGGCACTTGAATTCCTTGGCCTTCCTCTTTCTGCTTGACATCTTGGCTCTGTAACCAAGAACAAAAACAAAAACAAAACTGTTACTACCACATCCACATCTTTATCAAAGTCTGCCACTCTATCCGTATCTTACAGGCATACGGATAGAGGGTTCCTCCGAGACATACTGGTCCTCTCTGGCACTCTGATGGGGTCAACCTCTATCTGAACATCCCCATTTTCTACCGGAGCTTCTATTTCCGGTTCTTCTTGCTCTATTTGCTCTGTTTTCTCTGTTTCCTCAACATGAGGA
Source organism: Patiria miniata (assembly GCF_015706575.1). Taxonomy (NCBI): domain Eukaryota; kingdom Metazoa; phylum Echinodermata; class Asteroidea; order Valvatida; family Asterinidae; genus Patiria; species Patiria miniata. The sequence goes on along the minus strand of NW_024037056.1, from coordinate 1,358,181 downwards.
GTCTCTTCTGTCACTTCGACTCGAGGGTTTTCTCCTGCTCTATCAATCTGAGGAGCTTCTTCACATGCTTTTGGAGAGTGACTCCAGGGTACCAGTTTCTCACCCTGGTATGGCTTCAGTCTGTCAGAATGCACCACTTTCATTTTTCCCCCTTTCCGTATCTGTATTCGGAAGGTCACATCTGACAATCTCCTAACTATCAGCCACGGTCCCTCCCATCTCAACTGCAATTTAGGGGACAACTGTTTCTTCTTAGCCGGGTTGTGTAGCCAGGCAAACTCTCCTTCTTTCAACCCTTTATGGGTGGCTCTTCTGTCATAGTTTCTCTTCTGTCTTTGGGAGTTTTTCCCTAGACAGTCTCTAGCCCTCTGATGTGCACTCTGCAAATTTCTTCGCAACTCTTCTGCAAAGTCTGTCCGAGTGTCAAACCCTGTCTCTGGACTACCGGTGACCAGGTCAACTGGTATACTGACTTCTCGCCCCAACATCATTATATTGGGGGACTCCCCTGTGGAGTCTTGTGGGGTGCATCTATACGCAAAGGTTGCATAAGGGAGGAATCTATCCCAGTCTCTATGCCTCTTCTGTGGGTCAATCAGCACAGCCACCATGTTTACTAGTGTCTTGTTAAACCGTTTGACCATACCATCCGATTTAGGATTGTATGCTGTCGTTCTTGTCTTTGCAATTCCTAAGACCTTGCACATTTCTGTGAAGACTTCTGACTCAAAATTGGTGCCCTGATCAGAATGGAGTTCTTGTGGTACTCCAAATCTACACACGAACTCTTGCACCAGTTTGAGTGCTACTGTACACGCCGTTGCGTCAGGCAATGGATAGGCCTCCATCAATTTTGTACAGTAATCACCCACTACGAGAATCCACTGGTTCCCACTCTCTGTTTTGGGCAGTGGCCCAAGCAAATCTATGGCCACTCTCTCTACGGGCACTCCCACTCTATATTGTTGCAAGGGTGCAATCCCTTTCTTCGCAGGGGACTTTCTTCTTGCACAGAGGTCACAACCCCTTATGAAGGAGCGAACATCTGCGGACATACCTGGCCAAAAATATCTTCTCTTTACTTTGGCAAGGGTTTTCTTTATGCCCAAATGACCACTAAGCAGTCCACCGTGCACCTCCCTCAGGGTTTCTTTCCTCAAACTCTGTGGCAACACTAGTAACCATATCACGACTCTACCGTCATCAGACTCCCACCTTTTATGCAACACCTTCTCTCTCACACTCAACTGGTCCCAGTAGGACCAATACGTCTTATGGGCCGCCGTCAAGTGGGAAATCTCTACCCACTCCGGACGATCTTTGCTCTCTCCCTTGGCCTCTAAGGCCCAACGTATCGTCTCATCTTCTAACTGGGCTTTCCTTACAGCCTCTAGTGGGACACTTGGTTTGGCCTCTATGCCTCTAACCAATGTCTTGTCCTCTTGTGACGTCACTTCCTCTCGGCCACATTGTCTACAGGGTTGCCTAGACAACCCGTCCGCGTTGCCGTGTTTCTTTCCAGCTCTATGCTGTACTTCTATGTCATACTCTGAAATCACCTCAAGCCATCTCGCCATCTGTCCTTCCGGATTCTTAAAATTAAGGATCCATCTCAACGCACTATGGTCGGTTCTGACAGTGACTTTCCTACCGTACAAGAACTGTTTGAAGTTCTTTAAGTACACCACTACTGCCAATAACTCCCTGCTTGTGACGCAGTAGTTTCGCTCTGGTCTGGTTAACTTACGGCTGGCATACGCCAACACTTTCTCTTCTCCCTCTTGTATTTGGGACAACACCGCTCCGATACCGTCGCCACTTGCGTCAGTATCGAGGATGAAGTCTCCCTCTGGAATGGGGTAGGACAAAATGGGGGCTCTTTGAAGTCTACTCTTGAGGTCATCAAACGCACTTTGGCATGATTCGCTCCACTCAAACTCCCTTGACTTCTCTGTCAAGGCATGCAAAGGACTGGCTATCTCTGCAAAACCTTGAATGAACTTTCTGTAATAGGATGCAAGGCCAAGAAAGCTCCTTACATCCTTCACGCTCTTGGGAACAGGCCACTTGGCTACCGCCTCAACTTTCTTTGGATCCGTGGCCACGCCTTCGGATGACACTATGTGCCCTAAATAGGCCACTGACTCTTCAAACAAATGGCATTGGCTTGGCTTTAACTTCAGTCCTGCATTTCTCAATCTATTGAACACAAGCCTGAGCCTATCTATCATCTCTGTGACTGTTCTACTATAGACAATAATGTCATCCAGGTAGATCAACAGGATTTCCCATTGGAGTCCTGCCATCACCTTCTCCATTAGTCTTCAAATGTAGCCGGGGCATTACAGAGCCCAAATGGCATACATTTCCATCTGTACAAACCATTTCTAACAACAAATGATGACCTCTGGCTGGCGTCGTCATCCAAGGCGACCTGCCAATATCCAGAGGCCAGATCAAGTATTGAAAACCACTTGGCACCTCCTAACGCATCGAGAGTCTCGTCAATGCGAGGTACCGGATACGCGTCTTTGATAGTTACCGCGTTTAACTTTCTGTAATCGATACAGAAACGCCTGGTACCATCTTTCTTGTTTACCAACACTACATTTGCTGCCCACGGACTATCCGAGGGTTCTATCACACCTCTTTTCTCCAGGTCAATGACCTGTCTCTGTATCTCTCTCTGGACACAGTCGGGGTGTCGTCTCGGTCTCTCTTTTATTGGTCTCGCTTCTCCAGTATCAATGTGATGCCTCACGGCATCAGTTGCACCAATATCCTGCTCACTGCTGGAGAAAACATCCTGAAACTCTATCAAGCACTCCTTAACTTGACCATGATAGTTGATCTCTACATGGTTTCTACTCCTTGCATACAAGTCTTGCAAATATGGGGGCAAGCCCTCCTTTGCCTCTTCTGACTCATGTGCCTCACCTCTTATTGTCTCAGGGTCCACGGTGGAAATTAATCCCACAGTGGTCCCTTTTCGCGCCACTCTTTTCTCTTTTCCTGGGTTGAACAGCCGCAACGGAACAATTTGGTTCCCTGACTCCACTAGTGACCTGGCCAACACCAAGCCTTTCTGGGCTAAATCTCCGCCCCCCTCTAGCGGTTCCACTATGGCTGGGCCAGCCCACTCTTTTCCTCTGTGAGCAATAGTGCCAGGCACTACTGCCTCAGAACCAGATGGAATCACAGTTGCTTCAGCAATTACCACTCTCCCAACAAATGGCTCTCCAGCACTACTAGTGCATTTAATTCTCTCGCCATTTTTTTCTCCACTCTTTGGTGTGGAAATCCAAGTTACCCCCTGTGGGCAACAAGAAATCCATGCCCAGAATTCCGGGATACTTCATCTCTGTAAAAATCGCCCTGACTGGGTGCGTTGTTCGTCCAACTTGAACTTCGACCCAGGCGACTCCTAACACCGACAGGGAACTTCCATCCACCTGTCTCACTTTCACATTGTCTGACTCTAAGACTGGTCTCTGTTCCTTGGGTATCTCATAATACACTGTACTACTAATTAATGTATCTGTGGCACCAGTGTCAACCAAAAATTGGCACTTGGTTTTTCTCACTACACCCTCTACAAACAAACCAAAGCGGGCATCACTCTTTGGGTTCGGTAACGTAATTACCTTTCCCTCCTCATACTTTCGCCGCTTCTCTCCTATGGCCCCCTTGCAATCTCTCCATCGTCTCTTTGCCCCTCTAGCACTTCCGAGGTGCCTACGGGCCCCTCGAGCAGCTGGCTCGACTTTTCCTGCCCCAGGCTCTCCCCCTGAGGGTCTGTTACAGTCTCTGGCAATGTGGCCGTGCTCTCCGCAATTGAAACACTTCCAGCCATCATGCTTTGGACTACTCTTCTTTGGTTTCTTGCACTCTCGCGCAAAGTGACCTCGCTCCCCACAATTGAAGCATTTCCTAACACTTTGCTCACTCTTTTGTGACTTCTGGTCAGCAGGTTTCCCCACTAGGTCACTCTTTTCTTGGATTTGTTTCGTTAACTCCGTTAACAGTCCAGCCAAACTTTTCATTCCGTTCTCCAATTCGTGGATCCTCTGTTCCACCCCGGTATCTAACACTCTAGCCAACCTCGGAGGCTTTCCATCGAGCATTCTCTTAGCCATCAACTTTTCCCTGGGAAAAATAACCAGAACTCTCTCTTGGCATCTGGAACTCGATTTCCGAATCGATCCGCACTGGCCCCTGTTCTTGGCTCTTTTTGTCTATACTTCCCACCGGGGAAGGTTCCTCATAATTGGCTCTCATGGCTTCTAATTTCTTAGCCATCAACTCTTTCTCCCATTGCAAAAATTGAGCATCTAATCTCAGCTTCTGCAGTTCACTCTCAATACTCGAAGTATTCTCTTGACTCATGTTTGTCTCTTTCTATGATTACTCTTCAACCACAGAAATCACTGTACTCAAAATCCTGCTTGATTTCTAGAACAAGACGCAATTTGTTTCTACTGGCCAACTCTTTAATCAGCACCAACTATCCCACTTCTGACACCATTTGTGGCGGAATCTCCCGAGGTCAATTTAAACCAGAGGTCAGGGAAGGCAATCACCGACTGAGGTGAAAGTTCCGTTAACCCCAAACTATGTTTTCTGCCTCGAACCTAGGGAAGTTTTCGAGCAGCCTCTAGGCCCAGGGATGCAAGCTCGTTTTGGTGGAAATCTACCGCCCAGTTGGATACTGATTACCAGGCCCTGTTACTCTAGTACAGAAATGAACAAACAGACGAAGAAACTGCAGAAATATTGGACGCAGGAATACACAATTCTCTTTGTGGAAAGGAAATGATTGGCTAATTTATTTACGGACAATTCTGACTTAATTGGGAACTCTTTGATTTATAAGGTTATTATCGTTGGATTGTTATAAGTTTGAGCGCCTTAGCTGATCAGTACACGACAAAACCCGTGTGACAATAAACTTGACCGAGTACAGTTATTGACTACCTGTGACTATTCCTCCCAGGCCTCTATGTCAACCTCTGGGTCGACCCTCTATGTTATCGCACGTCTCTGTGAACCCACGACAACAATCATTATGCCTGTACTTAGTCACCCTACTCTGTAAGTCAAACACTCAACTGCAACAATTGTACAAAAATGCACGGAATTACATGATAAAGCAATTCGGTCCTACCAGGCTAACTGGGTCACACCACGGGGCTCTGCGCTCCGTACAATCGCTCAACCAGGGTACGAGAAGTCAGGCCGAAACAGCGTCAACACCGGTACACTGCACCACACACGGCCTCGCCAAAGCAAACGCTAGCTTCGTCACGGACAATTGCAATTTCACTCGTACACTACTACTGAACCCGCTCCATACACAGAAGTGAGGAACAACTTACGCCACCGACTCACGCAACTGACTCACGCCCGGCCGACCATGCGCTCAAGTACCACGGCACGCCACGCCCAATCACGCCGTGATTGGCCGCCAACCCTTCACCTCTGCCCGGTAACACCAATCACGCATACGCGGGTACGGGAAACACAGATCGCAAGTGCGGTCACGGCCTGCCTCGCCCCGCCCAGCAACAGCGAGCGCGCTCCGATTGGCGGCCACTCCCGCCAAAACCACGAGACATTGTCCGCTGACACGACCTGACTTCCTTGCCAAGAAATTACAAGTAAACACTACCAAATAAGGGGAATAGACTGGTGTCGGCCCACCCCATCACGCTACAATAGCAACGACAGGAATGGCGAACACGAGTCTATCAGATCGGTTCGCTGGGTAACGCATCACTCTCCAGACCTCTGTTGGGTCTCATCGAAGGAAGGATGGCTCTAAGCTTCCAGCCAAATGCCCTTCTTGGGTTTCCACGCGTCCAACACAGACCCATCGTACGTGTGCGCAATCGACATCGGAATCTGACTGCCCATCATCAAATCCGTCCAGAAACCAAGATGGAACGTCCGAAAAGCCAACTGGACAAGCTTCACCAGTGACCTGGAGTGAAGCATTTTCTGCATCCCCCAGAACATTCCAATCAACAAAGCCTATGACCGCTTCCCCCGGGCTATCTCAAAAGCTGCGAAACGTCATATTCCCCATGGCTTCAGACCGCGATCTATACACCTTGCCTCAATATGATGAAGAATGCTGACAACATCTGACGGAGTACAGTACGTAGGTACCGAAAACGCTGAGATCTCCGATAACTCATTCCGGCCCTCAATGATGCCAGACGTATAGTCGCCGGGCATGGGAAGAAACAACAAGCAGTGTAGACTTCACACATTATACAGCCGCAAAAGCTGTAAACTCTTATACAACCGCAATAGCTGTAAACTCTTATGCTAACTCGGTGTGGGACAACAGCCAATCCCAACCTCCAGCAGACCCAGCGTCCACACAAGAAAGAAAGAAATCAAGAAACAGGTTCATCAAGCATGAAAACAGCTTAAACTCGTATGACCTAGTCTACCTCATCCTTCACACCACTCGAAGTCACTAGCGCAGTTAGGAATTTGGAAACAGGTAAGGCCGCAGGGTACGACCAGATGTATAATAGGGCCTACCCAGAATTCATCAAGAACTTGGGACACCAAGCCATCAACTTGCTAAGCAAATCCCTCACCCGGGTGATCTATGACAAATAGATCCCCAACACGTGGAGAACAGCTGTCATTGCCGTACCCAAAGCTGGGAAAGACCCGAAGCTAGCAGCCAGTTAATACAGACTGATCTAGCTCCTCTCCATCTGCTACAAGCTCCTTGAAACAGTGATCCTCAACCACATCGCTCCACTAATTCTTGTCGGTGTTTTTTTCTCCCCTGATCGAGCAGGATTCAGGAGCGGCCACAGCACAGCAGATTAGGTGCTGGCATTTACTACATATAATTATAGAGAGCGACTACCAACCAAATCTGAAAATCGGTGCGTTCTTTTTAGACCTCACCGCAACATACGATATGTGGCACAATGGGCCTGCGCACCAAAATGTCCGTCTCACTTGCTGTCTCCCTGGACATGTCAGATAATCGAAGTCCTCCATGCAAACAGGCGATTCGGGGTGCACATTGGCGATAAAAACCAGCTCATAAAGAAACCAGAACAACGGACTCCCATGTAAGGATCGATACAGTATACTGATCGCCGAGCCTACTGTTCAACTCCTGACATGCACCTCTCAAGTAACTCTTGGACCAAAGTTAACCCGTTCCGCTCTGGCGCTGGACCCTGCATGTCTACCTTCCATAAGTGGAGCATCAGTGTCCCCTCTTAGTACCTGCAGTACTGTGGAAACGATAGAAAATATCTGGAAAATTGCCTTCTTCAGCGATTCCAAGGCGGCCTCTCGGCACCTCACCTTGCAGACGACAGGGCGGTTGCGTGGCTTTGCGAGGCAGCCTTCGGCGAATAATTTTCGGGGCAACAGCATTCTAGGAGAAAGACAGAAAGTATTTAACTGATTGAGTTTGAAGGTTACAAACAAAGATGTTTGGCAACAGTGCACGAAGAAAGTCGGGGAAACGTCGAAGCACTGTGCCCGGACTCGGATGAATCTAATTGCGGTATATGCATAATTCGGATTCATGAATCACTTAGCAACTGACTGACCACTGCGGTGAAATCTCCACCATCATGCAATGTGACCAATGGTCAATCTTTCGTTCTTCCAGTTATGTTCAAACTTATGAGGTACATGTAGCTACGAACCAGATATCAACTTTCCGTTCAGCAGCGTGCAGTAGGCCTACATCACCGCCTAGCCGCAGGCCGGATACCGCATCAAAATCAACTTGAATGGATCCATGTTATCAAAAGACAATGTTTAATACTTCAGGCTTGTGCACATTCTTAATCAATTAATTTATTCTTTTTTGTCCCTAGAGCAAGACAACTGGCATTCCTTAAATGAAACTTATTGTTTGGTTTTACAAGCAATATATTATTTTTCTGATTTTTCATTAACTGCTTTATTTTCTTCCGCAGTTCCGTGCGGAAAAAGCAACATCACCCTCAGCATCTCAACACAGACTTCAGAAACACTGACTTCGCCTTATTACCCAAACAACTATCCCGCCAATGCCCGGTGCATTTGGTACATCACAGTTGATGAAGGCTCCACGATAGCCTTCCGTTTCTCTGTGTTCAATACGGAGCGAAAATGGGACACGTTGACCATTGGCAACAGCCACGAGTCCTCCGATGGTGACTCTGTTATTGGACTTTTTAGCAGTTCCCTGACGAGTCTAGCCGTCATTTCCAATAACCACACGGCATGGATGGAGTTTACCAGCGATTCTTCGGTAACCAAGATCGGATTTGAGGTAAAGATCACTCAAGAAAGCTATGAAGGTGAGTAGCAACTTGAAAAGATAATGGAATGTCTCCTGAAGTTGTTGTGCAGCTGATTTTACAAAAGAGTGCATACATGTAACTTATGTCGCTCGCCGCAGATTTACACAATTAATTACATTTGCGTAATATATAATTGCGAATGATTTCATGAAAATTGGTATGCTGTTCAATGTTTTCAATAATTCAAACATCTTGGGCAAGGATGATCGTTGCTTTTAAGACATCGGTCATAAAGCAGTTGTTGAATCAGCTATGCTACTAGCCATTTTGAAAAAAAAATTGTGGCTTCTTCAGAAGCAGGTGGCCACACTCAAATTTCTGTCAATGATAAAATAATACTTACTCATGTACGTTTCAGCCATAAATTTTCTTACGTCACATTAACAAGTTGGCAGTGACCAATGAATTTAGACTATACAAACTAATAGGCCTATAGAGTTTTTTTTTAATTGTCCATATTTCAAAGTCATAGTTTGTTGCGCAAATTGCAAACTTATGCAACGCACACGAGTTTGCCAAATGTGACGTAAATGAAATGCACAATATTTTGCTTGATAAGTTGCTGTTCACTGTGCCAAGTTTGGAGAATCGATTGCAGAACGTTACCTGTCATTTATTCTGCTCTTTGCTGCATGCAGGTTCTTGTGGACAGGATGAATTTGCATGCCAGGATGGATCCTCTGGCTTGATTTGTTTGGCACGTGACGACACCTGTGATGGTGATGGCTTTACACTGTGCCCAGATGGATCAGATGAATCTAACTGCCGTGAGTATATATTTCGGATTCATGAAGCATTTTGCAACTGACTTAAACTCTGTTGAACTTACAGGCATGCGTGATCTTTTCAATTTATTCCAAATGTAGCATGCAAAACTATTATCAAGAAGCTAACACTTGCTCCACATATGCTATTTTTTTCTCTCCCACATCTTTGAAACAGATGACATTAAGCGTTATTCAAGCATCGCATTATTGTTATCATCACTTTCGTTTTAAAATAGCACATGTAAAACATGTTACCCTGGATAAATCTAAGTTACCCTCTCTTTCAAAATTTAACACATTTTCTATTTCAAAAAAGCATGCTTTTGTGGAATGTTGAATCTTGGCCAATCTTTCGTTCTTCAAATCATGTTCAAACTTACGAGCTAGCTACGAACCAGACATCAACTTTCCGTTCAGCAGCGTGCAGTACATCACCGCCTAGTCGCAGGCCGGATACCGCATCAGAATAACGTTGGATCCATGTTATCCAAAGACAATGTTTTGTTCTTGGGGCTTGTGTACATTCTGATTAAATTTAGTCTTTTTCTGTCCCTTGAGCAAAACCACTGGCATTCCTGAAATTAAATTTATTGTTTGGTTTTACAAGAAACCTAGTATTTTTCTGATTTTTCATGAACTGTTTTATTTTCTTCAGTTCCATGTGGAAAAAGCAACATCACTCTCAGCAACTCAACACACACTTCAGAAACACTGACTTCGCCTTATTACCCAAACAACTATAAGGACAATGCCCGGTGCATTTGGTTCATCACAGTCGATGAAGGCTCCAAGATAGCCTTCCGTTTCTCCGTGTTCAATACGGAGCGAACACTCGACACGTTGAACATTGGCAACGGCCACGAGTCCTCGGATGGTGACTCTGTTATTGGTCTTTTTAGCGGTTCCCTGACGAGTCTAGCCGTCTTTTCCAATAACCACACGGCATGGATGGAGTTTACTAGCGATTTTTGGCTAACCGAGATCGGATTCGAGGTAAAGATCACACAAGAAAGATCTGAAGGTGAGTAGCAACTAAGATAATGTAATGTCTCCTGAAGTTGTTGTGCAGCTGATTTTACGGAAGAGTGCATACATGTAACTTATGTCGCTCACTGCAGATTTACACAACTATAATTACATTTGCGTAATATATAATTACGAATGATTTCATAAAAATTGGTATGCTGTTCAACGTTTCAATAATTATTTCAAGCATCTTGGACAAGAATGATCGTTGCTTTTAAGACATCAATCGCGAAACAGTTTTTGGATCAGCTATGCTTGCCATTTTGGAAAAAAAAATTGTGTGATTCTTCAGAAGCAGGCGGTCTCACTCAAATTTCTGTCAAGGACAAAATAATACTTACTCGTGTACATTAAAGACGTTACTTTTCTTATACGTAAACATTAATAAGTTTGGCAGTGACCAATGAATTTAGACTCTATACAGACTAATTGGCCTAAATAGGGTGTCTGTTTTTGATTGTCCATATTCCAAAGTCATAATTTGTTGCGTAAATTGCAAACTTATGCAACGCACACGTTATTACTCGGCCAACAAATGAACAAATTTACAATGACAAAGCAAACATTTATAATAAAGTAAACAATAATTGGAAATTGAAAAAGTATGACCAGATGAGACTGAAGGGTGCGAGAAGGAATGGGTTGGGGGGGGGGGGGGAGGGAAGGGAGGGTGGACAGTTTGACAGGGGAGAGGCGATCGAGGGACAGAAAACAAGGACATTAAAATATTCCAAACCGGCCAGGGTAAACAAAAGTGTACTTAAACACTGTAGCCCTAAGGCCTGACTACCCATGCTCGAAATGTCTACACAAAAACTAAATAAAATCTATACAATATAAATATAAAAATGTAAATGAAAAGTAAATGAACAAAAATAAAAACAGAGCAAAAATTTAGTTGGAACAAAATGGCAAGCAAATGTAATATAATCCTATATATCAACAACACAGACCAAACATCAAGGTGCAACGAAATTGAAATACATAGACTCCATTAAAGAAAGACATCACACGAGTAACTGAACATGTCAAAGAAACAAAAAGCAACATAGACAATATTACAAACTGCCTAACAAATAAACAGGAAATGAGCAAACAAACAATACCTCCAATAAAAAAAACAAAAACCAACAAGCAAACAAGTACCCCATCAGACAGACACCCAAATAACCCAACAAATACCCCCAACAAGCAAAAAAAACCAAACACACACACACCCCCACAACCAAACAAACAAACGAACACCCCAACTACCCAACAAACAAACCCAAACAAAACATTAAAAAACAACAACAAAAAACAAACAATCACCCCAACACCCCAACAGACAAATGAAAAACAAACAAACAAACAAATAACCAGCCCAACAACCCCGACAGCCCAACAAAACATAACAAACAAACAAACTATAATTACAAAAAAAGACCCAACAAACAAACGTGTTTGCAAAATGTGACGTAATTGCAATGCACAATATTTTGCTTGATAAGTTGCTGTCATTGTGCAACGTTTGGAGAATCGATTGCAAGCGTTACCTGTTATTTATTCTGCTCTTTGCTGCATGCAGGTTCCTGTGGACAGGATGAATTTGCATGCCAGGATGTATCCTCTGGCTTGATTTGTTTGGCACGTGACGACACCTGTGATGGTGATAACTTTGCACTGTGCCCAGATGAATCAGATGAATCTAACTGCCGTAAGTATATTTCGGATTCATGAAGCATCATTGCAACTGACTTAAACTCTGTTAAACTTAAAGGCATGCGTGATCTTTTCAATTTATCCCAAAAGTAGCATGCCGGACTATTATCAAGAAGCTAACACTGGCTCAACATAGCCTATGAAATTCTTCTTTATTCCCCTGCCATCTTTGAAACAGATGACATTAAGCGTTTTTCAAGCAACTTTCCGTGCAGCAGCGTACAGTACATCACCGCCTAGTCGCAGGCCGGATACCGCATCAGAATCACCTCGGATCCATGTTATCCAAAGACAATGTTTTGTTCTTGGGGCTTGTGCACATTCTGATTAAATTAAGTCTTTTTCTGTCCCTTGAGCAAAACCACTGGTATTCCTGAAATTAAGCGTATTATTTGGTTTTACAGGAAACCTAGTATTTTTTTTCTGATTTTCCTTTAACTGTTTTTTATTTTCTTCCGCAGTTCCATGCGGAAAAAGCAACATCACGCTCAGCAACTCAACGCAGACTTCAGAAACACTGACTTCGCCTTATTACCCAAACAACTATCCCGACAATGCCCGGTGCATTTGGTTCATCACAGTTGATGAAGGCTCCACGATAGCCTTCCGTTTCTCCGTGTTCTATATCGAGAAAACACACGACACGTTGACCATTGGCAACGGCCACGAGTCCTCGGATGGTGACTCTGTTATTGGTCTTTTTAGCGGTTCCCTGACGAGTCTAGCCGCCGTTTCCAATAACCACACGGCATGGATGGAGTTTACCAGCGATTCTTCGGTAACCAAGATCGGATTCGAGGTAGAGATCACTCAAAAAAGCTATGAAGGTGAGTAGCAACTTGAAAAGATAATGGAATGTCTCCTGAAGTTGTTGTGCAGCTGATTTTACGGAACAGTGCATACATGTAACTTATGTCGCTCACCGCAGATTTACACAACTAATTACATTTGTGTAATATATAATTACGAATGATTTCATGAAAATTGGTATGCTATTCAACGTTTCAATAATTATTTCAAACATCTTGGACAAGGATGATCGTTGCTTTTAGGATATCGGCACCAAAACAATTTATACTTCGAGACTTCACAAAAAACACTGACATTCCTGAAATTAAAGATATGGTTTGGTTTTACAAGAAACCTTATAGTGAAGCATTGTCCTGAAATCCGTGACCAGGTTGCGGATACCTCTTTTTCTTGATGGATTTGACAAATTGGACCAATTTAAAGAAAACTAGAGGTTGTAGGAACAACCACACGGTGTTCAGCCATGGACTACCGCAAACTTTTCAAAACACATCAACTCAAAATGCATGTTTTAATCCATGTTTTATTTAGTCAACATGCCGCTAGAAGGCGCTGTCACATTTTATGACGTCACCTGTAATATTTTTGTAAAGTATACCCTAGGCAGAAATTCACATTGTTGAAACAAGTGCACATCTTTTGCCAATTTCAATTTATAAGGCACTTCCGGTTTCGACCGGAAGGAAGGGTCACATGATTTTGCACTTAATACAAAAAATGAAGACCCTGCAATATTGTATCGATTGTAATAAAAAACAAAATCAAATCTGTAGCAGTTGATTTTATATTGATTTTTAAAGATTTAATATGGAAATCTTTATTTGCTTGTAATATGACACTTGACGACGTCATTGTGACGTCATGGCCAGAAACCTCCAGAGCTATATTAACTGTACTATATATAGCCACATCTTCATTATATCTGTCACGGTTGATGTTTTAGCAATTGTTTAAGGTTTAAAGGTCTTTTCTTTATAACTTTCGGTATGATGACGTAATCAATTTTTTTTCGCGCACAGGTCTTTTCTGCATTAAGTTCATCAGGTATGTTAAGTTTGAAGCGATTACCGCAAATTTCGCCACATATATCAAGTGATAATGTGTTTTTTCACGTTTTTTTTTACCTGCCGCTAAAGGGCGCTCTAACATTTTATGACGTCACCTATAATATGCTTCTGAAGTACAGCCTAGGCAGACACTCACATCGTTGAAAGAAAGTTCGTATCTTCTGCCAATTTCAAATTATAAGGCATTTCCGGTTTCGACCGGAAGGAGGGGTCACGTGATTTTGCACTTAATACCGAAAATGAAGACCCTGCAATATTGTATCTATTGCCATAAAGAACAAAATCAAATATGTAGCGGTTGATTTTACATTGATTTTCAAAGATTAAACCTAGAAATCTTTGATTGCTTGTAATACGACACTTGATGACGTCATTATGACGTCATTACCAGAAAGCTCCAGAGCTATATTTACTGTGCTGTATACAGCCAAATCTTTATTATATCTATCACGGTATATTTTCTAGCAATTTTTTAAGATTTAAAGGTATTTTTATTGTAACTTCCGGTCTGATGACGTAATCAATTTTTTTCGCGCACAGGTGTTGTCTGCATTATGGTCATCATGTACATTAATTTTGAAGCGATTACCGCAAACTTTGCCACAGACATCAAGTGAAAATGCGTTTTTGACGTTTTTTAACCTGCCATTAGAGGGCGCTCCAACACTTCATGGCGTCACCCATTACTTTTTTTGAAAGGTCAATCCAGGCAGACACCTAAATCGTTAAAAGCAAGTTCATATCTGTTTCCACTTTTAAATTATTAGGCACTTCCGGTTTCGACCGGAAGGAAGGGTCACGTGATTTTACGTGTAATGAAGATCATGTATTACCATGTCGATTCCCGCAAATTTCAGGTTCCGGTCTCTCACGGTTGATTTTATATGGAATTTCAAAGATTCAATTTATTAAACTTTCAAGTGACGTCACGTGACCCATGATGGCGTCATGATTACGTAATTGCAAAAAAACGCGTCTGCGGTGGATTGGGCATTCATGTATTGACAAATGAAGTTCATATATGTTTCCATTTTTCCAAACAGTTCTGGAGAAGGATTTGCTGAGAATATGCTGAGAAGAACAAAAACAGTAAATTATTACAAAACCAATAGGTGTTGGGCTCAAGGCCCAACACCTAATAAAAGCTCCTACACACCTAGCCTTCACCAAGGCTATCAGCTTGTTCCCATACGAGCTTGTTCCCGCTCCGCAAACAGCGTGCGCCGCGAAACTATTACTATACCGTTAGCCTCAACGACCCTTGCGTGTGCTTTGTGTACACCCCACACACACTTCCGCAAACAGCCGTACAGAAAGTCGAGGCGGAAGATAGCCTTGACGCAACAGTGTTTGCTCAATATGATAATTAGCAGGCGCAATGGTAAATAGTCTTCTCTCATTGGATAATGGCTGCCAAAAAATGAATATTTATTAAATTGCATAATGAGACCAAAGGTTACAATAATTATTGTAAAACACCGGTCACCCCCTTGATATCTTAAATAAGAGTACAATAATATTTATATAGTTATACATAGTTTGGGTCGAAAATGAAATGAAATGATCAAAAATGAGACTTTTCACAAAACGGCGAACGGCCTACAAACCGCACGACGGCAAAAAAAAGATGTTACCGTGCACAGAGACCACGTCGGGGCCGTCAACTGTAGGCACCGACCGGGCTTGAGCTATGCGGTAAGACACGCTGCGCTTTCTCGGTCAGCGGCAAAAAAGGCGCTCACACTATTGAGTATATCTACCGCTGACTTTTGGGGGGTATTTCTACTAGGCTGTCTAAGGGATATGTGAAAAATGATCTTTCCTTCAGCTAACTTAAGACTGATTTTAACTTGTATGAACGACCATGGAACGACTTATAAGTTATATGTCGTATCATGGAGGAATAAGAACAGAACGACTATTATATTGACAGGGTACGACATATATTATGTTGACAGAGTACGACTAATATACCGACAGGGTACGACATAATATGTCAACAGGGTATGACATATCAAACATATGACATAATGTCGACAGGTGACGGTACGACATATATGTCGTGCGTACGATATGTCGAGTCGACAGGGTACGATATGTGTCGCATACGACTTTGTCGTATATAAGGACTTAATATCCCGTGTGTTCATTAACATATGAATTTTTACTCCTACGTTCGACTTGTCGATTATGTCGTACATACGACATTTCTTGTAAGTACGACTTGTATATCGTACGTGCGACATATCTATTGTAACTGGTATGTATGACTTGTATGTCATACGACATATAGGTACGATTTATATGTTATACCTGCGACGTACGTGTCGTACGTATGTCGTATGTATGACATACAATTCGTACGTACGCGTTAAAATACATGTGTCGTATGTATGAGATATATGTTGCACATGGTACAAACTCAGGGAGAGATTTTATTCACCAATGCAAGTCCCTATCGTATGGTGTATTTCCATCCCAAAGTCAATAGTAAGCTTTCGATTCGGGACGGTAGACAAAGAGGACGGTGAGCCGGGCGAAAACATCGATCTGCGCATGCGCGAAACAGAACACGTGTCCGTCCTGTTGAGTTTGGCAACGGCCCTCGGGTGAAACAGCGTCCGGCCTGAAAGAACGACGGAGCGCCCTATTTTGAACAGTTCTACTTGCCGTTGTCACGTCAGTGCGTACTGCTCTATGGTGTATTTAAAACACACGTGTACAGTGACATACTGCTCGGTGAGTAATTTGACTGTTGTTTAAGTGCTAAACCCATGTTTGGACTCAACTTATCGCCTTTTTTGTGAACGTTCGGAAATGGTCAGCCAGCTGATTCAAAATGGCGTCCGCTCGGTTATCGCGACCGAAGCATTCGCCGATAAACGGGAACATTTCACTTTTCATCCGAGTCGTAAGTAAACACTAGTACATCTATCTTAATCTCTGATCTATTCTTGTACCTCAGGTGACGTATGTAGTACTTTTGCGGCCGTTTACAGGGTAAACATTGATGGTATTTTGTCATGTCTGGCATGTCTGTGCCAGCATGGCCAGTGTCAACAGTGTCATGAGTGTCGGGTATTTTCATGTTTTTGTCAATTGTAGCCCCATAAATATGGCCAATTTACTGGACTAAATGAAGGCCACACTTTAAAAGTAAATACATAGTAACAAAAATATGAAACTGTATACTGAGGTTAAACAAAACAATACTTAACATTAACGAATTGTTAACCAAAATGAATGATAAGCAACATATTCATTACAATCGCACGTGAAATAAACAATCAAAATCATCAAATGACAACTATCATGGGCATCGTGAGGGGGGGGGGGGGGGTAAGAGGGGGTGCTTGCCCCCCCCCCCCCGACAGGCCAAAAGGGGGGGGGGGGAGAGGCGCGATCTCATATTGTGGTTAATTTAATGGGGCCGGGAAAATGTCCCTGCCCAACCTTCGAAAAAATTATCAATCAGGAAAATGCAGGAAAATTTAGGGATTTTGGGAAAAAAATGTGCTTTGTCCCCCTCTAGAAAAAATCCTGGCGACGCCCATGGCAACAATGTAAGGCAAAACACGTGTAAATAAAAAAAAACATGCAATGGAGAACAAATTTACCAAAGCCAGTAAAACAAATTAATTTAAAACAAATTGTTAGAAGTTATAACAGAAAGAAATAGGTATTAAGATAAAACTCAAAATAACCACTCAAATAAGTTAGGTAGTGGTGGATTTAAATGGGATGGCTCCTCATACCAAGAGCCTCTGGCGCAAGAGATAATATTGCAGATTGACGTTTTGACAGATGGCGGACAGCAGTCATCTTCAAATAGCAGGTCATGGTAGTCCCTGAACGTCAAAAGAACCATTCCGATGGGTTGTAATGCCAGAATTAATTGAAAATAGCATTTGTCTATTTGCTCATCTGGTTCCAGAGATATACTAGATGCCGTTTTTCAAGATGACTACCAGCCGCCATTTTGAATTTTGAGATCACGATGGTCCGAAACGTAATGAATACCATTTTAGCAGATTTGTTATGCCAGAAATAGTGGGAATCGACACCTCATTATCAATATGGCTCATTTGGTTCCCGAGATATCATTTGTTTATGTAGGCCTATTTTAATATGGCGTCAGCGGCCATTTTGAATAAAAGTGCTATAACAAAAGTTTGCCATCACTTTTGGGAGGTGTATAGGAGCTATTTTTTTTCCTTAAAATTGGTCCTATTTGTCAATCCATCAAGAAAAAAAAGTATCTGCAACATGGTCACGGATTCCAGGAAAATGACTCTACTATTAGTCCTTTTTGTGATCCACAGTTTAATTTATCTTCTACAGGTTTTTGCGGCAAAAGAAACATCACTCTCAACAATTCAACACAGACTTCAGAAACACTGACTTCGCCTTATTACCCAAACAACTATCCCAACAATGCCCAGTGCATTTGGTTCATCACAGTTGATGAAGGCTCCACGATAGCCTTCCGTTTCTCCGTGTTCAACACGGAGCAAACACACGACACGTTGACCATTGGCAACGGCCATGCACCCCTCGATGGTGAATCCATTATTGGTCGTTTTAACGGTTTCCTGACGAGTCTCGCCATCTTTTCCAGTAACCATACAGCCTGGATGGATTTTGCGAGCGATGGTTCAGTAACCAAGATCGGATTTAACGTAACGATTACACAAGAAAGATCTGAAGGTGAGTTGCATAGATAATCTACCGGTGGTGACTCCTGAAGTTTTGTGCAGCTTATTTCATGGAAATGCACGCCAATTGTTAGCTGTTCCCAATTTCAATTATTATCGTTTATTACCGTGCAGTTTCTTTTTGTTCGTGTGACGACGTCATGAATATTTAATGAGGCAATTTTGTGGTCACACTATCTCAACAATCCGATAAGGTATGATTTCAGTTATTTGCAGTTTTTTTGCACATGGCATTATATTTGCCTGGCGATGTGCCATTTCTGATGAATACAAGGACAAGCAGCCAAGGCTAAAAAAATGATGCCCTTTTCGCAAAGCGCAGTTTCGTGTTAGGTCTGGCTTTATCATTAAAAGCTTTTAATGTCCCGAACTTCCGATCAGCATAGGCGTAGCCAGCGGGAGGGGTGGGGTGGGGGGTGGGGGTGGGGTAAGGGGGTATTTACCCCCCCCCCCCCATTTTTTTAAAGACTGCCCTTTTCCATTCCAATGCCCTTTTTCACCAGCGCTTACCCCCCTCCCCAATCTTTGTCAAGAGTGCCCTGCTTTTTTAACAAGTTGCCTTTTTCTGAACAAGTCCCCTTAAAAAAAGTATCAGGGCCCCCCTTCCCATTCGATTTTACGGAGGCCAAATATATCCCCCCACCCTGGGATTTACGCCGCTATGATATTGGTAACGTAAAAGACACGGTAGGTCAATATGGTGAACACTTACCGGAGGTACGGCAGCCTATAAACGCTCGGACAGTCTAGAAACAACGTAAAATACGCACGAAATGGCGCCAAGATAACAATAACTTACCCCCTTAGATTTTTTTCTTTGGGGTATTTCAATGTTCATGGCCCCACTCACCAACATGGAAATTGCCTGGATCTAATTATGACAGATGCTCCAAACCTCTTTACACCAACCGACTGCAATATTCAACTTCTGACCATTATCTCATCATGGTTACTCTGGAGGCCTCCAGAGTCAGAACCCTCCCCTGTCAGAACCCTCTCCTCCCAGACATGGGTCTACAAAAAGGCAGACTGGACAGGACTCCTGAACGACCTGGCAGCTGCACCCTGGGATAAGCTTCTAACTAAAGATGATACAGAAGTGGCATGTTCAAACATAACCAACACCATCCAGAATGCAATGCGTAGCTATTTTCAACATAAGACAATCTACTCATTTGTTGAACATCCTGCGTGGTGGAATGATGATTGTGATAAGGCCTTGAAGAGGAAAAACCGCACATTGAGAAGATGGCGAGCTCTGCAAACACCTGAATCTCGCCTCAAGTACAACAAGGCTCGAAACAAATCGTTTATACATCTCAGAAGGCCATCGCTCCACAGAAGCACAGAGTAAGGGGAAAGATGGTAACTGAACTTCAATCTGGTTCCAAAAGCTGGTGGTGGACAGCCCACAGACAAGCAGGAGAGGGTGGCAAGACTGAAATCCCGGTCTTGAAGGCCAACAGACAAATTTACATCAGTTAAGAGGATAAAGCTGAATGTTTTTTATTATTATTCAGCGAAAAGTCTACCATACCCGATGAAGTAAACAGCAAAGCCGTTCCAAAACTTTTGCACCAGGTCTTTCTCCTGCTGTTCCGAGATCGTGTTTTGGCCTAACAAAGTGAACAAAAACAACTGATGAGGCTGGATATCAGCTTTTTGCCCAGACGATACCAGCCCTTGTGCGAAAAAAGGCTGCACATGAGCTAGCCACACTGTTGGCCAGACTCTTCCAGCTGTGCTTTGACAACGGACACATGTCAGCCCAATAAAAATGTGCAAATGCCATACCATGCCATAAGAAAGGAGATAAACTACAGGCCCATTTCTCTGCTATCTGTCATCTCAAAAGTGATGGAGAAGCTCATCAGCAAGTAGATGTGGAGGTACCTTGACTAACACCGTTTGATCTCCCAACGACAGTTTGGTTACAGACCAGGACATTCCACATCAAATGCCCTAACTTACATTTCTCAGAGCCTCAAAAACACACTTAACAGCAGGGAAGAAGCACGTGTTATCTGCCTTGACATCAGCAGAGCTTTCGATCATGCCTGGCACCCCGGTCTGCTTGCTAAGCCTGCTGCATATGTTTTTTTTAGAAGAATGCATGCCTGGTTGACTGACTATCTTAAAGATCGATTACTGAAGGTTGTCTCGAGTGGAAATGAATCTGGTGAGAAGATGATTAACGCTGGCGTACTTCAAGGCTCCGTACTGGGTCCCCTGTAACTGCTGTTTATTATCTTCCTGGATGACATCTCATTAGACCCGACAAACCATATATGTCCCTCAATCGAGACCTGGACAAGGTCGAGACATGGGTTATTACGTGGAATGTGCTATTTGGAGCTGCTAAGTGTAAAACGATCAACAACTCAAATCGTAGGGATGCTGTAGTTACTCATCCTCCCCTTAGCTTTTTCGGCACTACGCTTGAAGAAGTTGATAGAGCGGATCTCCTGGGCCTCACCCTGAGCAATAACCTGTCTTGGAACCCTGTGGTTACCAAAGTGGTGAAGTCTGCTGGTCAGCAGCTGGGACTTCTCAGAAGAGTCTCTCCTTATATCTTGCTGGGCCAGAGAGCCATTATCTACAAAGCTACGATACGCTCTAAGATGGAGTATGCGAGTACTGCCTGGCTTAATGCAACACCCACTTCCCTTGCTCAACTTGATTCCATTCAGAACAGAGCTAAGCGTATCATCGGACTCTTTAGAGATGAATACCTAGACCATCGTATCCATCCATTGAGTCACCGCAGAGCAGTAGGCGCAACAACCCTATCCCATCGTATTTTCTCTCAGGAGGCTCCAGAACTTCTGTGCCAGCTGATGCCAAGCAGGTATATTCCAGATCCAAGGCTACAGCAGTCTGTCTGACCACACAACCTGGCAGTGGAGGTACCAAGATCAAACCGAGTCAGCCATCAAAGGTCCTTTTTACTACTACGGCCAAAATATGGAACTCTCTCATATCCACTATCAGGAATGTGGCCAGCTTCAGTAGGGAGGTGAATCGCTGTCTGGGCGACAAGCCATTAGCAGTCTCTATTAATCAATAGTGTTTCTAGCTGTAAATGCCCAGATATGCCTTGTGGTAAAAAAAAAACCAAAACAAAAACAAAAACCCCGGGTGTACCGCACTGTGCCAAACAACCTGCAGGATCTACACCAACATATTACTGTTGAAATCCTCAGAAGACCGCAGCTGGTCCGCAGAGCTATTACACGCGTTAGGGCACGGGCACAGCTATACACAATGGTCCATTGTTGCCATTGTGTTGATAGCATAAGGCATATTCTGAGCATTGTGTTGGTAGTGTTGTGGGGTAGTCACAAGGAAAGGCCTGTATCCTTTTCAAACACGGTTGAATATCAGGGAAACCTTTACTGACTGCGGTCAATACCCAGATCGAATGTTAATTGGCTGAAAAGAAAACACTGGTAACCTTTTCCCGTTTTTGTTGGAGAAAAGAACGTATCCAAAGGGAATTTTTTTACTCGCCCTGTACAGTGTGACTTCGACTACACAAATTGACAAAGTCGAAGCCATAATGTTGCGTAGGTTGCAGACTTATGCAACGCAAAAGTTTTTGCGAAATGTGACGTAAGTGAAATGCTCAATGTGTAATTGTGCTTGAAAATAGGTTACTACTATTGTGTAAAGTTTGATCAGACTGCAGAATTTTGCATGTGATTTATTTTGTTCCTTGCTGCAGTTTCTTGCGGACAAGATGAATCTGTATGCCGGGATGCATCATCTGGCTTGATTTGTTTGGCACGTGACGACACCTGTGGCGGCTTGCTGCTGTGTCCAGATGAATTAGATGAATCGAACTGCGGTAAGAGAATTCAGATTCATTAACAGTTTCATAACTGACTTCATACAAGATCATTGGCAATTATCAAAAAGTAGCCTACAGAACTATTATAAAGGGTATATAGTCCATCATTTGTAATTTGTGCATTTTGTTCGTTTAAAGCAACAAATGTGCTGAAAATCTAAAGAAGGGCACTGAACAACTAACCTGATGAACTTTCAGCTCAGCGGCAGCTGTATATTCCGAGAAAAACCAGCATTTTAGGATCTCGATTTCAAATCAAAATTTTCTGAATCATGTTTGAATTGGGCGTCGTGTGTGCGCCGTGTTAACGCTTGCGCGAGTTTCGCCGAATAAAAAAAAAACTACTAACGGAAATTTCCAACGGTGCGTCTTTAGAAACACCGTTGGAAAGGCCTTCTTTCATTGATTTGTTTAAAATGACAGCATGCCAAAAAGAATAATTACACAGGGAGTTTAGTTCCTTTACTATCTTTCAACAAAGTATGTTTTTCTGCAATAATTTCGTCAGTTACTTTTTGGATAGCTGCAAATGATGGACTGTAACTTGGAATAACTATAGGGCTCGTTCAATGACGGCCATTTCTATAGGAGAACTGCAACTGCGTATTTTACACAATCAAGCACGCATTGCGCAGTGGTAAAAATGTTCCAAACACGCGCGCTTGTTGCTCGAAGTCATAGATATAGAACTTTGCTATTTTAAGTTCTATATCTATGCTCGAAGTGTGTTCGAAATACGACGCAGCTGATGCGCGTTTTGAAAGTTGACCCTCAAAATACCGATGTTCGTGGATGGTCTGTAGGAAATGACGTCATTTGAACGAGACCTATCCGCTCCGTTCACATGTACCCCCTTACCCAATCTCGTGCCCCGTGGGTACGATCTTGCAGCGCCATGTTGTTTCCAATCATGCCTTGCGCGATCGTAACCCCTGGAATTGTGTAATTTAAATATACCAAAATACGGTACATTATAATTAGGGCTGCAGTTTATCCGTTTTACGTGCCGGCGCCATCTTTAAAATGTTAAAAGTTGTGATTTTGAAGAATCAATATTTCAAACACAACGTTTGGATGTTGTGTTAATTAGCAAAGATTTGTATTAAATGTACGTACACCTTTCGTGCCTTTACAACCACAGATACAGGGTTTTTTTTTTAGCGAAAAACGCGGCTGACATAATCCTTATCGTACACAACCTCGTACCCAGGGTGTCGAACAGTACGCGCCCATCACTACCTGCTCTCTCACCCTGGTATTGGATCATTTGCATGTGCAAGATTTTTGAACACGTATGCAAATTAGGAGTAGTCTGGTGCCTGCCTGTGCGTTACATTTGCGTTTGTTTTTGTATGCGGTGTCTGGGGTAAAAACAGAGTCAATTCGTCGCAGCGAGCATGGCGTGAGTTACGAAAACATGATTTCATTTTAATTAAACTGTTACGATCTTAACGAGACAACATGCAGTATCACATTTCATATTTATATTAACAAACTGGAAAGGAAATGAATATTTTCGAGAAGGCGTGGACGAATGATTGCGAAAACACGTACTGCACGTTGTGAATAACAACACCAAGTACACGATAAAATCCATTTCTAGCCAATTGAGGTATCGAATCAGGATACAGGATGAAAGTTTCCTATCCAGGGTTTACTATTGGAAACGAGGTTGGAAATAAAGTAAGCACTGGGGACGAGGTTGTATCGTACAGGCTTCGCGACTTGCGAATCATATATATTTTTTTCGTACGTGACGTTACGTGCAAAAATTAGCACGCGAGCGCGAGCGCGTTTGGGCGCGCCCGGCGTGCAATCTTCGAAATGCCCGCGCAGTACGCTGTGAATAGCCATTCAGTGTCATTTACGTCATCATCACAGCCAGGGGTTAGT
This sequence comes from Patiria miniata, assembly GCF_015706575.1. Classification (NCBI taxonomy): domain Eukaryota; kingdom Metazoa; phylum Echinodermata; class Asteroidea; order Valvatida; family Asterinidae; genus Patiria; species Patiria miniata. Next base: position 1,334,013 of record NW_024037056.1, on the reverse strand, counting down.
GTAAGGAACGAGCACGCGCCCCTGGAGTCGAGGCTGCCCCTCACCGGCAAAGGAAGTACAGTTGGGGGTGACCATAGAGCTTTATACAACACCTGAATAAATCCCCGTCATCTGATTGGTGAATTGTAGATCACGTGACATATTATTATTCGGTATAATGCACGCTGCGACCATGCGTTATACCCATGCGTTATACCGTTTCACTTTGCGCTTGTTCCATGACGCGGTATTTGCGTGCAAAATGCATGCTGGTGTGCGCGTTCAGCTTCGCGTCTATTGTTCCAAATAGCCAGCGCTACAGCGTTGGGTTCAAACATTTTCGTGAAGGGGTAGTTCAACATCTTTAAAATCAAAATAATTGTAGTTTATAATTTACCAATCAAATGACGAGAATTTATTCAGGTGTTGTACAAAACAATTAACGAATGTTTTACGTTCGTGCGATGGAAAGAATAATTTCATTCGGTGACAGATTGAATGTTCTATTCCACTCGGCTTCGCCTCGTGGAATAGAACATTCAATCTGTCACCTCATGAAATTATTCTTACCATCGCACTCACAAACATTCGTTATTTGTATAATATTAAATTACTAGAGCGCTAACTCGCCATTCTGCGTGCGGAAACACTTTGAAGCCGTCCTTGGCGCAGACATTTTGAATTCATGTGCGTGTTTGTAGAACATAATGAAATTAGATGGATTGAATTTTGAAAGTGTACTTTACATGCAACGCGCAAGTAGAACACATACAAACAACTTAAGCGCGTCATTGACGATTCAAAAAAGGTGACGGCAAAAAGCATCTGCAGCGAATACGCGTACGCGTTGAGCTGTTTGCGAAGAGCAAAATGACACGCTCATTTGCTGATCGTGCGTTTTGGTTCTGGGCGCATTGGCTTCGATAACGCACCGATATGGAATACAAACGCAAATATGCAAATAGCCGTACAAAAGCCGTACACAATTTCTAGGTCTCCATAGGTTTGTGCACAAACATGGATGCGCCCAGCAGGCATTACTTTGTACACGAAGTTAGCGCTCTAGTAATTTAAATCTATAGTCCATCATTTGCAGCTATCCTAAAAGTAGCTGGCGTAGTTATTGTTGAAAAACATACTTGGTTGAAAGATAGTAAGGGGACTAAACTCCCTGTGAAAATATTCTTTCTGGCAAGCTGTCATTTTGAAGTAATCAACGAAAGAAGGCCTTTCCAATGGTGCTTCTTAAGACGCACCGTAGGAAAATTTAAATTAGTAGTTCGTTTTGTTATTCGGCGAAACGCGTGCAAGCATTGGCTCGACGCACACGCACCCCCGGTTGCTAATAATTCGTCAGATCAGTGCGCGACATCGCGTAGCTGCATTCGGCTCAGCGAGAACGTGTCTCGGACGCTGAATTCAGGCGCAATTCAAAACATGATTCAGCAACTTTTGATTTGAAATTGAGATCATAGAATGCTGTTTTTCTCAGAATATACAGCTGAAGCTGAGCTGAAACTTTATATAGTTGTTCAGTACCCTTCTTTAGATTTTGAGCACTTTTGTTGCCTCAAACGAACAAAATGCACAAATTACAAATAATGGACTATAACTTTAATATAGCTCTTTGGGGGTGACCGACCGACGCCATCTTGCCTGACTGCAATTCATTTCCTGCAAAGCGCTCGGCAACTGCATGTACATAGAACAAATCCCCTGGTGTACGAGCGTCACACACAAGGAACAGTGCGCGTCAACCAGCGAAATGTCCCGCCCATGGGACGTCGTTGCTAGATAAAAAAGCGCCCTCTTTTGTTAGCGCACGGAGCTCATTGACCTATCGCCGTTTGCGAGTTAGCCACACCCCTTAGACAACCCTATGGAAATTGTGTACGCCAAGTTTTGTCTGTCCCGGATGTTGCGCGTTCCGCGTCCATTTGTATGTCATGTAATTGGACAATTTTTCACAAGCTGCGTTTACGCTAACGCGATTCTACCGTGATAGGTCAATTATACTGGTACAAAACAACCCGTGAATTTATTCCGTCTGACTTGCTTTATAAAACAAATGATCAGTCAATTGAATGATCGTTCGAAATAAAGAGTAATATTAAGTCGTATTTCATGATCAAAACTGAGGTTTTGCATGGTTTGTCACTGTCTTTTTGGAAAGTGTATAATAAACACTGAGCTGAAATTTCAACTGGTTAGGTTTTGAACATTCTTCTTTGGATTATTCAAGTGGTACTTTTATTCCACAAGTCAGGTTTGTAACTGGGAGAGACTTGACGTTCCTCAAGCGACTTGAGGTTCCGAGGCCCCCTGTGCATGATAAAGTCTTATTATATAGAAACATAATGTTCACCTATTTGAAACCAAAATCTATTTTGGTTGACCTATGTTACTCTAAATGCCTTTTTAGTTCGGGTCGACTCTGGAACATCAGTCTGAAAAGGCGTGCACTTTCTTTCATTTTTGTATCCGTTCGTTGGGGTGTTTGTTTGATTGTTTGTTTTGTTTTGTTTGTTTGTTTGGGTGTTTGGGGGGGTTGTTGGGGTGTTTGTTCGTTTGTTTGTTGGGGTGTTTGTTTGCGTGTTTGTTGGGGTGTTTGTTGGGGTATTTGTTTGTGTTCTATTTTAGGTCCTTGCAGAGAAGATCAATTTCAGTGCTCCGTGTCTGGACTTTGTATACCTGCTTCTAAACATTGTGACGGGGTGCTTACGTGTGACGACAACACTGATGAAACCGGCTGCGGTGAGTTTCAAAACCATATTTTGACTTGGATTTGCTGCGTGGACATGCGTGAGTTTGAACCCTGACGGGGTTGGTGTTCTTGGGCAAGACAAATGGATATCTACAGGGGTAGAGACCAGATTGCGCTTATCTCAATCTGGTGCAGAAATGGTCTCATATGGCCTGATGAGCAGGGCTAATAATTGCGAAGCACATGCAGACATAGGGATAAGGCAAATACATTTATTATGTAGCAAAAAAAAACAAAGCGAAACTTTGTTTCTTGTCAAAAATAGAGCACTGCGGTGGAATCTCCACCATCAATGTGACCAACGGCCACTATTTCGTTCATCAAATGAACTACGAGCCGGACGACGTCAACTTTCCGTTGGGCCGACATTGCGTGTGGTACGTCACCGCATCGGAGGGGTATCGCATTAAGATCACCTTCAGGGAATACATGTTATCGGAAAACAGTGCTTTATTTTTCGGTCACGGGGAAGTACAGTTTTCGAACATTGAGGTGGTGAGCAGGCATGGCACGTATACCAAGCTGCATATAATTTCAGAGGCTAACGATCTGTGGATAGGGCTGGTCATTTCTGCTAGGATGACGTCTGCCAATCGTGTGAGCTTGGAAATCGAGGAACTAAGGCCAGTAGGTAAGTTCGATGACTCGAAGATTTACTCTTTTTTTAATAAAGTCAGAGAACCAATATGGCTATTAAGGGTCATCTCAATGGGGTCTACTCGATGTTCCCAAATACCTATGTTCCACATTACCTATGTTCCCCAATACCCATGTTCCCCAAAATCCTTAGGGCTATGGTTAGGGAAAGGGTTAGGGTTGGGGAACATATCGAGGAACATAGGTATGCACCCGTCTTAATATCCGGGACGAGTTCCGGACAAGTTGCGGGCAGAAACATTCACTTCGTCAAGTATATACAACATACGATCGAGTATCGGCAGGATTTGACTCGGCAGGAGTCAAGAATCCTAACCACGCACCATGTATTTCTACCTGTACATGTAGTAAATACATTTGTTCTGGCAGTTGCCGGACGAAATACTTCTACTTTCTTTGCTTTGCGGGTTTTTTTCCCCTTCAGAATGTAACGATGCTGAATTTGCTTGCCAATCCGGCCTTGCCTGCATACCACGGAATCAAGTTTGCGATGGTTACCCACATTGCCCGATGAAAGGGGATGAATTTGGCTGTGGTTAGTATCTTCAATCTACACTATTTGCTTATGTTGTTTTCAGATTATGTATTGGACTCGGACTCGATTAAAGTGACTTGTGATTCAGACTGAGACTCGAACAAGTGACTCGGGACTCAGACTCAGATTCAACATAATCAAACACTCCATTAGGCTCCACCCCATGGTGGTTTGACCAATCAATTAAAGCTGTTATTATATCCGACATACGTGAACAAATTCGATTATAAATCAAATTAGGTTTTGCCCTTCACCGACGTTTAAACACTGTATACTCAGTGCGATGCACTGTATACTTGGTGCGACGCAAAATTCCATCTTATAATAGTTTGTGCGGTACCCACTGCTATGTACATCAGATTCGAGCCAGCCAACCGATCAGTTGGCTCGGTGGTCGAGTGGTAAGACGTCTGCACTAGAAGGCGGGAGGTCGTGGGTTCGAGTCCCACCCGTGTGATTTTCACTCGGGAGGTGACGCACTGTGTATACAGTGTTTAAACGTCGGTGAAGGGCAAAACCTAATTGAGTGGTCGGGCACAACCCGACCACTGTCTGGAATTGTTCTCATAAATCTTCTTTGTTTGGGTTTTTTTTTCCCCCCTGACAATAATTCTCCGCGGGTTTTCTCCTAGACGGTTTATAATATGAACTTATAACTTTCAATATACATCGACCCTCATCCCAAGTGGTGCATGTTACTCTGACGTCACGACAACGTCATTGGGTGTCAAATTACAAGCGATTTTTGGTCAAAATATGACAATTTTCCGTGAATTATAACTCATGAACTAAATACACGATCAAGTTCATACTTAAGGTCTTATGGACAATACCTTGATAAACATTTTTGATTTTGAAGTCAAAGTCGTTTGACCTTTCCTTCTGGGGCTACCGGAAGGTCAAATTTAGGTGAATTCAAAATGAAGACGTTAGCTTGGAATCAAAACAAAGTAAAATTTCTTCCGAACGGTTTATGGTATGATCATAAAACATAGTGTGAACTTGAACCATGTTAAGAAGATGTTATACATTTTGAAACGTCATCATGACGTCATCAGGTATCAAATTACAAGCGATTTAAGGGCAAATTTTGCCAAAATAGTTTGCGCTATATCTTTTGAACTAAATAGAGTATCGTGTTCGTTTTTCCATGAGATTATACACTATGCCGTAAGAAACATGTTTTGTCCCCGGACACAAAACCGCTTGACCTTCACTTCCGGTGTTACCGGAAGTGCAATAAAATCCAAATATAACTCAAAAGCAGAAGCATTTTACTACACCGTTTAAGATACATTTTTGTATTAAAATAGTTGATTGTACTGGATTGGGATTTAATTTCGTGATCCTTTGTTCTATATATACGTAATTCCTAATTTCCTGGGCATAAAAAAGGCTGTCTGCCCGACCACTCTGCGTTTGTAACTCAACAAACGCGAATCTCTAGTTTGATTTATATCACCCCGACGCAAAATTCCATCTTAAAAAAAATGCACGTGCGTTTATGGCGAATATGGCTTGAACATGCAGTGTAGCATTTTTGACGTGCATGTGTTACCCATGTAGTTGGGTGGGAAGTATGTCAAGGACACACATGACCATTAACGTTATTACAGGAATGGTCTAAGAATGATATTTGACCCTCAAAACATGGGTTTAGACACCTTAGGCCTACTTGTGTAGTGATGTGCAGTATTGGCCGAGATATGCCAAAAACATATTTTTCCAGTAATGGCGACACTAATTTGCATATTCCTATGCCACTGACACATATTAGCGAATCGTTTTCGACGCATTTTTTTCTGAACTAGAGACGTCAATTAGAAATTGATTTCCGAGGGTGCACGATACCCCCTTCTTCCCACTAAAATAATGGCGCAGTTTTGTATGACTGTCGGATCTGTACTCGTACTTAATCGAGGGATTTGTAAACCTAGTTTATACTGATTTGTGTCCCTTGGCAGGGCCATGCGATGAACATCAGTACCGGTGTCCAGAAGGTGGTTGCATTGGGTTTGGGTACGAATGCGATGCCATACCTGGCTGTCTAGATCTGTGGGATGAGATGAACTGCTGTAAGTACCTATGTACCAATCCAGGCATGCTAACAAATACCACGGAGGCCCCATTAAATGGTAAAAGCATTTTGCAGGCTATTGTTAAGATAATCCTTCACAGGGCAGTTTCTTAACTCTATAACTTGCACAATGGTTTCTCCATGGAAGGGGCCCTCGTGTGTGAAAAGTGATCACGCGTGTCCTTATTCGTCCATATATATAGACTCCATATAGATTCTGTGCACAAGTACGTACCCCCTCAACGGTGACAAAGGGGCAGTTTCGGGAGAGCGCTAAGAGGGGCTCGAATGCATTGCCACTATATGCTGTTCGTGCACGGGGCATATAACGATGTTTAGTGTAGCAATGTTTGTTAAAGCGGTGTTCCACTCTGCAATCCTGCACATTTCGTGGCACAGTCATAACTTATTTGTTTGGTTTTTACCAGAAACTTGGATCCTTTTCCTGATGTTTTCGTCCATTGTTTTTAACTTTCACAGTTCCATGTGGAGAAAGCATCATCACCCTTGACTTAACGCAGACTTCAGCAACACTGACTTCGCCGTATTACCCAAATGACTATCCCAACAATGCACTGTGCATTTGGTTCATCACAACTGATGTAGGCTCCACGATATCCTTCCGGTTCTCCAATTTCCATACCGAGAAAAACCACGACAAGGTTACCATCGGCAATGGCCACGCACCCTCCAATGATTCCTCCATTATTGGTAGTTTTAGCAGTTCCCTGACGAGTCTAGCGGTTTTCTGCAACAACCACATAGCCTGGATGAAGTTTACAAGCGATTATTCAATAACCCGCGTCGGATTCCAGGTAACAATCACACAAGAAAGATCTGAAGGTGAGTTTCAACTTTGATTGATGATGCAATGGGTATGTGGGCAGGCTTTCAAGTATTCGTACTTTCCTACTTTTCCGCATACATAGTTGCGGAAAAGTCTTTCTTTTTGTTCTGATGTTGTTTGGCTTTTCCGCATAGTTGGGAATGATGACATCATCGAGTGATTTTATATGGATTTTTGAATTTTTGGACCTTTCAGCCATATCTCATCAACAGAACAAGTCAAATTCAAAATTCTTTTTGTAAAAGGAATGTTGGGTCTTAAAGATTTGCACACAAATTTGATAAGTTTGTGACGTGATGATGACATGAATTATGTAATTTCGTAAATCACATATTAATGCTAAGTCCGATCATCTTGAAACTTGGTGGTAATGATGACGTCATCACCTGATTTTTATTATTTTTATTAATTTTTACATTTTTTTCTACCAGCAAAATATGACATAAAATGCAAGCTGATTGACTTCAAACTAGGCACAGACAAAGACTAAGGTTAAGTTGGCCCTAGACAAGTGATGTTATTTAATATGACATCATCAATGGTCATGTGACGTCATCCTAAATGTGTATATGTTAGTATTTTATATCTTGAAACTGTAAGCGCGATTGGGTTGGAATTTGGTATGAACATATAGATAGGGACGTGTTGCAGGCAAAAATTGGAGTGGCGTCATTATGGCGTCATCATGGTTCATGAGACGTCATCTTAAAGGTGCATATTTTAAAGTCCTATTGTTTTGAGAACTTAGTCATGGAACTATGTTCTTGCATATACATTTTCTGATTGCAAATGGACAAAACAAACCATTAACTCATGAAAAATATGATGCAGAAAAGTCCTATGTTCTGTTCATCAAACAGACATATAATTCTAGTTTACCCTTTTCTTATACTTATCCTAACTTTTTCTTGAATTTCTTACTTTTTCCTACTTTTTTTGTCCCATGACTTCGAAAAATAAAATCTCATAATTTCATAACAGTGTTCAAATTGTCATTTGTAAATCACACAATAAAGGGTTCTACTTCCAAGATTCTAGTTGAGGATGGAGCACAAGTGTTGTGAGTAAAGAATATGCCAAATGAGGCTTATGATGCCGTGGATGGTGGATTGAGTATCAACGAAAACTACTGAAAGCCTGCAAAAGTCCTACACTTTTTCCTGATTTTATCCTCCAAAGTCCTTGTCTCTTTTTTTGGAAATTTTGATCCTACTGTTCGACTTTCTCACCTGCCGGGTCTGTTTGAAAGCCTGTTATGTACACTGTATAACTTCCGCTACCAAAAAAAGACAAAGTCAAAACCACAAGTTGTTGTGTAGGATCCAGACTTAGGCATATGCAACGCAACTATACGTTTGAGAATGTGACGTGAATGAAATGTACACTGTGAAATAGTGCTTACTGCGTTGTGCTGTTTTGTAAAGTTTTGTAGAATTTACTGCATAACATTTGTATTTCTCTTTGCTCTGTTGCTGCAGTTTCTTGCAAACAAAATGAATTTGAATGCAAGGATAACTCATCTGGCTTGATTTGTTTGGCACATAACGTCACCTGTGATCGCTTTGCACTGTGCCCAGATGGATCAGATGAATTTCATTGCGGTAAGCATATATTATGGATTCATTAATCGTTTCGCAACTGCTTTCTGATAAGAGCATGCAGGATCATTTGCATTTATCTCAAAAATACAGAAGTATTATAAAAAAACTTACTAAAGATCGTATACACTGGTACGTAACACCCCGTGAAATTATTCAATCCAGCTTTCAGTTATTTAGAAGAAATAAATTTTCAACAGTTGAAAGTTCTTTTGACGGTATCGTGTTTCGCGATCAAAAGGTTGTTCATGGTCTTTTTTACTGTTTTCTCAAAAAGTATTATATCCACTGAGTTTAGACTTCACGTGGTAAAGTTGTGACCATTCTTCTTTGGAGTTGAGTGGTATTATTATTAATGGAAATGAACAAAACGCAACTAAATCAAATGATCATAATTCATTGAAGAGGCCCATGCTGCATCATCTGGGCCCAATTTCTTGGCTCTGCTAACCACAGAAATCCGCGGTTACGATCACCATTTTGTGATAACCGCGCTAGCACAACAATTTTGTGCTAACCCTGTAGGTAAGAATCCTTAGTTACGGGATGTACGCATGTGCAGAAGCCAAAATTCCTCGCTATGTAACGCGTGAAATTCGCTCACCGTAAGCACAGAATTTTCTGCTACGGTTAGCAGGGACTTTTTGCATACGGTAAGGAGAGACAAGAAATGGGCCCAGCTGTGTTACATGTGTAAAACAGAAAAGATGCCATCCAGTCCCTGGTCAACTAAAAGCTATACCAATGAATAGTAACAATTCAAGGCATTCCTTTGTTATTAATTTTCATCCCCTGTTAATTACTTGTGAATTAATTGGCGTGTGATGTGCTGGCGACCAATGTGTGATATTGCACTTGTGATCTTCGGCAATCGATAAAGTACTGCATCCATACTACTTGTACCAAACTGCTGTCCTTTCTACCTGTCCGGACTCCGTACTTCAGGAATTCATTCAGTTCTGAACTGTACCATTATTTTTTATTGTTACTTAAAAACAGATGACTGTGGACCGCATAACATCTCCGTCGACATAGATCTCATTAACCTCAATTCACCGCGCTACCCAGACCGGTACCCGAATAACCACGACTGCATCTGGTACATCAAAGGTCAGTCGAAGCAACTAGTCACTATGCGGATCAAGGATTTCGAAATGGAGGAAAGGTACGATTACTTGGAGGTCGTTTTTCTTAGCAATGGGGAGGATCCCAAAGAGCTCTTCCGTCTTACGGGGGCGGATATCTCGAGGCGGACGGTGACGTGGCGTCATGATGACGGAGTTCTCATGTTGGAAATGAAGACCGATCTTATCATCGCACGTCGAGGGTTCTCCATTCTGATATATCATATTAAAGAAGAGGATTTGGAGGGTAAGTCTGCTGCCCAGTGTCAAGGCCATTTTCAGTGGTTAGGCTGGTGGGGATTCTCCAGCCTCGACTCCATGGGCGCGTGTGCGTTCCTCCGTTCCTTCACTGATCGCGTAAGGCATGATGGGAAACAACATGGCGCAGCAAGATCGGACCCACGGGGATCGAGGTTGGGGATTCTCCATTGCAATAATGCACAATCATACTTGCTAGATTTCAAGATCATCATAAATCTTGTACCCGTACCAAGTATCACAGCCATTCTCAGTGTGCTGTCTTGTGAGAAGTTTTTGCAAAACCCCTTCTTTGTCTCTGATTTATGTTCCTTAGTTTTCATTTTCGCTTTAGAATAAAATTACTACATATATAAAATTCAACGTATTTAACAATATTACTTTTAAATGGAAAATACAATATTGCAAACATCGAAGCATAAAACTACCAAGCTTTTACGAAATACCTTACTAGGTTGTTGGTATGTGACAGTATTAAGCATCCTGTAAAATTATGGCACCTGGTGTCAAGTCATTTTCAAGAATCTTTTTTTTTTGTATACATTCCCAACGGTGGTCGGCCGACCACCGTTGGAAAAACCTTACTATTTTCAACTACTGCTCCTAAATTACATTTTTTTTCAGTCCAAATGTTGTTTGCTATTGGTTACATGTTCATGAGCTGGTGCAGGCCAGCTAGACTGGTCCCCTTACCTTACAATTTTCCGACATCTGTAAAATTGATCCATTTTTAATATCTTTAGTGGAGTCAGGGAGCCAGACAACTTAAACATTTTTGTTTTTTCTTGGTTTTTCCAGCATTTTTGAACACAAAATTTCATACATGTCAGTTAACCAATATGTGATCTATCATACTAACCCCTCAAATAGTTCACTTTTGAAATTACAGCAAAAGCCAATGATGTACATTCCCTTTAAATGACAGCAATTACATGCATTAATTGACAGAACTGTCCATATACTGTTTTATTTTAATTTACAATAATGAGCATTAGCACGTGCTCATAACATGAATTTTATTTGGGCTCACATTTTGTGCAACTTTCTACTCCTCTTAAATTTTTGAAAACTATTCGACATCAAATTTATTTAATTTTAATTTGAAAGCACCTTTTTTATATTTCAAATTGTCCATGCATTTCCTGACAAATATGGGCGCTGTTGCTGTGGTGTCATTTCAGGAAGCCACTGTTCAGTTTAAAGATGTTCTGATAAAACATTGTGAACCCAACATTTGTTAAAAAACTTTGCCTATTATGTCATGTCACTAAAACAGAAACAAACAAGCGGCGAAGAAAAAAAATTATGACAGCAAAATATCCAAAATTGTGGCAAATCTGAAATAGCTGTAGCATAAGTTTATTATTCATGTGATTCTTGGGTTTTTTTAGCACTGTGTCAACCTGATGAGTTCCATTGCGGCAATGGCTTTTGTGTCACCAATTCTTCCCGCTGCAATGGTTTCCTTGATTGCATAAATTACGAAGATGAACTTAATTGCGGTAGGTCTGTCATCTCAAAGTTTTCTTACTTATTTCCGGTAATGGAACCAACGATTCTTTAAGAGGGGTCCATAAAAAAACAAACAGTTTTTTCCCTATAAAATATGTTTTTTAAAAATCTTTTTTTTCCATTGTATTTCGTCAACCCCAAAAATAGGAAAAAATGAATAGTGAAAGAAATTGCTTTAAAAGAAGTAGAGGTAAAATAGTGGTAAAATAGGTTGCTATTTTTTAAAAATTGGATGCTATTATTTTTTTTTAAAATAGGAAGCTTGTTTCCGAAACTGGCGTCTTCCCAAATAATGGTTGCGAGTTGTTATACGTACACGTTATGTACATGAAATATTCTCATTCCCACAAAATAGAAAACAAAAGTCTCCAAAAAATAGTCGAAAAATAGCATACTGTTTAAAAAAATAAAAAAAATAATATAGGATGGCGACAAGAAAAAAAGATATAAAATAGTGCATATGTACTTACTTATTCTGATGTAATAGGAATACAATCTATTTTTTACCTATTTTCTAGGAGAAAATAGGTCAAAAAATAGGTAAAGAAGCTATTGTAAATAGAAATAAAATAGGATTCTGTCAGAAATTCTACGAGGAATTTCACTGTAGCTCACAAGCCTCAGATAACCCATTATAACATGTATTACATTGTATTTACTCCTTGGTAAACCCATCAAAGCCATACAGTGCAGGGGTGGATGGGGACGGTATAATGAGTTACATATAATAGCACTAGTACTAATGGTTTAAATGCGGGGGAATCCATACACATGCAGACTTGGGACCTGGGCCACAAAAGTAGAAGGCAAGTGTCAGTGCCAGTCGAGACTTGTGACTGGACTTTTAATAGAATTTGTGATGAGCTCATGCAGCTACAGCACTGTACGCAGGTACATCGCTCGCAGTTTGACTCCACGTATACTGAGACCCATCTGTAATGTTGTAGCCTCATTGTCAAACAAAACGTTGTGTCATAAAGACGTAGATCGACGAGTGAGTATTCAACTTCACAGGTTTCATTATGTTTTCCCTCCCACGTTTTTTTTTGCAACAGACGACATCTTCTGCCCAGGTTTTTTCAAGTGCAACAACCTCAACACCAGTTCAATGTCTTCTTCCTTCACTGGCAACCTTTCTCAGGCGCAGTGCATTCCACTGGCGCAAGTTTGTGACGGAGAGGAGAACTGCCCAGAGTCTGACGACGAAATTCAGTGCGGTAAGTTCACTTGACCTGCGTGACCGGACTTGTGACCTAACTTGTGACCCAACTTGTGACCTGATTTGTATACCCGATTGTGACCCGATTATTGAACTGACTTGTGACATGACTTGTATGTACCCAATTGTGACCCAACTTCTAACCTGACTTGTATACCCGATTGTGACCCGATTTCGGAACTGACTTGTGACCTGATTTTTATTTACCCGATTGTGACCCAGACTTCTGACCTGACTTGTGACCTGACCTGCGACCTGACTTTTGGCCTGACTTGTGACCTTGCTTGTGATCTGACTTGTGACCTTGCTTGTGACTTTGCTTGAGCTGACCTGTGACCTTGCTTGTGACCCGACTTGTGATCTGACTTGTGACCCAACTTGTGACGTGACTAATTATGACCTGATATTGTACTTTGTGACTGACTTGATTAAAACTCTGTCCTCTTGCGATCATAGATATGAATCGATGTCCCGCTGGTTGCAAGTGTAGCTACAAGGGCTCAGACTTGGTAGTCCATTGCAACAGTGGCTGGGATTCCTCGACATTAGCGGGCTTGGCACTAATAACACACACTCTGTAAGTTGCCAATTCGGTAAAGGTCACACATTTTTGAGCAAACAAGCAAATTTGGGGAACAAACAAAATTGATTACGGGATTATTGAAGTAGGCTAAGTTTCACATGTTCTCTTTTCATGTTCACATTTTTGAAACCCCTAATTATAAGATTGAAGTAAAGTTGCTTAGAGCTGATGAATGCACAAGTTTATGCGGTAACTAATTGAGATTAAACCCCAGGGTACACCGTATTGAAAACCCATAAAACCTACGTAAACCTCGAGGTAAACATATAGAGGTATTAAACCTCCAGGTAGACCTAGCCCCTCTAGGCAAATTCCAAGGGTAAACCTCGAGGTAAATGCGAGGTAAACGTTGCGGTAGGCCTCGAGGTAAACTTCCAGGTAGACCTCGTGGTAGACCTTGATCATGTTAAACCTCGAGGCAAACATCCAGGTAAACTTGGAAGTAAACCTAGAGGTTAAGCCCCAAGGTATACCGCGATGTAAACCTTGAGTTAATGTCTGTTAAATGTTGCATTCTACCTTAATAAATTGCTTCAATAAACGTGGTAAGTTTGTACTGTCTGTTCCCAGAAAGTATGTTGTTACATATTTGTATAAAACATCTGACTTCCAACGGAGCGAAATTTCTTGAATTTTATTTTTCCTCAATCAATAGTCAGCTCTCCGGAGTCAACATTAGTAAGCTGGACCAGGGAATGTTCAAAGCGACATCACATCTTAAAGTGTTGTGAGTAGTGGCAAATATTTTGGTGTTCTGAAGATTTTTTGGCTTATAAAATAATACAATTTGTATCTGGTTATGAAGTCAAGATAATCTCAAAATGAGTTTTGACTTTTGTCTTTAATAATCTCAGTTATTCTAATGTCAGTTTTGGGATTGCCATTTTTCAGTCACTCGCTTCTTCATTTGTATATCATTTGATGATGTTTCTTTCTGACCTTAAATTGTAGTCACCTTAGTTATATCTACATAACTTTTTAAAAATATATATTTTAATCAATAGGTCATTAAAAAACAATCGCATAACCGAGATTCAGGAACACACATTTGACGGCCTGGAAAACCTGTTGTGGCTGTAAGTTAAAATCTTTTCTGAAGTTTTTTGTGAATGCACCGTGGCCTTGTGGTCTGGAGCATTGAACTCGTAGTCTGTGTGTATTATTCTGCAGGTTGTGGGTTCGAGTCCAGCCTGGGGTTACAGTGCGTGTGTCCATTGGCAAGACACTTTGTCACTCATTTCTTCTCCCCACCCAGAAGTAAATGGGTACCTGTGACTGCAGGCAGAGGTGGTCATTGGGATTGATTTTAGCTGCTTTGCACTGAAATGGTAGCTTCAAACTGTACAGGGAGCTGATATTTTCTTTGGATTTTTTCTTTGTGCATGGGTATAAAAACTTTGGAATGAGCCAAAATTATGATTATTTATTTGTGGGCCTCCCTTTCAAAGCATATTTTGCAGTACAGGAAAAAGCGGTTTGTGTTTTTTGAGGGAATAGTGGCTTTATATTTTAGAGTGATTGTTCCAACAATTCAACACACATTGTACTCATTTATGGCAAATATTATCAAAGAAAAGAATATCCATGATTAAAATAATGCATTTTGGGGGATTTTCAGGGTGATTGCAGAATCATTTAGTAAATTTTATTTCTCGTTGCTCCATGTGGACTTTTGAAATCACTCAAATGTTGTCTCTGTTGTGTTACAGGGACCTATCAAATACATTGATAACAGAGCTGCAAGGTTCTGCTATGGAGGAATTGTCTAGTCTACGCGGAATGTAAGTAAGAACAGCGGTGGTCTGACAAGGCATACCTGTGGATGTGCCCCGCCCCCGTGTTGACTCAAGATTAAATTGAGCTTGCAAATTGACCTCAAAAATGGGCACGATTTTAAGGGCAAGCTAAATGGTTAAATTTCAAATGCATTATGTAATGGCGTTAGGAGAGCGCATCGTAGATTCAAAATATTTGCATGGGGCACACCCCAGACCCCATAGCAGCCACGCCTGAGACTCGTGTTATTAGTTAATTAGCGGATGGTGTTGTTTTGCCAATTAAAGTTGATTTCCATACTTCTGTTGACTTTCAGTACAATTTTTGATGTGCCATTGACGAGAATCAAGACAAATGCATTTGATGGTCTCAGCCAGGTGAAAACATTGTGAGTACTTTTGTTGCTGAAGGATTCTCATATTGACAACAAATTATTTGTACGTCGAGGCCTCCAACTGCAATCTATCACTAAAGCGATGAACAAAAATGACACCATCTGACCAAATAAACAAAGGACAATGAAATTTGGTTGATCATTATTTCTCTTAACATTCACAGCAGTGACAGTCAGCACAAACTTGACAAGAATGCACACATTCGCATTCATGTTTGAACGGGGAAGTAAAAACTTAAAGTTCAAAGTCCATCTACCAGCATAGAGTAGGAGATCTTTAGCTTGATACATAATTATCTAGATGCTTCTCCTGATATAAATTCAATCTTCAATAAACGAATTCCTCACTTGGTGCAAATTTTGACCAACCATCAATGCTTTATTTCAGGATAATTGTCCGCCACATCGAAGGCCTGCCACCACTTGTAGTAGAAGATAATGCATTTCAAGGACTTGATAATGTGACAGAGTTGTAAGTATAATAATAAGTTGCTCGCCAAACCATTCAAGGGCGTATCGGGGGAGGGAGAGGGGGGGGGGGGGCAAAGGGGGCCATGGCCTCCCCCCCCCCCCAAAAAAAAGAAACCATTTTTTTTTTTAATGTGACGTCGCAATAAAGGCAGGCAATGAGTACAGCACCATCTTTTCCTAAAAAAGAAACATAGGTTAAAGTGGTCAGAAATTGCCTCAGATCGCACCACAGAGCATCTAGAATCCAAAAATTTTCGGGCCCTTAAGCGGGCCCCGAACCCCACGCCGTAATTTTTTTGGCCCCCTTTTTTTTGGGGGGGGCCAAAAAATTGTTTGGCCCCCCCCCCAAAAAAATAGTGCTCTGGATCCGCCCTTGAAACCATTGAATGTATTATTTAAATCAGTCTGCACTTCTTGGCCTATGTAACCTTTTCTGGGTGTTTGTCTTCTGGCAGGTATGTAGATGACCACAGACTGTGTTGTTTCTTCCCCTCGTCCGAGTGTAAGACGCTCGAGCCAGAGCCTCCACTTTTCATGTGCAGCGAACTGATGCCTAAAATGGTCCTCAAAGTATTCATGTGGATTCTTGGCATTAGCGCCCTCGTCGGCAACATCTATGTCATGGTGTGGCGATGTCGGGAAAGGACGGCGGGCAGAGAGAGTCGAATCGTTCAGTCTTTTCTGGTGTTTAATCTAGCTGTGTCGGATGCCCTTATGGGGTTGTACATGCTGATCATAGCCAGTGCTGATGCGTATTTCGGAAAGAGCTATTTTACGGTGTCTATGGAATGGCGGACGAGCCCTACGTGCAAGTTTGCTGGGTTTATTTCCATCATCGGCACCGAGGCTTCTGTGTTCTTTCTCACACTCATCAGTATCGACAGGTTTCTTTCAATTGTCTTCCCGTTCAGCCATTACCATCTTCGTCCGAAGTCATCTCGGATTGCTGTATTGTGTGTCTGGATTGGTACGGTGATCGTTGGACTGGTTCCGACAATACTTGCATCCGACTCTACATCTGATTTTTACGGCCTCTCTGATGTTTGCATCGGGCTGCCTCTGATGACTAAAGTTACTGAATACGAGGTGGTGGATCAGCAGATTGATGCTGGGGGCGTGGCGAACATCACTGTGGGGATACCGTATCCTGTCGATTACCGAGCTTCCTGGTTCTTCTCCATCGCTCTGTTCCTCGGGGTCAATCTTCTGTGCTTCACCGTAATCCTCATCTGCTACATTGCCATCTTCAGGCGAGTCCGGGCATCGAGCAAGAAGGTGAGCAGCAGTAGCAGGGACGATGAACAGCGTTTGGCCATCAAGATGGCCGCCATCATCCTGACGGATTTTGTCTGTTGGGTACCCGTCATCATCATGGGTATTCTGTCACAGGCCCGCTTGGTGGAGATACCAACGGAAGCCTATGCCTGGATTGTCGTTTTCATCCTTCCTATCAACTCCTCTCTCAACCCCTACCTCTATACCATTGCAGATCTGTGCTACCAACAACAGAAGGCTGCTTCTGTAAGGAGGAAGTCTGAGCTGGCCATGAAGGGCACTCGTTCCAATTCGGAGAACCGATCAAATGTTCCTGTTGTGAAAAATGTGACCTCAGAAACCCAATTAAGTCGATAGCAAAGATGATATGGGTGATGCAGAATATAACTTCCTCCAACCCCAAAATAGCTGTAAAGTAAGATGCCGTGTCATTTAGTTTATAAAACATGTACTTATTGCTGGATCTTTATGGTTAATCCGCCAGATTTATTTCCAAAACGTTTAACAATTATAAACAGAGTAATACCAACAAATTAATGTATACATTATAATATTGCATCTAGTCTTTTATATACTATATAATCACATGTACTCAGTTTTTGGTTTTATTTTGGTAAAGTAAAAGGTCACGTTACATCCCCTTCCTGGTGGACAATTGCGGACAACGCTGATGTCGCCTTTCACGGCGCAGATCTGCTCTTCACAGCTTGGTGTGATTCTGAGCATCTTGCATATTTTGTGAGGAGGAACAGTTTTGGTTGATCCCAAATGCTTTAAGATCCCCTTTGATGGCATACATGTATTTCAAACATCTTCCATGAGGTCCGGTACGTACATGTTCCTGTCGTGAGCTCTCTGAATAGGACTTGTTTTGGGAACCTGTCATCATGCATCCGTCAGACGTGTCTGACCCATCTTGAGGACCTCACCATGATTGTAACTGTGCAGAGGCCAGCACTTTAGAGAGCTCCCACATTGCTTATCTTGTGCCAATAGCAGACAGCAAAAATCTGTCTGAATAAGCAACGTTGGCCAAACAGTATTGTGTAGTTGTAAGTGTTTACGGTCTGTGCTTCACCGTAATCCTCATCTGCTACATTAATTGCCATCTTCAGCCGAGTCAGGGCATCTAGCAAGCGTGTGAGCCGCAATAGGTTATATTTCGGTATATTAAAGGTCTTGTCACGGTGACAATTAAGACCTTTTAAATACCGAAATATAATTAACCTATTGCGGCTCACACGCTTGCTCGATGTCGACTTTCAAGGCACAGTGCTGCTCTTTCGGCTTGGTGTGACTCTAAGCGTCTTCCGCAATCATGTACATATTGCAGCTCGAGAGTAGTACAACTTCAGTTGAGGTTAATAAGATACATGTGTAACTTCAAACGCCAAAATAGATGTAGATAAAGACGTCAGTGCCATTTACCTTTAAAAAGAATTTCTTGCAGCTTTTTTTTCTTCAAACTCGTGTTTTTTATGTTACAATTTTATATACAATAGGCCTTACAATAACAATGAACGTTGTAAAGAAAAAGGCTTATCCTTTGAATTGTACAAATTATTTCATTATAATAATCATCTTACATGTTTTATAGCTTTACTCAGTTTCTAATTTTATTTTGGTAACTTAAAAGTATTATGCTCGGTAAAATATATGTCAGTAATCAAGAAATTATGGTACATGTACAGGTACATTAATGATGTGGCCTCCATTTATTGGCTTCCTTTATTCAGTGGAGTACTGTGGCCTCGTGGTTAAGGGCACTGATTCGTGGTCTGCGGGTAAAGCTGCAGGTTGTGGGTTCGAGTCCTCGCGGAGTCATGGTACGTGTGCCCTTGGGCAAGGCACTTTGTCACTCATTGCTTCTCTGCACCCAGGAGTAAATGGGTACCTGTGAGGGCAGATATGGTTATTGTGATTGAATTAGCTTCCTTGCGCCTAACAGGCTGCATCGAGCTGTATACTCCCCAGGGAGCTGAGATGGTATTTGGAATGTTTTATGTGCCCAATGAGCAGGGGTAATAATGATGTAGCGCCTTGAGCACCAGTCCTGGTGGATACGTGCGCTTTATATTAATATCCACTATTTTTATTATATCCACTATTCAGAAACTCTTTAGCGTTATACTCCAACGGTAAATTGTACCTTTATATATTTGGAATAAAATCTTGTTATTAATCACTAATTGCAGCTTTTTTTAAATTGCCATTTTTTATGTTATTTTATATACAGTAGGCCTTACATGAACAATGAACGTTGTAAAGAAAAGGGCTTATTCTTTGAATTGTACAAATCATTTCATTATAATAATCATCTTACAATAGGCCTTACAATAACAATGAACGTTGTAAAGAAAAAGGCTTATCCTTTGAATTGCACAAATTATTTCATTATAATAATCATCTTACATGTTTTATAGCTGTACTCAGTTTCCGGTTTTTATTTTTGTAACTTAAAGGTATTAGGCTCGGTAAAATGTATGTAAGTAATCAAGAATTTATGGTACATGTACAGGTATATTAATGATTTTGCCTCCATTTATTGGCTTCCTTTATTCGGAAACTCTCTAGCGTTTATACTCCATCGGTAAATTGTACCTTCATATATTTAGAATAAAATCTTGTTATTAATCACTATTCATAAATACCTCAGACAGTTTAGCTATTCCTATTGGTTGAGAGCCCGTCACGTGGCCGGTATTAAACGGATGATAAAGACATGGCTAGCTGGTCTTAAACACTTTTCCAGTGTCACAATAAAATGTGGACTCCTAAACATCCAGTGCCTCTTACCGTTTCATTGGTTGAACGTTCACAATCCTCACGTAGGCATGCGTAACACTTCAAGCGAGTCAGAATTTTGTAGTTCTAAATTCAAAACGCAACGCCCCAGGTGCGTTCTGCGTGACATCGCGCAGAACATGTTACGCGCGCGTCAATCTCCATAAAAGGGTTGTTTACATCTTACTCGCCAGCTGAACACTCCATTATTTTGCTAGAGGGATGTTTCAAAAAGCATGAAGTGAACTTGTTGAACAAAATCGGGATTTTTTGAACGAATTATTTGAAATTTGTTTTACGGATTAGGCATTTATGAATGGGAATAAATATGTGCTCGGTCGGTATTTATCACTCGTTTAATACCGCTTAGAGTCTGGGTGCTGATAATTACCCTCGCCTCCGGCTCGGGTAATTATCAGCACCCAGACTCTAAGCGGTATTAAACGAGTGATAAAAACCTCCGGAGCACACATTTATTCCCTTAATAGAAGATAGTATGCTTTGAAATCAATACTGTAACTCATCTAAAGTACAACAACAATTTGTAGATGAAGGGCACAAAATATGCTCCAGATGACGTTTTACCCTTGAGCTGGCATTTGGCTTATGACCATAGATGCTCCTGGTTACAGTCTTTAAAGTCGGTGAGGTATAGGTCAAAAATTAGTACATGAATGTAGTTTGACTCAACAACTTTCGATGCATAAACACTCTCTGCTTTGTATCACAAAACACTGAACAGTAGACCTCATCCTCCCTGGCTTTATGTGACCGCGGGGCTCTTCGGCCCTGTGCACACACAGCTCCAGTCTTCGGAAATCCAGGCTGCCTTGAGTTAATATCAGCCAATCCATCCCAAACATATAGCTGGGATAGTTATGTCGGAAACAGTTTCTCCAACACGAAGGTCTATGCGTGCCGCGCGGAGCACTTTCAGTGGTCTTCCATCAACTTGTCTCACCCCAGTGTTCCATCATTCTAAATCAGGTCGCGGTTCTTTTGGCAGTGCGTAGTACGGGTAGTACGTACAAGTGTTGATCTTATGAACAAGTCATTGGCACCGGTGTCAATCAACAAATAGATCTTGGTGGACCTCACCGACCAATTGAACAAGCCATAGGACAGCCACTTTACTGGAGGTGCCAGCTCAGGCCAGCTGCCGAGTCTCTTTCTGGTTCTGAGAGCGTTTGCGCTTCGGCTTGGATGTGCCCCTGTTAGCCTCAGATGAATGTATATCGATCGGCTCTGGCTCACGTACCTCTTTGGGGCCGGGTGCACTTCTTGATACCCCGAAAACTTTTGATCCATCTCGCTCAAATCGACTGTTCCTTTTTTATTTTCACAGATGACTGGATCCGAACCAGTAAATATCCTTAACTCGTATCCACTTTTGCCTGGCCCGCAGAGATGCCTCCAATATTGAAATTCGCTCAATCAACCGCGGATTCCGCCCCCCCCCTAAAATCTCGGCCATCGAGTGACGAAAAATTTTGGAACTCGGCACATGCATAGAGCAACTCTTCCTAAACATACCCAAGAAATTTCATGACTATAGGTCAAAGGGTTTTGGAATTATGGCTAATTAATTATTCATATGTACGAATGGCAATTCTGCTCTGTGTACACGACGTATATGGGAAAATTCAGTTTTCACGGCGCGTAGCGCCGGAAAATTTTTCGCTACGCGGCAACCCGTGGTTCGATTTTTATGTTTTTGGTATCAAAAGATGCGCAAAGCTCGAGGCTAAAAACTCATAACAGCTCGGGTCGCGAATTTTTTTTTTTTTTTAGAGGCTATCACGGAAAATGTTGAGGGTAGGGGGGGGGGCGGATTCCGCCCCCCCCGCCCCTTTAGGGTTAAGGTTGTCGGCGTGTTAGTCACACTACTGTTTCTCCACAACAACATCTTGTAGCTCTCCTTTGAACCTTCTCAAGAGATGAGATGTGGTTTAATCTGTATGGATTAATAAGCGCCCTCTCTTGTTTGCGCCGCACGCCTCTATAGAGGGAGCCCTCTATATATTGACATGGGTTTTTAATCGCCGGTATCGACTTAATGATCAGATGATGAATTGACGAAAATTCTGGAGTCGTATTTGCGTACAAATCCTGCCACAATCATGGCGAACGGAACACTTATTTACGGTTTAGTGTTCCTATGTCTAGGTTTTCTCACATTACGGGAATTAACGCAGACAGAGGCCACGCCAAATGAACGGCCAGCGATGAAACTTTCACAATTTAGCGGTCCTTCTCTGAAAATTCTTTACTGGTGAGTTACGCGTAGGCCCTATACTAAAGCGAATGTCGTATTTTGTCTACCCACCTCCATCAAAAATTCCTTCTCCACGAGTTTTTCTTTTCCTTTGTTCGTTTCTTTTGTTTTTGTCCCGTTTCACTTTTGTTGTACCATTTGTAGGCCTAGTCCTAGACCCGTGAACGTGGCTATATACATTGCTACGCTTCAATCTAGGCCTATAGTAAAAACACTCTATTATTAGTATTGTGATCCACAGGCACGGTTACTGTGATCGAGTGACCGTTCTAGCCGAATTTTGGCTACATTTGACGGAATATTTGCATACAAAAATGAGTTGTACAGAAAATCAAGCAGAATATTTTTTTCGGCAGAATTATGCAGATAAATTACATGAATTAAGGACAATCAAAAAGATCAGGAAAAATATGGGCACATTTGGTTTGAAAAACCTTGGCAATTGGTATTTTGCGGAACTTGCAGAACGTGCAGAACTCTGCGGAACTCTGCAGAATTGGTAATAAAACACTAAATTAAGATGAAATACTGGTTTTAAAAGTACAGCAAGGGCCGAATCTCATTAAAAAGTCCCAAAGTCGCCATAATCTGCCCTTAAATGAATTGAAAATAAAAGATTTCCCACCTGTTTGTGCCGTCGTATAATGATTGTGTGTAGTATTTGCAGAACAGTGCAGGACACATGCTGTACAGGGATACATGCCGTTTACAAACCAAGGGTGCAGCTTTGACTCAGTGCTCTGTGAAGCACGTGTTTTAAACAGTTGATAGGGGGATAATGTACCGCTGCAGAACGAATTCTGCCGAAGTAACATTATGGAATGATCGTAATGTTTTATTTGCAATGTCGACAATTGTCTTATATCCTCCACAAGTTCATGGGAAGGCCTTCTGTATCAATTGTTCCATGTTTTACCCAGGCAACGCAATCAATGGGTATGGGCCTCTGAGAGTTTCGCGTTTTACAAAGGCAGAATCAAAATTAAAAATCATCAGAATGTTTTAATTTTAATCTGGATAAGTGTATTATATTCTCAACAACTCCTCTGCTTTTTTTCTTTCCGAAATTCACCCGGGAAGACCTTTGAAAATGAGAGTTCCGCGTTTTACCCACCTAGGTTTTTGGTGCAAATAGGCATATTGCACGGTATGTGCAGTATACGCGTACTGGCTCGGATGTTGTAGGAGGGGGCATCTTTATCGCTGCAGAACCAACATTAAAAATCGTCATAATCTTTTAATTTTAATCTGGATAAGTGTATTACATTCTCAACAAATCCTGTGATTTTTTTCTTTCCAAAATTCACCCGGGAAGACCTTTTAAAATGAGAGTTCCGCGTTTTACCCACCTAGGTTTTTTTGTCCAAATAGGCCTATGCACGGTATGTGCAGTATACACGTACTGGCTCCGATGCCGTAGGACGGGGCATCTTTATCGCTGCAGAACCAACATTAAAAATCGTCACAATCTTTTAATTTTAATCTGGATAAGTGTATTATATTCTCAACAACTCCTGTGATTTTTTTCTTTCCGAAATTCACCCGGGAAGACCTTTTAAAATGAGAGTTCCGCGTTTTACCCACCTAGGTTTTTTGTGCAAATAGGCCTATGCACGGTATGTGCAGTATACACGTACTGGCTCCGATGCCGTAAGAGGGGCATCTTTATCGCTGCAGAACCAACATTAAAAATCGTCACAATCTTTTAATTTTAATCTGGATAAGTGTATTATATTCTCAACAACTCCTGTGATTTTTTTCTTTCCGAAATTCACCCGGGAAGACCTTTTAAAATGAGAGTTCCGCGTTTTAATTTACCCACCTAGGTTTTTTGTGCAAATAGGCCTGTTGCACGGTATGTGCAGTATACGCGTACTGGCTCCGATGCCGTAGGAGGGGGCATTTTTGGCGCTGCAGAACCAACATTAAAAATCGTCACAATCTTTTAATTTTAATCTGGATAAGTGTATTATATTCTCAACAACTCCTGTGATTTTTTTCTTTTGGAAATTCACCCGGGAAGACCTTTTAAAATGAGAGTTCCGCGTTTTACCCACCTAGGTTTTTTGTGCAAATTTGCCTATTGCACGGTATGTGGGATATCCCGGTATGTGCAGTATACACGTACTGGCTCCGATGCCGTAGGAGGGGGCATTTTTGGCGCTGCAGAACCAACATTAAAAATCGTCACAATCTTTTAATTTTAATCTGGATTAATGTATTATATTCTCAACAACTCCTCTGATTTTTTTCTTTCCGAAATTCACCCGGGAAGACCTTTTAAAATGAGAGTTCCGCGTTTTACCCACCTAGTTTTTTTGTGCAAATTGGCCTATTGCACGGTATGTGCATTATACGCGTACGTACTGTGATGCTGTGGGAGGGGGCATCTTTAGCGCTGCAGAACCAACATTAAAAATCGTCACAATCTTTTAATTTTAATCTGGATTAATGTATTATATTCTCAACAACTCCTGTGATTTTTTTCTTTTGGAAATTCACCCGGGAAGACCTTTTAAAATGAGAGTTCCGCGTTTTACCCACCTAGGTTTTTTGTGCAAATTGGCCTATTGCACGGTATGTGCAGTATACACGTACTGGCTCCGATGCCGTAGGAGGGGGCATCTTTATCGCTGCAGAACCAACATAAAAAATCGTCACAATCTTTTAATTTTAATCTGGATTAATGTATTATATTCTCAACAACTCCTCTGATTTTTTTCTTTCCGAAATTCACCCGGGAAGACCTTTTAAAATGAGAGTTCCGCGTTTTACCCACTTAGGTTTTTTGTGCAAATTGGCCTATTGCACGGTATGTGCAGTATACACGTACTAGCTCCGATGCCGTAGGAGGGGGCATCTTTAGCGCTGCAGAACCAACATTAAAAATCGTCACAATCTTTTAATTTTAATCTGGATAAGTGTATTATATTCTCAACAACTCCTGTGATTTTTTTCTTTCCGAAATTCACCCGGGAAGACCTTTTAAAATGAGAGTTCCGCGTTTTAATTTACCCACCTAGGTTTTTTGTGCAAATAGGCCTGTTGCACGGTATGTGCAGTATACGCGTACTGGCTCCGATGCCGTAGGAGGGGGCATTTTTGGCGCTGCAGAACCAACATTAAAAATCGTCACAATCTTTTAATTTTAATCTGGATAAGTGTATTATATTCTCAACAACTCCTGTGATTTTTTTCTTTTGGAAATTCACCCGGGAAGACCTTTTAAAATGAGAGTTCCGCGTTTTACCCACCTAGGTTTTTTGTGCAAATTTGCCTATTGCACGGTATGTGGGATATCCCGGTATGTGCAGTATACACGTACTGGCTCCGATGCCGTAGGAGGGGGCATTTTTGGCGCTGCAGAACCAACATTAAAAATCGTCACAATCTTTTAATTTTAATCTGGATTAATGTATTATATTCTCAACAACTCCTCTGATTTTTTTCTTTCCGAAATTCACCCGGGAAGACCTTTTAAAATGAGAGTTCCGCGTTTTACCCACCTAGGTTTTTTGTGCAAATTGGCCTATTGCACGGTATGTGCATTATACGCGTTCGTACTGTGATGCTGTGGGAGGGGGCATCTTTAGCGCTGCAGAACCAACATTAAAAATCGTCACAATCTTTTAATTTTAATCTGGATTAATGTATTATATTCTCAACAACTCCTGTGATTTTTTTCTTTTGGAAATTCACCCGGGAAGACCTTTTAAAATGAGAGTTCCGCGTTTTACCCACCTAGGTTTTTTGTGCAAATTGGCCTATTGCACGGTATGTGCAGTATACACGTACTGGCTCCGATGCCGTAGGAGGGGGCATCTTTATCGCTGCAGAACCAACATAAAAAATCGTCACAATCTTTTAATTTTAATCTGGATTAATGTATTATATTCTCAACAACTCCTCTGATTTTTTTCTTTCCGAAATTCAACCGGGAAGACCTTTTAAAATGAGAGTTCCGCGTTTTACCCACCTAGGTTTTTTTGTGCAAATAGGCCTATGCACGGTATGTGCAGTAAACACGTACTGGCTCCGATGCCGTAGGAGGGGGCATTTTTGGCGCTGCAGAACCAACATTAAAAATCGTCACAATCTTTTAATTTTAATCTGGATTAATGTATTATATTCTCAACAACTCCTCTGATTTTTTTCTTTCCGAAATTCACCCGGGAAGACCTTTTAAAATGAGAGTTCCGCGTTTTACCCACTTAGGTTTTTTGTGCAAATTGGCCTATTGCACGGTATGTGCAGTAAACACGTACTGGCTCCGATGCCGTAGGAGGGGGTATATTTGGCGCTGCAGAACCAACATAAAAAATCGTCACAATCTTTTAATTTTAATCTGGATTAATGTATTATATTCTCAACAACTCCTCTGATTTTTTTCTTTTGGAAATTCACCCGGGAAGACCTTTTAAAATGAGAGTTCCGCGTTTTACCCACCTAGGTTTTTTGTGCAAATTGGCCTATTGCACGGTATGTGCAGTATACACGTACTGGCTCCGATGCCGTAGGAGGGGGCATCTTTAGCGCTGCAGAACCAACATTAAAAATCGTCACAATCTTTTAATTTTAATCTGGATTAATGTATTATATTCTCAACAACTCCTGTGATTTTTTTCTTTCCGAAATTCACCCGGGAAGACCTTTTAAAATGAGAGTTCCGCGTTTTACCCACCTAGGTTTTTTGTGCAAATTGGCCTATTGCACGGTATGTGCAGTAAACACGTACTGGCTCCGATGCCGTAGGAGGGGGCATCTTTAGCGCTGCAGAACCAACATTAAAAATCGTCACAATCTTTTAATTTTAATCTGGATTAATGTATTATATTCTCAACAACTCCTGTGATTTTTTTCTTTCCGAAATTCACCCGGGAAGACCTTTTAAAATGAGAGTTCCGCGTTTTACCCACCTAGGTTTTTTGTGCAAATAGGCCTATGCACGGTATGTGCAGTAAACACGTACTGGCTCCGATGCTGTAGGAGGGGGCATCTTTAGCGCTGCAGAACCAACATTAAAAATCGTCACAATCTTTTAATTTTAATCTGGATTAATGTATTATATTCTCAACAACTCCTCTGATTTTTTTCTTTCCGAAATTCACCCGGGAAGACCTTTTAAAATGAGAGTTCCGCGTTTTACCCACCTAGGTTTTTTGTGCAAATTGGCCTATTGCACGGTATGTGCATTATACGCGTACGTACTCTGATTCTGTGGGAGGGGGCATCTTTAGCGCTGCAGAACCAACATTAAAAATCGTCACAATCTTTTAATTTTGATCTGGATTAATGTATTATATTCTCAACAACTCCTGTGATTTTTTTCTTTTGGAAATTCACCCGGGAAGACCTTTTAAAATGAGAGTTCCGCGTTTTACCCTCCTAGGTTTTTTTGTGCAAATTGGCCTATTGCACGGTATGTGCAGTATACACGTACTGGCTCCGATGCCGTAGGAGGGGGCATCTTTAGCGCTGCAGAACCAACATTAAAAATCGTCACAATCTTTTAATTTTAATCTGGATTAATGTATTATATTCTCAACAACTCCTGTGATTTTTTTCTTTCCGAAATTCACCCGGGAAGACCTTTTAAAATGAGAGTTTCGCGTTTTACCCACCTAGGTTTTTTGTGCAAATTGGCCTATTGCACGGTATGTGCAGTAATCACGTACTGGCTCCGATGCCGTAGGAGGGGGCATCTTTAGCGCTGCAGAACCAACATTAAAAATCGTCACAATCTTTTAATTTTAATCTGGATTAATGTATTATATTCTCAACAACTCCTGTGATTTTTTTCTTTCCGAAATTCACCCGGGAAGACCTTTTAAAATGAGAGTTTCGCGTTTTACCCATCTAGGTTTTTTGTGCAAATAGGCCTATGCAGGGTATGTGCAGTAAACACGTACCGGCTCCGATGCCGTAGGAGGTGGCATCTTTAGCGCTGCAGAACCAACATTAAAAATCGTCACAATCTTTTAATTTTAATCTGGATTAATGTATTATATTCTCAACAACTCCTCTGATTTTTTTCTTTCCGAAATTCACCCGGGAAGACCTTTTAAAATGAGAGTTCCGCGTTTTACCCACCTAGGTTTTTTGTGCAAATTGGCCTATTGCACGGTATGTGCATTATACGCGTACGTACTCTGATTCTGTGGGAGGGGGCATCTTTAGCGCTGCAGAACCAACATTAAAAATCGTCACAATCTTTTAATTTTGATCTGGATTAATGTATTATATTCTCAACAACTCCTGTGATTTTTTTCTTTTGGAAATTCACCCGGGAAGACCTTTTAAAATGAGAGTTCCGCGTTTTACCCTCCTAGGTTTTTTTGTGCAAATTGGCCTATTGCACGGTATGTGCAGTATACACGTACTGGCTCCGATGCCGTAGGAGGGGGCATCTTTAGCGCTGCAGAACCAACATTAAAAATCGTCACAATCTTTTAATTTTAATCTGGATTAATGTATTATATTCTCAACAACTCCTGTGATTTTTTTCTTTCCGAAATTCACCCGGGAAGACCTTTTAAAATGAGAGTTTCGCGTTTTACCCACCTAGGTTTTTTGTGCAAATTGGCCTATTGCACGGTATGTGCAGTAATCACGTACTGGCTCCGATGCCGTAGGAGGGGGCATCTTTAGCGCTGCAGAACCAACATTAAAAATCGTCACAATCTTTTAATTTTAATCTGGATTAATGTATTATATTCTCAACAACTCCTGTGATTTTTTTCTTTCCGAAATTCACCCGGGAAGACCTTTTAAAATGAGAGTTTCGCGTTTTACCCATCTAGGTTTTTTGTGCAAATAGGCCTATGCAGGGTATGTGCAGTAAACACGTACCGGCTCCGATGCCGTAGGAGGTGGCATCTTTAGCGCTGCAGAACCAACATTAAAAATCGTCACAATCTTTTAATTTTAATCTGGATTAATGTATTATATTCTCAACAACTCCTCTGATTTTTTTCTTTCCGAAATTCACCCGGGAAGACCTTTTAAAATGAGAGTTCCGCGTTTTACCCACCTAGGTTTTTTGTGCAAATTGGCCTATTGCACGGTATGTGCAGTAAACACGTACTGGCTCCGATGCCGTAGGAGGGGGCATTTTTGGCGCTGCAGAACCAACATTAAAAATCGTCACAATGTTTTCATTTTAATCTGGATTAATGTATTATATTCTCAACAACTCCTGTGATTTTTTTCATTCCGAAATTCACCGGGAAGACCTTTTAAAATGAGAGTTCCGCGTTTTACCCACCTAGGTTTTTTGTGCAAATAGGCCTATGCACGGTATGTGCAGTATACACGTACTGGCTCCGATGCCGTAGGAGGGGGCATCTTTATCGCTGCAGAACCAACATTAAAAATCGTCACAATCTTTTAATTTTAATCTGGATAAGTGTATTATATTCTCAACAACCCCTGTGATTTTTTTCTTTTGGAAATTCACCCGGGAAGACCTTTTAAAATGAGAGTTCCGCGTTTTACCCACCTAGGTTTTTTTGTGCAAATTGGCCTATTGCACGGTATGTGTAGTATACACGTACTGGCTCCGATGCCGTAGGAGGGGGCATTTTTGGCGCTGCAGAACCAACATTAAAAATCGTCAGAATCTTTTAATTTTAATCTGGATTAATGTATTATATTCTCAACAACTCCTCTGATTTTTTTCTTTCCGAAATTCACCCGGGAAGACCTTTTAAAATGAGAGTTCCGCGTTTTACCCACCTAGGTTTTTTGTGCAAATTGGCCTATTGCACGGTATGTGCATTATACGCGTACGTACTCTGATGCTGTGGGAGGGGGCATCTTTAGCGCTGCAGAACCAACATTAAAAATCGTCACAATCTTTTAATTTTAATCTGGATTAATGTATTATATTCTCAACAACTCCTGTGATTTTTTTCTTTTGGAAATTCACCCGGGAAGACCTTTTAAAATGAGAGTTCCGCGTTTTACCCACCTAGGTTTTTTGTGCAAATTGGCCTATTGCACGGTATGTGCAGTATACACGTACTGGCTCCGATGCCGTAGGAGGGGGCATCTTTATCGCTGCAGAACCAACATAAAAAATCGTCACAATCTTTTAATTTTAATCTGGATTAATGTATTATATTCTCAACAACTCCTCTGATTTTTTTCTTTCCGAAATTCAACCGGGAAGACCTTTTAAAATGAGAGTTCCGCGTTTTACCCACCTAGGTTTTTTTGTGCAAATAGGCCTATGCACGGTATGTGCAGTAAACACGTACTGGCTCCGATGCCGTAGGAGGGGGCATTTTTGGCGCTGCAGAACCAACATTAAAAATCGTCACAATCTTTTAATTTTAATCTGGATTAATGTATTATATTCTCAACAACTCCTCTGATTTTTTTCTTTCCGAAATTCACCCGGGAAGACCTTTTAAAATGAGAGTTCCGCGTTTTACCCACTTAGGTTTTTTGTGCAAATTGGCCTATTGCACGGTATGTGCAGTAAACACGTACTGGCTCCGATGCCGTAGGAGGGGGTATCTTTAGCGCTGCAGAACCAACATAAAAAATCGTCACAATCTTTTAATTTTAATCT
Organism: Patiria miniata; assembly: GCF_015706575.1. Lineage (NCBI taxonomy): Eukaryota > Metazoa > Echinodermata > Asteroidea > Valvatida > Asterinidae > Patiria > Patiria miniata. The sequence continues at coordinate 1,303,310 of NW_024037056.1, read as the reverse complement.
GGATTAATGTATTATATTCTCAACAACTCCTCTGATTTTTTTCTTTTGGAAATTCACCCGGGAAGACCTTTTAAAATGAGAGTTCCGCGTTTTACCCACCTAGGTTTTTTGTGCAAATTGGCCTATTGCACGGTATGTGCAGTATACACGTACTGGCTCCGATGCCGTAGGAGGGGGCATCTTTAGCACTGCAGAACCAACATTAAAAATCGTCACAATCTTTTAATTTTAATCTGGATTAATGTATTATATTCTCAACAACTCCTGTGATTTTTTTCTTTCCGAAATTCACCCGGGAAGACCTTTTAAAATGAGAGTTCCGCGTTTTACCCACCTAGGTTTTTTGTGCAAATTGGCCTATTGCACGGTATGTGCAGTAAACACGTACTGGCTCCGATGCCGTAGGAGGGGGCATCTTTAGCGCTGCAGAACCAACATTAAAAATCGTCACAATCTTTTAATTTTAATCTGGATTAATGTATTATATTCTCAACAACTCCTGTGATTTTTTTCTTTCCGAAATTCACCCGGGAAGACCTTTTAAAATGAGAGTTCCGCGTTTTACCCACCTAGGTTTTTTGTGCAAATAGGCCTGTGCACGGTATGTGCAGTAAACACGTACTGGCTCCGATGCTGTAGGAGGGGGCATCTTTAGCGCTGCAGAACCAACATTAAAAATCGTCACAATCTTTTAATTTTAATCTGGATTAATGTATTATATTCTCAACAACTCCTCTGATTTTTTTCTTTCCGAAATTCACCCGGGAAGACCTTTTAAAATGAGAGTTCCGCGTTTTACCCACCTAGGTTTTTTGTGCAAATTGGCCTATTGCACGGTATGTGCATTATACGCGTACGTACTCTGATTCTGTGGGAGGGGGCATCTTTAGCGCTGCAGAACCAACATTAAAAATCGTCACAATCTTTTAATTTTAATCTGGATTAATGTATTATATTCTCAACAACTCCTGTGATTTTTTTCTTTTGGAAATTCACCCGGGAAGACCTTTTAAAATGAGAGTTCCGCGTTTTACCCACCTAGGTTTTTTGTGCAAATTGGCCTATTGCACGGTATGTGCAGTATACACGTACTGGCTCCGATGCCGTAGGAGGGGGCATCTTTAGCGCTGCAGAACCAACATTAAAAATCGTCACAATCTTTTAATTTTAATCTGGATTAATGTATTATATTCTCAACAACTCCTGAGATTTTTTTCTTTCCGAAATTCACCCGGGAAGACCTTTTAAAATGAGAGTTTCGCGTTTTACCCACCTAGGTTTTTTGTGCAAATTGGCCTATTGCACGGTATGTGCAGTAATCACTTACTGGCTCCGATGCCGTAGGAGGGGGCATCTTTAGCGCTGCAGAACCAACATTAAAAATCGTCACAATCTTTTAATTTTAATCTGGATTAATGTATTATATTCTCAACAACTCCTGTGATTTTTTTCTTTCCGAAATTCACCCGGGAAGACCTTTTAAAATGAGAGTTTCGCGTTTTACCCATCTAGGTTTTTTGTGCAAATAGGCCTATGCAGGGTATGTGCAGTAAACACGTACCGGCTCCGATGCCGTAGGAGGTGGCATCTTTAGCGCTGCAGAACCAACATTAAAAATCGTCACAATCTTTTAATTTTAATCTGGATTAATGTATTATATTCTCAACAACTCCTCTGATTTTTTTCTTTCCGAAATTCACCCGGGAAGACCTTTTAAAATGAGAGTTCCGCGTTTTACCCACCTAGGTTTTTTGTGCAAATTGGCCTATTGCACGGTATGTGCAGTATACACGTACTGGCTCCGATGCCGTAGGAGGGGGCATCTTTAGCGCTGCAGAACCAACATTAAAAATCGTCACAATCTTTTAATTTTAATCTGGATTAATGTATTATATTCTCAACAACTCCTGTGATTTTTTTCATTCCGAAATTCACCCGGGAAGACCTTTTAAAATGAGAGTTCCGCGTTTTACCCACCTAGGTTTTTTGTGCAAATTGGCCTATTGCACGGTATGTGCAGTATACACGTACTGGCTCCGATGCCGTAGGAGGGGGCATCTTTATCGCTGCAGAACCAACATTAAAAATCGTCACAATCTTTTAATTTTAATCTGGATAAGTGTATTATATTCTCAACAACCCCTGTGATTTTTTTCTTTTGGAAATTCACCCGGGAAGACCTTTTAAAATGAGAGTTCCGCGTTTTACCCACCTAGGTTTTTTTGTGCAAATTGGCCTATTGCACGGTATGTGCAGTATACACGTACTGGCTCCGATGCCGTAGGAGGGGGCATTTTTGGCGCTGCAGAACCAACATTAAAAATCGTCAGAATCTTTTAATTTTAATCTGGATAAATGTATTATATTCTCAACAACTCCTGTGATTTTTTTCTTTCCGAAATTCACCCGGGGAGACCTTTTAAAATGAGAGTTCCGCGTTTTACCCACCTAGTTTTTTTGTGCAAATTGGCCTATTGCACGGTATGTGGGATATCCCGGTATGTGCAGTATACACGTACTGGCTCCGATGCCGTAGGAGGGGGCATTTTTAGCGCTGCAGAACCAACATTAAAAATCGTCACAATCTTTTAATTTTAATCTGGATTAATGTATTATATTCTCAACAACTCCTGTGATTTTTTTCTTTCCGAAATTCACCCGGGAAGACCTTTTAAAATGAGAGTTCCGCGTTTTACCCACCTAGGTTTTTTGTGCAAATTGGCCTATTGCACGGTATGTGCATTATACGCGTACGTACTCTGATGCTGTGGGAGGGGGCATCTTTAGCGCTGCAGAACCAACATTAAAAATCGTCACAATCTTTTAATTTTAATCTGGATTAATGTATTATATTCTCAACAACTCCTGTGATTTTTTTCTTTTGGAAATTCACCCGGGAAGACCTTTTAAAATGAGAGTTCCGCGTTTTACCCACCTAGGTTTTTTGTGCAAATTGGCCTATTGCACGGTATGTGCAGTATACACGTACTGGCTCCGATGCCGTAGGAGGGGGCATCTTTAGCGCTGCAGAACCAACATTAAAAATCGTCACAATCTTTTAATTTTAATCTGGATTAATGTATTATATTCTCAACAACTCCTGTGATTTTTTTCTTTTGGAAATTCACCCGGGAAGACCTTTTAAAATGAGAGTTCCGCGTTTTACCCACCTAGGTTTTTTGTGCAAATTGGCCTATTGCACGGTATGTGCAGTATACACGTACTGGCTCCGATGCCGTAGGAGGGGGCATCTTTAGCGCTGCAGAACCAACATTAAAAATCGTCACAATCTTTAAATTTTAATCTGGATTAATGTATTATATTCTCAACAACTCCTCTGATTTTTTTCTTTCCGAAATTCACCCGGGAAGACCTTTTAAAATGAGAGTTCCGCGTTTTACCCACCTAGGTTTTTTTTGCAAATTGGCCTATTGCACGGTATGTGCAGTAAACACGTACTGGCTCCGATGCCGTAGGAGGGGGCATCTTTAGCGCTGCAGAACCAACATTAAAAATCGTCACAATCTTTTAATTTTAATCTGGATTAATGTATTATATTCTCAACAACTCCTGTGATTTTTTTCTTTCCGAAATTCACCCGGGAAGACCTTTTAAAATGAGAGTTCCGCGTTTTACCCACCTAGGTTTTTTGTGCAAATAGGCCTATGCACGGTATGTGCAGTAAACACGTACTGGCTCCGATGCCGTAGGAGGGGGCATCTTTAGCGCTGCAGAACCAACATTAAAAATCGTCACAATCTTTTAATTTTAATCTGGATTAATGTATTATATTCTCAACAACTCCTCTGATTTTTTTCTTTCCGAAATTCACCCGGGAAGACCTTTTCAAATGAGAGTTCCGCGTTTTACCCACCTAGGTTTTTTGTGCAAATTGGCCTATTGCACGGTATGTGCAGTATACACGTACTGGCTCCGATGCCGTAGGAGGGGGCATTTTGGCGCTGCAGAACCAACATTAAAAATCGTCACAATCTTTTAATTTTAATCTGGATTAATGTATTATATTCTCAACAACTCCTCTGATTTTTTTCTTTCCGAAATTCAACCGGGAAGACCTTTTAAAATGAGAGTTCCGCGTTTTACCCACCTAGGTTTTTTGTGCAAATAGGCCTATGCACGGTATGTGCAGTAAACACGTACTGGCTCCGATGCCGTAGGAGGGGGCATTTTTGGCGCTGCAGAACCAACATTAAAAATCGTCACAATCTTTTAATTTTAATCTGGATTAATGTATTATATTCTCAAAAACTCCTCTGATTTTTTTCTTTCCGAAATTCACCCGGGAAGACCTTTTAAAATGAGAGTTCCGCGTTTTACCCACCTACGTTTTTGTGTGTAAATAGGCCTGTTGCACGGTATGTGCAGTATACGCGTACTGGCTCCGATGCCGTAGGAGGGGGCATCTTTATCGCTGCAGAACCAACATTAAAAATCGTCACAATCTTTTAATTTTAATCTGGATAAGTGTATTATATTCTCAACAACTCCTGTGATTTTTTTCTTTTGGAAATTCACCCGGGAAGACCTTTTAAAATGAGAGTTCCGCGTTTTACCCACCTAGGGTTTTTTGTGCAAATAGGCCTATGCACGGTATGTGCAGTATACACGTACTGGCTCCGATGCCGTAGAAGGGGGCATCTTTATCGCTGCAGAACCAACATTAAAAATCGTCACAATCTTTTAATTTTAATCTGGATAAATGTATTGTTTTCTCAACAACTCCTGTGATTTTTTTCTTTCCGAAATTCACCGGGGAAGACCTTTTAAAATGAGAGTTCCGCGTTTTACCCACCTAGTTTTTTGTGCAAATTGGCCTATTGCACGGTATGTGGGATATCCCGGTATGTGCAGTATACACGTACTGGCTCCGATGCCGTAGGAGGGGGCATTTTGGCGCTGCAGAACCAACATTAAAAATCGTCACAATCTTTTAATTTTAATCTGGATTAATGTATTATATTCTCAACAACTCCTCTGATTTTTTTCTTTCCGAAATTCACCCGGGAAGACCTTTTAAAATGAGAGTTCCGCGTTTTACCCACCTAGGTTTTTTGTGCAAATTGGCCTATTGCACGGTATGTGCATTATACGCGTACGTACTCTGATGCTGTGGGAGGGGGCATCTTTAGCGCTGCAGAACCAACATTAAAAATCGTCACAATCTTTTAATTTTAATCTGGATTAATGTATTATATTCTCAACAACTCCTGTGATTTTTTTCTTTTGGAAATTCACCCGGGAAGACCTTTTAAAATGAGAGTTCCGCGTTTTACCCACCTAGGTTTTTTGTGCAAATTGGCCTATTGCACGGTATGTGCAGTATACACGTACTGGCTCCGATGCCGTGGGAGGGGGCATCTTTAGCGCTGCAGAACCAACATTAAAAATCGTCACAATCTTTAAATTTTAATCTGGATTAATGTATTATATTCTCAACAACTCCTCTGATTTTTTTCTTTCCGAAATTCACCCGGGAAGACCTTTTAAAATGAGAGTTCCGCGTTTTACCCACCTAGGTTTTTTTTGCAAATTGGCCTATTGCACGGTATGTGCAGTAAACACGTACTGGCTCCGATGCCGTAGGAGGGGGCATCTTTAGCGCTGCAGAACCAACATTAAAAATCGTCACAATCTTTTAATTTTAATCTGGATTAATGTATTATATTCTCAACAACTCCTGTGATTTTTTTCTTTCCGAAATTCACCCGGGAAGACCTTTTAAAATGAGAGTTCCGCGTTTTACCCACCTAGGTTTTTTGTGCAAATAGGCCTATGCACGGTATGTGCAGTAAACACGTACTGGCTCCGATGCCGTAGGAGGGGGCATCTTTAGCGCTGCAGAACCAACATTAAAAATCGTCACAATCTTTTAATTTTAATCTGGATTAATGTATTATATTCTCAACAACTCCTCTGATTTTTTTCTTTCGGAAATTCACCCGGGAAGACCTTTTCAAATGAGAGTTCCGCGTTTTACCCACCTAGGTTTTTTGTGCAAATTGGCCTATTGCACGGTATGTGCAGTATACACGTACTGGCTCCGATGCCGTAGGAGGGGGCATTTTTGGCGCTGCAGAACCAACATTAAAAATCGTCACAATCTTTTAATTTTAATCTGGATTAATGTATTATATTCTCAACAACTCCTCTGATTTTTTTCTTTCCGAAATTCAACCGGGAAGACCTTTTAAAATGAGAGTTCCGCGTTTTACCCACCTAGGTTTTTTGTGCAAATAGGCCTATGCACGGTATGTGCAGTAAACACGTACTGGCTCCGATGCCGTAGGAGGGGGCATTTTTGGCGCTGCAGAACCAACATTAAAAATCGTCACAATCTTTTAATTTTAATCTGGATTAATGTATTATATTCTCAAAAACTCCTCTGATTTTTTTCTTTCCGAAATTCACCCGGGAAGACCTTTTAAAATGAGAGTTCCGCGTTTTACCCACCTACGTTTTTGTGTGTAAATAGGCCTGTTGCACGGTATGTGCAGTATACGCGTACTGGCTCCGATGCCGTAGGAGGGGGCATCTTTATCGCTGCAGAACCAACATTAAAAATCGTCACAATCTTTTAATTTTAATCTGGATAAGTGTATTATATTCTCAACAACTCCTGTGATTTTTTTCTTTGGAAATTCACCCGGGAAGACCTTTTAAAATGAGAGTTCCGCGTTTTACCCACCTAGGGTTTTTTGTGCAAATAGGCCTATGCACGGTATGTGCAGTATACACGTACTGGCTCCGATGCCGTAGAAGGGGGCATCTTTATCGCTGCAGAACCAACATTAAAAATCGTCACAATCTTTTAATTTTAATCTGGATAATGTATTATATTCTCAAGAACTCCTCTGATTTTTTTCTTTCGGAAATTCACCCGGGAAGACCTTTTAAAATGAGAGTTCCGCGTTTTACCCACCTACGTTTTTGTGTGTAAATAGGCCTGTTGCACGGTATGTGCAGTATACGCGTACTGGCTCCGATGCCGTAGGAGGGGGCATATTTATCGCTGCAGAACCAACATTAAAAATCGTCACAATGTTTTGCTTTTGATCTGGATAAGTGTATTATATTCTCAACAACTCCTCTGATTTTTTTCTTTCGGAAATTCACCCGGGAAGACCTTTGAAGATGAGAGTTCCGCGTTTTACCCACCCAGGTTTTTTTTGTGCAAATAGGCCTGTTGCACGGTATGCGCAGTATACGCGTACTGGCTCCGATGCTGTAGGAGGGGGCATCTTTCATTTTCGTTCATTTTCCCGAGGCGAAAATAGAATGTCCATGGATCACCTGTAAAATAGCTGTTTACTATGTGTGTAAATATGTTAATTCTAAATTCATAAATTTGATTTTTAGCCAATATCTCGGTCAATATTGCAGCTAATGTTGACAGAAGGGTTTTTGATAAGCAGTAATGATCAAAGTTTATTTTATGCCATCATGTTCAAAATAAACTGTAATTTTGGCTGAAATTGAATATAATATTGGCTGAAAATCAAATTTTTGATAAACCGGCAATTTAGAATTTACATATTTTCATGCCAAAGACACACATGGTTACTTCGTGAATGGTCTTCTTATGATATCTGACCCTCAAAACACGGGTTTAGACACCTTACTTGTGTAGTTAAGTGCAATATTGGCCGAGATATTGGCTAAAAATCAAATATCTGATAAACCAACACTTTATAATTGACATATTTTCATGCCAAAGACACACATTATTACTTCGTGAATGGTCTTCTAATGATACTTGACCCTCAAAACATGGGTTTAGACATGTGCTATGTTTGCCGAGATATGCCAAAAACATGACTTTCCGGTATTAGCGGCTCTAATTTGCATTTTCCTATGCCACAGACATATGTGGTCACTTCCAGAATAGTTTTATTGTGATCTCTGACCTTGAAAACATGGGTTTAGACACCTAGTTCGTTCAGTTATCTGCAATATTGGCTGAGATATAATTAAAATAGATTTTTCGGTAATGGCGGCACTAATTTGCATTAAAACAATACGTGGGACATTTTTTTATTTTTTTTAACTTAGCAAATCGTTTTCTACGCATTTTTTCTGATCTAGAAACGTTGATTAAAAATTGATTTCTGAGGGTGCACGATACCCCCCTTTTCCGACTAAACTAATGTCTACATTTTCAACATTGATTTTCTGAGGACCCCCCCCCCCCCAAAAAAAAACCCGACCTCAATTCGCCCCTGCGGGCATGTACATAAAATTATCGGTTTCGTACCGTTGTGAGTGACGTGTTTACCGCTGTAGAAGTAACCTTTACAGCGATCGCAAAGTTTTGTAACTGTACACTAATGTTGATAATTGTCTCATATTTGTCAGTATCATAATTATCTATGTCTATTTTCAGCGCGTCACCGCGTATTTTTAATGGGCGCAGCCCTAGAAAAATCTGTAGACTGATGCAGCCCAACATGTACATTAGTGCAAAGGTCATCGCTACTTTGTCAGTTTCCGACCTGACTTTTCCGCAAAAGATTCGAATAGAAAAAGCGCCTTTTTTTTGGAGGGTTACAGACGCCCAAAATATCACAAACAACGTCGACAGCTGCTTATCTGCAGCCAATGTGCTCACAACGTCAGGGGGCAACTCGCATATTCTTGTGGAAATGTATGTTCTTCTTTTTATCGCACCCATTATGACAAGTCGCTAAGCAAACAAATGCTAACCTTCATGCCGTTTGGGGGTTTCAGCTGCATTTTCATTATTAAAACGCTAATGTCAGATCTCTCTCTAACGTTTATATTAAGTGTTTTACCTGAAAGACAAAATCGCTCACTTTTAGGATTAATTGAAGGGGACCTGAAATTACGATTCTAGTCAACTGTCTTTACTTTCTTGGGGTCATTTTGCACGCTGTAGCAATTACATCGTTTGCTACTTTTGTGGTGTGCATGTCATTTCATGCGGGTAAGCTTCGCACTGTTATCTTAAACAGACCATGGACGTACATTTAGCTCCATATTGGACAGACTAAGGAGTGACTGTGCAGGGTCAAACCTGACAATAAAGCGCGTAATCGGACTTGTGTAACTTAATTATTAAGCTTGTCAGTTTGGAATAGTTGGATGACCATAAAACGGGGACAGAATGTCTGTGGCACTGCCTATAATTGGTCATTAAAGACAATGGAAAGAACGGTTTACATGCAGGAACTCATGTCAACCTGGGGGTGATTTATAACCCAGCTTGTTACAAGTGTCCATGAATTGTTTATTAACATGCATGCGATCAGACAGCGTTCCATGCTCCAGGGTCCGTTGATGTTGGTTGTGTGTGTCTTCACAGATTAACCCTCAATCTTCTTTTTCTTTAGAAACGAGTTCCTATTATCTACAATTTTTTGGAAATGAGATTTCGCCTAAATGCTTATGTAAAGAATGGTTTTCATCCACATGTCTGGCATAGGGGACACCAAGATTGTAAAGTGGTCGGTAAAGACGGTGATGGTAAAGGGTCATGAGGGAAAATGTTCGTTTAGATCGCGCAAGGCATGATGGGAAACAACATGGCGCAGCCCTTAGACAACCCTATTGAAATTGTGTACACTAAGGTTTGTTTGTGTCTGATTCTGCGCGTTCGGCATACACTTATTCTCATCTTTTTGGGGGCTAATATTTCACAACCTGCGTTGGCGCGATTTTACCGCGATAGGTCAATTCTGAGTGCCGTAGATAGTTGGGACGGGAGATATAGTCTTTTCTTTTCTATATCTTTGGAGATAATTGACATATCGCGATAGAATCGCGATAGAATTGCGTGAACGCAGCTTGTGAAATATTGTCCAAGTACATAATATATATAAATGGACGCGGAACGCGCAAAATATGTGATCAACAAAAATCAAATAAGTGTTCAAAAACACCCTTAGGTTGAGTCTTAAGTGGCGTGGCTAACTCGCAAACGGTGATAGCTACATTCAATATAGCTCTATAGGTGCAGGCCACTAAATCGGTCCGAAATTGCCAACGCCGGCCAAATCACGATTCGCATGCCCTCATTGAGCATATTGTGGGCCATGAACTTGAGTGTTTGTTGGTGGAAGCCGTGCAGAGGACTGCGAGCTTGTATTTTTGTAAAATGTGGATGATGATTATGCACTAAAATGGCTCTATTTTTCACTGGAGCGTAGGCGACCATTTTAAAAAAGGGCAATGGGCTTCAGCACTGCTTTTAGGGGTCATCAGCTTTGGATGGAATTTTCTCCCAAAAGTCATTGTTCCCCCCCCCCAAACTTGAACCGAAAATGAGAGATGATGAAATAAGCTTTCATGTGAGGTACGTGTTGAACACCTCATACACTTAAGAGTATTTTTTATGAATTTCTGAAGTAGGTACTGGTGTGCAACCCTATGAACATGACGCAAGTACACCTTTTGGTCACGTGGTCAGTGTGGCAACTGCTTGGGATGTTTAGGGCAATACCTGGCGATCTTTTGATTTGTAATCAAAGTGTCACATAGATCTTCGGATTTTTTTTGTAGATTTTTGTTAACCACAAGCACTATTTCATACTTTGTAAATTTAACCCTAAAGGGGCCGGGTTATTTTAACCATCTCTCAGCCGGGGGATTCCGCCCCCCCCCCCCCAGATCTCGGCTATCGAGTGACGAACAGTTTTGAAACTCGGTTCATGCATACAGCAATTCTTCATGAACATACCCAAGAAATTTCATGACCAAATGTCAAAGTGTTTTGGAATCCTGGCTAATTACTTATTCATATGTATGAATGGTAATTCTGGTCTGTGTACACGAACGGTATATGGGAAAATTCAGGTTTTTTTTCTTATTTAAGGATCGAAATTGTTAGTTGTTTGTTGAAGATCTTGAGAGGAAATTACTTTTTTTGAGAAGTATATTATTTTGTTTACTTGGTTCCTTTTCTTCTTTGTACCAGCTTAAAAACTAAATCGCGACTTTATCATTTTGAACCGGGAAATTTGAAGTGAGCCATTTCTCGCCGTTACATTGATAGTTTTCATTGGTGCTGCTTGCGTTTAGTCTGTTCGAAGCAGTGTTGAGTTTGCCTTTGTCAAATGTTTTCCTCTTTCATTTATTATGTGAAATAATTTATTGAAAATGAAATCTATAGTTTCAGTTCTTTTGAATTTTTGGTTTTTAACGTGATTTTTTTGTCGTCTATAGTTTTGCAACATTTTGCTTTAACTTTCTTATTTTTTTCTCTTGCTTTGCTATAGGCACATTTTTGTGCTTGTTTGGATCATGGTTCACCTTATCCCGCTTTTGATGAGCAATTTTTAGTGTTGTTTTAATGTAATTCTCTCTCTTTGATTGAATTCTTTTGAGAAGTTTCTTAGTCGTTTTCAACCTTGGTGTTGTGCAAGGATATACATTTGTTTGGCCTTGTTTTCTTAAGAAACTAGGTTGAAAGCTCATTTCAATGCTAGATTTGTAACGCTTTTTCTTGTACATTTTCATAGGAGTTAAAGATTTCCTTAATTATTTTACCTTGTGCTCCCATTTTTTTGGTTTCACACCGCTCAATGGCCTATGGCCTAGTGCAAATAGTTGGGAGCCTGTTCAGTTATTTTATGATGTGCTAATCCAAGAGTTGGGGGATTGTCTCCCGCTTCGTTTTTATCTTCGAAGTCGTTTATTGTCCCTGATAATTCATTACCTTTTTTTCTAATATGTTTTCTCTTTTGTAACTTTACAGACTTCATTATATGCACCATTCTTAATTAATTTTTTTGGCCTTTACTTTTTGTTTGTCTTTCTGGCTTAAGGTTGTACCTTTTTTTAGTCTTTACTTTTGATTGAAGAGTTTATTCTTTGGAGTTGGTTAATTGTCTTTGATTTTACGTTTATTGTATTATTATCAATTCTTTCGGTTCCTCTTTGTTGAAATATTTTTGTCGGTTTGGTCTCCTATCTCCATTAATTAAGTGTCCTCGAGACTTTTCCCTTCCAAGATCCTGAGTTTAGTTAAATTTGGATAGTTAATCCCCATAGAGTCTGTTTAGTGCGAGTTCGCAATACTGTGTCAGTTTGACAGGCTACACGTGCTAAATGCGACCGGAAAACGGCTGCTACCCCCATTCCGCCTTAAAGTAAAAAGAATACACATCATGCATGCATTACACAAAATAGTTTTGAAGGACATTTTGGTCAGTCGTCCTTCAAACATCTCACATTTATGGAACAAGTTTTAAAATGTTATAGGAAAATGCGTGTTATACTACTTTGAGATGACTTTGAAAAAAATAAACTTGGGGCTTGACTTGACTTTTTGAAAAAATGACTGGAGACTTTACTTGACTTGTAAAACAAATGAATTGAGACTTGATTTGACTTGCTAAAATTTGTATTGGGACTCGACTCGACTTGGACAGAAATGATTTGGTTAAAACTCTGTAATTATTGAAACAAAGGCTATCTACGATCGAATTTAAAAACAATACAACGTAATCTTTAATACCCGTAATATTTTTTTAATTAATGGAGAGACGCTGCAATCTGTCAGCAGACTACAAACATGGGCGAATGCACTTTCGTTCTCTTAATATGAAACGTTTCTTGTACACGTGATTGTGATTTCCCGTCTTCAAAATTACCAAACCTTGTTAGCAAACTGGTTGAACACGAAGCATTTACAACGGCGCAAGTGATCTGTAATCAAACTAATCCATTGTCCTGTTAACTTCAGTCCATCTTGAAATAGTTTACAGAAAACAGAGGCAGCCGTAATCTGAAAAGAAAACAGAGAGTGACCACCTGCAGATAATCCATGACAAGCTACATCAAAAAGTGCGCATGCGCATGTTGCTGTATGGAATTGCACGCACAAGACTTTAAGAAGTTTTTTATCCATATTGCCATCATCATTGTGTATCGTGCCCTCATCTAAAGTTCATCGGCTCCTACAAATGTCCTTTTTCTGCAAGTTTACATGTCTAAAATTTGCACCTTGACCAAACTGACAGGATTTCGGGTATGTTTTGTGCAGGAGTAATCACCTCCCCTGAGCCTATTTCTACTGTTTTTAGACATGTTGCAGTGTCTGTTCCTTCATGGTTGCTTGCTATATGACCATGGTATGACTGAGTGGATCGATAAGTGACGAACTTCTTCTGTGCGGTGTGTTCCTCCATGCTCCATCCATCATTGTGCATGTTCCATCATACCCATGTTCTCAAAGTACGTTTCGCCATATTCTCTCGGTAAGTACCGTTTCAGGCACAATTGCAGAATACCCCGCCACTCGATCTATCCACCTCGTAGCCGGGAGTTTCACATTCAACATACATTGATGACTTTTTGTTTTTCTCCCATCCCCCTCCCCCACCGAGTTTTTATCCCGAATAGTTCAACACCACCTTTCTTTTTTAGCTTGAAGTTTGCAGTCGTTGATCGGTCAATGAGATTGTGTTAACACATTCGATCGTATTGTGTTGCCTGTGTGTGATTTGAGGCATGTCAGGCAGTACATAAATAATGCATTTTCTGAAGTTATCTTATTTCATATTTTATGTTGCAGGGTTTGTAGCGCGTATTGATTTGTCAGGGTATATAATACGCATATAGTAAATATATGAAAAAGGTAATTGAATCGATTTCACAAGAAGGATGCGTATGTGATCATGATGTGATCAAGTTTCTTTTTGGCCACTGCTTTGTTATGGTTTGCATGCATATTGTATGCGAAGACGGGCGTTAAAAAGTGAAGTCCACTAGAACTACAAACTGGGAACCAGTTTGTATTCGGCGGTTGCTTGCTCATTGTTGAAAACATTTTTTTATTATTGTGTATTCAATATCGGAATCTAAATCTTAAACTTCATTCACGCTTGCTTTCAATCTTCCCTGAAAAATATCGTGTCCACTATAAACCACAAAGTTGGACACGGATTATTCCATTCTGCCATAATCTTTTTGGTTGGTAATACGTTGAATGGTATACATTGAACGGGGGTCAGACAAGTCGACCGTTGAGATAACTCGACATGAACGGGGGTCAGACAAGTCGACCGTTGAGATAACTCGACTTGGGACAAGTCGACCGTTGAGACAACTCGACCGTTGAGACAACTCGACCGTATGTGCGATAAATGGAAAGACAAGTCGACCGTTGAGACAAGTCGCCTCGCATGTTTTGGGCCTAGGTTTGGGGAAAGTACCGGGGATTTTGACGGCGGCTGGTCGCCGTTTGGGAGTAATGACATATGAAGGTTTTTTTTGCATTAAAAGAGCCGATATAGCGCAGCGTGATTGGCCGTGCACATCGTTCGTTTGTTCTGGGCCACGTGCGCGCATCCCCGATCAACGTGGCCGTACCGTGCACGGTGGCATCGTTTTTGCCGGGCCTGTGTGCCCACTTGCCGCACCGGTCGACGTGCCCGCGTGCCGAGCCCGGCCCGGTCCTCGCGGCCGGGCGGGGCGCACCGGCCCGACGCGACGGCCACCGGATCGGAGCGCCCTCTGTACATCGAGTATGCCCGCGCCGCGCCCGTGATCGGTCTTGCCACAGATTTGTGCAACTTTTTCTGATCCACGTGTATTCATTTCCATTTAGTCGAGCAGTCTCAACGGTCGAGTTGTCCCGAGTCCAGTTGTCTCAACGGTCGACCTGTCTAACGGTCGAGTTGTCTCAACGGTCGACTTGTCCCGAGTCGAGTTGTCTCAACGGTCGACTTGTCTGATATCCTACTGCACATACCGTGCAATAGGCCAATTTGCACAAAACACCTAGGTGGGTAAAACGCGGAACTCTCATTTTAAAAGGTCTTCCCGGGTGAATTTCGGAAAGAAAAAAATCACAGGAGTTGTTGAGAATATAATACATTAATCCAGATTAAAATTAAAAGATTGTGACGATTTTTAATGTTGGTTCTGCAGCGCTAAAGATGCCCCCTCCTACGGCATCGGAGCACATACCGTGCAATAGGCCAATTTGCACAAAAAACCTAGGTGGGTAAAACGCGGAACTCTCATTTTAAAAGGTCTTCCCGGGTGAATTTCGGAAAGAAAAAAATCAGAGGAGTTGTTGAGAATATAATACATTTATCCAGATTAAAATTAAAACATTGTGACGATTTTTAATGTTGGTTCTGCAGCGCTAAAGATGCCCCCTCCTACGGCATCGGAGCCAGTACGCGTATACTGCACATACCGTGCATAGGCCAATTTGCACAAAAAACCTAGGTGGGTAAAACGCGGAACTCTCATTTTAAAAGGTCTTCCCGGGTGAATTTCGGAAAGAAAAAAATCAGAGGAGTTGTTGAGAATATAATACATTAATCCAGATTAAAATTAAAAGATTGTGACGATTTTTAATGTTGGTTCTGCAGCGCTAAAGATGCCCCCTCCTACGGCATCGGAGCCAGTACGTGTATACTGCACATACCGTGCAATAGGCCAATTTGCACAAAAAACCTAGGTGGGTAAAACGCGGAACTCTCATTTTAAAAGGTCTTCCCGGGTGAATTTCGGAAAGAAAAAAATCAGAGGAGTTGTTGAGAATATAATACATTTATCCAGATTAAAATTAAAACATTGTGACGATTTTTAATGTTGGTTCTGCAGCGCTAAAGATGCCCCCTCCTACGGCATCGGAGCCAGTACGCGTATACTGCACATACCGTGCATAGGCCTATTTGCACAAAAAACCTAGGTGGGTAAAACGCGGAACTCTCATTTTAAAAGGTCTTCCCGGGTGAATTTCGGAAAGAAAAAAATCAGAGGAGTTGTTGAGAATATAATACATTAATCCAGATTAAAATTAAAAGATTGTGACGATTTTTAATGTTGGTTCTGCAGCGCTAAAGATGCCCCCTCCTACGGCATCGGAGCCAGTACGCGTATACTGCACATACCGTGCATAGGCCTATTTGCACAAAAAACCTAGGTGGGTAAAACGCGGAACTCTCATTTTAAAAGGTCTTCCCGGGTGAATTTCGGAAAGAAAAAAATCACAGGAGTTGTTGAGAATATAATACATTAATCCAGATTAAAATTAAAAGATTGTGACGATTTTTAATGTTGGTTCTGCAGCGCTAAAGATGCCCCCTCCTACGGCATCGGAGCCAGTACGTGTATACTGCACATACCGTGCAATAGGCCAATTTGCACAAAAAACCTAGGTGGGTAAAACGCGGAACTCTCATTTTAAAAGGTCTTCCCGGGTGAATTTCGGAAAGAAAAAAATCAGAGGAGTTGTTGAGAATATAATACATTTATCCAGATTAAAATTAAAACATTGTGACGATTTTTAATGTTGGTTCTGCAGCGCTAAAGATGCCCCCTCCTACGGCATCGGAGCCAGTACGCGTATACTGCACATACCGTGCATAGGCCTATTTGCACAAAAAACCTAGGTGGGTAAAACGCGGAACTCTCATTTTAAAAGGTCTTCCCGGGTGAATTTCCAAAGAAAAAAATCACAGGAGTTGTTGAGAATATAATACATTAATCCAGATTAAAATTAAAAGATTGTGACGATTTTTAATGTTGGTTCTGCAGCGCTAAAGATGCCCCCTCCTACGGCATCGGAGCCAGTACGCGTATACTGCACATACCGTGCAATAGGCCTGTTTGGACAAAAAAAACCTAGGTGGGTAAAACGCGGAACTCTCATTTTAAAAGGTCTTCCCGGATGAATTTCCGAAAGAAAAAAATCAGAGGAGTTGTTGAGAATATAATACATTAATCCAGATTAAAATTAAAAGATTGTGACGATTTTTAATGTTGGTTCTGCAGCGCTAAAGATGCCCCCTCCTACGGCATCGGAGCCAGTACGCGTATACTGCACATACCGTGCATAGGCCTATTTGCACAAAAAACCTAGGTGGGTAAAACGCGGAACTCTCATTTTAAAAGGTCTTCCCGGGTGAATTTCAAAAGAAAAAAATCACAGGAGTTGTTGAGAATATAATACATTAATCCAGATTAAAATTAAAAGATTGTGACGATTTTTAATGTTGGTTCTGCAGCGCTAAAGATGCCCCCTCCTACGGCATCGGAGCCAGTACGTGTATACTGCACATACCGTGCAATAGGCCAATTTGCACAAAAAACCTAGGTGGGTAAAACGCGGAACTCTCATTTTAAAAGGTCTTCCCGGGTGAATTTCGGAAAGAAAAAAATCAGAGGAGTTGTTGAGAATATAATACATTTATCCAGATTAAAATTAAAAGATTGTGACGATTTTTAATGTTGGTTCTGCAGCGCTAAAGATGCCCCCTCCTACGGCATCGGAGCACATACCGTGCAATAGGCCAATTTGCACAAAAAACCTAGGTGGGTAAAACGCGGAACTCTCATTTTAAAAGGTCTTCCCGGGTGAATTTCGGAAAGAAAAAAATCAGAGGAGTTGTTGAGAATATAATACATTTATCCAGATTAAAATTAAAACATTGTGACGATTTTTAATGTTGGTTCTGCAGCGCTAAAGATGCCCCCTCCTACGGTATCGGAGCCAGTACGCGTATACTGCACATACCGTGCATAGGCCTATTTGCACAAAAAACCTAGGTGGGTAAAACGCGGAACTCTCATTTTAAAAGGTCTTCCCGGGTGAATTTCGGAAAGAAAAAAATCAGAGGAGTTGTTGAGAATATAATACATTAATCCAGATTAAAATTAAAAGATTGTGACGATTTTTAATGTTGGTTCTGCAGCGCTAAAGATGCCCCCTCCTACGGCATCGGAGCCAGTACGTGTATACTGCACATACCGTGCAATAGGCCAATTTGCACAAAAAACCTAGGTGGGTAAAACGCGGAACTCTCATTTTAAAAGGTCTTCCCGGGTGAATTTCGGAAAGAAAAAAATCAGAGGAGTTGTTGAGAATATAATACATTTATCCAGATTAAAATTAAAACATTGTGACGATTTTTAATGTTGGTTCTGCAGCGCTAAAGATGCCCCCTCCTACGGTATCGGAGCCAGTACGCGTATACTGCACATACCGTGCATAGGCCTATTTGCACAAAAAACCTAGGTGGGTAAAACGCGGAACTCTCATTTTAAAAGGTCTTCCCGGGTGAATTTCGGAAAGAAAAAATCAGAGGAGTTGTTGAGAATATAATACATTAATCCAGATTAAAATTAAAAGATTGTGACGATTTTTAATGTTGGTTCTGCAGCGCTAAAGATGCCCCCTCCTACGGTATCGGAGCCAGTACGCGTATACTGCACATACCGTGCATAGGCCTATTTGCACAAAACACCTAGGTGGGTAAAACGCGGAACTCTCATTTTAAAAGGTCTTCCCGGGTGAATTTCGGAAAGAAAAAAATCACAGGAGTTGTTGAGAATATAATACATTAATCCAGATTAAAATTAAAAGATTGTGACGATTTTTAATGTTGGTTCTGCAGCGCTAAAGATGCCCCCTCCTACGGCATCGGAGCCAGTACGTGTATACTGCACATACCGTGCAATAGGCCAATTTGCACAAAAAACCTAGGTGGGTAAAACGCGGAACTCTCATTTTAAAAGGTCTTCCCGGGTGAATTTCGGAAAGAAAAAAATCAGAGGAGTTGTTGAGAATATAATACATTTATCCAGATTAAAATTAAAACATTGTGACGATTTTTAATGTTGGTTCTGCAGCGCTAAAGATGCCCCCTCCTACGGTATCGGAGCCAGTACGCGTATACTGCACATACCGTGCATAGGCCTATTTGCACAAAAAACCTAGGTGGGTAAAACGCGGAACTCTCATTTTAAAAGGACTTCCCGGGTGAATTTCCAAAAGAAAAAAATCACAGGAGTTGTTGAGAATATAATACATTAATCCAGATTAAAATTAAAAGATTGTGACGATTTTTAATGTTGGTTCTGCAGCGCTAAAGATGCCCCCTCCTACGGCATCGGAGCCAGTACGCGTATACTGCACATACCGTGCAATAGGCCTGTTTGGACAAAAAAAACCTAGGTGGGTAAAACGTGGAACTCTCATTTTAAAAGGTCTTCCCGGATGAATTTCCGAAAGAAAAAAATCAGAGGAGTTGTTGAGAATATAATACATTAATCCAGATTAGAATTAAAAGATTGTGACGATTTTTAATGTTGGTTCTGCAGCGCTAAAGATGCCCCCTCCTACGGTATCGGAGCCAGTACGCGTATACTGCACATACCGTGCATAGGCCTATTTGCACAAAAAACCTAGGTGGGTAAAACGCGGAACTCTCATTTTAAAAGGACTTCCCGGGTGAATTTCAAAAAGAAAAAAATCACAGGAGTTGTTGAGAATATAATACATTAATCCAGATTAAAATTTAAAAGATTGTGACGATTTTTAATGTTGGTTCTGCAGCGCTAAAGATGCCCCCTCCTACGGCATCGGAGCCAGTACGTGTATACTGCACATACCGTGCAATAGGCCAATTTGCACAAAAAACCTAGGTGGGTAAAACGCGGAACTCTCATTTTAAAAGGTCTTCCCGGGTGAATTTCGGAAAGAAAAAAATCAGAGGAGTTGTTGAGAATATAATACATTAATCCAGATTAGAATTAAAAGATTGTGACGATTTTTAATGTTGGTTCTGCAGCGCTAAAGATGCCCCCTCCTACGGTATCGGAGCCAGTACGCGTATACTGCACATACGGTGCATAGGCCTATTTGCACAAAAAACCTAGGTGGGTAAAACGCGGAACTCTCATTTTAAAAGAACTTCCCGGGTGAATTTCCAAAAGAAAAAAATCACAGGAGTTGTTGAGAATATAATACATTAATCCAGATTAAAATTAAAAGATTGTGACGATTTTTAATGTTGGTTCTGCAGCGCTAAAGATGCCCCCTCCTACGGCATCGGAGCCAGTACGCGTATACTGCACATACCGTGCAATAGGCCTGTTTGGACAAAAAAACCTAGGTGGGTAAAACGTGGAACTCTCATTTTAAAAGGTCTTCCCGGATGAATTTCCGAAAGAAAAAAATCAGAGGAGTTGTTGAGAATATAATACATTAATCCAGATTAGAATTAAAAGATTGTGACGATTTTTAATGTTGGTTCTGCAGCGCTAAAGATGCCCCCTCCTACGGTATCGGAGCCAGTACGCGTATACTGCACATACCGTGCATAGGCCTATTTGCACAAAAAACCTAGGTGGGTAAAACGCGGAACTCTCATTTTAAAAGGACTTCCCGGGTGAATTTCAAAAAGAAAAAAATCACAGGAGTTGTTGAGAATATAATACATTAATCCAGATTAAAATTAAAAGATTGTGACGATTTTTAATGTTGGTTCTGCAGCGCTAAAGATGCCCCCTCCTACGGCATCGGAGCCAGTACGTGTATACTGCACATACCGTGCAATAGGCCAATTTGCACAAAAAACCTAGGTGGGTAAAACGCGGAACTCTCATTTTAAAAGGTCTTCCCGGGTGAATTTCGGAAAGAAAAAAATCAGAGGAGTTGTTGAGAATATAATACATTAATCCAGATTAGAATTAAAAGATTGTGACGATTTTTAATGTTGGTTCTGCAGCGCTAAAGATGCCCCCTCCTACGGTATCGGAGCCAGTACGCGTATACTGCACATACCGTGCATAGGCCTATTTGCACAAAAAACCTAGGTGGGTAAAACGCGGAACTCTCATTTTAAAAGGACTTCCCGGGTGAATTTCCAAAAGAAAAAAATCACAGGAGTTGTTGAGAATATAATACATTAATCCAGATTAAAATTAAAACATTGTGACGATTTTTAATGTTGGTTCTGCAGCGCTAAAGATGCCCCCTCCTACGGCATCGGAGCCAGTACGCGTATACTGCACATACCGTGCAATAGGCCTGTTTGGACAAAAAAACCTAGGTGGGTAAAACGTGGAACTCTCATTTTAAAAGGTCTTCCCGGATGAATTTCGGAAAGAAAAAATCAGAGGAGTTGTTGAGAATATAATACATTAATCCAGATTAGAATTAAAAGATTGTGACGATTTTTGAGTGGTCGGGCACAACCCGACCACTCTTTGGATCTGTTACGATTAATCTTTCTTTCTTTCTTTCTTTTTTTTTCCGGACAATACTTCTCCGCGGGTTTTCTCTTAAACGGTATATGGTATGAACTTGTAACTTTCATATATATCGACCCTCATCCGAAGTGGTGCATATTACTCTGACGTCACGATTACGTCATCGGGTGTCAAATTACACGCGATTTTAGAGGAAAAAAGGGCCAAATACTTTCATCTATAACTCTTAAACAAAATGATCAAATATGTTCCAACTTTGTAATCAGATAGACCATTAGGTGATCAACACTTTTTGTCGTGTACGTGAACTCGCTTGACCTTTACTTCCGGGTCCACCGGAAGGTCAAAGTTACGTGAATTGAAAATGAAGACTTTAGCCTGAAATCAAAACAAAGCACAATTTCTTCCACACGGTTTACGGTATGATCATAAAACCTACTGTGAACTTGTACCATGTTACGAAGATAGTATAACTGTTGTTACGTCATCATGACGTCATCAGGTATCAAATTACAAGCGATTTGATTGCACGATTTGACAAAATACTTTGACCTATATCTCTTGAACTAAATAGGGTATCGTGTTCGTTTTTTTCGTGAGGTTGTAGACGGTGCCTTGAGCAACATTTATTATTCCCGGGCACAAAACTGCTTGACCTTTACTTCCGGTGTTACCGGAAGTGCAATAGAAACTGAATCTAACTCTAAAACGGAAGAATTTCCGTACAGACAAATACATTATGGAAGTGTTAAGTGAGGAATGCCAATCACAAAAACATTATTTTGACGTCATCCACGAAAGGCGCCCTCCAGCGGTACATGGAAAACAGTTTAATCTTTAAAATGTTAAAACCCTCAATCCAATTTTTATGATATAATTGCCCCTATATATCCCGTGAGCAACCAACAAATGAATTTGCAAGGTTTCATAATCATGACGTCATCAGACCGGAAGTTACTGTAGGGAGAATTCAACAATGACCATTTTATGTGTTAAGTTAAATCCATCATTTGATCCCTGTCTCATGACTTTGTTTTTTGCCCCCCCCCCCCCAAAAAAAATGACATCTGTTACACTTTATATTGACCTTTTGCTTCCAATACTGTGACGTCATCAACTGGAAGTTAGCTGTTATTATTACATACACTTAATTTCCATATTTCCATGCGTTATTTTTACTTAATGATTAACAAGTGTCCTCCCTTCCCTGTTTTGACTGATGACGCCATCAAACCGGAAATAACTTGTACTCAAACTGTTTACTGAAATTTATCACACCTTAAAAGACGCATTATTTTTGTAAAAATAATTGGTACTGGAAATGTTGAAGTTCTTGGTCCTTTTTTTCTGACATAAACATATTCATAACTTAATTGGACAATATCTAATGAAATGGTTGTCTACCCGACCACTCTGCGTTTGTAACAACAAACGCGAACCTCTAGTTAATGTTGGTTCTGCAGCGCTAAAGATGCCCCCTCCTACGGTATCGGAGCCAGTACGCGTATACTGCACATACTGTGCATAGGCCTATTTGCACAAAAAACCTAGGTGGGTAAAACGCGGAACTCTCATTTTAAAAGGACTTCCCGGGTGAATTTCCAAAAGAAAAAAATCACAGGAGTTGTTGAGAATATAATACATTAATCCAGATTAAAATTAAAAGATTGTGACGATTTTTAATGTTGGTTCTGCAGCGCTAAAGATGCCCCCTCCTACGGCATCGGAGCCAGTACGTGTATACTGCACATACCGTGCAATAGGCCAATTTGCACAAAAAACTAGGTGGGTAAAACGCGGAACTCTCATTTTAAAAGGTCTTCCCGGGTGAATTTGGAAAGAAAAAATCACAGGAGTTGTTGAGAATATAATACATTAATCAAGATTAAAATTAAAAGATTGTGACGATTTTGAATGTTGGTTCTGCAGCGCTAAAGATGCCCCCTCCTACGGCATCGGAGCCAGTACGTGTTTACTGCACATACCGTGCATAGGCCTATTTGCACAAAAAACCTAGGTGGGTAAAACGCGGAACTCTCATTTTAAAAGGTCTTCCCGGGTGAATTTCGGAAAGAAAAAAATCAGAGGAGTTGTTGAGAATATAATACATTTATCCAGATTAAAATTAAAACATTGTGACGATTTTTAATGTTGGTTCTGCAGCGCTAAAGATGCCCCCTCCTACGGCATCGGAGCCAGTACGCGTATACTGCACATACCGTGCATAGGCCTATTTGCACAAAAAACCTAGGTGGGTAAAACGCGGAACTCTCCTTTTAAAAGGTCTTCCCGGGTGAATTTCGGAAAGAAAAAAATCAGAGGAGTTGTTGAGAATATAATACATTAATCCAGATTAAAATTAAAACATTGTGACGATTTTTAATGTTGGTTCTGCAGCGCTAAAGATGCCCCCTCCTACGGTATCGGAGCCAGTACGCGTATACTGCACATACCGTGCATAGGCCTATTTGCACAAAAAACCTAGGTGGGTAAAACGCGGAACTCTCATTTTAAAAGGTCTTCCCGGGTGAATTTCGGAAAGAAAAAAATCAGAGGAGTTGTTGAGAATATAATACATTTATCCAGATTAAAATTAAAAGATTGTGACGATTTTTAATGTTGGTTCTGCAGCGCTAAAGATGCCCCCTCCTACGGCATCGGAGCCAGTACGCGTATACTGCACATACCGTGCAATAGGCCTGTTTGGACAAAAAAACCTAGGTGGGTAAAACGCGGAACTCTCATTTTAAAAGGTCTTCCCGGGTGAATTTCCGAAAGAAAAAAATCACAGGAGTTGTTGAGAATATAATACATTCATCCAGATTAAAATTAAAACATTGTGACGATTTTTAATGTTGGTTCTGCAGCGCTAAAGATGCCCCCTCCTACGGTATCGGAGCCAGTACGCGTATACTGCACATACCGTGCATAGGCCTATTTGCACAAAAAACCTAGGTGGGTAAAACGCGGAACTCTCATTTTAAAAGGTCTTCCCGGGTGAATTTCGGTAAGAAAAAAATCACAGGAGTTGTTGAGAAATAATACATTAATCCAGATTAAAATTAAAAGATTTTGACGATTTTTAATGTTGGTTCTGCAGCGCTAAAGATGCCCCCTCCTACAGCATCGGAGCCAGTACGCGTATACTGCACATACCGTGCAATAGGCCAATTTGCAAAAAAAACCTAGGTGGGTAAAACGCGGAACTCTCATTTTAAAAGGTCTTCCCGGGTGAATTTCCGAAAGAAAAAAATCAGAGGAGTTGTTGAGAATATAATGCATTTATCCAGATTAAAATTAAAACATTGTGACGATTTTTAATGTTGGTTCTGCAGCGCTAAAGATGCCCCCTCCTACGGCATCGGAGCCAGTACGCGTATATTGCACATACCGTGCAATAGGCCTGTTTGGACAAAAAAACCTAGGTGGGTAAAACGCGGAACTCTCATTTTAAAAGGTCTTCCCGGGTGAATTTCGGAAAGAAAAAAATCACAGGAGTTGTTGAGAATATAATACATTAATCCAGATTAAAATTAAAAGATTGTGACGATTTTTAATGTTGGTTCTGCAGCGCTAAAGATGCCCCCTCCTACGGTATCGGAGCCAGTACGCGTACACTGCACATACCGTGCATAGGCCTATTTGCACAATAAACCTAGGTGGGTAAAACGCGGAACTCTCATTTTAAAAGGTCTTCCCGGGTGAATTTCGGAAAGAAAAAAATCAGAGGAGTTGTTGAGAATATAATACATTAATCCAGATTAAAATTAATAGATTGTGACGATTTTTAATGTTGGTTCTGCAGCGCTAAAGATGCCCCCTCCTACGGTATCGGAGCCAGTACGCGTATACTGCACATACCGTGCATAGGCCTATTTGCACAAAAAACCTAGGTGGGTAAAACGCGGAACTCTCATTTTAAAAGGTCTTCCCGGGTGAATTTCGGAAAGAAAAAAATCAGAGGAGTTGTTGAGAATATAATGCATTTATCCAGATTAAAATTAAAACATTGTGACGATTTTTAATGTTGGTTCTGCAGCGCTAAAGATGCCCCCTCCTACGGCATCGGAGCCAGTACGCGTATATTGCACATACCGTGCAATAGGCCTGTTTGGACAAAAAAACCTAGGTGGGTAAAACGCGGAACTCTCATTTTAAAAGGTCTTCCCGGGTGAATTTCGGAAAGAAAAAAATCACAGGAGTTGTTGAGAATATAATACATTAATCCAGATTAAAATTAAAAGATTGTGACGATTTTTAATGTTGGTTCTGCAGCGCTAAAGATGCCCCCTCCTACGGCATCGGAGCCAGTACGCGTATACTGCACATACCGTGCAATAGGCCTGTTTGGACAAAAAAACCTAGGTGGGTAAAACGCGGAACTCTCATTTTAAAAGGTCTTCCCGGGTGAATTTCCGAAAGAAAAAAATCAGAGGAGTTGTTGAGAATATAATACATTCATCCAGATTAAAATTAAAACATTGTGACGATTTTTAGTGTTGGTTCTGCAGCGCTAAAGATGCCCCCTCCTACGGTATCGGAGCCAGTACGCGTATACTGCACATACCGTGCATAGGCCTATTTGCACAAAAAACCTAGGTGGGTAAAACGCGGAACTCTCATTTTAAAAGGTCTTCCCGGGTGAATTTCGGTAAGAAAAAAATCACAGGAGTTGTTGAGAAAATAATACATTAATCCAGATTAAAATTAAAAGATTGTGACGATTTTTAATGTTGGTTCTGCAGCGCTAAAGATGCCCCCTCCTACAGCATCGGAGCCAGTACGCGTATACTGCACATACCGTGCAATAGGCCAATTTGCAAAAAAAACCTAGGTGGGTAAAACGCGGAACTCTCATTTTAAAAGGTCTTCCCGGGTGAATTTCCGAAAGAAAAAAATCAGAGGAGTTGTTGAGAATATAATGCATTTATCCAGATTAAAATTAAAACATTGTGACGATTTTTAATGTTGGTTCTGCAGCGCTAAAGATGCCCCCTCCTACGGCATCGGAGCCAGTACGCGTATATTGCACATACCGTGCAATAGGCCTGTTTGGACAAAAAAACCTAGGTGGGTAAAACGCGGAACTCTCATTTTAAAAGGTCTTCCCGGGTGAATTTCGGAAAGAAAAAAATCACAGGAGTTGTTGAGAATATAATACATTAATCCAGATTAAAATTAAAAGATTGTGACGATTTTTAATGTTGGTTCTGCAGCGCTAAAGATGCCCCCTCCTACGGTATCGGAGCCAGTACGCGTATACTGCACATACCGTGCATAGGCCTATTTGCACAAAAAACCTAGGTGGGTAAAACGCGGAACTCTCATTTTAAAAGGTCTTCCCGGGTGAATTTCGGAAAGAAAAAAATCAGAGGAGTTGTTGAGAATATAATACATTAATCCAGATTAAAATTAATAGATTGTGACGATTTTTAATGTTGGTTCTGCAGCGCTAAAGATGCCCCCTCCTACGGTATCGGAGCCAGTACGCGTATACTGCACATACCGTGCATAGGCCTATTTGCACAAAAAACCTAGGTGGGTAAAACGCGGAACTCTCATTTTAAAAGGTCTTCCCGGGTGAATTTCGGAAAGAAAAAAATCAGAGGAGTTGTTGAGAATATAATGCATTTATCCAGATTAAAATTAAAACATTGTGACGATTTTTAATGTTGGTTCTGCAGCGCTAAAGATGCCCCCTCCTACGGCATCGGAGCCAGTACGCGTATATTGCACATACCGTGCAATAGGCCTGTTTGGACAAAAAAACCTAGGTGGGTAAAACGCGGAACTCTCATTTTAAAAGGTCTTCCCGGGTGAATTTCGGAAAGAAAAAAATCAGAGGAGTTGTTGAGAATATAATACATTTATCCAGATTAAAATTAAAACATTGTGACGATTTTTAATGTTGGTTCTGCAGCGCTAAATATGCCCCCTCCTACGGCATCGGAGCCATTACGCGTATACTGCACATACCGTGCAATAGGCCTGTTTGGACAAAAAAACCTAGGTGGGTAAAACGCGGAACTCTCATTTTAAAAGGTCTTCCCGGGTGAATTTCGGAAAGAAAAAAATCACAGGAGTTGTTGAGAATATAATACATTCATCCAGATTAAAATTAAAACATTGTGACGATTTTTAATGTTGGTTCTGCAGCGCTAAACATGCCCCCTCCTACGGTATCGGAGCCAGTACGCGTATACTGCACATACCGTGCATAGGCCTATTTGCACAAAAAACCTAGGTGGGTAAAACGCGGAACTCTCATTTTAAAAGGTCTTCCCGGGTGAATTTCGGAAAGAAAAAAATCTGAGGGGTTGTTGAGAATATAATACATTAATCCAGATTAAAATTAAAAGATTGTGACGATTTTTAATGTTGGTTCTGCAGCGCTAAAGATGCCCCCTCCTACAGCATCGGAGCCAGTACGCTTATACTGCACATACCGTGCAATAGGCCAATTTGCAAAAAAAACCTAGGTGGGTAAAACGCGGAACTCTCATTTTAAAAGGTCTTCCCGGGTGAATTTCCGAAAGAAAAAAAATCAGAGGAGTTGTTGAGAATATAATACATTTATCCAGATTAAAATTAAAACATTATGACGATTTTTAATGTTGGTTCTGCAGCGCTAAAGATGCCCCCTCCTACGGCATCGGAGCCAGTACGCGTATACTGCACATACCGTGCAATAGGCCTGTTTGGACAAAAAAACCTAGGTGGGTAAAACGCGGAACTCTCATTTTAAAAAGTCTTCCCGGGTGAATTTCGGAAAGAAAAAAATCAGAGGAGTTGTTGAGAATATAATACATTTATCCAGATTAAAATTAAAACATTGTGACGATTTTTAATGTTCGTTCTGCAGCGCTAAAGATGCCCCCTCCTACGGCATCGGAGCCAGTACGCGTATACTGCACATACCGTGCAATAGGCCTGTTTGGACAAAAAAACCTAGGTGGGTAAAACGCGGAACTCTCATTTTAAAAGGTCTTCGCGGGTGAATTTCGGAAAGAAAAAAATCACAGGAGTTGTTGAGAATATAATACATTAATCCAGATTAAAATTAAAAGATTGTGACGATTTTTAATGTTCGTTCTGCAGCGCTAAAGATGCCCCCTCCTACGGTATCGGAGCCAGTACGCTTATACTGCACATACCGTGCATAGGCCTATTTGCACAAAAAACCTAGGTGGGTAAAACGCGGAACTCTCATTTTAAAAGGTCTTCCCGGGTGAATTTCGGAAAGAAAAAAATCACAGGAGTTGTTGAGAATATAATACATTCATCCAGATTAAAATTAAAAGATTGTGACGATTTTTAATGTTGGTTCTGCAGCGCTAAAGATGCCCCCTCCTACGGTATCGGAGCCAGTACGCGTATACTGCACATACCGTGCATAGGCCTATTAGCACAAAAAACCTAGGTGGGTAAAACGCGGAACTCTCATTTTAAAAGGTCTTCCCGGGTGAATTTGGGAAAGAAAAAAATCACAGGAGTTTTTGAGAATATAATACATTTATCCAGATTAAAATTAAAACATTGTGACGATTTTTCATGTTGGTTCTGCATCGATAAAGATGCCCCCTCCTACGGCATCGGAGCCAGTACGCGTATATTGCACATACCGTGCAATAGGCCTGTTTGGACAAAAAAAACCTAGGTGGGTAAAACGCGGAACTCTCATTTTAAAAGGTCTTCCCGGGTGAATTTCGGAAAGAAAAAAATCACAGGAGTTGTTGAGAATATAATACATTAATCCAGATTAAAATTAAAAGATTGTGACGATTTTTAATGTTGGTTCTGCAGCGCTAAAGATGCCCCCTCCTACGGTATCGGAGCCAGTACGCGTATACTGCACATACCGTGCATAGGCCTATTTGCACAAAAAACCTAGGTGGGTAAAACGCGGAACTCTCATTTTAAAAGGTCTTCCCGGGTGAATTTCGGAAAGAAAAAAATCAGAGGAGTTGTTGAGAATATAATACATTTATCCAGATTAAAATTAAAACATTGTGACGATTTTTAATGTTGGTTCTGCAGCGCTAAATATGCCCCCTCCTACGGCATCGGAGCCATTACGCGTATACTGCACATACCGTGCAATAGGCCTGTTTGGACAAAAAAACCTAGGTGGGTAAAACGCGGAACTCTCATTTTAAAAGGTCTTCCCGGGTGAATTTCGGAAAGAAAAAAAATCACAGGAGTTGTTGAGAATATAATACATTCATCCAGATTAAAATTAAAACATTGTGACGATTTTTAATGTTGGTTCTGCAGCGCTAAACATGCCCCCTCCTACGGTATCGGAGCCAGTACGCGTATACTGCACATACCGTGCATAGGCCTATTTGCACAAAAAACCTAGGTGGGTAAAACGCGGAACTCTCATTTTAAAAGGTCTTCCCGGGTGAATTTCGGAAAGAAAAAAATCTGAGGGGTTGTTGAGAATATAATACATTAATCCAGATTAAAATTAAAAGATTGTGACGATTTTTAATGTTGGTTCTGCAGCGCTAAAGATGCCCCCTCCTACAGCATCGGAGCCAGTACGCTTATACTGCACATACCGTGCAATAGGCCAATTTGCAAAAAAAACCTAGGTGGGTAAAACGCGGAACTCTCATTTTAAAAGGTCTTCCCGGGTGAATTTCCGAAAGAAAAAAAATCAGAGGAGTTGTTGAGAATATAATACATTTATCCAGATTAAAATTAAAACATTATGACGATTTTTAATGTTGGTTCTGCAGCGCTAAAGATGCCCCCTCCTACGGCATCGGAGCCAGTACGCGTATACTGCACATACCGTGCAATAGGCCTGTTTGGACAAAAAAACCTAGGTGGGTAAAACGCGGAACTCTCATTTTAAAAAGTCTTCCCGGGTGAATTTCGGAAAGAAAAAAATCAGAGGAGTTGTTGAGAATATAATACATTTATCCAGATTAAAATTAAAACATTGTGACGATTTTTAATGTTCGTTCTGCAGCGCTAAAGATGCCCCCTCCTACGGCATCGGAGCCAGTACGCGTATACTGCACATACCGTGCAATAGGCCTGTTTGGACAAAAAAACCTAGGTGGGTAAAACGCGGAACTCTCATTTTAAAAGGTCTTCGCGGGTGAATTTCGGAAAGAAAAAAATCACAGGAGTTGTTGAGAATATAATACATTAATCCAGATTAAAATTAAAAGATTGTGACGATTTTTAATGTTCGTTCTGCAGCGCTAAAGATGCCCCCTCCTACGGTATCGGAGCCAGTACGCTTATACTGCACATACCGTGCATAGGCCTATTTGCACAAAAAACCTAGGTGGGTAAAACGCGGAACTCTCATTTTAAAAGGTCTTCCCGGGTGAATTTCGGAAAGAAAAAAATCACAGGAGTTGTTGAGAATATAATACATTCATCCAGATTAAAATTAAAAGATTGTGACGATTTTTAATGTTGGTTCTGCAGCGCTAAAGATGCCCCCTCCTACGGTATCGGAGCCAGTACGCGTATACTGCACATACCGTGCATAGGCCTATTAGCACAAAAAACCTAGGTGGGTAAAACGCGGAACTCTCATTTTAAAAGGTCTTCCCGGGTGAATTTGGGAAAGAAAAAATCACAGGAGTTTTTGAGAATATAATACATTTATCCAGATTAAAATTAAAACATTGTGACGATTTTTCATGTTGGTTCTGCATCGATAAAGATGCCCCCTCCTACGGCATCGGAGCCAGTACGCGTATACTGCACATAACGTGCATAGGCCTATTTGCACAAAAAACCTAGGTGGGTAAAACGCGGAACTCTCATTTTAAAAGGTCTTCTCGGGTGAATTTCCAAAAGAAAAAAATCAGAGGAGTTGTTGAGAATATAATACATTTATCCAAATTAAAATTAAAAGATTGTGATGATTTTTAATGTTGGTTCTGCAGCGCTAAAGATGCCCCCTCCTACGGCATCGGAGCCAGTACGTGTACACTGCACATACCGTGCATAGGCCTATTTGCACAAAAAACCTAGGTGGGTAAAACGCGGAACTCTCATTTTAAAAGGTCTTCTCGGGTGAATTTCGGAAAGAAAAAAATCACAGGAGTTGTTGAGAATATAATACATTTATCCAGATTAAAATTCAAAGATTGTGACGATTTTTAATGTTGGTTCTGCAGCGATAAACATGCCCCCTCCTACGGCATCGGAGCCAGTACGTGTACACTGCACATAACGTGCATAGGCCTACTTGAACAAAAAAAACCTAGGTGGGTAAAACGCGGAACTCTCATTTTAAAAGGTCTTCCCGGGTGAATTTGGGAAAGAAAAAAATCACAGGAGTTGTTGAGAATATAATACATTTATCCAGATTAAAATTAAAACATTGTGACGATTTTTAATGTTGGTTCTGCATCGATAAAGATGCCCCCTCCTACGGCATCGGAGCCAGTACGCGTATACTGCACATACCGTGCATAGGCCTATTTGCACAAAAAACCAAGGTGGGTAACACGCGGAACTCTCATTTTAAAAGGTCTTCCCGGGTGAATTTCTGAAAGAAAAAAATCAGAGGAGTTGTTGAGAATATAATACACTTATCCAGATTAAAATTAAAACATTGTGATGATTTTTAATTTTGATTCTGCCTGTGTAAAACGCGAAACTCTCGGAGGCCCATACCCATTGATTGCGTTGCCTGGGTAAAACATGGAACTATTGATACAGAAGGCCTTCCCATAATTTTGTGGAGGATATAAGACAATTGTTGACATTGCAAATAAAACATTACGATCATACCATAATGTTACTTCTGCAGAATTCGTTCTGCAGCGGTACATTATCCCCCTATCAACTGTTTAAAACACGTGCTTCACAGAGCACTGAGTCAAAGCTGCACCCTTGGTTTGTAAACGGCATGTATCCCTGTACAGCATGTGTTCTGCACTGTTCTGCAAATACTACACACAATTATTATACGACGGCACAAACAGGTGGGAAATCTTTTATTTTCAATTTATTTAAGGGTAGAATGTGACGATTTTGGGACTTAATAATGAGATTTGTCGCTTGTTGTACTTTTAAAGCCAGTATTTCATCTTAATTTAGTGTTTTATTAACAATTTTGCAGAGTTCCGCAGAGTTCTGCACGTTCTGCAAGTTCCGCAAAATACCCACACCCAAAAACCTTTGTATTTTGAAAGATCCCTGAAACAAACCCTTACAATATGGAACAGCAATATATACTGGGCGATTGGCAGACTTTCGAAGTGGATTTAGCATGTTTAGCAAAATTTTACATGGTATTACGGTCATCCTGCCATGTAAGACTGTTAGTCGGGTACCCACTGGTGGGACTCCTTCCGTTTTGCGCATGCGAAACTCGGGGTACCAGAGTGTCATGCCTGTCTTTGATTTTCTAATCATTTTGAAAACATTCGTTGTGACAAAGTTGTGCCGTATTTTACTTCGAATTTCTTGACAATGACAGATCCAACACTCGCGTAAATTCACAGGAAGCCTAACAAGTAAGTGATTTACCTATGGGCAAAATTATACGAGGTTTATATGTAGCGGATCAAAAGATATAATGATTTCGCTTGTATTTATGCGAGGGAAGCACGTGGCGTTGTATACAACGCCAAGTTCACGGGTCTATATACTAACCCTAGCCCCACTTGTGTGGCCTTAGTATTGCTTCACTGTACATAAGTGCAGCAATATCGTGGCCACACTAGTTGGGCTGTACTAACCCTACTTCTGAAATCAGAAGGCTTCCTCCGTCTGCGCCTTCTGATTTCAGAAATATATTAACCCTAGTCCCACTAGTGTGGCCGTCAGTATGCTGCGCTGAACCTAAGGCCACACACCGTGGTCCGCGCACTACTGAGGACGTTTTCGTAAAATTTGCAGGGAATTTCTTACATACATGTATGGTTGTATTCTACGATGTCCCATCTATCACTTCTGGGATGCTTAGGTGTAATGATGTTCAATTTTCCGAGATATTCTTGAATCTTTCTGGAGCCCATATGCACTCGTGAAACGTCCGGTGATGGCAGCCATTTTGAATGTGACAAGAGATGACCTCAAGCTGCGACGTCGCGTTTATGCAAATTGCTTGTCGAGCGAGGGTGCGAGTTGCAAATGCGACGGCTGTTTCCTGGGCCGTAGATCCTAAATAGAGATCAGTGCACGTGGCCCCCAGACGATAAATGCATGGTACAGGAAACAGCTGTCGCATTTGCAACTCGCGCCCTCGCTCGACAATGCTTGTAGTTCTGAAGATTTCATAGCTTTTCCACTTTTCAGCCATGTCCACTTTTCGGTGGAATTGCCCTGCTATTATTAAAGGGACATTCATAAATACCTAAGACAGTTTACCCGTTCCCATTGGTCAAGAACCTGCCACATGGCCGGTCTTAAACGGATGATAAAGACATGGTTGGCTGGTCTTAAACACTTTTCCAGTGTCACGTGAAATTTGGACTTCCATGAAATCCAGTGCCTTTTACCGTTTTATTGGTTGAACCTGCACTCAATGCACATGCATGCATTGAGTCCGATGTAAACGACCAGGGTTTTCCCATCTTTTCTTGGTAACGGTATGACGTTAGGTCAGTTTCCTTTCAACCAGACCTTTTAAATAGTAAACAATCCAAAACATGAAATTTTCCGGGATTTCAGGCCGTAATGGCCCTTTAATTTCATTTTTTTCCCAGGATCTCCTACTCAAGCGTTGACCCCAAAGTCCTACGAAATTGTGAAGGCCCTGGAGTTGCTGGCTTACCACCTGGGCTGGCAGTGGACCAACAATCATCTCATTCGGGAAAAACTCTGGCCGATCCTCAAGGCCTGGAGCCACCAAGTACAAGCCGCCCATGCAGCAACCGGTTCCCAAACCGGATCAGGCCAGAACAAACCGGCGCCAACCGGAATCGGCCACTGCGTGCAGTCACCCGCTGACGCCTCTGCCTGTGCTGCTATGAAAGTTATCGGTGGGTTATCTGATCCCTTTTACAGCGTTTTTCCTTATTCCAATTCTGCATAGTGAATGTCAGATCCTTCAGAGGAATTATGAATTAGAACTCCGAATAAAGTTATTTGCCTGCAAATTTGTTATTTTCAATGTGGAAAATAACACCAGGCCGTCTCGAAAACCATATCACTTTAAAAAAAATAATTAAAAAAAAAGCCTCATAATTTTCATTTTTTCCCATTAAAAACTACAAAATGCCTTGTCAGAAGTTTTGTAAACTATTATTGTAGTTTTACTTGAGGTTGCACAGATTTGGTTCTTGCACAAAAAAAATATACATTATGTGCACAATATGTTTTCATATTGGATATTTGCATCGAAGTAGTAAGTTTACTTTTTTGCTGGCGCCCTCGTTGTACCTATCTGACTGACTGACTGACTGACTGTTGCTTTTGAATTGGGCAGTGCTGTTGTATAGGATTACCCAGTAACACAAATGAAAGGGTCAAATCTGGCCCATTGTGTGTAAACGAGATGCATGAAAAGCAGGGGCGAGATTTCTCTGGATTTGTTTCAGGATTTTCGGAAAGTTGGTGAGCTGTCTTCCTAATCCCAGACTTCCAGTGTTTTCTGTTTTATCAAGTGATGAATTGCAAAAATTGAAAAAATTGCCAAATTTTCTGCCCCTGTTTTTGTAGCCTTTAAACGTGTACGTGTGCATGCATAAAAAAATGGGTGTAATAATTTTAATGTTGTTTATAATAAGCATGGTACTTATACATGTAGTTACATGTGCATGTACAAAGTATTGTACATAAAATGTACATGTATATGCACACATACATAATATCACACATACATAATATCGTTTTGTCGGTGCAACAAGGGCGTATTTCCTAAAATGGCGTGTGACCCATGAACGTGACACGTGAGTTTTCAATGTCAAGGTTGTGTCTCGCTTAAAATAAACGGGATTTACACACAAAGTCAATTGACGTCGCGATACGCGAGTTACGACCTTGTTGCACAGAGCGTATTCGTGCGAGAGACGACCTTGTTGCAGAATCGAGTTACGACCTTGTTGCACTGACCCGATGATATGTACACATGCATGTACATAATAATTGTACATGCATGTACATGTACAATAATACATGCATGATATACATGTCAACCGAAGTTTGTGCATTTTTCATTGCTGTCAGGTCTCACTCCTGGAAAAAACTTCCAGTGAAAAGGTATTCTGAACCAATGGAATAAAATGTCTGCAGGCTGTGGGGAGCAGCTTTACAAGGCTTACACTTACCTTGTCTTTTTTACTGAACATTTTTCAGGAGATGTTGCTGCTTTAGGGCTGGACAGTCACAAAGAGTCTGTGTGCGAACTCCTCAAGATGTTGGCGGCCGTCTTGCAACAACCCTCGGCCAGTGGTAAGTGTTGATTAGCAAAACACGCAGGGCGTTACACCGTGGACTCTGTACATGAACAGTAGGTGGGGCTTTGTGACGATTTGTTCGAGCTCCGTGTGTGAGGGGTAGGTGATGTTTAGGTCCGCACCATTGTTGGTACTGATACAAAATTCCTCTCTTCTTGAGAACGACCGCATACCAGGCTCAACGATTTTGCAGGATGTTTCGTACTGTTTTGTACGTACCATATCAAGTGGTTTATTTCCTAATATTTTTTTGCAGTTTGATTTTTGAGTATTTGCAAATTATCATATATGTCTTTAATTTTGATTGTAGCAACTTCACACAAGCGTCAAACGCCATCAGCAATGCATTCAAATATCCCTCCCAGTGGTCCCCCAACTCTCCCTTTGTAAACCATTGAGGGGGTACTTTAGTCTTGAGTATCACCCGTTATCCACGGAGCCAAGAGTCTCCTAAATAACATCTGTCTAGACATGCAGATATATGCATTACTTTACTTTAAGCATTACTTTAGTTTACTAAATCGTGACGTCATTTCATTCCCAAATCAGGACTAAATGGTTTGATTGGTCAATTCGAAAACAGTGTTTTGTAATGCAACAACAGCCGGGCGCATTATCGCATAACATGATACAGAGTGCGTGACACAGGTTTTTCATCCATTGTCTATGGCGCTCAACTGGTGAATGACCGAAGACCCGATATAGAAAGCGCCCACTGATTGGTCAAAATCTAGGAGGTCAAGAGGCGGTTGTCTTGCCTAATTAATCAGCAAATCTGCTCACATATCAAAGACCACGGCATTCGCCGTGGTCTATTGATTAGGCCAAGTTCGGGCAAGGACCATTAGTCAACTAGTGGTTGATTTGTGACGTACCTTACGCCTGCGCAATAATAGCAACGTGCGAACGTCTCTAGTCAAACGCTGGTCAAAATGTCATGTGCGCGGCTATTGGTTACCAGCGATGCAACCAGCCCCAGTAGGTTGGTTCCAAATAGTCGACTAGCGCAGTCAACCATCGTCGACTAGACAGAGTTCGGGCAAGCGTTAGTCGAACTATGGTTAACCATTGGTCAACTGTAGTCCTTGCGCGAACTTGGCCATAGACTAGGGGTACTTACGCACGGCGCCCATATCACTCGGGCCACTATTTCAAGTCACTGTGTCTGTCGAGTAATCAACCATCCATTTTTGAATTGTTTCAACTTGTTGCAGTTCCCTGGACAGTGCAGGTTTTCACTGCGGAAGCCGTTCTCTGCTTGTCGCCCAGCAACCCGACCTTTGCCCTGGAGGTCACCCAGAAGTGGAGACGCCAAGCCCAGTTTGCGCCCCCGTTGAGGATCGAGGACAAGCTGTGCATGTTGGAAAAGGTCGTTGGTGCTATCCACAATGTTTCAAAGTAGGGACGTTAAGGCCCTACTACGGGACAGACCCGACCAGTCCCAACAATAGTTGGGGAATTAGTTCAGATACCATGGTTTGGACGTCAGGCTGGTTCCCACCTCCTATTAGAAGCAATAACATAGGAATCCGGAACCAGTCTACTCGGACAATGCAAAATTACAGCTTTTTTGGGTGCAGATGACCAAAACATAGAAAAACTAATTATTTGTTAACATGAAAAATAGTTGAAGATTTGTTAGGACAAAAACAACATGAATTTGGTGAAAAGTAAAGACAGTACAGTTTTGCAGACCAGATATATTTCACAAATGTAATATTATTTTGGCAAGAATTCATATACCAAGGTATTGGCTGGTGTGCCTATATCCTTATTGCGAAGCTGGAGTAAAAGTCTGATGCCACTTTCCATGATATAGCAGTGGCATGACTGAAAGTTTGGGAACCAGACTATCAAAAAGTCTGGTACAAATTGTTTATGAACACAGCATTAGCATGACTGAAAGCCTGGGAACCAGACCATCTCCAAGGCAACGATTATGTCAAAGTTTTTCAATTTTGCCAGCGTTCTTTTGAAGTAAAAGTCTGATGCCACATTGTGTGAATGTAGCAGGAGCAGACTAAAAGTCTGGGAACCAGACCATCCAAATGTCTGGTGCCAGATTATTATGAACACAGCATTACCATGACTGAAAGTCTGGGAACCAGACCATCCAAATGTCTGGTGCCTGAGCTGTCCTGACTTTTTAGCCTCGAGTCTTGCACATCTTTTGATACCAAAAACAAAATTCGAACCACAGGTTGCCGCGCAGCGAAATATTTTCGGCGCTACCCTCCGTCAAAACTGAATTTCCCCATATACGTAGTGTACACAATTTAATTACCATACGTGCTTATGAATAATTAATTAGCCGTAATTCCAAAACCCTTTAACCCATAGTCATGAAATTTCTTGGGTTTGTTCATGTTATGTTGTTCTATGCATGTACCAAGTTTCATAATTTTTCGTCACTCGATGGCCGAGGTCATGGGGGGGGGGGGGGGCCGGAATCTGCGTGAGATGGTCAAAACAACCCAGCCCTTTTCGGGCAAAAGTGACATTTTCCCATGTTTTCTTCAGGAAAACCCATAAATACATTAATAATAACATTTATTATTATGGAGAAACTCTCAACCAAATACAATATGTGCTCACTTGCCTCAAAAATCTTCGCAAACCCTTCCGAAAGGCAAATTTTAGGTGAAAATTACCCATGAACTTTGACCCATGAATGGCAACATCAATTTTCTTGTTCTCAGGACTCATAAGATTACATTTATAATGGTTGCCATAAATTAACATGACATGCCAACGGGAGTACATTGGCCCCCCCCCCCCCCCACTAGCAGGTGAAAGTTGCGTTTTTTACATATTGCTGATACTTGATCGCTCATGGATAGATGGCAGTCGAGGATTACACCTAGATTTCTGCACTTGGAGGATGACTGAATTACAGTTTCACCAATGACGATGCGGTAATACTGTGAGTAATCGTTTTGGCTGACAAAGTGTGTAATTGAGGATTTTTGGGTGGGGTATGCCTGAGATCAAAATCACTTGTGAAATGCGATCAAAACCTCGGTTTGCTCCATAATTATACTCCCCCGATCAGTCGGCACTATTTTGGAGCTATACGGCACTATTTTGGAGCTATTTTACGGCGGGAAAAAGACTGTTAATAGTAGTAGTAGAAACATTTATTCAATGTTGCCATTTCCACACAATAAAATGTTACAATGCCGTGTAAACATTATTATACAGAATAAAATGCAATGAATTATGTAATTGTGTATTTACGCTTACTTGAACAGAATGCTTGTAAAATGAGGATTTTGTTTTAAAATTAATATTTAATTATGGTTTTCCCAGTTACTTCAACAATTGTATAATATAGCATTCCTTGGAAAGATACTTTAATTTCGTTCCAGAACGTCGTTGGGCTCCATTGTTTATTCCGAATTCGAATGTAATTCCTATTATGTCTCCAGTGTAATTCGCAAATATAATATAAAGCATTCAGATTCGTCCACGTTTCGGGAAATTCGTCTAATGTGGAGATAGGTGTTGAATTAAAAAAACATGCTTTATTATTTTTTTAATTTGTTATTCGTAGTTTCGTTCCCTTTCGTTTCCTTTCGTTTCCTTTCGTTTCCTTTCGTACTTTCGTTTCGTTTCGTTTAGGTATATGTTCTGATACCTTTATATTTGCGGGCCGCGTTCCTGTACTTCTGTCAGAAGTCAGCACAGTTAATCAAAAGACATCGTCGGCAATGTTTTTTTTTAGTTTTTTTTATTTTCGTCTTTAAATCTCTTCGTACATTTCTGTTACTGAATATATTGTAGTAAATTTTGTAATAAATTGTGTGTAGGGCCTACCTATATTTCCTATGAATCCCAAGTAAAATTAATACAATAAATTAATGCAAAATTATATTGAGCATTATTTTCTCTCGCCCATTGTTGAAAGTCTCGAACGAGACGATGATGGATCCATAATTTTACCTGATTTCAGTGTTCCTTTTTTTCTCAAAGAGAGAAAATTTATTTTGTCTGACAAGTCTTGCTTTCTGGTAGTAGGCCCTACTTTCAAACCTGTGAAATCATTGGCTGTTGTTGACTAAACTAATCACTCTTGCAAAACACAGCATTGTTAATATTGTTTGTAAAAAATAATGAGGAAGTTTGAGGGGAAAAAAAACAATGACTATACCGGTACATGTTTTTGAACATTTTGAAATAGGCCTATATACCTTTTGTCCGGAACAGCAATGTGTTTACAATCTATCCAGTTCCCTTTCCCACACAGTTCCTGAATAAATTAACCTCGAAAAAAATACACTTTTTTGTAAATTTCAGTTGCCAGTAGGCACTGAGAGCTATGGGTTTATTCTAATAAACTGTTATGTTGAGAAATTGACTCCTACTTTTTTCACTTTAGTCATGAAACTTCTTGGGTTTGTTCATGTTATGTTGTTCTATGCATGTACCAAGTTTCATAATTTTTCGTCACTCGATGGCCGAGGTCATGGGGGGGGGGGGGCCGGAATCTGCGTGAGATGGTCAAAACAACCCAGCCCTTTTCGGGCAAAAGTGACATTTTCCCATGTTTTCTTCAGGAAAACCCATAAATACATTAATAATAACATTTATTATTATGGAGAAACTCTCAACCAAATACAATATGTGCTCACTTGCCTGGAAAATCTTTGCAAACCCTTCCGAAAGGCAAATTTTAGGTGAAAATGACCCATGAACTTTGACCTCAGGTCAAGGTCACTAAAGGTCAATGGAAAAAATGGCAACATCAATTTTCTTGTTCTCAGGACTCATAAGATTACATTTATAATGGTTGCCAAAAATTAACATGAAATTTCGACGGGAACCCAAATCTGCACATTGGCCCCCCTACTATTTCGT
Organism: Patiria miniata; assembly: GCF_015706575.1. NCBI lineage: Eukaryota > Metazoa > Echinodermata > Asteroidea > Valvatida > Asterinidae > Patiria > Patiria miniata. The sequence continues at coordinate 1,263,078 of NW_024037056.1, read as the reverse complement.
AACTCACGCCGTGCTTGCGCTGCTACGAATTGACTCTGTTTTTACTCCAGACACTGCATACAAAAACAAACGCTAATGTGTAAAGCATATCCAGGCACCAGACTGTTCCTCATTTGCATACGTGTTCAAAAATCTTGCACATGCAAAATGATCCAATACCAGGGTGAGAGATAGAGCAGGTAGTGGTGGGCGCGTACTGCTCGACACCCTGGGGACGAGGTTGCCGCTATCCAGTCTTTATACAGAGATCAGTGACCGCTATCACAGGCCAAGTTCGCGCAAGGACTGTAGTTGACCAATGGTTAACTAACGTTTGCCCGAACTCTGTCTAGTCGACAGTGGTTGACTAGTACTACTAGTATACAGTTATTGAGTGGCTCAGCAAGGTAAAATCTGTACTTTTCCTTTTCACGAGGCGAAGCCGAGTGAACTGGAAAAGTCCAGATTTTACCGAGCGATAATATTCCTCCCATTTCACTATTTAAAGCCACTCAATATTTGTTTTATATAACTGACATATAGATCCTTGTCATTTGATATATTTGAACTTTTTTTTTCAATACAAAACTGGAGGAAAATGTATTTCTCTCTTCCAAACCACCCCTTCACGAAAATGTTTGAACCCAACGCTGTAGTGCTGGCTCTTTGGAACAGTACGCGCTATGCGCAACGCTGAACGCGCTCACCAGCATGCATTTGCACACAAATACCGCGTCACGATCCTAACTGTTGAATAGTATACAAATATTGAGTGGCTCAGCGTGGAATGGGAGGAATATTATCGCAAGGTAAAATCTGGACTTTTCCATTACACGAGGCGGAGCCGAGTGAAATGGAAAAGTCCAGATTTTACCGAGCGATAATATTCCTCCCATTTCACAATTTAAAGCCACTCAATATTTGTTTTATATAACTGACATATAGATCCTTGTCATTTGATATATTTGAACTTTTATTTCAATACAAACCTGGGGGAAAATGTATTTGTCTCTTCCAAACCACCCCTTCACGAAAATGTTTGAACCCAACGCTGTAGCGCTGGCTCTTTGGAACAATACGCGCTACGCGCAACGCTGAACGCGCACACCAGCATGCATTTGCACACAAATACCGCGTCATGATCCTAACTGTTGAATAGTATTTCCCATTCCCCATGGGCGGATAGTACTTTTTGAGCCGTGGCATGAATGGGAGAAATAACGAATGCTACGTGATGTGAGTTCCACCAATCAAATGACTAGGATCTGTATGTCAGTTATATAATATTTCCCATTCCCCATGGGCGGATAGTACATTTTGAGCCGCGGCGTGAATGGGAGCAATAACGAATGTCATGTGATGTGAGTTCCACCAATCAAATGACTAGGATCTGTATGTCAGTTATATAACGTCGACTATTTGGAACCAGCCTACTGGGGTTACTTGCTTCGCTGGTAACCAATAGCCGTGCGCATTCATAACGCTAGCAGAGAGCCAGGATCCAGAAGTTTTGCGATGACCCAGACCCAGGACCCAGAGTTCATTTACATACCTCATACATTCAGCAGTCATTTACGAAGCCTAATGATCGACTTGAAACAGACCACCAAAAAAAATGTGAAAAATCTTGACGATTTCGGTGGCTTGTCTGTAAAAAAACGCCAGTTCCAACGGCTGTCGTCCAGTTTAATTCGCTAATTATGTAAATGTATGCATCAAGTGATGACATCGAAAAAAATCTGCGCGCGCGATGTATGTGGGTACCACACCACTTTCAGGCGCCTCAAGTGAGTTAAATTTTCGTCTGGTGCGTTGTCGTGGAGAGCATTCTCATTGTCTTGGCATGACTAATCTGCTAAAATGGTATTCACTACGTTTCGGACCATCGTGACCTCAAAATTCAAAATGGCGGCTGGTAGCCATCTTGAAAAACGGCATCTATTATTTATCTGGAACCAGAGGAACAAAATAGACATACAAGATGTTATTTTCAATTAATTCTGGCATTACAACCCATTGGAATGGTTCTTTTGACGTTCAGGGACTACCATGACCTGCTATCTGAAGATGACTGCTGTCTGCCATCTGTCAAAACGTCAATCTGCAATATTATCTCTTGCGCCAGAGGCTCTTGGTATGAGGAGCCATCCCATTTAAATCCGCCACTACCTAACTTATTTGATTGGTTATTTCTTTCTGTTATAACTTTCAAACATTTTGTTTTAAATTAATTTGTTTTACTGGCTTTTTTTATACATTTTGTTCTGCATTGCATGGTTTATTATTTACCCATGTTTTGCCTTACATATAGTTGACATGGGCGTCGCCAGGATTCTTTCTAGAGGGGGGCAAAGCATATCCCCCCCCCCCAATCCCTACATTTCCTGCATTTTCCCGATTGATCATTTTTTTGAGGGTGGGCAGGGACATTTTCCCCTGCCCCCAACCCTTAAAATTAACAACGATATGATTTCGCCCCTTTCACCTTTTTTTTTGCTTGCCCCCCCCTCCCCCTCGCGACGCCCATGATACTTGCCATTTGATTATTTTGATTGTATATTTCGCGTGCGATTCGATTGTTATGAAACTGTTGCTTAGCGATGTGGTTAACAATATTTATTGATGTTCACTTCCCTGTGTTTGATTTGTTTTTATCTAATCAGCTGACTCATCTGTTTATTTATCTTTTGGTTTCGATATCGTTTTTACCTAAATATTGATGCTTAGCTTTGGTTTATGACTAGTTGCATGATTATTCATTGATGGCATTTTCTATTTTCTCTAACCTTCACATCTATACATTCATCCCATGTTCTCCATTTGGGTTGTCTGATTGTTAGTTTCTGTAACTGTTGAGTTGACATTCCGGTTTCGTTTTGTCAAGGCATCTCCATATAAGCCCGCGGCTTTGAAAGATGCCTGTATAACTGCCTTCATAGCTACATGTTTGATCTTGTGTAATAAATGGCATTGTTTATTTGTATTATAAAACTTGTGGCATTATGGGGAATAAATGTTGATTGATTTAAATAACATAACATTTTGAAGTCTTTGTAATGCGGGCCTTTGTAATTCATAAACATAATATGTCAAACCTATATAAGAGTATGAAACGATAGTCACAGACTCTGTAAAAACGACTTGCATGTTGAGTTGTGAAACGACGAAAGGATAATGTTTTACAATTATTCAATGTTACTGTGTTACTGGTTCAGGTGGATTGTATGAACATCTGAGAACTCGTTGACAATGGAGAGCAGAAGAGACGGTGAAGAGTTACAGCGCACCCAAGGAACTTGAAGTCTTGTACTGAAGATGACAGTTTGGATAATATCTCACTGAGAAGTGGGAGACTTACTATTGGTATTCTTTAACACAATAGTCACTCAGTATACACTCAACCAAAAAATAAAGTCCCCCTTAATACATTTTTGTCTAACTCAAAATCTACTGGGCACGCCTTGCTCAAATTGCGACTGATCAGTACAAAAATTCCTAAGCAATCCAGCCATACTCTTTGTTTGGCCCAAAACAGTGATAATGTGTACAAAATTATGCAATTTATGACAAATGGTACCGAAAAAAAGTTGCACATATTACGTGCAAGGCTAGTGTGAAACACAACTTGCACGTATACAAAAGTGCAACTGTTTTTGGTTTCATTTGTCATAAATTTCATTAATTCGTCCATTTTAGTACTGTAGTTTTGACTAAATAAAGAGTATGGCTGGATTGCTAACGAATATCTGTACGTTATTTGAGCGAAAAGTGCTCAGCAGATTTTGAGTTGGACAAAAAGTATTGGAAGGAGGACTTTCTTTTTTGGTTGAGTGTATATGTAGGGCAAAACGTGTAAATAATAAACCATGCAATGGAGAACAAATTTACTTAAGCCAGTAAAACAAATACATTTGAAACAAAATGTTTTTATGCAACTAGTCATAAATCAAAGCTAAGCATCAATATTGAAAGTAAAAACGATATCGAAACAAAAATATAAATAAACAGATGAATCAGCCGAATAAATAAAAGCACATACGTGCAAGGCTAGTGTGAAACACAACTTGCACGTATACAAAAGTGCAACTGTTTTTGGTTTCATTTGTCATAAATTTCATTAATTCGTCCATTTTAGCACTGTTGTTTTGACTAAACAAAGATTATGACTGGATTGCTAAGGAATTTCTTTACGTTATTTGAGCGAAAATTGCTCAGTAGATTTTGAGTCAGACAAAAAGTATTGGAAGGGGGACTTTCTTTTTTGGTTGAGTGTATATGTAAGGCAAAACGTGTAAGTAATAAACCATGCAATGGAGAACAAATTTACTTAAGCCAGTAAAACAAATAAATTTAAAACAAATTGTTATTATGCACCTAGTCATAAATCAAAGCTAAGCATCAATATTGAAAGTAAAAACGATATCGAAACAAAAATATAAACAGATGAATCGGCCGAATAAATAAAAGCACATACGTGCAAGGCTAGTGTGAAACACAACTTGCACGTATACAAAAGTCCAACTGTTTTTGGTTTCATAATTATGTCATAAATTTCATTAATTCGTCCATTTTAGCACTGTAGTTTTGACTAAATAAAGAGTATTGCTGGATTGCTAAGGAATATCTGTACGTTATTTGAGCGAAAAGTGCTCAGTAGATTTTGAGTTGACCAATCAGATGAAAGGTCTGTCCAATGGCCTAGGTATTTAAGCCAAGACCACGAGGCTTGGCGGCCGTCATTGCGTTGCAGCTTTTCAGCAAGAAACTTGACCAAAACTTCTATGTGACCAAAGTAAAGGTCTAACTGGTTCGGGTCAGGTGTACTGTTTCCAACAGTAAACCCTGGATAGGAAACTTTCTTCCTGTATCCTGATTCGATACCGCAATTGGCTAGTAATGGATTTTTATCTTGTCCTTGGTGTTGTTATTCACAACGTGCAGTACGTGTTTTCGCGATCATTCGTCCACGCCTTCTCGAAAATATTTCTTTCTTTTCCAGTTTGTTAATATTAATATGAAATGTGATACTGCATATTGTTTCGTTAAGATCGTAACAGTTTAATTGAATAAAAATCGTGTTTTCGTAACTCACGCCATGCTCGCGCTGCTACGAATTGACTCTGTTTTTACCCCAGACACCGCATACAAAAACAAACGCTAATGTAACGCACATGCAGGCACCAGACTATTCCTCATTTGCATACGTGTTCAAAAATCTTGCACATGCAAATGATTCAATACCAGGGTGAGAGAGCAGGTAGTGATGGGCGCGTACTGCTCGACACCCTGGGTACGAGGTTGGGTGTGCCCACTAACAAATTTAAGGGACCATAGTGATGGTCCATCGTTTGGTTATCCCAAGAAGTTTGGGTCAAATAATGGCTGCTTTTGGCTGCAGCAAAGAACAAAGATTATTTGTTTCCCCTATATCTCATTTGCGTCCAAGCAACAGATTTATTACAATCGCACGCGAAATAAACAATCAAAATAACCAAATGGCAACTATTTTGGGCGTCGCGGGGGGGGGGGGGGGGGGGGAGGGGGGCCAAAAAAAAAAAGGAGAAAAAAGGAGGGGGGGGGGGGAAAAGGGGCGAAATCATATTGTTGTTAATTTAAAGGGTGGGGGGGGGGCGGGGGAAAATGTCCCTGCCCACCCTCGAAAAAAATGATCAATCGGGAAAATGCAGGAAAATGTAGGGATTTGGGAGCAAATGTGCTTTGCCCCCCTCTAGAAAAAAATCCTGGCGACGCCCATGCCAACTATATGTAAGGAAAAACATGTGTAAATAATAAACCATGCAATGCAGAACAAATTTACTAAAGCCAGTAAAACAAATTAATTTAACCCAAATTGTTAGAAGTTATAACAGAAAAAAAGCTAAGCATCAATATTTAGGTAAAAACGATATCGAAACCAAAAGATAAATAAACAGATGAGTCAGCTGATTAGATAAAAACAAATCAAACACAGGGAAGTGAACATTAACAAATATTGTTAACCACATCGCTAAGCAACAGTTTCATAACAATCGAATCGCACGCGAAATATACAATCAAAATAATCAAATGGCAAGTATCATGGGCGTCGCGAGGGGGGGGGGGGGGGCAAGCAAAAAAAAAGGTGAAAGGGGCAAAATCATATTGTTGTTAATTTTAAGGGTTGGGGGCAGGGGAAAATGTCCCTGCCCACCCTCAAAAAAATGATCAATCGGGAAAATGCAGGAAAACGTAGGGATTGGGGGGGGGGGAATATGATTTGCCCCCATCTAGAAAGAATCCTGGCGACGCCCATGTCAACTATATGTAAGGCAAAACATGTGTAAATAATAAACCATGCAATGCAGAACAAAATGTACAAAAGCCAGTAAAACAAATCAATTTAAAACAAAATGTTTGAAAGTTATAACAGAAAGAAATAACCAATCAAATAAGTTAGGTAGTGGCGGATTTAAATGGGATGGCTCCTCATACCAAGAGCCTCTGGCGCAAGAGATAATATTGCAGATTGACGTTTTGAAAGATGGCGGACAGCAGTCATCTTCAAATAGCAGGTCATGGTAGTCCCTGAACGTCAAAAGAACCATTCCAATGGGCTGTAATGCCAGAATTAATTGAAAATAACATCTTGTATGTCTATTTTGCTCTTGTAGTTCCAGAGATATAATAGATGCCGTTTTTCAAGATGGCTACCGGCCGCCATTCTGAATGCTGAGGTCACGATGGTCCGAAACGTAATGAATACCATTTTAGCAGATTTGTCATGCCAGAAATAGTGGGAATCGACACCTCATTTATCGTTATGGCTCATCTGGTTCCCGAGATATCATTTGTTATGTATTTCAATATGGCGTCGGCAGCCATTTTGAAAAAGTGCTATAACAAACGTTTGCCGTCACTTTTGGGAGGTGTATAGGAGCAATTTGTTTTCTTAAAAATGGCCCTTTTTGTCAATCCATCAAGAAAAAAAGGTATCCGCAACATGGTCACGGATTCCAGGAAAAAGACTCTACTATTAGTCCTTTTGTGATTTTTCATCCACAGTTTTATTTATCTTCTACAGGTTTTTGCGAAAAAAAGAAACATCCCTCTCAACAGCTCAACGCAGACTTCAGAAACACTGACTTCGCCTTATTACCGTCACTTTTGGGAAGTGTATAGGAGCTATCTTTTTCTGTAAATTGGTCCAATTTGTCAAATCCATCAAGAAAAAAAGGTATCCGCAACATGGTAACGGACATCAGGAAAATGACTCTATCAACAAGGAGCGTTGAGAACCGAGACTAGTACCAGTAGGGTGCTGTGTTAAGTGTGAAACATGAGTGTCGCTGTATAAGCCTATGTACTGTACTATGGAGAAGTGGTAATTCCTCTTGCCGTTGCGGACAAGTGTTAACCGACTTAAATTTTATTTTAACCAAGAGGTAGGCCATTAAAACTATAATGGAGGTGGCACAGCACAGTTGTAAAAACTAGGGCAACCAATAAGATAGTAGAAACACGAGGACGTTGCCAGTCATCATTTACTCGTGTCTTTTGATGATAGGTCTCCAGTCTAATATCATGTGATTTGCTCAGTTTTTCAAAAGAAAGCCAACCATTCACATTTTAGGCCCCGTGGATTAATTCCGATTTGCGTGCGCCCCCGTGCGCCCCCCGTGCGCACGCGTGCGCATGCAGGCAAGCTCGAACAAAGGAGATTTTGAACCCACTGGCCCGCATCGGCACGCATCGGCACGCATTGGCACGGACTTGCTCGCAGTGGCACGCAAACGGGCTCAGTGCCAGGTGGTACAACATTACAAACAAACCGCAGAAATGCACAATAGACATCGTCTTGGACTTTAGCCATTGTGTCCCTTAATCCGCTCATTAGTTGGTTGTAAACACTCGGCAGGGCCAGAAAGTGACTCATTTACTCTGGTGGTACCAATAATTACACGCGTTCCAAAAAGACAGGAAATTTTAACGAAATGATAAAAGTGCCCAGGAAAGGACAGGAAATGCCCCAAACATTACCGCGTGAGCCGGTACTTTAATTTAAAACACCGTGTAGAATTAAAATCTACTTGAAAAATCGAACTGTCTTTATCATAACTTTATAAATAAAAATGGTACGGACTGGTACACTCGTACCCAGAACTAAGTGCAGACTTTTATTGAAACAGTGGTATCAAAAGAAATTATTAAAAGCTTGCCGCACCTTGCCGCAAAGAATTTTTAAAGGTCGGGGTACAGAAGCGAAATGAGAGAATTTTGTAAACGGCGAGACGCAGCCAGACTGGTCTACAACCGCATGTTATTGTACGCTGATGGAGGTGGTGTCATATGACATATGTTAATGTTGCTGCTGTCATACGGACGTTCACGTCCACTCGCTGTAGCCTACATATTTTGTGACCGATTTCCTGGAGCTTGACTACTCTTGATTTTGCCGGGCCGGTACTGGGAACGTGAATAATACTTTTTGGGGGCCGGCGACGAATCATGTCTCCATGACAGTCTCACGATCTTTACGCGGTTTGCTTGTTAATTATGTAAATGTGAGTCACAGTCTTTGATTGATTGGAGTATCAACTTCATAAACATAAACACACCTGATATACATGTATTTACTTTTGAAATTTGGCATCCGCGCGGCCAGGGTACCGAAATGTCGTCAGTGCAAATTTTACTTGGGTCGGTGCAATTGAAAATTGAAAATTTGAGAGCACATAACATTTTTTTTTATGTCAATGAGAAAATGGATACAACAGTTACAATGAAACTAACAAAACATTCAACTTCAATTGTGCATGCATGGGCCTACAGCAAATAAAATACCGATCGCCATTGCAACAAAAAAATCAACTTGACTCTCAATGGGCGCGGCCCCAATTATGAGGCCTATTACTTTATCAACATATCATGACGATACGTACGTGTAGGCCTATGATTGATGTACAGCAGTGCCTATCATGACTTTTGATCGGAGGACTATAAAGTTGAATGATGAAAATGAACTTGATGATGTGTATTCTTTCTCTTTCAATAATTGGTGTTTAACTTGAATAATGGAGTGGAACTTTCTTTAAAATGCAGATAAATATAAATAAAGAATAATGACATAAATAAAGCAGTCTTTCAACTGACGTTCATATTTACAGTAAGAACGGTCGGTGTCTTTCAATAAAAACCGAAGCTCTCAACGAAAAATAAAAAGAAATATAATATGTAAGGAGCTCAATCAAACGACGCAAAAAAAGCTATGAAAATAGCCTAGCCTTACGTACGTAAAGTGTAGTACATGTACATGTAATGTCACGTATGATAAAAGAGTAATCCAGACACCATGCATTGTGGCACTGCCAGGCACCAACGTCTTTTATGTCATTGGAACTCCAGCCCTTTCATCGCAAACCTTTCATTATTTATCACAACCTCTTTGTCTGGTGCCGCCTTGGCCGGCTACCCAATTTCTTTTGTCAGCGTTAATCTAGGGATTAGTGTAGCAACCCTTGCCTGTGCTCAATAGCCCGCATAAGCACGCAATGGCACACAGTTGCCCGCAACGGCACGCAACGGCACGCAACGGCACGCAGGGGCCTATGCAATGGACCGATCCAGTAAGCACCGCCCCATGGTGTTCTGACCAGTCACAGCCGTGATTTATGTCCGACGTGCGTGCACTAAAGTCCGACATGCGTGCACGCGCGTATGATGCGCGCGGAAGGAAAATGCAGCGTGGCATTGGAGAGGAGCACGTGTTAATTTGCCCACGTGCGCACTGGGCGGAGCTTACTGGATCGGTCCATTGCGGGCAGACCCGTGCAGCACGGGGTAGCACGCATGAGCACGCGTGCGCTCGCAGGCGCACGGGGGCGCACGCAAATCGGAATTAATCCACGGGGCCTTATGGGAAACGGGAGCCATAGGGGGCGTGACAATATTGTCCAATTCTGCCTATCATGACGTCAGCTGTAGGCCTACCATAGATATAGGGTCTGGGCGGAGGTGGTTTCATCATTTGTGCGCCTTTGCCTTCGATAGTAAAGTTGGATTCCGTTCTCGTCAATTTACCTTTTAAGTGTTGCATTGTTAGATTTGGATTCTGGGTGAGATTATGAGCATCGTTTGTTAAAGCCAGCCACAGGTACGTGTGAAGTACTGTACAGTGGAGGAGTTTATGTGTAGGTGAGTATAGCCATTCGTCTTTTTGTACATGAAATCATTTATGTGACAATTCATGTTATTATAGTAGGATTGCTGCTTACAGGTTCAGAAATGTGGAACAGCTTTTGAGTGCAGGTTACAATTTACAATTCACCAGTCGATTTGGTACCAGTTAACAGTCACTTCAGATGACATCATATAGCTGTATGCTGGTGGTATCCTTGTCGTGACTATAAGGTGTAAGTCTAAGGAAAAGCCCGTTTCTGTCTCATACGTAAAGCCATTTTTCTTAAATAAGGGGTCCTTATCAATATTATTATCGCAAAACATAGAATTTATTTTGGGTACTTTCCTTGCAGAAGCCCAAACAGTAGAATAACAAAAACCACTGAAATTCATGAATATCTCAAAGGGTAAAAGTTTGGTTGTGTATGGGACATGGCGTGCGCGAATTTTTGGACTTGCCCACAAATTGACAAAGGGTTTGCAGGTTTAAAGTGCGATCTTGTTTGGTACGAGATGTAATTTATGTGCACGCAGACAGGGAGTAATTGTTGCAGTATCCCATCTTCACTTTATTTACTTTACGGAAATTTAATACAGAAATTTAATACATGGCCGTAATGATGATCAGTCACAGCGTATTAACTGTTACCAGACCCACACATTTAGGACAAGGAAACGTTTTGTTTTAATAACTCATGGTATATTTACATGTACATGTAAACGTTTAGTGTTTGGACCCTGTATTGCCACGGAATGATTACTGTCCATGGTAAATAGCCTTTTATTTTTTATCCGCTCCGTTCACAATTCCCTCACCGGCAAAGGAAGTACAGTTGGGGGTGCGCGGCCACTGCGTGTACATAGAACAAATCCCCTGGTGTACGCGCGTCACACACAAGGAACGGTGCGCGTCAACCAGCGAAATGTACCTCCCATGGAACGTCGTTGCTAGGTAAAAGGGCGCCCTCTTTTGTTACCGCACGGAGCTCATTATTATTCAGTTGTATTGTTTGCTCACTTCATGTACGTAGGACTGCTAAAGATGTTGAAATTGTGTACATGGACATGACCGTTTTCACGAAGAGACAAAAGTCTGCCCGTTAAGTGAAGAGCATGTTTTGAGAAAATCGCATTTGAAGTTGGTCTCTTTTTGCATCGCGCATTTCCCTATTACTCGGTACTCTTTTTAATTAACCAATGTTACCACACGAAAGACCAGATGTTAAATCACTCAAAACTATTAAATTATTTCCAAAAAGAATTAATAAACATTGCTTAATTACCAAAGAAACACTTTTGTCTTTTCGTGAAAACGCTAAAACGTGTTTTGTCCTCCCCGCAGTCACTTTTCTCTCTTCGTGAAAACGGTACGCGCTGTACGCGCAGTGGCGTAGTGGGGTAAAATCACTGATCTCTATATAAAGACTGGATAGCTAATACAGAGCCGCACAATGTATAGCCTTTCACCAACGCCATCGTGGCTTAACTTGCCCGCATTCAAAGCGGCGAACGCGAAGCGACTGGAGATGGAGACCACACATGCGAGTGGCGAAGCCACGAGGGCCTTTTGCAACTTGTCGAGAAATTCTTATGTTTTTCTTTATAATCTCGATTTTTGCTACCCCAACAGGGTAGCAAAATTCCAACCAATCATCAGCCTTTTCGTGCGTGCTTGGCTTCCACCGCGTCGACGCGTCACGTCGGATGCTTGCACACAATTTAAAAACAAAAAATGCGAGTCTAGTTTTCCACGAGATCGTGACTGCGTAATTGTTATTACATTATCTTATTTTAACTTTACTTATAAAGGTATTTCAACAAATTATTTGAGGGTATGAACTTATTTTTCATCTGAACTTACAGTTATTTGTTCTTACGGCTTACTCACCCTTCTTTTAAAAATGGAAGCGACTAGGCAAAATCCGCGTTGTGATTGGTTAACCTTCAGCACGCTTCTTATTTGCATAAAAACTATGAATAATTCAACAAAATCAAGTTGCAAAAGGCCTCGTGGCTTTGCCACTCGTGCGTGCTGACTTAATCTTTGCTCCTGTCGCTTCGGGTCTTCGCAACTCCGCCGCTCTAAGCCATGAAGGCCTGGGCGAAAGGCTACACAATGTACGAATTTGACGCCATATTGGTGAGACCGGCTGGTGATCTACAAAGGACAAGTTGCCGTTTTTATAGACAGCATGATTTCTTTTGTAACGTCGCGGTTCACTTGACTTATATTTTGACCACCACCACTGACCAAGGTTAACTACAATTTTTCTAACGTCGTGGTTACTAAAATGCCGCAAATATAACTTTTTCGGCGTTTTGAAATAATAATCACTACGGAAATGTGTCCCTTTTAGAACATCATAATATGTGTACGTGACCAAAATGCGCGTCAACTGTTGATACAACGCGCGCGTATTTACGCGTAGAACGTTCGTATTATACACGGCCATCTTCGTGACACCGGGGGCGAATTGGTCAATATGCAAAGTCTACTGTGTGAATGTTGTATGCATATCCGCTATCCAGTCTTTATATAGAGATCAGTGGGTAAAATGCACTTTCGCTCTTCGTGAAAACGGTACGCGCAGTACGCGCAGTGGCGTTGTGCGGTAAAATCATATAGCTCTTGGGTAAAATGCACTTTCGCTCTTCGTGAAAACGGTCAAGTCGATCAAGGGCAGTGTTTTTCTCTACATTCGCGCATTATCCGTGTACACAACTAAAGTAGATGAGCAAACACGCATTATTTTGCAACTCAAAGCAATTTGGTTTCCACGTAAAAAATAATTATGGTCTTTTTGACAAATCATTAGTCTCTTATCCGGCCGTATAACAGATGCAGTAAGATTATATGACGTCATTTATTATGTGTTACTGCAGTAGCTATAGGGTGCTTTCTGGTTACTGCATGTTGAAAATTTCAGGTCAATGAGACTGGGTAATTTTTGTTTTCATCTGTACATTGTTTTCCATTCAAACTGTTCTCATTTATTTGTTTTGTTTCCACACATTTATGATCAAGTTACTACAAGAGGACCCTTCAGCTTAGTGATAGACTTTTCATTTTGTCTGATACCATGAACGCAAAATATTATCAAAATGAAATTTTCATTACAAAAAAAGTGACCGCACTGAATTGCCATTTTCATTTTTTTTGACTGTTTTTTTCCCTTTTTTTGGGGGGGGGGGGCTTTCGTGAAACAAAGGAAAATAAGTTCTGCGTGTAGCACTTTCAAAATCTAGGATATGAAAGCCCAATTCATCAGCTTTCTTTTAGTGCAAGAATAATAATCAAGTTATTCATGTAATGTTCACGTTATGGAATTGTAAACACAACAATCGTTTTAAACTTCAGTCCAGAAACCTTGATAAATGATAAAGGCCTATTTGGCTTGAATTCAAGCCAGTTCTAAATTAAATGGTTGTTGTATCCACTAATGATATCAGTATGGCAATGAACTGAAGAATGTAGTTTATTTCAATGAGAGGAAGGGAAGGAAAGGGATGCTAAAAGGGTTCATTTTTTACGGAAATGTCCATACGAGAGGAACACCTCTCGTCATGAGCAGGCCGCAATCGGCAAAGGAGAATAGATGTACAAATGTATTAAATCCATGTCTTAAGTGTACTGCTCTCTTTCCGTATTAAAATATTACAAGATTGAGGAGACGTGACATATGGCACCAAGGTGCGGCAGAACTAGGCCCCCCCCCATGCCAACAAAAGTGCCCCTCTCCGGGTCGTAAATGTGCCCATTCGAGATGAAAACAAAACTGCCCCTACGAAGTCATGAAAGCATAATCATGATTGCGCTTAAATATAGTCTCCTCTCATCTAATGAAAAATTGCCCCTTAAAAACACAATACCCCTCGCGTGAACCTACTCAAGATTTGCGAAACTTCTCGATATGGAACACTATCCTCGAAAGCACAAATACCCCTCTCGCAATGATAAAATTGTGCCACTCTCGAGATTTGAAATTGGCTATCAAAAACAAAAGTGCTCCTCTCCCAAAACTTATCGAGATGGAAAACTGCCCCTCGAAAGCACAATAAGTACCCTGCTCGCAACATTATTAAACTGTGCCCCTCTCAAGATGGAACACTGGACTGTAAAAAAACATAATAGTGCTCCTCACGCGAAAGAAAATGGTCACTGAACCGGCCATCAAAGCAACATTGCCCCTCTCACGATAAAAAAATGGTCCCTTTGCAGAGGCTTAGCTAGTCAAATTTAAGGATGGACCCAGAGAGGTAACTGCCGGGGTGTGCTGGTGGCCGAATGTCTCTTTCAAGTGAAAAAAAGGCAGGAAAAGGTTAGCACACTCTAAATTTGAGTAAGGAAATTAAAACGTAAAAAAAGTTTAACGCAAACATTTTAAAAAGTGTATTTTCTCTTCTTTTACACCAACGGAAGGTGCCTTTTTTTCTGAGGAAGTGCCGCCTTTTATTGATCAAAGCACTTGTGCAAGCTTCCCAAATGTCCTCCTGGCAATTGAAATCTTCACATAAGCATGCTGTTTTGACTAATTTTATTTTCTGAGTACTTCTCTTGATCGTTTTTGTATACATTGTTACAAGAAGTTTAATGATGAACAGAAACACTTTGAAATAATTTACATGTTTTCATTTAGAGTGCACTTATGAGACATAAAAAATGATCAAAGTAGCATGTTTTGGCGCCATATTATTATATTTTAAAGCCATATTTTCCATCGTTTCACGCACGCCTCCCCAAATAAGGTGCATTAAAAAAAAGGTAAATGGAAATCCAGTATTGTCACAAAAACTTCCTTTTGTTCTATTTCCGTTTATGGCAAAATGTACATTCCATCAGTAAGCTGAAGGGTCCTCTTGTAGTTACTTTGGTGGGAAAAAAAATTTGAAAGAAAAACTGTACGAATGTAAACAAAAAAAGTTACTCTCAGTCTAACTGTCTAAGTGACCTGATATGTTCAACACACAGTAACCTGAAAGCTCCCTTCAGCTACTGCAAAAACACACAATAAATATTGCATATCATCTTGCCGACCGACCTGCATCTGTTATTTAAAAAAATGCCGAGGAATACGAATAAGAACCCACGATTTGTCAAAAAAGAGACTATAATTGCAAAAACCAAAATCTTCTAAGTGGGAAAATAACGCGTGTTTGCTCATCAACCCATAGTTGTGTACACGGTTAATGCGCGAATGTAGAGAAAAACACTGCCCTATATCGACTTGACCGTTTTCACGAAGAGCGAAAGTGCATTTTGCCCTAGAGCTATATGGTTTTACCGCATAACGCCACTGCGCGTACTGCGCGTAAAGTTTTCACGAAGAGCGAAAGTGCATTTTACCCCACTACGCCACTGCGCGTACAGCGCGTACCGTTTTCACGAAGAGAGAAAAGTGACTGCGGGGAGGGCAAAACACATTTTAGCGTTTTCACGAAGAGAGAAAAGTGTGATTTCATTGATTTAAACTGATTTTGACAAAACAAAAGTTTGCCAGGATGTTCGTTGTTGTTCATTTATTCATTTAAGACCAAAAACAAAATTTTGAAAATATGAAGATTTCTGGCCACTTTTCTCTCTTCGTGAAAACGGTGACGAATGTATACATGACTTGTATTTACATGTATACAACCTATTTTTACCTGTATTTTACCTCTGGCTCTTTTTTCTAAGAATATATTTTTCATTTTTTAAATATTTTTTTCCTATTTTTGGGGGGTGGCTAAATACAACTGATTTTTTTAAAAATGTATTTTAAATATGAAAGACATATGTTTTTCTCTATTTTACCTGGGATGCTTTGACTGTGCATGCTTGTGCTCAGCCAAATACAGCTTGAAGGCACATGAATGTTACTCATAATAGTCCTGGAAAATCACTAACCATGTGGTGCACTTGTCACTCCATTAAAGTGATTTTAATGCATTTTAACCCCAGATACTTGCCCCCGTTGCACACATCTTTACTGCCCTTCACAAATGGCTCGCAGAATGCAACTGACAAAATTCAAACTTGCCACTCACTCAGGATGTTTCTTATCTGGTATGCAAATTAAGTGCTTGTCATTCCGATTGTGTTGTACTGAGCACATACTGTCCACAAAATAGGAAATAAATAGGCCATGGTTCTCACAACCGTGTCTTAGTGTCCAGAAAATGGCCAAAAAATAGTCCATGGACTCAATAAAAATTTCCAGGTCTCCAAAAAATAGTCAAAAAAATAGTTTGTATTTTTAAAAATTTGAAATAAAGTAGAGTGGCAACAAAAAAAACAGGGATAAAATAGTGCATCTGCGTCTACTTTTTTTGTCCTATTTTCTAGGAGAAAATAGCTTTTAAATGCATTTAAATTTGAACTTGAATTTGAACCAAACTGTTTTAATAACTCGATGGTATGTACATGTAGATGTTAAATGTTTTGACTCTGTGTTGTCACAGAAGGCTGTCCATGGTAAATATACTTTTATTTTTGTGGGGATCTGCATCTTTTAGCCCATACGTTGAACAGTTCAATTCGCCTTGTAGCATAGCAACGAGCAGTTTGTTTACTGCATACTTCATAGTGTTGCCGCGCCTGTAGGGAAAGTAGTTATTGTACCACTTTTTCCAATAATAATAGGTTACACACATTTGGGTAGGGATAACCATCCAGAATTGTTTTATAAATTATATTGAATCTTTTTTCCTAATATTGATTCGGTGACTTTAGTTAAGTAATGATTATCGCAGTCCTTCCTTTAAAGAAAATCCAGGAGAGCTATAAATCGCTCTCCTCAAATATTTGAGGAGAGCAAATCGCTCTCCTTAAAATCTACGGATAAACAGCGGAAAAACGACGGGTATACCATTGTTTTGTTTTATTTTGAATATAAGGATTTATTCAAGGGGCTGCATTATTATTAGTTTTTGCATAATAACATATGCTCAAGTTGCGTTACTTTTTTTCGTTTTTGTAACTGTAAGACAAAGTAAAATTTATTTTAAAAACCTAACTAAATGGAGATTAATAAAAGGTATGACTACTGCTTAGGCTTTCATTTTTTCAGTTGGTTCATCACTTGATTATACTTGGAAAATGGAGAGTTAATAAACGGCACATAAAGCAACTGAATATTTGCTTTGAGATTCGTTAAAATTATATGAAATTTTCAGCCTCAACTATTTCAATTGCTCTACGAAAGCTATACAAAAAGGGCCTCAAAATGACACAAACTTGCCTAAAGTTTTATCGAAAATATCTGCCGTCGATAATCTTAAAAATAATAGAAAATGCAGGTCAAGTATGCCATATACACAATGCTAGTCACGACGAGAAACTGGCTAACAACGTCTGAACTTCGCACTAGTACGAGCGTTTGTGATGCACTGTGTGCGGTGGGCCGGCAATGAGACTCGTTTTACGGTATAGGATTTCGGTGAAACACGCTGCATCGTTTCACTTCACATACCAGTAAAACTTCTTCGAAATAAATTCATGAACACGGGAAATACATACACAGACAAGAGAGATCAAGTTCTGTGAATAAGCTTGCAAAGATCGTCCTTCTCAATCGTTGTTTTCTTGGCATTTTTACGATGTCTATTCCGTCCGGCCTGCACGCAAAACACTGTACGGCAGTGCATTGCATGCACCGCGCGCGACTATTACATTGACTGATTACCGCATTTTCATCATGCCTTCATTGGGACTTAGTGCGCGGCGCAGCGGGAACCAATCATTGCTGCACTCGCACGTACGGGCCCACGTGTTTTCATGCAGCTCTATGCGATACAGCCTTGAGACTCCAGCCTGGTCTTGGTGACCAGGAGGAACTCTTGCCCACCCCTTGGTGTCCGGGTGAGTAGGATTTCAGTGTATGTCATATGTCTTTGCGACTACGGTGGCCCTGGAACGACATTTTAATATTGACCTTTTTAATATGAACCTTGTAACTTCTTAATATTGACGTTGTACCTTCGCAATATGCACGTTGCACGTAGCTTAATATCGCATTGTGGAAGTTGTTCCTTCTTAATGTGAATGTTCCAACTTGTTAATGATCACGTTTGCGATCTTGTCAATGTACACCATTGATCATGCTTGATGTCAACGTTGCACCTTGCTTCTTCGCAATATGAACCATGTACCTTCGCATTGTGAACGTTTGACCTTGAATCTTGTTAATATCATTGTTGAACCGTCTTTCTTAGCAATGTGAATCATGCATTCTAAAAAGTACGAAGTCCTTGCCAAGCCCTATAGTTAGATAAACAGTTATGATGGAGTTTCAATCTGACGGCTGTTTAATGTCACTTAACCCGGGCGTCTACCATGTAGTGATATTTATCATGACTCAAGGCTCGACTTGTAACGTGACGACACTAAAGTACGGTGGCCCTGGAACAACATTTTAATATTGACCTTTTTAATGTGAACCTTGTAACCTCTTAATATTGACGTTGTACCATCGCAATATGCACGTTGCACGCGGCTTAATATCGCATTTTGGAAGTTGTTCCTTCTTAATGTGAATGTTCCAACTTGTTAATATTCACGTTCGATCTTGTCAATCTACACCATTGATCATGCTTGATGTCAACGTTGCACCTTGCTTCTTCGCAATATGAACCATGTACCTTCGCATTGGCAACGTTTGACCTTGCATCTTGTTAATATCATTGTTGAACCGTCTTTCTTCGCAATGTGAATCATGCATTCTAAAAAGTACGAAGTCCTTGCCAAGCCCTATAGTTAGATAACCAGTTATGATGGAGTTTCAATCTGACGGCTGTTTAATGTCACTTAACCCGGGCGTCTACCTTGTAGTGATTTTTATCATGACTCAAGGCTCACTGTAGGCTCATCTTTTGTAATTCATGTTCAGGCTAACCATAACCCAAGGTTGGGCATACATGTAAAAACATGCATCCTGAAGCAATTAATTTGTCATTGTTTCAAATAACCCGATCTAATCATTTCAACTGTTTACTATACACACATTTATACCGGTTTGCCTTCTAAATGTAATGATTTCTTTCTTCCTGTACTTTCATCTTTGCCATATCCCAATAATTTTTGACTCGCCAACAGGGCTCCTTACCAAATAGTACGATGATCCCCGCTGTTTTGACGAGCATTTGGTTTTCGGGCTACTGCTAAGTCGAACCCTACATACCCCCTCCTCCCTGGATATCCGCGCCTGACCGCAAAATGAAGAATATTCGCAATTGGCTGACGACCAGTCATGAAATCCCCGATATCCCCGAAGTCATAAATATCAATGTATGCCCTTACTATTGTTGTCATGCTTTATAAGACGTGGATATTATTTCGTAACGGTACCACCGCATATAACTGATGTTCCTTTCAATTGCATCTTTAGATCATACTCTTATACTAATTAAATACGCGGATCTCTACGGAAATCTTTCGTAACTATGATTAAAAACACAAGGATGTAAAGTAACTTGAAGGATGTAAAGTATTATGATAAAAGCCTTCTTAACGTGATCACAGAACACTGTTTTGCAGTATTGTAATTGACGGAGAGTATACCGTCAAGAAATTAATTAGTCTCATGATTTGAACACATCTTTTCTAGTGAAACAGGGCTCATTAGCGCATGTAACATGAATTATAAAAGATATGTGAAATAAATCAGAGAGCCATCAAACAACACGTACGGCACATGACAAGAGTACGAATGAATTTGATGGAAATACCTTTGTTTTCCACCCGAACAGGTATCTTATCCTTTTAGTCCTATTTTAAACCTCTTCAGCATCATAAATATGTCCAAAGAGTAAAGAAATTGCACAATTAATGAAAGACATATTAAAATAAATGTTTCTGAAAGGGAATATACAACATTTGCAAACATCGAAAAATAAAACTACCAAGTTTTTACGAAATACCTTACTACGATGTTGGTAAATGACAGTCTAAAGCATCCTGTAAAACTATGGCACCTGGTGTCGAGTCATTTTCAAGAAAATGGTATTTTTGTATACATTTCCAACGGTGGTCGGCCAACCACCGTTGGAAAAGCTAACTATTTTTCAACTACTGCTCCAAATTTACATATTTTTTTCAGTCCAAATGTTGTTTGCTATTGGTTACATGTTCATGAACGGGTTCAGGCCAGCTAGACTGGTTCCCTTATCTTACAATTTTCCGAGATCTATAATTGATCCATTTTATCTTTAGTGGAGTCAGGGAACCACACTACATAATTTGCATTTTCTCAGCAACGCAATGTACTGTTTTTATGACTTTTTCAGTAAACAAGAGAAAAAACTCAGCTTTTATCTCATATCCAAAACTTAAAAATTCATAGATCGGTTTTTAAAAAAAAGGACAAATGTTTCAGGGTTGCATTTGTTTGGGTCACCTGTATATAGTAAGCAATCATAGACACCGATATTTTGCCATCGGGAGACGAATATATCTTTAATTTCAAAAATGTATGTTTTGGTTTACATCTTTACCGGTTTTCTTTTTCTATGTATAGCCATCCATGCAACATTTTCTGGAAAGAAATGTAATCTACACCGTATAGATTACCTTTCTTTCCAGAAAATGTTCCAATTCTAGTCTAACCCCATCCTTTTATTCAACCACATCATATTAGGTTACACATCCCCATCTGTAGTTAGTCAGGTTTCGAGGAAGAGGCCAACATCGAAAGCGAAAAGACAAACCATTTCCGGAAATATTTCCGAGTAAATACCTAGGATCAATGCAGGCTTTAATTGACACCGCGGGGCACAGGTGGCTTCGGTCAGTTATTTAATTGTTTATTCAGTGCATACACCCGCAACATACTCGAGCTTGTCTAGGGGCTGGACGTTTTTATGGTTGAATGCGCGTTTACCCGCAGTTTTTACACCACTGTACGAAAGTGTCTAAGCGTTAAATTGGTATAGCGCCCTCTCGTGATTATGAATCTAGAAAAATTCCAACGTGATTCCAATTTTAGTCACATTTGTCCTGAAATCATTCCGATAAACCTCGCAATTATTCCTTCAATCAAACGTAAAATCCCAGGTTAACCCACATTTTCCTAATCATCTGTATGCCGTCCATCAGCGGCCCTGCGTAGAAGCTAAAAGTGAGTAGATTTATAGATGATTTTAAGGGATATTTTGTGGGGGGTTTTGTAATGGATAAATAACGTGGGTTTCATACATGTTGTTTTATGGGTACATGTACGTACATTTTATTGATCTTTTTACTAAGGATTATGCCCTCATATTTAATCATTATTGCTGGTTAATTTAGTGTAATTTGGGGCTTATAATAGCTTATCTAATCCCTCAGTTTGTTAGATAGTTTAGTTGATACTTGGGGAAATTATTACATGAATCTTAGTTCATTTTCAGTAGTTCATTTTCAGTTCATTAATGTAGGTTCCAATATTTATTATTGTATTAATTTGGTTTTCTTGTAGAACCACGGCCTACCACACGGCTTACACAACCTCCATTGCAGTTCACGGCTCCCATTCCACAGCTTAAAGTCTTCATCAGTGAATTAACCTAATCAGCTCGGCTACTATCTTCATCATTGTAATTTGAGAACAATCAGTAATTAAAGGAGAGCAAATCAACCAATCATAGACTCGTCACCAGTCTCCTGTCCTGCCCTTTCTTTCATGGTCCTTCGAACTGGATCCTCTACACCAGCGACCTGCGGATTTTACTACAATGTCTGAACACCATGCCGATGATGTTCTGGCCGAGGAGAACCGTGATGAGTCTGTTGCCTCAAAGCACTCTGGCAGCCAACGCACTAATAGCTCATCAAGTTCCCGTAACTCACACCTATCCGGTCTTAGTGATAAGGATGCAGCTAAGATGCGAACACTCAGAAGAAGAATTCGTCTTAACGAGCTGGAGTGCCAACTCCAGGAAGATCAGACCGCTGATGAGCAACTTCGTAAACTTGATGAGCAGGCCCGCTCTGCTCGACTTAAAGCTGAAGAAGTGGAGCGACAGGCATTGCGAGAGCGTGAGGCCCTCATCTCCAAATTATCCCGTCAATGCAGAGTGCGGATTGCTCGTCAAGAACTCTTGGAGGCTGAAGCCATCAGTGCCATGTTGAATAATGAATCATCATCATCACCATCACCATCACATCCTTTAATGGGTACAGACGATCAGTCACCCCCACAGAGTGCATCCTCAACTCCACAACCAGACATGGAGCAAACATCCACAAGTGTTTCATCCTCTTTTTGTCATGGTAATCCAAGTGCTCCACTTGTGACATCTCACCCAGACATTCAGCAAGCACCCCCATGTGTTTCCTCCTCTGTCTGTCATCCGACTCCATCTGGTGCTCCATCCTCGACCTCACCACCGAACATTCAGCAAACACTACCCTGTGTTTCGACCTCTGCTTGTCATGGTGCCCCAGTGAGTGCGACCTTCTCCGCATCAGTGGTAACCAGTGATGTCACTCCAAGACAAGGCATTCCCACTCCAGGGACTTGTCCTCCGCACTTGCCATACCCAATGGCTTCTGTACCCTCCTTAACGGTGTCATCAGCACCAACCGTTATGGATCTCCTTGTTGCATCATCACATGGGATCCCCAAACCTACCCTGCCAAAGTTTTCTGATGGGAAGGAGAAAGAATTCGCCCTCCTCAAGCTGGCTTTGGTGAACCTCATTGATGTGCATCCCCATCTTTCCGAACAGTATCAGTTCCAAATACTGATCGACAGACTTGGTGGCCGAGCATTAAAGCTTGCCAAGTCATTCCTGTACGCCAGTCAACCGTACACCCAGGCCCTCCAAGCCCTCACTGGCAAGAATGGACAACCCAGACAACTTGTGCAGAGTGAAATTGGAGCCATCATGTCCACTCCTTCAATCAAGTATGGAGATACAGATGCATTTGATGACTTTTCTCTTGATGTTCTGTCACTCGTTGGAATGCTCCAAGCCTTGGAGGGCGCGGAGGGAGTTGAACTTCGATGTGGATCACATGTCGATCGTCTGCTGGGAAAACTGGCCCCCTCTCACCGAAACAGTTTCATTGAGCATTGCCTGAAGAAGGGCATACTGGAACCGAACTGCAGCAAGACATACACCTTGCCCCAGTTTGCAGAGTGGCTTCGCACAAAGTCACAGTCCCAGAGCTTCGCTAGTAGAGCTGTATCAAGTCACAACTCGGCAGGCTCTAAACCAACCCACCAACAAAGCCAGCACCGAGCCCCGAAGAAGGAGGTTTCCACAACTGTGTTCATGGCCTCACCGAACACAAAGGACAAACCCAAGTTCAAGCCTAAACCATACTGTCCCTACTGCGACAACAAGGAGCACTTCCTCGGTGGCTGCCCAGAGATCAAGAAGTTGAGCACCGACCAGATCATCCAATGGATCAAAGACAAGGGACGTTGTTGGAAATGTGGGCGAACCCATAAGCCAGAGGACTGCACATTGAAAAAACCTTGTCATACCTGCAAGGAAATCCACCTCACTGTACTACATGATGCCGCCAAGAAGGCAACCAGTCATGTGTATAGGCTCCAGACGTCCAACCAAGCAGTCTTCGTGGACAAACCAACTCGCCCCCACAACGTCATGCTCAAGATTCTCCCAGTTACCCTCCATGGTCCAGGGGGATCCATCGACACATATGCCATACTGGATGACGGTTCTGAAAGAACCATGCTACTCCAGTCAGCAGCTGCTAGACTCAAGCTTCATGGCAACCCAGAGACTATGTTGCTCAGGACTGTTCGTGAAGACATTGTTGAATGTCAAGGCCAGTCTTGTACCTTCCAGATGTCAGCTAGAGACAAACCTGAAGTGATGTACACTGTAACTGGAGCCTTCTCGGCCAGTAACTTGTGCCTATTCCAGTACACATATCCTGTTGAAGATCTGCAACACCGCTACTCCCATCTCCGTCACCTTCAGTTGCCCGTAATCAATAATGCTTCTCCACAGGTCCTCATTGGATCTGATCAGGCGGATCTCATCGTGGCAAGACATCCAATCAAATCTGGCAAACGTGGAGCTCCAGTTGCCATCAACACTAAGCTGGGTTGGACCCTCCAGGGACCTGCTGGGAACCAGAAGCAGCTGAAAGAACAGAAGGTTTTCAAAACTTCTCTGTTTCCACAAACTACCGACATCATGCAGCACGTGGAGAGGTTGTGGCAGGCTGATGTGCTACCGTACCTGAATGACAAGCAAGCTACCCGTTCTAAGCATGATCAACAGGCAGTTCAGATGCTTGAGGCCACAACTCAACGCGTTCAAGTCAACGGGATATGGCACTACGCCACTCCGCTCCTGAGGCAAGGGGACGAGATGAAATTCCATGCCCCGAAAGAGGCAGTGCTACCGACTCTGAAGGGGACCGAGAAGAGACTCGACAAATACCCACAGCTTGCTCAGAAACACAACGAGCTAATCGCCAAGTTGGTCGATGCGGGTCACGTGAGGATCTTGCCAAAGGATGAAGCAGACAAGTCCGAAGAATCCTGGTTCATCCCACACCATACCGTATACCACAACGGAAAGTATCGACTAGTATTCAACTGCTCCTTCCGGTACAACAACCAGATCCTTAATGAGCACCTCCTGCCAGGGCCAACACTTGGTGCATCACTCATAGGTGTACTACTCCGCTTCAGACAACACACAGTAGCAATCTCAGGAGACATCAAAGCGATGTTTCATCAAGTACGCCTCCTACCAGAAGACCGATGCCTCTTCCGATTCCTGTGGCGCAACTTACAAGTCGACAAAGAGCCAGACGTCTACGAATGGCAGGTGCTTCCCTTTGGCTCGACTTGTAGTCCCTGCTGTGCTACCTATGCTCTGAGAAAGCACGCCTTTGACCATGAGAAGGACTATCCAGAAGTTGCAAAGGCAGTCGACAAGTCCTTCTACGTTGACAACTGCTTGCAGAGTCTACCAGTCGAGACAGATGCCAAAGCCCTTGTCCAGAAGATGCGAAACCTGCTTTCTGACGGTGGGTCTGAAATACGACAGTGGGCCAGCAACGTTCCTGCTGTAGTAGAAGATCTCCCACCAGATGCCCGTTCTGATGGCTGTGAGCTGTGGTTAACCTTCGGGGAGACCAATTCCACTGAAGCCACACTTGGAATGTTGTGGGAATGCAGTTCAGATGCCCTGCTGTACCGCCACAGACCCATCAGCTATGACTGCCTCAACATGAGGAATATGTATAAGATCCTTGCGAGCCAGTACGACCCTATAGGGTACCTAACCCCATTTACAGCCTGAGCGAGAGTCATTGTCCAAGACCTGTGGAAGACGAAGCGCAACTGGGATGATCCACTTGAGCCGGGTGATATCAGAGACCAGTGGCAAGCCTGGGAGAGTGAACTTCCCCACCTGACTGGAGTGAAGCTTAACAGATGCTACACACCACCAAATGCCAAGACAGAGGCTGCCCATCGCCAACTTCACATTTTCTGTGATGCATCAGAGAGAGTTTACGGAGCTGTGGCTTACATCCGAACAGAAGATGAAGATCACAACGCCCATGTTAGCGTCATCATGGCCAGGTCCCGTGTTGGCCCCAAACGGCAACTCTCAATGCCTCGTCTAGAGCTCTCCGCAGCCTTAGCCGGTGCCCAATTAGCGGATCTTGTCTAGAAAGAGTTGACTCTCCCTCTTGATGAAGTCATCCTGTGGAGTGACTCGACTACTGTGCTCACCTGGCTGCAATCAGAATCCTGCCGGTATAAAGTGTTCGTTGGCACCCGTGTCGCAGAAATACAGACCCTGACCGATGTTGACAAGTGGCGGTATGTCGACACCAAGAACAACCCCGCAGATGACCTTACGAGAGGCAAAACCCTGGTTGACCTCAGCCAAGCCAACAGATGGAGAGATGGTCCTTCCTTCCTCCGGTTGTCTCCCGACACATGGCCAGCTCACCCGTCTACACAGACAGAAGACCCATCTGAGTTCAAGAAGTCAACCTCCTGTGGTGCTGTGGTCGTCATTCAGCCCAACTTACCTGATCCATCCGAACATGACACCTGGAGTGACCTTGTTGCAGCTACCATGCAGCATCTTCATGGGGCGGCCGACGATGCTGATCCTACCAAGTTGGTTGAACAACGGGTAGAAGCCGAGATGTTTCTTTATCAGCGTGCTCAACAAGATTCCTTCCCAGAGGAGATTACTTGCATCCAAGCAGGCAAAGAGCTCCCATATGGTAGCAGACTCCTGCAGCTTGCTCCAGAGTATGACGAATCTTGCGGCTTCATCCGAGTGGGAGGACGTCTTCGTCGTACCCAAGATCTACCCAAAGACACCAAGCATCCCATCGTGATTAATCCAGCTCATCCCATAACAAAGCTTATCATCCGTGACTACGATGAGAAGTTGCTCCACTACGGACCCGAGCGCATCCTGGCAGAGATCTGACGTAAGTTTTGGATACTACGCGGAAGAGAAGCAATCCGAAAGCATCAACGCCAGTGCTTCGAATGCCAGAAGTGGAGAGCTAGCCCTCAATTTCCGAAGATGGGAGATTTGCCTCCAGCACGCCTCCGCCTCTTCAAGCCTCCTTTCTACTCAACAGGGGTAGATTGTTTTGGTCCAATGACGTGCAAGATCGGGAGAAGGAGCGAGAAGCGTTGGGGGATCATATTTAAATGTATGACCACCAGGGCCATTCACCTTGACCTACTAGACAGCCTCGATACTGACGCGTTCTTGATGGCCTTTAGACGGTTCATCTCCAGAAGAGGGAAACCATTTGAGATCCTGTGCGACTGTGGCACTAATTTCAAAGGAGGTGATAATGAGCTATGGGACGCCTTTGCTGCCATGGATCCCATCTTACAGCAGGAGCTTGCCAAGCACCAGGTCAAGTTTGTGTTTAACCCTCCGAAGGCTCCACACTTTGGAGGAACCTGGGAACGGGAGATCAAGTCTGTGAAAGATGGCCTGAGAGTTGCCCTGAATGAGCAGTCCGTCCCTGAGTCGGTACTTCGCACCGTGCTCATTGAAGTCGAGGGAATCTTAAATTCCAAGCCTCTGGGGTATGTCTCATCTAATGTTGCAGATCCCGATCCAGTTACTCCAAACCTTCTGCTGATGGGGCGGCATGATGCGACTCTCCCTCAGGTTATCTATCCTGCAAGGGATTTACTTGGCAGACGACGCTGGCAGCATAGTCAGGTCCTCACTGATCACTTTTGGTCCGGGTTCGTCAAATCCTACTTGCCGACTCTCCAGGAGCGCCAGAAGTAGCATACAGACCGTCCGAACCTGACCACCAATGATGTTGTTATGATTGTCGACCCAGCACTCAGCAGAGCTCAGTGGCCCATCGGAAGAGTTGCAGAGACCTTTCCGGGTTCCGACGGTCGTGTCCGCACTGCTAGCGTGAGCGTTCAAGGTAAAACCTACACTCGCCCAGTGGCACGACTGATCAGGCTTCCGTAGGTCAGTGACGACAACCTACCCGATGGTGAACCCGACAACACCTAAACTGTTACCTTGTATCATTACTCTTGTGATTCTTAGGGACACTTTCAGATTTAGTAAATTTTATGCTCAAATTTAGGGGCGGCTGTACGAAAGTGTCTAAGCGTTAAATTGGTATAGCGCCCTCTCGTGATTATGAATCTAGAAAAATTCCAATGTGATTCCAATTTTAGTCACATTTGTCCTGAAATCATTCCGATAAACCTCGCAATTATTCCTTCAATCAAACGTAAAATCCCAGGTTAACCCAAATTTTCCTATTCATCTGTATGCCGTCCATCAGCGGCCCTGCGTTGAAGCTAAAAGTGAGTAGATTTATAGATGATTTTAAGGGATATTTTGTGGGGGGTTTTGTAATGGATAAATAACGTGGGTTTCATCACATGTTGTTTTATGGGTACATGTACGTACATTTTATTGATCTTTTTACTAAGGATTATGCCCTCATATTTAATCATTATTGCTGGTTAATTTAGTGTAATTTGGGGCTTATAATAGCTTATCTAATCCCTCAGTTTGTTAGATAGTTTAGTTGATACTTGGGGAAATTATTACATGAATCTTAGTCCATTTTCAGGTGTTTTTCATGTCACCTCATTAATGTAGGTTCCAATATTTATTATTGTATTAATTTGGTTTTCTTGTAGAACCACGGCCTACCACACGGCTTACACAACCTCCATTGCAGTTCACGGCTCCCATTCCACAGCTTAAAGTCTTCATCAGTGAATTAACCTAATCAGCTCAGATACCATCTTCATCATTGTAATTTGAGAACAATCAGTAATTAAAGGAGAGCAAATCAACCAATCATAGACTCGTCACCAGTCTCCTGTCCTGCCCTTTCTTTCAACCACAGTGTGCCCGGCAGACGTCCATTTCCTTACATTGGTATGCATGTGGAACATTGCTGCATACATGAAAATTGGTTAACTTTCCAGCTAGGCTGACCCCCCCTGGCTCCCGCTCTATAACCCGCCACCGCGAGAGAGCGCCGCATCACGACCGCACCGTTGCGTTGAGCGCGAATCACGTGTTGCCGGGGCACCCTATACGAATTTGTTTGCTTGGAGTTCATGCATACATGACTGATCGTCAGCCAATTGCGAATATTCTTCATGTTGCGGTCAGGCGCAGATATCTGGGGGGGGGGGGTATGTAGGGTTTGACTTAGCAGTAGCCCGAAAACCAAATGCTCGTCAAAACAGCGGGGATCCTCATACTATTTGGTAAGGAGCCCTGTTGGCATGTCAAAAATTATTGGGATATGGCAAAGATGAAAGTACAGGAAGACAGAAATCAGTACATTCAGAAAGCAAACCGGTATAAATTTGTGTATAGTAAACGGTTGAAATGATTAGATCGGGATATTTGAAACAATGGCAAATTTGCTTTAGGATGCATGTTTTTACATGTATGCCCAACCTTGGGTTATGGTTAGCCTGAACATAAATTATAAAAGATGAGTGGAATAAAACAGAGAGCCTTGAGTCATGATAAAAATCACTACAAGGTAGACGCCCGGGTTAAGTGACATTAAACAGCCGTCAGATTGAAACTCCATCATAACTGGTTATTGGCAAGGACTTCGTACTTTTTAGAATGCATGATTCACATTGCGAAGGAGGACGGTTCAACAATGATATTAACAAGATGCAAGGTCAAACGTTCACAATGCGAAGGTACATGGTTCATATTGCGAAGAAGCAAGGTGCAACGTTGACATCAAGCATGATCAATGGTGTACATTGACAAGATCGCGAACGTGATCATTAACAAGTTGGAACATTCACATTAAGAAGGAACAACTTCCACAATGCGATATTAAGCTACGTGCAACGTGCATATTGCGAAGGTACAACGTCAATATTAAGAAGTTACAAGGTTCACATTAAAAAGGTCAATATTAAAATGTCGTTCCAGGGCCACCGTAAGGATGAGAGTTCTCTACGTAATACCACCCAAAATTTTGACCAGATTTTTGTTACGTTTTACCTCATTACAAAAGCTTATTTCACACCTACATTTTCCATATTTCCAATATCTGAATTGGTGTGCTGAGGTAACAATCGGATTTGCCTGATGTATCGATACATGGTCCTCATATGGAAATACATGTACACATAACTGAGATTGTAAAGATTGAAGATTGGTCATACTTCTGTCGATTGTAAGATACGTACTTACATCGTCGATACATCACGCAAATCAAATGCACGTAAGTAAGTAGTATTAACATCAAAATGTGCAGTGTCCCTACGCTAATATCTCAGTATAAAAAATCTCACCTTTACTCAGCTGGTTATATCATGATGGTCGGCGATGTTGGTCGATGTAGGACAAAAGCTAATGAAGAACGCAATGCCATATTGGAGCTCGGACGGAAAAAAATCTAGTGCGCGCGCGCGGCGCGCTGAACTCACTATCCAATCAAAATGCTCAGTCGCCTAATACATTACTGCGCATGCGTCTATGCAGGAAAGCTCACAACACTTTTAAAATGAAAAGTCACATCTTGAAGTTGGTTACCTTTAGCATTACTAAGAGTTGGAATAACCTTTTGCAACATTTGAAATGTTGTTTTGGTAGTAACACTTCGAAAATGTTAACATTCATCACTTCAGTTTTTAGAGTGTAGGGAGATGGGGGTGGGTCATCAAAATTGATATATTACATCACAAACATCACAGCAGACTGTAGCTTGACTTTCTTTCGAGATTTGCCCTCTTTAGCTTGATCCATGATTTTTTAGTCGTCACTAAGAATCAGCTCAATTCGTAACTGAACTGCCCGCGAGCGAGCATGTGCGTGTGTTTTGCACAGCTGTAGCTGTCAACCGCCATATGAAGTTACCTCGCGCGACTGACATGACAAAATGTATAGTCTTTTACCATCATTTTACAAAACCGGATTTTAGCAGCGGTGTTTATTATTTCCATTCTCCATTTTTCTTCTTCCCCCTGTGTGACACCCCCCCCCCGTAGCGACGCCCGTGAGTAGGCGCTCTCAATAATTAAAATGCTTACTTCTGTCTCCCAAAATTCGAAAAGGGGTTGGGGTGAGGGAGTCCTCAATGAGGGGGGGGGGGGGGGCTCCCCCATTACGCCACTTTAAAATGAAATTCGGCAGGGTAAAAATGGAATTGACTTTTCGGTATCTATTAGGGCAATCTGTTCTTGAAATATGCAACAGTTTTGAGGAGAGTAACCACTCGGTATTTTAATGACGAAGATTACAACAGTATCGATGACAACAATGACGCTCTTAAATTTACCATTTTATATTTTTTTGAATTGAAATGAAGCAAGGATCCTTGCCCAGACAAAGAGTAGGATTTCGCTCAGGTGTCGGAAATACATGCCTTTCAATATATGTTCATGCATTTTGTTTTTTAATTAGTTGACATATTTCCCGAAGGTAGATTTTGGTTGAATGTTTGGGAGATAGCTGGAGTGCCAATTAACACATTGCCAGCAGAATATGCCTGTTAACTAAATGTCAGGGTCCTCGTCAATTCTTACTGGACTATAAAACCGGGCCCACTTGAAACGTATGGCAGTACAGGAAAAAAAGTGCAAAAAGAGCAGAATTTATAATCCTTTAAATTTGTGACCGATTCTTTAGATATTGTATTTTTTTTTTTATATCTCCAGTAGGCGTCGCCCGACTGGTCCGTCTTTTGTATTTTTACAAGTACAGCATAAGGCAGTGTATTTAGTGCCTCGTTCAACAATGCAGACCAGGAGGAGATGTCATCAAGAATGGCGCATTTTCTTACTGATCATTCTGGCGAATGGTATATTGTGCGATGGTAAGTTCACGTTGATTTAATTCGTCAACGACGTTTTTCTTCCTTTAGTAGAATATTTACCGAAGACCCACGATCAAGGCTCACCATCACCAACTTTGACCTCATTAATTGCAGCCTCAGGCCACGAAAACATTGCCGCGCCACTTCTGTCCGCTCCAGCGTCACTGATGCATCGTTTGTAGATAGTCCAACATCTACGATGTTATCTCGGTTGGAGACTACTCGATCACGGATGTCTACAAGCCTCCTTTCTATGTTACCTTACCCAGCCATTTATGTGGGCGACTTCAATAGCCATCACGCCATCTGGTGATACAATAGAAATGACAGGAAATCAAATGTGTCACGGAATGGTCCAACCACGCACACACCCACCTACGGTGCTGGACATGAACAACACGGGTCTATCA
Source organism: Patiria miniata (assembly GCF_015706575.1). Taxonomy (NCBI): domain Eukaryota; kingdom Metazoa; phylum Echinodermata; class Asteroidea; order Valvatida; family Asterinidae; genus Patiria; species Patiria miniata. Next base: position 1,231,254 of record NW_024037056.1, on the reverse strand, counting down.
GATCGGTTTGCTGGGTAACGCAGCACTCTCCAGACCTCTGTTGGGTCTCCTCGAAGGACGGATGTCTCCTTCCAGCCAAATGCCCTTCCTGGGTTTCCACGCGTCCAACACAGACCCATCGTACGTATGTGCAATCGACATCGGAATCTGACTGCCCATCATCAAATCCGTCCAGAAACCAAGATGGAACGTCCGAAAAGCCAACTGGACAAGCTTCACCAGTGACCTGGAGTGAAGCATTTTCCCCCAGAACATTTTAATCAACAAAGCCTATGACCGCTTCACCCGGGCTATAGCAAAAGCTGCGAAACGTCATATTCCCCACGGCTTCAGACCGACCTATACACCTTGCCTCAATATGATGAAGAATGCCGACAACATCTGACGGAGTACAGTACGTAGATACCGAAAACGCTGAGATCTCCGATAACTCATTCAGACCCTCAATGATGCCAGACGTAGTTGCTGGGCATGGGAAGAAACAACAAGCAGTGTAGACTTCACACATTATACAGCCGCAAAAGCTGTAAACTCTTATGCTAACTCGGTGTGGGACAACAGCCAATCCCAACCTCCAGCAGATCCAGCGTCCACTCAAGAGAGAAAGAAATCAAGAAACAGGTCCATCATACATGAAAAACAGCTTAAACTCGTATGACCTAGTCTCCCTCATCCTTCACATCACTCGAAGTCACTAGCGCAGTTAGGAATTTGGAAACAGGTAAGGCCGCTGGGTACGACCAGATGTATATAGGGCCTACCCAGAATTCATCAAGAACTTGGGACACCAAGTCATCAACTTGCTAACCAAATTCCTCACCCGGGTGATCTATGACAAATAGATTCCCAACACGTGGATAACAGCGAATGTCATTGCCATACCTAAGCCTGGGAAAGACCCGAAGCTAGCAGCCAGTTAATACAGACTGATCTATCTCCTCTGCATCTGCTACAAGCTCCTTGAAACAGTGATCCTCAACCACATCGCTCCACTAATTCTTGTCGATGTTTTTCTCTCCCCTGATCAAGCAGGATTCAGGAGCGGCCACAGCACGGCAGATTAGGTGCTGGCACTTACTACATATAATTATAAAGAGCGACTACCAACCAAAACTGAAAATCGTTGCGATCTTTTTAGACCTCACCGCAACATACGATATGTGGCACAATGGGCCTGCGCACCAAAATGTCCGTCTCACTTGCTGTCTCCCTGGACATGTCAGATAATCGAAGTCCTCCATGCAAACAGGCGATTCGGGGTGCACATTGGCGATAAAAACCTGCTCATAAAGACACCAGAACAACGGACTCCCATGTAAGGATCGATACAGTACTGATCGCCGAGCCTACTGTTCGACTTCTGACATGCATCTCCCAAGCAACGCTTGGACCAAGTTTAACCCGTTCCGCTCTGGCGCTGGACCTTGCATGTCTACCTTCCATAAGTGGAGCAGCAGTGTGTCCCCTCTTAGTACCGGCAGTACTGTGGACACGATAGAAAATATCTGCAAAAGTGCCTTCTTCGGCGGTTCCAATGCAGCCTCTCGACACCTTTTTGCAGACGACCGGGCGGTGACGTGGCTTTGCGAGGCAGCCATCGGCGAATAATTTTCGGGGCAACAGCATTCAAGGAGAAAGACCAGTATTTAACTGATTGAGTTTGAAGGTTATAAACACAGAAGTTTGGCAACACTGCACGAAGAAAGTCGGAGAAACGTCGAAGCACTGTGCCCGGATGAATCGGATGAATCTATTTGCGGTATAGGCATAATTTGGATTCATGAATCACTTTGCAACTGACTTGTTTACATAACAAAAAACCACTGCGGTGAAATCTCCACCATCATGCAATGTGACCAATGGCCAGTCTTTCGAGCCTCAAGTTATATTCAAACTTATGATGAGCTAGCTACGAACCAGACATCAACTTTTCGCTCAGCAGCGTACAGTACATCACCGCCAGCCGCAGGCCGGATATCAGAATCACCTTGGATCCATGCTATCCAAAGACAATGTTTTATAATTCAGGCTTGTGCACATTCTGATTAAATTTAGTTTTTTTTCTGTCCCTTGAGCAAAACCACTGGCATTCCTGATCCTGAAATTAAACTAATTGCTTGATTTACAAGAAACCTATTATTTTTGTTGATTTTTCATAAACTGTTTTATTTTCTTCCGCAGTTCCATGCGGAAAAAGCAACATCACTCTCAGCAACTCAACACAGACTTCAGAAACACTGACTTCGCCTTATTACCCAAAAAACTATCCCAACGATGCCCGGTGCATTTGGTTCATCACAGTTGATGAAGGCTCCACGATTGCCTTCCGTTTCTCCGTGTTCAATACGGAGCGATTTTACGACACGTTGACCATTGGCAACGGCCACGAGTCCTCCGATGGTGACTCTGTTATTGGTCTTTGGAGGGGTTTCCTGACGAATCTATCCGTCGTTTCCAATAACCACACGGCATGGATGAAGTTTACCAGCGATTATTCGGTAACCGAGGTCGGATTCGAGGTAAAGATCACTCAAGAAAGACCTGAAGGTAAGTAGCAACTTGAAAAGATAATGTAATGTCCCCTGCAGTTGTTGTGCAGCTGATTTTACGGAAGAGTGCATACATGTAACTTAGATTTACACAACTACATGTAATTACCTCAAATTAGGTTTTGCTCTTCACCGACGTTTTTTAACTGATCCCGTTAGCTCGGTGGTCGAGTGGTAAGACATCTGCACTAGAAAGCAGGAGGTCGTGGGTTCGAGTCCCACCCGAGTGATTTTTTCCAACTTTCACTCGGGAGGTAACACACTGAGTATACAGTGTTTAAAAAACGTCGGTGAAGGGCAAAACCTAATTTGATTTATATCACCCCGACGCAAAAATTCCATCTTATAATACATGTAATTACCTTTGCGTAATATATAATTACGAATGATTTCATGAAAATTGGTATGCTGTTCAACGTTAAAAATATTTCAAACACTTTGGACAAGGATGATCGTTGCTTATAAGACATCGGTTACGAAACAGTTTATACTTCGGGACTTCACAAAATACTTCGAGATTGTGCTAATTCTGAATAAATTAATTTAGTTATTTTTCTGTCCCTAGAGCAAAACCACTGGCATTCCTGAAATAAAATTTATGGCTTGGTTTTACAAGAAACCTTAGTCCTTTTGATGATTTTTCATTCACATTCTTATTTATTTTCTACAGGTTTTTGCGGGAAAAGAAACATAACTCTCAACAACTCAACCCAGACTCCAGAAACACTGACTTCGCCTTATTACCCAAACAACTATCCCAACAATGCCCGGAGCATTTGGTTCATCACAGTTGATGAAGGCTCCACGATAGCCTTCCGTTTCTCCGTGTTCAATACGCAGCGAAGACGGGACACGTTGACCATTGGCAACGGCCACGAGTCCTCCGATAGTGACTCTGTTATTGGTCTTTTTAGCAGTTTTCTGACGAGTCTAGCCGTCTTTTCCAATAACCACACGGCATGGATGGAATTTACCAGCGATTCTTCGGTTACCGAGGTCGGATTCGAGGTAAAGATCACTCAAGAAAGACCTGAAGGTAAGTAGCAACTTAAAAGATAATGTAATGTCTCCTGAAGTTGTTGTGCAGCTGATTTTACGGAAGAGTGCATACATATAACTTACGTCGCTCACCGCAGATTTACACAACTAATTACATTTGCGTAATATATAATTACGAATGATTTCATGAAAATGTGTATGCTGTTCAACGTTTTAAATATTATTTTCAAACAATTTGGACAAGGATGATCGTTGCTTTTAAGGCATCGTCACGAAGCATTTGTTAAATCAGCTATGCTTGCCATTTTGAAAAAAAATTGTGGCTTCTTCAGAAGCAGGTACGGGTGGCCACACTCGAATTTGTGTCAAGGATAAAATAATACTTACTCGTGTACGTTTAAGCCATTAATACGTCAACATTAACAAGTTGGCAGCAACCAGTTAATTAAGGCTCTACAGACTAAAAGGCCTATAGAGTTTTTTTTTTAATTGTTCATTTTCCAAAGTCATAATTTGTTGTGCAAATTGCAAACTTATGCAACGCATACGAGTTTGCAAAATGTGACGGGCGTAATTGCAATGCACAATATTTTGCTTGATAAGTTGCTGTCATCGTGCAAAGTTTAGAGAATCGATTGCAAACGTTACCTGATATTTATTCTGCTCTTTGCTGCATGCAGGTTCTTGTGGACAAGATGAATTTGCATGCCAGGATGAATCCTCTGGCTTGATTTGTTTGGCACGTGACGACACCTGTGATGGTGATGGCTTTACACTGTGCCCAGATGGATCAGATGAATCTAACTGCCGTAAGTATATTTCGGATTCATGAAGCATCATTGCAACTGACCTAAACTCTGTTAAACTGAACGGCATGCGTGATTTTTTTTCAATTTATCCCAAACGTAGCATGCCGAGCTGTCATCAAGAAGCTGACACTTGCTCCACATATGTAATTTTTTTCTCTCCCACATCTTTGAAACAGATGACTTTGAGCGTTATTCAAGCATCACATTATTGTTATCATCACTTTAGTTTTAAAGTAGCACATGTAAAATATGTTACCCTAGCTAAATCTAAGTTACCCTCTCTTTCGAAATTCAACACATTTTCTATTTCAAGAATCATTCCTTTTGTGAAATCTTGTTTTAAACAAGAATCATTCCTTTTGTGAAATCTTGTTTGAATAAAAACACTTCGGTGAATTCTCCACTTTCATGCAATGTGACCAATGGCCAATTTTTCATTCTTCAAATCACGTTCAATCTTTCGAGGTAGCTACGAACCAGACATCAACTTTCCGTTCAGCAGCGTACAGTACATCACCGCCTAGTCGCAGGCCGGATACCGCATCAGAATCACCTCGGATCCATGTTATCCAAAGACAATGTTTTATAATTCAGGCTTGAGAACATTCTGATTAAATTTAGTCTTTTTCTGTCTTTTGAGCAAAACCACTGGCATTCCTGAAATCAAACTTATTGTTTGGTTTTACAAGAAACCTTGGATTTTTCTGATTTTTCATTAACTGTTTTATTTTCTTCTGCAGTTCCATGTGGAAAAAGTAACATCACCCTCAGCAACTCAACGCAGACTTCAGAAACACTGACTTCGCCTTATTACCCAAACAAGTATCCCGACAATGACCGGTGCATTTGGTTCATCACAGTTGATGAAGGCTCCACGATAGCCTTCCGTTTCTCCGTGTTCAACACGGAGCGAAAATGGGACACGTTGACCATTGGCAACGGCCACGAGTCCTCCGATGGTGACTCTGTTATTGGTCGTTTTAGCAGTTCTCTGAAGAGTCTAGCCGTCATTTCCAATGACCACACGGCATGGATGGAGTTTACCAGCGATTCTTCGGTAACCGAGATCGGATTCGAGGTAAACATCACTCAAGAAAGATCTGAAGGTAAGTAACAACTTGAAAAGATAATGGAATGTCTCCTGAAGTTGGTGTGCAGCTGATTTTACGGACAGGGCATACATGCAACTTATGTCGCTCGCCGCAGATTTAAACAACTACATGTAAATGATTTCATGAAAATTGATAGGCTGTTCAACGTTTTAAATATTATTTCAAACATCTTGGACAAGGATGATCGCTGCTTTTATGACATCGTCACGAAGCATTTGTTAAATCAGCTATGCTTGCAATTTTGAAAAAAAAATGTGACTTCTTCAGAAGCAGGCGGCCACACTCAAATTTGTGTCAAGGATAAAATAAGAAATCAAATTAAGTTTTGCCTTCAACGACGTTTGAACACTGTATACTCTGTGTGTTACCTCCCGATTGAAAGTTGGAAACATTATTCGGGTGGGACTCGAGCCCGAGACCTCCTGCTTTCTAGTGCAGACGTCTTACCACTCGACCACCGAGATGATCGGTTGGCTGGTTCGAATCTGATGTACATAGCAGCGGGTACCGCATGAAATCGCAGTCCTCTGTTGGCCGATTTAAAACCACTTTCAAGAACCATCTTATCTCCCAGTATATAGCATAGTTTGCTTTGTCTTTTGTTGGTTTTTCTACATTCATACCGTTTGCTTTAATTGTGCTTTGTTTTGCCTGCATCATCCATTTTATAAACTGTGTCGTTGTATCACTAGTATGTTTCGTATGTCCGTCTGTAAAGTTTATTAAGTTTACGTCCACTCCGTTTGTTTGTCTGTTTCTGTTTCATTGTTTTGTTTTGTTATGTTTTGTCTTTTGAATTTAGTCTTCCCTTTTCAGTATTGTTATATATATATATATATATATATATATATATATATATATATTTTGTTGTGTTTAAGGCATTCCGTTTATAAGCTTCGGCTTCTTGTGTAATGCCTCCACTTAGTAGTTTTCATGTAACAATTGTTTTGTTTTCTAAAGTGCTTATTCATGTGGAAATAAATGTTTCTGAAATGAAATGAAATGAAAAAACTATCTTCGAATTTTGCGTCGGGTTGATACAAATCAAATCAGGTTTTGCCCTTCAACGACGTTTGGTTCGAGTCCCACCCAAGTAATTTTTCCAACTTTCACTCGGGAGGTAACACACTGAGTATACAGTGTTCAAACGTCGTTGAAGGGCAAAACCTAATTTGATTTATATCACCCCGACGCAAAATTCCATCTTATGATAAAATAATATAAATATACTTACTCATGTACGTTTAAGCCGTTAATTTTCTCACGTCACATTAACAAGTTGGCAGAGACCAAAGAATTTATACTCTATACAGACTAATAGGCCTAATTAGATTGTTTTTTTTTTTTAATTGTACATATTCCAAAGTCATAATTTGTTGCGCAAATTGCAAACTTATGCAACGCACACGAGTTTGCCAAATGTGACGTTAATGAAACACAATATTTTGCTTGATAAGTTGCTGTTCACTGTGCCAAGTTTGGAGAATCGATTGCAAACGTTACCTGTTATTTATTCTGCTCTTTGCTGCATGCAGGTTCTTGTGGACAGGATGAATTTGCATGCCAGGATGAATCCTCTGGCTTGATTTGTTTGGCACTTAACGACACCTGTGATGGTGATGGCTTTACACTGTGCCCAGATGGATCAGATGAATCTAACTGCCGTAAGTATATTTCGGATTCATGAAGCATCATTGCAACTGACCTAAACTCTGTTAAACTGAACGGCATGCGTGATTTTTTTTCAATTTATCCCAAACGTAGCATGCCGAGCTGTCATCAAGAAGCTGACACTTGCTCCACATATGTAATTTTTTTCTCTCCCACATCTTTGAAACAGATGACTTTGAGCGTTATTCAAGCATCACATTATTGTTATCATCACTTTAGTTTTAAAGTAGCACATGTAAAATATGTTACCCTAGCTAAATCTAAGTTACCCTCTCTTTCGAAATTCAACACATTTTCTATTTCAAGAATCATTCCTTTTGTGAAATCTTGTTTTAAACAAGAATCATTCCTTTTGTGAAATGTTGTTTGAATAAAAACACTTCGGTGAATTCTCCACTTTCATGCAATGTGACCAATGGCCAATTTTTCATTCTTCAAATCACGTTCAATCTTTCGAGGTAGCTACGAACCAGACATCAACTTTCCGTTCAGCAGCGTACAGTACATCACCGCCTAGTCGCAGGCCGGATACCGCATCAGAATCACCTCGGATCCATGTTATCCAAAGACAATGTTTTATAATTCAGGCTTGAGAACATTCTGATTAAATTTAGTCTTTTTCTGTCTTTTGAGCAAAACCACTGGCATTCCTGAAATCAAACTTATTGTTTGGTTTTACAAGAAACCTTGGATTTTTCTGATTTTTCATTAACTGTTTTATTTTCTTCTGCAGTTCCATGTGGAAAAAGTAACATCACCCTCAGCAACTCAACGCAGACTTCAGAAACACTGACTTCGCCTTATTACCCAAACAAGTATCCCGACAATGACCGGTGCATTTGGTTCATCACAGTTGATGAAGGCTCCACGATAGCCTTCCGTTTCTCCGTGTTCAACACGGAGCGAAAATGGGACACGTTGACCATTGGCAACGGCCACGAGTCCTCCGATGGTGACTCTGTTATTGGTCGTTTTAGCAGTTCTCTGAAGAGTCTAGCCGTCATTTCCAATGACCACACGGCATGGATGGAGTTTACCAGCGATTCTTCGGTAACCGAGATCGGATTCGAGGTAAACATCACTCAAGAAAGATCTGAAGGTAAGTAACAACTTGAAAAGATAATGGAATGTCTCCTGAAGTTGGTGTGCAGCTGATTTTACGGACAGGGCATACATGCAACTTATGTCGCTCGCCGCAGATTTAAACAACTACATGTAAATGATTTCATGAAAATTGATAGGCTGTTCAACGTTTTAAATATTATTTCAAACATCTTGGACAAGGATGATCGCTGCTTTTATGACATCGTCACGAAGCATTTGTTAAATCAGCTATGCTTGCAATTTTGAAAAAAAAATGTGACTTCTTCAGAAGCAGGCGGCCACACTCAAATTTGTGTCAAGGATAAAATAAGAAATCAAATTAAGTTTTGCCTTCAACGACGTTTGAACACTGTATACTCTGTGTGTTACCTCCCGATTGAAAGTTGGAAACATTATTCGGGTGGGACTCGAGCCCGAGACCTCCTGCTTTCTAGTGCAGACGTCTTACCACTCGACCACCGAGATGATCGGTTGGCTGGTTCGAATCTGATGTACATAGCAGCGGGTACCGCATGAAATCGCAGTCCTCTGTTGGCCGATTTAAAACCACTTTCAAGAACCATCTTATCTCCCAGTATATAGCATAGTTTGCTTTGTCTTTTGTTGGTTTTTCTACATTCATACCGTTTGCTTTAATTGTGCTTTGTTTTGCCTGCATCATCCATTTTATAAACTGTGTCGTTGTATCACTAGTATGTTTCGTATGTCCGTCTGTAAAGTTTATTAAGTTTACGTCCACTCCGTTTGTTTGTCTGTTTCTGTTTCATTGTTTTGTTTTGTTATGTTTTGTCTTTTGAATTTAGTCTTCCCTTTTCAGTATTGTTTATATATATATATATATATATATATGCAATAAATTCAGAATATTCTCTTTCTGAACAGACTGTTTCGTACCATAAGGCACTCATCAGCAGAATGACGAAAAATAGAATACAAGTAGCATCTTACCTTATTTCGAATCAAGCGCGCGCACGCGTTACGCGCGTTACGTCATTGAAGTTAGTACGCGTTTACGTCACTGAAGTAAGAACACATCTGTCTCGATGCCTGCACTTGGAGACGATTTCGCTTCTCTTATTCAGTGTACCTAGATCTGGCCTACATATGATTATGTACTTCTCTGCTATACACAAATTGCATCTCTTGTTTACGTTAGAGTATGGCAGTGCTTTCAGAACTATGTCCCATTTGATTTCATAGTCTTTCCCTTCGTCCTTTAAGTCCCATATATGTTTACTTAGCTCTGTTTGCGCCCTCTTGATATATTTTGTTGTGTTTAAGGCATTCCGTTTATAAGCTTCGGCTTCTTGTGTAATGCCTCCACTTAGTAGTTTTCATGTAACAATTGTTTTGTTTTCTAAAGTGCTTATTCATGTGGAAATAAATGTTTCTGAAATGAAATGAAATGAAAAAACTATCTTCGAATTTTGCGTCGGGTTGATACAAATCAAATCAGGTTTTGCCCTTCAACGACGTTTGGTTCGAGTCCCACCCAAGTAATTTTTCCAACTTTCACTCGGGAGGTAACACACTGAGTATACAGTGTTCAAACGTCGTTGAAGGGCAAAACCTAATTTGATTTATATCACCCCGACGCAAAATTCCATCTTGTGATAAAATAATATAAATATACTTACTCATGTACGTTTAAGCCGTTAATTTTCTCACGTCACATTAACAAGTTGGCAGAGACCAAAGAATTTATACTCTATACAGACTAATAGGCCTAATTAGATTGTTTTTTTTTTTTAATTGTACATATTCCAAAGTCATAATTTGTTGCGCAAATTGCAAACTTATGCAACGCACACGAGTTTGCCAAATGTGACGTTAATGAAATGCACAATATTTTGCTTGATAAGTTGCTGTTCACTGTGCCAAGTTTGGAGAATCGATTGCAAACGTTACCTGTTATTTATTCTGCTCTTTGCTGCATGCAGGTTCTTGTGGACAGGATGAATTTGCATGCCAGGATGAATCCTCTGGCTTGATTTGTTTGGCACTTAACGACACCTGTGATGGTGATGGCTTTACACTGTGCCCAGATGGATCAGATGAATCTAACTGCCGTAAGCATATTTCGGATTCATGAAGCAGCATTGCAACTGACTTAAACCCTGTTAAACTTAAAGGCATGTTTGATCTTTTCAATTTATTCCAAAAGTAGCATGCCAAACTATTATCAAGAAGCTAACACTTGCTCAACATAGCCTATGTAATTCTTTTTTATTCCCCTGCCATCTTTGAAACAGATGACATTAAGCGTTATTTAAGCATCACATTATTGTTATCATCACTTTAGTTTTAAAATAGCACATGTAAAATATGTTACCCTGGATAAATCTAAGTTACCCTCCCTTTTGAAAATTAACACATTTTCTATTTCAAAAATCATTCTTTTTGTGAAATCTTGTTTTAATAAAAACACTTCGGTGAATTCTCCACTTTCATGTAATGTGACCAATGGCCAATTTTTCATTCTTCAAATCATGTTCAATCTTTGAGGTAGCTACGAACCAGACATCAACTTTCCGTTCAGCAGCGTACAGTACATCACCGCCTAGTCGCAGGCCGGATACCGCATCAGAATCACCTCGGATCCATGTTATCCAAAGACAATGTTTTATAATTCAGGCTTGAGAACATTCTGATTAAATTTAGTCTTTTTCTGTCCTTTGAGCAAAACCACTGGCATTCCTGAAATTAGAGTTATGGTTTGGTTTTACAAGAAACTTTAGTCCTTCTTGTGATTTTTCATTCACATTCTTATTTATCTTCTACAGGTTATTGCGGCAAAAGAAACATCACTCTCAACAACTCAACCCAGACTTCAGAAACACTGACTTCGCCTTATTACCCAAACAACTATCCCAAAAATGCCCGGTGCATTTGGTTCATCACAGTTGATGAAGGCTCCACGATAGCCTTCCGTTTCTCCGTGTTCAACACGGAGCGAAAATGGGACACGTTGACCATTGGCAACGGCCACGAGTCCTCCGATGGTGACTCTGTTATTGGTCGTTTTAGCAGTTCTCTGAAGAGTCTAGCCGTCTTTTCCAATAACCACACGGCATGGATGGAGTTTACCAGCGATTCTTCGGTAACCGAGATCGGATTCGAGGTAAACATCACTCAAGAAAGATCTGAAGGTAAGTAGCAACTTGAAAAGATAATGGAATGTCTCCTGAAGTTGGTGTGCAGCTGATTTTACGGACAGGGCATACATGCAACTTATGTCGCTCGCCGCAGATTTAAACAACTACATGTAAATGATTTCATGAAAATTGATAGGCTGTTCAACGTTTTAAATATTATTTCAAACATCTTGGACAAGGATGATCGCTGCTTTTATGACATCGTCACGAAGCATTTGTTAAATCAGCTATGCTTGCAATTTTGAAAAAAAAAATGGGGCTTCTTCAGAAGCAGGCGGCCACACTCAAATTTGTGTCAAGGATAAAATAAGAAATCAAATTAAGTTTTGCCTTCAACGACGTTTGAACACTGTATACTCTGTGTGTTACCTCCCGATTGAAAGTTGGAAACATTATTCGGGTGGGACTCGAGCCCGAGACCTCCTGCTTTCTAGTGCAGACGTCAGTCTTACCACTCGACCACCGAGATGATCGGTTGGCTGGTTCGAATCTGATGTACATAGCAGCGGGTACCGCATGAACTATCTTCGAATTTTGCGTCGGGGTGATACAAATCAAATCAGGTTTTGCCCTTCAACGACGTTTGGTTCGAGTCCCACCCGAGTAATTTTTCCAACTTTCACTCGGGAGGTAACACACTGAGTATACAGTGTTCAAACGTCGTTGAAGGGCAAAACCTAATTTGATTTATATCACCCCGACGCAAAATTCCATCTTATGATAAAATAATATATATATACTTACTCATGTACGTTTAAGCCGTTAATTTTCTCACGTCACATTAACAAGTTGGCAGAGACCAAAGAATTTATACTCTATACAGACTAATAGGCCTAATTAGATTGTTTTTTTTTTAATTGTACATATTCCAAAGTCATAATTTGTTGCGCAAATTGCAAACTTATGCAACGCACACGAGTTTGCCAAATGTGACGTTAATGAAATGCACAATATTTTGCTTGATAAGTTGCTGTTCACTGTGCCAAGTTTGGAGAATCGATTGCTGAACGTTACCTGTTATTTATTTTGCTCTTTGCTGCATGCAGGTTCTTGTGGACAGGATGAATTTGCATGCCAGAATGTATCCTCTGGCTTGATTTGTTTGGCGCGTGACGACACCTGTGATGGTTTTACACTGTGCCCAGATGGATCAGATGAATCTAACTGCCGTAAGCATATTTCGGATTCATGAGGCATCATTGCAACTGACTTAAACTCTGTCAAACTTAAAGGCATATGTGATCTTTTCAATTTATCCCAAAAGTAGCATGCCGAGATATTATCAAGAAGCTAAAACTTGCTGAAAATAGCCTATGTAATTCTTTTTTATTCCCCTGCCATCTTTGAAACAGATGACATGAAGCGTTATTCAAGCATCACATTATTGTTATCATCACTTTAGTTTTAAAATAGCACATGTAATATATGTTATCCTGGATAAATCTAAGTTACTCTCTCTTTCGAAAATTAACACATTTTCTATTTCAAAAATCATTCTTTTTGTGAAATCTTAAGTAAGATTTGAGCCTTTGCATGGTGGAGATACTAAATAATGAAAGGTTTGCGGAAACACCATGTGCGAATAATTTCTCAACTAAGAGAATGGTTCTGAAAAGAACCAGAGGTATAAACTCGACGTTCCGGTCAGTATGCTCTGACCGTCTTCACTCTCCTGAAGACGGTCAGAGCATACTGACCGGAACGTCGAGTTTATACCTCTGGTTCTTTTCAGAACCATTCTCTTAGTTGAGAAATTATTCGCACATGGTGTTTCCGCAAACCTTTCATTATTGTGAAATGTTGTTTTAATAAAAACACTTCGGTGAATTCTCCACTTTCATGCAATGTGACCAATGGCCAATTTTTTATTCTTCAAATCATGTTCAATCTTTCGAGGTAGCTACGAACCAGCCATGCATAACTTTTCGTGCAGCAGCGTACAGTACATCCCCGCCTAGCCGCAGGCCGGATACCGCATCAGAATCACCTTGGATCCATGTTTTCCAAAGACAATGTTTTGTTCTTTGGGCTTGTGTACATTCTTATTAAATTTAGTCTTTTTCTGTCTTTTGAGCAAAACCACTGGCATTCCTGAAATTAAACTTATTGTTTGGTTTTACAAGAAATCTTGTATTTTTCTGATTTTTCGTTAACTGTTCTATTTTCTTCCGCAGTTCCATGTGGAAAAAGCAACATCACCCTCAGCAACTCAACACAGACTTCAGAAACACTGACTTCGCCTTATTTCCCATACGGCTATCCCAACAATGCCCGGTGCATTTGGTTCATCACAGTTGATGAAGGCTCCACGATAGCCTTCCGTTTCTCCGAGTTCTATACGGAGAAAACACGCGACACGTTGACCATTGGCAACGGCCACGAGTCCTCCGATAGTGACTCTGTTATTGGTCTTTTTAGCGGTTTCCTGACGAGTCTAACCGCCGTTTCCAATAACCACACGGCATGGATGGAGTTTAGCAGCGATTCTTCGGTAACCAGGATCGGATTCGAGGTAAACATCACTCAAGAAAGCTATGAAGGTAAGTAGCAACTTGAAAAGATAATGGAATGTCTCCTTAAGTTGTTGTTCAGCTGATTTTACGGAACAGTGCATACATGTAACTTACGTCGCTCACCGCAGATCTACACAACTAATTACATTTGCGTAATATGTAATTACGAATGATTTCATGAAAATTGGTATAAATATGCTAGTGTTCAACGTTTCAATAATAATTTCAAACATCTTGGACAAGGATGATCGTTGCTTTTAAGATATGGGCCACAAAACAGTTTATACTTCGAGACTTCACAAAATACTTCGAGATTGTGCTAATTTTGAATTAATTAATTTATTCTTTTTCTGTCCCTAGAGCAAAACCACTGGCATTCCTGATATTAAAGTTATGGCTTGGTTTTACAAGAAACGTTATACATGTAGTAGAGTCATTTTCCTGAAATCTGTGACCATGTTGCGGATACCTTTTTTTCTTGATGGATTTAACAAATTGGACCAATTCAAAGGGAAAAAAAGCTCCTATACACCTCTTAAAAGTGACGACAAACTTTTTATAGCATTTTTTTTCAAAATTGCCGCTGACGCCATATTGAAATACATAACAAATGATATCTCGGGAACCAGATGAGCCATAACGATAAATGAAGTGTCGATTCCTACTATTTCTGGCATGACAAATCTGCTAAAATGGTATTCATTACATTTCGGACCATCGTGACCTCAGCATTCAGAATGGTGGCTGGTAGCCATCTTGAAAAACGGCATTTATTATATCTCTGGAACCAGAGGGGCAAGATAGACATATAAGATGTTATTTTCAATTAATTCTGGCATTAATCCCATTTAAATCCGCCAATATACCTAACTTATTTCGTAAATCACATATTAATGCTAAGTCCGATCATCTTAAAACTTGGTGGTAATGATGACGTCATCACCTAATTTTTATTATTTTTATTAATTTTTACATTTTTCCTACCAGCAAAATATGACATAAAATGCAAGCTGATTGACTTAAAACTAGGTACAGACAAAGACTAAGGTTAAGTTGGCCCTAGACAAGTGATGTTATTTATTATGACATCATCAATGGTCATGTGACGTCATCCTAAATGTGTATATTTTAATATTTTATATCTTGAAACTGTAAGCGCGATTGGGTTGGAATTTGGTATGAACATTATAGATAGGGACGTGTTGCAGGCAAAAATTGGAGTGGCGTCATTATGGCGTCATCGTGGTTCATGAGACGTCATCTTAAAGGTGCATATTTTAAAGTCCTATTGTTTTGAGAACTTAGTCATGGAACCATATTCTTGCATATACGTTTTCTGATTGAAAATGGACAAAACAAACCATAAACTCATAAAAATTATGATGCAGAAAAGTCCTATGTTCTGTTCATCAAACAGACATATAATCCTAGTTTACCCTTTTCTTATACTTATCCTAACTTTTTCTTGAATTCCTTACTTTTTCCTACTTTTTTTGTCCCATGACTTCGAAAAATGAAATCACATCGAGTATTTTTCATAACAGTGTTTCAAATTGTCATATGTAAATCACATAATGAAGGGTTCTACTTCCAAGAGCTTAGTTGAGGATGGAGCACAAGTGTTGTGAGTACAGAATATGCCAAATGAGGCTTATGATGCCGTGGATGGTGGATTGAGTATCAACGAAAACTACTGAAGTCCTTCACTTTTTCCTGATTTCATCCTCCAAAGTACTTGTCCCTTTTTTTGGAAATTTTGATGCTTCTGTTCTACTTTTTTCAACTGCCGGGTCTGTTTGAAAGCCTGTTATGTACACTGTATAACGTCCGCTACCCAAATAGACAAAGTCAAAACCACAATTTGTTGTGTAGGAGCTAGACTTAGGCATATGCAACGCAACTATACGTTTGCGAATGTGACGTGAATGAAATGTACACTGTGAAATAGTGCTTACTGCGTTATTGCTGCTGTTTTGTAAAGTTTGAAGAATTTACTGCATAACTTAACATTTGTATTTCTCTTTGCTCTGTTGCTGCAGTTTCTTGCAGACAAAATGAATTTAAATGCAAGGATAACTCATCTGGCTTGATTTGTTTGGGACATGACGTCACCTGTGATCGCTTTGCACTGTGCCCAGATGGATCAGATGAATTTTATTGCGGTAAGCATATAATATGGATTCATTAATCGTTTCGCAACTGCTTTCTGTTAAGAGCATGCAGGATCATTGGCATTATCTCAAAAATACAGAAGTATTATCAAAAAGCTTACTAAAGATCGTGTACACCGGTACGTAACACCCCGTGAAATTATTCAATACAGCTTGCTGTTATTTAGAAGAAATCAAGTACTGTATAAGCGATTTTCAACAGTTGAAAGTTCTTTTGACGGTCTTTTGACGGTATCGTGTTTCGCGATCAAAAGGTTGTGCATGTTTTTTGTTCACTGTTTTCTCCAAAAGTATTATTTCCACTGAGTTGAGACTTCACGTGGTAAAGTTTTGACATTCTTCTTTTGAGTTTGAGTGGTATTATTATTAATGGAAATGAACAAAACGCAACTAAATCAAATGACCATAATTCCTTTAAGAGGCCCATGCTGCATCATCTGGGCCCAATTTCTTGGCTCTGCTAACCACAGAAATCCGCGCTTACGATCACCATTTTGTGCTAACCGCGCTAGCACAACAATTTTGTGCTAACCCTGTAGGTAAGAATCCTTAGTTACGGGATGTACGCATGTGCAGAAGCCAAAATTCCTCGCTATGTAACGCGTGAAATTCGCTCACCGTAAGGGTGCATACCTGCAAATAAACTCCCATAGACACTAGTGCTAAATGCCCATACTTCAAAATTCTTTTAAAAATACTCTAAACTCTCACAGGTATTCAAGCTGCACAGAAAAATGATAATCAACATGTCATCTTTCGTTTTCTTTTCAATTTTTGGTGGGTTGACCATTGACTTTTCGAGATATTTTCACCCAAAGAAGACGACCCCTATTTTCCCATAAGCGGAAAAGTAGCCATCTTGAAAAACGATCCCTCCACAACATGGCAAAATAGCGCCACTTTCGAGCCCAATAGCATCCAAAATGCTCAGAATTGGAAGCCCCAAGTCCGGGCCAGAGGTTCATTACCATATCTCTTCAATTCCCCAATTTTACGGCGCTCAGAACTCTCTAATATAGAATATTTTGAGGGTATAACTTTTATTCATGAGCTTGGCGGATCGATTTACCGGTGTGCACCCGTAAGCACAGAATTTTCTGCTACGGTTAGCAGGGACTTTTTGCATACGGTAAGCAGAGACAAGAAATGGGCCCAGCTGTGATAAATGTGTAAAACAGAAAAGATGCCATCCAGTCCCTGGTCAACTAAAAGCTATACCAATGAATAGTCACAATTCAAGGCATTCCTTTGTTATTAATTTTCATCCCCTGTTAATTACTTGTGAATTAATTGGCGTGTGATGTGCTGGCGACAAATGTGTGATATTGCACTTGTGATCTTCGGCAATCGATAAAGTACTGCATCCATACTACTTGTACCAAACTGCTGTCCTTTCTACCTGTCCGGACTCCGTACTTCAGGAATTCATTCAGTTCTGAACTGTACCATTATTTTTTATTGTTACTTAAAAACAGATGACTGTGGACCGCGTAACATCGGCGTCGACATAGATCTCATTAACCTCAATTCACCGCGCTACCCAGACGGGTACCCGAATAACCGCAACTGCAGCTGGCTCATCAAAGGTCAATCGAAGCAACTTGTCACCATGCGGATCAAGGATTTTGAAATGGAGGAACCGTACGATTATTTGGATGTCGTTTTTCTTAGGAATGGGGAGGATCCCAAAGAGCGCTTCCGTCTTACGGGGGCGGATGTCTCGAGGCGGACGGTGACGTGGCGTCATGATGACGGAGTTCTCATGTTGGAAATGAAGACGGATCTAACCATCGCACGTCGAGGGTTCTCTATTCTGATAAATCATATCAAAGAAGAGGATTTGGAGGGTAAGTCTGGTGCCCATTGTCAAGGCCAGTGTTTAGGCTGGTGGGGATTCTCCAGCCTCGACTCCATTGGCGCGTGTGCGTTCCTCCGTTCCTTCACTGATTGCGTATGGCATGATGGGAAACAATATGGCACAACAAGATCGGACCCACGGGGAACGAGGTTGGGGATTCTCCATTGCAATAATGCACAACCATACCTCTTTGACCCATATTCAATATCGCTCTTTTTGTACAGTATGTGGAAGATATTGCAGTGAGTCGATCATCATAAATCTTGTACCCGTACCAAGTATCACAGCCATTCTCAGTGTGCAGTCTTGTGAGAATTTTTTGCAAAACCCCTTCTTTGTCTCTGATTTATGTTCCTTAGTTTTCATTTTCACATTAGAATAAAATTACTACATATATAAAATTCAACGTATTCAACTATATTACTTTTAAATGACAGCAATTGCATGCATTAATTGACAGAACCGTCCATATTTTGTTTTATTTTATTATACAATAATGGGCATTAGCACGTGCTCATAACATGAATTTTATTTGGGCTCACACTTAGTGCAACTTTCTACTCCTCTTGAATTTTTGAAAACTATTCGACATCAAATTTATTTAATTTTATATTTGAAGGCACCTTTTTTTTACATTTCAAATTGTCCATGCTTTTCTTGACAAATATGGGCGCTGTTGCTGTGATGTCATTTCAGGAAGCCACTGTTCAGTTTAAAGATTTTCTGATAAAACATTGTGAACCCAACATTTGTTGAAAATCTTTGCCTATGTCATGTCCCTGAAATAGAAACAAACAAGCGGCAAAGAAAAACAATTATGACAGCAAAATATCCAAAATTGTGGCAAATCTGAAATAGCTGTAGCATAAGTTTATTATTCATGTGATTCTTGGGTTTTTTTTAGCATTGTGTCAACCTAATGAGTTCCATTGCGGCAAAGGCTTTTGTGTCACCAATTCTTCCCGCTGCAATGGTTACCGTGACTGCAGAAATTACGAAGATGAACTTAATTGCGGTGGGTCTGTCATCTCAAAGTTTTTTTTACTTATTTCCGGTAATGGAACCAACGGTTCTTTAAGAGGGGTCCATAAAAAAAAAGAAAAAACAGTTTTTTTCCCTATAAAATATGTGTTTTAAAAATCTTTTTTTTTCATTGTATTTCGTCAACCCCAAAAATAGGAAAAAATGAATAGTGAAAGAAATTGCTTTAAAAGAAATAGAGGTAAGATAGTGGTAAAGTAGGTTGCTATTTTTTAAGAATTGGATGCTATTATTTTTTTTAAATAGGAAACTTGTTTCCGAAAATGGCGTCTTCCCAAACAATGGTTGCGAGTTGTTATACGTACACGTTATGTACATGAAGTATTCTCATTCCCACAAAATAGAAAACAAAATAGTCTGTGGATCTTGTGAAAATTTTTCAGTCTCCAAAAAATAGTCGAAAAATAGCATACTGTTTAAAAAAAATTAAAAAATAATATAGGATGGCGACAAGAAAAATAGAGATAAAATTATGCATATGTACCTACTTATTCTGATGTAATAGGAATACAATATATTTTTTACCTATTTTCTAGGAGAAAATAGGTCAAAAAATAGGTAAAGAAGCTATTGTAAACAGAAATAAAATAGGATTCTGTCAGAGAAATTCTACGAGGAATTTCACTGTAGCTCGCAAGCCTCAGATAACCCATTATAACATGTATTACATTGTATTTACTCCTTGGTAAACCCATCAAAGCCATACAGTGCAGGGGTGGATTGGGGCGGTATAATGAGTAACATATAATAGCACTGGGACTAATGGTTTAAATACGGGGGAATCCATACACATGTAGACTTGGGACCTGGGCCACAAAAGTAGAAGGCAAGTGTCAGCGCCAGTCGCGACTTGGGACTGGACTTGTAATAGAATTTGTGATGAGCCCAGCTACAGCACTGCACGCAGGTACATCGCTCGCGGTTTGACTCCACGTATACTGAGAGCCATCTGTAATGTTGTAGCCTCATTGTCAAACAAAACGTTGTGTCATAAAGACGTAGATCGACGAGTGAGTATTCAACTTCTCAGATTTCATTATGTATTCCCTCCCATATTTTTTTTGCAACAGACGACATCTTCTGCCCAGGTTCCTACAAGTGCAACAACCTCAACACCAGTTCAATGTCTTCTTCCTTCACTGGCAACCGTTCTCAGGCGCAGTGCATTCCACTGGCGCAAGTTTGTGACGGAGAGGAGAACTGCCCAGAGTCTGACGACGAAATTCAGTGCGGTATGTTCACTTGACCTGCGTGACCGGACTTGTGACCTGACTTGTGACCCAACTTGTGACCTGATTTGTAAACCCGATTGTGACCCGATTTTGGAACTGACTTGTGACATGACTTGTATGTACCCGATTGTGACCCGACTTCTAACCTGACTTGTATACCCGATTGTGACCCGATTTCGGAACTGACTTGTGACCTGATTTTTATTTACCCGATTGGGACCCAGACTTCTGACCTGACTTGTGACCTGACCTGCGACCTGACTTTTGGCCTGACTTGTGACCTTGCTTGTGATCTGACTTGTGAGCTGACTTGTGAGCTGACTTGTGACCTTGCTTGTGACTTTGCTTGAGCTGACCTGTGACCTTGCTTGTGACCCGACTTGTGATCTGACTTGTGAGCCAACTTGTGACGTGACTAATTATGACCTGATATTGTACTTTGTGACTAACTTGATTAAAACTCTGTACTCTTGCGATCATAGATATGAAGCGATGTCCCGCTGGTTGCGAGTGTAGCTACAAGGGCACAGACTTGGTAGTCCATTGCAACAATGGCTGGGATTCCTCGACATTAGCGGGCTTGGCACTAATAACACATACTCTGTAAGTTGCCATCATCCAAAATAGTTCTTGACTAGGAAATTCGGGAAAGGTCACATTTTTGAGCAAACAGGCAAATTTGGGGAACAAACAAAATTGATTACGAGATTATTGAAGTAGGCTAAGTTCACGTGTTCTCTTTTATATGTTCACATTTTGAAACCCCTAATTAGTTGCTTAGAGCTGATGAATGCACAAGTTTATGCGGTAACTAATTGAGGTTAAACCCCAGGGTAAACCGTATTGAAAACCCATAAAGCCTACGTAAACCTCGAGGTTAACATATAGAGGTATTAAACCTCCAGGTAGACCTAGCCCCTCTAGGCAAATTCCAAGGGTAAACCTCGAGGTAAATGCGAGGTATAAAACGTCGAGGTTGGCCTCGAGGCAAACCTCCAGGTAGACCTCGTGGTAGACCTTGAGTTAAACCTCAAGGCAAACATCCAGGTAAACTTTGAAGTAAACCTAGCGGTAAGCCCCAAGGTATACCGCGATGTAAACCTTGAGTTAATGTCTGTTAAATGTTGCATTCTACCTTAATAAATTGCTTCAATAAACGTGGTAAGTTTGTACTGTCTGTTCCCAGAAAGTATGTTGTTACAGATTTGTATAAAACATCTGACTTCCAACGGAGCGAAATGTCTTGAATTTTATTTTTCCTCAATCCATAGTCAGCTCTCCGGAGTCAACATTAGTAAGCTGGACCAGGGAGTGTTCAAAGCGATATCACATCTCAAAGTGTTGTGAGTAGTGGCAAGCATTTTGGTGCTCTGAAGATTTTTTGGCTTATAAAATAATACAATTTCTTTCTGGTTATGAAGTCAAGATAATTTCAAAATAAGTTTTGACTTTTGTCTTTAATAATCTCAGTTATTCTAATGTCAGTTTTGGGATTGCCATTTTTCAGTCACTCGCTTCTTTATTTGTATATTCTTGATGATGTTTCTTTCTGACCTTTAATTGTAGTCACCTTAGTTATAACTACGTAACTTTTTAAAAATATATATTTTAATCAATAGGTCATTAAAAAACAATCGCATAACCGAGATTCAGGAACACACATTTGACGGCCTGGAAAACCTGTTGTGGCTGTAAGTTAAAATCTTTTCTGAAGTTTTTTGTGAATGCACCGTGGCCTAGTGGTCTGGAGCATTGAACTCGTAGTCTGTGCGTATTATTCTGCAGGTTGTGGGTTCGAGTCCAGCCTGGGTTACAGTGCGTGTGTCCATTGGCATGACACTTTGTCACTCATTTCTTCTCCCTACCCAGAAGTAAATGGGTACCTGTGACTGCAGGCAGAGGTGGTCATTGGGATTGATTTTAGCTGCTTTGCACTGAAATGGTAGCTTCAAACTGTACAGGGAGCTGATATTTTCTTTGGATTTTTTCTTTGTGCATGGGTATAAAAACTTTGGAATGAGCCAAAATTATGATTATTTATTTGTGGGCCTCCCTTTCAAAGCATATTTTGCAGTACAGGAAAAAGCGGTTTGTGTTTTTTGAGGGAATAGTGGCTTTATATCTTAGAGCGATTGTTCCAACAATTCAACACACATTGTACTCATTTGTGGCAAAATTAATATTATACAAGAAAAGAATATCCATGATTAAAATAATGCATTTTGGGGGATTTTCAGGGTGATTGCAGAATCATTTAGTAAATGTTATTTCTCGTTGCTCCATGTGGACTTTTGAAATCACTCAAATGTTGTCTCTGTTGTGTTACAGGGACCTGTCAAACACATTGATAACTGAGCTGCAAGGTTCTGCCATGAAGGAATTGTCTAGTCTACGGGGAATGTAAGTAACAGCAGCGGTCTGACAAGGCATACCTGTTGGTGTGCCTCCCCCCCCCCCCACATCGTTTTGACTCAGGATTAAACTGAGCTTGCAAATTGACCTAAAAAATTGGCAAGATTTTAAGGGCAAGCTATGCTAAATGATTTAATTCAAAATGTATTATATATTGGCCTTAGAATGCAGGAGAGCGCATCTTAGATGTCAAACATTTTCATGGGGAACACCCCCAGACCCAATAGCAGCCACGCCTGAGACTCGAACCCTCAAAGCACCCCCCCAACTTTTCCTGAGAGCTACATGCTCCCTCTGTGAGGGAAGTGTTATTAGTTATTTAGCGGACGGTGTTGTTTTGCAAATTAAAGTTGATTTCCATACTTCTGTTGACTTTCAGCACAATTTTTGATGTGCCGTTGACGAGAATCAAGTCCAATGCATTTTCTGGTCTCAGCCAGGTGAAAACGTTGTGAGTACTTTTGTTGCTAAAAAATTCTCATATTGACAAATTATTTGTACGTCGAGGCCTCCAACTGCAATCTATCACTAAAGCAATGAACAAAAATGACACCATCTGACCAAATAAACAAAGGACAATGAATTTTGGTTGATCATTATTTCTCTTAACATTCACAGCAGTGACAGTCAGCACAAACTTGACAACAATGCACACATTCGCATTCATGTTTGAATGGGGAAGTAAAAACTTAAAGTTCAAAGTCCATCTACAAGCATGGAATAGGAGATCTTTAGTTTGATACATAATTATCTAGATGCTTCTCCTGATATAAATTCATTCTTCAATAAACGAATTCCTCACTCGGTGCAAACTTTGACCAACCATCAATGCTTTATTTCAGGATAATTGTCCGCCACATCGAAGGCCTGCCACCACTTGTAGTAGAAGATAATGCATTTCAAGGACTTGATACTGTGGCAGAGTTGTAAGTATAATAATAATAAGTTGCTCGCCAAACCATTCAAGGGCGTATCGGGGGAGGGGGGGGGGGACAAAGGGCGCCATGGCCTCCCCCCCCCCAAAAAAAAACCCCATATTTTTTTATTTGACGTCGCAATAAAGGCAGGCAATGAGTACAGCACCATCTTTTCCTAAAAAAAACATAGGTTAAAGTGGTCAGAAATTGCCCCAGATCGCACCACAGAGCATCTAGAATCCAAAATTTTTTCGGGGCCCTTAAGCGGGCCCCGAACCCCACGCCGTAATTTTTTTGGCCCCCTTTTCTGGGGGACCAAAAAATTGTTTGGCCCCCCCCCCAAAAAAATGTGTGTTCTGGATCCGCCCTTGAAACAATTGAATGTATTATTTAAATCAGTCTGCACTATGTAACCTTTTTTGGGTTTTTGTGTAACCTTTTCTGGGTTTTTGTCTTCTGGCAGGTATGTAGATGACCACAGACTGTGTTGTTTCTTCCCCTCGTCCAAGTGCAAGACGCTCGAGCCACAGCCTCCACTTTTCATGTGCAGCGAACTGATGCCTAAAATGGTCCTCAAAGTATTCATGTGGATTCTTGGTATTAGCGCCCTCGTCGGCAACATCTATGTCATGGTGTGGCGATGTCGGGAAAGGACGGCGGGCAGAGAGAGTCGAGTCGTTCAGTCTTTCCTGGTGTTTAATCTAGCTGTGTCGGATGCCCTTATGGGGTTGTACATGCTGATCATAGCCAGTGCTGATGCGTATTTCGGAAAGAGCTATTTTACGATGTCTATGGAATGGCGGACGAGCCCTACGTGCAAGTTTGCTGGGTTTATTTCCATCATCGGCACCGAGGCTTCTGTGTTCTTTCTCACCCTCATCAGCATCGACAGGTTTCTTTCAATCGTCTTCCCGTTCAGCACTTACCATCTTCGTCCAAAGTCATCTCAGATTGCTGCATTGTGTGTCTGGATTGGTACGATGATCATTGGACTGGTCCCGACAATACTTGCGTCCGACTCTTCATCTGATGTTTACGGCCTCTCTGATGTTTGCATCGGGTTGCCTCTGATGACTAAAGTTACTGAATACGAGGTGGTGGATCAGCAGATTGATGCTGGGGGCGTGGCGAACATCACTGTGGGGATACCGTATCCTGTCGATTACCGAGCTTCCTGGTTCTTCTCCATCGCTCTGTTCCTCGGGGTCAACCTTCTGTGCTTCACCGTAATCCTCATCTGCTACATTGCCATCTTCAGGCGAGTCCGGGCATCGAGCAAGAAGGTGAGCAGCAGTAGCAGGGACGATGAACAGCGTTTGGCCATCAAGATGGCCGCCATCATCCTGACGGATTTTGTCTGCTGGGTACCGGTCATCATTATGGGTATTCTGTCACAGGCCCGCGTGGTGGAGATACCAACGGAAGCCTATGCCTGGATTGTCGTTTTCATCCTTCCCATCAACTCCTCTCTCAACCCCTACCTCTATACCATTGCAGATCTGTGCTACCAACAACAGAAGGCTGCTTCTGTAAGGAGGAAGTATGAGCTGGCCATGAAGAACGCTCGTTCCAATTCAGAGAACCGATCAAATGTTCCTGTTGTGAAAACTGTGACCTCAGAAACCCAATTATAAGGCGATAGCAAAGATGATAGGGGTGATGCAGAATATAACTTCCTCCAACCCCAAAATAGCTGTAAAGTAAGATGCCATGTTATTCAGTTTATAAAACAACATTTACTTATTGCCGGATCTTTTTTGTTAATCTGCCAGATTTATTTCCAAAACGTTTAACAATTATAAACAGAGTAATACCAACAAATTAATGTATACATTATAATATTGCATCTAGTCTTTTATATACTATATAATCACATGTACTCAGTTTTTGGTTTTATTTTGGTAAAGTAAAAGGTCACGTTACATCCCCTTCCTGGTGGACAATTGGGGACAACGCTGATGTCGCCTTTCACGGCGCAGATCTGCTCTTCACAGCTTGGTGTGATTCTGAGCATCTTGCATCTTTTGTGAGGAGGACCAGTTTTGGTCGATCCCAAATGCTTTAAGATCCTCTTTGATGGCATACATGTATTTCAAACATCTTCCATGAGGTCCGGTACGTACATGTTCCTGTCGTGAGCTCTCTGAATAGGACTTGTTTTGGGAACCTGTCATCATGCATCCGTCAGACGTGTCTGACCCATCTTGAGGACCTCACCATAATTGTAACTGTGCAGAGGCCAGCACGATGCTCCCACATTGCTTATCTTGTGCCAATAGCAGACAACAAAAATCTGTCTGAATAAGCAACGTTGGCCAAACAGTATTGTGTAGTTGTTGTAAGTGTTTACGGTCTGTGCTTCACCGTAATCCTCATCTGCTACATTGCCATCTTCAGCCGAGTCAGGGCATCTAGCAAGCGTGTGAGCCGCAATAGGTTATATTTCGGTATATTAAAGGTGTTGTCATGGTGACAATTAAGACCTTTTAAATACCGAAATATAATTAACCTATTGCGGCTCACACGCTTGCTCGATGTCGACTTTCAAGGCACAGTGCTGCTCTTTCGGCTTGGTGTGACTCTAAGCGTCTTCCGCAATCATGTACATATTGCAGCTCGAGAGTAGTACAACTTCAGTTGAGATTAATAAGATGCATGTGTAACTTCAAACGCCAAAATAGATGTAGATAAAGACGTCAGTGCCATTTACCTTTAAAAAGAATTTCTTGCAGCTTTTTTTTCTTCAAACTCGTGTTTTTTATGTTACAATTTTATATACAATAGGCCTTACAATAACAATGAACGTTGTAAAGAAAAAGGCTTATCCTTTGAATTGTACAAATTATTTCATTATAATAATCATCTTACATGTTTTATAGCTTTACTCAGTTTCTAATTTTATTTTGGTAACTTAAAAGTATTATGCTCGGTAAAATATATGTCAGTAATCAAGAAATTATGGTACATGTACAGGTATATTAATGATGTGGCCTCCATTTATTGGCTTCCTTTATTCAGTGGAGTACTGTGGCCTCGTGGTTAAGGGCACTGATTCGTGGTCTGCGGGTAAAGCTGCAGGTTGTGGGTTCGAGTCCTCGCGGAGTCATGGTACGTGTGCCCTTGGGCAAGGCACTTTGTCACTCATTGCTTCTTTGCACCCAGGAGTAAATGGGTACCTGTGAGGGCAGATATGGTTATTGTGATTGAATTTAGCTTCCTTGCGCCTAACAGGCTGCATCGAGCTGTATACTCCCCAGGGAGCTGAGATGGTATTTGGAATGTTTTATGTGCCCAATGAGCAGGGGTAATAATGATGTAGCGCCTTGAGCACCAGTCCTGGTGGATACGTGCGCTTTATATTAATATCCACTATTATTATTATATCCACTATTCAGAAACTCTTTAGCGTTATACTCCAACGGTAAATTGTACCTTTATATATTTGGAATAAAATCTTGTTATTAATCACTAATTGCAGCTTTTTTTTAAATTGCCATTTTTTATGTTATTTTATATACAGTAGGCCTTACATTAACAATGAACGTTGTAAAGAAAAGGGCTTATTCTTTGAATTGTACAAATCATTTCATTATAATAATCATCTTACAATAGGCCTTACAATAACAATGAACGTTTTAAAGAAAAAGGCTTATCCTTTGAATTGCACAAATTATTTCATTATAATGATCATCTTACATGTTTTATAGCTGTACTCAGTTTCTGGTTTTTATTTTTGTAACTTAAAGGTATTAGGCTCGGTAAAATGTATGTAAGTAATCAAGAATTTATGGTACATGTACAGGTATATTAATGATTTTGCCTCCATTTATTGGCTTCCTTTATTCGGAAACTCTCTAGCGTTTATACTCCATCGGTAAATTGTACCTTCATATATTTGGAATAAAATCTTGTTATTAATCACTAATAGAAGATAGTATGCTTTGAAATCAATACTGTAACTCATCTAAAGTACAACTACAAGTTGTAGATGAAGGGCACAAAATATGCTCCAGATGACGTTTTACCCTTGAGCTGGCATTTGGCTTATGACCATAGATGCTCCTGGTTACAGTCTTTAAAGTCGGTGAGGTATAGGTCAAAAATTAGTACATGAATGTAGTTTGACTCAACAACTTTCGATGCATAAAACACTCTCTGCTTTGTATCACAAAACACTGAACAGTAGACCTCATCCTCCATGGCTTTATGTGACCGCGGGGCTCTTCGGCCCTGTGCACACACAGCTCCAGTCTTCGGAAATCCAGGCTGCCTTGAGTTAATATCAGCCAATCCATCCCAAACATATAGCTGGGATAGTTATGTCGGAAACAGTTCCTCCAACACGAAGGTCTATGCGTGCCGCGCGGAGCACTTTCAGTGGTCTTCCATCAAGTTGGAAATGACACCTAAGAAGTTGAGAGCCCTTGGTGCTTCTGAGACTTCATCGGATTTGTTTGCTTCTCCCATCTAAGATCGTGTTGATTAACAACTCTCGGATACACCCTTGTTTGCCTCAAGTGGACTACCAGACATAAAGACATGGCATGAGCCTTTGTGTTCCAATAATTGTTTTTGTAGAAGGTGCATCTCTGTCTTCCTCGATCGCCTGTGAGACTTGGATTAAGAGCCGACTTAGAGAAGACGATAGGCTAGCTAGCCACAGAAATGAGATGCCGCATTCTTGGCATCTCCTACAAAGATCACATCACCAACGAGGAGGTACGGACCACAATCAGGCAAATCATGATCCTACGAAGATCTCTGACCACTGTGAAAAAGCGCACACTGAGGTGGCATTGGCACGTTTCATGATCATCGAGACTTGTGAAAACGATCATGCAAGGCACTATGCAAGGAGGAAGAAAGAGAGGCAGGCAGAGAAAGAGCACGGGAGGACAACATCTCAGAGTGGACAGGTCTGACGCTGAGTGACTCGATCCCTGAGAAGGTCAGGGGACGGATCGAGAGGGTTGGAGGAGCATGGTTGCCAAGTCTTCAAGGGGTTTCCCTACCGAGACAGACAAACTACGAGATAGATGGTACAATATATTGGTACATGTCAAGGAAGTTGGTCTGTCACTGGGTTTGATGGCGAACCTAATTTCTTGAATAATGAGGTGATATTTCCTGTCTAATGACGTTACTAGCCCAATATCGAGTGGATTATTGTTGGAATTAGATATGTGGAAAGAGTGGGCTGAATCTCGGCCATCTGAGCTCTGCTGTTGGGATCGAAGATTTTGAGACGTTACGGTTTCAAGTAGTTTTAGAACTCCACTTGCTGAAACAATCATATATTGGGCATGTCTGGATAGACATCATCCGACATAACTGGAAGTGAAGAACAATTTCCCCTGAAACACTTCGCTAATTGCAAGTGTGCCGTGCGTGGCTGTCATGATTCGCTCGAAGGTGGTTAATAAGCGCCCTCTCTTGTTTGCGCCGCACGCCTCTATAGAGGGAGCCCTCTATATTGACATGGGTTTTTAATCGCCGGTATCGACTTAATGATGAATTGACGAAAATTCTGGATTCGTATTGCGTACAAATCCTGCCACAATCATGGCGAACGGAACACTTATTTACGGTTTAGTGTTCCTATGTCTAGGTTTTCTCACATTACGGGAATTAACACAGACAGAGGCCACGCCAAATGAACGGCCAGCGATGAAACTTTCACAATTTAGCGGTCCTTCTCTGAAAATTCTCTACTGGTGAGTTACGCGTATAACCATGATAACGAATGTCGTATTTTGTCTACCCACCCCCATCAACAAATTCCTTCTCCATGAGTTTTTTCTTTTCCTTTGTTCGTTTCTTTTGTTTTTGTCCCCTTTCACTTTTGTAGTACCATTTGTAGGCCTAGTAGTAGTAGTACTAATCCTAGACCCGTGAACGTGGCTATACATATCCATGGCCACGCTTCAATCTATAGTAAGGCAAAAGGTGACTATTGTATTGTGATCCACGGTTACTGTGATCGAGTGACCGTTCTAGCCGAATTTCGGCTACATTTGACAGAATATTTGCATACGAAAATGAGTAATACAGAAAATCCAGCAGAATTATTTTCGGCAGAATTATGTAGATGAAGGACAATCAAAAAGATTAAGAGAAATATGGGCACATTTGGTTTGAAAAACCTTCGTTTTTTTTAAAGAGCCCTGAAACAAACCCTTACACAATGGAACAGCAATATATACTGGGCGATTGGCAGACTTTCGAAGTGGATTTAGCAGAATTTTACATGGTATTACGGTCATCCTGCCATGTAAGACTGTTAGTCGGGTACCCACTGGTGGGACTCCTACCGTTTTGCGCATGCGAAACTCGGGGTACCAGAGTGTCATGCCTGTCTTTGATTTTCTGATCATTTTGAAAACATTCGTTGTGACAAAGTTGTGCCGTATTTTACTTCGAATTTCTTGACAATGACAGATCCAACACTCGCGTAAATTCACAGGAAGCCTAACAAGTAAGTGATTTACCTATGGGCAAAATTACATGAGGTTATATGTAGCGGATCAAAAGATATAATGAATTGTGAGGGAAGCGCGTGGCATTGTATACAACAAGTTCACGGGTCTATATACTAACCCTAGCCCCACTTGTGTGGCCTTAGTATTGCTGCGCTGTACATGTCATAAGCGCAGCAATATCGCAGCCACACTAGTTGGGCTATACTAACCCTACTTCTGAAATCAGAAGGCTTCCTCTGTCTGCGCCTACTGATTTCAGAAGTATTCTAACCCTAGCCCCATAAATGTGGCCTATTTACTGGACTGCCTCCGTAAACATAGGCCACACATCCACATGTACAAAAACGTGTCGACTTTGCCAAATTTTGATTTTCACATTTAGGCTTACTTTTTACGTTTTTTTTGCTTTAGAAGCATTCTCACCCTCTATATAGGCTAATCAGAAAGTGCTGCCTTTTTCAGATGTCTAATTTTTGTGAAATTTCATGTTGAAATTTTGATACGCAAACGTGTGCAAATGAATCTGGAAATTTCACGAAAAATGGACATCTGAAAAAGGCAGCACTTTCTGATTAGCCTATATAGAGGGTGAGTATGTTTCTAAAGCAAAAAAACCTCCAAACTAAGCCTAAATGTGAAAATCAAAATTTGGCAAAGTCGACTCGTTTTTTGTACATGTGGATGTGTGGCCTATGTTTACGGTGGCAGTCCAGTTAATAGGCCACATTTATGGGGCTATTCTAACCCCTGTCCCATTAACTTGGGCGCTAGAACTCCTTTTTTGACATTTGGGATGTTGGTCTGTCGTACAAGTGTCCCACAACGGAAATATTGTCAAAGTGACAATTTCAAAGTTCACCACAAAAATCACGCAAAATACTTGACAAACATACCTTTGAAGCACCTACTGGCATTTCCACATATCAAAGACGAAGTAATGGGACTTCAATGATACTCACAAATATTTTTTGGGTTGAAAATCCGTGAAAAAAAAACGCATTTTTGAAAAATGCAGTAAAAATACACTGAAAAAGTCCACAAATTCATTAGCCTTGACCAAGGCTATCAGCTTGTTCCCATACGAGCCTGTTCCCGCTACCGCACACCGCGCGCCCCGCGACACAATCACTAGTTGTACTATACCGTTAGCCTCAACGACCCTTGCGTGTGCTTTGTGTGCATGTACGTACGTCCCACACACACTTCCGCAAACAGCCGTACAATAAGTCGAAGCGCAAGATAGCCTTGACGCAACCGTGGCGAATTCCTTATGTGTTTCTTTATAGTTTCGACCGAAATCGGCCGAAAATTTCTGATGCGCATATATTACACGATATCCAATCAAAGCCCGTAAACTTTGACCCGCGACATACATATTCATGGCCCGCAAATTATAGTATACACCACGTACATGTATGTTCACTCAAACCATGGTATGTCCAGGTATTTCAATCCCATTTTAAACCATTTCTCCAGTTTTATTACAAACAAATGAAACATGCCGCTATATGAGTGAACAATTGTTCAAAATGATACTATTTCCAATGTATTGCGAATTGGACAGTTCAAGACAGTCCGCCGACGTTTTGTCGGTGCAACAGCGTACATTATCACGCCGCTACCTGCCCGTGCTATTCTGACAGCGAATGTAGGGAACAGGTCAACTCGGACCCAGGTCAAATCATACCCATTTAATCGAATGCAGGTTAACTCGTATCTATAAGCACCCGTATGAATTAACTGCAAGAAACGAGCTATTGACTTTGGGATGGAAATATACGAAACTGTCAGGTACATGGTGAAAAAAAAACTCTCCCTGAATTCGTACCATGTGCAAATTACATCTCATACGTACGACACATGTATTTTAACGCGTACGTATGAATCGTATATGTCGTACCTACGACATACGTACGACATGTAAGTCGTAGATGTAAATCGCACGAGATACAAGTCGTTCTCACAAGATATGTTGTATGTACGACATAATCGACAAACAAGTCAAACATACGAGCATAGCTCCATGATACGAGTTACAATTCATATTTTGTACACACGAGATATTAAGTCGTACTTATATACGACTTTGTCGTATGCGACATATATCGTACCCTGTCGACTCGACTTATGCACGACATATATGTCGTACCGGCACCTGTCGACATTATGTCATATGTTTGATATGTCATACTCTGTCTACATATATGTCGTACCCTGTCGATGATATTAGTCGTACCTTGTCGAAATATGTCGTACCCTGTCGATATATTAGTCGTACATACGACATATAACTTATAAGTTGTTCATACAAGTTAAAATCAGTCTTACAGAATAAGTTTGCTGAAGGAGAGATATTTTTTTCCCATATCCCCTTGACAGCTTAGAAGAAATACCCCCCCCCCCCAAAAAAAAGTCAGCGGTAGATATACTCAATAGTGTGAGCGCTTTTTTGCCGCTGAACGTGAAAGCGCAGCGTGTCTTACTGCATGGCGCCAGCCGGGCCGGTGCCTACAGTGGACGGCCCCAACGTGGCCTCTGTGCATGGTGACATCGTTTTGGACGGCGTGCGGTTTTGTACCGTTTGCCGTTTTTTTGAAGGTCTAATTTTTCATCCTTTTCATTTCATTTTCGATCCAAACTATGTGTAACTTTATAAATATTATTCTACTATTATTTAAGATTTTAAGGGGGTGTTTTACAATAATTATTGTTTCCACAGGCCGTCTGGTTTATAAACCTTTGGTCGTATTATACAATGCAATAAATATTCATTTTTTTGTCAGCCGTTATCCAATGAGAGAAGACTATTTACCATAGCGCGTACTAATTATCATATTCGGCAGACACGGTTGCGTCAAGGCTATCTTCCGCCTCGACTTACTGTACGGCTGTTTGCGGAAGTGTGTGTGGGGCGTAAGTACATGCACACAATACACACGCATGGGTCGTTGGGGCTAACGGTATAGTACAACATTGTGTCGCTGCGCGCGCGGTGTGCGGTATAGCGGGAACAAGCTCATATGGGAACAAGCTGATAGCCTTGGTCAAGGCTACAAATTCATGGGAAAATAAATACTTGTGAAATAATGTGACCAATACAACTCTAAATGACACTGTAGATATGTTCAGTTTTCTTGTCCAACTTGTCTTTCATTTTAAAAGTGTCTTTGAACAGTGGAAACACTAATGGTTGCAGGAAATTTTAAAATGGCGACCAGCTTGAAAACAAAAATAAATAAAAAATAAAAAGCCCCGCTTCCTCCTTTTTTTCAACAACCGGGACGAGAAACATTTTTTTTTTTATTCGGCCTAATTTGATTGAAACAAAACAGGGGCCCTACACTACACGATCGCCACGATAGCCACTAGGCACTACATAATATTATTTTTTATTTTCAAAAAAAGAGTAAGATTTAATTTGTCTCACAAGGGAGACATATTCCATCCTCCATGGATAGAAGGCAGGGTTTTGATTTTTTTGGAGGGAAATGTTGATGTACCTTTTGTATTTAACAACAATGAACATGATGAATACGACACAATGCAACACGAATATAAAGATTGCAACCAGCACGACGCATTGTGAATGCACAAAACCACATTGATTTGCATGAACGTGTCATCAACTGAAAAATGTGTAAGAAAATTGCATTTTCTACCCCCCAAAAACCATACTATTAATAAAAAATTGTAAGAAAAGGTCATCAAAATTAATGTATGTACGCTTGCAGCAGTCATTTTGGAGTGATAAAGAAGTTCATGACCAAAACAAAAGAGGGGTCGGCCGTAACTACATAATTGCCGTAAAGATTTGAATCTCAAAATTCCTTTACCATGGGCCTACATGAACTGTCAATTAATCCCGCTAAAACTTGTCACAAATTTCAGTATTTCCTGAGGTTACCGGCAAGTGTTCGAAGAGTACTCCCATCGGCTTCGAGCACGGTATCCGCAACTCAGTATCGAGGGAGAAAACTTTCCAGCTCACCCTGTCCGGCGTTACTTAGCCAGTGCTTTCGGTATCCTGAAGATTGGACTAATCATCCTGATCGTTAGCGGTAGCAATCCTTTCCCTGCCTTCAATTTAGAAACCCCAGGATTTTGGACTTGGGCCATCGAAAATAAAGTAAGCCTTTAATTTAATTTTCTTAATTGTATTTTTGAATGACAGTGTTATTTAACAGGTTTCATATTTTGTTACTAAGTTTACAATGTTCATTTTAAGAAATTTGATCTTTTCCAAAGTGTTTGTGTTCTGGTTGTGACCGCCCTGCATTTCAAAAATCAGAAAAGAGAAGAAACAATAATTGTTTATGATTTTTGCATTAAATTTCATTGAATGTTAAAAACCAGGTTGTATTGTGGTCGTCAAATGTAGTATCCTTAAAAATAATGTAACTACAGGATCCTGCGTTGTGTAGCAGTATGGTGTTGGTACCACGTACCCTCATTTTTATCAGCAATTTCCGTACATAATTATTCACAAATTAAACAAACCAATTAAAAAAGTATTAACAGTGGTGATAGTGAGAATACCTTTCAAATGCATATTGAGAAAATATACATGTAGGCCTACCCTCACTTTTTGCAGTTTTCAGAGAATCAACATATATACATGTATCACTTTTAATATTTTTGTATTTTATATCCTTATTGGCCTTTGATCCAATCTAAAGAGACCTCTAAAATGTTTGGCTGATTTTGGAGGATGCACTGTGTCAAGGTCTTGGGCTGGACCTTATTTTGTTTATAAACGCTCAGCCATGCATACCTTTAGGCCTAGAATATACTTGAAATCCTCCGCACTGCTCCAGGATGTCACTGGCTCTGCCTCAACATACTGACAGCGATGGCCGGAGGATTTTGCTGGAGTTAGGTTGTGGTCCTCCCTCCAGGGACCACATTTAAAAAAAATTAAGGAAGATTTTAGAGGATTGCGGCTGTATTCAATGTTTATAAGGAGGCAGTTGGAGGATTTTGCAGGATTGAGGTTGCATCCTAACAATGCAGTTAGGGTTAATTTAGCTCAAATCTGTGATACTGGATTTACCATGTTCCACCAACTGTTGTCCGAACCAGATGCACTCTCTCTTTCAACCATGCAGTTTTCTTGAATTGCTAGTTCCTAACGTCCTATTGTTTGTTTGTGTGTCTCTTTGTTTATCTGTGTGTAGGTTTATTCCTGTTTGATGTTGTTCTTCATCAGTAACGCCATAGAAACGCAACTTCTCTCCACGGGTGCTTTTGAAATCTCACTCAACGGTAGGTGCTTCGTTTTGTGCTCTTTTTCAACTCCCAGTCCTCTCAAATTCCACCAGAGGATCTGCAAGGTTTTTGAGCCACGAGAACTTTGCTAATTTTACTTTGAAGCCCCTTGGAAATGCCGTAGGGTTGCTGTACCTTTCTGGCTTTGGGCCAACGATTCCGTAAGGTTCCCGCATCTCCACAAAAAAATGCTGTGCGAGTTGGGGTTAGCTTCTTGAGAAAAATTCACTAATTTTTTTCTGTGTCACCAGAAAACAGTACAGAATTAAAAGAATTCACTGTGAAAATACAGCCTAAATCATCGGCAAGTTCGCGCAAGAACTATTGTTGACCAATGGTTAACCATAGTTCAACTAAAGTTAGCCCAAACTCTGTGTAGTTGACGATGGTTGACTACGCTAGTCAATCTACCGCAGCTGGTCGTGCAATGATTTATAGCTTGTTGTCAATAGTAATTTTCATAGCATAGTGCAGAGGGGACCAACTATCGGTATCAACAAAAATGGTGGAAAACTGTGAGAGCTAAATTTCATTTTTATTGCACAGTTTTTTCGTGTTAGTTTACGGTATAAATGTCACTTTTGTCATCATTGTACAAATAATATTGGTGATTGTACAAGTGTCCTAAACTATATACACAATCATTATTACATGTATTATGTAAATAAAGAGAAACAACAAGAGTTGAATAATTGTGCGATCGCCATTTTCTGACGGTCGTAATCATGACAATAGTTCGACCAGAGTTGTTCGCACTTCAACTTCAGTCATACCTTGTAGTCTGATCATGACATTTCCTTTGTTTTTTTTGCTTGAATAAAGACATGCCAGTTTGGTCCAAGCTGGAGTCTGGTAAAGTTCCCCGCTACCAGGAGTTGGTCAACATCCTGGAGAGCAACATGAAACTCAGCTATCAGCTCTAGCATCCACTGAAAACAACAACATCTCAATAACAGGTATAACACAAGTATTGTTATTTTGCCTTATTGCCGTAAACAGTTCTGATGGGTGGGTGGTGGGTGATGGGTGGGTGGTAGGGGGTGGGGGTGGTGGTTGGTAGGTGGGCAGGGGGTGGAGGGGTGGGGACGGGCTGGAGGCAGGGGGTCACAACTGTGCAGCTTACCCACTCAAATCGTTTTATATGGACTCTTCCTCAGTCAAAATGTGCACATTAACCAATTAGGTTGTGATGTTAGGTGACCACAGTTGCTTGGCCAACTTCATCACAAGCAATGTGTGAAATGTACACAAACCAAAATGGGGCGGGGGGGGGGGGGGGGGGGGGCTTATGGCCAAATATGGAGGGGTTCATTAAGGAAGGGCTTTGTGTGCCGAGGGTCATACATATAGAGGTTCAGGTGATAGATATTGGCCTGATGATCAGGGGTAGCAATATTTCAGCATCAACATACTAAGGCAGTATTGGCAGTGTAATTGTGGAGTGCTGTGGTCAAGTGGTTATGGTGTCTGACTCGTATGTAACAGTGCATGGGTTTGAACCCTGGCGAGGAACATGGTGCTGGTGTTCTTGGGCAAGACACTTTACTACAATTGCCTCTCTTAGCCTACGAGTTTCAAGTTTGGGGGTAGAGGCCAGATTTTGCTGATCTCGAGCTGCTGCAGAAAAAGGGTCTCATAGATTGATGAAAAGGGGTAATAATTGTAAAGCGCTTTGAGACTTATTTGTATAAGCACCGCATTATTATAATTGTCATTATAAATCAATAAAGTTATTTTCCACCCAACTTTCTAGATGGACTTTCCCGACCTGCTTCAGTTGAGCGGTGGCCATTTTCTACCCACCTCCAGCGAGCCTATGAAGGTCAGTACACAAACCAGTCACCTGCTGGACGTGCTGACCGGACGCTGAACTCCTCGTCTGGTCGTGGGAGAAACTGGACAACACGCACAACTGACGTCAGCACACCCCCAAACACCCCCCCCCTCCCCCTTCCCCTCTCTTTGCAATCTTTGGAAATATTTGTACATTATTTATAAGCTAATGGTAAAATAAGAAACAGTTGTGTTTGTGTATTATTCAGTCAGGTTAAGATGATGTGAAGTCAGAATGGCCACTCTTTCGGATTTTTTCCCCCAAGTTGTGGGAATTTTTCCCTAGATCTTAGGAATTTGGGTCAGGCTGGTGCAAGCCTTCGGAGAAGTACACCAAGTCTTGGGGATTCTTTGTTTTTGAGTACATGTGCATGTACACACAAAAGTATGAATGGCGCATGCGCAAAACAGGAACCATTAGAAATGGTGTAGATATGGGATATGCATGCGGCCGGGAAAATACTTGCTCGTTACACCACCATGTTTGCGTAGTTATTGCATGTGGCACACTATGAGTTATCTGCCTTTTACATCAAAATGTTAAGATATACAGAGTGGCAAAAAAAAAAACCAGGCATACTTCGACTACCCTGAGACTCAGACAACCTATACCAGTGCATGGGGAATTCTGTTAAAAGAAAAAAATGATACCAAGATCGCCTGATTCGGTCCAGTAGTTTTTGTTCCAGAGCCTATTTTTGTAAAAACAAAGTTGGGAGTCATTTTGTTCTGATGAACTACTAAACCATTGGATAGAGGCATTAATTGTTATGTAATAATACCCACATGATCAGCTGTATGCTTCACAAAATAGGCTCTGCAGCAAAAACCGCTGGACCGAATCGGGAGATCTTGGTATCATATTTCTTCTTAAAAGATTCTCCATCCATTGGTACAAGTGCTTTGAGTCTTAAAGAGGTTGTGGAATGCTCGGAGACATTTCCGTCATTTTTTGGGTATATGTAGCCTATAGGTGTGATGAAATAAAAACGACTATTGTTTCTGTCATGAAATGAGTACAAAAGGTACTTTCGAGAGCTGTTTTTCAAGTCCTGTCATGCCTGTTTCGACCCGAACGTGCAATTTGTGTAAAAGTCATCGTTGCGGGCAGCAAACAAAGAACAGTAAATCGTGACGTAATAAACAGGACTCCCGATGCAGAGTAGCATAAACGAGTCCTGTTTATTACGTCATGATTTACTGTGTTTTGTTTGCTGCCCGCCACGACGACTTTTACACAAATTGCACGTTCGGGTCGAAACAGGACCTGAAAAATAGCTCTCAAAAGTACCCTTTGTACTCATTTCATGACAGAAACAATAGTCGTTTTTATTTCATCACACCTTAGGCTACATATACCCAAAAAATGACGGAAATGTCTCCGAGCATTCCACAACCTCTTTAAGGTAGTGGAAGTATGCCATTCCGTTTTTGGGGGGCCACCCTGTATATGGGTTTGATGAAATAACCTCACAAAATGGTTCTTACCAGCTCGTACATGTAGTATCTCCTGCCCCAGCTTTTTTAATGGTCCCTATAGACCATTCTCATGTTGCGGCCATCTTGATTTTTCCCATTCGAATCAACGTAACCAAAGCGAGGCTTGAAGAAAAAATAGTCTGGTTCCTTTTTGCACAAAAAACATTATCATTCAGTACTTTTATTGGATACAGGGAACATGACTGAAATGGTTGCAGCATGATAAAGGTCCATTGTTAGTTAGCCCCATGCCTGTGTGTGGTACATGTAATAAGAATAGATGGTGGCTTGGGCTTTGCTGCTGTTCTGGTACATCATCCTGAAATCTTGGGAATTGTTCCTGTGATCTTCTTTGGATTTTTAAAATGTGATTGTGTGAAGTGTGTACCAGTGATAGTTTTAAAATTCGGTTTGCACTTTTAACTTTGGATTGATTAACATGTACTGCGAATCAAAAACTGCATCACTCATTTTCCTAGAAGTGGCTATATGGTGTGGTCTTTATTTTATGGGAATAGTGTTTCTGTCATTGACATGTATATGTAGCACTTTTTATAAAAAACGAAATAGGACAAGAAATGTTCAAATGAGAAATAAGGATTTGATGAAGTATTTTTTGTTGAAGTCCATACATGGGATGCTTTAGTACACAATATATTCACGGTATTCACATCTTATTATAATGATTTAATATATTAATCTAATTCAAATCACCTTGGTTAATACAAGCATTAAACATAACTTTCTTCGCAACTTATTGAAACAGCTCGTCAACTAAAAACTAATTTAACTTCACTTATGAGCTATTTACAGATGGAATTTGATGTAAATCAATATTAGATATGGCCCTTCACCGACGTATAAACACTGTATACTCAGTGTGTTACCTCCCGAGTGAAAGTTGGAAAAAATCACTCGGGTGGGACTCGAACCCACGACCTCCTGCTTTCT
This sequence comes from Patiria miniata, assembly GCF_015706575.1. NCBI lineage: Eukaryota > Metazoa > Echinodermata > Asteroidea > Valvatida > Asterinidae > Patiria > Patiria miniata. The sequence goes on along the minus strand of NW_024037056.1, from coordinate 1,191,704 downwards.
AGTGCAGATGTCTTACCACTCGACCACCGAACTTGCGGGATCGGTTGGCTGGTTCGAATCTGATGTACATCAGCCAGTGGGTACTGAAATAAAACTATTCACAAGATGGAATTTGCGTCGGGGGATGTAAATGAATACTAGGTTCTGCCCTTCACTATGAGCGTTTGACAGAAAACAAATAGTAGTCATTTAGCCCCCCCCCCCCAAAAAAAAAGTCTCCGGTTTCTGGTATGGAGCTTGCCCAAAAAGTGGTGCGGCGACGCGTTTTTTTTTTTTTTTACCTGTTTTTTTTTTTGCTTCAAATGTCGGCTGATGACTGCAAATATTGCCCGACTAAACTTAGTGCAAATATATGGGAGTCCAGAGAGGCCACATAAAGCTTATTCTCAATCATAATCCCATCTAAAAACACGTTAAAATTGTGCAGCAGCAGGATTCCAGTCAAACCAGTGAGTTTTGCGGTTTTGAGACGTCATCTTTTATTGAAAAAAAAAACTGTTTTCATTTTGCCGACGCGCATGGCTACGGCGACGCGCGCGCATACCAGAAACCGGAGACTTTTTTCTTGGCCTTATCTGGGTACTATTAATTTCCTGACCCCGAAACGTCTAACATCTATGAATGTATAATTCTGATGCACTCCTCAATGCTGTCGTCCTCCAAGAGTGATTATGACAGATAAACCACCTACCCAACAAGTACAACAAAGCGTTTGAAGTCATTCTTAACGTTACCTGAATAGCAATTTTCGAAGTACATGTACCAAGGTAACAGGGACGGGGAAAATTACAATTTACGTGTTCATGTTCATGTCGATCAAAAATTTTTCAATTTTTTTCACAAAATGGATGATTTTTGCCCAAATCTTCAAAATTATGCGTGTTAGAGTATTGATTGATGTTCCTCTTGCATCCAGATGAATTTGTGCCTTGTTTTGAGAAAAGTCAATTTTTGGCCGATTTCGACTAAAAATGTAAGGCTAACCCCTTGCATTGTTTTCAATTTTTGCCAAAAAATGAAATCGCTTGAAATCTGCTAGAAAGATGCCTAAAGAGCCCTAGCACGCATTCCAAATCGATTGCTGGACAGATGTGCTTTTAAAGGGGAGATTCCGTCGAAAAATTGAAGTAAAATCGATCAAAAAATTTTCAATTTTTTTTCACAAAATGGATGATTTTTGCCCAAATCTTCAAAATTATGCGTGTTAGAGTATTGATTGATGTTCCTCTTGCATCCAGATGAATTTGTGCCTTGTTTTGAGAAAAGTCAATTTTTGGCCGATTTCGACTAAAAATGTAAGGCTAACCCCTTGCATTTTTTTCAATTTTTGCCAAAAAATGAAATCGCTTGAAATCTGCTAGAAAGATGCCTAAAGAGCCCTAGAACGCATTCAAAATCGATTGCTGGACAGATGTGCTATGAAAGGGGAGATTCCGTCGAAAAATTGAAGTAAAATCGATCAAAAAATTTTCAATGTTTTTTCACAAAATGGATGATTTTTGCCCAAATCTTCAAAATTATGCGTGTTAGAGTATTGATTGATGTTCCTCTTGCATCCAGATGAATTTGTGCCTTGTTTTGAGAAAAGTCAATTTTTGGCCGATTTCGACTAAAAATGTAAGGCTAACCCCTTGCATTTTTTTCAATTTTGGGCAAAAAATGAAATCGCCTGAAATCTGCTAGAAAGATGCCTAAAGAGCCCTAGAACGCATTCCAAACCGATTGCTGGACAGATGTGCTTTTAAAGGGGAGATCCGTCGAAAAATTGAAGTAAAATCGATCAAAAAATTTTCAATTTTTTTCACAAAATGGATGATTTTTGCCCAAATCTTCAAAATTATGCGTGTTAGAATGTTGATTGATGTTCCTCTTGCATCCAGATGAATTTGTGCCTTGTTTTGAGAAAAGTCAATTTTTGGCCGATTTCGACTAAAAATGTAAGGCTAACCCCTTTTATTTTTTTTCAATTTTTGCCTAAAAATGAATTCGCTTGAAAGCTGCTAGAAAGATGCCTAAAGAGCCCTAGAACGCATTCCAAATCGATTGCTGGACAGATGTGCTATTAAAGGGGAGATTCCGTCGAAAAATTGAAGTAAAATCGATCAAAAAATTTTCAATGTTTTTCACAAAATGGATGATTTTTGCCCAAATCTTCAAAATTATGCGTGTTAGAGTATTGATTGATGTTCCTCTTGCATCCAGATGAATTTGTGCCTTGTTTTGAGAAAAGTCAATGTTTGGCCGATTTCGACTAAAAATGTAAGGCTAACCCCTTGCATTTTTTTCAATTTTTGCCAAAAAATGAAATCGCTTGAAATCTGCTAGAAAGATGCCTAAAGAGCCCTAGAACGCATTCCAAATCGATTGCTGGACAGATGTGCTTTTAAAGGGGAGATTCCGTCGAAAAATTGAAGTAAAATCGATCAAAAAATTTTCAATGTTTTTTCACAAAATGGATGATTTTTGCCCAAATCTTCAAAATTATGCGTGTTAGAGTATTGATTGATGTTCCTCTTGCATCCAGATGAATTTGTGCCTTGTTTTGAGAAAAGTCAATTTTTGGCCGATTTCGACTAAAAATGTAAGGCTAACCCCTTGCATTTTTTTCAATTTTTGCCAAAAAATGAAATCGCTTGAAATCTGCTAGAAAGATGCCTAAAGAGCCCTAGAACGCATTCCAAATCGATTGCTGGACAGATGTGCTTTTAAAGGGGAGATTCCGTCGAAAAATTGAAGTAAAATCGATCAAAAAATTTTCAATTTTTTTTCACAAAATGGATGATTTTTGCCCAAATCTTCAAAATTATGCGTGTTAGAGTATTGATTGATGTTTCTCTTGCATCCAGATGAATTTGTGCCTTGTTTTGAGAAAAGTCAATTTTTGGCCGATTTCGACTAAAAATGTAAGGCTAACCCCTTGCATTTTTTTCAATTTTGGCCAAAAAATGAAATCGCTTGAAATCTGCTAGAAAGATGCCTAAAGAGCCCTAGAACGCATTCCAAATCGATTGCTGGACAGATGTGCTTTTAAAGGGGAGATTCCGTCGAAAAATTGAAGTAAACTCGATCAAAAAATTTTCAATTTTTTTTCACAAAATGGATGATTTTTGCCCAAATCTTCAAAATTATGCGTGTTAGAGTATTGATTGATGTTCCTCTTGCATCCAGATGAATTTGTGCCTTGTTTTGAGAAAAGTCAATTTTTGGCCGATTTCGACTAAAAATGTAAGGCTAACCCCTTGCATTTTTTTCAATTTTGGGCAAAAAATGAAATCGCCTGAAATCTGCTAGAAAGATCCCTTAAGAGCCCTAGAACGCATTCCAAACCGATTGCTGGACAGATGTGCTTTTAAAGGGGAGATCCGTCGAAAAATTGAAGTAAAATCGATCAAAAAATTTTCAATTTTTTTCACAAAATGGATGATTTTTGCCCAAATCTTCAAAATTATGCGTGTTAGAATATTGATTGATGTTCCTCTTGCATCCAGATGAATTTGTGCCTTGTTTTGAGAAAAGTCAATTTTTGGCCGATTTCGACTAAAAATGTAAGGCTAACCCCTTGCATTTTTTTTCAATGTTTGCCTAAAAATGAATTCGCTTGAAAGCTGCTAGAAAGATGCCTAAAGAGCCCTAGAACGCATTCCAAATCGATTGCTGGACAGATGTGCTATTAAAGGGGAGATTCCGTCGAAAAATTGAAGTAAAATCGATCAAAAAATTTTCAATGTTTTTTCACAAAATGGATGATTTTTGCCCAAATCTTCAAAATTATGCGTGTTAGAGTATTGATTGATGTTCCTCTTGCATCCAGATGAATTTGTGCCTTGTTTTGAGAAAAGTCAATTTTTGGCCGATTTCGACTAAAAATGTAAGGCTAACCCCTTGCATTTTTTTCAATTTTTGCCAAAAAATGAAATCGCTTGAAATCTGCTAGAAAGATGCCTAAAGAGCCCTAGAACGCATTCCAAATCGATTGCTGGACAGATGTGCTATTAAAGGGGAGATTCCGTCGAAAAATTGAAGTAAAATCGATCAAAAATTTTTCAATGTTTTTCACAAAATGGATGATTTTTGCCCAAATCTTCAAAATTATGCGTGTTAGAGTATTGATTGATGTTCCTCTTGCATCCAGATGAATTTGTGCCTTGTTTTGAGAAAAGTCAATTTTTGGCCGATTTCGACTAAAAATGTAAGGCTAACGCCTTGCATTTTTTTCAATTTTGGCCAAAAAATGAAATCGCTTGAAAGCTGCTAGAAAGATGCCTAAAGAGCCCTAGAACGCATTCCAAATCGATTGCTGGACAGATGTGCTATTAAAGGGGAGATTCCGTCGAAAAATTGAAGTAAAATCGATCAAAAAAATTTCAATTTTTTTTCACAAAATGGATGATTTTTGCCCAAATCTTCAAAATTATGCGTGTTAGAGTATTGATTGATGTTCCTCTTGCATCCAGATGAATTTGTGCCTTGTTTTGAGAAAAGTCAATTTTTGGCCGATTTCGACTAAAAATGTAAGGCTAACCCCTTGCATTTTTTACAATTTTTGCCAAAAAATGAAATCGCTTGAAATCTGCTCGAAAGATGCCTAAAGAGCCCTAGAACGCATTCCAAACCGATTGCTGGACAGATGTGCTTTTAAAGGGGAGATTCCGTCGAAAAATTGAAGTAAACTCGATCAAAAAATTTTCAATTTTTTTTCACAAAATGGATGATTTTTGCCCAAATCTTCAAAATTATGCGTGTTAGAGTATTGATTGATGTTCCTCTTGCATCCAGATGAATTTGTGCCTTGTTTTGTGAAAAGTCAATTTTTGGCCGATTTCGACTAAAAATGTAAGGCTAACCCCTTGCATTTTGTTCAATTTTGGGCAAAAAATGAAATCGCTTGAAATCTGCTAGAAAGATGCCTAAAGAGCCCTAGAACGCATTCCAAACCGATTGCTGGACAGATGTGCTTTTAAAGGGGAGATTCCGTCGAAAAATTGAAGTAAAATCGATCAAAATTTTTTCAATTTTTTTCACAAAATGGATGATTTTTGCCCAAATCTTCAAAATTATGCGTGTTAGAGTATTGATTGATGTTCCTCTTGCATCCAGATGAATTTGTGCCTTGTTTTGAGAAAAGTCAATTTTTGGCCGATTTCGACTAAAAATGTAAGGCTAACCCCTTGCATTTTTTTCAATTTTTGCCAAATATGAAATCGCTTGAAATCTGCTAGAAAGATGCCTAAAGAGCCCTAGAATTCATTCCAAACCGATTGCTGGACAGATGTGCTTTTAAAGGGGAGATTCCGTCGAAAAATTGAAGTAAAATCGATCAAAAAATTTAATTTTTTTTTCACAAAATGAATGATTTTTGCCCAAATCTTCAAAATTATGCGTGTTAGAGTATTGATTGATGTTCCTCTTGCATCCAGATGAATTTGTGCCTTGTTTTGAGAAAAGTCAATTTTTGGCCGATTTCGACTAAAAATGTAAGGCTAACCCCTTGCATTTTTTTCAATTTTGGCCAAAAAATGAAATCGCTTGAAATCTGCTAGAAAGATGCCTAAAGAGCCCTAGAACGCATTCCAAACCGATTGCTGGACAGATGTGCTATTAAAGGGGAGATTCCGTCGAAAAATTGAAGTAAAATCGATCAAAAATTTTTCAATTTTTTTCACAAAATGGATGATTTTTGCCCAAATCTTCACAATTATGCGTGTTAGAGTATTGATTGATGTTCCTCTTGCATCCAGATGAATTTGTGCCTTGTTTTGAGAAAAGTCAATTTTTGGCCGATTTCGACTAAAAATGTAAGGCTAACCCCTTGCATTTTTTTCAATTTTGGCCAAAAAATGAAATCGCTTGAAAGCTGCTAGAAAGATGCCTAAAGAGCCCTAGAACGCATTCCAAATCGATTGCTGGACTGATGTGCTATTAAAGGGGAGATTCCGTCGAAAAATTGAAGTAAAATCGATCAAAAAATTTTCAATTTTTTTCACAAAATGGATGATTTTTGCCCAAATCTTCAAAATTATGCGTGTTAGAGTATTGATTGATGTTCCTCTTGCATCCAGATGAATTTGTGCCTTGTTTTGAGAAAAGTCAATTTTTGGCCGATTTCGACTAAAAATCCCCTTGCATTTTTTTCAATTTTTGCCAAAAAATGAAATCGCTTGAAATCTGCTAGAAAGATGCCTAAAGAGCCCTAGTACGCATTCCAAATCGATTGCTGGACAGATGTGCTATTAAAGGGGAGATTCCATCGAAAAATTGAAGTAAAATCGATCAAAAATTTTTCAATTTTTTTCACAAAATGGATGATTTTTGCCCAAATCTTCAAAATTATGCGTGTTAGAGTATTGATTGATGTTCCTCTTGCATCCAGATGAATTTGTGCCTTGTTTTGAGAAAAGTCAATTTTTGGCCGATTTCGACTAAAAATGTAAGGCTAACCCCTTGCATTTTGTTCAATTTTGGGCAAAAAATGAAATCGCTTGAAATCTGCTAGAAAGATGCCTAAAGAGCCCTAGAACGCATTCCAAACCGATTGCTGGACAGATGTGCTTTTAAAGGGGAGATTCCGTCGAAAAATTGAAGTAAAATCGATCAAAAATTTTTCATTTTTTTCCACAAAATGGATGATTTTTGCCCAAATCTTCAAAATTATGCGTGTTAGAGTATTGATTGATGTTCCTCTTGCATCCAGATGAATTTGTGCCTTGTTTTGAGAAAAGTCAATTTTTGGCCGATTTCGACTAAAAATGTAAGGCTAACCCCTTGCATTTTTTTCAATTTTTGCCAAATATGAAATCGCTTGAAATCTGCTAGAAAGATGCCTAAAGAGCCCTAGAACGCATTCCAAACCGATTGCTGGACAGATGTGCTTTTAAAGGGGAGATTCCGTCGAAAAATTGAAGTAAAATCGATCAAAAAATTTAATTTTTTTTTCACAAAATGAATGATTTTTGCCCAAATCTTCAAAATTATGCGTGTTAGAGTATTGATTGATGTTCCTCTTGCATCCAGATGAATTTGTGCCTTGTTTTGAGAAAAGTCAATTTTTGGCCGATTTCGACTAAAAATGTAAGGCTAACCCCTTGCATTGTTTTTCAATTTTGGCCAAAAAATGAAATCGCTTGAAATCTGCTAGAAAGATGCCTAAAGAGCCCTAGAACGCATTCCAAACCGATTGCTGGACAGATGTGCTATTAAAGGGGAGATTCCGTCGAAAAATTGAAGTAAAATCGATCAAAAATTTTTCAATTTTTTTCACAAAATGGATGATTTTTGCCCAAATCTTCAAAATTATGCGTGTTAGAGTATTGATTGATGTTCCTCTTGCATCCAGATGAATTTGTGCCTTGTTTTGAGAAAAGTCAATTTTTGGCCGATTTCGACTAAAAATGTAAGGCTAACCCCTTGCATTTTGTTCAATTTTGGGCAAAAAATGAAATCGCTTGAAATCTGCTAGAAAGATGCCTAAAGAGCCCTAGAACGCATTCCAAACCGATTGCTGGACAGATGTGCTTTTAAAGGGGAGATTCCGTCGAAAAATTGAAGTAAAATCGATCAAAAATTTTTCATTTTTTTCCACAAAATGGATGATTTTTGCCCAAATCTTCAAAATTATGCGTGTTAGAGTATTGATTGATGTTCCTCTTGCATCCAGATGAATTTGTGCCTTGTTTTGAGAAAAGTCAATTTTTGGCCGATTTCGACTAAAAATGTAAGGCTAACCCCTTGCATTTTTTTCAATTTTTGCCAAATATGAAATCGCTTGAAATCTGCTAGAAAGATGCCTAAAGAGCCCTAGAACGCATTCCAAACCGATTGCTGGACAGATGTGCTTTTAAAGGGGAGATTCCGTCGAAAAATTGAAGTAAAATCGATCAAAAATTTTTCAATTTTTTTTCACAAAATGAATGATTTTTGCCCAAATCTTCAAAATTATGCGTGTTAGAGTATTGATTGATGTTCCTCTTGCATCCAGATGAATTTGTGCCTTGTTTTGAGAAAAGTCAATTTTTGGCCGATTTCGACTAAAAATGTAAGGCTAACCCCTTGCATTTTTTTTTCAATTTTGGCCAAAAAATGAAATCGCTTGAAATCTGCTAGAAAGATGCCTAAAGAGCCCTAGAACGCATTCCAAACCGATTGCTGGACAGATGTGCTATTAAAGGGGAGATTCCGTCGAAAAATTGAAGTAAAATCGATCAAAAATTTTTCAATTTTTTTCACAAAATGGATGATTTTTGCCCAAATCTTCAAAATTATGCGTGTTAGAGTATTGATTGATGTTCCTCTTGCATCCAGATGAATTTGTGCCTTGTTTTGAGAAAAGTCAATTTTTGGCCGATTTCGACTAAAAATGTAAGGCTAACCCCTTGCATTTTGTTCAATTTTGGGCAAAAAATGAAATCGCTTGAAATCTGCTAGAAAGATGCCTAAAGAGCCCTAGAACGCATTCCAAACCGATTGCTGGACAGATGTGCTTTTAAAGGGGAGATTCCGTCGAAAAATTGAAGTAAAATCGATCAAAAATTTTTCATTTTTTTCCACAAAATGGATGATTTTTGCCCAAATCTTCAAAATTATGCGTGTTAGAGTATTGATTGATGTTCCTCTTGCATCCAGATGAATTTGTGCCTTGTTTTGAGAAAAGTCAATTTTTGGCCGATTTCGACTAAAAATGTAAGGCTAACCCCTTGCATTTTTTTCAATTTTTGCCAAATATGAAATCGCTTGAAATCTGCTAGAAAGATGCCTAAAGAGCCCTAGAACGCATTCCAAACCGATTGCTGGACAGATGTGCTTTTAAAGGGGAGATTCCGTCGAAAAATTGAAGTAAAATCGATCAAAAAATTTAATTTTTTTTTCACAAAATGAATGATTTTTGCCCAAATCTTCAAAATTATGCGTGTTAGAGTATTGATTGATGTTCCTCTTGCATCCAGATGAATTTGTGCCTTGTTTTGAGAAAAGTCAATTTTTGGCCGATTTCGACTAAAAATGTAAGGCTAACCCCTTGCATTTTTTTCAATTTTTGCCAAAAAATGAAATCGCTTGAAATCTGCTAGAAAGATGCCTAAAGAGCCCTAGAACGCATTCCAAACCGATTGCTGGACAGATGTGCTATTAAAGGGGAGATTCCGTCGAAAAATTGAAGTAAAATCGATCAAAAATTTTTCAATTTTTTTCACAAAATGGATGATTTTTGCCCAAATCTTCAAAATTATGCGTGTTAGAGTATTGATTGATGTTCCTCTTGCATCCAGATGAATTCGTGCCTTGTTTTGAGAAAAGTCAATTTTTGGCCGATTTCGACTAAAAATGTAAGGCTAACCCCTTGCATTTTGTTCAATTTTGGGCAAAAAATGAAATCGCTTGAAATCTGCTAGAAAGATGCCTAAAGAGCCCTAGAACGCATTCCAAACCGATTGCTGGACAGATGTGCTTTTAAAGGGGAGATTCCGTCGAAAAATTGAAGTAAAATCGATCAAAAATTTTTCATTTTTTTCCACAAAATGGATGATTTTTGCCCAAATCTTCAAAATTATGCGTGTTAGAGTATTGATTGATGTTCCTCTTGCATCCAGATGAATTTGTGCCTTGTTTTGAGAAAAGTCAATTTTTGGCCGATTTCGACTAAAAATGTAAGGCTAACCCCTTGCATTTTTTTCAATTTTTGCCAAATATGAAATCGCTTGAAATCTGCTAGAAAGATGCCTAAAGAGCCCTAGAACGCATTCCAAACCGATTGCTGGACAGATGTGCTTTTAAAGGGGAGATTCCGTCGAAAAATTGAAGTAAAATCGATCAAAAATTTTTCAATTTTTTTTCACAAAATGGATGATTTTTGCCCAAATCTTCAAAATTATGCGTGTTAGAGTATTGATTGATGTTCCTCTTGCATCCAGATGAATTTGTGCCTTGTTTTGAGAAAAGTCAATTTTTGGCCGATTTCGACTAAAAATGTAAGGCTAACCCCTTGCATTTTTTTTCAATTTTGGCCAAAAAATGAAATCGCTTGAAATCTGCTAGAAAGATGCCTAAAGAGCCCTAGAACGCATTCCAAACCGATTGCTGGACAGATGTGCTATTAAAGGGGAGATTCCGTCGAAAAATTGAAGTAAAATCGATCAAAAATTTTTCAATTTTTTTCACAAAATGGATGATTTTTGCCCAAATCTTCAAAATTATGCGTGTTAGAGTATTGATTGATGTTCCTCTTGCATCCAGATGAGTTTGTGCCTTGTTTTGAGAAAAGTCAATTTTTAACCGATTTCGACTAAAAATGTAAGGCTAACCCCTTGCATTTTTTTCAATTTTTGCCAAAAAATGAAATCGCTTGAAATCTGCTAGAAAGATGCCTAAAGAGCCCTAGAACGCATTCCAAACCGATTGCTGGACAGATGTGCTTTTAAAGGGGAGACTCCGTCGAAAAATTGAAGTAAAATCGATCAAAAATTTTTCAATTTTTTTCACAAAATGGATGATTTTTGCCCAAATCTTCAAAATTATGCGTGTTAGAGTATTGATTGATGTTCCTCTTGCATCCAGATGAATTTGTGCCTTGTTTTGAGAAAAGTCAATTTTTGGCCGATTTCGACTAAAAATGTAAGGCTAACCCCTTGCATTTTTTTCAATTTTGGGCAAAAAATGAAATCGCTTGAAATCTGCTAGAAAGATGCCTAAAGAGCCCTAGAACGCATTCCAAACCGATTGCTGGACAGATGTGCTTTTAAAGGGGAGATTCCGTCGAAAAATTGAAGTAAAATCGATCAAAAATTTTTCAATTTTTTTTCACAAAATGAATGATTTTTGCCCAAATCTTCAAAATTATGCGTGTTAGAGTATTGATTGATGTTCCTCTTGCATCCAGATGAATTTGTGCCTTGTTTTGAGAAAAGTCAATTTTTGGCCTATTTCGACTAAAAATGTAAGGCTAACCCCTTGCATTTTTTTTCAATTTTGGCCAAAAAATGAACTCGCTTGAAATCTGCTAGAAAGATGCCTAAAGAGCCCTAGAACGCATTCCAAACCGATTGCTGGACAGATGTGCTATTAAAGGGGAGATTCCGTCGAAAAATTGAAGTAAAATCGATCAAAAAATTTTCAATTTTTTTCACAAAATGGATGATTTTTGCCCAAATCTTCAAAATTATGCGTGTTAGAGTATTGATTGATGTTCCTCTTGCATCCAGATGAATTTGTGCCTTGTTTTGAGAAAAGTCAATTTTTGGCCGATTTCGACTAAAAATGTAAGGCTAACCCCTTGCATTTTTTTCAATTTTGGGCAAAAAATGAAATCGCTTGAAATCTGCTAGAAAGATGCCTAAAGAGCCCTAGAACGCATTCCAAACCGATTGCTGGACAGATGTGCTTTTAAAGGGGAGATTCCGTCGAAAAATTGAAGTAAAATCGATCAAAAATTTTTCAATTTTTTTTCAAAAAATGAATGATTTTTGCCCAAATCTTCAAAATTATGCGTGTTAGAGTATTGATTGATGTTCCTCTTGCATCCAGATGAATTTGTGCCTTGTTTTGAGAAAAGTCAATTTTTGGCCGATTTCGACTAAAAATGTAAGGCTAACCCCTTGCATTTTTTTTCAATTTTGGCCAAAAAATGAACTCGCTTGAAATCTGCTAGAAAGATGCATAAAGAGCCCTAGAACGCATTCCAAACCGATTGCTGGACAGATGTGCTATTAAAGGGGAGATTCCGTCGAAAAATTGAAGTAAAATCGATCAAAAATTTTCAATTTTTTTCACAAAATGGATGATTTTTGCCCAAATCTTCAAAATTATGCGTGTTAGAGTATTGATTGATGTTCCTCTTGCATCCAGATGAATTTGTGCCTTGTTTTGAGAAAAGTCAATTTTTGGCCGATTTCGACTAAAAATGTAAGGCTAACCCCTTGCATTTTTTTCAATTTTGGCCAAAAAATGAAATCGCTTGAAATCTGCTAGAAAGATGCCTAAAGAGCCCTAGAACGCATTCCAAACCGATTGCTGGACAGATGTGCTTTTAAAGGGGAGATTCCGTCGAAAAATTGAAGTAAAATCGATCAAAAATTTTTCAATTTTTTTCACAAAATGGATGATTTTCGCCCAAATCTTCAAAATTATGCGTGTTAGAGTATTGATTGATGTTCCTCTTGCATCCAGATGAATTTGTGCCTTGTTTTGAGAAAAGTCAATTTTTGGCCGATTTCGACTAAAAATGTAAGGCTAACCCCTTGCATTTTTTTCAATTTTGGCCAAAAAATGAAATCGCTTGAAAGCTGCTAGAAAGATGCCTAAAGAGCCCTAGAACGCATTCCGAATCGATTGCTGGACAGATGTGCTATTAAAGGGGAGATTCCGTCGAAAAATTGAAGTAAAATCGATCAAAAAAATTTCAATTTTTTTCACAAAATGGATGATTTTTGCCCAAATCTTCAAAATTATGCGTGTTAGAGTATTGATTGATGTTCCTCTTGCATCCAGATGAATTTGTGCCTTGTTTTGAGAAAAGTCAATTTTTGGCCGATTTCGACTAAAAATGTAAGGCTAACCCCTTGCATTTTTTTCAATTTTGGGCAAAAAATGAAATCGCTTGAAATCTGCTAGAAAGATGCCTAAAGAGCCCTAGAACGCATTCCAAACCGATTGCTGGACAGATGTGCTTTTAAAGGGGAGATTCCGTCGAAAAATTGAAGTAAAATCGATCAAAATTTTTTCAATTTTTTTCACAAAATGGATGATTTTTGCCCAAATCTTCAAAATTATGCGTGTTAGAGTATTGATTGATGTTCCTCTTGCATCCAGATGAATTTGTGCCTTGTTTTGAGAAAAGTCAATTTTTGGCCGATTTCGACTAAAATGTAAGGCTAACCCCTTGCATTGTTTTCAATTTTTGCCAAAAAATGAAATCGCTTGAAATCTGCTAGAAAGATGCCTAAAGAGCTCTAGAACGCATTCCAAACCGATTGCTGGACAGATGTGCTTTTAAAGGGGAGATTCCGTCGAAAAATTGAAGTAAAATCGATCAAAAAATTTTCAATTTTTTTCACAAAATGGATGATTTTTGCCCAAATCTTCAAAATTATGCGTGTTAGAGTATTGATTGATGTTCCTCTTGTATCCAGATGAATTTGTGCCTTGTTTTGAGAAAAGTCAATTTTTGGCCGATTTCGACTAAAAATGTAAGGCTAACCCCTTGCATTTTTTTCAATTTTGGGCAAAAAATGAAATCGCTTGAAATCTGCTAGAAAGATGCCTAAAGAGCCCTAGAACGCATTCCAAACCGATTGCTGGACAGATGTGCTTTTAAAGGGGAGATTCCGTCGAAAAATTGAAGTAAAATCGATCAAAAAATTTTCAATTTTTTTCACAAAATGAATGATTTTTGCCCAAATCTTCAAAATTATGCGTGTTAGAGTATTGATTGATGTTCCTCTTGCATCCAGATGAATTTGTGCCTTGTTTTGAGAAAAGTCAATTTTTGGCCGATTTCGACTAAAAATGTAAGGCTAACCCCTTGCATTGTTTTCAATTTTGGGCAAAAAATGAAATCGCTTGAAATCTGCTAGAAAGATGCCTAAAGAGCTCTAGAACGTATTCCAAACCGATTGCTGGACAGATGTGCTTTTAAAGGGGAGATTCCGTCGAAAAATTGAAGTAAAATCGATCAAAAAATTTTCAATTTTTTTTCACAAAATGGATGATTTTTGCCCAAATCTTCAAAATTATGCGTGTTAGAGTATTGATTGATGTTCCTCTTGCATCCAGATGAATTTGTGCCTTGTTTTGAGAAAAGTCAATTTTTGGCCGATTTCGACTAAAATGTAAGGCTAACCCCTTGCATTGTTTTCAATTTTTGCCAAAAAATGAAATCGCTTGAAATCTGCTAGAAAGATGCCTAAAGAGCTCTAGAACGCATTCCAAACCGATTGCTGGACAGATGTGCTTTTAAAGGGGAGATTCCGTCGAAAAATTGAAGTAAAATCGATCAAAAAATTTTCAATTTTTTTTCACAAAATGGATGATTTTTGCCCAAATCTTCAAATTTATGCGTGTTAGAGTATTGATTGATGTTCCTCTTGCATCCAGATGAATTTGTGCCTTGTTTTGAGAAAAAGCAATTTTTGGCCGATTTCGACTAAAAATGTAAGGCTAACCCCTTGCATTTTTTTCAATTTTGGCCAAAAATTGAAATCGCTTGAAAGCTGCTAGAAAGATGCCTAAAGAGCCCTAGTACGCATTCCAAATCGATTGCTGGACAGATGTGCTATTAAAGGGGAGATTCCGTCGAAAAATTGAAGTAAAATCGATCCAAAAATTTTCAATTTTGTTTCACAAAATGGATGATTTTTGCCCAAATCTTCAAAATTATGCGTGTTAGAGTATTGATTGATGTTCCTCTTGCATCCAGATGAATTTGTGCCTTGTTTTGAGAAAAGTCAATTTTTGGCCGATTTCGACTAAAAATGTAAGGCTAACCCCTTGCATTTTTTTCAATTTTGGCCAAAAAATGAAATCGCTTGAAATCTGCTAGAAAGATGCCTAAAGAGCCCTAGAACGCATTCCAAACCGATTGCTGGACAGATGTGCTTTTAAAGGGGAGATTCCGTCGAAAAATTGAAGCAAAATCGATCAAAAAATTTTCATTTTTTTTTCACAAAATGAATGATTTTTGCCCAAATCTTCAAAATTATGCGTGTTAGAGTATTGATTGATGTTCCTCTTGCATCCAGATGAATTTGTGCCTTGTTTTGAGAAAAGTCAATTTTTGGCCGATTTCGACTAAAAATGTAAGGCTAACCCCTTGCATTTTTTTTCAATTTTGGCCAAAAAATGAAATCGCTTGAAAGCTGCTAGAAAGATGCCTAAAGAGCCCTAGAACGCATTCCAAACCGATTGCTGGACAGATGTGCTATTAAAGGGGAGATTCCGTCGAAAAATTGAAGTAAAATCGATCAAAAAATTTCAATTTTTTTCACAAAATGGATGATTTTTGCCCAAATCTTCAAAATTATGCGTGTTAGAGTATTGATTGATGTTCCTCTTGCATCCAGATGAATTTGTGCCTTGTTTTGAGAAAAGTCAATTTTTGGCCGATTTCGACTAAAAATGTAAGGCTAACCCCTTGCATTTTTTTCAATTTTTGCCAAAAAATGAAATCGCTTGAAATCTGCTAGAAAGATGCCTAAAGAGCCGTAGAACGCATTCCAAACCGATTGCTGGACAGATGTGCTATTAAAGGGGAGATTCCGTCGAAAAATTGAAGTAAAATCGATCAAAAAATTTTCAATTTTTTTTCACAAAATGGATGATTTTTGCCCAAATCTTCAAATTTATGCGTGTTAGAGTATTGATTGATGTTCCTCTTGCATCCAGATGAATTTGTGCCTTGTTTTGAGAAAAGTCAATTTTTGGCCGATTTCGACTAAAAATGTAAGGCTAACCCCTTTTTTTTTTCAATTTTGGCCAAAAAATGAAATCGCTTGAAAGCTGCTAGAAAGATGCCTAAAGAGCCCTAGAACGCATTCCAAATCGATTGCTGGACAGATGTGCTATTAAAGGGGAGATTCCGTCGAAAAATTGAAGTAAAATCGATCAAAAATTTTTCAATTTTTTTCACAAAATGGATGATTTTTGCCCAAATCTTCAAAATTATGCGTGTTAGAGTATTGATTGATGTTCCTCTTGCATCCAGATGAATTTGTGCCTTGTTTTGAGAAAAGTCAATTTTTAGCCGATTTCGACTAAAAATGTAAGGCTAACCCCTTGCATTTTTTTCAATTTTGGCCAAAAAATGAAATCGCTTGAAAGCTGCTAGAAAGATGCCTAAAGAGCCCTAGAACGCATTCCAAATCGATTGCTGGACAGATGTGCTATTAAAGGGGAGATTCCGTCGAAAAATTGAAGTAAAATCGATCAAAAAATTTTCAATGTTTTTCACAAAATGGATGATTTTTGCCCAAATCTTCAAAATTATGCGTGTTAGAGTATTGATTGATGTTCCTCTTGCATCCAGATGAATTTGTGCCTTGTTTTGAGAAAAGTCAATTTTTGGCCGATTTCGACTAAAAATGTAAGGCTAACCCCTTGCATTTTTTTCAATTTTGGCCAAAAAATGAAATCGCTTGAAATCTGCTAGAAAGATGCCTAAAGAGACCTAGAACGCATTCCAAACCGATTGCTGGACAGATGTGCTTTTAAAGGGGAGATTCCGTCGAAAAATTGAAGTAAAATCGATCAATAAATTTTCAATTTTTTTTTAAAAAATGGATGATTTTTTGCCCAAATCTTCAAAATTATGCGTGTTTGAGTATTGATTGATGTTTCTCTTGCATCCAGATGAATTTGTGCCTTGTTTTGAGAAAAGTCAGTTTTTGGCCGATTTCGACTAAAAATGTAAGGCTAACCCCTTGCATTTTTTTTCAATTTTGGCCAAAAACTGAAATCGCTTGAAATTTGCTAGAAAGATGCCTTAAGAGCCGTAGAACGCATTCCAAACCGATTGCTGGACAGATGTGCTTTTAAAGGGGAGATTCCGTCGAAAAATTGAAGTAAAATCGATCAAAAAATTTTCAATTTTTTTTCACAAAATGGATGATTTTTGCCCAAATCTTCAAAATTATGCGTGTTAGAGTATTGATTGATGTTCCTCTTGCATCCAGATGAATTTGTGCCTTGTTTTGAGAAAAGTCAATTTTTGGCCGATTTCGACTAAAAATGTAAGGCTAGCCCCTTGCATTTTTTTTCAATTTTGGCCAAAAAATGAAATCGCTTGAAAGCTGCTAGAAAGATGCCTAAAGAGCCCTAGAACGCATTCCAAATCGATTGCTGGACAGATGTGCTATTAAAGGGGAGATTTCGTCGAAAAATTAAGTGAAAAGTGCTCGAAAATTTACATTTCCAACCCCCCAAAATGGTTGATTTTTGCCCAAATCTTCATAATTATGAGTATTGATTGATGTTCCTCCTGGATCCAGTTGAGTTTCTGCCTTGTTGTGAGAAAAGTCAATTTTTGGCCGATTTTGACTAAAAATGTAAGGCTAACCCCTTTTTTTTAAATTTTGGCCAAAAAATGAAATTGTTGAAAAAGTGCTAAAAAGATGCCTTAAGAGCCCTAGAACGCATTCGAAATCGATTACTGGACAGATGTGCTATTAAAGGGGAGATTCCGTCGAAAAATTGAAGTAAAATCGCTCAAGAATTTTCAATTTTTTTCACAAAATGGAGGATTTTTGCCCAAATCTTCAAAATTATGCGTGTTAGAGTATTGATTGATGTTCCTCTTGCATCCAGATGAATTTCTGCCTTGTTGTGAGAAAAGTCAATTTTAAGCCGATTTTGACAAAAAATGTAAGGCTAACCTCTTGCATTTTTGTCAATTTTGGCTAAAAAATGAAATTGCTTAAAAAGTGCTAAAAAGATGCCTAAAGAGCCCGAATTCCAAATCGATTTTTGGACAGATGTGCTATTAAAGGGGAGATTCCGTCGAAAAATCAAGGTAAAATTGCTCAAAAATTTTCAATTTTGTTTCACAAAATGGATGATTTTTGCCCAAATCTTCAAAATTATGCGTGTTAGAGTATTGATTGATGTTCCTCTTGCATCCAGATGTATTTGTGCCTTGTTTTGAGAAAAGTTATTTTGGCCCATTTTGACTAAAAATGTAAGGCTAACCCCTTGCATTTTTTTCAATTTTGGCCAAAAAATGAAATTGCTTAAAATTGCAAGAAAGATGCCTAAAGAGCCCTAGAAGGGGAGATTCCGTCGAAAAAATAAGGGAAATCGCTCAAACATTTTCTGGTTCTTTTTCTCAAAATGGATGATTTTGTGCCCAAATCTTGATAATTATGCCTGTTAGAGTATTGATTGATGTTCCTCTTGCATCCAGATGAATTTTTGCCTTGTTTTGAGAAAAGTCAATTTTTGATACAAAGCAAAGAGGGTTTATGCATCGAAAGTTGTTGAGTCAAACTACATTCATGTACTAATTTTTGACCTACCTCACCGACTTTAAAGACTGTAACCAGGAGCATCTATGGTCATAAGCCAAATGCCAGCTCAAGGGTAAAATGTCACCTGGAGCATATTTTTTGCCCTTCAACTACAAATTGTAGTTGTACTTTAGATGAGTTACAGTATTGATTTCAAAGCATACTATCTTTTATTAGTGATTAATAACAAGGTTTTATTCCAAATATATGAAGGTACAATATACCGATGGAGTATAAACGCTAGAGAGTTTCTGAATAAAGGAAGCCAATAAATGGAGGCAAAATCATTAATATACCTGTACATGTACCATAAATTCTTGATTACTTACATATATATTACCGAGCATAATACCTTTAGTTTACCAAAATAAAACCAGAAACTGAGTATATCTATAAAACATGTAAGATGATTATTATAATGAAATAATTTGTACAATTCAAAGGATAAGCCTTTTTCTTTACAACATTCATTGTTATTGTTAGGCCTACTGTATATAAAATAACATAAAAAATGGCAATTAAAAAAAAAAGCTGCAAGAAATTCTTTTTAAAGGTAAATGGCACTGACGTCTTTATCTACATCTATTTTGACGTTTGAAGTTACACATGCATCTTATTAATCTCAACTGAAGTTGTACTACTCTCGAGCTGCAATATGTACATGATTGCAGAAGACGCTCAGAGTCACACCAAGCTGAAAGAGCAGAACGGGGCCTTGAAAGTTGATATCAACGTAGTCCCCCATCGTCCACCAGGACGGATAGGTGAAGATACCGAAATATAACCAAACGCTGATGAGTAAATTTATAACTATAAAATGCGAGAAACCTGATGCTCATTATAAATATCATTAAAGTTTTTTTTTTTTTACAACGTATGCATTGTTGTTATTACTGTATTTACAATTATTAAACATTTTGGAAAAAAATTGCAGTTTAATAAGAAGCTGCAACAGGTAACTATCTTTTAAAGACTAAAAGGCAAGGGGTGTGCAAAATCGTATTAAAATTGGAGGATTCGGGACTGTTAGGGCTTGTCAGAAACCTGAGCAACTCTGTGTAAATACACTAACTACAAAGATGTCTCACCATCGTTGCTTAGAAACATTCTATTCTTGTTTTACAACGTACACTGTTGGTGCTATTAAAATCCTGGTCTATTCTATTGCGGCTCACACGCTTGCTCGATGTCCTGACTCGGCTGAAGATGGCAATTAATGTAGCAGATGAGGATTACGGTGAAGCACAGAACGTAAACACTCACAACAACTACACAATGTTTGGCCAACGTTGCATATTCAGACAGATTTTTGTTGTCTGCTATTGGCACAAGATAAGCAATGTGGGAGCATCGTGCTGGCCTCTGCACAGTTACAATCATGGTGAGGTCCTCAAGATGGTACAGACATGTCTGACGGATACATGATGACAGGTTCCCAAAACAAGTCCTATTCAGAGAGCTCTTGACAGGTACATGTACGTACCGGACCTCATGGAAGACGTTTGAAATACATGTACATGTATGCCATCCAAGATGATCTTAAAGCATTTGGGAGCAACCAAAACTGGTCCTCCTCACAAAAGATGCAAGATGCTCAAAATCACACCAAGTTGAAGAGTAGATCTGCGCAGTGAAAGGCGACATCATAGCGTTGTCCCCAATTGTCCACCAGGAAGGGGATGTAACGTGACCTTTTACTTTACCAAAATAAAACCAAAAACTGACTACATGTGATTATATAGTATATAAAAGACTAGATGCAATATAATAATGTATACATTAATTTGTTGGTATTACCCTGTTTATATTAATAAACATTTCGGAAATAAATCTGGCAGTTGAACAAAAAAGATCCGGCAATAAGTAAATGTTGTTTTATAAACTAAATGACATTGCATCTTACTTTACAGCTAACTATTTTGGGGTTGGAGGAATTTATATTCTGCATCACCCATATCATCTTTGCTATTGACTTAATTGGGTTTCTGAGGTCACAGTTTTTACAACAGGAATATTTGATCGGTTCTCTGAATTGGAACGAGTGTTCTTCATGGCCAGGTCAGACTTCCTCCTTACAGAAGCAGACTTTCGTTTTTGGTAGCACAGATCTGCAATGGTATAGAGGTAGGGGTTGAGAGAGGAGTTGATTGGAAGGATGAAAACGACAATCCAGGCATAGGCTTCCGTTGGTATCTCCACCACGTGGGCCTGTGACAGAATACCCATGATGATGACCGGTACCCAGCAGACAAAATCCGTCAGGATGATGGCGGCCATCTTGATGGCCAAACGCTGTTCATCGTCCCGGCTACTGCTGTTCACCTTCTTGCTCGATGCCCGGACACCCCTGAAGATGGCAATGTAGCAGATGAGGATTACGGTGAAGCACAGAAGGTTGACCCCGAGGAACAGAGCGATGGAGAAGAACCAGGAAGCTCGGTAATCGACAGGATACGGTATCCCCACAGTGATGTTCGCCACGCCCCCAGCATCAATCTGCTGATCCACCGTCTCATATTCAGTAACTTTAGTCATCAGTGGCAGCCCAATGCAAACATCAGAGAGGCCGTAAACATCAGATGAAGAGTCGGATGCAAGTATTGTTGGGACCAGTCCAACGATCACCGTACCAATCCAGACACACAATGCAGCAATCCGAGAAGACTCCGGACAAAGATTGTATTTTTTTAACGGGTGGACGATTGCAAGATACCTGTCGATGCTGATGAAGGTGAGAAAGAACACAGAAGCCTCGCTGCCGATGATGGAAATAAACCCAGCAATCTTGCACATGGGGCTCGTCCGCCATTCCATAGACACTTCAAAATAACGCTCTCCAAAATACACATCGGCGCTGGCTATGATCAGCATGTACAACCCCATAAGGGCATCCGACACAGCTAGATTAAACACCAGGAAAGACTGAACGATTCGACTCTCTCTGCCCTTCGACCTTTCCCGATATCGCCACACCATTACATAGATGTTGCCGATGAGGGCGCTAACACCAAGAATCCACATGAATACTTTGAGGACCATTTTAGGCATCAATTCGCTGCACATGAAAAGTGGAGGCTGTGGCTCGAGCGTCTTACACTCGGACGAGGGGAAGAAACAACACAGTCGATGGTCATCTACATACCTGACACAACAGACAGAAAACGTTACATAAGCCAATTATAGTGCAAACAGACTGAATTATATAATACGTTCAAAGGTTTAGCGAGAAACTTGAAATCACACTTACAACTCCGCCACATCATCAAGTCCTTGAAATGCATCATCTTCTACTATAAGTGGTGGTAGGTCTTTAATGTTGCGGACAATTATCCTAAAACAAAGCATTCATGATGATGGGTCAAACACTTGTACCAGGTGAGACACTTATTTTATCGTACACTGAATGTATGTGAGGAGAAACATCTAGAAGTAATTATGTAAAAAGCTGAAAATCTCCTACTCGGTGTTATAGATAGACTTTGAACGTTCAAGGTCATACTCGGTTCAAACATGAATGCGAATGTGTGAAGTCTTGTCAAGTTTTTATGCTGCTGATTCACAAGATTTGGACAAATGGTAACAATGCGGGCAGCAAATTTCGTTGCAAAACTTTCAAATTCGTTCGCAATCAATGTACTAGTTCCTTATACACCTCGCACCAAACTCTATCCCCGTCAGCCCAAACCTTTAACACTACGGATAACAGCTGAGTTTTATACTGCTATGAAAGTTACAAGAACTGATGTTCTACCAAATTGCATTGTCCTTTGTTTATTTGGTCAGACGTTGTAATTGTTTTCATTGCTTTTAGTGATACGTTGCAATCGAAGACCTTAATCTTTGAATAGTTTCTAAAATCCTTCAGCAAAAAGTACTCACAACGTTTTCACGTGGCCGAGACCAGAAAATGCATTCGTCTTGATTCTCGTCAACGGCACATCAAAAATCGTACTGAAGGTCAATAGAAGTAGGGAATGGCTCAAAAGTCAAGCAGCTCAACAACCAATAACTTCCCACACCAATACTCAGCGATCTTAAAGAAGGATTTTCATTTATGATGGGGGACATTTTAAATGATGGCTTCAGACAAAATAAAAGGTAATAAGATTTTGTTTCCATTGTTTTGATTGTTTGAAGCAACAAAATAACCTGTGTTCCCAAACATACCTATGTACCCGAACCCTAACCCTAACCCTAAAGATTTCGGGGAACAGTATTGGGGAACATAGACCCCAATTGGTACAATCCGTATCTTCAGTTTGAGCAAGGTTTCCTCATTAAATCGATAGGTGCTTTTCCAGGTATTTAGAATGTTCCTTACGTGCCCTTAAAAATGTCAATCCTTTCACACAACCCATTTATTAACCTTGATTGGATATAGCCTGTCAGGAGGTAAAATCATATACAATGGGACGGAAAGTTACACACAATATGACTATATTCGGCCTGAAGTACCATTCTCTTGTATAATCTTGCAGGTTGTGCTCTTTCCTATTGACTCTTTTTCTACTAGACTTCTGGCAAAAAATGAGGAATGCTCAATGAAAATGCTGCTCATACTGTGACGGAAAGTGTAGTTTTATGCCCTTGTTCATGTTATTGTATTCTAATCTTATGAATGAACTGTAGTATAGTACGCCCGTGACTGGGCGTGGCTTAGCAGTCAGGGTGTGCGTGTATGCACGCGATTGGTTAACAAAGCCCCATATGTTTAGTGCATCATAATGGTTTAGTGCATGTGCTATGTATGCGCGTAAGTAGATTGCTACGTACGTAGGCGCGGGAGGTTCTGGCAAGTGGCAGCGAGCTGTACGAACGTGAGTTGAGTGTGCTCTCGCTGTGGCGTGTATTGCTATATGGTGATTTGCGCTATATGCTAGCTACGCGCGGGCGAACTGTTGGACAGTTTAGCCGTACACTTGTGGGTGCATTGTGGTTGATTGGGGCTGGGCCCATGGTTTCGTAGTGCTACGTGCGCACAAACCATATCTCCACAGTGGCACTGAGCTATGCAATGCGATATTGTTTAAGCAGTGCAGCATTGGTTGATGCGTTGCTGTAGTGTTTCTATATTGCAGCATTGGTTTGTGCATTGCTATAGCGTTCATGTATTGCAGTATTAGTTGTGCATTGCTATAGCGTTCCTGTAATGCAGCATTAGTTTGTGCAGTGATTATTGGAGTGAGCAGTGCGATATTAGTTGTATATTGCAAATAGGGCTCATATTCGAAAACCACAGGTTGTAATAAAGCTACCCAAGACAATTACTCCCAAATCATTTAATCATTTAATTGTTGTCTCTGAAATAAATCATCGTGTTACTTGAGATTACCGACCATTCAGTTGCCAGTTGTCCTTGTTATTGTGTTATTGCCTAGTAAACAGAAGGTTTAGGGATCAATTCCTGCGGCGGTAGATTTCCACCCAAAACGAGCCTGCATCCTTAGCCTTTAGACTGCTTTGTGTAGTCCCTGGTCCAAGGAATAACTTGGTTCGGGAACAGTCCCGCCACAAATGGTGTCAGAAGTGGGATTGGAATTGATTAAGGTGACTTCTCTGTTGACTAATAGAATTGCACAATTGGTCTTCACGTGTTGTTGATTTCGGTGGTGATTTTGGGGTTGAGATGAGCGATCCAGGCTCGAAAGGTCGAATTGGCACCTCGAGTGCTGAGGTCGAGGTGCAACGACTGCGGATGGAAAACCAAATACTGCAGTGGGAAAAGGACCTCACTGAAAAGAAGTTGGCGCTAGCTGCCATGGACTTGCAGTCGGGTGATTCCCCAAATGGAGGAAACGGGGGTACGCAAGCCGAGAGTGGGCGTGTGCGCCGTCGTGTTGATTCCGATGTTGAGTTTAGGTTGCCCGAAGAGACATCTGGGTATGTCTCTGGAGCGACGGGGAGAGAGTCAGGTGCAGGTGTGGTGCCTGAGTTGGCCCCTAAAGTGGGGAGGGGGGTGAGCTTTATTGAAAGTACACCTCAGAAAGGACAAAGCTCAGGGGTGTTCCCCCGAGCGCAGTCGACGCCTATTTCTAGGGAGACGGAGGGTCCTAATGGGGATCTGTTGTCGTTCACGCCTGAGGTTGGTGTAAGACGGGGTAGGGCGAGTACCAACCCGTTCGTTGAAGATAAGGAATCGTGTACCCCTAAACAGGTACATAGTGAGCTGTTGAGTTTCGCGACTCGACCAGTAGAGGCAAAGAACAACAGTTCAGCTCAAGTTGACATCTCGTCAGTGGGTCCGTGGCCACTGAAAAGAGAGGCACGGGTCCATGGTGGTGTGGGTCAGGTGGGTAGTTTGGAGCGACCAAATCGCAGGCCAAACATAACCCCTGATCGGTACAGTGGGAAGGTACTCTGGAAGGAGTACTTCCGCCATTTTGAGTCATGTCGTGAGGTGAATATGTGGAGCGAGGAGCAGGCTGCGAGGTGGTTAGCCGCAAGCTTGCAGGGAGACGCTCTACGGTTGTTGGGTGACTCAGGCCACAAGTACAAGTACAATGCACTTGTTAAGCTGCTGGAGCGCAGGTTTGGGTCAGCTCGACAGAGTGAAAATTATCTTGTCGAATTGAGACATCGACGCCAAAAGCCAAAGGAGGGCTTGCAGGAATTAGGGCAAGCGATTCACGAGTTAACAGCAAGAGCATACCCTGAGTTGCAGGAGGATGCTCGGGAGAGGTTGGCTAAGAACCACTTCATAGACGCCGTTGATTGTCATTCAGTCAGGGAGGGCATTCATCGGGCTCGTCCAAAGACTTTGGATGAAGCGGTCCAGGCTGCCCTAGAGACAGAGAACTTTGATAAGGTCGAACAGCAAAGGTTGTTTGACCGGAAGCCCGCCAAGCTGGCGAGAGCTGTTGACTCCGGAACAGAGCAGAGGTTTGAGACTTTAGAGAAAAGTATCGGTGAACAGGCCCAGGCATTGAAGTCTGTGGCTGAATTGGTAAAGTCGTTGTCGACTCAGATCAAGGGTCAGAGTCAGGTTCAGGGCATGCCCCCCAAAACGAACAAGCCCAGTACCCTGAAGTGCTTCAGGTGTGGTGAGATAGGGCATTTCGCCCGGGAGTGTCAGAGACATCCACAACAGGGAAACGGCAGTCAGCCCCCCGTAGGACCCGCGGGAAGGCTGAGTGGACAAAAGGGTCCAAAAGACAACAAAGTGACAGCGAGGGTGGTAGTAGAGAGAAGCGGTCAAAGCATGGGGATGGGCAACGAGTAATAACTCTGCCCAACCCAAGTCGCGGCCCTCGTTATGGTTTATTTGTTGATGGAATGGTGAGAGGGACCAAGTGTCGGTTTTTGATTGACACGGGGTCCACCGACACCTTGATAAGTAGTACGGTATACTATCAAATTCCAAAGGAGAAGAGACCTGTCTTAGAGACGGAGGAGGTCCAGGTGAAGCAAGTTGACGGTAGTCGATTGCCCGTGCTTGGCATAGCTTGGGTGGAGGTGCAAGTTGGTCGAACCACGCACCAAGTAAGGGCGGTGTTTACCGAAATGAAGTATAGTGGCATCCTGGGCATGGATTTTCTCGTGCCAACAGGTGGAAACATAGACTTCCAGTCAAGAGAGTGGAGGCTCAATGGTGAGCGAATCAGGTGCACAAACGGTGCCGGTGAGCCCTTTGTGGGACGTGTAGTGGTTTTAAAAACTACTGTGATTCCGTCCGGTCATGAGGCCATGGTCCCAGGTATAATTGCCCGGAAGGGTGCCGACTTGGTCGGGCCAGCCATGGTGGAACCAATGGAAGGTGGCGGTGACCTAGCTAAGAAGGGTTTGGTTTTGGCCAGATCTCTGGTTGAGACTGAAGCAGAGGTTATTCCGTTGCGGGTCTTCAATCCCGGAAGGGAGAAAAGAGTTGCACGTGAGGGGACGACAGCGGGAACGATCTCCCAGGTAGAGGTTGGTTCAATTCATGGTGAGTTGGATGTGGTGGCAAATGCTGGTGAGGAGTTACCCCAGCACTTGCAAGATTTGTTTGAGAGGGGTACAGCCAAGGTAGAGGCTACGTACCATGAGGATGTCCGGAAATGTTTAGTTGACTTTCAGGATGTATTGTCTAAGGGTGACCACGACATTGGTCGCACGGACGTGGTCCAGCATCACATAAGCACTGGTGATGCTAAACCGGTGAGAGAACGGATGAGGCGTCATCCGTATTGCCATCAGGAGGAAATCCAGAGACAAGTCGGTGATTTGGAAAAGAGGGGGGTGATTGAACCTTCCGACAGTCCATGGGCGGCAAATGTTGTTTTGGTTGACAAAAAGGATGGCACGAAACGCTTCTGTATTGATTATAGAAAGTTGAATTCGGTGACCATCAAGGATGCCTATCCTGTGCCACGCATTGATGAAACATTCGATGCGTTGAGTGGGGCGAAGTGGTTTTGTACACTTGACTTGGCGTCGGGGTACTGGCAAGTCGCTCTGGATGAGGACGCCAGCCAAAAGTCGACATTTGTAGTGAGAAGCGGGTTGTACCGGTGGAAATGCATGCCTTTTGGGCTGTGCAATGCCCCGGCAACATTTGAGCGGCTCATGGAAAAGGTCATGGCCGGCTTGCAATGGGAAATCCTACTGATTTATTTGGATGACATCATCGTGTTTGGTCGATCGGTGACGGAGACCCTAGATCGTCTCCGAGTTGTGTTGAAGAGGCTTAGAGACGCTGGGCTCAAACTCAAGCCCAGCAAGTGTCATTTGTTTCAGAGGTCAGTGACTTACCTTGGGCACATTGTGTCCTCGGAAGGGGTAGCCACGGATCCTCAGAAGATCGAGGCAGTCGCAAAGTGGCCGGTCCCGAGGTGTGTACGAGATGTTAGAAGCTTTTTGGGCCTCGCATCGTACTACCGGAAGTTCATAAAGGGGTTTGCAGAAGTGGCAAGTCCACTTCATGCCTTGACCGAGAAATCAAGAGAGTTTGTGTGGACTGAGAGTTGTCAGGAGGCATTTGACGAGCTAAAGGGCAGGCTTCAGGCCGCCCCAGTTCTGTCATACCCAATGCCCGAGGGCGACTTTATCTTGGACACTGATGCCAGCGGTGAAGGTATCGGGGCGGTGTTGTCGCAGGTCCAGGGTGGTGACGAAAAAGTGCTTGCGTATGCGAGCCGGAAGCTCAGCAAACCTGAGCGAAATTACTGTGTCACTCGTAAAGAGTTGTTGGCTGTGGTTGTGTACTTGAAGTATTTCAAACAATACTTGTACGGCCGCAGGGTGACGGTCAGAACTGACCATGCCGCATTGCGGTGGGTACTTAATTTCAAGAACCCCGAGGGTCAGCTGGCGAGGTGGATGGAAGTCCTGTCCCAGTACGACTTAGTGGTTGAGCACAGAAGCGGCAAGAAGCATGGTAATGCTGATGGGTTGTCGAGGCGGCAATGCAAACAGTGCGGCCGGGAGGAGGTGGTCAACGAGGCAATTGGTGTAGTACCCGAGGTTCAGCCTCAGGGGAGTGAGTTTTTGGTTAGGGGTGTAGCTGCCCAACCAACCCTGTCTCGAAGTGCTTTAAAGGAAGCACAGTCACAGGATGACACCATGAGCTGGCTCAGGAAGTTGAAGGAGGACGGCGATAGTCGTCCTGAGTGGAAGACGGTCTCGCACTTGTCGGCAGCCTGTAAGACCTATTGGTCACAGTGGGACCAGTTAGAGGTCCGGGAAGGAGTTCTACATAGGCGATGGGACTCCGATGACGGGAAGTCCATCCGATGGCTGTTGGTGTTGCCATCAAAGTTCCGGAAGGAAATTCTGTCTGAGTTGCACGGTGGGCAACTTAGTGGTCACTTGGGGGTTAGCAAAACTCTGGCCAAAGTCAAAGCCAGGTACTTCTGGCCAGGCATGTCTGCGGACGTGCGGTCATTTCTCCGGGGCTGCAATATCTGTGCTAGGAGAAAGTCGGCTGCTAAGAAGAGGGTTGCGCCCCTACAACAGTATCGAGTTGGTGTTCCGATGGAGCGAGTAGCAATAGACTTGCTCGGGCCATTGCCCGTCACGGACAATGGTAATCGTTGGGTGATGGTGGTTGGCGACTACTGCACTAAGTGGATGGAAGCATTTCCGCTTCCTGATGCTACTGCAGTTACAGTAGCGCACACATTGGTGACTGAGTTTGTCTGTCGATTTGGGGTGCCCTAAGAACTTCACTCTGATCAGGGCACAAACTTTGAGTCAGAGGTGTTCAGTAAAATGTGCCAAATCCTCGGCATATCGAAGACTCGGACAACCGCCTATAATCCGAAATCGGACGGCATGGTTGAGAGGTTTAACAAAACCTTGGTCAACATCGTGGCGGTGCTGATTGACCCTGGGCGAAGGCAGAAAGATTGGGATGAGTTCCTCCCCTTTGCCACCTTCGCTTACAGGTGCACGCCGCAAGACTCGATCGGGGAATCCCCCAACATGATGATGTTGGGAAGAGAGGTTAATGTCCCAGTGGATCTGGTGACAGGGTGTCCTGAGGTTGAGGAGGAGGTGACTGCAGACTTTGCCGAAAGGTTGCGAAGTGATATGCAGGAGGCCCATAAAAGGGCTAGGGAGTGCCTCGGGAAAAGTGCCCGGAGGCAAAAGAAGAACTTTGACAGAAGAGCATCTGAGCATGGGTTGAAGGAGGGCCAATTTGTGTGGCTACACAACCCTGCAAAGAAAAAGCACATGTCCCCTAAATTACAACTTAGGTGGGAAGGACCATGGCTGATTCTTAAGAGGTTGTCAGATGTGACGGTTCGAATCCAGCTTAAGCGTGGTAGCAAACCAAAGGTTGTCCATGTGGACCGACTCAAACCATATGTCGGTGAGGCCATCGAATCTTGGGATTGTCCATCAAGGGACGAGGTGACAGAAAACCTCCCCATGGTGACCGAGGGTCAGTATGACCAAGGTTCAGTTGAGGAGTTGGTAGATGAGTACCCTGTGGTGGATGAGGCCATTACAGAGGAACCAGTTCCAGATTGTAGAGTCAGTCTGCCCGAGAGGCAAGACATGTCACCGCCCAGGCGGTATCCTAAGCGGTCACATAGGTTGCCCCTGCGGTTTCGCTAAGATAGTAGGTGTGGCTTTGATTCCATAATTGTTTTCTGGGTGAGGTCGAAACTAAGTTGTGGTGTATATATTTTGAATTCTTCTTTCCTTTGTGTTTTTCAGGAGTTGAAGAAAATTGAGTCGCAGCATGACGAAGGGTGAACCGAGGCGATACAAGTGCCGTGAGTGTACCAGTTGGTACCTGCATCGGGCAAGCCTATGGCGCCATATCAGAGACATCCATGGGCCGGCGACGAACACCTTGATGTGTAGCAGGTGCGACTACGTTGCAGGTCAGGTGTATATCCTCCAGCATCACATGGAGACGGTACACAAAATTGGTGTGGTGAAGGGTGCAGCTGGTCCTTCCCAGGCACCAGAGTCTTGGAGCTTCAGTACGGTGACAAAGGTCGCAGAGAGCCGTGCAGCAGGTCCGGGTACGTCCTCCGGTGCTGGTTTGCCACCGGCAGCAGTGCCAAGTGGGGTCACGCCAGTCGTCGATGCATTGTCCCTGTCAGCCTCACCAATCCAAGAATCCCCGAAAGTGTCAACCTCGCCAAAGTTGGTTGTCCCCCCTTTTCGCCCCTTGGGAGGCAAGCCGAAGGGGATGATGCAGATGGTGAGAGCGGCCGAGGCCACGTCCCCATCCTCAGCATCACAGTCTTCATCCCAGGAGGAAGAGGAGATGTTCCCCACTCAGAAAAGGGAGGATCCTCCGAAGAAGAGAAGGCGCACAGCTACCGTCCGAGAGTACACCTGCATGCAGGTTTTTCTCGATGGGAAAGTGGTCAAGACGGACGAACATAACAGCGTCTACACGAAGCAGATAGAGGTAGATGATGAGGGAAAGCCAACAGGGAAATAAACAGGACGACACGTTCAAGTTTGGGTTTATGTTTCATTATTCTGATTAACCAAGTTTTCTTAAGGTTTCCGAAGTGTTGAACATTTCAAAGTTTTCCAAAAAGTTTTATAAAGTTAAGGTTTATTGTCGGTAAAAAGAGGGAGAAAAAAATAAATAATAATAATAGAATCAGTCTTAAAATCATATAGAAAAATCTTACAAAATCTGCTGATGTGAATTTTGATGTATAAAGAAATCTTCATTTTATATAAAACAGAAATCCTAATTAACAATTTCGTAGATCTTGTAAAACGCCTAATTTTTGCACTGGGTGATTTCTCGTAAAAACAAATTGTGTAAATATTAAAAATTGACAAATTCGTAGCTAAGACTCTGTAAAATTTATCCTAGTCAAATCATGTAAAATTTTGAGTTGAGGAAATCTTACATCATATTTAGTGTGTAGTTCATGACATTCCAGCAGGTGATCAAGCGAAAAATTATTCAGAGCATTTATATTTTAATCGTTGTAAAATCAGTGGAAATAATCTGTAAAATTTCTTGTGAATTTTTTAATGAGCTGAATTTAAGGAAAATTGTGTACGATCATTCCCTGTTAAATCTTGTGAATATTTAATTAGCAGCAAACTTTGGTGTTCCTGTACATGTAGAGTACATGTAAGGCAAGTGCCCTTATCCGGTGTATAAGAGCTTGTGAATATTTAATGAGCTTTGAAATCTGCCCCCCCCTTATGTTTTATATTATAATTTAAAGAAAAAGTTAAGCTTTAAGTTTTATATTATAATTTAAAGAAAAAGTTAAGCTTTAAGTTTTATATTGTAATTTAAAGAAGAAGTTAAGATTTAGTCACACTTTCCTTTTATTTTTATTTATGGCTTAGAGTTGGGGACAATCTCTGCCATTGGTCGGGCCCATGTGACGGAAAGTGTAGTTTTATGCCCTTGTTCATGTTATTGTATTCTAATCTTATGAATGAACTGTAGTATAGTACGCCCGTGACTGGGCGTGGCTTAGCAGTCAGGGTGTGCGTGTATGCACGCGATTGGTTAACAAAGCCCCATATGTTTAGTGCATCATAATGGTTTAGTGCATGTGCTATGTATGCGCGTAAGTAGATTGCTACGTACGTAGGCGCGGGAGGTTCTGGCAAGTGGCAGCGAGCTGTACGAACGTGAGTTGAGTGTGCTCTCGCTGTGGCGTGTATTGCTATATGGTGATTTGCGCTATATGCTAGCTACGCGCGGGCGAACTGTTGGACAGTTTAGCCGTACACTTGTGGGTGCATTGTGGTTGATTGGGGCTGGGCCCATGGTTTCGTAGTGCTACGTGCGCACAAACCATATCTCCACAGTGGCACTGAGCTATGCAATGCGATATTGTTTAAGCAGTGCAGCATTGGTTGATGCGTTGCTGTAGTGTTTCTATATTGCAGCATTGGTTTGTGCATTGCTATAGCGTTCATGTATTGCAGTATTAGTTGTGCATTGCTATAGCGTTCCTGTAATGCAGCATTAGTTTGTGCAGTGATTATTGGAGTGAGCAGTGCGATATTAGTTGTATATTGCAAATAGGGCTCATATTCGAAAACCACAGGTTGTAATAAAGCTACCCAAGACAATTACTCCCAAATCATTTAATCATTTAATTGTTGTCTCTGAAATAAATCATCGTGTTACTTGAGATTACCGACCATTCAGTTGCCAGTTTTCCTTGTTATTGTGTTATTGCCTAGTAAACAGAAGGTTTAGGGATCAATTCCTGCGGCGGTAGATTTCCACCCAAAACGAGCCTGCATCCTTAGCCTTTAGACTGCTTTGTGTAGTCCCTGGTCCAAGGAATAACTTGGTTCGGGAACAGTCCCGCCACAATACTTACATTCCGCGTAGACTGGACAACTCCTCCATGGCAAAACCATGCAGTTCTTTCATCGATGTATTTGACAGGTCCCTGTAAAAGACAAAAGAGGGAACATTTGGGTGATTTCAAAAAAGTCCGCAATTACTAAATAAGTAAATGATACAGCAATCACTCCAAAAACCTTTAGAGGCATTATTTTAGCCATGGATATCCAATCGCATTTTTGGCCCATACTGAAAGTTTTGATGACATAGAAATTAAAAAAGAATTTGAACTATAATAAAAGTCGTGTTTTGTTTTTATAAAGCGCACATATCCACCATTATTGGTGCCACAGGTGCTCATCATTAGTACTCATTCGGTCAATGAAACATTCCAAAGACAATCTCACTGCTCTCTGAGTGTGGAGTATACAGTTTGAAGCTGCCATTTCAGTGCAAAGCAGGTACAATCAATCAAAATAACAATCGCTGCCGTCACAGGTACCCATGTACCCCTGGGTGCGGAGTAGAAATGAGTGCCAAAGTGCCTTGTCGAAGGCCGGTCACATGCACTATAACCCCAGGCTGGAATCGAACCCACAACTTGCAGAATTACCTGCAGACTGTGAGTTTCATGACCCAGACCAAGAGGCCACCGGTGCTTACAAAAACGTTCAGATGTAAAATTGTAACTCACAGCCACAACAGACTTTCCAGGCCGTAAAAAGTGCGTTCCTGTATCTCGGATATGACATTGTTTTTTAATGACCTATTCAAGACAAAAAATAATGACAAGTTACATTAAAAAATAAAAAGTGATTATAATGGAAACGCAGAAAGTAACAGAATGATGGATATACAGATAAATAAGCAAATGAATGAAAAATAGCAATCCCACAATTTGACAGACTAAGACAAACATCTTATTTTAAATTTATTCTTAATTGCCTTCGTTACTGAAAACAAATTGCACTATTTCGGAAGCCAAAAATCCTCTGAACACAAAAAGGCTTGTTTCTATACTCACAGCACTTTGAGATGTGATAACGCTTTGAACATTCCCTGGTCCAGCTCACTAAAGTTGAGTCCGGAGAGCTGACTACAGATTGAGGAAAAATAACATGTAGTTTTGGACAATAGGAATTATATATATTTTTTAAATATCAATATGTAACAATGAACACTTTTTGGGACAGACAATAAAAACTAACCAGGCTTATTGCAGCAATTTAGGGAGGTATGCAAAATTGAACAGGCAATTGCAAAAAGTTGTGTTTTTCTTTGTGTAGAATAAAGAACATCCGATAATGTTGATCTTACTTCAATAAACTCGGAATCAGTTTTGTTTGTTCCCAAAATAGCTTGTTAAGGCAACCTCCTTTGCTCAAAAATGTGAGCTTTAAAGAATTTCCTAGTCGAGGAACATTTTGGATGACGACAACTTACAGAGTATGTGTTATTAGTGCCAGGTCGTCTAATGTCGAGGAATCCCAGCCATTGTTGCAATTGACTACCAAGTCTGTGCCCTTGTAGCTACACTTGCAACCAGCGGGACATCGCTTCACATCTATGATCATAGGAGGACAGAGTTATAATCGAGTTTGTCACAATGTGTAATGTAAGGTCATAAGTCAGTTGACAAGACTGGTCACAAGTGCCGTCTCAAGTCAGGTCCGACAAGTTAGCTCACAATCTGGGTCACAAGTAAGGACACAAGTCAGGACACAAGTCAGGTCACAAGTCAGGTCACAAGTAAGGACACAAGTCAGGACACAAGTCAGGTCACAAGTCGGGTCACAAGTCGGGTCACAAGTCGGGTCACAAGTCAGGTCACAAGTCAGGTCACAAGTCGGGTCACAAGTCGGGTCACAAGTCGGGTCACAGGTCGGGTCACAGGTCGGGTCACAGGTC
This sequence comes from Patiria miniata, assembly GCF_015706575.1. Lineage (NCBI taxonomy): Eukaryota > Metazoa > Echinodermata > Asteroidea > Valvatida > Asterinidae > Patiria > Patiria miniata. Next base: position 1,158,092 of record NW_024037056.1, on the reverse strand, counting down.
GGGTCACAGGTCGGGTCACAAGTCGGGTCACAAGTCGGGTCACAAGTCGGGTCACAAGTCGGGTCACAAGTCGGGTCACAAGTCGGGTCACAAGTCGGGTCACAAGTCGGGTCACAAGTCGGGTCACAAGTCGGGTCACAAGTCGGGTCACAAGTCGGGTCACAAGTCGGGTCACAAGTCGGGTCACAAGTCGGGTCACAAGTCGGGTCACAAGTCGGGTCACAATTAAGTCGGGTCACACGTCAGGTCACAAGTCGGGTCACAATCAGGCACATACAAGTCTGGTCAAAAGTCGGGTCAACATCTGGTATACAAGTTAGGTCACAAGTTGGGTCACTAGTCAGGTCACAAGTCAGCGCTAGGTCACACAGCAAGTAAACATACCGCACTGAATTTCGTCGTCATCAGGTTCTGGGCAGTTCTTCTCTCCGTCACAAACCTGCGTCATTGGAATGCACTGCGCCCGAGGGAGGTCGCCAGTGAAGGAAATAGACAATGAACTGGTGTCGAGGTTGTTGCACTTGTAGGAACCTGGGCAGAAGATGTCGTCTGTTGTAAAGATTTGGGAGGAAAAAAATGACATCGGTAAAGTGGAATACTCACGTGTCGATCTACGTCTTTATGACACGTTTTGTTTTACAATGACGCTACAACATTTTAGATGGGTCAGGAAGTGGAGTCAAATAAGAGCGATGCACCTTCCTGCGGTGTTGTAGCTGAGTTCATCACAAAGTCTATTACAAGTCCAGTCACAGTTGGAGACTATGGCTGGTGGTCCGTTTCTTGCCTTCTACCTCTGTGGCCAGCCCGAATCCTGCCCAAGTCTGCATGTGGATGTGTTCCCTGCATTAATTAACCCATTATAGTCCCTGTGCTACCCAAAAGCACTCTGCCTGCTACTCCTCACCACAGCCACCAATTTGAATTTTTTTTTTAAATTCCTGTGGAAGACAAGCTTCAGGTAGTAAACACTATAATCTATTTGCCACAAAATAAATGGTGAACTTGTTCCAGATCATTCTGACTCACACTGTACAATGTTTTATTTGTGATAATGGGTTAACTAAGGCTTGCGAGCGACAGTGCCATGGGTCTTTTTGAGGAATCCTTAGTTGATCCATTGCCATAAGTAAGAAATATTAAAGACAATTTGAGATGACATACCGCAGTTCAGTTCATCTTCGTAATTTATGCAATCCAGGTAACCATTGCAGCGGGAAGAATTGGTGACACAAAAACCTGTATAATTGCCGCAATGGAACTCATCAGGTTCACACAATGCTGAACAACAAAAAACGAAAAGAAAAAGAAAGAATCACATCAATACTCAGTATTGTAAACTGAAATAAAATAAAATTTCTGTAGATTCTTGCATGTAATTTCTGTCATTTAGAGTACATTGTTGACTACCTTGAATTTTATATATGTATTAATTTTATTGCTATAGGAAAACTTAAACTGAAGGAACATAAGTCAGAGACAAAGTAGGGGTTTTCAATGGAGAGTTCCTTCAAGACTGCACACTGGGAATGGCTTCGATGATGATCGAGTTATTACAATCTTTCCTAGACTGCACAAAAGAGTGATAATAAATATGGGTATACCAGAAGTATGGTAATATGCTGTCAATTACTTCACCCGCGCTTACTCGTGCAAGCGCGACAGCGTACGATTTTACTTCTCGCGCTTACTCGACCCTGGCCAAATAACGGACTCGCTGATCCGGTTATTGGGTAAGTATCCCATAAGGCCATGCAATAAACATGGCTGCCAACGTGACGTCCGGCGGGCGCGTCAGGCCGCGTGCGAAACAGGTCTAGAGCAAGGAACAGACGGAGCTACGTCTTTTGTCTGCGCGTCTCCACGTATTTTTAATGGACATGGACTGACATCTAGATCTAGACAGTTGATTCGGATGCGCAGCCTGCGTCAGGTCAAAGTTCAACTTTCCAGCTCTTGCACGAAACTTTACCCGAAACCGTTCGTTTAGTTAGCTCCACTGCGAATGTCTGTCATCCCGCGAGGAGCTAGGCGCGAGTAAGCTGGGGAAGTAATCGAACGGACCCAATGAGTTCTTCCATTGGAGAACCCTCACTAGATTAAAAAGCTGATAATGTCATTGAGACAGGGTACCAGACTTACCCTCCAAATCCTCTTCTTCAGTGTGACTTATCACAATAAAGAACCCACGATGTCTTCTGGATACATCTGTCTTCATTTCCAACCTGAGAACTCCAGCCTCACCATCCCAGGTCACCGTCCGCCTCGAAATATCCTCCCCTGTAAGACGAAACGTTTGTTTTGGCTCCTCCCCCTCCCCAGGAAAAATGACCTCCAAGTAATCTCTGGATTCCTCCATTTCAAATTCCTTGATCCGCAGGGTCACCAGTTGCTTCAATTCACTTTTGATGAGCCAGATGCAGTTGAGGTCGTTCGGGTACAGGTTTGGGTAGAGCGGTGATGTGATGTTGATGGGATATTCGTACACGGAGATGATTTGTGGTCTGCATTCACCTGTTGTAAAAGTAGGAAAACTAAATGTTAGTTTTCAAAATTGATCGAAATGCTCAAGTACGGACAGAAGGTGGAAATTATGGGAAAACAGATTGCTACAAGTAGGATGGAAAAAGTAGGTACCGACAGATCAAATCAGAAGTTTGGTCGCAAGCACATCATAAGTCAATCACAAAAGTAGGAACGAAAAATAACAAAGGATTACTTTCGTTACAGCTCATTTGAATAGCTTTTAAGTTGACTTAGGACTGGATTACTTATCCTTTCTCTTGCATTTTGTTCATTTCTAATAAGGCAAATCCGTAAAATCAAACGTATGTCTGACCATATGATGTGCATGTACAAGGTCGATTAGTCGGTCTCTGGTCAGCGCGCGCGTCGATTTTAATCATGCGCGTCAATCTTTTTTTTCCAAAATGTTCCGCGGTAGCTCCAACAGTGCCCTCTATTGCCGCACCTCCTCATATTTTTTTTACCAAAGAGCACCAAGGAATGGGAAATTGCACCAAGGCAAATGATCGAGGGCACCAAGGCAAATTATGGAGGACACCAATGTACATGAGGACACCAAAAAAGCAAACTAGTACATGTCTGTACAATCCAAGCTTAAAAAAAAAAAAAAAGCCGCGTCGCCGCATCAATTCCGGAACTTTAATTGGCCTGACCAGAGACCGAGTATTTTTTTTTTGGCCTGAGGTAGAGGTACCTAATACTTGGGTCCAATCGTTTTTCTACTCATATGTCACATTAGTAGTGATGTATCATAGATTCACTTTTCCAACAGCAGCTCGTAAATACGTCCGAGTATACGGAATTGCCCAATAATAACCGCTCAAAATCTACTGAATTGAATGTGCAAAACTTAACCAGCTCACGTTTTAGCTCAGTGTTATGATACTGTTCGAGACAACAGTGACAGATCATGCACTTGAGCTTTTCCAATGATTGTTCAATTGACTGCTCATTGGAAATCACCTACATTTCTTGTTTTCTACTAAATGCCAGCAATTAGCCTGACGGAAGAATTTCACGGGGCGTTTGGTACCATTATACAGTCTCTATTAAGCTCTTTTGGGAATAAATGCAGATGAACCTATATGCTTTTAACAGAAGCCAGTTGCAAAATGATTTATGAATTATTCTTACCGCAATTAGATTCATCTGATTCATCTGGGCACAGTGCAAAGCCGTCACAGGTGTCGTCAAGCGCCAGACAAATCAAGCCAGATGATGTATTCCGGCATGTAAATTCATCTTGTCCACAAGAAACTACAGCAAAGAGCAAACTTAAATAACATGTACGGCCCTTAACGTTCTGCAGTCGAATCTCCAAACTTTTCACAATGGCATCTAGCAACAAGCAAAATGTCACATTGTCCATTTCATTTATGTTACATTTCGCAAACACGTTTGCGTTGCATTATAAGTCTCCAACTTCCACAACATTATGGCTTTCACTTCGGTAGTGGAGGTTACATTTTACATATGGAAAAGGGACAATTTTAATGACTGTTACTGATCACTGGAGGGCCTTTCATTGGTCACTCTCCGACTTATTTATGTTGACGTAAGAAATGAACGGCTATGGTGTTACGGTACATGAGTAACTATTGCAGTACCCTTGACAAAAGTTTGAGTGTTGCCGCCTGCTTCTGAAGAATCTCAAACAAAGCTTTTTTTCCAAAATGGGTGCAGCTATTGCAAGCATAGAAGCTATGGCAAGATTCAACATAGCTGATTCAACAACTGTTTTGTGAATGATGTCTTAAAAGCAACGATCATCCTTGTCCAAGATGTTTGAAATATTCAAAACGTTTTTCAATCATCGCAAAGGCAATGTGTTGTGTAAATCCTTCGAAAGAGGTAATGCACTGTTCCGTGAAAACCATCTGCACGACAACTTCAGGAGACATTGCATTATCTTATAGAAGCTGGTACTCACCTTCAGATTTTTCTTGTGTGATTGTTACTTCGAATCCAATCTTGGTGAGTGAAATATCGCTCGTAAACTCCATCCATGCTGTGTTGTCATTGGAAAAGACAGTTAGACTCGTCAGGGAACCGCTAAAATGACCAACACTAGAGTCGCCATTGGAGGGTGCGTGGCCATTGCCGATGGTCACAATGTCGTAGGATTCCTCGGTATTGAACACGGAGAATCGGAAGGTTATTGCAGAGCCTACATCGGCTGTGACGAACCAACGGCACAGGGCGTTGTTGGGATATTTTATTGGGTAATACACTGAGGTCAGTCTTGCTGAAGTCTGCGTTGAGTTGAGAGTGATGTCACTTTCTCCGCAAGGAACTATGAGGAAGATACAAACACGAAGTTTCTTGTAAAACCTTGTACACACACGAGGTCCCCTTCCATGGAGAAACCACGGTGCATGCTATTGCACAAGGCAACTATGCCACACAGATTATCCCGACCTGACAATAGCTATAAAAATGCTTTTGCCATGAGAACCTTTATGGTAGAATTGATACTCGTGTTTATTTCAGAAGTCAGAGAAGATAAGTAAAGTAAGAAAAGATAAGTATGGTAAAAAAAACCTTTTGAACTAAAAAAAACCCCCAAAACTAAATTCAAATCTCTCTCAGTGTAAACAATCTTGACCTGAGCAAGTCAATGATATGCACTGCTATTTCAGTTGCGGATCAAGGAATTTGAAATGGAGGAATCCAGAGATTATTATTGTCGAGTCCAGTAGGGGCACTCTTGAACTCGAAGCAGCAGCCGAGTGAGACGGTGGCGATTATCCAAAGGGTGGTAGTCATTTGGTCAAAGGATCTGGCGAAATGGGCTAAAGTAGCTCCCACCTGTCCAGTGCTGGGTGCCTGTTGTCTGTGGGCACAGTAACTTCCACCAGCCGGACTGCAGCCGAAAGCAGCAGAAGAGGCTAAAGGATGAGCGGTGGCCTGAGGGTTTGTATGGCATGGAGCGATTGAGCAAAAACAAAAGGCTTGATGGCTGTGGCAAAGGACGATGGGGCGGCTTGGAGACTCAAAAGGGAGAGACAGTAGAGGTAGCTGGGGCCCGTCTTTCGGGGCCCAACTAAAAATTCGCTGAAAAGTGTGCAAGTGAGTCGGCCAGAAAGCATGTTGGCTGAAATGGGGGGGGGGGGATTTTTTGGTGACAACCCAGAACCAGTTATCAGACAGCAGGAGTAAAACTCCTGCATCTTGTCGATCAGGAAGGAGTACTGACTCTAGCGACGAGGAGGGCGACGCAGTTTGGGAATCACGGGAGTGGAATATCGGAGGCGACTTTATTATTCAGAAGCTGTTAGTCATTTGAACAGTCTTGGCTGTGTAGTTGGTCCGGGGTTCATGGGATCAGAAAACCCCAATACGTGAGCCACAAGGCGATAAAGCACGGCCAAGGAGGCTGGTATGGCCGTATCCATTAGTTCAGCCTCATGAGGAGATGGAAAAGAGGAGACATCTAGCTCCTGATGGGCTGGAGGCTCAGACTTCAAGTCCTAAGAAGAGCACCAAGAGAACTAGGAGCAAACACTGGGAAAATGTTTGGGGAGTCCATTGGGTAGGAAACAGTGCGGGGTATGCTAGGGTTCGGGGAGGCTGAGAGGGAGGCAAGCCCGGGTCAGCCGCGGTAGACAGGGTTTCAGACAAATTCTAAACTGCCTTAAGTAAGGTCTTGTCTCAATCACAATATTTGACTGACAGGGCTATCATAGTGTCTTTATCTGTCATCTTGCATTTCATCTGCTCAGGAGAGGAGTCACCATCATATTGTAGAGGGACCCAAGAAGGAGCCAGGAACTCTGATGTGAATGAACCACTCAGAGCCAGGACAGGACGAGTGTGCGATGGTCCAGGATAAAAATCAGATTTTTTTTGTTATGAGGAATAAACAGCTAATTGGGAGGCTTGCGAGCTACAGTGCCATGGGCCCTTTTGAGGAATCCTTGGTTGTACCAGAAATAAATGAAAAATATTAAAGATCTATTGAATGACAGACTTACCACAGTTAAGTTCATCTTGCTTATTTGTGCAATCTGGGTAACCATTGCAGCGGGACGAATTGGTGATACAGAAACCGTTGCCACAATGGAACTCATCAGTTTCACACAATGCTGAATAAAAATAAATACATAAAAAGTAATAACACCAATAAAAAAAAAGTTGAAAAATGAAAAATGAAAAATGAAAAATGAAAAATGAAAAATGAAAAATGAAAAATGAAAAATGAAAAATGAAAAATGAAAAATGAAAAATGATCAATGAAAAATGCAAAATGCAAAATGAAAAATGAAAAATAAAAATAAAATGAAAATGGAATAAATGAAATGAAAAATTGATGGAAACTTTTCTTTTTTCCATTTTGGAAAAGGTAAATTATCAATCTGACTTTAAAGGGGCTACATTTAGTTCAGATTTATCATCATCAAAAATTTTCCATTTTCAATTTTTGACTACTTTGAATTTCTTTTTTGGCCTATTTATTACTTTAATAATTATGACTATTGAACCAAATGGTAGATAAGTAAGAGACAAAGTAGGTTTTTTTTTTAAAAATCTTCAACAAAATGGGAAATTCTTACAAGACTGTACACTGAAAATGATGATGCTTTATTACTCACCCTCCAAATCTCCCTCGTCTCCAGTATAGTTCTGATAATGACTTATCAGCATGGAGAACCCACGATGTCTTCTGGATTCATCGGTCTTCATTTCCAACATGAGAACTCCGGCCTCACCATCCCAGGTCACCGTCCGCCTCGAAATATCCTCCCCCGTAAGCTCTATAGGCTTCTCTCCCTCCCCAGGAAAAACGACCTCCAAGTAATCGTAGCCTTCCTCCATGTCGAAATCCTGGATCCGCATGATGACCGGTTTCATCAATTCGCCTTTGATGAGCCAGACACAGTTGAGTTTGTTGGGGTACGGGTTTGAGTAGAGCGGTGACGTGAGGGTGATGGGATCTTCGTAGATGGAGATGTTTTGTGGTCCGCATTCACCTGTTTTTCAGAAAAATTGTGCTTTTGAGACCTAAATAATTGCTCAGGTACGCACAGGAGGTGGACATTATAAAGCAGATTGCAACAGTAGTATGGATACAGTGTTTGTAGTCAAGGTAGTTGATCAAGTGCATCACAAGTTTGTTTGCAAGCATACACATCACGTCAATTCACAAGTATTTACAGAGGATAGTGTTTGACTTGGGGCTGGAAGATTGATTCTTTCTGCATGTTTGTACATACAAGCAACTCAGCAGACGCACCACTGACCTCTTAAAGGCACGTACGTCAACTTCCTTTTTTGATTCATTTTGTTCATTTCCAATGAACACTTCTCAAAACCCACCCCAACCAGCATAGTTTTTGCTCAGATGATATTACTTTTTAAGAAAACAGTGACAAACCATGAGCATTACCTTTTGATCTCGGAAACTACTTTTTAAAAATATTTTCAATGATTATTCAACTGACTGTATCATTGGCATCAACTACATCTGTTGTTTTCTTGTGACAGCAAGACAGACGGCGTACAGTACCAGTGTTCAGTAACATCACAATTTGTATTCCAAGTACAAGTTTCTTGAGATTTGAAGGTTTGCATGGTGGAAAGATACTAAGGCAAGATAAGTTTGCGGTAGCACCATGTGAATAAATCTCTTTTTTGAGTATGTGTGGTTCTGAAAAGAACCGGAGGGACTCAACGTTTCGAACAGTATGCTCTGCCCGTTGTCAGGAGAAACAAGTTTCTTAACAATATTTCACAATGCAACAAGTTTCTTAACAATATTTCGGTTGACTACTTTTGGGATAAATTGAAATGATCCATATGCCTTTAAATTTAACAGATATCACCGAATCCGAATCATGCTTACGGCAATATGATTCATCTGATCCATCTGGGCAAAGCAGTACAAAATCATCACCATCACCACCACATGTGTCGTCACGTGCCAAACATGTCAAGCCAGCGGATGTATCCTTGCATGCAAATTCATTTTCTCCGCAAGAAACTGCAGCAAAGAGCAAAACAAATAACACGTAAGCTTCTGCAGTTAAATCTCCAAACTTTACACAATTGCAGCAACACATTTTGCATTACATTGACCTCACATTTCGCAAACACTTTGACTTGCATAAGTCTGCACTTATAACAGAAACTATGGTTTTGACTTTCGAGTGTTGCTGACTGCTTCTGAAGATTTGGAGACACTTTTTTTAAATGGCAAGAAAGGTGATTGAACAACTGTTAACGTTTGTTTGCATAAGTTTGCAACTTATGCAACAAACTATAGATAAGATGGCATTTTGCGTCGGGGTGATGTAAATCAAATTAGGTTTTGCCCTTCACCGACGTATTCACCGACCTTACACTCGGGAGGTAACACACTGAGTATACAGTGTTTATACGTCAGTGAAGGGCTAAACCTAATTTGATCAACAAACCATGGTTTTGACTTTTGAGTGTTGCTTACTGCTTCTGAGGATTCCTTGTCCAAGATGCTGGAAATATTCAAAACGATGAACAGCATACCAATTTTAATGAAATCAGTTGTAAATATATATTGTACAAAGGCACTTTGTGTAAATCCTTCGAATGATATAAGTTATATGTACTGTTTCCGAAAATCAGATGCAAGACAACTTCAGGAGACATTAAATTATCTTTTAAAGTTGCTTCCTACCTTCAGATCTTTCTTGTGTGATACTGACCTCAAATCCGATCTCGGTTACTAAATAATCGCTGGTAAACTCCATCCATGCTCTGTTGTCATTGGAAAAGACAGCTAGACTCGTCAGGGAACCACTAAAATTACCAATAATTGAGTCACTTTCGGACGGTGCGTGGCCGTTGCCGATGGTTACCTTGTCAACTTCTTTCTCTGTATTAAACACTGAGAACCGGAAGGCTATCACAGAGCCTACATCACCTGTGATGAACCAAACGCACAGCGCCTTGTCGCGATAGTCATTTGGGTAATACGGCGAAGTCAGTGTTGCTGAAGTCTGCATTGAGTTGTTGAGAGTGATGCCACTTTCTCCACATGGAACTGAGGAAAACAACAGTGGATAGAAAAATCAGAAAAAGGACTGAGAATTCTTGTAAAACCAAACAAATAAGGTATGACTGTGCCACGAATGTGCAATGAAATGTAGACGGGTTTTTTTTGTCCGGACACTCGGCTCTGCAAAATCAATAGGTGGGTGGGGGGGGGGAGCATTATTCTTTATGAATTTCTATGGAAATTTAGAGAGAGCATTTTTTTTTTTTACTCCCCCCCCCTTGGATCTGCTCCTGCACATTCAGCTAATACATATATATAAGGCTGTGTGCACGAATAGCAGATGGCCCTTCAATAGTCCGGTTTGGGGAGACAATTTAGGGCGAGCCCGATCGCACGCGAATGCGCAAACTACTCAAGACCACTTTTTTTCAGAGGAGAGACCCCCTTCCATGGAGAAATGTCTGTGCACTGCCCCGTAATGGATTGTCTTTATTAAACAATAGCTGATTACAAAATGCTTTTCCACTGAAGTGGACCCGGATTGGTCTATGCTTGGGAACTTACAGCAGTTCATCTCATCCAACAGATCGAGACAGTCAGGTATCGCATTACATACGTCCTGAAGCGCATCAATGCAACCACCATCAGGACACATGTACTGATGCTCAGAGCATGACCCTGCCAAGAGATACAAATCAATGTAAGCTAGGTTTACATATCTCACAGCCACCATCATTGAGGAACAAGCCCGACAGAGACCTGCATTTCAAAAACTGGTAGTCGACTGCTCCGCAGCCGACCGATGATGATGATGATGATGATGATAATATATCAATCCCTCAATTTCAAGTACGAGACAGGTTGCCACACTACATAATCAAGCCACATGCATCATGTACGCACTTGCACGCACGTCCAACTGTTGTGCACGTATGTCGGATATTAATCACAGCTTTGATTGGTCAAACCACCATAGGATGAGTCTTAGGTAGGGGGTGAGTGCCGAGTCATCAGGTTTGAGTCCTTTAGTCTGAGTCACAAGTCACTTGATTAGAGTCTGATTCTAAACCTTGTGTCATTTAGATCGAGGGGAATCAATCAAGTCCCGATCACTTGGTTTGAGTTCGAGTCACAAATCACTTGATTCAAGTCTCAGTGTAAATCATGTCAGTTATTAAGTTGAGTGTGAGTCTCAATCACTTGGTTTGAGTCCGAGTCCGAGTCTGCGTCAATTCGAGCCTAACTAACTCTCAACCATGTATCACTTAGGTCGAGGGGATCGATCAAGTCTCAGTCTCTTGGTTCGAGTCTGAGTCACTTGATTCGAGTCTGCAGATGGGTCTGGGTTACAAGTACCATGATTCCAGTTTCAGTCTGATTTTCAAGTCACTCAGGTAAATGATTCCCAATTCACTTGGTATGAGTCATAGTCTGATGCAAAAATCACTTTATTAAAGTTTGAGTCCGAATCTTAAGTCACTTAGGTTGAGTCTGAGTCTCAGTCGCAAGTCACTTGATGCGAGTCTGAGTCTGAATCTCATGTCACTCAGGTTGAGGGTGACTGAGTCACTTGGATTTTGAGTCTGAGTCACAATGCACTAGATTCAAGTCTGAGTTTAATTTGAAATTCGCTTGAGTCACAAGACACCTGATTCGTATCTCAGACCATTACTCAATCTAAAAACAACCTGAGCAAAAATTTAAGATTGAAGATACTCACCACAGCCAATTTCATCCCCTTTCATAGGGCAATGTGGGTACCCATCGCAAAACTGAATCTGTGGTATGCAGGCAAGGCCGGAGGGGCAGGCAAATTCATCTTCGTTACATTCTAAAAACAAAACCCACGAAGCAATAAATACAAAAGTATTTATTCTGGCAACTACCAGAGCAATGAATTTGGTATCTGTAGAAATACATAGTGTGTGGTTAGGGTTCGTGACTCATTATCAGGGGTCAGGGGGTTCAAATCCTGCTGCTGGTCTTATGTTGTGTCCTTGGGCAAGCCAATTGTACCTCTCGCTGCCCAGGAGTAAAATGGGTAACATCGGCAATAGCTGGGAGAAAAACCTGAAAAGGACTGGTATCCCATCCAGGAGAAATAGACATATACTCTCTGCCGTTTAATGCAAGGAAACCGCTAGCTCGATAAGCCATATTGGCTCGGACTAGACTATAAATACGTAACAGAAACAGAGAGTATAAACTTTTAGCCATCGAACTCACCTACTGGCCTTAGTTCCTCGATTTCCAATTTCAATTGGTGGGCAGACATCATGCTTGAAGAGTTGAGTGCTATCCACAGACTGTTAGTTTCTGAAATTATATACAGATGGGTGTGCGTGCCATGGCTGCTCATTGCCTCCACGTTCGAATCCAGTACTTCCCCATGACCGAATGATAAAGCAGTGTCTTCCGATAGCATGTATTCCTTGAAGGTGATCTTGATGCGGTATCCCCCGGAGGCGGTGATATGCCATACGCAGGTTGAAGTTTGATGTGGAAAGTTGATGTCGTCCATCTCGTAGCTTGTTTGAAGAACGTAAAATTGGCCGTCGGTCACATTGATGGTAGAGATTCCGCCACAATGACCTGTTTTTGACATGATAAAACAAATTAAAATAAAGGTTTCATAAGAAAGAGAAGATCCGTCGGGTAAAACAAAATATAGAACAAAAACACTTCTTACTCTCTCCCAGCACCATTCCTGACTTGTGCAAGTCAATGATACACTGTCTGAAGTTTTTACTGCACTCCTTGACCTTTTCAAGGATAGCTCCGACCATATGCTGTCAGACTACAGTATGTCCCAAAAATTGTCCGTCTGACTGTTTTTAAAATACACAATGTGTTCCACAAAACCAAAAGGTCAATTTTGAAAATGGGTGGTTGTGCAGATACTCGTGAGCTTTGGCCTCAACCCCTACATGAGTTCCATTGAATTTCAGTCATGCATTACAACGCAATCCTCAATTGAGCACAACAACATTTGTTTGACACTGTGACCAAGTTCCATGCCATAATCAGTTTCAGAGCTGTGTGATGTAGCTGTGTAAAATTCTACATGTTGAAAAAAAAAGTTGATGTGGTTTGGGATTGGAATAATTTTCCCTTGAGCATTCAATTGATGTCTTGCCATGATGACTGATAGCCAGGCGAATGATTCAAATTCCAAATGCAGCCCTTCAACTGCAGTGACAAACCGTGCACAACCTTTTGATTACGAAACATGATTTTGTATTAATTTAACAAATATAGCGAGTCCCTTCTCTGCTGGTTAATGTAGGACACCACAGTCAAGATTTGTCGCAGCAGATAAGAACAGATTGACCCTGCACCATATGCTTTTAAAGCGGTGAAGGGCCTTGAAGAGGGTTCTTCTCGGAGTGGTAAGAATTGTAAAACGTTCTTTGTAAACATCGCTGGTATTTCTTCTTTGACTGCTTGGCGTAATTGCAAGGTGGTCCAGTCCAGTGGGCCTTTGTGTCGGGACACTATTGAACTCGAAGCAGCAGCCGAGTGAGACGGTGGCGAGTATCCAAAGGGCGGAAGTCATTTGGTAAAAGGATCTGGCGAAATGGGCTCAAGGAGCTCCCACCTGTCCAGTGGTGGGTGCCTGTTGTCTGTGGGCATAGTCACTTCCACCAGCCGGACTGCAGCCGAAAGCAGCAGAAGAGGCTAAAGGATGAGTGGTGGCCTGAGGGTTTGTATGGCATGGAGCGATTGAGCAAAAACAAAAGGCTTGATGGCTGTGGCGAAGGACGATGGGGCGGCTTGGAGACTCAAAAGCGAGAGCCAGTAGAGGTAGCTGGGGCTCGTCTTTCGGGGCCCCAGAACCTTGCCACGGGTAGACCAACTAAAATTCGCTGAAAAGTGTCCAAGTGAGTCGGCCAGAAAGGGAAGGGTGGAGCCCTGCATGTTGGCTGGAATGAGGGGGGGGGGGAGATTTTTGTGACAACCCAGAACCAGTTATCAGACAGCAGGAGTAAAACTCTTGCATTTTGTCGATCAGGAAGGAGTACTGACTCTAGCGACGAGGAGGGCGACGCAGTTTGGGAATCACGGGAGTGGAATATCGGAGGCGACTATATTATTCAGAAGTTGTTAGTCATTTAAACAGTCTTGGCTGTGTAGTTGGTCCGGGGTTCATGGGATCAGAAAACCCCAATACGTGAGCCACAAGGCGATAAAGCACGGCCAAGGAGGCTGGTATGGCCGTATCCATTAGTTCAGCCTCATGAGGAGATGGAAAAGAGGAGACATCTAGCTCCTGATGGGCTGGAGGCTCAGCCTTCTAGTCCTAGGAAGAGCACCAAGAGAACTAGGAGCAAACACTGGGAAAATGTTTGGAGAGTCCATTGGGTGGTAAACAGTGCGGGGTATGCTAGGGTTCGGGGAGGCTGAGAGGGAGGCAAGCCCGGGTCAGCCGCGGTAGACAGGGTTTCAGACAAATTCTAAACTGCCTTAAGTAAGGTCTTGTCTCAATCACGATATTTGACTGACAGGGCTATCATAGTGTCTTTATCTGTCATCTTGCATTTCTTCTTCTCAGGAGAAGAGTCACCCTCATATTGTAGAGGGACCGTACCCAAGAAGGAGCCGGGAACTCTGATGTGAATGAACCACTCAGAGCCAGGACAGGACGAGTGCGCGATGGTTCAGGATAAAAATCAGAATTTGTTTGTTATGAGGAATAAACAGCTCATTGGGAGGCTTGCGAGCTACAGTGCCATGGGCCCTTTTGAGGAATCCTTGGTTGTACCAGAAATAAATGAAAAATATTAAAGATATATTGAATGACAGACTTACCACAGTTAAGTTCATCTTGGTTATTTGTGCAATCTGGGTAACCATTGCAGCGGGACGAATTGGTGATACAGAAACCGTTGCCACAATGGAACTCATCAGTTTCACACAATGCTGAATACAAAGAAATACATAAAAAGAGAACACCAATAAAAAAAAATGTTGAAAAATGAAAATGAAAAATGAAAAATGAAAAATGAAAAATGAAAAAAGGAAAAATGAAAAATGAAAAATGGAAAAACAAATGAAAAATGAAAAATGAAAATAAAAATGAAATAAAAATGGAATAAATGAAATGAAAAATTGATGGAAACTTCTCTTTTTTCCATTGTCCATTTTGGATATGATAAATTATCAATCTGACTTTAAAGGGCCTACATTTAGTTCAAGATTAACATCATAAAAAATTGACAATTTTCCATTTTCCATTTTTGACTACTTTGAATTTCTTTATAGGCCTTGTTATTACTTTTATAATTATGAAAATTGAATCAAATGGTAGATAAGTCAGAGACAAAGTAGGTTTCTTTTTTTGAAACCTTCAACTTAAAGCGAAATTCTTACAAGACTGTACATTGAAAATGATGATGATTTATTACTCACCCTCCAAATCACCTTCGTCTCCAGTATAGTTCTGATAATGACTTATCAGCATGGAGAACCCTTGCTTTCTGGTGTCTCGATTGGTCTTCATTTCCAACCTGAGAACTCCGGCCTCACCATCCCAGGCCACCGTCCGCCTCGAAATATCCTCCCCCGTAAGACGAAAGAGCTCTCTAGGCTGCTTCTCACCCTCCCAATGAAAATCGACCTCCAAGTGATCGTAGTCTACCTCCATTTCGAAATCCTGGATCCGCATGGTCACCGGTTTCATCAATTCGCCTTTGATGAGCCAGATGCAGTTCATATCGTTGGGGTACGGTTTGGGGTAGAGCGGTGACTTGAGGGTGATGGGATCTTCGTAGATGGAGATGTTTTGTGGTCCGCATTCACCTGTTTTTCAGAAAAATTGTGCTTTTGAGAACTAAATAATTGCTCAGGTACGCACAGGAGGTGGACATTATAAAGCAGATTTCAACAGTAGTATGGATACAGTGTTTGTAGTCAAGGTAGTTGATAGATCAAGTGCATCACAAGTTTGTTTGCAAGCACACACATCAAGTCGATTCACAAGTATTTACAGAGGATAGTGTTTGACTTGGGACTGGAAGATTGATTATTTCTGCATGTTTGTACATACAAGCAACTCAGCAGACGCACCACTGACCTCTTAAAGGCACGTACGTCAACTTCCTTTTTGGATGCATTTTGTTCATTTCCAATGAACACTTCTCAAAACCCACCACAAATAGTATAGTTTTTGCTCAGATGATATTACTTTTTGAGAAAACAGTGACAAACCATGAGCATTACCTTTTGATCTCGGAAACTACTTTTTAAAAAATATTTCCAATGATAATTCAACTGACTGTATCATTGGCAATCACCGACATCTGCTGTTTTCCTATAAATGACAGCAAGACAGAGGGGGTAGTTTCATAGGGTGCAGTACCAGTGTTCAGTGCCACTACAATTTTTTTCCAAGTACAAGTTTCTTAACAATATTTCGGTTGACTACTTTTTTGATAAATTGAAAA
Source organism: Patiria miniata (assembly GCF_015706575.1). Lineage (NCBI taxonomy): Eukaryota > Metazoa > Echinodermata > Asteroidea > Valvatida > Asterinidae > Patiria > Patiria miniata. The sequence goes on along the minus strand of NW_024037056.1, from coordinate 1,142,150 downwards.
GATCTCATATGCCTTTAAATTTAACAAATTTAACAGATTTAAGTAATTTGGAAACTTTTTACCGAATCCGAATTATGCTTACGGCAATATGATTCATCTGATCCATCTGGGCAAAGCAGTGCAAAGTCATCACCATCACCACCACATGTGTCGTCACGTGCCAAACATGTCAAGCCAGTGGATGTATCCTTGCATGCAAATTCATTTTCTCCGCAAGAAACTGCAGCAAAGAGCAAAACAAATAACACGTAAACTTCTGAAGTTAAATCTCCAAACTTTACACAATTGCAGCAACACATTTTGCATTACATTGACCTCACATTTCGCAAACACTTTTACTTGCATAAGTCTGCACTTATAACAGAAACTATGGTTATGACTTTCGAGTGTTGCTGACTGCTTCTGAAGATTTGGAGACACTTTTTTTAAATGGCAAGAAAGGTGATTGAACAACTGTTAACGTTTGTTTGCATAAGTTTGCAACTTATGCAACAAACTATAGATAAGATGGAATTTTGCGTCGGGGTGATGTAAATCAAATTAGGTTTTGCCCTTCACCGACGTATTCACCGACCTTACACTCGGGAGGTAACACACTGAGTATACAGTGTTTATACGTCAGTGAAGGGCAAAACCTAATTTGATCAACAAACCATGGTTTTGACTTTTGAGTGTTGCTTACTGCTTCTGAGGATTCCTTGTCAAAGATGCTGAAAATATTCAAAACGATGAACAGCATACCAATTTTCAGGAAATCAGTTGTTAATATATATTGCACAAAGGCACTTTGTGTAAAACCTTCGAATGATATAAGTTATATGTACTGCTCCCTAAAATCAGATGCAAGACAACTTCAGGAGACATTAAATTATCTTTTAAAGTTGATTCCTACCTTCAGATCTTTCTTGTGTGATACCGACCTCAAATCCGATCTCGGTTTCTGAATAATCGCTGGTAAACTCCATCCATGCTGTGTTGTCATTGGAAAAGACAGCTAGACTCGTCAGGGAACCACTAAAATGACCAATAATTGAGTCACTTTCGGACGGTGCGTGGCCGTTGCCGATGGTTACCTTGTCAAGTTCTTTCTCTGTATTAAACACTGAGAACTGGAAGGCTATCACAGAGCCTACATCACCTGTGATGAACCAAACGCACAGCGCTTTGTCGGGATAGTCATTTGGGTAATACGGCGAAGTCAGTGTTGCTGAAGTCTGCACTGAGTTGTTGAAAGTGATGCTACTTTCTCCACATGGAACTGAGGAAAACAACAGTGGATAGAAAAGTCAGAAAAAGGACTGAGATTTCTTGTAAAACCAAACAAATAAGGTATGACTGTGCCACGAATGTGCAATGAAATGTAGACGGGTTTTTTTGTCCGGACACTCGGCTCTGCAAAATTAATAGGTGGGGATAGCATTATTTTTTATGAATTTCTATGGAAATTTAGACAGAACATTTTTTTTTTACTCCCCCTCCCCCTTAGGTCTACTCCTGCACATTCAGCTAAAACATATATATAAGGCTCTGTGCACGAATAGCAGATGGCCCTTCAATAGTCCGGTTTGGGGAGACAATTTAGGGCGAGCCCGATCGCACGCGAATGCGCAAACTACTCAAGACCACTTTTTTTTCACAGGAGAGACCCCCTTCCATGGAGAAATGTCTGTGCACTGCCCCATAATGGATTGTCTTTATTAAACAATAGCTGATTACAAAATGCTTTTCCATTGAAGGGGGCCCGGATTGGTCTATGCTTGGGAACTTACAGCAGTTCATCTCGTCCCACAGATCGAGACAGTCAGGTATCGCATTACATACGTCCTGAAGCGCATCAATGCAACCACCATCAGGACACATGTACTGATGCTCAGAGCATGACCCTGCCAAGAGACACAAATCAATGTAAGCTAGGTTTACATATCTCACAGCCACCATCATTGAGGAACAAGCCCGACAGAGACCTGCATTTCAAAAACTGGTAGTCGACTGCTACGCAGCCGACCGATGATGATGATGATGATAATATATCAATATATCAATCAATCAAGTCCCGATCACTTGGTTTGAGTTCGATTCACAAATCACTTGATTCAAGTCTCAGTGTAAATCATGTCAGTTATTAAATTGAGTGTGAGTCTCAATCACTTGGTTTGAGTCCGAGTCCGAGTCTGCGTCAATTCGAGCCTAACTAACTCTCAACCATGTATCAATTAGGTTGAGGGGATCGATCAAGTCTCAGTCTCTTGGTTGAGGGTGACTGAGTCACTTGGATTTTGAGTCTGAGTCACAATGCACTTGATTCAAGTCTAAGGTTAATTTGAAATTCGCTTGAGTCACAAGACACTTGACTCGAATCTCAGACCATTACTTAATCTAAAAACAACCTGAGCAAAAAATTAAGATTGAAGATACTCACCACAGCCAATTTCATCCCCTTTCATAGGGCAATGTGGGTACCCATCGCAAACTTGATTCCGTGGTATGCAGGCAAGGCCGGATGGGCAGGCAAATTCATCTTCGTTACATTCTAAAAACAAAACCCACAAAGCAATAAATATAAAGTATTTATTCTGGCAACTACCAGAGCAATGAATTTGGTACCTGTAGAAATACATAGTGTGTGGTTAGGGTTCGTGACTCATTATCAGGGGTCAGTGGGTTCAAATCCTGCTGCTGGTCTGATGTTGTGTCCTTAGGCAAGCCAATTGTACCTCTCGCTGCCCAGGAGTAAAATGGGTAACATCGGCAATAGCTGGGAGAAAAACCTGAAAAGGACTGGTATCCCATCCAGGAGAAATAGACATATACTCTCTGCCGTTTCATGCCAAGGAAACCGCTAGCTCGATAAGCCATATTGGCTCGGACTAGACTATAAATACGTGACAGAAACAGAGAGTATAAACTTTTAGCCATCGAACTCACCTACTGGCCTTAGTTCCTCGATTTCCAATTTCAAATGGTGGGCAGACATCATGCTTGAAGAGTTGAGTGCTATCCACAGATTGTTAGTTTCTGAAATTAAATACAGATGGGTGTGCGTGCCATGGCTGCTCATTGCCTCCACGTTCGAATCCAGTACTTCCCCATGACCGAATGATAAAGCAGTGTCTTCCGATAGCATGTATTCCTTGAAGGTGATCTTGATGCGGTATCCCCCGGAGGCGGTGATATGCCATACGCAGGTTGAAGTTTGATGTGGAAAGTTGATGTCGTCCAGCTCGTAGCTTGTTTGAAGAACGTAAAATTGGCCGTCGGTCACATTGATGGTAGAGATTCCGCCACAATGACCTGTTTTTGACATGATAAAACAAATAAAAATAAAGGTTTCATAAGAAAGAGAAGATCCGTCGGGTAAAACAAAACATAGAAAAAAAACACTTCTAAATATCTCCCAGCACCATTCCTGACTTGTGCAAGTCAATGATACACTGTCCAAGTTTTTACTGCACTCCTTGACCTTTTCAAGGATAGCTCCGACCATATGCTGTCAGACTACAGTATGTCCCAAAAATTGTCCGTCTGACTGTTTTTAAAAGACACAATGTGTTCCACAAAACCAAAAGGTCAATTTTGAAAATGGGTGGTTGTGCAGATACTCGTGAGCTTTGGCCTCAACCCCTACATGAGTTCCACTGAATTTCACTCATGCATTACTGCGCAATCCTCAATTGAGCACAAATATATTTTCATTGGGTTAGCCAAAGCGAGAATTTACATTTGAATGGAATCAGCAGAGTGTGACATTAAGGTGTGGTTGAACAGGCGTGTTTAAGTCACTGACCGAATTCACCAGCAAGCAGTACGGACGTCAAATGTTCATGAAAATGTGTTAATGACTGATATCGCAATTGATTGCCTCTAATCCAGCCACTTGTTATCCAGCTTCATTATATTGACAGATACAGTAGAAGTAGAATGCCGTTAGCAGACGATTTCCTATCTTGGCAGTCAACTTTCATCCTACAAGCACAGAGACGGAAACTCAAGACCTTGAGTTCGGATACTTCTGTCTCAACACAGCTTAAACTGTCTCTAAGATAGCGACGCATCCTGAGCCGTGTCCGCGCAATGCTTGCCATCGAAGTTCGATGTTTCCCAAATGGATTACATTATTTGTTGTTGTTAACCTATTTTCTTGCAGGTTGGGTAATACAGGGTGGGAAAATACGAGGGTAGGCGGCATTGAAAATAATTTATTCGCGATTGAGGGGCGAATTAGAGAATAACAACATTTGTTTGACACTGTGACCAAGTTCCATGCCATAATCAGTTTCAGAGCTGTGTGATGTAGCTGTATACAATTCTACATGTTGAGAAAAAAAGTTGATGTGGTTTGGGATTGGAATAATTTTCCCTTGAGCATTCAATTGATGTCTTGCCATGATGACTGATAGCCAGGCGAATGATTCAAATTCCAAATGCAGCCCTTCAACTGCAGTGACAAACCGTGCACAACCTTTTGATTACGAAACATGATTTTGTATTAATTTAACAAATATAGCGAGTCCCTTCTCTGCTGGTTAATGTAGGACACCACAGTCAAGATTTGTCGCAGCAGATAAGAACAGATTGACCCTGCACCATATGCTTTTAAAGCGGTGAAGGGCCTTGAAGAGGGTTCTTCTCGGAGTGGTAAGAATTGTAAAACGTTCTTTGTAAACATCGCTGGTATTTCTTCTTTGACTGCTTGGCGTAATTGCAAGGTGGTCCAGTCCAGTGGGCCTTTGTGTCGGGACACTATTGAACTCGAAGCAGCAGCCGAGTGAGACGGTGGTGAGTATCCAAAGGGCGGAAGTCATTTGGTAAAAGGATCTGGCGAAATGGGCTAAAGGAGCTCCCACCTGTCCAGTGGTGGGTGCCTGTTGTCTGTGGGCATAGTCACTTCCACCAGCCGGACTGCAGTCGTAAGCAGCAGAAGAGGCTAAAGGATGAGTGGTGGCCTGAGGGTTTGTATGGCATGGAGCGATTGAGCAAAAACAAAAGGCTTGATGGTTGTGGCGAAGGACGATGGGGCGGCTTGGAGACTCAAAAGCGAGAGCCAGTAGAGGTAGCTGGGGCTCGTCTTTCGGGGCCCCAGAACCTTGCTTCGGATAGACCAACTGAAATTCGCTGAAAAGTGTCCAAGTGAGTCGGCCAGAAAGGGAAGGGTGGAGCCCTGCATGTTGGCTGGAATGAGGGGGTGGGGGATTTTTGTGACAACCCAGAACCAGTTATCAGACAGCAGGAGTAAAACTCTTGCATTTTGTCGATCAGGAAGGAGTACTGACTCTAGCGACGAGGAGGGCGACGCAGTTTGGGAATCACGGGAGGGGAATATCGGAGGCGACTATATTATTCAGAAGTTGTTAGTCATTTGAACAGTCTTGGCTGTGTAGTTGGTCCGGGGTTCATGGGATCAGAAAACCCCAATACGTGAGCCACAAGGCGATAAAGCACGGCCAAGGAGGCCGGTATGGCCGCATCCATTAGTTCAGCCTCATGAGGAGATGGAAAAGAGGAGACATCTAGCTCCTGATGGGCTGGAGGCTCAGCCTTCAAGTCCAAAGAAGAGCACCAAGAGAACTAGGAGCAAACACTGGGGAAATGTTTGGGGAGTCCATTGGGTAGGAAACAGTGCGGGGTATGCAAGGGTTCGGGGAGGCTGAGAGGGAGGCAAGCCTGGGTCAGCCGCGGTAGACAGGGTTTCAGACAAATTCTAAACTGCCTTAAGTAAGGCCTTGTCTCAACCACAATATTTGACTGACAGGGCTATCATAGTGTCTTTATCCGTCATCTTGCATTTCTTCTTCTCAGGAGAGGAGTCACCCTCATATTGTAGAGGGACCCAAGAAGGAGCCGGGAACTCTGATGTGAATGAACCACTCAGAGCCAGGACAGGACGAGTGTGGGATGGTCCAGGATAAAAATTAGAATGTGTTTGTTATGAGGAATAAACATCTAATTGGGAGGCTTGCGAGCTACAGTGCCATGGGCCCTTTTGAGGAATCCTTGGTTGTACCAGAAATAAATAAAAAATATTAAAGATATTTTGAATGACAGACTTACCACAGTTAAGTTCATCTTGGTTATTTGTGCAATCTGGGTAACCATTGCAGCGGGAGGAATTGGTGATACAGAAACCGTTGCCACAATGGAACTCATCAGTTTTACACAATGCTGAATAAAAATAAATACATAAACAGTAATAACACCAATAAAAGAAATGTTGAAATGAAAAATGAAAAATGAAAAATGAAAAATGAAAAATGAAAAATGAAAAATGAAAAATGAAAAATGAAAAATGAAAAATGAAAAATGAAAAATGCAAAATGCAAAATGCAAAATGCAAAATGCAAAATGCAAAATGCAAAATGCAAAATGCAAAATGCAAAATGAAAAATGCAAAATGCAAAATGCAAAATGCAAAATGCAAAATGAAAAATGAAAAATGAAAAATGAAAAATGAAAAATGAAAAATGAAAAATGAAAAATGAAAAATGAAAAATGAAAAATGAAAAATGAACAATGAACAATGAACAATGAACAATGAAAAATGAAAAATGAAAAATGAAAAATGAAAAATGAAAAATGAAAAATGAAAAATGAAAAATGAAAAATGAAAAATGAAAAATGAAAATACAAATGAAAATGGAATAAATGAAATGAAATGAAAATTGATGAAACCTTTTCTTTTTTTCATTTTCCACTTTTGAAATGATAAATTATCAGTCTGACTTTAAAGGGGCTACATTTAGTTCAAAATAAACATCATAAAAAATTGATAATTTTCCATTTTCCATTTTTGACTACTTTGAATTTCTTAATATACCTTTTTATAACTTTAATAATTATGAATATTGCACCAAATGGTAGATAAGTCAGAGACAAAGAAGGTTTCTTTTTTCAAAATCTTCAACTAAATGGAAATTCTTACAGGACTGTACACTAAAAATGATGATGATTTATTACTCACCCTCCAAATCACCCTCGTCTCCAGTATAATTCTGATAATGACTTATCAGCATGGAGAACCCACGATGTCTTCTGGAAAAATCGGTCTTCATTTCCATCCTGAGAACTCCGTCCTCACCATCCCAGGTCACCGTCCGCCTCGAAATATCCTCCCCTGTAAGACGAAAGAGCTCTCTAGGCTGCTTCTCTCCCTCCCAATAAAAATTGACCTCCAAGCGATCGTTGTCTTCCTCCATTTCGAAATCCTGGATTCGCATGGTCACCGGTTTCATCAATTCGCCTTTGATGAGCCAGATGCAGTTCATATCGTTGGGGTACGGTTTGGGGTAGAGCGGTGACTTGAGGGTGATGGGATCTTCGTAGATGGAGATGTTTTGTGGTCCGCATTCACCTGCTTTTCAGAAAATTGTGCTTTTGAGACCTAAATAATTGCTCAGTTACGCACAGGAGGTGGACATTTTAAAGCAGATTGCAACAGTAGTATGGATATCACAAGTTTGTTTGCAAGCATACACATCACGTCAATTCACAAGTATTTACAGAGGATAGTGTTTGACTTGGGACTGGAAGATTGATTCTTTCTGCATGTTTGTACATACAAGCAACTCAGCAGACGCACCACTGACCTCTTAAAGGCACGTACGTCAACTTCCTTTTTTGATGCATTTTGTTCATTTCCAATGAACACTTCTCAAAACCCACCCCAACCAGTATAGTTTTTGCTCAGATGATATTACTTTTTGAGAAAACAGTGACAAACCATGAGCATTACCTTTTGATCTCGGAAACTACTTTTTAAAAATATTTCCAATGATAATTCAACTGACTGTATCATTGGCAATCACCGACATCTGCTGTTTTCCTTTAAATGACAGCAAGACAGACGGGGTATCATAGGGTGCAGTACCAGTGTTCAGTGCCACTACAATTTTTTTCCAAGTACAAGTTTCTTAACAATATTTCGGTTGACTACTTTTTTGATAAATTGAAATGATCCCATATGCCTTTAAATTTAACAAATTTAACAGATTTAAGTAATTTGGAAACTTATTACCGAATCCGAATTATGCTTACGGCAATATGATTCATCTGATCCATCTGGGCACAGCAGTGCAAAGTCATCACCATCACCACCACATGTGTCGTCACGTGTCAAACATGTCAAGCCAGCGGATGTATCCTTGCATGCAAATTCATTTGCTCCGCAAGAAACTGCAGCAAAGAGCAAAACAAATCTCCAAACTTTACACAATTGCAGCAACACATTTTGCATTACATTGACCTCACATTTTGCAAACACTTTTACTTGCATAAGTCTGCACTTATAACAGAAACTATGGTTTTGACTTTCGAGTGTTGCTGACTGCTTCTGAAGATAATGAGACACACTTTTTTTAAATGGCAAGAAAGGGTGATTGAACAACTGTTTCACGACCCCTATCTTAAAAGCAGTGATCATCCGTGTCCAAGATGTTTGAAATAATTAAAATGTTGACTCGACATCATTACAATTTTCAAAATCTGTTGCGTAAATCTATCGAATGACATAAGTTATGCAATGTTCCATAAAATCAGCTGCACAACAACTTCAGGAGACATAACATTATCTTTTCAAGTTGCTGCTCACCTTCAGATCTTTCTTGTGCGATTGTTAAATTAAATCCGATCCTGGTTCCTGAAGAATGTCTCATAAACTTCATCCACGCTGTGTGGTCATTGGAAAAAACGACTAGACTCGTCAGGGAACCACTAAAATGACCAATGATGGAGTCATCATCGGAGGGTGCGTGGCCGTTGCCGATGGTTACCTTGTCACTGTCTTTCTCCGTATCAAACACGGAGAACCGGAAGGCTATCGAAGAACCTACATCACCTGTGATGAACCAAATGCACAGTGCATTGTGGGGGTGGTTGTTTGGATAAGACACTGAAGTCAGTGTTGTTGAGTTGTTGAGAGTGATGTCGCTTTCTCCGCATGCTGTGGAGGATAAACAAAAGAGCAGTGGATGGCAAAATCAGAACAAGTACCAATTGGAACAACCCACGGCGACCGGGTAGCTGGCTTACAACACCGTGCGTGTGCGCGCACCTGGGCCGTATACCGGTACCCGGAGAGTACAGAAGATGAAAAAGAAATGGGAACTGTGCTTGTTCGAATTTATACGGACAGTCTTACCTGAAATGGCCCGCCCACATTGCCACCAAATAACCAAATGAGACGTAAGCCCTCTGATGATGCCACACTTTGTTTATGACTACAGTGGAATGCTGCTATAACGAACATCGCAGGACCCACAGAAATTGTTCGTAATGGCGATCGTTCGGCATAGCGATTTTAAGCTGCCGGTGCTCCGATTCTCATTTTTCAATAAATAGCGCCCTTCAGAACTTCACCCTGCACGTCTTGGTACTTCTAGTTTCTGAAAGATGACTTTGAACGTCGAACACGTTCCGACTATTGAATGTGATTAGAGATTGTGAGCGGTACCTACAGCAATGGGTAGCTTTCCCCTTCTATTCCTTGGGGAAATAATAGCCACTTTTCGCATCAATATTTGGTACATTTGCACACAAAATGTGCCGGGTTACCTCGTAACAGATTCAAGCGATGCGCGAGGAGGGCGACGCAGTTTGGGTTGTTTTATGGGCTCTTTGGGGGAATCCGTGGTTTTAACCAGACATAGGTATGAAAAAGGAAGGGCAACTTTGGACGACAGACTTACCACAATTAAGTTCATCTTCATAATTTTTGCAATCAGGGTAACCATTGCAGCGGGACGAATTGGTGATGCAGAAACCTTTGCCGCAATGGAACTCATCAGTTTCACACAATGCTGGAAACAAACGCAGTAATTACACTAAATATAAAACACTTAATGAGCAGTATCGTCAAATGAAAAAAACATGGGGATATTTATGTCAATTATTGCATGCAATTGGTGCCATTTAAGAGTAATATTGCTCACTACCTTGATTTGTTTTTACTTGTATTAATTTAATTTTTTATGGGCAAATGGAAACTAAGGTACATAAGTCAGAGACAAAGTAGGTTTTCACTCAAAATCTTTCAAACACGACTGTACACTGAGAATGGCTTGGATACTTGGTACAAAACATTCGATGATGAATTAGTACTTACCCTCCAAATCAGCCTCGTCTCCAGTATAGTTCTGATAATGACTTATCAGCATGGAGAACCCTCGCTTTGTGGTGTCTCGATCGGTCTTCATTTCCAACATGAGAACTCCGGCCTCACCATCCCAGGTCACCGTCCGCCTTGAAACATCCTCCCCCGTAAGCTCTATATGCTTCTCTTCCTCCCCAGGAAAAACGACCTCCAAGTAATCGTAGCCTTCCTCCATGTCGAAATCCTGGATCCGCATGGTCACCGGTTTCATCAATTCGCCTTTGATGCGCCAGATGCAGTTGAGGTTGTTGGGGTACGGGTCTGGGTAGTGCGGTGACTTGAGGGTGATGGGATCTTCGTAGACGGAGATGTTTTGTGGTCCGCATTCACCTGTTTTAACAAAATTTGCACTTTTCAGATTTAAACGAATCGCTCAAGTACGCACAGAAGGTGGACATTATAAGATCAGATTGCTACGTATGAATACAGTGTTGTACTCAAGGTACCAATAGATCACAAGACAGTGCATCACAAGTTCATTAAATAGCCTTTAAGTTGACTTAGGACGGGATGACTTATTCTTTCTTTTTATACATACAAGCGACACAGCAAGCGTACAACGGATCTCTTAGAGGAATGTATTTGCCTTTTCACAGTTATTCAAGTTTAGGATGGGGCCTAAACGCTGCACACTTCGACGTTTCCTCCGACTTTCTTCACGCAGAGTTGCCAAACTTCTTTGTTGATAAGCTTTAAACTCACTCAGTTAAATACTGGTCTTTCTCCTTGAATGCTGTTGCGCCGAATATTATTCGCCAATGATTACCTCGCAAGACTCGTCACAGCCCGGTGGTCTGCAACGTGAAGTGCTGAGAGGCTGCCTTGGAACAGCTGAGAAAGGCACTTATCCTGAACATCTCCGTCATATCGTTTCCTCAGCTGCTCCGCAAGTACAGAGAGGGGACACACTGCTGTTCCACCTATGGAAGGTATACCTGCAGAGTCTAGCGCCGGAGTGAAAACGGTTAAACTTGCGTGGGAGTTGTGTGGGAGGTCCATACCAAGGAGTCGAACAGTAGGCCGATGGTCGGTGATCCGTTCCTTAATTGTTCTTGGGGCTGCTCCTGTCTCATTCCTCTTCCCAAAAGTTGGTGGCTATCATAAGTTGTTCCAGAGTTAGTCCAAATGGATTTACGAGATGGTAGCCGCTGTCTGGGAGGATGGTCCTGGGAGATGGAGAGTGTCTTGGTCGCCATCCTAGACTGGAGCTTGCCGGATGCTGCCCTGTGACGGATGTGAGGGTGTGCGATATTGCACTGGACCGGCAACAATTCAGTGATGGTACAGAACGGATGACTCCCTTTTCCATTCAAATTTCCTGTTTACATCAGCTTTTTACCCCACCCCAATATTTTTACAGGTACCCTTTTTTAACAAGTGCCCTGCTTTATGAACAGGTGCCTTAAAAAAACTACACTACCATGGACCGACTACGATCCGACAACGCCCCGTCTGCTGATTTGAATCGCAGTACAGGATCTTATTCGAATCGTATAGTGTGCGGTCGCGATCGCCTTAAGCCAACCGACAATACTAGCCCACGCTCATAAAGAAATGCTTTTTTGAAAGTGTAGAACATTTCCATGCCTGAACTTACCGTAGCAGAATGCACCGTTTGCCAGAATGATCAGAAAGACAATGCGCCATTCTTGATGAGATCTCCACCACGTGGTCTGCATTGTTGAACGAGGCACTACAACTACACCTGACTTATATTGTACTTGTGAAAAAGACGCAACAGTCGAACGACACCTAAATGAAACAGAACAAAGGAAAACGCCACAATAGGTAAACTCTTTTTTTTTTTTTACTTTTTCTCTTGTTGAAAGGAAAGATTCCCCGCTGAAAGCTTATGTTGAGTGCATAACAACTAACCTGTTGAAATTTTATAGCTTAGTGGCTACTAGTGCGGAAAACAGAGAAAACATTTAAGGTTTTTTGGATTTTTTGTCTGTAACGTGCGCCTGGGTACACTTTTTGGCAACAACGTTAAATTTAATTGGATGATCACCGTCTTAAAATGGTTAGAATCTAATTTCTTTCTATACTTGTTTTCATGACAATAGATCTCCACGCCTTTTTTTTGTAACGGTTTCATGGTCCAATTTTGTCACTTGGATGGAACGAACATCAACTCTAATCCCAAGGTGTGCAAACTACCCTGACGTCATGAGTATGTCATCACACTCTAGAAACAAATTGGTTATGATAACCAATATCAGAAGGGTTTTATCCAGTTTTATTAGGCAATATGTGTCTAACCGACTTTTTGGGTTAAAATGACGAACAGACCTTACCCCACACTGGCTACGCCTCTGTGTTCTATTGTTTCGGACAAGCGGCAATAATTATACGTAATAATTATTACTATATATAATTGTCATATTTTGTGTGTGTCAGAGCAGGGGGGTCGACTCCTCACCCCCTGGATCCGCGTCTGCAGCCCGAACAAAAATGCGCCTGAGGTTTAATGCATGGACGGTGGACGACATCACTTAAAACAATTCTTTGTGCTTTGTTTGGACCTGTAATCAGTTTAATTAATTTTTAACTGATATTATCAGTTTAAATAATTCATTGTTTGAAATGCAGTCACATCAGTACGCGAATTCAATACATTTGTTGAACCATGCAGTGGTCAGAGTGTTTTTTTTAGCGCGTGTTCTGTGCTATAGCGCTTTTCTTCAAAATGGTACAAAAGTGGACATGAAACTTTCCCCAAATATGTCAAAAATACGAGACTATAACATATGTCGTTTGCACTTGTTTTGATAATTCATTTTATCACTGAAAGATAAAATACATTATTCTCCACGAACACACGGCTGGCTGAGTTTCAAACTCTCTGTTAATCAGCGGATGGTTGCTATGGTATGGAATTAGTAAACATATTGATTGCCCAAATTGCAGCTGGCCATCCATTGCTGGCATTAAGCCAAAAGTGCTGTTCATACGCAGAAGTTGATGTAACTTCCAAGGGAGATATAAATATTGATACATGTGATATGTCCACGCGCGCGCACAGACGCACTACGTGCACGCCGTGGATGAAAGGCCAGTTCGGCGTAGCTTTTTGAGACCGCAACAACAAAAATAAATTTCTCCTGGAATAAGCGTTTGTTCGCTTACATTCCATGGATTTTTCGTTCACATTTGAACTTCGGTTAGTGAACTTATGATTTGCAAATGTTATGCAGCTGACTTCAGTGATCTTTTGGGGTTTTGGAGACGGCATTTACGTATATCCTACGAGTACGACCATACAGCTTTTACAAGATGCCTCGTCAGAACGTCAGCACAAGCGATCCGCTCGCTTGTCGACATTTCATACGATTTGTCACAGCCGTCCAAGGTTTCCAGAACATGAATTCTCAGCGTTATAGGCCTAGGCCTACTCGTACTTTTTGGAATGCTGAATCACCACTGGATTATGTCAGCCGTCCATGATTGAAGCTTGTGTTGTCCTACTTGAATCATGGCCCGTCATAAGTTTACGGACACCGAAGTCCAGGTGCTAAATCAACGGTCATGACGGTGCGTTCCAGCCGAGTCCGGGCGGCGCATCCCCGCCCAGCTTTCAATCCGCCCCGGTGCTGGTGGCTGGTGTTCTCGGCATGCTTGACCGCGGCAACGTGTCGGCTAGCCCGACTGCGTCTGGCCGTACAGTACTATCGCAAGCTCTGTAGTACGGCCAGACGCCCGATGCTTCCACAGAGACTGAATTTTTTTGGCCGCCGATGTAGCGATTTTGCTACATCTTTCGATCGCGATTATCTTTTCATCCAGGACACAAATTTCCAAAGTTAAGGTTCGTAGTCGTAGAGCAACTCATACCTTTTCGAAAAAACGTCCTTTGGTTTCAATATTTTCATCCATCTGGCCACAAGACGAATTTCAGTCATCAGATTCCACAAATATCGTCCCCCATGCGATCCCCAATGCGATTTCAAAATGGCGGCCGCGCTGTAATGTATGCATTATGCGAGCGCGCTTGGGCAAGATAATGAATATGCATCATAGTTTATGACGTTTGTCGGACACTCAGCGCGGCTGGCCATACAAACACGAGGTCATGAATTAAGTACATTACTTGTAGACAACAGCCCAGTACGTGCATGCACACGTACGTCCGCCGCACATGTACATGTGTACGTACGGCCCCGCCGCACGCTTGTGGAAGATGATGACTGAAAGTCGTCTTTTGGCCAGATGGATGAAAATATTGAGACCAAAGAACGTTTTTTCGAAAATGTATGAGTTGCTCTACGACTAAGAACCTCAACTGTGGAAATTTTTGTCCTGGATGAAAAGATAATCTCGATCAAAAGATGTAGCAAAATCGCTACATCAGCGGCCAAAAAAATTCAGTCTTTTTGGAAGCATTCAGCGTCTGGCCGTACTACAGAGCTTGCGATAGTACTGTACGGCCAGACGCAGTCGGGCTAGGTTTCCTGAAGCTATGAGCATGAGCTATTCTTAGTGTGCGGTTGACTTGTTCATTCACTTTTGCAATTACTTCCCTCAACGGAGATACCTGGTCCCTACTTCATTTTATTTGAAAAAAAATAATTATTGAGTTTTATCAATAGTTTTGTTTTTGCAGCCAGCCATTTATGTTTAATAATATAATTAATAGGCCTTTGTTGGCCCTATATTACGACATGTTGAGGCATGCAGTGGGGCTTGTTTTGTTTTCCTAACATATAGGACTAAAACTCATGAAAGAATTAGCAGGGGCTAGACTCTAGCGCCTATTCAGTTATTTCATTTGTTTCTTTTGTATTTGTCTCAAATCGTGGCCAGAGTGCAAATGTAACCGTAAAACATAATAAGAAGTAAATGAATAATAAATAAATAAACTAACAAACACACAAATATAAAAAAAATATAAAAAAAAAAATCCAATAAGATACTAGAGCTAAAACAGCCCTGGGCAATTAATTAATTTTTCAGACCATTTCTAGTCTGACAAATGTTATTGTTCTGCAGCTAATTTGAGCCGATCTTTCGGCATTGGTTCCTAATACAATAAATAGGGGCCCGGGGCCTATAATAACACCGCGGTGCAACCTGAGCAGTTTTTAGCCAGTGCATGATGATATTAATGGTAGGGCCTACACAATTAAATGTAAAGACAGCACTTTAATGCAAATTTAAAAAAAAAAGAAGAAGAAGAAGAAGAGGAGTGACAGTGTCCCCACTGGCATGATTAATCTTGACAGTTCCTAAGATAAGATAGTACTTCCACATAAATTTGCGATTTTTGCCAAACATGACATGATCGCTGTTTGTCAGCGCAGCTGCTTTCGGAGCAGGTTGGCAGATCTGAGATCACTGGATGGGCACTATCTTAACCTATTTTGAAAAGGCATGTTAATTGTTAACCCAAGGAACCTGGCCAAAGAGTCCAAAAACGCAGTAGGCTCCGCTTGACAATGTGTAATTAACCCAACCTTGTATGATTGCAGCAAAATGCTAGATTCATTTTCACACAATTAAGGGGGACCTATTCATTCGAGGTATAGTTTCTCTCCTGTTTAGCTTGACATCCTTTTCTTTCACCTGGGCCAACTTGTGAAGCCATAGGAATTTATACTAACATTTAAAATTATAATGAAATACTATACTACAAACTTTAATAATTAAATAGTAATAATTTCTACTAATGCTATAACAGCGAGACTTTACCATAGACTTGTGCACAAACCTAAACTATCACCTAATCCAAGTTTACCTCTTATCTTTTCTTCACGAAATTTGGTGATTTTCTCGAGCTAGATAATTTGCAACACAAACATTCCTTGTCCTAAGGGTCATTCTAACAATAGGGTGACTCCAATTTGTCACCCCCACATGGCATGTTGCCAAAATCCAGATGTGACTTGCCAAATAAATTAAAAAAAAAAAGAACCTGTCGCCCATTTGTGGGATGCTGTAGATTATATAATAATAATGATGATAATGATAACAAACACCCTGACAAAACAAATAAAACAAACACCCCAACATCCCAACAAACAAACAACCTAACGAACACATAAACAAAAAATAAATGAATACATTTAAAAGATAGATATGTTTGCAAAGGATAGCTGCTGCTTTGAGTATTTTCTGTTGCAGGATGCCAGGGGATAGCACACGCTACAAATTGGTTTGGGACCGGGACTCATACCATCGAATGCTCTTCAGATTTGCAACATAGAGGTCTTCCAAGGTTGGACATCTTGTCAAGTTCGATTGGTACTGATCGTCCAGCAATTTGGCCAGTTTGGCGTCCAGATTATAAACTGTTGCCTAAAGGCGAATATCAGGAAAATAACTGTCAACAGGAAAAAAGCTGTCAACAGAAAAAGCGGCACACTTTTTTGACCATGACCTATTAAATTCTATGGACATCCATTTCAATTAAGTTGACGCGATTTAATTAAAAGCATGATGGCATTGAGGAGGATAATACAACATAAAGTGTACGCTAAGTTATATGATCTGTAGACACATACATTTAACCACACGTTGCGCGTTTACGTGCTTGACCCAGATCTTTAGCAGCCCAATTGTACTATTCATATGTAGGCCTACCTGTAAGTGTAATAATATTTCCCATTGTCATGTTAATGTTGATGCACCGTACTTAAGCCTCCTGCTGGTTATGATTTAAAAAAAAAAATTGGGCTTCAAAAACAAGGAACAGATAAAGCTGGTTAGAAACATTTCTTGACATGAAATGAATATTGCTAAGTAAATTACAACTTGGAATTTTCTAAATTGCATTCATGCTTTTGATGTCATTGTATTGGGTTGTAGGTTGTACATAGTCCTGGCTATTTTGTACTGTATTTTATTTTACATTGAACACGGAATACTCATCTTCAGGTAACAGTTTAAATGAATAGCTATACATTGACTGTTTACATTTAATAACGGCTACTTCAACAAGTTCATTGTTTGAAGGGGATTTAAGTAATAATTGTACTTTTGGAAGATAACATAAACAATTAAAAATTAAAAAAAAAAAAAATCTTTATGCCTCCAGATAATTGTGCTCCAAAAACTACAAAGAAAACTTGGTCGCCTATTTGGGGGCCGGAAGGGAATTTTTTCGATCTTTTCCACCAGGATGGGTTTCGTACTGGCTTTTCGCCTTTTTCAGGAGCAATAATAGCTAATTTGTTTAGTTCACGTTAGTGATACTCACAATAGGAGGTTGATATGTTGGGGATATTTCCCCTTACTGATTTAGATTAGATCTACCCACGGGAAAATAGTACATTTTGTCCTCTTTTTGTCCACGAATGGTTTTGCCACTTTGTAGGCCAGCTTAGAAGGTAGCCACTAACATTTCCCCTTTGTATCAATTGAATCTATATCGATCAGGATTGGTTTGAGAAATATATAAAAGTATTTAATCAACATTTGTAATTAGTTTTACCTCTTTTGACAACGTTATCCAATGATCAAGTTGATGCGTATGATTATAATACCTAACTTTGTAATGTGTATTATTATTATGCATGTTTAATTTTCAGCTTGTGTGGTTTAGGAAGAGTGCCAAAGATTTTACAGAGGTTAAAGAGGTTACAGCATTAATGATGTTTGCAACATTAACTCTTTAAAAAAAGAAAGAAATGGTAGCAGTTCGCACTCTATCCTCAGTTGGTAATAGTTATACACAACTCCAGTATTACCCTGGCGCTAGTATTTGTTTCGTTCAGTCTTTCTCTTTTGGGGTTCTACTCTTCGGGGTAAGGGTGTGAGGGTACTGCCTGTCGTCCCATGGGGCGCGCGTTGCGCGTTTGGCGAAGTTGGCTGGGAGCGACGGGCAGTGCCTCAATTCAAACTAAATAAACAAGTTGGGTGAATAGTTCTTAAGTAAAACCTTTGAATTTGGACGTTAAACATTTAACAAGTTGTGTTTAATCTTTGTAAAAAAGTACGCCAAGCACCCATTTGTACTGATGGGGCATGCCAACCGTATCTACGAACGGTGGACCAAATCGGTGTGCTTTAACTACAAATAACTTCTTGAGTAATATAGGCATATAAATACTAAAGTCACGTGACAAATACTTAAGTCATGTGACAAAACACTTTGGCTAGCATCCACTTGTTCTGGTGGGGCTAGTGAATGGTTGGCAAGCGTGCCAAGGTTTCGGGCCCAGTGATGCCAAGCATGGCAAGTATTTGGGGCAAGCGTGCCCCGTTTTTAGCTTGTTTAAAATGTTTCTAAGGCAAATATCTTTTAGCAAATAGGTAATTATTGGTATGTTATAGCTTGTTAACGTATTTACGGACATTTAATACAGTTAAACATTGACCGAGGAGAAATAAATTAGCGGCTCAAAAAATCTATGCCAGAAAAGTCAAATCAACTCTCACTGTGTGGTTTTGTGTGTTGTCTGAGAATAATTGCTACATATTTTTTAAAGTTTTCTTTAATTTGGGTCTAGATCATTGTGACTCACCCTTTATGTTACCCAATAACAGCAAAACTTCGGTGTCACGCTCAGTACAGTCAACATCCGCAGGCGCATAATTATAGATATCTAAGATACAGTGACCCCTAGCCACGTCATTGGTTATTCTTAAATTCTAAGCTTCACCACAGAGCACGTGAAACAGGCTTATAAAAAATAAATTGTATACCCTAACTATAATATTGTTGATTGTACAATGGTATTCTCACTAAAAGTTGACCTACATGCAGACGAGATACACAGCCAGCCAGAGTGTTTAGAATCTATTGAAGGCCATCCTCGTTTCAACGTCATATACCCCGTTTATTCGAATTGCAGCCTCAGGTCATCCATCATTGATATTCAAAGAGCTTCATGCAAATTCTGTCAACAATACCGAACGAAAAAGCTTCCACAAATAATCCCATATCCGCACGGTGCTGCCCCACTGCGTACGGATAGTTGTAGTCATGCTAGCTTTCCACATACCCGAACTATTGCCACGAATACCCCGATCTATCCCGGGAGAAATTAGCCCCGATTCGCTGTTTGTAAGAATAACTTAAGAATGAAACAAAAATAATCAAGATTTAGGTACGAATTGGAAGCCGAATCAGACCGAAAAAAAAGCCGACTGATTGCGATTTAGTGCAGAATAAAACCAAATTGTAGCGATTTTGTCAAAAATAATATACGAATAACTCAAGAATTACGCAGAATGACCCAGAATTATGCCGATTTAGTATATTCGTAAGTTATTATTATAATATTCGTACATTTCTTGATACACTCTCAAAACGCTGGTTAAAATTTTGTTGGTTAAAAAAGTTGGTTAAAATTGTAGCCAACGTTGTGTAAAACTGTCCAATTTTGCCCAACGTTTGCCCAACGTTGGTTAATTTGTTTTAACCAACCGTTGGGTTGTTCACCTCTTCAGCAACAGTTGGTAAAAGTAGTCCTTTTACCCAATACTGGTTAAATGTACCCGATTTTAACCATGTTGTTCATCGTGACGTCCATGTAGCATGGACTTGATGGAATTTAGTCTTTACTGTGGATAACCTCCGAACATCACAATGAAATGATTTCTGTACCATGAAAATTAATATTTACTGGTACACACCAGTGTTGTAGTCGAGACCGGATAGTCCGAGACCGAGACCGAGACCGAGACCAGCAAAAAGTGGTCTCGAGGCCGGTCTCGAGACCGAGACCGGTCTAGAGACCTACAACACTGGTACACACATGTTGACAATTATTATTTTACCATTGATGTAGTATTTAAATGTACTCAAGTGTTAGCATATTAAGTGCATGATTTAGTAAGCTGGAACAGTGGCCCATCTGGCACTATCATTTTTTTTTTGGTATAACAGTTTGGTATTTGAATTGCAGCGTTGATAGACGAAGTACTTAAACTCAGAAATTCACTTCCAAAAGTTTCTCAAAAAGGTAATCCTGGCTGATCAAAATCTCATTTAAGTGTTGCGACGTTTGCGATGTCAACAAAAACATGTGGCTAAAGTAAAAAGCATAATTTCTCTGAAAGATTTCGGTCTGAGGGCCTAAAAACCATTGTTCCCTAATTTAATGACATTCGGATCAGTCAGGGCTACTTTTTTGAGAGATTTGTTTTAGATGAGACAATGAATACTGGGTGCAAATTATTCGTCTATCAATTCTGCAGTTCAAATCCCATAGCGTTTAATACGACAACCCCAAAAAGGAAACATGTATAGTGTAAGGCAAACGGGTGTTTTCTAGTTCTAGAAGTAGGACTATTGGATGTCACAAAAGGGAGAAACACACCAGGATGGATGATGAGCATGTCCTCCTCCTCCAGTGAATTGAGAAGATGATTGTATGTGTATCATCAGTAGCACCATAAAGTGATGGATAAATTAGACCAGGGTCATAAACAGACAAGCACATGACCACCAGTGATTTTTACTTGCAGGTCTTGCATGCCGCCTGTCTTTTATACAGAATGTTGGAACTCATCATTTTTTTTTTAAAGATGTCCCAACAGAACGTTAGCGACAATAACCTTCGTCAATTTTTGGGCAAGTCCACGAATTCGCGCACGCTATGTCCCATACCGTAACCAAAGTTTAACCCTCTAAGATGGAGTTCAGCGTTTTTATTCTTTTTGGGGGCATCTGCAAGGAAAATACCCACAACGCCGATTGTCTAATCAAAGAAAATATGGCGTTATGTATCACAAAAGTGACCTTTTCTTGGACTTACCCTATAGTCACGACAAGGACACCAGGATACAGCTATGATGTCATCTGTAGTGACTGGTGTTTAATTGGTACCAAATCGAATGGCAATTCAAACCCTTGTCGACATAGTTGATCGTTAAATTGCAACCTGCACTCAAAAGTTGTACCACATTTCTGACCCTGTAAGCAGCAATCCTATATACTAGCAGAATGAATTGTCATGCACAAAAACAAGAATGGCTAACTCACCTATACATAAACTCCTCCACTGTACAGCACTACACACACAAGCTTGGCTCACAAGCAACCATGTTTGTAATCTCTTCCAGAAACCAAATCTACGAGTGCAATACTAGAAAGGTACAGTAACGGACGAGAACGGAATCCAACTTTACAGTCCAAGGCAAAGGCGCGCCGCAAATGATGCAGGCTAGTTATGGTACAGCTAGCTTTAGGCATGCTAGTTATGGTACACCTGACGTCATGATATGCATAACTGGACAATTGTCACGCCACGTGTGGCTCCCGTTTCCCATAAAATGTGTAACTGGTTCGCTTCCTTTGGATAACTGAACAAATCAGGTGATATTAGACTGGAAAGGGTGACCTCATAACACAAGTGTAAATGATGACTGGCAATGCCTCGTGTTTCTATTTTCTTATTGGTTGCCATTTTTTTATGTCTTTGCTATGCCACAGTTTGATTGGCCTACTTCTCGGTTAGATTAACGTTCAGTCAGGTAACATTTGTCTATTTTTGTACAAGAAGAAATACCTCTTCTCCAAAATAAAGTGCCTTCAGCGAAACTCGTGTCACGCCTAACACTGCACCATATTGGCACGCGCGTAGATATTTAAATGAGGTTGACCATACGTCATAGGTTATTCTTGACATCTAAGCTTCGCCATAGAGCACGTGAACTCGGTACATGAGAAATAAATGGTACCCAGACCATTGGTTGTACAATGGTATAATCACCAAAAGTTGACCAACAAACGCGTACACAGCGAGCCAGAGTGCTTAGGCTTTATAGAATATATCAAGTTCAGTAATCCTCGTTTCAACGCTCTGACCATACCATACTTGTGAGGCGATGTTCCTTTCAGAACACATCGCCCCACTATTTTAAATATAGAAAAACACCACCCCAGAAGAGGATCTTTAGAAAAAGGGACAAAAGGAACACAATTCTCACCCGACAATTCCGTCTGGCTGGGATGTCGTGACCCCGTCTATTCAGTTTGCATTCTCTGGTCATCCATCGCTGACATTCCTAGACCTTGATGCAAATTCTGTCAACAATACAAAACGAAAAAGCTTCCACAAACAAGCCCATATATGGTTCTGCCCCGCTGCCTCCAGATATTCGTACGCCTAGTAAAAGGAAAAATTGCGACTAAGGAACCATTGCAAGTGCAGAAGTACGTGTCCCTCATCTTGATTGGACATTGTCCCAGTAAAAAGGTAACCCAGAAACAAAGGGAAAATATGAACAAACTATGAATTTTATTACCGTAATTATGGTTCAAGAGCCCGTCATAAACTAAACAGTATGCTTGGATGCACACATCTTGTCATGCATCACTGAGTTCCTTGGTTTTGAAAATGGTATGTTAAAACCTTCTTGGGACAGTGTGGGTTAAACATCGTGAACACACCCAGAGTTTTCCTAATTTGCAAACGATCTAATACCAGGCGGGGTGAGCGCGTAATTAGTGGTTGGAGTGTACACTGAAAAATTTCCTGGGTTTATTTTACCAAAGAAAGGGTGAAAACTGCAACTACCCAAACTTGGCTTGTTCTATAACCAATTGTTTGGGTTATAATTTATGTTAAATTCAACCACAAGTTGTAGTCATACAAGACCAAATTAAATTTGGTCTTGAATGACCACAAGTTTTGGTTAAATTTAGTAGAAATTTAACTTAAACTAGAGAGCACACTCTCTGTACGTGCACGTTCCACTATCGATCAGTATCGTCTTGGGCCAAAACTATGTTGGAGGTAATTGTTCTAAACTAATGTATGGCGGCTGCGCGTCCATGTTGGCACATCCGATCTCCATATAAAGAAATCAGTGGCACATCCGCGAGTGCTGGTAGTATAGCGAGTGTGCTTTCTATTTTTTAAATATAACTCTATGATGACATCCTAAATATCTTTTCAGAAGCGCGACAAGAACCATATTAAAGGGACATTACGGCCTGGAATGCGCCCAATCGGGCTACAAAACGATGTAAGGGTAAAGGTCGTCTGGAGTCTATTTTGTGCCCTTCAACTATAAATTGTAGTTGTACCTTAGACGCGAGTTACAGCAATGATTTCAAAGCATAATATCTAAGTGAACATGATTTTATTTCAAATATATCAAGGTACGATATAAACGCCAAGAGTTTTCTGAATAATGGCAATAAATGGAGGCAAAATCATTAATATACCTGTCCATGCACCATAATTTCTTGATTACTTACATTACCAAGCATAATACCTTTAATTTACCAAAAGAAAACCAGAAACTGAGTATTATAATTATAAAACATGAAAGATGATTATTATAATGAATTTAAAATGAAATAATTTGTACAATTCCAAGGACAAACCTTTTTTTTTACAACGTTCATTATTGTAAGGTCTACTGTATATAAAATTGTAAAAAAAAAAAATCTGCAAGAAATTCATTTTAAAGCTAAATGGCACTGTCGTCTAAATATAAATGTACATCTATTTTGGCGTTGGAGGAAGTTACACATGCATGTTATTAATCTTAACTGAAATAGCAATACTCTAGCTTGAGCTGCAATATGATGATTGCAGAAGACGCTCAGAGTCACACCAAGCCGAAAGAGCAGACCTGTGCCTTGAAAGTCGACATCAACGTAGTCCCCCATCGTCCACCAGGACGGATAGGTGACATGACCTTTAATATACCGAAATATAACCAAACACTGAGTAAATGTATAATTATAAAATATGAAAGACCTGATGCTTATTATAAAGAATATTAAAACGAGCTTCTTTTTTTTTTTACAACGTACGAATTGTTAGTATTACTCTATTTAAAAATTTAAACATTTTAAACATTTAAAAAAGAAGAAGCTGCAATAGGTAAATATTTTTCAAAGGCTAAAAGGCAATTAATGGCGTCATGACGGAAGTTACATACATTGTATTAATCTCAACTGAACTCCACTACTTTACCAAAGTGACGCTCCCTCTGTGTCGCTGGATGGTCCCCCGTGAAAAGACCCAGCTGAACTCTATTGTCTACCTTGGTGGCAAGGTCACAGAAGATGGCTCACTCGATGGTGAGATCAAGCGAAGAATAACCTCAGCATCCCAGTCGTTCCATTTATTCCAATCCCGGCTATGGAAAACATCAGGCCCATCCTCCATTATGGGTCAGAAACCTGGGCAACTCTGTGTAAACACACCAACTATAGAGATATGTCTCACCAACGTTGCTTAAGAAAGATTTTTTTTTACAACATGCACTGTTCGTTTTACTCTATTTAAACTTATTAAACATTTTGGAATAAAGTCTGGCGAGTAAGGAAAAAGAAGCAGAAATAAGTAAATATCTGTACCCCACACTTTCCATTCAATCCTAGAGCGGATGTGTAAAAAATCAAGTCTCTCCAAGACAACAAAGATCAATGCATTCAAGTAATCTTGCTTATGGGTCAGAAACATGGGCAACTGTGTGTAAACAATTACAACTACAAATGTTTCGCCAACGTTGCTTAACCCTAAAAGCCTGCCAGACGCAACACAGTGCATCAGGTGTAAACATCTGTGGCACCTTGAGTCATTATCACCGATGCATAAACGGCCAATTCTGAGACAATTAGAGCTAGTCCCATTGAACAATGCCACAGTTGTATCCTGCTGTATTCGGTGACTACAGACTCTTGAGGCAGTTTGGCCTCGAGACTTTTGACCTGATGGATCTTGCTGCAGTGGGCAGGCTTGTCATTTAGACAAGTGTTGCATGTTACTGTGTTCATGTCAGGGTTTTTAAAATACCCTGGAAGGTTAATACAGATTCTTGGTATTCGCTGTTGGCATAAGATAACCAATGTGAAAGTCCTCCACTGTGCTGGCCTCTCCACAGTTACAACCAAATAAGGTCATCAAGACTTAGATCACTCGGACACGTCTGTCGGATACCAGATGACAGCTCCCACAACAAGTCTTATTTGGAGAGCTCTCGCAAGTACCCGCCCTCAAGGAAGACCAAAGAAATGCTGGAAAGATGCCATCAGAGATGATTTAAAAGTATTTGGGATCGACCAAAACTGGTTCTCCTCACAAAGTCTGGCTGGCGAGCTGCAATACATGCATGGTACAAGACGCTCAGAATCACACCAAGTTGAAGAGCAGAACTGAAAGGCACAATCAGCGTTGTCCCCCATTGTCCACCAGGAAGGGGACGTAACTTGACCTTTAATTCACCAAAACAAAACCAAAAACTGAGTACATGTACATGTATAATTATATAGTATACAGACCAGATGCAATATTACATTGTGCATTTTCGGTATTACTCTGTCCAGTTTGGAAATAAATCTGGTAGTTTAACAAAAAAGAAGAGGCAATAAGTAAATTATATTATGCATCACCCATTCCATGTTTGCTATCCACTTAATTGGGTTTGTGAGGTCACCGAGTTCACAACAGCAATACTTGATGGGTTCTCCGAAGTGGAACGAAGGCCCTTCATGGCCAGCTTAGACTTCCTCCTTACAGAAGCAGCCTTCTGTTGTTGGTAGCACAGATCTGCAATGGTATAGAGGTAGGGGTTGAGAGAGGAGTTGATGGGAAGGATGAAAACGACAATCCAGGCATAGGCTTCCGTTGGTATCTCCACCACGCGGGCCTGTGACAGAATACCCATGATGATGACCGGTACCCAGCAGACAAAATCCGTCAGGATGATGGCGGCCATCTTGATGGCCAAACGCTGTTCATCGTCCCGGCCTTTCTTACTGCGGTTCACCTTCTTGCTCGATGCTCGGACTCGCCTGAAGATGGCAATGTAGCAGATGAGGATTACGGTGAAGCACAGAAGGTTGACCCCGAGGAACAGAGCGATGGAGAAGAACCAGGATGCTCGGTAATCGACAGGATACGGTATCCCCACAGTGATGTTCGCCACGCCCCCAGCATCAATCTGCTGATCCACCGTCTCATATTCAGTAACTTTAGTCATCAGTGGCAGCCCAATGCAAACATCAGAGAGGCCGTAAACATCAGATGAAGAGTCGGACGCAAGTATTGTCGGGACCAGTCCAACGATCACCGTACCAATCCAGACACACAATGCAGCAATCCGAGATGACTTCGGACGAAGATGGTAATGGCTGAACGGGAAGACAATTGAAAGAAACCTGTCTATACTGATGAGTGTGAGAAAGAACACAGAAGCCTCGGTGCCGATGATGGAAATAAACCCAGCAAACTGGCACATAGGACTCGTCCGCCATTCCATAGACACAGTAAAATAGCTCTTTCCGAAATACGCATCAGCACAGGCTATGATCAGCATGTACAACCCCATAAGGGCATCCGACACAGCTAGATTAAACACCAGGAAAGACAGAACAACTCGGCTCTCTCTGCCCTCTGTCCTTTCCCGACATCGCCACACCATGACATAGATGTTGCCGACGAGGGCGCTAATACCAAGAATCCACATGAATACTTTGAGGACCATCCTAGGCATCAGTTCGCTGCACATGAAAAGTGGAGGCTGTGGCTCAAGCGTCTTACACTCGGACGAGGGGAAGAAACAACACAGTCTGTGGTCATCTACATACCTGCCAGAAGACAAAAACCCAGAAATGGTTACACAAAAACCTAGAAAAGGTTACATAGGCCAAGTAGTGCAGACTGATTTAAATAATACATTCAATGGTTTGGCGAAAAACTTATTGTTATACTTACAACTCTTTCACATTATCAAGTCCTTGAAATGCATTATCTTCTACTACAAGTCGTGGTAGGCCTTCGATGTTGCGGACAATTATCCTGAAATAAAGCATTGATGGTTGGTCAAAGTTTGCATCGAGTGAGGAATTCTTTTATTGAAGAATGAATTTATATCAGGAGAAGTATCTAGATAATTATGTACCAAACTAAAGATCTCCTACTCCATGCTGGTAGATGGACTTTGAACTTTCAGGTTTATACTCGGTTCAAACATGCATGCGAATGTGTGCATTCTTGTCAAGTTTTTGCTGATTGTCACGGCTGTGAATGTTAGGGAGAACTAACGATCTACCAAATTTTATTGTATTTGGTCAGATGGAGTCATTTTTGTTCATTGCTTTAGTGATAGATTGCAGTTAGAGGCCTCGACGTACACATAATTTGTTGTCAAAATGAGAATTCTTCAGCAACAAAAGTACTCACAACGTTTTCACCTGGCTGAGACCAGAAAATGCATTGGACTTGATTCTCGTCAACGGCACATCAAAAATTGTGCTGAAAGTCAACAGAAGTATGGAAATCAACTTTAATTTGCAAAACAACACCGTCCGCTAAATAACTACTAACACTTCCCACAACGAGGGAGCATGTAGCTCTCAGGAAAAGTTGGGGGGGGGGTGCTTTGAGGGTTCGAGTCTCAGGCGTGGCTGCTATTGGGTCTGGGGGTGTTCCCCATGAAGATGTTTGACATCTAAGATGTGCTCTCCTGCATTCTAAGGCCAATATATAATACATTTTGAATTAAATCATTTAGCATAGCTTGCCCTTAAAATCTTGCCAATTTTTGAGGTCAATTTGCAAGCTCAGTTTAATCTGGAGTCAACACGATGTGGGGGGGGGGGAGGGCACACCAACAGGTATGCCTTGTCAGACCGCTGCTGTTTCTTACATTCCCCGTAGACTAGACAATTCCTCCATAGCAGAACCTTGCAGCTCAGTTATCAATGTATTTGACAGGTCCCTGTAACACAACAGAGACAACATTTGAGTGATTTCAAAAGTCCACATGGAGCAACGAGAAGTAAAATTTACTAAATGATTCTGCAATCACCCTGAAAAATCCACCAAAATGCAAAATTTTAATCATGGATATTCTTTTCTTTGATAATATTTGCCATAAATGACAACAACGTGTGTTGAATTGTTGAAACAACAGCTCTGAGATATAATGCCACTATTCCCTCAAAAAACCACAAACCGCTTCTTCCTGTACTGCACAATATGCTTTGAAAGGGAAAAACTAAGAGGCCGGCAAAATAAGTAATCATAATTTTGGCCCATTCCAAAGATTTTATACCCATAAACGAAACAAATTCCAAAGAAAATATCAGCTCCTGTACAGTTTGAAGCTGTCATTTCAGTACAAAGCAGCTAAAGTCAATCCCATTGACCATCTCTGCCTTCAGTCACAGATACCCATTTACTCCTGGGTGGGAGACGAAATGAATGACGAAGTGCCTTGCCCAAGGACACACGCACCATAACCCCAGGCTGGACTCGAACAGACTAATAGTTCAATGCTCCAGACCACGAGGCCACGGTGCATTCACAAAAACGTTCAGAAAAGATTTTAACTTACAGCCACAACAGGTTTTCCAGGCCGTCAAATGTGCGTTCCTGAATCTCGGATATACGATTGTTTTTTAATGACCTAAAAATTAAGAAATAATTTAAAAAGTTACATGGATATTACGAAGGTGACTAAGGTTAAAGGTCAGAAAGAAACATCATCAAGGATATACAGATTAAGAAGCGAGTTACTGAAAAATGGCAATCCCAAAAATGACATTAGAATAACTGAGATTATTAAAGACAAAAGTCAAAACTCATTTTGAGATTATCTTGACTTCATAACTAGATAGAAATTGCATTATTTCATAAGCCAAAAATCTTCAGAACACCAAAATGCTTGCCACTACTCACAACACTTTGAGATGTGACATCGCTTTGAACATTCCCTGGTCCAGCTTACTAATGTTGACTCCGGAGAGCTGACTATGGATTGAGGAAAAATAAAATTCAGACATTTTGCTCCGTTGGAAGTCAGATGTTTTAAACAAATATGTAACAACATACTTTCTGGGAACAGACAGTACAAACTTACTTAAGGAAGAATGCAACATTTAACAGGCAGTAACTCAAGGTTTACATCGCGGTATACCTTGGGGATTACCGCTAGGTTTACTTCAAAGTTTACCTGGATGTTTGCCTTGAGGTTTAACTCAAGGTCTACCACGAGGTCTACCTGGAGGTTTACCTCGAGGCTAACCTCGACGTTTACCTCGCGTTTACCTCGAGGTTTACCCTTGGAATTTGCCTAGAGGGGCTAGGTCTACCTGGAGGTTTAATACCTCTATATGTTTACCTCGAGGTTTACGTAGGTTTTATGGGTTTTCAATACGGTTTACCCTGGGGTTTAACATCAAGTTACCACATAAAATTGTGTATTCATCAGCTTCTAAGCAACTTTACTTCAATCTAAAAATTAAGGGTTGTAAAAATGTGAACATGAAAAGAGAACACGTGAACTTAGCCTACTTCAATAATCTCGTAATCAATTTTGTTTGTTCCCCAAATTTGCCTGTTTGCTCAAAAATGTGACCTTTATCGAATTTCCCAGTCAAGAACTATTTCAGATGATGGCAACTTACAGAGTATGTGTTATTAGTGCCAAGCCCGCTAATGTCGAGGAATCCCAGCCATTTTTGCAATGGACTACCAAGTCTGTGCCCTTGTAGCTACACTCGCAACCAGCGGGACATCGCTTCATATCTATGATCGCAAGAGGACAGAGTTTTAATCAAATTAGTCAAAAAGTACAATACTAGGTCGTAAGTCACGTCACAAGTCAGGTCACAAATCAGGTCACAAGTTGGGTCACACGTCAGGTCACAAGCAAGGTCACAGGTAAGGTCATATAGGTCAGCTCAAGCAAAGTCACAAGCAAGCTAGGTCACAAGTCAGCTCACAAGACAGGTCACAAGTCAGCTCACAAGTCAGCTCACAAGTCAGCTCACAAGTCAGCTCACAAGTCAGCTCACAAGTCAGCTCACAAGTCAGCTCACAAGTCAGCTCACAAGTCAGCTCACAAGTCAGCTCACAAGTCAGCTCACAAGTCAGCTCACAAGTCAGCTCACAAGTCAGCTCACAAGTCAGCTCACAAGTCAGCTCACAAGTCAGCTCACAAGTCAGCTCACAAGTCAGCTCACAAGTCAGCTCACAAGTCAGCTCACAAGTCACATCACAAGTCACATCACAAGTCAGCTCACAAGTCGGATCACAAGCCGGGTCACAAGCCGGGTCACAAGCCGGGTCACAAGTCGGCTCACAAGTCGGCTCACAAGTCAGCTCACAAGTCAGCTCACAAGTCAGCTCACAAGTCAGCTCACAAGTCAGCTCACAAGTCAGCTCACAAGTCAGCTCACAAGTCAGCTCACAAGTCAGCTCACAAGTCAGCTCACAAGTCAGCTCACAAGTCAGCTCACAAGTCGGATCACAAGTCGGATCACAAGTCGGGTCACAAGCCGGGTCACAAGCCGGGTCACAAGTCAGCTCACAAGTCAGCTCACAAGTCAGATCACAAGTCAGCTCACAAGTCAGCTCACAAGTCGGGTCACAAGCAAGGTCACAAGCAAAGTCACAAGCAAAGTCACAAGTCAGCTCACAAGTCAGGTCACAAGCAAGGTCACAAGTCGGGCCAAAAGTCAGGTCGCAGGTCAGGTCACAAGTCAGGTCAGAAGTCGGGTCACAATCGGGTATACAAGTCAGGTCACAATCAGGCACATACAAGTCAGGTCACAAGTCAGTTCCAAAATCGGGTCACAATCGGGTATACAAATCAGGTCACAAGTTGGGTCACAAGTCAGGTCACATGTCCGGTCATGCAGGTCAAGCGACCATACCGCACTGAATTTCGTCGTCAGACTCTGGGCAGTTCTCCTCTCCGTCACAAACTTGCGCCAATGGAATACACTGCGCCTGAGAAAGGTTGTCAGTGAAGGAAGAAGACATTGAACTGGTGCTGAGGTTGTTGCACTTGTAGGAACCTGGGCAGAAGATGTCGTCTGTTGCAAAAAAATGTGGGAGGGAAAACATAATAAAATCTGAGAAGTTGAATACTCACTCGTCGATCTACGTCTTTATGACAAAACAATTGTTTTACGATGAGTCTACAACATTACAGATGGGTCTCAGTATATGTGGAGTCAAACCGCGAGCGATATACCTGCGTGTAGTGCTGTAGCTGAGCTCATCACAAT
The DNA here is from genome assembly GCF_015706575.1 of Patiria miniata. NCBI lineage: Eukaryota > Metazoa > Echinodermata > Asteroidea > Valvatida > Asterinidae > Patiria > Patiria miniata. Next base: position 1,111,083 of record NW_024037056.1, on the reverse strand, counting down.
TTCTATTACAAGTCCAGTCCCAAGTCGCGACTGGCGCTGACACTTGCCTTCTACTTTTGTGGCCCAGGTCCCAAGTCTGCATTTGTATGGGTTCCCCCGCATTTAAACCATTAGTCCCAGTGCTATTATATGTTTAAATTTTTTTTATAGGAAAAAAACTTTTTTTATGCCCCCCCCTCTTGAAGAATCCTTGGTTCCATTACCGGAAATAAGTAAGAAAACTTCAAGACAGTTTGAGCTGACAGACTCACCGCAGTTACGTTCATCTTCATAATTTATGCAATCCAGGAAACCATTGCAGAGGGACGAATTGGTGATACAGAAACCATTGCCGCAATGGAACTCATCAGGTTTACACAATGCTGAACAAAACCCCACAAAACAAACAAGAATCACATGAAAAAAATTATGTTCAGGGGCACCATGTAATTTGTTTTTAAAATGCAATCCTTAGACATGCACATTTGTGTCCCATTAAACCTTATTTTAAATTTTCATTTGCCAATTGTAAGAACATTTTGGTAGTTTTTTTTGTTAATGCGATTTGGATATTCATGAGCAAAAGTGATGTTATTTCAGGCAGAAACTTCAATGTTACAATTTTGGATATTTCGCTGTCATATTTTTTTCTTTGCCGCTTGATTGTTTTTGTTTCAGTGACATGACATATTGGCAAAGTTTTCCAACAAATGCTTGGTTCACAATATTTTCTCAGAAGACCCTTAAACTGAACAGCGGCTTCCTGAAAATGAAATCACAGCAACAGCGCCATATGGTTCAATACTTTGAATTTAACATATGTATTAATTTAATTCTTATGGGAAAATGAAAACTAAGGAACCTAAATCAGAGACAGATGAGGGGTTTTTCAAAAACTTCCTTTCAATGGAGAAATCTCTCAAGGCTGCACTCTGAGAAGGCTTTGATACTTGGTACGGGTACAAGATTTATGATGATGGACTCATTTCAATCTTCCATATAATGTACAAAAAGAGTGATATTGAATATGGGTACCAGAAGTATGGTAATGAGTTATTGCAATGGAGAATCCCCACCAGCCTAAGGTTACAGACCAGTTAATGAACTTCCATCATAAATAGACCCCAATGGTAAATGCTCCCACTTCAGATAATCGGGAAAAAATACTCACAACTCTCCAAGATGTTCGAGACACACATCAAATTAGAGCATATTTCATCATCTTTCATTTTCTTTTCAATTTTCGGGGGGTGAACTGAAATTTTCATCCGAAGATGATCACCCCTGAAAATAGTCCTGAAGCCCATCGCCATGTTGAAAAACGATGCCTACACTCCACTGCAAAATAGAGCGCTTTAAGGGCCCCAATTTCATCCAAATTGAACGGAACTACAAGTTCACAGTCCTGTGCATGGCTTCCGCCCATATTTGTTTTACAAACCCTCAAGTTCATGGCCCACAGCATGCTCAAATACTGAAGATTTTGAGGGCATGCAAATCTTGATTTGGCCGGCGTAGGCAATTTCGGACCGATTTACTGGTCTGCAACCCTAAACACTGACAGTGGCATTGACACTGGGTACCAGACTTACCCTCCAAATCCTCTTCTTCAATGTGATTTATCAGAATGGAGAACCCGCGACGTGCGATGGTTAGATCCGTCTTCATTTCCAACTTGAGAACTCCATCATCATGACGCCACGTCACCGTCCGCCTCGAGATATCCGCCCCCGTAAGACGGAAGAGCTCTTTGGGATCCTCCCCATTCGCAAGAAAAACGACCACCAAATAATCGTACGTTTCCTCCATTTCGAAATCCTTGATCCGCATAGTGACTACTTGCTTCGACTGACCTTTGATGTACCAGATGCAGTCGTGGTTATTCGGGTACCGGTTTGGGTAGCCCGGTGAATTGAGGTTAATGATATCTTTGTATACCGAGATGTTATGCGATCCACATTCATCTGTTTTAAGGTAAGAAAAAAAAAGATAATGGTACAGTTCAGAACTAAATGAATTGCTCAAGTACGGACGGGTGGAAAGCTAGAACAGCAGATTGGTACGAGTAGTATGGATGCAGCGCAGTACTGTACTGTTGGTGCTGATGTCCCATGGTTACGGTGTTCGACTCGTGTGCCGTGGTACATGGGTTCGAATCCTGACCGTTGAACATGGTGCTTGTGCTCCTGAGCAAGGCACTTTACCATTATTGCTGCGTCCTTCGGATGGGACGGAAAGCCGTAGGTCCCGTGCGCTGTGCAATGCACGTTAAAGAACCCAGTAAACACTTATCGCTTAGAGAAGGGGTATGCCCAAGTGTTTCTGGCATATGCGCCGCAGCACCTTGTAAACCAAGGTGCTACATAATGGGTCTCATATTTCCCATAAACCTCATTTACCTGTCTTTAATAATAGACATAATATAATTTCCAGCGCCTTGAGTACCTAATTGTTGGTTGGTACGTGCGCTATATAAGACTCCGGTAATATTACTCAATTGCCGAAGACCACAAGTGCAACATCACACATTTGGTCGCCAGCAAATCACACGCCAATTAATTCACAAGTAACAGGGGATATGAAAAATAACAAAGGAATGCCTTTAATTGTTACTATTCATTGGTATAGCTTTTAAGTTGACTAGGGACTGGATGGCATCTTTTCTGTTTTTTTTTTTATACATACAAGTAACACAGCAGATGATGCAGCACGGGACTCTTAAATGATTTATGATCATTTGCTTTACATGCATTTTGTTAATTTTCAATAATAACACCACCCAAACTCCAAAGTAGAAGGTTCAAAACTTAACCGCTTGAAGTCTCAGCTCAGTGGATATAATACTTTTTGAAAAAAACAGTGAAACAACCATGCACAACCTTTTGATCACGAAACACGATATCGTCAATTGAGCGTTTTGTTCAAAATTTTGTCAACTCACAATTGTTGGAAATCGCTTTATATATACAGTACTTGATTTCTTCTAAATAACAGCAAGCTGGATGGAATTTCACGGGGTGTTACGTACCAGTGTAAGTTAGCTTTTGGTTAATACTTTTATATTTTTGAGATAAATGCAAATGATCCTGCCTGCTCTTAACCAGACATCAGTTGCAAAACGATTAATGTGCTTATGTGCTTACCACAAAGAGATTCATCTGATCCATCTGGGCACAGTGCAAAGCCATCACATTTGGCGTTATGTGCCAAACAAATCAAGCCAGATGAGTTATCCTTGCATTCAAATTCATTTTCTCTGCAAGAAACTGCAGCAACAAAGTAAAGAGAAATACAAAATGTTAAGTTCTGTAGTCGATTCTCCAAACTTTACATACCAACAGCAACGCATTAAGCACTACTTTTCCGCAACTATGCATGCGGAAAAGTAGGGAAACGTACGCATACTTGAAAGCCTGCCCAAATACGCATTGCATCATCAATCAAAGTTGCAACTCACCTTCCGATCTTTCTTGTGTGATCGTTACCTGGAATCCGACACGGTTTATGGAAGAATCGCTTGTAAACTTCATCCAGGCTATGTGGTTGTTGGAGAAAACCGCTAGACTCGTCAGGGAACTGCTAAAACTACCAATGACGGAGTCAGTACTGGAGGGCGCGTGGCCGTTGCCAATGGTAACCATGTCGTAGGTTTTCTCGGTATTAAACCCGGAGAATCGGAAGGCTATCGCGGAGCCTACATCGGCTGTGATGAGCCAAATGCACAGTGCATTGTTGGGATAGTCATCTGGGTAGTACACTGAAGTCAGTGTTGCTGAAGTCTGCGTTGAGTCGAGGATGGTGTTGCCTTCTCCGCATGGAACTGTGAAAGATAAGTGGACGAAAACATCGGGAAAAGAGTGGACGAAAACATTGGGAAAAGGATCCAAGTTTCTGGTAGAAACCAAACAAATAAGTTATGACTGTGCCACGAAATGTGCAGGATTGCAGAGTTGAATATCGGTTTAACAAACATTGCTACACTAAACATTCTGTTATATTCCCCGTGCACGAACAGCATATGGTGGCAATGCATTCGAGTCCCTCTCAGAGGTCTCCCGCAACTGTCCCTTTGTTACCGTTGAGGGGGTACGTACTTGTGCACAGAATCTATCTGGGGTCTATTATATATGGACGAATAAGGACACGCGTGATCACTTTTCACACAGGAGGGCCCCTTCCATGGAGAAACCATTGTGCAAGTTATACAGTACAGCAACTGCCCTGTGAAGGATTATCTTAACAATAGCTTGCACAATGCTTTTGCCATTACATGGGGCCTTCGTGGTATTTTGTTAGCATGCCTGGATTGGTACATAGGTACTTACAGCAGTTCATCTCATCCCACAGATCTAGACAGCCAGGTATGGCATTGCATTCGTACAGGGACCCAATGCAACCACCTTCTGGACACCGGAACTGATGTTCATAGCATGACCCTGCCAAGGGACACAAATCAGTGTAAGCCCCTCGATTCAAGTACGAGTACAGATCCGTCATTCATACGAACTGCGCCATTAGTTTAGTGGGAAGAAGGGGTTATCGTGCACCCTTGGAAATCAATTTCTCATTGACGTCTCTAGATCAGAAAATATGCGTAGAAAACGATTTGCTATGTTAAAAAATTCTAAAAAATACCCGTGTTGGTTTTATGCAAATTAGTGCCGCCATAAAAATCTATTGTTTACTATATCTCAGCCAATATTGCAGATAACTGAACGAAAAAGGTGTCTAAACCCATGTTTTCAGGGTCAAAGATCACAATAAAACTATTCTGGAAGTGGCAATATGTATCTGTGGCATAGGAATATGCAAATTTGTGTCGCTGGCACCGGAAAACCATGTTTTTGGCATATCTCGGCCAATATTGCACATCACTACACAAGTAAGGTGTCTAAACCCATGTTTTGAGGGTCAAATATCATTCTAAGACCATTCCTGTAGTAACTATAATGTGTCATGTGTGTCCTTGACATACGGTATCCCGCCTTCTTCCTACCCAACTACATGGGTAACACATGCACATCAAAATGCTGCACTGCATGTTCAAGCCATATGCGTCATATACGCACGTGCACACTTGTTCGAATTTGTACACGCATGTCGGATATAATAAAGGGTTTAATTAATTGGTCAAACCACCAGGGGTTGGGGCCTAATGGATTGTTTGATTATGTGTTGAATCTGAGTCTGAGTCCTGAGTCACTTGTTGGAGTCTCAAGTCACTTTAATCGAGTCCGAGTCCAGTACATAATCTAAAAACAACCAGTGAGCCAATAGTGAAGATTGAAGATACTAACCACAGCCAAATTCATCCCCTTTCATAGGGCAATGTGGGTAACCATCGCAAACTTGATTCCGTGGTATGCAGGCAAGGCCGGATGGGCAAGCAAATTCAGCATCGTTACATTCTGAAGAAAAAAAAACAACAACCACAAAGCAACGAAATTAAAAGTATTTATTCCGGCAACTGTCAGAACAAATAAATTTACTGCATGTACAGGTAGAAGTACACAAGCCTCTCTAGCTCTCCACCCAGTAGTATAAATGGGTAATGGCATTAGCTTGGGAGTAATTTGCATTAGACTTGCATCCCACCTATAGGAGATAGAAATATGCCCAATCATTTCCTGTCAAACTTGAGATAAATGCTACCTTGATAGGTCCAGTTTCTATTCATATCCGGAACGAGCTCCGGTCAAGTTGCGGACATTGTATCGGGTATAAATCTTCCCGCAGTGAAGTTACCAGACTTGGTGAGTGAAGCAGTTACTAATGAAAATTTCCCCGGAACATGTTCAGGGAAAAATGCAGAGCTTTTTTTTTCGGACGAAGTGAATTGTTCTGCCCGCAACTTGTCCGGAACCCGTCCTGAATATGAACTGAGACGGGTGCATACCTTTGTTCCCCTATACCGTAAGTTCCCCAACCCCAACCCTAACCTACAGATTTTGGGGAACATAGGTATTGGGAACATCAGATAGACCCCATTGAGACGACCCTTAATAGCCACATTGGTTTCGGCCAGACTCTTCTTTTATTTTATGAATACAGAGCAAATCTTCGAGTCATCGAACTTACCTACTGGCCTTAGTTCCTCGATTTCCAAGCTCACACGATTGGCAGACGTCATGCTAGTAGAAATGACCAGCGCTATCCACAGATTGTTAGTCTCTGAAATTATATGCAGCTTGGTATACGTGCCATGCCTGCTCAACGCCTCGATGTTCGAAAACTGTACTTCCCCGTGACCGAACAATAAAGCACTGTTTTGCGATAACATGTATTCCCTGAAGGTGATCTTAACGCGATACCCCTCCGATGCGGTGACGTACCACACGCAATGTCGGCCCAACGGAAAGTTGACGTCGTCCGGCTCGTAGTTCATTTGATGAACGAAAGAGTGGCCGTTGGTCACATTGATGGTGGAGATTCCACCGCAGTGCTCTATTTTTGACAAGAAACAAAGTTTTTTTTGTGAAATATAGGTTTCAGAATAAAGGGAAGACAGATTGGGTAAAAACAAAACGTTTCGCTTTGTTCTTTTTTGGGTACATAAACAATGTATTTGCCTTATCCCTATGTCTGCATGTGCTTCGCAATTATTAGCCCTGCTCATCAGGCCACATGAGACCATTTCTGCAGCAGATTGAGATAAGCGCAATCTGGTCTCTCTACCCCTGTAGATATCCATTTGTCTTGCCCAAGAACACCAACCCCGTCAGGGTTCAAACTTACGCATGTCCACGCAGCAAATCCAAGTCAAAATGTGGGATTGAAACTCACCGCAGCCAGATTCATCAGTGTTGTCGTCACACGAAAGCACCCCGTCACAATGTTTGGAAGCAGGTATACAAAGTCCCGACACGGAGCACTGAAATTGATCTTCTCTGCAAGGACCTAAAACAGAACACAAACAAACTATCACCGACACCACGAAGTAACACCCATCTACATACCAGTAAAAACTAGCAATCGGAAAAAACGGCAACTAAAGTTGAACGCCTTCTAAAACAACACTTTGCGTCAAAACGACAGAGTATTTTCAGTTGGGTTTCTCGTTGTGGACACTTGATGAATTGAATTTATTAAATCTGCTGTTTTTCATTCGTTTGTGTATTAAATAAACAAGAAATAAGAGAAAAAAGATGAGTGTTAGTTCGTGAAACCGAAAAAGCTGCGAAACTGTAAATTTTCGTTTTCACGAAGTAACACTCTTCAATGTATTTAACACGAGGAAAGTGCAAATTCAGGTCAGCGCGCGCGCGCTCATACAACTTGTTACAAGAAGAGTGTTACTTCGTGAAAACGTTTTTGCTCACTTATGAGCAGAGTGCGCGCCATGCATTGCAATGGAAAATGGAACTTGAGTGTTACTTCGTGAAAACGAAAATTGTCACTTTTGCGCAAAAGTTGCCATGAATACTTAGCGTAATTATTAAAGTAAAACTCTTGAAGCTTTGAAACTTCATGCAATGGTAGGCCTTGATGAATAATGTTTAAAAATCCAAAAAACTGAAAATCGAAAAAAAATATGCTTTAACACGGTAGAGTGTTACTTCGTGGTGTCGGTGACGAAACACCCCAACAAACACCCCAACACCCAAATAAACATCCAAACACCCAAACAAACATCCAAACACACCAACAAACCAAACAACAACCAAACAAACAAACGAACGGATTCAAAAATGAAAAAAGGTGCACGCCTTTTCAGACTGATGTTAAAGAGTCGACCCGAACTAAAAAGGTATTTGGAGTTACATAGGTCAACCAAAAATACATTTTGGTCTCAAATAGGTGAACATTATGTTTCTATATGATAAGGCTTTATCATGCACAGGGGGCCTCGGAACCTCAAGTCTCTCCCAGTAACAAATCTGACTTGTGGAATAAAAGTACCACTTGAATAATCCAAAGAAGAATGTTCAAAACCTAACCAGTTGAAGTTTCAGCTCAGTATTTATTATACACTTTCCGCAAAAACAGTGACGAACTATGCAAAACCTTTTGATCACGAAATACGACTTAATATTACTCTTTATACAACACCTGAATAAATCCCCGTCATCTGATTGGTGAATTGTAGATCACGTGACATATTATTATTCGGTATAATGCACGGTGCGACCATGCATTATACCCATGCGTTATACCGCTTCACTTTGCGCTTGTTCCATGACGCGGTATTTGCGTGCAAAATGCAAGCTGGTGTGCGCGTTCAGCGTAGCGCGTATTGTTCCAAAGAGCCAGCGCTACAGCGTTGGGTTCAAACATTTTCGTGAAGGGGTAGTTCAACATCTTTAAAATCAAAACAAATTGTAGTTTATAATTTACCAATCAAATGACGAGAATTTATTCAGGTGTTGTATAAAACAAATAACGAATGTTTTACGTTCGTGCGATGGAAAGAATAATTTCATTCGGTGACAGATTGAATGTTCTATTCCAAACATTCGTTATTTGTATAATATTTCGAACGATCATTTAATTGACTGATCATTGGAAATCACCGAATTCCTTTTTTGTTTTATAAAGCAAGCCAGACGAAACAAGTCAGGTGTGTTTACAAACACAAATGCCCCGCAACCGTGACTGTTCCCATGACATAACACCACTCTTTTAACATCAACTTACATGTACCTTGGTCACATGGAATGTTCATTGACAGCATTAGTGTCTTCTGTAGGTTTTATATGAATTAATCCCTAATCCCTATGATCTTAGAATAAATACAAGATTTTGATTGTTTTAGCCACTGTGACCTTGACCCTTGACCTTTTGGCCCCAAATGCAAAAGGCTTCTTAGGATTACCAAGGACAATCCACAAACCAAATTTGAAGTTCATATGTAAAGTATTTCTCAAGTTATCGCGCTGACAAAATTTCTATTGTTTCAGCCACTGTGACCTTGACCCTTGACCTTTCGGCCCAAAATGCAATAGGCTTCTTAGGATTACCAAGAACAATACACAAACCAAATTTGAAATTCATATGTAAAGTATTTCTCAAGTTATCGCGCTGACAAAATTTCTATTGTTTCAGCCACTGTGACCTTGACCCTTGACCTTTCGGCCCCAAATGCAATAGGCTTCTTAGGATTACCAAGAACAATACACAAACCAAATTTGAAATTCATATGTAAAGTATTTCTCAAGTTATCGCGCTGACAAAATTTCTTTTGTTTTAGCCACTGTGACCTTGACCCTTGACATTTCGGCCCCAAATGCGATAGGCCTCTTAGGATTGCCAAAGACAATCCACAAACCAAATTTGAAGTTCATATGTAAAGTATATCTCAAGTTATCACGCTGACAAAATTTCTTTTGTTTTAGCCACTGTGACCTTGACCCTTGACCTTTCGGCCCCAAATGCAAAAGGCTTCTCAGGATTGCCAAGGACAATCCACAAACCAAATTTGAAGTTCATATGTAAAGTATTTCTCAAATTATCGCGCTGACAAAATTTCTATTGTTTCAGCCACTGTGACCTTGACCCTTGACCTTTCGGCCCCAAATGCAATAGGCCTCTTAGGATTACCAAGAACAATACACAGACCAAATTTGAAGTTCATATGTTAAGTATTTCTCAAGTTATCGCGCTGACAAGATTTGTCCGGACACACACACCCACACACCCACACACCCACCCACCCACCCACCCACCCACCCACCCACGGAAGGACAAGGCGGAAACAGTATGCCCCTTCGGCTTCGCCGCGGGGCATAATAAATTCACGGGTTGTTAAGTATTATACAACACCTGAATAAATCCCCGTCATCTGATTGGTGGATCATTGATCACATGTGCTTGAATTATTCGTCCCAACGCACGGCGCGCGCGCGGCGCGCAGCGCACAATGCAATGGAAGTTCCATTGCACGGTGAATAGAACTTCCATTGCACGGTGTCACTACTGCTAGTGGTGGCGCTGTTTTAAATAAGGGAATAAATGTGTGCTTCGGAGGTTTTTATCACTCTGTTTAAGACCACTTAGAGTCTGGGTGCTGATAATTACCCGAGCCGGAGGCGAGGGTAATTATCAGCACCCAGACTCTAAGTGGTCTTAAACAGAGTGATAAATACCGACGGAGCACATATTTATTCCCATTAATAAATACCTTTTCGGTAAGAAAAAATCATATAATTCGTTCAAAACATCCCGATTTTGTTCAACAAATTCACTTTATGCTTTTTGAAACATCCCTCTTGCAAAAATAATGGAGTGTTCAGCTGGCGAGTAAGATGTAAACAACCCTTTTATGGCGATTGACGCGCGCGTATCATGTTCTGCGCGATGTCGCGCAGAACGCACCTGGCGCGTTGCGTTTTGAATTTAGAACTTTAAAATTCTGACTCCCTGGTAGTGTTGCGCATGCCTACGTGAGGATTGTGAACGTTCAACCAATGAAACGATAAGAGGCACTGGATTTTTAGGAGTCCACATTTTATTGTGACACTGGAAAAGTGTTTAAGACCAGCTAGCCATGTCTTTATCATCCGTTTAAGACCGGCCACGTGACGGGCTCTCGACAAATAGGAATGCGTAAACTGTCTTAGGTATTTATGAATAAGGGAATAAATGTGTGCTCCGGAGGTTTTTATCACTCGTTTAATACCGCTTAGAGTCTGGGTGCTGATAATTATCAGCACCCAGACTCTAAGCGGTATTAAACAGAGTGATAAATACCGACGGAGCACATATTTATTCCCATTCATAAATACCTTATCCGTAAAAAAAAAATCAAATAATTCGTTCAAAAATTCCCGATTTTGTTCAACAAGTTCACTTCATGCTTTTTGAAACATCCCTCTAGCAAAATAATGGAGTGTTCAGCTGGCGAGTAAGATGTAAACAACCCTTTTATGGAGATTGACGCGCGCGTAACATGTTCTGCGCGATGTCACGCAGAACGCACCTGGGGCGTTGCGTTTTGAATTTAGAACTATAAAATTCGGACTCGCTTGTAGTGTTGCGCATGCCTACGTGAGGATTGTGAACGTTCAACCAATGAAACGGTAAGAGGCACTGGATTTTTAGGAGTCCACATTTTATTGTGACACTGGAAAAGTGTTTAAGACCAGCTAGCCATGTCTTTATCATCCGTTTAATACCGGCCACGTGACGGGCTCTCGACCAATAGGAATAGCTAAACTGTCTGAGGTATTTATGAATCGAGATTACTTGACATGGATTTATTCAGGTGTTATATAAAACAAATAATGAACGTTCGTGCAATGGAAAGAATCATTTCATTCGGTGACAGATGAAATGTTCCATTTCATCTGTCACCTCATGAAGTTATTCTTACCATTGCACTTACAAACATTCATTATTTGTATACCAGTATAATTGACCTATCACGGTAGAATCGCGTTAGAAGCGCGTAAACGCAGCTTGTGAAAATTGTCCAATTACATGACATATAAATGGACGCGGAACGCACAACATCCAGACAAACAAAACTTGGCGTACACAATTTCCATTGGGTTGTCTAAGGGGCGTGGCTAACTCACAAACGGCGATAGGTCAATAGGTCTAGTTCAAATGACATCATTTCCTACAGACCATCCACGAACAGGTATTTTGAGCGTCAACTTTCAAAACGCGCATCAGCTGCGTCGTATTTCGAACACATTTCGAGCAACAAGCGCGCGTGTTTGGAACATTTTTACCACTGCGCAATCATAGATATAGAACTTATTTAAGTTCTATATCTATGTGCGCAATGCGTGCTTGATTGCTAAAATACGCAGTTGCAGTTCTCCTACAGAAATGGCCGTCATTGAACGAGCCCTAATGTTATTCCAAGTTAAACGTTTTTTTAAGCTACAGTCCATCATTTGCAGCTATCCAAAAAGTAACTGGCGTAATTATTGTTGAAAAATATACTTTGTTGAAAGATAGTAAAGGAACTAAACTCCCTGTGTAATTATTCTTTTTGGCATGCTGTCATTTTGAACAAATCAACGAAAGAAGGCCTTTCCAACGGTGTTTCTAAAGACGCTCCGTTGGAAATTTCCGTTAGTAGTTCGGTTTTTTTTATTCGGCGAAACGCGCGCAAGCATTAACACGACGCACACACGAAGCCCAATTCAAACATGATCCAGCTAATTTTGATTTGAAATCAAGATCCCAAAATGCTGTTTTTATCGGAATACACAGCTGCCGCTGAGCTGAAAGTTCATCAGGTTAGTTGTTCAGTACCCTTCTATAGATTTTGAGCACGTTTGTTGTTGAACAAAACGCACAAATTACAAATGATGGACTTTACCTTTTATAATAGTTCTGTAGGCTACTTTTTGATAAATGCCAATGATCCTGTATGAAGTCAGTTATGAAATTGTTAATGAATCCGAATTCTTCTTACCGCAGTTCGATTCATCTAATTCATCTGGACACAGTAGAAAGCCGCCACAGGTGTCGTCACGTGTCAAACAAATCAAGCCAGATGAGGCATCCTCGCATACAGATTCATCTTTGCCGCAAGAAACTGCAGCAAGGAGCAAAACAAATCACATGTAACGTTCTGCAGCCTGCTCTCCAAAAATGTACGCAATAGCAGTTACCTATTTTCAAGCACAATTACACATTGTGCATTTCATTATTTACGTCAAATTTCGCAAACACTTTCGCGTTGCATCTGCAACTTACGCAGCATAATTTTGGCTTTGACTTTGTCAATTTGTGTAGTCGAAGTAACAGTGTAAAGGGTGAGTAAAAAAATGCCCCTTTGGATTTAGTTGTTTTCTCCCACAAAAACGGGAAAAGGTTACCAGTGTTTTCTTTTCAGCCAATTAACATTCGGTCTGGGTATTGACCACAGTCAGTAACTTGTTAACAAAAGCAGGGCACTCTTTACAAGGGCGGGGGGGGGGGGGGGGGGGTAAGCGCTGGTGAAAAGGGGCATCAGAATGGAAACGGGCAGTATTTACAAAAATAGGGGGGGGGGTGCGGAGGAAATACCCCCCTTACCCCCGCTGGCAATGCCTAAGCTGATTGGAAGTTCGGAACATTAACAGTTTTTAATGACAAGCCAGACTTGAAACGAAACTGCGCTTTGCGAAATAGGCATCATGTGTTTTAGCCTTGGCTGCTGGACCTTATATTCATCAGAAATTGCACATCGCCAGGCAAATATAATGTGATGTGCAAATAACTGGAATCATACCTTATCGGATTGTTGAGATAGTGTGACTGCCTCAGCAAATATTCACGGCGTCATGACACGAGAAAAAGAAACTACACGGTAATAAACGATTATGATTGAAATTGGGAACAGCTAATAACTGACGTGCACTTTCCATAAACAAAGTCAGCTGCACGCAACTTCAGGAGTCATTACATTACCTATGCTACTTACATTCAGATCTTTCTTGTGTAATCGTTACGTTAAATCCGATCTTGGTTACTGAACCATCGCTCGCAAAATCCATCCAGGCTGTGTGGTTACTGGAAAAGATGGCGAGACTCGCCAGGAAACCGTTAAAACGACCAATAATGGATTCACCATCGAGGGGTGCATGGCCGTTGCCGATGGTCACAGTGTCGTATGTGTGCTCGGTTTTGAACACGGAGAAACGGAAGGCTATCGTGGAGCCTTCATCAACTGTGATGAACCAAATGCACTGGGCATTGGTGGGATAGTTGTTTGGGTAATAAGGCGAAGTCAGTGTTTCTGAAGTCTGCGTTGAGTTGTTGAGAGTGATGTTTCTTTTCCCACAAAAACCTGTACAAGAAAAATAAAATCATCCTTGTCCAAGTTGTTTGAAATAATATTTAAATCTTTGAACAGCATACCAATTTTCATGAAATCATTCGTAATGATATATTATGCAAATGTAATTTGTTGTGTAAATCTGCGGTGAGCGACATAAGTTACATGTATGCACTGTTCCGTAAAATCAGCTGCACAACAACTTCAGGAGACATTCCATTATCTTTTCAAGTTGCTACTTACCTTCAGGTCTTTCTTGAGTGATCTTTACCTCGAATCCGACCTCGGTTACCGAATAATCGCTGGTAAACTTCATCCATGCCGTGTGGTTATTGGAAACGATGGCTAGACTCGTCAGGGAACTGCTAAAATGACCAATAACAGAGTAACCATCGGAGAACTCGTGGCCGTTGCCAATGGTCAACGTGTCGTGTGTTTGCTCCGTGTTGAACACGGAGAAACGGAAGGCTATCGTGGAGCCTTCATCGACTGTGATGAACCAAATGCACCGGGCATTGTTGGGATAGTTGTTTGGGTAATAAGGCGAAGTCAGTGTTTCTGAAGTCTGTGTTGAGTTGCTAAGAGTGATGTTTCCTTTGCTGCAATAATCTGTAGAAGATAAATAAAACTGTTAATGAAAAATCACAAAAAGGACAAAGGTTTCTTGTTAAACCGAACCATAACTCTAATTTCAGGAATGCCAGTGCTTTTGCCATAGGGACAGAAAAAAATGAATTAATTTATTCAGAATTAGCACAATCTCGAAGTATAAACTGTTTTGTGACCAATGTCTTCAAAGTAACGATAATCCTTGTCCAAGATGTTGAAGTAATATTTAAATCGTTGAACAGCATACCAATTTTATGAAATCATTCGTAATTACATATTACGCAAATGTTATTAGTTGTGTAAATCTGCGGTGAGCGACATAAGTTACATGTATGCACTCTTCCGTAAAATCAGCTGCACAACAACTTCAGGAGACATTCCATTATCTTTTCAAGTTGCTACTTACCTTCAGGTCTTCCTTGAGTGATGTTTACCTCGAATCCGATCTCGGTTACCGAAGAATCGCTAGTAAACTTCATCCATGCCGTGTGGTTATTGGAAACGACGGCTAGACTCGGCAGGGAACTACTCAAAAGACCAATAATGGAGTCACCATCGGATGAATCGTAGCCGTTGCCAATGGTCAACGCGTCGTGTGTTTGCTCCGTATAGAACACGGAGAAACGGAAGGCTATCGTGGAGCCTTCATCAACTGTGATGAACCAAATGCACCGGGCATTGTTGGGATAGTTGTTTGGGTAATAAGGCGAAGTCAGTGTTTCTGAAGTCTGTGTTGAGTTGCTGAGAGTGATGTTTCTTTTGCCGCAATAACCTGTAGAAGATGAATAAAACTGTTAATGAAAAATTACAAAAAGGACTAAGGTTTCTTGTAAAACCGAACCATAACTCTAATTTCAGGAATGCCAGTGGTTTTGCCCTAGGGACAGAAAAAATGAATTAATTTATTCAGAATTAGCACAATTTCGAAGTATAAACTGTTATGTGACCAATGTCTTAAAAAGCGCTCATCCTTGTCCAAGATGTTGAAGTAATATTTAAATCGTTGAACAGCATACCAATTTTATGAAATCATTCGCAATTACATATTACGCAAATGTTATTAGTTGTGTAAATCTGCGGTGAGCGACATAAGTTACATGTATGCACTCTTCCGTATAATCAGCTGCACAACAATTTCAGGAGACATTACATTATCTTTTCAAGTTGCTACTTACCTTCATAGCTTTCTTGAGTGATCTTTACCTCAAATCCGATTTTGGTTACCCAATAATCGCTGGTAAACTCCATCCATGCCGTGTGGTTATTGGAAACGGCGGCTAGACTCGTCAGGACACCGCTAAAAAGACCAATGACAGAGTCATCATCGGAGGACTCGTGGCCGTTGCCAATGGTCAACGCGTCGTATGTTTGCTCCGTATTGAACACGGAGAAACGGAAGGCAATTGTGGAGCCTTCATCAACTGTGATGAACCAAATGCACTGGGCATCGTTGGGATAGTTGTTTGGGTAATAAGGCGAAGTTAGTGTTTCTGAAGTCTGTGTTGAGTTGCTGAGGATGATGTTGCTTTTTCCGCATGGACCTGCAGAAGAAAATAGAATAGTTAATGAAAAATCAGAAAAATACTAGGTTTCTTGTAAAACCAAACAATAAGTTTAATTTCAGGAATGCCAGTGGTTTTGCTCATGGGACAGAAAAAGACAAAATTTAATCAGAATGTACACAAGCCCGAAGTATACAACATTGTCTTTGGATAACATGGATCCAACGTTATGGTATCCGGCCTGCGACTAGGTGGTGATGTACTGTACGCTGCTGAACAGAAAGTTGATGTCTTAGTTCAGTCGGAAAAGGGGGGTATCGTGCACCCTCGGAAATCAATTTCTAATCAACGTGTCTAGGTCAGAAAAAAATGCGTAGAAAACGATTTGATATGTTAAAAAATTCAAAAAATGTCCCACGTATTGTTTTTATGCAAATTAGTGCCGCCATTACCGAAAAATCTATTTTTAATTATATCTCAGCCAATATTGCTGATAACTGAACGAACTAGGTGTCTAAACCCATGTTTTCAAGGTCAGAGATCACAATAAAACTATTCTGGAAGTCACCACATGTGTCTGTGGCATAGGAAAATGCAAATTAGTGCCGCAAATACCGGAAAGTCATGTTTTTGGCATATCTCGGCCAATATAGCACATAACTACACCAGTAAGGTGTCTAAACCCATGTTTTGAGGGTCAAGTATCATTAGAAAACCATTCACGAAGTAACTATGTGTGTCTTTGGCATGAAAATATGTAAATTATAAAGTGTCGGTTTATCAGATATTTGATTTTTAGCCAATATTTCGGCCAATATTTCACATAACTACACAAGTAAGGTGTCTAAACCCATGTTTTGAGGGTCAGGTATCATTAGAAGACCATTCACGAAGTAACTATGCGTGTCCTTGGCAGGTAAATATGTAAATTCAAAAGTGTCGATTTATCGGAAATTTGATTTTTAGCCAATATCTCGGCCAATATTGCAGCTAATGTTGACAGAAGGGTTTTTGATAAGCAATAATGATCAAAGTTTATTTTAAGCCATCATATTTAAAATAAATTGTACTATTGGCTGAAATTGAATATAATATTGGCTAAAAATCAATTTTTTGATAAATCGACACTTTTGAATTTACATATTTACCTGCCAAGGACACGCATAGTTACTTCGTGAATGGTCTTCTAATGATACCTGACCCTCAAAACATGGGTTTAGACACCTTACTTGTGTAGTCATGTGCAATATTGGCCGAGATATCGGCTAAAAATCAAATATCTGATAAACCGACACTTAATATTTTACATATTTTCATGCCAAAGACACACATAGTTACTTCGTGAATGGTCTTCTAATGATACTTGACCATCAAAACATGGGTTTAGACACCTTACTGGTGTAGTTATGTTCTATATTGGCCGAGATATGCCAAAAACATGATGTTCCGGTATTAGCGGCACTAATTTGCATATTCCTATGCCACAGACACATGTGGTGACTTCCAAAATAGTTTTATTGTGATCTCTGACCTTGAAAACATGGGTTTAGACACCTAGTTCGTTCAGTTATCTGCAATATTGGCTGAGATATAATTAAAAATAGATTTTTCGGTAATGGCGGCACTAATTTGCATAAAAACAATACGTGGGACATTTTTTGAATTTTTTAACATAGCAAATCGTTTTCTACGCATTTTTTCTGACCTAGACACGTTGATTAGAAATTGATTTCCGAGGGTGCACGATACCCCCCTTTCCAACTAAACTATCTGGTTCGTAGCTACCTCCTAAGTTTGAACATGATTTGAAGAACGAAAGATTGGCCAAGATTCAAGATTCCACAAAAGCATGCTTTTTTGAAATAGGAAATGTGTTAATTTTTGAAAGAGAGGGTAACTTAGATTTAGCTAGGGTAACATGTTTTACATGTGATACTTAAAAACTAAAGTGATGATAACAATAATGTGATGCTTGAATAACGCTTAATGTCATCTGTTTCAAAGATGGCAGGGGAATAAAAAAGAATTACATAGGCTATTTTCAGCAAGTGTTAGCTTCTTGATAATAGTTCGGAATGCTACTTTTGGGATAAATTGAAAAGATCACATATGCCTTTAAGTTTGACAGAGTTTAAGTCAGTTGCAATGATGCCTCATGAATCCGAAATATACTCACTGCAGTTAGATTCATCTGATCCATCTGGGCACAGTGTAAAGCCATCACCATCACAGGTGTCGTCACTTGCCAAACAAATCAAGCCAGATGATTCATCCTGGCATGCAAATTCATCCTGTCCACAAGAACCTGCATGCAGCAAAGAGTAGAATAAATAACAGGTAACGATCTGCAATCGATTCTCCAAACTTTGCAAAAGACAGTAACTTATCAAGCAACATATTGTGCATTTCATTTACGTCACATTTTGCAAACTCGTGTGCGTTGTATAAGTTTGCAATTTGCACAACAAATTATGACTTTGGAATATGGACAATTAAAAAAACCTATTTACGCCAATTAGTCTGTATAGAGTCTAAATTCATTGGTCACTGCCAACTTGTTAATGTGACGTAAGAAAATTAACGGCTTAAACAACATGAGTAAGTATTATTTTATCATTGACAGAAATTTGAGTGTGGCCGCCTGCTTCCGAAGAAGCCACAATTTTTTTTCTCAAAATGGCAAGCATAGCTGATTTAACAACTGCTTCGTGACGATGTCTTTTCCAAGATGTTTGAAATAATATCTAAAACGTTAAACAGCCTAACAATTTTCATGAAATCATTCGCAATTATATATATTACGCAAATGTAATTAGTTGTGTAAATCTGCGGTGAGCGACGTAAGTTACATGTATGCACTCTTCCGTAAAATCAGCTGCACAACAACTTCAGGAGACATTCCATTATCTTTTCGAGTTTCTACTTACCTTCAGATCTTTCTTGAGTGATCTTTACCTCGAATCCGACCTCTGTTACCAAAGAATCGCTGGTAAACTCCACCCATGCCGTGTGGTTATTGGAAATGACGGCTAGACTCGTCAGGGAACTGCTAAAAAAACCAATAACAGAGTCACCATCGGAGGACTCGTGGCCGTTGCCAATAGTCAACGTGTCGTATGTTCGCTCCGTATTGAACACGGAGAAACGGAAGGCTATCGTGGAGCCTTCATCAACTGTGATAAACCAAATGCACCGGGCATTGTTGGGATAGTTGTTTGGGTAATAAGGCGAAGTCAGTGTTTCTGAAGTCTGTGTTGAGTTGCTGAGAGTGATGTTTCTTTCTCCGCAAAAACCTGTAGAAGATAAATAAAACTGTCAATGAAAAATCACAAAAAGGACAAAGGTTTCTTGTTAAACCAAACCATGAATTTAATTTCAGGAATGCCAATGGTTTTGCTGTAGGGACAGAAAAAGAATAAATTAATTAATTCAAAATTAGCACAATCTCGAAGTATTTCGTGAAGTCTCGAAGTATAAACATTTTTGTGACCGATGTCTAAAATGCAACGATCATCCTTGCCCAAGATGTTTGAAATATTGAAAACATTGAACAGCATACCAATTTTCATGAAATCATTCGTAATTATATATTACGCAAATGTAATTAGTTGTGTAAATCTGCGGCAAGCAACATAAGTTACATGTATGCACTGTTCCGTAATATCAGCTGCACAACAACTTCAGGAGACATTCCATTATCTTTTCAAGTTGCTACTTACCTTCATAGCTTTCTTGAGTGATCTTTACCTCGAATCCGATCTCGGTTACCGAAGAATCGCTGGTAAACTCCATCCATGCCGTGTGGTTATTGGAATCGACGGATAGATTCGTCAGGAAGCCGCTAAAACGACCAATAACAGAGTCACCATCGGATGACTCGTGGCCGTTGCCAATGGTCAACGTGTCGTATGTTCGCTCCGTATTGAACACGGAGAAACGAAAGGCTATCGTGGAGCCTTCATCAACTGTGATGTACCAAATGCACCGGGCATTGATGGGATAGTTGTTTGGGTAATAAGGCGAAGTCAGTGTTTCTGAAGTCTGTGTTGAGTTGCTGAGGGTGATGTTGCTTTTTCCACATGGAACTGTGGAAGAAAATACAACAGTTAATGAAAAATCAGAAAAAAATACTAGTTTTTTTGTAAAATCAAACAATAAGTTTGATTTCAGGAATGCCAGTTGTTTTGCTCTAGGGACAGAAAAGGAATAAATTGATTAATTCAGAATGTGCACAAGCCTGAAGTTTTAAACATTGTCTTTGGATAACATGGATCCAACGTTATTCTGATGCGGTATCCGGCCTGCGACTAGGCGGTGATGTACTGCACGCTGCTGAACGGAAAGTTGATATCTGGTTCGTAGCTATACATGTACCTCGTTAGTTTGAACATACTCTGAAAAACGAAAGATTGGCCATTGGTCACATTGCATGATGGTGGAGATTTTACCGCGTCGTCATTTAGTTCTTTTTTTTAATGTAAACAAGTCAGTTGCAAAGTGATTCCTGAATCCGAAGCCTACACCGCAATTAGATTGATCCGATTCATCTGGGCACAGTGCCTCGACGTTTTCCGACTTTCTTCGTGCTGTGTTGTTAAACTTCTTTGTTTATAACCTTTAAACTCAATCAGTTAAATAGTAGTATCTCTCCTACAATGATGTTGCCCCCTTAAATTATTTGCCGATGGTTGCCTCGCAAAGCCACGTCACTGCCCTGTCGTCTGCAAGGTGAGGTGCCGAGAGGCCGCATTGGAATCGCTGAAGAAGGCACTTTTCCAGATATTTCCTATCGTTTTCACAGTATTGCAGGTACTAAGAGGGGACACACTACTGCTCCAGGGTCCAGCGCCAGAGCGGAACGGGTTAAACTTGGACCAAGAGTTGCTTGGGAGGTCCATGTCAGGAGTCGAACAGTAGGCTCGGCGATCAGTACTGTGTCGATCCTTACATGGGAGTCCGTTGTTGTGCATGTCGCATGGGTTCTCCATGAGCTGGTTTTATCGCCCATGTGTACCCTCGAAGCGTCTGTTTGCAAGGAGAACCTCTATGATCTGAACTGTCTAGGGAGGCAGCAAGGAAGACAGTTTGGTGAACAGGCCATTATGCCAAACATTATCGTATCTGAAGTGACGTCTAGAAAAATCGCACCAGGGTTTCAGTTTTCGTTGGTAGCAGTTCTCTATGCATGTGGTAAGTGCAAGCACCTGATCTGCTGTGCTGCGGCCGCTCCTGAATCCTGCTTGATCAGGGGAGAAAAACCGTCAACAAGAATTAGTGGAGAGATGTGGTTGAGAATCACTCTTTCAAGGAGCTTGTAGCAGATGGAGAGGAGCGAGATTGGTCTGTATTAACTGGCTGCTGGCTTCGGGTCTTTCCCAGCTTTGGGTATGGCAATGACAGCTGTTCTCCACGTGTTGGGGATCTATTTGTCATAGATCACCCGGGTGAGGGATTTGCTTAGCAAGTTGATGGCTTGGTGTCCCAAGTTCTTGATGAATTCTGGGTAGGCCCTATATACATCTGGTCGTACCCAGCGGCCTTACTTGTTTTCAAATTCCTAACTGCGCTAGTGACTTCGAGTGGTGTGAAGGATGAGGGCGACTAGGTCATACGAGTTTAAGCTGTTTTTCATGCTTGATGTACCTGTTTTATTGATTTTTTTCTTTCTTGGGTGGACGCTGGGTCTGCTGGAGGTTGGGATTGGCTGTTGTCCCACACCGAGTTAGCATAAGAGTTTACAGCTATTGCGGCTGTATAATGTGTGAAGTCTACACTGCTTGTTGTTTCTTCCCGTGCCCAGCGACTACGTCTGGCATCATTCAGGGTCTGAATGAGTTATCGGAGATCTCAGCGTTTTCGGTATCTACGTACTGTACTCCGTCAGATGTTGTCGGCATTCTTCATCATATCGAGGCAAGGTGTACTGAAGCCGTGGGGAATATGACGTTTCGGAGCTTTTGAGATAGCCTGCTTCACTCCAGGTCACTGGTAAAGCTTGTCCAGTCGGCTTTTCGGACGTTCCATCTTGGTTTCTGGACGGTTTTGATGATGGGCAGTCAGATTCCGATGTCGATTGCGCATACGTACGATGGGTCTGTGACGGACGCGTGGGAACTGGGATCCCAGGAAGGACATTTGGCTGGAAGGAGACATCCATCCTTCGAGGAGACCCAACAGAGGTCTGGAGAGTGCTGCGTTACCCAGCGAACCGATCTGATAGTCCCGTGTTGTTCATATCAAGCACCGTAGGTGGGTGTGTGCGTGGTTGGACCATTCGGTGACACATTCGCCATTCCTGTCGTTGCTATTGTGACCGCAGATGGTGTGGTGGCTATTGAAGTCGCCCACATAAATGGCTGGGTAAGGTTACATAGGTAACGGTAGCGTTGGTCCAAGCTGTGGAAGGAGGCTTGTAGAAATTCATGGTCGAGGAGTCTCCAACCGAGATAACGTCGTAGATGTCGTAGATCTACAAACGATGCATCAGTGACGATGGAGCGGACAAAAGTGGCGCGGCAATATTTTTCGTGGCCTGAGGGTGCAATTGAGGAGGTCAAAGTTGGTGATGGTGAGCCTTGATCGTGGGTCCTCAGATCTGACATGTATTTCTTGGCGTTTGCTCGTTGCAGAGGTATACAATCCGGTCTCTTTTGGGAGCTGACATAATGTACAACATTTTTGAACACGTATGCAAATGAGGAATAGTCTTGTGCCTGCCTGTGCGTCACATTAGCGTTTGTTTTTGAATGCGGTGTCTGGGGTAAAAACACAATCAATTCGTCGCAGCGTGAGTTGTGAAAACACGATTGTTTTTCGAAGTTAAAATGTTACAATCTTATCCCGTCAATACGCAATATCACATTTCATAATTAATAATTATGAGCAAATTGGAAAGGAAAGGAGTATTTTTTTAGAAGGCGTGGACGTTATGAAGGCGTATCCATCACTAGCAAAATGCGGTATAAAATCAGGATGCATGAAGAAAGTTTCCTATCAAGGGCTTACTATTGGAAACGAGGTTGGAAATAAAGTAAGCACTAGGGACGAGGTTAGTCTTGCCCCATACTGAGATAGAGCAATTCAGATTCGAGTAACACACTTTATTCGTGCGTCATCCAACATGGCGCGGCCTACCAACCCGTCTCTACAGGGCGCTATTCAACCTTGACCGTGGACGCAACAGCGGCACAATTCAGTAAATATTCTACTAAAGGAAGAAAAACGACGTTGACGAATCAAATCAACGTGAACTTACCATCGCACGATGCACCATTCGCCAGAATGATCAGTAAGAAAATGCGCCATTCTTGATGATATCTCCTCCTGGTTTGCATTGTTGAACGAAGCACTAACTACACTGCCTTATGATGTAGTTGTAAAAAAAGACAGAACAGTCGGACGACACCTAGTCGAGAAAGAATAAAAGTCTACAATATTTAAAGAATCGGTCATAAATTAAAAGGATTATTTGCTCTTTTTGCACTTTTTTTCCCATTCGAAGGAAAAATTGCCCGCTGAAATCGTATGTTGGATGCATAACAACTAACCTGTTGAAGTTGTATCTCTGAAAACAGAGAAACAAATATTAAGAACATTTGTTTGTAGTCTCAAACCGAATTTCGATGCCGTTGCGTGTAGGACATGTTCCCGCGGGTACACTTAAAAACACCCCAAAACACTTTCAACTTAATTAGGTGACGACCCGATCACCGTTTTGAAATGATTAGAAATTTGGACGATAACTCTCCGTAGTCAAGTGGCTAAAACAGGGGCGGATCCAGGAATTTTTGAAGGGGGAGGGTTTCATCAGCCAAAATTGTGAATGTTGACAGGTATTTTTCTCCGGACACTTGGTGGGGTGGGATGGGGTGGGGGAAGGGTGGGGGGGGGGGGGGGGGGGGGTTCGTACCATGCTTTCAATGGGGGCGCTGTTCAAATCCAACGATTATTGACACTATATTACACAATTAATTGTACAAATACCCCCTAACAAAACTGGCTCTGTTCGTATTTTGTGCACAGGCTATTTCGGATTTTTCAGATGTCCTCATTATCATCCAGTCACTTGCTTTAGAAATGTTATTTAAGTAAGGATATGTAAGTAGAATCCAAAATATATACTTTTCCAAAAAACAAAAACAAACACACACCAAAATATGGGAATAAACACGTGGCGGCTTTTTACGATTTATGCAAATTAGGCACCCTTCCCAAAATAATGTCAAGTGTCACTTCCTCTAAATATCTTCTCTAGGGTTACAACAATCTACCTGCTAAGTCTGGTGTTTTGGATCAGTCGGTCACGATTCCACCCATAAGCCACCTGACTACCGTGGCTTTTCTTCTAAACGGTACATGGCATAATTTTACAACTTGGAACAAACATTAACTCTGATCCCAAGGTGTACATATTACCCTGACGTCATGATGACGTCAACATGTATCAAATTACCAGCGATTTTCGTTCAGAAAATGACAGTTTTCGTGCAAGTGCAACCTATAGGCCTACATGTTCTTAGCCCTTACCTATATCTATCGAGGCAAAACTTTTCTAATTTGTCGAAGAGGAACTACCACTTCTCCAAAATGAAGTACCTAGGCCTATAATAATAATAATAACGGAGTCTTATATAGCGCACGTATCTACCAACAATTAGGTTCTCAAGGCGCTGGTTATTATGTCTATTATTAAAGAAAGATAAACAAAGTATATGAGAAATAATTATGAGACCCATTATGTAGCACCTTATAAGGGTTGACAAGGTGCTGCGGCGCATATTGTAGCCACTGCCAGAAACACCGGGGCAAACCCCTTCTCTTAGCGATAAGTGTTACTGGGTTCTTTTTCGTGCATTGCACAACACACGGGACCTACGGCTTTACGTCCCATCCGAAGGACGAAGCAATAATGGTAAAGTGCCTTGCTTAAGAGCACAAGCACCAAGTTCCCACGGTCAGGGTTCGAACTCATGTACCACGGCACACAAATCGAACACCGTAACCATTGGACCACAGCACCCCACCTAGGCCTAAACACAGTACTCAGTAACAGCGAACAAAGTTTTCGCAATACATCACGTGAAATCGGTTTATAAGAAATAAGTTGTACCCAGAACTATTGGTTGTACAATCATGGTACATGTATATTTCACCAATAGTTTACTTACAGACGCGTGCAAAGCGAGCCAGAGAGTTTAGAATCTATTCAAGTTCAGTATCGTTTCACGGCACTTCCTCATATTTTAGTCGGTTTGCATTCACATTCCCTCCTCCATAATGCAAATTCTGCCAACAAAATACCGAACGAAACCGCTGCCACAAACAATCCCATATCTGGTGCTGCCTCAGTGCTTACGGATAATGGAAGTCAGGGGCGCATTCAAAAGTGCAATACGTACTTCATCCCTTAGGCCAAATAAAAAAGGCTCTGGTTTCTGATATGGAGTGGGCCTAAAAAGTGGTGCGGCGACGCGGTTTAAATTTTATTATTTTTTTTACCGTTTTTTTAACTCCAAAATGTAGGCTGATGACTGCAAATGGTGCCCGACTAAACTTAGTGCAAATATATGGGAGTCCAGAGAGGCCACATAAAGCTTATTCTCGATCGTAACCCCATCTAAAAACACGTTAAAATCGTGCAGCAGCAGGATTCCAGTCAAACCAGTGAGTTTGGCGGTTTTGAGACATCATCTTTAAATGAAAAAAAAAAAAACCTTTTTCATTTTGCCGACGCGCATGGCTACGGCGACGCGCGCGCATACCAGAAGCCGGAGACTTTTTTGGCCTTAATACCATCAACCGTCGGTGAAGGTCTAGGGTATGCCAACACTGCCATACGTTTCAAGTGGGCCCGGTTTTATAGTCCTGTAAAAATTGACGAGGACCTTACGCCTTCAGGGCTTTGCGCTTCAAAAGATAGCAAAAATAGAAAGTACCATGAGACTCGCTCTCGGCCAATCAAGACACAGAATCTGTGGGTGAGGTTTTATAATACTAACCGACGTGAAAAGTTTTCCCTTGGTAATGTGTGATTGGCGTACAGCAGCAAGAGCCTACATTGTCATCGAATGAATTAATTGGCACACGATTAAAATAGAAAAGATACATGTACCTTTTGTTATTTGGAAAGTCAGGTTGGCGTAACGGTACTTTCCTCCCCGGGTTCGAATCCCGCCTGGGTCAATATGCGGATTGGATTTTCAGTCCCTACCTGATTCCGTGGGTTTTCCTCAGAATACTCTTCTGGGCTTTTCCTCCCACTTCTAAAACTGTAATTTCTTCACATTGTCTTCTCTTTACTGGGACCCGTGGGATATCAGTGGATTCCACTGAATGGGCTACCAAGTTAAAATAAGAAACAAATAAAGAAGACTTTTTCTTGGACTTATACCTTATAGTCACGACAAGGATACCAGCATACAGCTATAATTATGATGTCATCTGAAGTGACTGTTAACTGGTACCAAATCGACTGGTGAATTGTAAATTGTAACCTGCACTCAAAAGCTGTTCCACATTTCTGAACCTGTAAGCAGCAATCCTACTATAATAACATGAATTGTCACATAAATGATTCCATGTACAAAAAAGACGAATGGCTATACTCATCTACACATAAACTCCTCCACTGTACAGTACTACACACGTAACTGTGGCTGGCTTTAACAAACGATTTCATAATGTATATTTCACCAATAGTTTACTTACAGACGCGCGCAAAGCGAGCCAGATCAGAGTGCTGAGAATCTATTCAAGTTCAGTAATCCTCGTTTCAATGACACTTCCTCATATTTTAGTCGGTTTGTATTCACATTCCCTCCTCCATGATGCAAATTCTGCCAACAAAATACCGAACGAAACCGCCGCCACAAACAATCCCATATCTGGTGCTGCTCCAGTGCTTACGGATAATGGAAGGCAGGGGCGCATTCAAAAGTGCAATACGTATTTCATCCCTCTGGTTTCTGATATGGAGTGGGCCTAAAAAGGAAGCATGCGTCCATTAGGAGTTAAGATATCTGTATTTCGGGATTGAATGTTAAGTGTTCACGGCACACTTATATATAAGATAATCTACAAAATGTATAACATTCCCTCCCCACATGCAAATATGGAACGATTCACACCATATCCAGCATACTGTTTTATGTACAAACCATGCAGTAGGGTAAATGTAACAACATAAACCGGGAATCTACCCCTTACATAGATGAGAGTAGTCAGGTCGAAATAAAATAGAGTAAAAATATATTTCTTTCCTATTTAAAATAAACTTTTTAAAAACTCTATGTTTTTGTATTGTATTTCGCCACCACCAAAAATAGAAGACAAAATTCAAAACTGAAAAAATATATTCTTAAGAAATAGAGGTAAAATAGAGGTAAAATATGGGTTGCTATTTTTTTTTTTTAAATAGCATGCTATTTGTAAAAAATAAAAGAAAATGGTGTTTGTCCGCACAATGGTTTTAACTTAATACATGGACACTACCAGTATATGTAAACAATATACATGTACATGTCCATATATACAATTTAAGCATTTAGCAGTCCTACGTACATAAAGTGAGCAAACAATACGACTGAATAATAATTGAAAATTCAAGTCTATTTACCATGGACAGTAATTATTCTGTGACAACACAGAGTCCAACCATTTAACATCTACATGCACATACCATGGAGTTATTAAAACAGTTTGGTTCAAATTCAACCACACATATCCCTCATAGAAAATCTCTTGCAAAATCCTATGTTATTCCTATTTAAAATACATTTTAAAGCTTTTTTCTCCTACAAAATATAAATGATTCCATGTACAAAAAAGACGAATGGCTATACTCACCTACACATAAACTCCCCCACTGTATAGTACTACACACGTAACTGTGGCTGGCTTTAACAAACGATGCTCATATACTCTCCCAGAATCCAAATGTAACACTGCAACACTTAAAAGGTAAATTGACGAGAACGGAATCCAACTTTACTATCGAAGGCAAAGGCGCACAAATGATGAAACCACTTCCGCCCAGACCCTATATCTATGGGATAGCCGACGTCATGATGGCAGAATTGGACAATATTGTCACGCCCTCTATGGCTCCCGTTTCCATATAAAATGTGTAAATTGTTGGCTTCCTTTTGAAAAACTGAGCAAATCACATGATTTTAGACTGGAGACCTGTCATCCAAAGACACGTGTAAATGATGACTGGCAACGTCCTCGTGTTTCTATTATCTTATTGGTTGCCCTAGTTTTTACAACTGCGCTGTGCCACCTCCACTATAGTTTGAATGGCCTACTTGTACCTAAAATAATATTAAGTCGATTAACACTTGTCTATTTTGTCCGCAACGGCAAGAGGAATTACCACTTGTACAGCGACACTCATGTGTCACACTTAACACAGCACCCTACTGGTACGGTACGCGCGTAGATATTCAAATTAGGTTGATCTGTATATACGCCATAGGTTGTTCTGAGAATCTAAGTTTCACCGTAGGTCACGTACTCTGAACTAAAAATGTACCCAGACAATGCTGTTGATTGTACAATGGTATATTCACTCACTAAATAGTTTACCTGCCGACACGTACACAGCAAGCCAGAATGCTTATATAGCCTATGGGCTCCGTGCACAAGTACCCTTTCAACTGGAAAGGAGAGTTGGGGGTGACCTAGACTTGTTCCCGGTCCATCCACAGCGTATTTTGAATGATCCAAAGTTATTGGGGCGGGAATTAGTCTGAGAGACCATCTAATAGCTTTGGCACATTCAGGAAGTCCTGCGTACTTCGCACAGTACAGAATTTACAACGTAAAAGCAGTTAATGTCGTGTCTAGGTTTTATTATATTTCTATGTCTCAAAGGTGGTAAAAACGTGCCCTCTTTTGTGGGCGCACGGAGCCCATTAAGTTTTGTAATCCTCGTTTCAACGTCACTATGCCCCGTCTATTCGGTTTGTATTTCTCAGGTCATCCATCACTGACATTCACAGTCCGTGATGCAAATTCTGTCAACAAGACCGAACGACAAAGCTTCCACAAACTAGCCCATAGTTAAAAAAAATATATATCATACAAATTCCTAATAAATAATTCAACCCCCCTGCTGTGACATCCCCCCCCCCCAAAAAAATTATACTGGTATTATTGTCCGCCTGTTCAAAATATAGTACAACATTCTGTAATCTAGTGTTAATAATCGTCGAATTTGAACAGCGCCCCCCCCCCCCCCCCCCCCAGTTTTTGACCGGGGCGCTGTTCAAATGGTGGCAGGATTTGTACGCAAATACGATTCCAGAATTTTTGTCAATTCATCATTTCGTTGATACCGGCGATTAAAAACCCATGTCAATATACAGAGGGCTCCCTCTATAGAGGCGTACTGAAACAAGAGAGGGCGCTTATTAACCACCTTTGAGTGAAAGCTGAGGCCAAGTTCGCGCAAGGACTATAGTTGTCCAATGGTTAACTAACGTTTGCCCGAACTCTGTCTAGTGTCGACGGTGGTTGACTACGCTAGTCGACTATTTGGAACCAGCCTACTGGGGTTGGTTGCATCGCTGGTAACCAATAGCCGCGTGCATTCATAACGCTAGCAGGGAGCCAGGATCCAGAAGTTTTGCGACGACATTTTAACCTGCGTTTGACTAGAGACGTTCGCACGTTGCTATTAGTGCGCAGGCGTAAGGTACGTCACAAATCAACCACTAGTCGACTAATGGTTCTTGCCCGAACTTGGCCAAACTTACCGGAAACTTCCAGTTTAGTGTCGGCTGATGTTTTATCCAGACATGCCCGATATATTATTGTTTCAGCAAGCGGAGTTCCAAAACTACTTGAAACCCTCAACGTCTCAAAACAAAATCTCCTGGTCCATACCAGAGCCAATATATGGCCGCCTTTTGAGATCAGCACCGATTCTTATTTATCTCCCAACAATTATATTGGGCTGTTTTTACCGTCAGACTGGAAACTAGCTCCCTCATTATTCTCAAGCCAAGTGACAGACCGACTTCCATGACGGGGGCACTCCTTTAATTTGAAGACTTGGCAACCAGCGGCTTCCTCCACCCCTCTCGATCCTCTGACCTTCTCAGGGATCGAGTCCCTCAGCGTCAGGCCTCGGTGTCCACTCCGAGATAATGTCCTCCCATCTCTTTCTCTGCCCGTGCCTCTCTTTCTTCCTCCCGTTGTACAGCGCCTTGCAGGATCGTCTCGCAAGTCCTGGTGGTCGTAAAACGTGCATGCCCATACCCATGGTCTTTTGCGTTTTTTCCCACAGTGGTCAGGAGATCTTCGTAGGATCCAATTACTGATGCTGGTCCGTACCTCCTCGCTGGTGATGTGATCTAAGAATCTTTCTGTGGCATTTAGTTTCTGTGGCCTAGTATATTGTCTTCTCCAAGTCGGCTCTTACAATCCAAGTCTCACAGGAGAGGAAGACGGAGATGCACCTGCTACAAAACATTTTTGGAACGCGGCTCGTGCAGCACCCTATTAGGGGGCCGAGGGGGCCGAGTGCCAGCAATATAGGGGCACACCAACAGAAAAAACCCAAAATTGTAGTTAATTTTTACGTTTATGTTTTTTTGCCGATAGGGGTGGGACGGGGGGGGGGGCATGCGAGTCCCCCCCCCCCCGATCACGCTTGGTGACGGGCAAAACTGATCAGCGTGGAACATCATCACATCCTTGTTGCTAGACCCGCGGTCACATAAAGCCAGGGAGGATGAGGTCTACTGCTAAGTGTTTTGTGATACAAAGCAGAGAGTGTTTATGCATCG
This sequence comes from Patiria miniata, assembly GCF_015706575.1. Lineage (NCBI taxonomy): Eukaryota > Metazoa > Echinodermata > Asteroidea > Valvatida > Asterinidae > Patiria > Patiria miniata. The sequence continues at coordinate 1,080,487 of NW_024037056.1, read as the reverse complement.
AAAGTTGTTGAGTCAAACTACATTCATGAACTAATTTTTTGACCTACCTCACCGACTTTAAAGACTGTAACCAGGAGCATCTATGGTCATAAGCCAAATGTCAGCTCAAGGGTAAAACGTCATCTGGAGCATATTTTGTGCCCTTCAACTAAATTGTAGTTGTACTTTAGACGAGTTACAGAATTGATTTCAAAGCATAATGTCTTAGTGATTAATAACATGATTTTATTTCAAATACATGCAGGTACAATTTGTTTTATAATTATACGCAGTTGCTGGTTTTATTTTGGTAAATATTAAAGGTATTATAACTGCGTATAATTATAAAACAAATTGTACCTGCATGTATTTGGAGTATAAACGCTAAAGAGTTTCTGAATAAAGAAAGCCAATAAATGAAGGGCACATCATTAATATACTTGTACATGTACATGTACCCTAATTTCTTGATTACTTATTACCGAGCATAATACCTTTAATATTTACCAAAATAAAACCAGCAACTGCGTATAATTATAAAACATGAAAGATGATTATTATAATGAAATGATTTGTACTTTTTTTTAAATTCTTTTTTACAACGTTCAATGTTATTGTAAGGCCTACAGTATATAAAATTGAAAAAAATAATAAACATTGTCATTAAAAAAAAAAGCTGCAAGAAATTCTTTTTAAAGCTAAATGGCACTGACGTCTTACTTAACACCTATTTTGGCGTTGAAGGAAGTTCCACATGCACGTTATTAAAATCTTAACTGAAATAGTACTACTCTATCTCGAGCTGCAATACATGATTGCGGAAGACGCTCAGAGTCAAACCAAGCCGAAAAGTCAGACCTGTGCCTAGTCGGCATGACCTTTAATATACCGAAATATAACCAAACACGTACTGAGTAAATGTATAATTAAAAAATATAAAAGACCTGATGCTTATTATAAAGAATATTAAAACGAGTTTTTTTTTTTTTTTTTTTTTTTACAACGTACGAATTGTTGGTATTACTCAATTAAAAAATATTTAAAAATATTAAAAATTTTTGAACATTTCAAAAAGGAGAAGCTGCAATAGGTAAATATTTTTCAAAGGCTAAAAGGCAATTAATGGCGTCATGACGGAAGTTACATACATTGTATTAATCTCAACTGAACTCCACTACTTTACCAAAGTGACGCTCCCTCTGTGTCGCTGGATGGTCCCCCGTGAAAAGACCCAGCTGAACTCTATTGTCTACCTTGGTGGCAAGGTCACAGAAGATGGCTCACTCGATGGTGAGATCAAGCGAAGAATAACCTCAGCATCCCAGTCGTTCCATTTATTCCAATCCCGGCTATGGAAAACATCAGGCCCATCCTCCATTATGGGTCAGAAACCTGGGCAACTCTGTGTAAACACACCAACTATAGAGATATGTCTCACCAACGTTGCTTAAGAAAGATTTTTTTTTTACAACATTTACTGTTCGTTTTACTCTATTTAAACTTATTAAACATTTTGGAATAAAATCTGGCGAGTAAGAAAAAAGAAGCAGAAATAAGTAAATATCTGTACCCCACACTTTCCATTCAATCCTAGAGCGGATGTGTAAAAAATCAAGTCTCTCCAAGACAAAGATCAATGCATTCAAGTAATCTTCCTCATGGGTCAGAAACATGGGCAACTGTGTGTAAACACTTACAACTACAAATGTTTCGCCAACGTCGGTTGCTTAACCATAAAACCCTGCCAGACGCAACACAATGCATCAGGTGTAAACATCTGTGGGACCTTGCTGCATTGAGTCATTAACACCGATGCATAAACGGCCAATTCTGAGACAATTAGAGCTAGTCCCATTGAACAATGCCACAGTTTTATCCTGCTGTATTCGGTGACTACAGACTCTTGAGGCAGTTTGGCCTCGAGACTTTTGACCTGATGAATCTTGCTGCAGTGGGCAGGCTTGTCACAAGTGTTGCATGTTGCTGTGTTCAGCAGGGTTGTCAAAATACCCTGGAGGGTTAATACAGATTCTTGGTATTCGCTGTTGGCATAAGATAACCAATGTGAAAGTCCTCCACTGTGCTGGCCTCTCCACAGTTACAACCAAATAAGGTCATCAAGACTTAGATCACTCAGACACGTCTGTCGGATACCAAATGACAGCTCCCACAACAAGTCTTATTTGGAGAGCTCTCGCAAGTACCCGCCCTCAAGGAAGACCAAAGAAATGCTGGAAAGATGCCATCAGAGATGATTTAAAAGTATTTGGGATCGACCAAAACTGGTTCTCCTCACAAAGTCTGGCTGGCGAGCTGCAATACATGCATGGTGCAATACACTCGGAATCACACCAAGTTGAAGAGCAGAACTGAAAGGCAACATCAGCGTTGTCCCCCATTGTCCACCAGGAAGGGGACGTAACTTGACCTTTAATTCACCAAAATAAAACCAAAACTGAGTACATGTACATGTATAATTATATAGCATAAAGACCAGATGCAATATTACAACGTGCATTTTCGGTATTACTCTGTCCAGTTTGGAAATAAATCTGGTAGTTTAACAAAAAAGAAGAGGCAATAAGTAAATATTGTTTATTAAGCTAAAATGGCATGTCATCTTAATTAACAGCTATTTGGGGGTTGGAGGAAGTTATATTATGCATCACCCATTTCATGCTTGGGTTTCTGAGGTCACCGAGTTCAAAACAGCAATACTTGATGTGTTCTGCGAAGTGGAACGAATGCCCTTCATGGCCAGCTTAGACTTCCTCCTTACAGAAGCAGCCTTCTGTTGTTGGTAGCACAGATCTGCAATGGTATAGAGGTAGGGGTTGAGAGAGGAGTTGATGGGAAGGATGAAAACGACAATCCAGGCATAGGCTTCCGTTGGTATCTCCACCACGCGGGCCTGTGACAGAATACCCATGATGATGACCGGTACCCAGCAGACAAAATCCGTCAGGATGATGGCGGCCATCTTGATGGCCAAACGCTGTTCATCGTCCCGGCCTTTCTTACTGCGGCTCACCTTCTTGCTGGCCAAACGCTGTTCATCGTCCCGGCCTTTCTTACTGCGGCTCACCTTCAAGCTCGATGCCCGGACTCGCCTGAAGATGGCAATGTAGCAGATGAGGATTACGGTGAAGCACAGAAGGTTGACCCCGAGGAACAGAGCGATGGAAAAGAACCAGGATGCTCGGTATTCGACAGGATACGGTATCCCCACGGTGATGTTCGCCACGCCCCCAGCATCAATCTGCTGATCCACCGTCTCATATTCAGTAACTTTAGTCATCAGTGGCAGCCCAATGCAAACATCAGAGAGGCCGTAAACATCAGATGAAGAGTCGGACGCAAGTATTGTCGGGACCAGTCCAACGATCACCGTACCAATCCAGACACACAATGCAGCAATCCGAGATGACTTCGGACGAAGATGGTAATGGCTGAACGGGAAGACAATTGAAAGAAACCTGTCGATACTGATGAGTGTGAGAAAGAACACAGAAGCCTCGGTGCCGATGATGGAAATAAACCCAGCAAACTGGCACATAGGACTCGTCCGCCATTCCATAGACACAGTAAAATAGCTCTTTCCGAAATACGCATCAGCACTGGCTATAATCAGCATGTACAACCCCATAAGGGCATCCGACACAGCTAGATTAAACACCAGGAAAGACTGAACAACTCGGCTCTCTCTGCCCTCTGTCCTTTCCCGACATCGCCACACCATGACATAGATGTTGCCGACGAGGGCGCTAATACCAAGAATCCACATGAATACTTTGAGGACCATTTTAGGCATCAGTTCGCTGCACATGAAAAGTGGAGGCTCTGGCTCAAGCGTCTTACACTCGGACGAGGGGAAGAAACAACACAGTCTGTGGTCATCTACATACCTGCCAGAAGACAAAAACCCAGAAAAGGTTACACAAAAACCCAGAAAAGGTTACATAGTGCAGACTGATTTTAATAATACATTCAATGGTTTGGCGAAAAACTTATTATTATACTTACAACTCTGTCACATTATCAAGTCCTTGAAATGCATTATCTTCTACTACAAGTCGTGGTAGGCCTTCGATGTTGCGGACAATTATCCTGAAATAAAGCATTGATGGTTGGTCAAAGTTTGCACGGAGTGAGGAATTCTTTTATTGAAGAATGAATTTATATCAGGAGAAGTATCTAGATAATTATGTACCAAACTAAAGATCTCCTACTCCATGCTGGTAGATGGACTTTGAACTTTCAAGTTTATACTCGGTTCAAACATGCATGAGAATGTGTGCATTCTTGCCAGGTTTTTGCTGATTGTCACTGCTGTGAATGTTAGGAGAACTAACGATCTACCACATTTTATTTTCCTTTGTGTATTTGGTCAGATGGAGTCATTTTTGTTCATTGCTTTAGTGATAGCTTGCAGTTAGAGGCCTCGACGTACACATAATTTGTTGTCAAAATGAGAATTCTTCAGCAACAAAAGTACTCACAACGTTTTCACCTGGCTGAGACCAGAAAATGCATTGGACTTGATTCTCGTCAACGGCACATCAAAAATTGTGCTGAAAGTCAACAGAAGTATGGAAATCAACTTTAATTTGCAAAACAACACCGTCCGCTAAATAACTAAAACACTTCCCACACCGAGGGAGCATGTAGCTCTCAGGAAAAGTTGGGGGGGGGGTGCTTTGAGGGTTCGAGTCTCAGGCGTGGCTGCTATTGGGTCTGGGGGTGTTCCCCATAAAAATGTTTGACATCTAAGATGCGCTCTCCTGCATTCTAAGGCCAATATATAATACATTTTGAATTAAATCATTTAGCATAGCTTGCCCTTAAAATCTTGCGAATTTTTAAGGTCAATTTTCAAGCTCAGTTTAATCTGGAGTCAACACGATGTGGGGGGGGGGGGGGGGGCACACCAACAGGTTTGCCTTGTCAGACCGCTGCTGTTACTTACATTCCCCGTAGACTAGACAATTCCTTCATGGCAGAACCTTGCAGCTCTGTTATCAATGTATTTGACAGGTCCCTGTAACACAACAGAGACAACATTTGAGTGAATTCAAAAGTCCACATGGAGCAACGAGAAATAAAATTTACTAAATGATTCTGCAATCACCCTGAAAATCCACCAAAATGCAATATTTTAATCATGGATATTCTTTTCTTTGATAATATTTGCCATAAATGAGTACAACGTGTGTTGAATTGTTGGAACAATAACTCTGAGATATAAGGCCACTATTCCCTCAAAACCACAAACAATATGCTTTGAAAGGGAAATCTTAGAGGCCGGGAAAATAAGTAATCATAATTTTGGCCCATTCCAAAGGTTTTATACCCATACACAAAACAAATTCCAAAGAAAATATCAGCTCCTGTACAGTTTGAAGCTGTCATTTCAGTGCAAAGCAGCTAAAGTCAATCCCATTGACCATCTCTGCCTTCAGTCACAGATACTCATTTACTCCTGGGTGGGAGACGAAATGAATGACGAAGTGCCTTGCCCAAGGACACACGCACCATAACCCCAGGCTGGACTCGAACAGACTATTAAATAGTTCAATGCTCCAGACCACGAGGCCACGGTGCATTCACAAAAACGTTCAGAAAAGATTTTAACTTACAGCCACAACAGGTTTTCCAGGCCGTCAAATGTGCGTTCCTGAATCTCGGATATGCGATTGTTTTTTAATGACCTAAAAATTAAGAAATAATTTTAAAAAGTTACATGGATATAACTAAGGTGACTACACTTAAAGGTCAGAGAGAAACATCATCAAGGATATACAGATAAAGAAGCGAGTGACTGAGATATGGCAATCCCAAAAATGACATTAGAATAACTGAGATTATTAAAGACAAAAGTCAAAACTCATTTTGAGATTATCTTGACTTCATTACTAGATAGAAATTGCATTATTTCATAAGCCAAAAATCTTCAGAACACCAAAATGCTTGCTACTACTCACAACACTTTGAGATGTGATATCGCTTTGAACATTCCCTGGTCCAGCTTACTAATGTTGACTCCGGAGAGCTGACTATGGATTGAGGATAAATAAAATTCAGACATTTCGCTCCGTTGGAAGTCAGATGTTTTAAACAAATATGTAACAACATACTTTCTGGGAACAGACAGTACAAACTTACCACGTTTATTGAAGCAATTTATTAAGGAAGAATGCAACATTTAACAGGCAGTAACTCAAGGTTTACATCGCGGTATACCTTGGGGCTTACCGCTAGGTTTACTTCAAAGTTTACCGGGATGTTTGCCTCAAGGTTTAACTCAAGGTCTACCACAAGGTCTACCTGGAGGTTTGCCTCGAGGCTAACCTCGACGTTTACCTCGCATTTACCTCAAGGTTTACCCTTGGAATTTACCTAGAGGGGTTAGGTCTACCTGGAGGTTTAATACCTCTATATGTTTACCTCGAGGTTTACGTAGGTTTTATGGGTTTTCAATACGGTTTACCCTGGGGTTTAACATCAAGTTACCGCATAAAATTGTGTATTCATCAGCTTCTAAGCAACTTTACTTCAATCTAAAAATTAGGGGTTGTAAAAATGTGAACATGAAAAGAGAACAAGTGGACTTAGCATACTTCAATAATCTCGTAATCAATTTTGTTTGTTCCCAAAATTTGCCTGTTTGCTCAAAAATGTGACCTTTCCCGAATTTCCTAGTCAAGAACTATTTTGGATGATGGCAACTTACAGAATGTGTGTTATTAGTGCCAAGCCCGCTAATGTCGAGGAATCCCAGCCATTGTTGCAATGGACTACCAAGTCTGTGCCCTTGTAGCTACACTCGCAACCGGCGGGACATCGCTTCATATCTATGATCGCAAGAGGACATAGTTTTAATCAAGTTAGTCACAAAGTACAATATCAGGTCATAAGTCACGTCACAAGTCAGGCCACAAATCAGGTCACAAGTTGGGTCACACGTCAGGTCACAAGCAAGGTCAAAGGCAAGGTCACAGGTCAGCTCAAGCAAAGTCACAAGCAAGGTCACAAGTCAGCTCACAAGTCAGGTCACAAGTCAGATTACAAGTCGGGTCACAAGTCAGCTCACAAGTCAGCTCACAAGTCGGATCACAAGTCGGGTCACAAGCAAGGTCACAAGTCAGGTCAGAAGTCGGGTCACCATCGGGTACATAAAAATCAAGTCTAGTCATTTCCAAAATTGGGTCACTATCAGGTACATAAAAATCAGGTCAAGTCAGTTCCAAAATCGGGTCACAATCGGGTATACAAGTCAGGTCACAATCGGGTCACAATCGGGCACATTCAAGTCAGGTCACAGGTCAGTTCCAAAATCGGGTCCGTTTCGGGTATACAAGTCAGGTCACAAGTTGGGTCACGCAGGTCAAGTGACCATACCGCATTGAATTTCGTCGTCAGACTCTGGGCAGTTCTCCTCTCCGTCACAAACTTGCGCCAGTGGAATGCACTGCGCCTGAGAAAGGTTGCCAGTGAAGGAAGAAGACATTGAACTGGTGTTGAGGTTGTTGCACTTGTAGAAACCTGGGCAGAAGATGTCGTCTGTTGCAAAAAAATGTGGGAAAACATAATGAAATCTGAGAAGTTGAATACTCACTCGTCTATCTACGTCTTTATGACAAAACAATTGTTTTACGATGAGGCTACAACATTAAAGATGGGTCTCAGTATACGTGGAGTCAAACCGCGAGCGATGTACCTGCGTGCAGTGCTGTAGCTGAGCTCCTCACAAATTCTATTACAAGTCCAGTCCCAAGTCGCGACTGGCGCTGACCCATGCCTTCTACTTTTGTGGCCCAGGTCCCAAGTCTGCATTTGTATGGGTTCCCCCGCATTTAAACCATTAGTCCCAGTGCTATTATATGTTTAATTTTTTTTATAGGAAAAAAAACTTTTTTATGGGCCCTCCTCTTGAAGAATCCTTGGTTCCATTACGAGAAATAAGTAAGAAAACTTCAAGACAGTTTGAGATGACAGACTCACCGCAGTTACGTTCATCTTCATAATTTATGCAATCCAGGAAACCATTGCAGAGGGACGAATTGGTGATACAGAAACCATTGCCGCAATGGAACTCATCAGGTTTACACAATGCTGAACAAAACCCCACAAAACAAACAAGAATCACATGAAAAAAATTATGTTCAGGGGCACCATGTAATTTTTTTTTTTAAATGCAATCCTAGACATGCACATTTGTGTCCAATTTAACCTTATTTTAAATTTTCATTTGCCATTTGTAAGAACATTTTGGTGTTTTTTTTTTTGTTAATGCGATTTGGATATTCATTAGCAAAAGTGATGTTATTTCAGGCAGAAACTTCAATGTTACAGCTATTTCAGATTTGCCACAATTTTGGATATTTTGCTGTCATATTTTTTTCTTTGCCGCTTGATTGTTTTTGTTTCAGTGACATGACATATGGGCAAAGTTATCAAACAAATGCTTGGTTCACAATATTTTCTCAGAAGACCCTTAAACTGAACAGCGGCTTCCTGAAAATGAAATCACAGCAACAGCGCCATATGGTTCAATACTTTGAATTTAACATATGTATTAATTTAATTCTTATGGGAAAATGAAAACTAAGGAACCTAAATCAGAGACAGATGAGGGGTTTTTCAAAAACTTCCTTTCAATGGAGAAATCTCTCAAGGCTGCACTCTGAGAAAGGCTTTGATACTTGGTACGGGTACAAGATTTATGATGATGGACTCATTGCAATCTTCCATATAATGTACAAAAAGAGTGATATTGAATATGGGTACCAGAAGTATGGTAATGAGTTATTGCAATGGAGAATCCCCACCAGCCTAAGGTTACAGACCAGTTAATGAACTTCCATCATAAATAGACCCCAATGGTAAATGCTTCCACTTCAGAAAATCGGGGGAAAAATACTCACAACTCTCCAAGATGTTCGAGACACACATCAAATTAGAGCATATTTCATCATCTTTCATTTTCTTTTCAATTTTCGGGGGGTGAACGGAAATTTTCATCCGAAGATGATCACCCCTGAAAATAGTCCTGAAGCCCATCGCCATGTTGAAAAACGATGCCTATACTCCATTGCAAAATAGAGCGCTTTAAGGGTCCCAATTTCATCCAAATTGAACGGAACTACAAGTTCACAGTCCTGTGCATGGCTTCCGCCATTATTTTTTTACAAGCCCTCAAGCTCATGGCCCACAGCATGCTCAAATACTGAAGATTTTGAGGGCATGCAAATTGTGATTTGGCCGGCGTAGGCAATTTCGGACCGATTTACTGGTCTGCAACCCTAAAAACTGACAGTGGCATTTACACTAGGTACCAGACTTACCCTCCAAATCCTCTTCTTTAATGTGATTTATCAGAATGGAGAACCCGCGACGTGCGATGGTTAGATCCGTCTTCATTTCCAACTTGAGAACTCCGTCATCATGACGCCACGTCACCGTCCGCCTCGAGATATCCGCCCCCGTAAGACGGAAGAGCTCTTTGGGATCCTCCCCATTCGCAAGAAAAACGACCTCCAAATAATCGTACGTTTCCTCCATTTCGAAATCCTTGATCCGCATAGTGACTAGTTGCTTCGACTGACCTTTAATGTACCAGATGCAGTCGCGGTTATTCGGGTACCGGTTTGGGTAGCGCGGTGAATTGAGGTTAATGATATCTTTGTATACCGAGATGTTATGCGGTCCACATTCATCTGTTTTAAGGTAAGAAAAAACATAATGGTACAGTTCAGAACTAAATGAATTGCTCAAGTACGGACGGGTGGAAAGCTAGAACAGCAGATTGGTACGAGTAGTGTGGATGCAGCGCAGTACTGTACTGTGGGTGCTGTGGTCAAATGGTTACGGTGTTCGACTCGTGTGCCGTGGTACGTGGGTTCGAATCTTGACCGTTGAACATGGTGCTTGTGCTCCTGAGCAAGGCACTTTACCATTATTGCTTCGTCCTTCGGATGGGACAGAAGGTCCCGTGTGCTGTGCAATGCACGTGAAAGAACCCAGTAGATACGTATCGCTTAGAGAAGGGGTTAGCCCCAGTTTTTCTGGCATTGGCTGCAATATGCGCCGCAGCACCTTGTAAACCAAGGTGCTACATAATGGGTCTCATATTTCTCATAAACTTCATTTACCTGTCTTTAATAATAGACATAATTTCCAGCGCCTTGAGTACCTTATTGTTGGTAGGTACGTGCGCTATATAAGACTCCGGTAATATTACTCATTTGCCGAAGATCACAAGTGGAACATCACACATTGGTCGCAAGCAAATCACACGCCAATTAATTCACAAGTAACAGGGGATATGAAAAATAACAAAGGAATGCCTTTAATTGTTACTATTCATTGGTATAACTTTTAAGTTGACTAGGGACTGGATGGCATCTTTTCTGTTTTTTTTTTATACATACAAGTAACACAGCAGATGATGCAGCACGGGACTCTTAAATGATTTATGATCATTTGCTTTACATGCATTTTGTTAATTTTCAATAATAACACCACCCAAACTCCAAAGTAGAAGGTTCAAAACGTAACCGCTTGAAGTCTCAGCTCAGTGGATATAATACTTTTTGAAAAAAACAGTGAAACAACCATGCACAACCTTTTGATCACGAAACACGATATCGTCAATTGAGCGTTTTGTTCAAAATTTTGTCAACTCACAATTGTTGGAAATCGCTTTATATATACAGTACTTGATTTCTTCTAAATAACAGCAAGCTGGATGGAATTTCACGGGGTGTTACGTACCAGTGTAAGTTAGCTTTTGGTTAATACTTTTATATTTTTGAGATAAATGCAAATGATCCTGCCTGCTCTTAACCAGACATCAGTTGCAAAACGATTAATGTGCTTATGTGCTTACCACAAAGAGATTCATCTGATCCATCTGGGCACAGTGCAAAGCCATCACATTTGGCGTTATGTGCCAAACAAATCAAGCCAGATGAGTTATCCTTGCATTCAAATTCATTTTCTCTGCAAGAAACTGCAGCAACAAAGCAAAGAGAATTACAAAATGTTAAGTTCTGTAGTCGATTCTCCAAACTTTACATACCAACAGCAACGCATTAAGCACTACTTTTCCGCAACTATGCATGCGGAAAAGTAGGGAAACGTACGAATACTTGAAAGCCTGCCCAAATACCCATTGCATCATCAATCAAAGTTGCAACTCACCTTCCGATCTTTCTTGTGTGATTGTTACCTGGAATCCGACGCGGGTTATTGAAGAATCGCTTGTAAACTTCATCCAGGCTATGTGGTTGTTGGAGAAAACCGCTAGACTCGTCAGGGAACTGCTAAAACTACCAATGACGGAGTCAGTACTGGAGGGCGCGTGGCCGTTGCCAATGGTAAACCATGTCGTAGGTTTTCTCGGTATTAAACCCGGAGAATCGGAAGGCTATCGCGGAGCCTACATCGGCCGTGATGAGCCAAATGCACAGTGCATTGTTGGGATAGTCATTTGGGTAGTACACTGAAGTCAGTGTTGCTGAAGTCTGCGTTGAGTCGAGGATGGTGCTGCCTTCTCCGCATGGAACTGTGAAAGATAAGTGGACGAAAACATCGGGAAAAGAGTGGACGAAAACATTGGGAAAAGGATCCAAGTTTCTGGTAAAAACCAAACAAATAAGTTATGACTGTGCCACGAAATGTGCAGGATTGCAGAGTTGAATATCGGTTTAACAAACATTGCTACACTAAACATTCTGTTATATGCCCCGTGCACGAACAGCATATGGTGGCAATGCATTCGAGTCCCTCTCAGAGGTCTCCCGCAACTGTCCCTTTGTTACCGTTGAGGGGGTACGTACTTGTGCACAGAATCTATCTGGGGTCTATTATATATGGACGAATAAGGACACGCGTGATCACTTTTCACACAGGAGGGCCCCTTCCATGGAGAAACCATTGTGCAAGTTATACAGTACAGCAACTGCCCTGTGAAGGATTATCTTAACAATAGCTTGCACAATGCTTTTGCCATTACATGGGGCCTTCGTGGTATTTTGTTGGCATGCCTGGATTGGTACATAGGTACTTACAGCAGTTCATCTCATCCCACAGATCTAGACAGCCAGGTATGGCATTGCATTCGTACAGGGACCCAATGCAACCACCTTCTGGACACCGGAACTGATGTTCATAGCATGACCCTGCCAAGGGACACAAATCAGTGTAAGCCCCTCGATTCAAGTACGAGTACAGATCCGTCATTCATACGAACTGCGCCATTAGTTTAGTGGGAAGAAGGGGTTATCGTGCACCCTTGGAAATCAATTTCTCATTGACGTCTCTAGATCAGAAAATATGCGTAGAAAACGATTTGCTATGTTAAAAATTCTAAACAATACCTGTGTTGGTTTTATGCAAATTAGTGCCGCCATAAAAATCTATTGTTTACTATATCTCAGCCAATATTGCAGATAACTGAACGAAAAAGGTGTTTAAACCCATGTTTTCAGGGTCAAAGATCACAATAAAACTATTCTGGAAGTGGCAATATGTATCTGTGGCATAGGAATATGCAAATTTGTGTCGCTGGCACCGGAAAACCATGTTTTTGGCATATCTCGGCCAATATTGCACATCACTACACAAGTAAGGTGTCTAAACCCATGTTTTGAGGGTCAAATATCATTCTAAGACCATTCCCGTAGTAACTATAATGTGTCATGTGTGTCCTTGGCATACGGTATCCCGCCTTCTTCCTACCCAACTACATGGGTAACACATGCACATCAAAAATGCTGCACTGCATGTTCAAGCCATATGCGTCATATACGCACGTGCACACTTGTTCGAATTTGTACACGCATGTCGGATATAATAAAGGGTTTAATTGATTGGTCAAACCACCAGGGGTTGGGGCCTAATTGATTGTTTGATTATATGTTGAATCTGGGTCTGAGTCCTGAGTCACTTGTTGGAGTCTCAAGTCACTTTAATCGAGTCCGAGTCCAGTACATAATCTAAAAACAACCAGTGAGCCAATAGTGAAGATTGAAGATACTAACCACAGCCAAACTCATCCCCTTTCATCGGGCACTGTGGGTAACCATCGCAAACTTGATTCCGTGGTATGCAGGCAAGGCCGGATGGGCAAGCAAATTCAGCATCGTTACATTCTGAAGAAAAAAAACCAACAACCACAAAGCAACGAAATTAAAAGTATTTATTCCGGCAACTGTCAGAACAAATAAATTTACTACATGTACAGGTAGAAGCACACAAGCCTCTCTAGCTCTCCACCCAGGAGTATAAATGGGTAATGGCATTAGCTTGGGAGTAATTTGCATTAGACTTGCATCCCATCTATAGGGGATAGAAATATGCCCAATCATTTCCTGTCAAACTTGAGATAAATGCTACCTTGATAGGTCCAGTTTCTATTCATATCCGGAACGAGCTCCGGACAAGTTGCGGACATTGTATCGGGTATAAATCTTCCCGCAGTGAAGTTATCAGACTTGGTGAGTGAAGCAGTTACTAATGAAAATTTCCCCGGAACATGTTCAGGGAAAAATGCAGAGCTTTTTTTCCGGACGAAGTGAATTTTTCTGCCAGCAACTTGTCCGGAACCCGTCCTGAATATGAACTGAGACGGGTGCATACCTTTTTTCCCCCGTATGTTCCCCAACCCCAACCCTAACCCTAACCTACAGATTTTGGAGAACATAGGTATTGGGGAACATAGGTATTGGGGAACATCGGGTAAACCCCATTGAGACGACCCTTAATAGCCATATTGGTTTCGGCCAGACTCTACTTTTACTTTATATTTACAGAGCAAATCTTCGAGTCATCGAACTTACCTACTGGCCTTAGTTCCTCGATTTCCAAGCTCACACGATTGGCAGACGTCATGCTAGTAGAAATGACCAGCGCTATCCACAGATTGTTAGTCTCTGAAATTATATGCAGCTTGGTATACGTGCCATGCCTGCTCACCGCCTCGATGTTCGAAAACTGCACTTCCCCGTGACCGAACAATAAAGCACTGTTTTGCGATAACATGTAGTCCCTGAAGGTGATCTTAACGCGATACCCCTTCGATGCGGTGACGAACCACACGCAATGTCGGCCCAACGGAAAGTTGACGTCGTCCGGCTCGTAGTTCATTTGAAGAACGAAAGAGTGGCCGTTGGTCACATTGATGGTGGAGATTCCACCGCAGTGCTCTATTTTTGACAACATTAAACAGAAACAAAAAGTTTTTTTTTTGAAATATAGTTTTCAGAATAAAGGGAAGACAGGTAGGGTAAAAAACAAAATGTTTCACTTTGTTCTCTTTTGGGTAAAAAAAGAAGAAGAAGGCAATTTGTGTTACTTGTATATGCCTTATACCTATGTCTCCAATAATTCACAATTATTAGCCCTGCTTATCAGGCCACATGAGACCATTTCTGCAGCAGCTTGAGATCAGTGCAATCTGGTCTCTACCCCTGTAGATGTCCATTTATACTTTTGTGTGAATCAGTGGAGGTAAATTGTCTTGCCCAAGAACACCAACCCCGTCAGGGTTCAAACTCACGTGTATCCACATAGCAAATCCAAGTCAAGACATGAGTTTGAAACTCACCGCAGCCAGTTTCATCAGTGTTGTCGTCGCACGAAAGCACCCCGTCACAATGTTTGGAAGCATCTATACAAAGTCCCGACACGGAGCACTGAAATTGATCTTTTCTGCAAGGACCTAAACAGAACAGAAACAAACAACCCAACAAAGGGACAAACAAATGGATAAAGAAAAAACGAAAGAAGGTGCACGCCGTTTTCAGACAGGTATATTCTAGAGTCGACCCGAACTAAAAAGATATTTTGGAGTGCCTAGGTCAACCAAAACATATTTTGGTTTCAAATAGCTGAACTTTACAATGCACAAACTGGAGTGTTAAATTTACACCATTGGTCTTTATATAGGACCATCTGGTGTTAAATTTACTGGTGTTGTCCTATATAGATACCGAATGGTGTCAAATTAATACTACAGTTTTTGCAGTGTATGTTTCTATATGATAAGACTTTATCATGCACAGAGGGCCTTTGAACCTCAAGTCGCTTGAAGTCTCTCCCAGTTACAAACCTGACTTGTGGAATAAAAATACCACTTGAATAATCCAAAGAAGAATGTTCAAAACCTAACCAGTTAAAATTCCAGCTCAGTGTTTAACAAATGTATGTATACCATTCGAAAAAAAGATAGTGACAAACCATGCAAAACCTTTTGATCACGAAACACGACTTAATGTTACTCTTTATTTCGAATGATCATTTAATTGACTGATCATTGGAAATCACCTACATTTTTTGTTTTCTTCTAAAATGAAGCAAGCCAGACGGAATAGTTTCCCCGGTTGTTTAGTACCAGTACAATCTTTATTCCAAGTAAGTTTTTATTAATAATAGTTCGTATGCTACTTTTTGGATAATTGTCAATGATCCTGTATGAAGTCAGTTATGAAATTGTTAATGAATCTGATTTCTTCGTACCGCAGTTCGATTCATCTAATTCATCTGGACACAGAAGAAAGCCGTCACAGGTGTCGTCACGTGTCAAACAAATCAAGCCAGATGAGGCATCCTCGCATACAGATTCATCTTGTCCGCAAGAAACTGCAGCCAGGAACAAAATAAATCACATGTAACGTTCTGCAGTCTGCTCTCCAAAACTATACACAATAGCAGTTACCTATTTTCATCACATTTCGCAAACACTTTCGCGTTGCATCTGCAACTTACGCAACATAATTTTGGCTTTGACTTTGTCAATTTGTGTAGTCGAAGTAACAGTGTACAGGGTGAGTAAAAAAATGCCCCTTTGGATTTAGTTGTTTTCTCCCACGAAAACGGGAAAAGGTTATCAGTGTTTTCTTTTCAGCCAATTAACATTCGGTCTGGGTAATGACCACAGTCAGTAACTTGTTAACAAAAGCAGGGCACTCTTTACAAGGGCGGGGGGGGGGGGGGTAATCGCTGGTGAAAAAGGGCATTAGAATGGAAACGGGCAGTCTTTACAAAAATGGGGGGGGGGGGGTGCGGAGGAAATACCCCCTTACCCCCGCTGGCAATGCCTAAGCTGATTGGAAGTTCGGAACATTAACAGTTTTTAATGACAAGCCAGACCTGAAACGAAACTGCGCTTGCGAAAGGGGCATCATGTGTTTTAGCCTTGGCTGCTGGACCTTATATTCATCAGAAATTGCACATCGCCAGGCAAATATAATGCGATGTGCAAATAACTGGAATCATACCTTATCGGAGTGTTGAGATAGTGTGACTGCCTCAGCAAATATTCATGGCGTCATGACACGAGAAAAAGAAACTACACGGTAATAAACGATTATGATTGAAATTGGGAACAGCTAATAACTGACGTGCACTTTCCATAAAAAAGTCAGCTGCACGCAACTTCAGGAGTCATTACATTACCCATGCTACTTACCTTCAGATCTTTCTTGTGTAATCGTTACGTTAAATCCGATCTTGGTTACTGAACCATCGCTCGCAAAATCCATCCAGGCTGTATGGTTACTGGAAAAGATGGCGAGACTCGTCAGGAAACCGTTAAAACGACCAATAATGGATTCACCATCGAGAGGTGCATGGCCGTTGCCGATGGACACAATGTCGTAGGTGTGCTCGGTTTTGAACACGGAGAAACGGAAGGCTATCGTGGAGCCTTCATCAACTGTGATGAACCAAATGCACCGGGCATTGGTGGGATAGTTGTTTGGGTAATAAGGCGAAGTCAGTGTTTCTGAAGTCTGCGTTGAGTTGTTGAGAGTGATGTTTCTTTTCCCACAAAAACCTGTACAAGAAAAATAAAATCATCATTGTCCAAGTTGTTTGAAATAATATTTAAATCTTTGAACAGTATACCAATTTTCATGAAATCATTCGTAATAATATATATTGCGCATGTAATTTGTTGTGTAAATCTGCGGTGAGCGACATAAGTTACATGTATGTACTGTTCCGTAAAATCGGCTGCACAACAACTTCAGGAGACATTACATTATCTTTTCAAGTTGCTACTTACCTTCAGGTCTTTCTTGAGTGATCTTTACCTCGAATCCGACCTCGGTTACCGAATAATCGCTGGTAAACTTCATCCATGCCGTGTGGTTATTGGAAACGACGGCTAGATTCGTCAGGGAACTGCTAAAATGACCAATAACGGAGTAACCATCGGAGAACTCATGGCCGTTGCCAATGGTCAACGTGTCGTGTGTTTGCTCCGTGTTGAACACGGAGAAACGGAAGGCTATCGTGGAGCCTTCATCAACTGTGATGAACCAAATGCACCGGGCATTGTTGGGATAGTTGTTTGGGTAATAAGGCGAAGTCAGTGTTTCTGAAGTCTGTGTTGAGTTGCTGAGAGTGATGTTTCTTTTGCCGCAATAACCTGTAGAAGATGAATAAAACTGTTAATGAAAAATCACTAAAAGGACTAAGGTTTCTTGTAAAACCGATCCATAACTCTAATTTCAGTAATGCAAGTGGTTTTGCCCTAGGGACAGAAAAAAATGAATTAATTTATTCAGAATTAGCACAATCTCGAAGTATAAACTGTTTCGTGACCGATGTCTTCAAAGTAACGATCATCCTTGTCCAAGATGTTGAAATAATATTTAAATCATTGAACAGCATACCAATTTTCTGGAATCATTCGTAATTATATATTACGCAAATGTAATTAGTTGTGTAAATCTGCGGTGAGCAACATAAGTTACATGTATGCACTGTTCCGTAAAATCAGCTGCACAACTTCAGGAGACATTCCATTATCTTTTGAAGTTGCTACTTACCTTCAGATCTTTCTTGAGTAATGTTTACCTCGAATCCGATCTCGGTTACCGAAGAATCGCTAGTAAACTTCATCCATGCCGTGTGGTTATTGGAAACGACGGCTAGACTTGGCAGGGAACTGCTCAAAAGACCAATTACGGAGTCAACATCGGACGAATCGTAGCCGTTGCCAATGGTCAACGCGTCGTATGTTAGCTCCGTATTGAACACGGAGAAACGGAAGGCTATCGTGGAGCCTTTATCAACTGTGATGAACCAAATGCACCGGGCATTGTTGGGATAGTTGTTTGGGTAATAAGGCGAAGTCAGTGTTTCTGAAGTCTGTGTTGAGTTGCTGAGAGTGATGATTCTTTTGCCGCAATAACCTGTAGAAGATGAATAAAACTGTTAATGAAAAATCACAAAAAGGACTAAGGTTTCTTGTAAAACCGAACCATAACTCTAATTTCAGGAATGCCAGTGGTTTTGCCCTAGGGACAGAAAAAATGAATTAATTTATTCAGAATTAGCACAATCTCGAAGTATAAACTGCTATGTGACCAATGTCTTAAAAAGCAACGATCATCCTTGTCCAAGATGTTGAACGTTGAACAGCATTATAATTTTCATGAAATCATTCGTAATTACATATTACGCAAAGGTAATTAGTTGTGTAAATCTGCGGTGAGCGACATAAGTTACATTTATGCACTCTTCCGTAAAATCAGCTGCACAACAATTTCAGGAGACAATACATTATCTTTTCAAGTTGCTACTTACCTTCATAGCTTTCTTGAGTGATCTTTACCTTGAATCCGATTTTGGTTACCCAAGAATTGCTGGTAAACTTCATCCATGCCGCGTGGTTATTGGAAACGGCGGCTAGACTCGTCAGGACACCGCTAAAAAGACCAATAACAGAGTCACCATCGGAGGACTCGTGGCCGTTGCCAATAGTCAAGGTGTCCCATGTTCGCTCCGTATTGAACATGGAGAAACGGAAGGCAATTGTGGAGCCTTCATCAACTGTGATGAACCAAATGCACTGGGCATCGTTGGGATAGTTTTTTGGGTAATAAGGCGAAGTTAGTGTTTCTGAAGTCTGTGTTGAGTTGCCGAGAGTGATGTTGCTTTTTCCGCATGGAACTGCAGAAGAAAATAGAACAGTTAGGCCTAATGAAAAATCAGAAAAATACTCGGTTTCTTGTAAAACCAAACAATACGTTTAATTTCAGGAATGCCAGTGGTTTTGCTCAAGGGACAGAAAAAGACAAAATTTAATCAGAATGTACACAAGCCCGAAGTATACAACATTGTCTTTCGATAACATGGATCCAACGTTATTCTGATGCGGTATCCAGCCTGCGACTAGGCGGTGATATACTGTACGCTGCTGAACAGAACGTTGATGTCTGGTTCGTAGCTACCTCGAAAGTTTGAACATGATTTGAAGAACGAAAGATTGGCAAAGATTCAAGATTCCACAAAAGCATGCTTTTTTGAAATAGAAAATGTGTTAATTTTTGAAAGAGAGGGTAACTTAGATTTAGCTAGGGTTACATGTTTTACATTGTGATACTTAAAAACTAAAGTGATGATAACAATAATGTGATGCTTGAATAACTCTTAATGTCATCTGTTTCACAGATGGCAGGGGAATAAAAACGAATTACATAGGCTATGTCGAGCAAGTGTTAGCTTCTTGATAATAGTTCGGCATGCTACTTTTGGGATAAATTGGAAAGATCACATATGCCTTTAAGTTTGACAGAGTTTAAGTCAGTTGCAATGATGCCTCATGAATCCAAAATATGCTTACGGCAGTTAGATTCATCCGATCCATCTGGGCACAGTGTAAAGCCATCACCATCACAGGTGTCGTCACGTGCCAAACAAATCAAGCCAGAGGATTCATCCTGGCATGCAAATTCATCCTGTCCACAAGAACCTGCATGCAGCAAAGAGCAGAATAAATAACAGGTAACGTTTGCAATCGATTCTCCAAACTTTGCATAAGACAGCAACTTATCAAGCAACATATTGTGCATTTCATTTACGTCACATTTTGCAAACTCGTGTGCGTTGTATAAGTTTGGAATTTGCACAACAAATTATGACTTTGGAATATGGACAATTAAAAAAACCTATTTACGCCTATTAGTCTGTATAGAGTCTAAATTCATTGGTCACTGCCAACTTGTTAATGTGACGTTAGAAAATTAACGGCTTAAACGTACACGAGTAAGTATTATTTTATCCTTGACAGAAATTTGAGTGTGGCCACCTGCTTCTGAAGAAGCCACAATTTTTTGTTACAAAAATGGCAGGCAAAGCTGATTTTAACAACTGCTTCGTGAAGATGTCTTAAAAGCAACGATCATCCTTGTCCAAGATGTTTGAAATAATATTTAAAACGTTGAACAGCCTACCAATTTTCGTGAAATCATTCGTAATTATATATTACGCAATTGTAATTAGTTGTGTAAATCTGCGGTGAGCGACATAAGTTTAATGTATGCACTGTTCCGTAAAATCAGCTGCACAACAACTTCAGGAGACATTACATTATCTTTTCAAGTTGCTACTTACCTTCAGGTCTTTCTTGTGTGATCTTTACCTCGAATCCTATCTCGGTTACCGAAAAGTCGCTGGTAAACTCCATCCATGCCGTGTGGTTATTGGAAATGACAGCTAGACTCGTCAGGAAACTGCTAAAAAGACCAATAACCGAGTTATCATCGAAGGACTCGTGGCCGTTGCCAATGGTCAATTTGTCCCATGTTCGCTCCGTATTGAACACAGAGAAACGGAAGGCTATCGTGGAGCCTTCATCAACTGTGATGAACCAAATGCACCGGGCATTGTTGGGATAGTTGTTTGGGTAATAAGGCGAAGTCAGTGTTTCTGAAGTCTGTGTTGAGTTGCTAAGAGTGATGTTTCTTTTTCCGCAAAAACCTGTAGAAGATAAATAAAACTGTCAATGAAAAATCACAAAAAGGATTAAGGTTTCTTGTAAAACCAATCATCAATTTAATTTCAGGAATGCCAGTGACTTTGCTCTAGGGACAGAAAAAGAATAAATTAATTAATTCAAAATTAGCACAATCTCGAAGTATTTCGTGAAGTCTCGAAGTATAAACTGTTTTGTGACCGATGTCTTAAAAGCAACGATTATCCTTGCCCCAGATGTTTTACAATATTGAAAACATGGCACAGCGTACCAATTTTCATGAAATCATTCGTAATGATATATTACGCAAATGTAATTAGTTGTGTAAATCTGCGGCCAGCAACTGAGTAACATAAAATCAGCTGCACAACAACTTCAGGAAAAATTCCATTATCTTTTCAAGTTGCTACTTACCTTCATAGCTTTCTTGAGTGATCTTTACCACGAATCCTATCTTGGTTACCATAGAATTGCTGGTAAACTTCATCCATGCCGCGTGGTTATTGGAAACGACGGATAGATTCGTCAGGAAACCGCTCCAAAAACCTATAACAGAGTCACCATCGGAGGACTCGTGGCCGTTGCCAATGGTCAACGTGTCATGTGTTCGCTCCGTATTGAACACGGAGAAACGGAAGGCTATCATGGAGCCTTCATCAACTGTGATGAACCAAATGCACCGGGCATTGTTGGGATAGTTGTTTGGGTAATAAGGCGAAGCCAGTGTTTCTAAAGTCTGTGTTGAGTTGTTAAGAGTGATGTTTCTTTTTCCGCAAAAACCTGTAGAAGATAAATAAATCTGTCAATGAAAAATCACAAGAAGGATTAAGGTTTCTTGTAAAATCAAACCATCAATTTAATTTCAGGAATGCCAGTGGCTTTGCTCTAGATACAGAAAAAGAATAAATTAATTAATTCAAAATAAGCACAATCTCGAAGTATTTCGTGAAGTCTCGAAGTATAAACTGTTTTGTGACCGATTTCTTAAAGCAACGATCATCCTTGCCCAAGATGTTAGAAATATTGAAAACATTGAACAGCATACCAATTTTCATGAAATCATTCGTAATGATAAATTACGCATATGTAATTAGTTGTGTAAATCTGCGGCGAGCAACATAAGTTACAGGTATGCACTCTTCCGTAAAATCAGCTGCACACCAACTTCAGGAGACATTACATTATCTTTTCAAGTTGCTACTTACTTTCATAGCTTTCTTGAGTGATCTTTACCTCGAATCCTATCTTGGTTACCACAGAATCGCTGGTAAACTTCATCCATGCCGCGTGGTTATTGGAAACGACGGATAGATTCGTCAGGAAACCGCTCCAAAGACCAATACCAGAGTCACCATCGGAGGACTCGTGGCCGTTGCCAATGGTCAATTTGTCCCATGTTCGCTCCGTATTGAACACGGAGAAACGGAAGGCTATCGTGGAGCCTTCATCAACTGTGATGAACCAAATGCACCGGGCATTGTTGGGATAGTTGTTTGGGTAATAAGGCGAAGTCAGTGTTTCTGAAGTCTGCGTTGAGTTGTTAAGAGTGATGTTTCTTTTTCCGCAAAAACCTGTAGAAGATAAATAAAACTGTCAATGAAAAATCACAAAAAAGATTAATGTTTCTTGTAAAACCAAACGATATATTTAATTTCAGGAATGCCAGTGACTTTGCTCTAGGGACAGAAAAAGAATATATTAATTAATTCAAAATTAGCACAATCTCGAAGTATTTCGTGAAGTCTCGAAGTATAAACTGTTTTGTGACCGATGTCTTAAAAGCAACGATCATCCTTGCCCAAGATGTTAGAAATATTGAAAACATTGAACAGCATACCAATTTTCATGAAATCATTCGTAATGATATATTACGCAAATGTAATTAATTGTGTAAATCTGCGGCGAGCAACATAAGTTACATGTATGCACTGTTCCGTAAAATCAGCTGCACAACAACTTCAGGAGACATTCCATTATCTTTTCAAGTTGCTACTTACCTTCATAGCTTTCTTGAGTGATCTTTACCTCGAATCCTATCTTGGTTACCACAGAATCGCTGGTAAACTCCATCCATGCCGCGTGGTTATTGGAAACGACGGATAGATTCGTCAGGAAACCGCTCCAAAGACCAATAACAGAGTCACCATCGGAATACTCGTGGCCGTTGCCAATGCTCAACGTGTCGTATGTTCGCTCCATATTGAACAAGGAGAAACGGAAGGCTATCCTGGAGCCTTCATCAACTGTGATGAACCAAATGCACCGGGCATTGTTGGGATAGTTGTTTGGGTAATAAGGCGAAGTCAGTGTTTCTGAAGTCTGTGTTGAGTTGTTAAGAGTGATGTTTCTTTTTCCGCAAAAACCTGTAGAAGATAAAAAAATCTGTCAATGAAAAATCACAAAAAGGATTAAGGTTTCTTGTAAAACCAAACCATAAATTTAACTTCAGGAATGCCAGTGGCTTTGGTCTAGGTACAGAAAAAGAATAAATTAATTAATTCAAAATTAGCACAATCTCGAAGTATTTCGTGAAGTCTCGAAGTATAAACTGTTTTGTGACCGATGTCCTAAAAGCAACAATCATCCTTGCCCAAGATGTTTGAAATTTGAAAACATTGAACAGCATACCAATTTTCATGAAATCATTCGTAATGATATATTACGCAAATTAGTTGTGCAAATCTGCGGCGAGCAACATAAGTTACATGTATGCACTCTTCCGTAAAATCAGCTGCACACCAACTTCAGGAGACATTCCATTATCTTTTCGAGTTGTTAATTACCTTCATAGCTTTCTTGAATGATCTTTACCACGAATCCTATCTTGGTTACCACAGAATCGCTGGTAAACTTCATCCATGCCGCGTGGTTATTGGAAACGACGGATAGATTCGTCAGGAAACCGCTCCAAAGACCAATACCAGAGTCACCATCGGAGGACTCGTGGCCGTTGCCAATGCTCAACGTGTCGTATGTTCGCTCCGTATTGAACACGGAGAAACGGAAGGCTATCGTGGAGCCTTCATCAACTGTGATGAACCAAATGCACCGGGCATTGTTGGGATAGTTGTTTGGGTAATAAGGCGAAGTCAGTGTTTCTGAAGTCTGTGTTGAGTTGCTAAGAGTGATGTTTCTTTTTCCGCAAAAACCTGTAGAAGATAAATAAAACTGTCAATGAAAAATTACAAAAAGGATTAAGGTTTCTTGTAAAACCAAACCATCAATTTAATTTCAGGAATGCCAGTGGCTTTGCTCTAGGGACAGAAAAAGAATAAATTAATTAATTCAAAATTAGCACATTCTCGAGTATTTCGTGAAGTCTCGAAGTATAAACTGTTTTGTGACCGATGTCTTAAAAGCAACGATCATCCTTGCCCAAGATGTTTGAAATATTGAAAACATTAGACAGCATACCAATTTTCATGAAATCATTCGTAATGATATATTACGCTAATGAATTAGTTGTGTAAATCTGCGGCGAGCAACATCAGTTACATGTATGCACTGTTCCGTATAATCAGCTGCACAACAACTTCAGGAGACATTCCATTATCTTTTCAAGTTGCTACTTACCTTCATAGCTTTCTTGAGTGATCTTTACCTCGAATCCTATCTTGGTTACCACAGAATCGCTGGTAAACTTCATCCATGCCGCGTGGTTATTGGAAACGACGGATAGATTCGTCAGGAAACCGCTCCAAAGACCAATACCAGAGTCACCATCGGATGACTCGTGGCCGTTGCCAATGGTCAACGTGTCGTATGTTTGCTCCGTATTGAACACGGAGAAACGGAAGGCAATTGTGGAGCCTTCATCAACTGTGATGAACCAAATGCACTGGGCATCGTTGGGATAGTTGTTTGGGTAATAAGGCGAAGTCAGTGTTTCTGAAGTCTGTGTTGAGTTGCTGAGGGTGATGTTGCTTTTTCCACATGGAACTGTGGAAGAAAATACAACAGTTAATAAAAAATCAGAAAAAATACTAGGTTTCTTGTAAAAACCAAACAATAAGTTTGATTTCAGGAAGGCCAGTTGTTTTGCTCTAGGGACAGAAAAAAAGAATAAATTAATTGATTCAGAATGTGCACAAGCCTGAAGTATTAAACATTGTCTTTGGATAACATGGATCCAACGTTATTCTGATGCGGTATCCGGCCTGCGGTAAGGCGGTGATGTACTGCACGCTGTTGAACGAAAAGTTGATGTCTGGTTCGTAGCTACCTCGTACATTTGAACATGATTTGAAGAACGAAAAATTGGCAAAGATTCAAGATTCCACAATAGCATGCTTTTTTGAAATAGAAAATGTGTTAATTTTTGAAAGAGAGGGTAACTTAGATTTAGCTAGGGTAACATATTTTACATTGTGCTACTTTAAAACTAATGTGATGATAACAATAATGTGATGCTTGAATAACGCTTAATGTCATCCGTTTCAAAGATGGCAGGGGAATAAAAAAGAATTACATAGGCTATTTTCAGCAAGTTTTAGCTTCTTGATAATAGTTCGGCATGCTACTTTTGGGATAAATTGAAAAGATCACATATGCCTTTAAGTTTGACAGAGTTTAAGTCAGTTGCAATGATGCCTCATGAATCCGAAATATGCTTACGGCAGTTAGATTCATCTGATCCATCTGGGCACAGTGTAAAGCCATCACCATCACAGGTGTCGTCACGTGCCAAACAAATCAAGCCAGAGGATTCATCCTGGCATGCAAATTCATCCTGTCCACAAGAACCTGCATGCAGCAAAAAACAGAATAAATAACAGGTAACGATCTGCAATCGATTCTCCAAACTTTGCAAAAGACAGCAACTTATCAAGCAACATATTGTGCATTTCATTTACGTCACATTTTGCAAACTCGTGTGCGTTGTATAAGTTTGCAATTTGCACAACAAATAATGACTCTGGAATATGGACAATTAAAAAAACCTATTTACGCCTATTAGTCTGTATAGAGTCTAAATTCATTGGTCACTGCCAACTTGTTAATGTGATGTAAGAAAATTAACGGCTTAAACGACATGAGTAAGTATTATTTTATCATTGAAAGAAATTTGAGTGTGGCCACCTGCTTCCGAAGAAGCCACAATTGTTTTCTCAAAATGGCAAGCATAGCTGATATAACAACTGCTTCGTGGCGATGTCTTTTCCAAGATGTTTGAAATAATATCTCAAACGTTAAACAGCCTACCAATTTTCATGAAATCATTCGCAATTATATATATTACGCAAATGTAATATAGCTGTGTACATCTGCGGTGAGCGACGTAAATTACATGTATGCACTCTTCCGTTAAATCAGCTGCACAACAACTTCAGGAGACATTCCATTATCTTTTCGAGTTTCTACCTACCTTCAGATCTTTCTTGAGTGATCTTTACCTCGAATCCGACCTCGGTTACCAAAGAATCGCTGGTAAACTTCATCCATGCCGTGTGGTTATTGGAAATGACGGCTAGACTCGTCAGGGAACTGCTAAAAAGACCAATAACAGAGTCACCATCGGAGGACTTGTGGCCGTTGCCAATAGTCAACGTGTCGTATGTTCGCTCCGTATTGAACACGGAGAAACGGAAGGCTATCGTGGAGCCTTCATCAACTGTGATAAACCAAATGCACCGGGCATCGTTGGGATAGTTGTTTGGGTAATAAGGCGAAGTCAGTGTTTCTGAAGTCTGTGTTGAGTTGCTCAGAGTGATGTTTCTTTTTCCGCAAAAACCTGTAGAAGATAAATAAAACTCTTAATGAAAAATCACAAAAAGGATTAAGGTTTGATGTAAAACCAAACCATACATTTAATTACAGGAATGCCAGTGACTTTGCTCTAGGGACAGAAAAAGAATAAATAAATTAATTCAAAATTAGCACAATCTCGAAGTATTTCGTGAAGTCTCGAAGTATAAACTGTTTTGTGACCGATGTCTTAAAAGCAACGATCATCCTTGCCCAAGATGTTTGAAATATTGAAAACATTGAACAGCATACCAATTTTCATGAAATCATTCGTAATGATATATTACGCAAATGTAATTAGCGGTGTAAATCTGCGGCGAGCAACATAAGTTACATGTATGCACTGTTCCGTAAATCAGCTGCACACCAACTTCAGGAGACATTCCATTACCTTTTCAAGTTGCTACTTACCTTCATAGCTTTCTTGAGTGATCTTTACCTCGAATCCTATCTTGGTTACCACAGAATCGCTGGTAAACTTCATCCATGCCGCGTGGTTATTGGAAACGACGGATAGACTTGTCAGGAAACCGCTCCAAAGACCAATAACAGAGTCACCATCGGAGGACTCGTGGCCGTTGCCAATGGTCAACGCGTCGTGTGTTTGCTCCGTATTGAACACGGAGAAACTGAAGGCTATCGTGGAGCCTTCATCAACTGTGATGAACCAAATGCACTGGGCATTGTTGGGATAGTTGTTTGGGTAATAAGGCGAAGTCAGTGTTTCTGAAGTCTGTGTTGAGTTGATAAGAGTGATGTTACTTTTTCCGCAAAAACCTGTAGAAGATAAATAAATCTGTCAATGACAAATTACAAAAAGGATTAAGGTTTCTTGTAACCAAACCATAAATTTAATTACAGGAATGCCAGTGGCTTTGCTCTAGGGACAGAAAAAGAATAAATTAATTAATTCAACATTAGCACAATCTCGAAGTATTTCGTGAAGTCTCGAAGTATAAACTGTTTTGTGACCGATGTCTTAAAAGCAACAATCATCCTTGCCCAAGATGTTTGAAATATTGAAAACATTGAACAGCATACCAATTTTCATGAAATCATTCGTAATGATATATTACGCAAATGTAATTAGTTGTGTAAATCTGCGGCGAGCAACATAAGTTACATGTATGTACTGTTCCGTAAAATCAGCTGCACAACAACTTCAGGAGACATTCCATTATCTTTTCAAGTTGCTACTTACCTTCATAGCTTTCTTGAGTGATCTTTACCTCGAATCCTATCTTGGTTACCACAGAATCGCTGGTAAACTTCATCCATGCCGCGTGGTTATTGGAAACGACGGATAGATTCGTCAGGAAACCGCTCCAAAGACCAATAACAGAGTCACCATCGGAGGACTCGTGGCCGTTGCCAATGGTCAACGTGTCGTATGTTTGCTCCGTATTGAACACGGAGAAACGGAAGGCAATTGTGGAGCCTTCATCAACTGTGATGAACCAAATGCACTGGGCATCGTTGGGATAGTTGTTTGGGTAATAAGGCGAAGTCAGTGTTTCAGAAGTCTGTGTTGAGTTGCTGAGGGTGATGTTGCTTTTTCCACATGGAACTGTGGAAGAAAATACAACAGTTAATGAAAAATCAGAAAAAATACTAGGTTTCTTGTAAAAACCAAACAATAAGTTTGATTTCAGGAATGCCAGTTGTTTTTCTCTAGGGACAGAAAAAAGAATAAATTAATTGATTCAGAATGTGTACAAGCCTGAAGTATTAAACATTGTCTTTGGATAACATGGATCCAACGTTATTCTGATGCGGTATCCGGCCTGCGGCAAGGTGGTGATGTACTGTATGCTGCTGAACGGAAAGTTGATGTCTGGTTCGTAGCTACCTCGTACATTTGAACATGATTTGAAGAACGAAAGATTGGCCAAGATTCAAGATTCCACAAAAGCATGCTTTTTTGAAATAGAAAATGTGTTAATTTTTGAAAGAGAGGGTAACTTAGATTTAGCTAGGGTAACATATTTTACATGTGATACTTTAAAACTAATGTGATGATAACAATAATGTGATGCTTGAATAACGCTTAATGTCATCTGTTTCAAAGATGGCAGGGGAATAAAAAAGAATTACATAGGCTATTTTCAGCAAGTTTTAGCTTCTTGATAATAGTTCGGCATGCTACTTTTGGGGTAAATTGAAAAGATCACATATGTCTTTAAGTTTGACAGAGTTTAAGTCAGTTGCAATGATGCCTCATGAATCCGAAATATGCTTACGGCAGTTAGATTCATCTGATCCATCTGGGCACAGTGTAAAGCCATCACCATCACAGGTGTCGTCACGTGCCAAACAAATCAAGCCAGAGGATTCATCCTGGCATGCAAATTCATCCTGTCCACAAGAACCTGCATGCAGCAAAGAGCAGAATAAATAACAGGTAACGATCTGCAATCGATTCTCCAAACTTTGCAAAAGACAGCAACTTCTCAAGCAACATATTGTGCATTTTATTTACGTCACATTTTGCAAACTCGTGTGCGTTGTTTAAGTTTGCAATTTGCACAACAAATTATGACTTTGGAATATGGACAATTTAAAAAAAACCTATTTACGCCTATAAGTCTGTATAGAGTCTCAATTCATTGGTCACTGCCAACTTGTTAATGTGACGTAAGAAAATTAACGGCTTAAACGACATGAGTAAGTATTATTTTATCATTGACAGAAATTTGAGTGTGGCCACCTGCTTCCGAAGAAGCCACAATTTTTTTTTGAAAATGGCAAGCATAGCTGATTTAACAACTGCTTCGTGACGATGTCTTTTCCAAGATGTTAGAAATTATTTAAAACGTTAAACAGCCTACCAATTTTCATGAAATCATTCGCAACTATATATATTACGCAAATGTATAACTTATATCGCTCACCGCAGATTTATACAGCTATATACATGTATGCACTGTTCCGTAAAATCAGCTGCACAACAACTTCAGGAGACATTACATTATCTTTTCAAGTTTCTACTTACCTTCAGATCTTTCTTGAGTGATCTTTACCTCGAATCCGACCTCAGTTACCAAAGAATCGCTGGTAAACTCCATCCATGCCGTGTGGTTATTGGAAATGACGGCTAGACTCGTCATGGAACTGCTAAAAAGACCAATAACAGAGTCACCATCGGAGGACTCGTGGCCGTTGCCAATAGTCAACGTGTCGTATGTTTGCTCCGTATTGAACACGGAGAAACGGAAGGCTATCTTGGAGCCTTCATCAACTGTGATGAACCAAATGCACCGGGCATTGTTGGGATAGTTGTTTGGGTAATAAGGCGAAGTCAGTGTTTCTGAAGTCTGTGTTGAGTTGCTAAGAGTGATGTTACTTTTTCCGCAAAAACCTGTAGAAGATAAATAAAACTGTCAATGAAAAATTACAAAAAGGATTAAGGTTTCTTGTAAAACCAAACCATAAATTTAATTACAGGAATGCCAGTGGCTTTGCTCTAGGGACAGAAAAAGAATAAATTAATTAATTCAACATTAGCACAATCTCGAAGTATTTCGTGAAGTCTCGAAGTATAAACTGTTTTGTGACCGATGTCTTAAAAGCAACGATCATCCTGGCCCAAGATGTTTGAAATATTGAAAACATTGAACAGCATACCAATTTTCATGAAATCATTCGTAATGATATATTACGCAAATGTAATTAGTTGTGTTAATCTGCGGCGAGCAACATAAGTTACATGTATGCACTGTTCCGTAAAATCAGCTGCACGACAACTTCAGGAGACATTCCATTATCTTTTCAAGTTGCTACCTACCTTCATAGCTTTCTTGAGTGATCTTTACCTCGAATCCTATCTTGGTTACCACAGAATCGCTGGTAAACTTCATCCATGCCGCGTGGTTATTGGAAACGACGGATAGACTCGTCAGGAAACCGCTCCAAAGACCAATAACAGAGTCACCATCGGAGGACTCGTGGCCGTTGCCCATGGTCAACGTGTCGTATGTTTGCTCCGTATTGAACACGGAGAAACGGAAGGCAATTGTGGAGCCTTCATCAACTGTGATGAACCAAATGCACTGGGCATCGTTGGGATAGTTGTTTGGGTAATAAGGCGAAGTCAGTGTTTCAGAAGTCTGTGTTGAGTTGCTGAGGGTGATGTTGCTTTTTCCACATGGAACTGTGGAAGAAAATACAACAGTTAATGAAAAATCAGAAAAAATACTAGGTTTCTTGTAAAAACCAAACAATAAGTTTGATTTCAGGAATGGCAGTTGTTTTGCTCTAGGGACAGAAAAAAGAATAAATTAATTGATTCAGAATGTGCACAAGCCTGAAGTTTAAACATTGTATTTGGATAACATGGATCTAACGTTATTCTGATGCGGTATCCGGCCTGCGGCTAGGCGGTGATGTAATACACGCTGCTGAACGGAAAGTTGATATCTGGTTCGTAGCTATACATGTACCTAGTTAGTTTGAACATACTCTGAAAAACTAAAGAATGGTCGTCTGCAAGGTGAGGTGCCGAGAGGCCGCATTAGAATCGCTGAAGAAGGCACTTTTCCAGATATTTCCTATCGTTTTCACAGTATTGCAGGTACTAAGAGGGGACACACTACTGCTCCACTTATGGAAAGTAGACATGCGGCGTCTAGCGCCAGAGCGGAACGGGTTAAACTTGGTCCAAGAGTTGCTTGGGAGGTCCATGTCAGGAGTCGAACAGTAGGCTCGGCGATCAGTACTGTGTCGATCCTTACATGGGAGTCCGTTGTTATGGCATGGGTTCTCCATGAGCTGGTTTTATCGCCCATGTGTACCCTCGAAGCGCCTGTTTGCAAGGAGAACCTCTATGATCTGAACTGTCTAGGGAGGCAGCAAGCGAGACAGTTTGGTGAACAGGCTATTATGCCAAACATTATCGTATCTGAAGTGACGTCTAGAAAAATCGCACCAGGGTTTCAGTTTTCGTTGGTAGCAGTTCTCTATGCATGTGGTAAGTTCGTTCGTTCGTGTCTCCTCCATAGATCATATAATGTCCCTCCATCTCTGGATGCTTGTGATGGCCGTCTCAGTGACAAGGGTCAGGTCCTCGTCCGTGCAGTTTATTCCGCCGCACTCCAGAACATGGTCCATCGTTTGGATCTGTCCGCAGTCACAGATGGTATCTTCTTTATCGGTATACCCCCATCTTGCCATGTTGGCCCTGCACCGCCCCATTCTGGTCCGCAGCCGGTTCAGACATTGCCACGCTGGCTACTTCAAGTTGAGTCCTCTGATGGGTAGAGGCTTGACTGGTGGTGGGGGATTCTGCTCAGGTGGTGGGACAGAATACAGAAAGCTGTGCCGGGATACAAGGCGCTTGTGAGGCGGTTGGTGTCCGTACAGCATGTGCCTGCCATCTGTGCACTGTTTCAGTCGTTCCTTTAGGCAGATGTTAGTGCGCCTTTGGTCTAGAGATCGACCCCAGAGAGATGATATATCTTCTCAACTTTTGTTGGTCTCAGGCAGCCTGTTATCTTTCGGTATGTGTTGTTGAGTGTGGTGTCAAGCTTTTTCACATGAGCTGATCTGCTCCATACGGGACAAGCGTATTCTGCGGATGACATGCAGAGGGCAACAGCTGCTGTTTGTACGGTTTTGGGGTCAGCACCATAGTGTGATGTTGCGAGCTTCCCGATGATGGCATTTCAAGATCCCACTTTACCTATTGTCTTCTGGATGTGCTGCTTATAGGATAAGGTGCGATCGAGTTGCACGCCTAGGTAAACTGGATGTTCGCAGTGTTTTAGCTGCACATTGTTCCACTCTACACAGTTCCCTCTTGGCCTCCCTGTTCTTGAGGTGGAAGACACACACCTGGGTCTTGGACGGGTTCGCTCGCAGGTAGTTTGCTCGGTAGTATTCTGACAGGTTTGCGAGCGTTTTGTTGAGGTGGTGTTCGGAGCTTTTGAGATAGCCTGCTTCACTCCAGGTCACTGGTGAAGCTTGTCCAGTCGGCTTTTCGGACGTTCCATCTTGGTTTCTGGACGGATTTGATGATGGGCAGTCAGATTCCGATGCGGTAAGTGCAAGCACCTGATCTGCTGTGCTGCGGCCGCTCCTGAATCCTGCTTGATCAGGGGAGAAAACCGTCAACAAGAATTAGTGGAGAGATGTGGTTGAGAATCACTCTTTCAAGGAGCTTATAGCAGATGGAGAGGAGCGAGATCGGTCTATATTAACTGGCTGCTAGCTTCGGGTCTTTCCCAGCTTTGGGTATTGCAATGACAGCTGTTCTCCACGTGTTGGGGATCTATTTGTCATAGATCACCCGGGTGAGAGATTTGCTTAGCAAGTTGATGGCTTGGTGTCCCAAGTTCTTGATGAATTCTGGGTAGGCCCTATATACATCTTGTCGTACCCAGCGGCCTTACTTGTTTTCAAATTCCTAACTGCGCTAGTGACTTCGAGTGGTGTGAAGGATGAGGGAGACTAGGTCATACGAGTTTAAGCCGTTTTCCATGCTTGATGGACCTCAGTGTTTCTTGATTTCTTTCTTTCTTGGGTGGACGCTGGGTCTGCTGGAGGTTGGGATTGGCTGTTGTCCCACACCGAGTTAGCATAAGAGTTTACAGCTATTGCGGCTGTATAAGAGTTTTCAGCTTTTGCGGCTGTATAATGTGTGAAGTCTACACTGCTTGTTGTTTCTTCCCATGCCCAGCGACTACGTCTGGCATCATTGAGGGTCTGAATGAGTTATCGGAGATCTCAGCGTTTTCGGTATCTACGTACTGTACTCCGTCAGATGTTGTCGGCATTCTTCATCATATTGAGGCAAGGTGTACTGAAGCCGTGGGGAATATGACGTTTCGGAGCTTTTGAGATAGCCTGCTTCACTCCAGGTCACTGGTGAAGCTTGTCCAGTCGGCTTTTCGGACGTTCCATCTTGGTTTCTGGACGGATTTGATGATGGGCAGTCAGATTCCGATGTCAATTGTGCATACGTACGATGGGTATGTGATGGACGCGTGGGAACCCAGGAAGGGCATTTGGCTGGAAGGAGACATCCATCCTTCGAGAAAACCCACCAGAGGTCTGGAGAGTGCTGCGTTACCCAGCAAACCGATCTGATAGACCCGTGTTGTTTATGTCCAGCACCTTAGGTGGGTGTCTGCGTGGTTGGACCATTTCGTGAGCCATTCGACACTGATGCCGTTGCTATTGTACCCCCAGATGGCGTGGTGGCTATTGAAGTCGCCCACATAAATGGCTGGGTAAGGTAACATAGGTAACGGTAGCGTTGGTCCGAGCTGTGGAAGGAAGCTTGCAGACATTCGTGATCGAGTAGTCTCCAACCGAGATAACGTCGTAGATGTCGTAGATCTACAAACGATGCATCAGTGACGCTGGAGCGGACAAAAGTGGCGCGGCAATATTTTTCGTGGCCTGAGGCTGCAATTGATGAGGTAAAAGTTGGTGATGGTGAGCCTTGATCGTGGGTCGTCATATCTGACATGTATTTCTTGGCGTTTGCTCGTTGCAGAGGGATACAATCCGGTACCTATTGGGAGCTGACATAATGTACAACATTTTTGAACACGTTTGCAAATGAGGAATAGTCTGGTGCCTGCCTGTGCGTCACATTAGCGTTTGTTTTTGTATGCGGTGTGTGGGGTAAAAACACAATCAATTCGTGGCAGCGTGAGTTGTGAAAACACGATTGTTTTTCGAAGTTAAAATGTTACAATCTTATCCCGTCAATACGCAATATCACATTACATAATTAATAATAATGAGCAAATTGGAAAGGAAAGGAGTATTTTTTTTAGAAGGCGTGGACGTTATGAAGGCGTATCCATTACTAGCAAAATGCGGTATAAAATCAGGATGCATGAAGAAAGTTTCCTATCAAGGGCTTACTATTGGAAACGAGGTTGGAAATAAAGTAAGCACTGGGGACGAGGTTAGTCTTGCCCCATACTGAGATAGAGCAATTCAGATTCGAGTAACACACTTATTCGTGCGTCATCCAACATGGTGCGGCCTACCAACCCGTCTCTACAGGGCGCTATTCAACCTTGACCGTGGACGCAACAGCGGCACATTTCAGTAAATATTCTACTAAAGGAAGAAAAATGACGGTGACGAATCAAATCAACGTGAACTTACCATCGCACAATGCACCATTCGCCAGAATGATCAGTAAGAAAATGCGCCATTCTTGATATCTCCTTCTGGTCTGCATTGTTGAACGAGGCACTAACTACACTGCCTTATGATGTACAGACGGAACAGTCGGACGACACCTAATGGAGAAAGAACAAAAAGTCTACAATATTTAAAGAATCTGTCATAAATTAAAAGGATTATTTGCTCTTTTTACCTATTCGAAGGAAAAATTACCCACTGAAATCGTATGTTGGATGCTTAACAACTAACCTGATGAAGATGTATCTCAGTGGCTGGTATTAAGAAAACAGAGAAACAAATATTAAGAACATTTTGTTTTTGGTCTCAAACCTGATTTCGATGCCGTCGCGTGTAGGACATGTTCCCGCAGGTACACTTAAAAAAACACCCCAAAACACTTTCAACTTAAATAGGAGATTTCTAAATGGTTAGAAATTGTCCTCCTAACATGACGATAACTCTCCGTAGTCAAGTGGCTTAAACAGGGGCGGATCCAGGAATTTTTGAAGGGGGAGGGTTTCATCAGCCAAAAAATTGTGAATGTTGACAGGTATTTTACTCCGGACACTTGGTGGGGTGGGGTGGGGGAAGGGTGGGCTCGTACCATGCTTTCAATAGGGGCGCTGTTCAAATCCAACGATTATTGACACTACATTACACAATAGTGTACAAATACCCCCTAACAAAACTGGCTCTGTACGTGTTTTGTGCACAGGCGGACAATATTACCAGTATAATTTTTTGGGTGTCAGAGCAAGGTGGGGGGGGGGGGGGTTCGCATTATTTTTAATGAATTTCTATGAATTTTTTTGACAGAGCTGGGGAGGGGTTTGACCCCCCCCCGGATCCACGCCTGCTTTAATCCAAATTTTGACAAGATCGTGACCGAATGGTTCAAAGCACATGTACAAAGCACAGATACATGTTTATGTCCTTAGAGAAGGTATTTAGAAGGGTGACACCTGAAATTATTTTGGGAAGGGTGTGTAATTTGACTAAATCGTAAATAGCTGCCGTGTAATAAATTTATTCCCATATTTGTTTTGGAATGTTTTTTGAAAAGTATACACTTTATAAGTACTTGTTCAAGTTCTATTTCGGATCTTTCAGATGTTCTCATTATTATCCAGTCACTTGCTTTAGAAAGTGTTATTTAAGTAAGGATATGTAAGTAGAATCAAAAATATATACTTGTCAAAAAAAAACCCAACCCAAAATATGGGAATAAACACATGGCGGCTTTTTACGATTTATGCAAATTAGGCACCCTTCCCAAAATAATGTCAAGTGATTATCTTCTCAAGGGTTATAACAATCTATCTGCTAAGTCTGGTGTTTTGGATCAGTTGGTCACGATTCCACCCATAAGCCACCTGACTACCGTGGCTTTTCTTCTAAACGGTACATGGTATAATTTTACAACTTGGAACAAACATTAACTCTGATCCCAAGGTGTACATATTACCCTGACGTCATGATGACGTCAACATGTATCAAATCACCAGCGATTTTCGTTCAGAGAAATGACAGTTTTCTTTCAAGTGCAACCTATAGGCCTACATGTATCTATCGAGGCAAAACTTTTCTAATTTGTCGCAGAGGAACTACCACTTCTCGCAAATTAAGTACCTAGGCCTATACACAGTACTAAGTAACAGCGAACACAGTTTTTGCAATACATCACGTGAAATCAGTTTATGAGAAACAAGTTGTACCCAGTAGTATTGGTTGTAATTGTACAATCATGGTACATGTTTATTTCACCAATAGTTTACTTACAGACGCGTGCAAAGCGAGCCAGAGAGCTTAGAATCTATTCAAGTTCAGTAATCCTCGTTTCAACGGCACTTCCTCATATTTTAGTCGGTTTGTATTCACATTCCCTCCTCCATGATGCAAATTCTGTCAACAAAATACCGAACGAAACCGCCGCCACAAACAATCCCATATCTGGTGCTGCCCCAGTGATTACGGATAATGGAAGTCAGGGGCGAATTCAAAAGTGCAATACGTATTTCATTCCTCTGGTTTCTGATATGGAGTGGGCCTAAAAAGGAAGCATGCGTCCATTAGAAGTTAAGATATCTGTATTTCGGGATTGAATGTTAAGTGTTCACGGCACACTTATATATAAGATAATCTACAAAATCTATAACATTCCCTCCCCACATGCAAATATGGAACGATTCACTTAACTTAATACATGGACACTACCAGTATATGTAAACAGTATACATGTACCTGTCCATATATACAATTTAAGCACTTAGCAGTCCTACGTACATAAAGTGAGCAAACAATACGACTGAATAATAATTGAAAATACAAGTATATTTACCATGGACAGTAATCATTCTGTGACAACACAGAGTCCAAACATTTAACATCCACATGTACACACCATGGAGTTATTAAAACAGTTCGGTTCAAATTCAACCACACAGAAAATCTCTGGCAATCTCAACCTCATAGAAAATCTCTGGCAATCTCTGTTATTCCTATTTAAATTACATTTTAAAGCTTTTTTCTCCTGCAAAATAGGACAAAATAAGTAGACGCAGCTGCACTATTTTATCCCTATTTTTGTTGTTGCCATGCACTCTATTTCATTTCGAATTTAAAAAATAGAAAATATTTTATGACTATTTTTTTGAGACTTGAAAATTTTGTATAGGGTCCATGGACTATTTTTTGGCCATTTTCTCGACACTTAGACACGGTTATGAGAACCATGGCCTATTTATTTCCTATTTTGTGGACTTACAATAATATCTGAAATCAATGGACTATTTATTTCCTATTTTGTGAACAGTATGTGCTCAGTACAACACAATCGGAGTGACAATCACTTAATTTGCATACCAGATAAGAGATAAACATCCTGTGTGAGTGGCAAGTTTGAATTTTGTCAGTTGCATTATGCAAGCCCTTTGTGAAGTGCAGTGAAGATGTGTGCAACGGGGGCAAGTATCTGGGGTTAAAATGCATCAAAATCACTGTAATGGAATGACAAGTGACAAGTAACTCCGCTTATTGAACAAAGGCATGGTCACCACGCGGTATCATGAAAACTGTTACAATGTATCTATTTCACTGTCAGTCCCGATCCGACTGGAGAAATTAATACCGTGGGAAGTTGACAGTGCACTCGGTGGCCACATCACACAATGGGCTGCGGTCACAGTGACTGTCAATAATATTGCATCACCTGCATTTCTCAACTGTTTCGGTTTATTTCGGTTTATTTCGGTTTATTTCGGTTTTTTCAAAAGATGGCTAAACCCACCCCACCCCACCCCACCCCAAAATGTAAATGCAAAACCGAAACTTACCCGACCCGACTGAAAAGATGGACAAACCGACCCAACCCGACCCGAAGTCGGTTTCGGGTCGGCTCGGTTTCGGTTTCGGGTCGGGTTTGCACATCATTAAGGCCAAAAAAAAAAGGTCTCCGGTTTCTGGTATGGAGCTTGCCCAAAAAGTTTACCTGATTTTTTTGCTTCAAATGTCGTCTGATGACTGCAAATGGTGCCCGACTAAACTTAGTGCAAATATATGGGAGTCCAGAGAGGCCACATCAAGCTATTCTCGACCATAAGCATAACACAATCCGAAACACGTTTAAATTGTGCAGCAGCAGGATTCCAGTCAAACCAGTGAGTTTGGCGGTTTTGAGACATCATCTTTTATTGAAAAAAAAACTTTTTCATTTTGCCGACACGCATAGCTACGGCGACGCGCGCGCATACCAGAAACCGGAGACTTTTTTGTTTGGCCTAATGGACAATTTAAACAACTTGAGCAGTCCTACGTACATGAAGTGAGCAAACAATACGACCGAATAATAATAGAAAATAAAAGTCTAATTACCACTTATCATTCCGTGACAATACAGAATCCAAACACTTAACATCTACATGTACATATACCATCGAGTTATTAAAACGTTTCCTTGTCCTAAATGTGTGGGTTTGGTAACAGTTACGCTGTGACTGATCATCATTACGGCCATGCATTAAATTTCCTTAAGGTAAATAAAGTGAAGATGGGATACTGCAACAATTACAGTCGAGTCTCGTTAATACAAACTCGTTCGGACCTAGCCAAATTGTTTGTTATATCAGAATTTTGTACTAAGAGGAACATCAGTCCCATTCATTGTGCACATAAATGCACAGTCGGGACTAAGGCTTTATGTTTGTTATAACCAGAATTTTGTATTAACAGAGTTTGTACAAACGAGATTCGACTGTACTCCCTGTCTGCGTGCACATAAATTACATCTGCGTCCATTAGAAGTTAAGATATCTGTATTTCGGGATTGAATGTTAAGTGTTCACGGCACACTTATATATAAGATAATCTACAAAATCTATAACATTTTCTCCCCACATGCAAATGTGGAACGATTCACACCATATCCAGCATACTGTTTTATGTACAAACCACGCAGTAGTGTAAATGCAACAACATAAACCGTTAATCTACCCCTTACATAGATGAGAGTAGTCAGGTCGAAATAAAATAGAGTAAAAGTATATTTCTTTCCTATTTAAAATAAACTTTTAAAAAACTATATTTTTTGTATTGTATTTCGCCACCCCCAAAATAGGAGAAAAAATAAAAAAATGAAAAAATATATTCTTAAGAAATAGAGGTAAAATAGAGGTAAAATATGGGTTGCTATTTTTTAAAAATAGCATGCTATTTATAAAAAAAATATAAGAAAATGGTGTTTGTCCGCACAATGGTTTTAACTTAACACATGGATATACCAGTATATGTAAACAGTATACATGTACCTGTCCATATATACAATTTAAGCACTTAGCAGTCCTACGTACATAAAGTGAGCAAACAATACGACTGAATAATAATTGAAAATACAAGTATATTTACCATGGACAGTAATCATTCTGTGACAACACAGAGTCCAAACATTAAATATCTACATGTACATACCATGGGGTTATTAAAACAGTTCGGATCAAATTCAACCACACATATCCCTCAAAGAAAATCTCTGGCAAAATCCTGTTATTCCTATTTATAAAGTTTTTTTCTCCTAAGAAATAGGAAAAAATAAGTAGACGCAGATGCACTATTTTATCCCTATTTTTGTTGTTGCCATGCACTATATTTCATTTCGAATTCTAAAAATACGAAATATTTTATGACTATTTTTTGGAGACTTGGAAATTTTTATAGGGTCCATGGACTATTTTTTGGCCATTTTCTAAACACTTAGACACGGTTATGAGAACCATGGCCTATTAATTTCCTATTTTGTGGACTTACAATAATATCTGAAATCAATGGACTATTTATTTCCTATTTTGTGGACAGTATGTGCTCAGTACAACACAATCGGAGTGACAATCACTTAATTTGCATACCAGATAAGAGATAAACATCCTGTGTGAGTGGCAAGTTTGAATTTTGTCAGTTGCATTATGCGAGCCCTTTGTAAAGTGCAGTAAAGATGTGTGCAACGGGGGCAAGTATCTGGGGTTAAAATGCATCAAAATCACTGTAACGGAGTGAGTGACAAGTGACAAGTAACTCCGCTTATTGAACAAAGGCATGGTCACCACGCGGTATCATGAAAACTGTTACAATCTATCTATTTCACCCAACCCGACCCGAAGTAGGTTTCGGGTCGGCTCGGTCTCGGTTTCGGGTCGGGTTTGCACATCATTAAGGCAAAAAAAAAAGGTCTCCGGTTTCTGGTATGGAACTTGACCAAAAAGTGGTGCGGCGATGCGGCTTTTTTTTTTTTTACCTGATTTTTTTGCTTCAAATGTCGTCTGATGACTGCAAATGGTGCCCGACTAAACTTAGTGCAAATATATGGGATTCTCGACCATAAGCATAACCCAATCTAAAAACACGTTAAATTGTGCAGCAGCAGGATTACAGTCAAACCAGTGAGTTTGGCGGTTTTGAGACATCATCTTTCATTGAAAAAAAACCAAACTTTTTTTCATTTTGCCGACGCGCATGGCTACGGCGACGCGCGCGCATACCAGAAACCGGAGACTTTTTTTTTTGGCCTAATGGACATGTCCATGAACACAATTTAAACATCTTTAGCAGTCCTACGTACGTGAAGTGAGCAAACAATACGACCGAATAATAATAGAAAATAAAAGTCTAATTACCACTTATCATTCCGTGACAATACAGAATCCAAACACTTAACATCTACATGTACATATACCATCGAGTTATTAAAACGTTTCCTTGTCCTAAATGTGTGAGTTTGGTAACAGTTACGCTGTGACAGATCATCATTACGGCCATGTATTAAATTTCCGTAAAGTACATAAAGTGAAGATGGGATACTGCAACAATTACTCCCTGTCTGCGAGCACATAAATTACATCTCGTACCAAACAAGATCGCACTTTAAAGCTGCAAACCCTTTGTCAATTTGTGGGCAAGTCCAAAAATCTGCGCACGCTATGTCCCATACACAACCAAAGTTTTACCCTCTAAGATATTCATGGATTTCAGTGGTTTTTGTTATTCTACTGTTTGGTCATCTGCAAGGAAAATACCCAAAATAAATTTTTATGTCTGGTGATAATTGATAAGGGCCCCTTATTTAAGAAGCGTTACGTATGAGACAGATATGGGACTTTTTCTTGGACTTACACCTTATAGTCACGACTTATAGTACAGCAGCAAGAGCCTACATTGTCATCGAATGAATTAATTGGCACACGATTAAAATGGAAAAGATACATGTACCTTTTGTTATTTAAGAAGACTTTTTCTCAGGCGCGGTTCTAGAACCAATATTTGGGGGGGGGGGGCTAGCAGGGTGGATCCAGAATTTTTTTTCAGGGAGGCGTGCTGAAATGTAGACCGGTTATTTTTTAAAGACACTTAAATCAATAGGGGGGGGGGGCCCTCATGCCATATTTTCAATGGGGAGCGCCAATTAAATCCTAAAATCATTCACACTATATTAACTAATGCACCCTTTTTGTCACGACTATTTTTTTAGGGGGAGACCGTTCGCATGTACATCACAATCCTTCTTTTTGCTAATGCAATTTTTTTTATACGGAATTTATTTTTTTGGGGGGGGGGGGGGGCTAGAACCGCGTAGAACCGCGCCTGCTTTTTCTTGGACTTATACCTTACAGTTACGACAAGGATACCAGCATACAGCTATATGATGTCATCTGAAGTGACTGTTAACTGGTACCAAATC
The DNA here is from genome assembly GCF_015706575.1 of Patiria miniata. Classification (NCBI taxonomy): domain Eukaryota; kingdom Metazoa; phylum Echinodermata; class Asteroidea; order Valvatida; family Asterinidae; genus Patiria; species Patiria miniata. The sequence goes on along the minus strand of NW_024037056.1, from coordinate 1,038,632 downwards.
GACTGGTGAATTGTAAATTGTAACCTGCTCTCAAAAGCTGTACCACATTTCTGAACCTGTAAGCAGCAATCCTACTATAATAACATGAATTGTCACATAAATGATTCCATGTACAAAAAGACGAATGGCTATACTCACCTACACATAAACTCCTCCACTGTACATTACTACACACGTAGCTGTGGCTGGCTTTAACAAACGATGCTCATATTCTCTCCCAGAATCCAAATCTAACACTGCAACACTTAAAAGGTAAATTGACGAGAACGGAATCCAACTTTACTATCCAAGGCAAAGGCGCGCAAATGATGAAACCACTTCCGCCCAGACCCTATATCTATGGGATAGCCGACGTCATGATTGGCAGAATTGGACAATATTGTCACGCCCTCTATGGCTCCCGTTTCCCATAAAATGTGTAAATTGTTGGCTTCCTTTTGAAAAACTGAGTAAATCACATGATGTTAGACTGGAGACCTGTCATCAAAAGACACGTGTAAATGATGACTGGCAATTACGTCCTCGTGTTTCTATTATCTTATTGGTTGCCCTAGTTTTTACAACTGTGCTGTGCCACCTCCACTATAGTTTGAATGCCTACTTCTTGGTTAAAATAATTTTAAGTCGGCTAACACTTGTCTATTTTGTCCGCAACGGCAAGAGGAATTACCACTTCTCCATAGTACGGTACACAGGCTTATTCAGCGACTCTCATGTGTCACATTTAACACCGCACCCTACTGGTACGCGCGTAGATATTTAAATTAGGTTGATCCTATATACGCCATAGGTTACTCTGAAAATCTAAGTTTCGCCGTAGATCACGTATTCTGAACTTAAAATGTACCCAGACTATGCTGTTGATTGTACAATGGTATATTCACTCACTAATTAGTTTACCTGCAGACGCGTACACAGCAAGCCAGAATGCTTATATAGCCTATGGGCTCCGTGCACAAGTTCCACTCCAACTGCCAGGAAAGGAGAGTTGGGGGTGACCTAGACTTGTTCCCGGTGTCACATGAAAATCCGACTCCTATGAAAATCGGACCCCTATTTCCCTATTATTGGTTGATCCCTCGCACGTGACAGGTCACTCTCCCGAAACGATCTTAAAAATAGCATATAATCGTACTCGCGCGTGCGCAGTACTACCAATGAGTCCACATTTCATGGAGTCGGATATTCACGCTACACCGGTCCATCCACTGCGTATTTTGAATGATCCAAAGTTTTTGGCGCGGGAATTAGTCTGGGAGACCATCTAATAGCTTTGGCACATAAAGTCGTGCGTTCTTCGCGCGCGAACCAACACAGTACAGAATTTACAACGTGAAAGCAGTTAATGTCGTGTCTAGGTTTTGTCTTTGTCTCAAAAGTGGTAAAAACGCACCCTCTTTTGTGGGCGCACGGAGCCCATTTTTAATCCTCGTTTCAACGTCACTACACCGTCTATTCGGTTTGTATTTCTCAGGTCATCCATCACTGACATTCACAGTCCGTGATGCAAATTCTGTCAACAATACCGAACGAAAAAGCTTCCCCAAACTAGCCCATAGTTGGTGCTACCCCGCTGCTTACGGGTAGTAGTAAGCCAGGTAAAATGGCTAGCCCAGTGTAACCACACAAATGAAGACAGAGTGTCTATGGGAGCTGTCTGCGTGGACCACAAAGTAATTTGAAAGAATCATAAAGATGTCAACAGGGGAAGCTAGAGAATGTAAATAAAATTAATTGACTGATTAAAAGAGCTACTAGATCTAGGCATGCAATATTACCAGCTACAGACCTTTGGATCCATTAAATATAAAACAATGCATTTGATATCAATATGAGCACCTACCTAAGTTTTACATAAGTGGAATCCGGGGACTGCAAATGACTGTACTAAAAAATCATGTGACATGGTCTGTGTTGATACAGAGGGGCGTATACAAACAGTAGATCGCCATCTTTGTTCAATTCAACCATTGCCGTAAGTGTCATCAGAATGGGCAGAGCAATGGCTCATTTCATATATACATGTACCTAAAGGTAACGTTTTTTGTTAATCGGTCCACTTGTAATACTCTCTCAATATTGATGGAAGCAAACAATGGACTATCTCATACCCAGTGTTGTTGACTCGAGTTGCTGACTAGGACTCGAATCAGACTCGAGTCCGCTATTTTTTTGACTTGGGACTTGACTTGACTTGTGAAAAATTGACTCGAGACTTGACTTGACTTGGAAAAATTCGACCTTGGACGTGACTTGACTTGGTTACAACTCTGCTCGTACCAACCACATGTAAACTGAATATTTACCAAGTACGTGTTTATGTAATGGAAAATCAGGCAGATCCATCAAACTGCAAGTGCGGAAGTGCCTCTCATTTTGATTGTACAGGTAGTCCCAGTAAAAAGTTAACCCCCAAAAAAGAGATAATGTGAATAAACTTTGCACTTTATTTTTGTCTCATAAAGTATGGGTTGTAAGCTCTTTTAACTGATACCTTGGATGCACACATCTAGTCATGTGCCACTGAGTTCCACTGTTTTGGACATAGTATGTCAAAACCTTTTGGGGACAGTTTGGAGAAAAAATTGTGAACCAGACTTTTGTTCAGATATTTCAGATCTAAACTTCAACATAAATACAATTACTCGGATCATTGTAATAACAGATTTCATGTATATAGCACCTATGATTTCTACCTTACGAATATGTGTAGAATTATATAAACAACCAATTATTGTATTAAAATCATGTTTCAGTAAAAAAAATTGTCATTTTTCAATATTTTTGCTCGACCCAAGGGCCTGCCTTTTACCCTACCGACCGACCGACCGATTGACCGACAGACTGAGTCATTAGACAAGGATCATTTGGTCATCCCCAAGTATTTTGGCGTACAAAGGCATGGTATGTGATATCAATAGTTATGCGGTTTAAAAGATGGAGAACCAATCACTGATATTGTGGTTAAATTGTGTAGGGAAGAGGGTAGCCCCATAAATGTGGCCTATATACTGGACTGCCTCCGTAAACATAGGCCACACATCCACATGTACAAAAACGTGCCAAATTTTGATTTTCACATTTAGGCTTAGTTTGTAGGATTTTTTGCTTTAGAAGCATACTCACCCTCTTTATAGGCTAGTCAGAAAGTGCTGCCTTTTTTAGATGTCTAATTTTTGTGAAATTTCATGTTGAAATTTTGATACGCAAACGTGTAAAAATGAATCTGGAAATTTCACGAAAAATATACATCTGAAAAAGGCAGCACTTTCTGATTAGCCTAGAGGGTGAGTATGCTTCTAAAGCAAAAAAAACCTACAAACTAAGCCTAAATGCGAAAATCAAAATTTGGCAAAGTGCGACACGTTTTTTGTACACGTGGATGTGTGGCCTATGTTTACGGAGGCAGTCCAGTAAATAGGCCACATTTATGGGGCTAGGAAGAGGGCAGAGGAAATTTTGACAAACTTACAGAAACTGACCATCCTAGTAACTCCATCCAGGTACACGCTCTTCTCAATGTTGTCCGCAGTCAGCGTCTCAACGAGCACGCCGCCAGCGCCTAGCGGATCCAACTGCATGGGTTCCCACTCCGATGAGTCGAATTGCATCTCCTGGCCATACTCCGTCCTGCTGGCGTTGCGCAGCTCGTTGGCTTCACTGCCGTCTTCGGTGTTATTCACCTACCAGTTGACTTCGTAATCCTTCGGCGTCATTTCGTCTTCCTCGACGATACTATCCTCTTCTTTCTCGTGGTCTTCCATAACAGAACATAGCGCTCATTTGCTTTGTCACAACTAAACGTGAAGTACTACGCAGCAACACGACCGGCCGAATTCAAACGTTACATTGAAAGTATATCGAGACCACAATGCATTGACGAATATTTCTGAATCGCACGTTATTTGATACAGGAACTCAGATTCTTTCAATTAGTAACTGACAGACTTATTTTGTTTTTCATGTCGCAATGATAAATTGCTCTTTCCAGTCAACGGCAAGGTGTGAAAAAACGCACGTTTTGCGCTACTTTGCGCAAGAAAACCTGCCATAACTTCCGAAGCGTTTGTTGTCATTTGGATCAAGCGGCTTGTTGGAGTCTTATACTTTCTCGTTACATTCATGTAAAAGTTATGGTGATTGGTCAATATCCATTGCCCTAGTCCATAGTAGCGTATTTGCACCAATAGACACCACGGACAAAGGTCTAGCCTGCTTGCCCAGCCGGACAAGGTGGGAATTCCAACTTTGCGCGGATTCCCACTTTGCCCGCGACACATGCATGCCAGACCTTTGTCCGACATTTGGATGCGCTATCACGGGCTGTGATTGGTCAAAAACATCACGGGGTGGGGCTTGAGGATAGGTCTATTTTTATACAGGTTATACGGACAGTACATTGATTTGAAACAGACTCATGTGTGACTCACAGAGTGCAGAGAGACTGATTTGAATAATACGTTCAGAGGTTTGGCGAGAAACTGAGAATTATACTTACAACTCGCATGCCACACCATCAAGTCTTTGAAATGCAAGCTTCAACTACATGTTGTGGTAAGCCTTGGATGTTGAGGACAATTATCCTGAAATAAAAAAAAGCAGATAGAAAATGTGAAACAATTTAATATGAAAATTATTCAATCAAACTCATGGTTGGTCAACAAAATGCACAAAGTGAGGAATTATTTTATGCCTATTGAGGTTTGATATAAACAGCCGACCATGCCTTGCACTATTGAAACTTGATTTAAAACGCTATTTTACTTTGGAAAAGTACATCTCGATAACAAATGGATCTATTGCAAAATATCATACAAATGGGACTCCTTTGAAGTACTGTGTCAAAATTTACTTTGTATTTTAAAATGTGTTATTTTGGTCATGATAGTTTGTGATTGCCTTGGTTTCTTAACTAGTTTTTGTATAGCTGAGAAGTTGCTTTGAGGTTGAATAAAATCCTCAAGGGAAAAAAAATAACTAGGCCTACATGCAAGTTGTCTCCTTTACTCGCCCTTCGTAACCGATTGTTGTGGGGTACTTTTGCACAGACTCACATACCTTGTGGTTAAAGGGAATATACATCATTTGCTTTTGCTGTAAATTTCAGAAATGGATGGAATTGGGGGGTTGGAAATATAAAGCAAATATAGTTACACTGACTTTTAGGAGGTTTTGGGTTCGCAAATGCTATAAAAACCAAGAAAAACGATCATTTTCCTGTAGTCTGGTTCCCTGACTCCATATAAGAAGAAACAGACTAGTTTACATACATTGGGGAATTGTAAGGTCAGGGAACCAGTCTAGCTGGCTCGTACCCGTTCATAGGTTTGTAATCGATTGCAAACAAGTGCAATGGTCAATTGGGGCCAGTATTTGAAAAAAAAAGCCAGTTGTTTCCAACGCTGATCGGCCGATCAGCGTTGGAAATTGATACAAAAATACCACTTTTCTTGAAAATGACAGTATACCAGGTGCCATAATTTTACAGGATGCTTTAGACTGTCATTTACCAACATCCTATTAAGGTATTTCGCAAAAACTTGGTAGTTTTATTTTTCGATGTTTGCAAATGTTGTATATTCCCTTTAATCAATATTCATAAGCACGCGCGCACGTGCATCCGGTTCGTTAGTAAAAACGTCATACACGCACGCGCACCACTGATTACTAGCGCCCATTGGCTACAAACACTCGAGCTGCGTTAACTTCCGGTTCCAATCGTGCAGAAAGTGCTGGAGGTGACGTCACACTAACGAACCGGATAATGATAATCTTACGCGCAAAATGAATAGACGCGAGCGCGCGTCGAAAAGTAAACAATGCGTTTCTAAAAATTCGATTCCAAGGCTACATGCAAAACAAAAATGTAAATGTTTTTCTTCTCATGGTTCTAAAAATGGTACTTTAACGGCTTTACTGTGTATGTATTAATTTGCTTGCAAAATCGCAGAGATTTTCGCGATTAGGCCTACATCAGCTCCAACCGTCATGTCGAATGCAATAGGCCAAATTTCCCGCATTTTTCTACGTCACCGAAGCAAGTCATCGAACCGCGAGACCAAAACCACAGGGCTTGACGATGACGACAGTAACAGCATCAAGTCAAGCGAGGGCGCTATGATGGTGCCGGTGTCGACATTGTGTAACAACGTTGACGACGATCAAACGACAAGTGGGGAACTTCCGGCAGAGGAAGAAATAAATGGGGACACAGCGCCCCCTGTCGCACAACAGCTCGAGGAGGAGATCGAGCGCCAGAGAAAAGCACTACAGCGAGAATTTGACATGGAAAGGTTAGGCCTATAATACTAAATCACAGTGTGCACAACCACGAAGTAAAGGACAAAACAAGCTACAACGTAGCATATACGCTACATACCTTTACAACGTTACTTACACTAATTAGACAACGCTAGTGTATGCCTATACTTTTCCCTAAACTTCTTTTGTAGGCCAACCCCACATTCGCCAAACCTGGCCTCCGCATCAGTTCCGTCTTTGCCTCAGGTCAACACGTCAGTCTTTGAATAACTATAGAACAGACAAAAATGCTCCGATCCCCAAACTGGTTTGTGGCACAAAGACTGCGGAGCCAAAGCCAGAGTCGCTACCAAAGTTGGAGAAATGGCTTTCTTGGATAGATTACAGGTAGCATCACGAAGAGTTTATAACGATAGTGGTTACAACAGATGGTCTTTCTCCCTCCGTGCAACCCTGTAACTTTGAAATCCCTTTAATCCTCTGAAACATTTTCCAAACTTGTTTGAAAAGGATGCACAGGGAACTGCTCCACATCGAGGTGGAGAAACTGCACATGGCCCGCGAGAACCAGCTGATGAACCGGCAGTTCATGGCGGTGCTGAAGGAGCGGCGGGAACTAGATCGGGAGAGGAAAGAAATGATCGCGGCCGCGGTGGAAGTTTGGAGGGAACTATCAGGTGAAAATGGTAACAACACTATCATTTCCTTCATTCACAAATTAAAAGAAATTCTCCAAAACTGTCATGGAAGCGCGCCCTGGAATAAAGCTTAAGGCGGAGTATGGGCAGGCCTAGGCCTATATTATAGGCGTAATGCGGAGCTGGTTTTCTTGCCTGTTCGCTTGTATGGATGTTTAACAGATAGCCCACACTTTGACGTAATTATTTACAAAACTTAGAGAAGATTTTGTTGTTAGTGTAAACAGTTGATATTAAACATCACTGAGCAAGAATCAGCATTGTTGTATAATCTTTAAGATGTAAACAACCCCGTTGGCTTGCCATCTGAATGGGCATTTTGTTCAAAAGTAGAAAGTATATACAATGTAGTTCTTCTCTTTGCTACTTTTGACTGTTTCAGCAGGCAACGAGAATTTTAAAAGTAAAAAGGCGCATAACGTCAACGAGGCCATTTCTAAGGCTCTCCACCAACCAGCGTCCGTCACTAAGATAAAGGAGGCGGAGCCTCGCCTGCTGAGGCGACTGCGCATGTGCCAGAACGCGAGCGAGGTCCGTTGTTTCCAGGCCGACCTGAAGAAGAAACAAGAGGCGCTGTTTCAGCTGCTGCTGAAGTCCGAGACCATGATGGCGACCAGGTCGTACCACCGGCCGAGGGGCAAAGACCGGGGGAGCAAGGAGGGCGCCGACAAGCCGAAAACCGGCCCACCCGTCCCGCCCAAAACCGCAGTCAAACGGTCCCGGCTGGGCGACCCTAAAGTGGGCAGCCCGCGGCCCGTGGTGAACCCACCACCACCGCCGGTCACGGCCCCGGCCGACCAAACGCCGGTGGCGAACAACTTGCAGCCAATAAGCGAGGAGGGCGTGAACGCTCCGCCGACCAATGAGCGAAGGGAGGACGGCGTGCCGGCCAATAGGGAAACGGAGCGCTCGCGCTCGCGCCCGCGGAACGTTCTGACGTGGAATTTGGACGTGCAGGGGATACGAGAAACAGCAATATGACGACAACCAAAATTCATCTTTCTTTGAAAGAGTATCCTGAAGCCCTGGCTAATTGCCGTTCCACGGTTGCGAAAACATGCTGCATTATAAATATAATTATCTGGACATAAAAGGGCACAGTCCTAGAAGGATTTTATTTAGTGGATATTATGCTTTATTTATTGTTATAACGAATTGTATTACATTTCGGACCACAACAATCTTTTGCTTAATTTTAATACTTTTGGGGATTATAATGACTTAGATGGTTCCGGTGTTATTTAAGGAATGCTTGCTATAGGAATCAACAAAATATGTCTTGGTCTTAAAACACTTAATGTTAGGCCCAATACTCTCCGTTACAAATTAAAGATTAACAAGGAATTTTGGACACTCAATTTAGAAAACAGTCACTTTTCCCCCACACACTACTAGCTGCTGCATAAGCCAATACAGTGTGCGTGAGTAATCAAAATGTGTTACAAGATGCCCGATACCAGTTTATATTATTTATCATCCCCAAAATGCACCTCCCTCTGAGACGCATAAAGATGGTATAATTACTGGAGGCTTATTAATTATATTAAAAAAACATTGATGGAAACGAGACATCACCAAGTACCATACAACACGTGTCGCACCTTATTTCGCTCAGACCTTATTTCAGTCCTTACACAGCGCAAAAGCCGCAAAAACATTGTCACCCAAAGACTGAGAGAGAAAAAAAATCGATCTCGGTCAACGTCGTCGCTTGGCAACAGCTGTCTCGGAAAACAAGGTCGGCGCACCATAGCTTAATGGTTACGCTCTCCTTGCGCCGTCAATAAGTACCTTGAAACGTTACGAGGCATCAGCCAGGCTAATTATGTACACCTTGTTGTCTTTCATGAGGCCTGGTTGTGTAAGTCAGGTTGGCGTAGCGATACTATGTTCTGCCCTTTTTGATTTATTATTTTAAACTAACAAATGCGGCAAGTCAGGTTGGCGTAGCGGTACTTTCCTCGCCGTCCACCGCTGTGACCCGGGCTCGAATCCCGCCAGGGCCAATAATGTGGATTGGGTTTTCAGTCCCCACCTGGTTCCGTGGGTTTTCCTCAGAATATTCCTCTGGGCTTTTCCTCCCACCTCTAAAACTGTAATTTCTTCTCGTTGTCTTCTCTCTACATGTTTCTTCAGGCTTTCGAGCTGCAGTGCCTAAGGCACTTTTGGGGGACCCTGACATGGTTTCATTACCAGAAAGAAATTAAATAAATAATATTCGAGAATTTGTAATATTGTTTGGCATTATGTGGCATGTCTAGGGTGACAGCTGGTTAGTCAATTAATGCATACTTGATTAACTGTGCGCCCAGCTCACGTGTCTACATGCAACACCAGGTCTAGCCTACCTTTAAAAATGCAGTCAATTACGAATTTAACCCCCCCCCCCACACACCACTAAAAACAAGCGACTTAAACTGAATCGAGGGCCCATTATTAGCCACGGCCTCCGTACACAAAACCCCCTTTAAAGATAATCAACAACATTGTGCAAACACTCTAAAAAACAAAGCCACCGAATTCAAGTTATTTAAATTGCCTGCTTGAATATAACAAGTACTGAACTGGTATTGAAGTGACTTAATTCGAACCAGTTAAACCAGTTAAAAACCAGTGAAACCCGGAAATGAAACCAGTGACCAATTTCCAGTTGAACCGGAATTTTCACCTGGGTAATAGTCTTAACAAGCATCATGTTAAGCATCATTTCATTTTCAAGAAAAGAAGTACTTCAAATACTTCAAATAGTTTAGACCGAACTATTGCTAAGGACTTTTTTCTATTAAATACTATACATCCGTTTACAGGCGTAAGTAAACTACTGACCCCATTTGGTATGCCCCCGTTATACGCAGGTAAGTACAATGTCGTTTTATATAATGGACATGAAACATTTAACAGACGAATGGAACGCTATCTTCAATGTCATATATAAGCCCCAATTCAGTTCATTTCATAACTTTACAACCGATGCGAAAGTTAGACATTACACGACAAAGAGAAAAGAAAGTCAACAAAATGTGGACGATAAGAGAGCTGAGAAACTTCAAATCATCCGACATTTTAGGGCATTGGCATGGTAACAGCAAACATCTTAAACAGCTTTCATCATGAGACCAAAAGGGCCACAAATCCCACAAGAAAAACAACAAAGTTCGTTGTTTTAACATTTTTCATCGTTGGAGGCGGTCAATATAGGCTCCAGCGTGGAGAGCTCTTCTTTTTTTTGCTTGAAAGTCAGTTCTACGCCGTTTCAGGTTGTATTCAAGTGTGACGGCCTTGGCATTTTGCAGCCGTTACGGACAATACGTACCCTGGCTTTGCGAAATCAAAAATAAATGACCTCGTCATTAGGAGCCTTTTTCATAGAGAGGTTTGAAGCAACAAATTCGCTGAAAATACATAAAAAAATAACCTGACGACATTTTTAGCTCAGAGGCGACAATACGTTTTGAGAAAACGTAGAAAACATGCGCACAATTTTGGTCTCGTTCTGGTCTAGTTACTACGTAAATGGATTCCGCAGTTAACGCACGTAAAAGAGTGTGTCCACGGGCAATATAATGTAAAAAACCACCTTCAATGTGTTTTTATCACCTGACACTACCTTTTCAGGCGGCCAGTAATTTCACAGGATATTTCAATCACCAAGTAGAATTTGCAAACGACGCACTCTGGATTTTACATGGATTCGGAGGCATCACAGGCTAAGTCTGTTGATGGTAAATTGCTACCGTAGTGGTTGTCACACTATTATGGTTGCCCATCCGTGACCAACGTATGGGCTTAATGTAGGCAATTTAATAAATATGAATCGATACATCAAATATTAATTTCCATTACAAAATTAAATAAAGCATGCTAACCTGCCAACCTGCAGGTTATTCACTGCTGGGTACTTGCAGTGGTCTGGCACCTATAACTGTCGCTATATTATTCGACATATGTTCACAGCCGCTTTGGTCTTTACGGCTAGAACTAGGCCTAAAGGTATATGGACACAATTATCATGGTGAATGGTTAGTTGTTGGGCTAAGGCTTGATGTCCACCACCATTGACGCTACCAATGACGTCACTGGCGTCACGTGGCAATCCAGAACTTTCAGAGAGATGTAGGTACCGACACGGGCGATGCAGAAATTGTGGTGTGCCGGTAGTTTAGGCCTACACATACGACGTATCAGATGCAGTTCGGTGTCTATACCCGTTCTTACCGGTATTTTACTGAATTTAAGCCAGCGTTTTTTTGTCAAGAAAGAATGGCACGAAGCCGGCAGGCGGGCATCGTCACTTATTAGCAGTTGGTTCTTCGACAAGTGATGCACTATAGACGACGATGGTAGATTTTGTTGTTGGATCGAACAGCAAGAACGAGTTGCTGGAAGTTCGGCAACAACATACTGTGACTGCATATGGATTGAAAGATGTGATCTCTCGAGTTTAGACGGGTCCATCAGTGCGTGCGTGGGGCCGGGGTTTAACTGCATGACTGGAGCGAAATTGGCAGCACCTCTCGACTTCAAATCGGTATACACGGCGTATTTCATTGAAGGTAAGCATGTTCTACTTGATAATGGAGTCTGCATCACCAGTATTGCCCTAATTGCTCTATGCATGGTGATATACGCATGGCTTCATTTTTCAACCCATTTTCCGCATCGGATGCAGTATCACTGTGCCTAGACATTTCTGACATTTGATGATATTGTTTCTCTCAAAGGCAAAAATATTTAAGCAAGAGACAGGGGACTGATATGAGAATACTTAAGCAAATTATTTAGGATGATTTTTGAAAAAAATTGATTTCACAGCATTGCAATGCAATGTGGAATTTCTTTTTAGAACTAGAAAAAGTGAGAAATTATACTTCAATTTTTAACGGTTGATTTTTGGGACGGGATTTGAATTTCAATGTCAGTATTGCCCATGCCCACCGTGCTGTACTTATAATGTTAACGGACACAATTTGCAAACATTCAAACTGCCAAAACATGAAATACTCTACTCGATTGATGTAAATAGTAGGAAAAGCATCTTGTAAAATCATTGCGCAAAGTATATAATCATGTTTAAGACAAGAGGATTTACCAGCATTTTTTCGCTTTTATTCGGACCGAGCTACGGTCCGAAATGGCTTCTTTTAAATACTGCCTCCTTTTTTCACAGAATTTAGTTTAATTTTCCATCAGTTACGTATATAAGTACGCATCCCTGAATGAGAATTACTTTCCCCGGGTGACAAATTGAGGATCGTGCCACAATAGGGTGCAAGTCACAACGCATAAACATTTTGGAAAGGGAGAGTTTTCAACGGAAACTTCGCCTTTGCGTCGAAAAAAATTAAGATGAATTTTCACTGTTTTTTTTTTTTTAAAGTAGCCTTTGCTGAGCTGAATTAACTGGTGTCATCAGAGAACTCAGGGAAGACTCATGGCGTTTGTTTATGTGCAAGACAATGATTAGCTACTATTATATATACATGTAGACCGTTCCAGACTCTGGCTCAATGATTAACGTACGGTTTTAACAGGCCAGACTAATGTTATAACATGAGCATATTTGCTCGGCCCCGGAGGTACCTTGTTATTAATGTTTAACGTGAGAAAGAACACATTTCAGTGGCAGTTCACTTGAACTTTCATTTATACACGAACATATACTTTTTTCTTGTTGGTACATGAAAACACACCGTTGGACTATAGGCCTACTGTGGAAGTGTCTTATTGAACTTTTAACGAATAATGAAATTGTAAATATTGTTCATCTTAATTTAAGATCCCTTCAATGCATTTACCAATTTATTGTCAAAGTGTGCGGATATACGTGGTGTTTATTTTGTTGTTGCTATGCAGTTTTGTGTTGTTCGTTTCTTTCGGCAAATTTAGTTTTACTAAATGATAATTCACTCCATATCTTTTGGAAACACTCAAACTTTTTATTTAACTTTAGTTAGCTAGAAACTTCAACCGAGTGTCAGGCGATTACAAAAAAGTATCCAATTACACCGTGCTATATCTACGATACAACAATGCCCGATTGAAATTTTCAAACTTAAAAATATATCAACAATGAACATGTCCGTAATTGTTGGCTGTTGACAAATATTACTTCTCTGTAAACTTAAATACAAAATTGCAGAAACGTTAAGTTAATAGGATGAGCTCTAATGCATATTTTTTTTTAATTATCGGAGAAGACGTTTCCATCCTGCCAGAAAAATTCTCTAAAACAAAAATAATTGCGTTTGAATTGGTCCACGGGATTATATGTCAAACATGACCGTAGTATCTGTACCTCAACTATGCAGACTGTCGAGAACCAAAACATCGCACAAATTTCCTTGAAAACGAAACGAGAAGTGGATTTCGATTGGGCTGTTGCTACCGCACGGTGGCAACGGCCGACGCACTTATCGACATAAAATCGTTAATTCTCAAAGTCACTTTACAAAAAAATGAAGAACATTTATTTGTGTGATTTCGTTTTGGAGCGTCGTGCGTGTTTGGTGCTCAATTTTATTATAATAAGGTGTCTGGTTTTCGTCAAGTAATGCAGTACAGGTGTTACGAACTGTGTCGTTGTGAAACCAATGAAAATGTGGCTGAAGATTTGTTTTAAATAAATTTCCCATGGAATAAATTATTTGTGTATGGTGAAAACGAGACAAGCCGGAAACAAAAAACTAAATCAAATGAAGGAGGCGTCTCCCCAATAGGCCGCATGAAAAAGGATAATATTCAAAATAATTTGCACATCTCAGTTATAAGATAAGCACTGTGGGATCAGAGGCAAAGCCAGGGGGTACAGAGTGGCAGAGTGCAACGGGGTAGAGATTTAAAAGTAAAATCGGGCCCGGGGCGCTGATAGAGACAAAATTGGGACGGTGAAAATAGATCATGAATGCAAAACCGGGTGGTGAAAACGGGACGAAAATTCTAGTTTGAACCGGGCAAACAAAACCATGCATAGCTACGCGCACTCAGTGTGGTTGCTTTATGGAGGGTGATTTATCTGCCTTTCTTGCATTCATATAGCCGTGAAAGACTGAGCAACATTACCCCCCCCCCCCAATAAGTAGAAGGTGTCGGTGCAAAATGGTTCAAAGTTTCATGGATACATCAATACCAACTTTGTGTTGCTGGGCCTATATTGTTATTCATTATGAGCTTGTATTCCCCAAAATATATTCAAACGATTCCCCTTAGAGGCATAGGCTTATAGAATCATTTGCACATAGGATCATGTCATGTATTTTGTTCGTTCCAATAATATACACGACTAAAAATCCAAAGACGAATGTTCAAAACATAACCTGTTGAAGTTTCACTGTTTGAGCTCAGTGGATATTACACTTTTCGAGAAAACAGTGAAAAAACATGCACAACCTTTTGATCACGATACACGACTTCGTCTTTACAACTCATTTTTTCCAAAATTGATTGACTGATCGTTGGAAATCATCTACATCAGATTTCTTCAAAGTGACAGCAAACCAGACGGAATAATTTCACGGGTTGTCAAGTAAAAGTACGATCTTTCATCCAAGTAAAGCTTTTTGATAATAATTCCGTTAGTCACTTTGAAGATCAATGCAACTGATCCCATAAACACACAGTGCGCTGCGCGCGACAATGCGTATCTCTTTCTCTCATATTTCCAAAGAGTGTGATCACTTTATCACCCACTGAAAGTAGGGACCAGACGATTTAGACGGACAAATTTCTTTGTAAAATTCTGGGGTAAAAAGAGGAAATATTGACTCTTCTCGATAAAACCGTAATCCGCAGTCGGATAGCGTTAATATTCATTATTTGAGAATAAGAGAGTTACAAGAAGAATTTCGGTTATACCTCGGTTTAAAATCAAAGGCGCTCGTTTAGCAATGGCTGTCTGCAAGAAACATATTTCGAGAAAGCCCATAAAACACTTTTTGTGATACAATAGTTATTTTACAGTGTTCAAATTCATAACTTTGGAACAGCACCCGTCAAGTTTCGGCTCACCCACATGCATGATATTCAACTGGTACAACATGTCTTTTTGGAGTGGCTACCAACTAATAACTATTTCCATCAAAACGAAGACATTTATATTGTGTGTCTCTTTCTATTTACAGCTATTAATACCAGACGCACCTATCAATAACAGCATCTCAGTATGTCGGGTAGCAAGAAGAACAAAGTCATCCGCATCTTATCGGCCAAGGAACGGAGCCTCTTCAACGCCATCAACAGCGAGGATGTCACGGCGGCAAGGCAACTGGTTGAAGGGGAAGGAGTTGACGTCAACGCCCAGGACGTGTTCCAGCGGACACCTCTCATCCGGGCTTGCCTTCTGAGTGGGCAGGAGGAGAGACTCGCTATTGCCTCCGTCCTGCTTAAGAGAGGTGCAGATGTGAACCTCAGGGACAACCACGGCCGAACGGCGCTGATGGTGCTCTGCAAGGAAAGCCCCGAGGTGGTGCCGATCTTGGGGATGGTCTTGAAGCGCAAGGCAGACCCTAACCTTCAGGACGACGACGGCGACACGGCCCTGCTCCACGCCGTCAAGATAGACAACGCTGACGCGGTCAGGACACTCATCAGACATGGCACGGTGGACGTGGAGATGAAGAACTCCGAAGGTGATTCACCGCTCCTGCTGGCGGCCAAGCAGCAGAACGCCGAGATCTGCGGCATACTGGTGCAGGAGGGACGTGCTGACCACTCCACCATCCCACTGTTCCTGAGGAAGTACCTGCCCCCAGAATGCCAAGAGACTGATTTTACTAAGGAAAGGCATGACCGCTTTGAGGAGTACAGAAGGAATGCGCAGGGTTTACCTGGAACACCTTACGGTAATCAGGTAATCCATGAACCTTATCCACAGAACACACAACAAGGACCTGGTGAAGCCGCTGGAAAATGGCGGAAAGCTGCAAAGACTGTGCAAACTGCAAATGCCTTCGAGGAAGCACTCAAAGTGGCTCAGGAAAAGAAAGCTGCGGGACATGCAAAAGCGAAGGCGGAAGCAGAAGCGAAAGCTAAGGCAGAAGCAGAGGCGAAGGCGAGAGCTGACGCAGAGGAGAGAGCGAAAGCTGAATCAGAGGCGAAAGCGAAAGCTGTAGCAGAGGCAAAAGCCAAAGCTGAAGCAGAGGCGAAAGCGCAAGCTGAAGCACAGGCAAAGGCAGCGGCACGGGCGAAGGCAGAAGCTGCAGCAAAGGTCGCAGCGCAAGAAAAAGCCGCGGCAGAAATCAAGGCGAAGGCAGAAGCAAAGGCGAAGGTAGAAGCCGAGGCGAAGGCAGCCGCTCAAGCTCGAGACGAAGCGAGGAAACAAGCAGAAGCACAAACTAGAGAAGAATCAGCGCGAAGGAAAGCAGAAGCACAAGCTCGGGAAGAAGGACGCAAGAAGGCTGAATCTCATGCCAGAGAAGAGGAGGCTAGGAAAAAGGCAGAAGCACATGCAAGAGAGGAAGCGCGCAAGAAGGCTGAAGCTAGGGAAGAAGAGGCGCGGAAGATAGCGCAAGCTAAGGAAGAAGCTCAGGCCAAGGAAGCAGAAGCCAGAGCAGCTGAACAAGCGAAGGGGAAACCAGAGTCTCCCCGACCACCTTCACGCCCCCGTTCAAGGACACCATCGCAGGAGCAGTCGCGGCTTCCCCCGGCCAAAAAGTCAAACTGGGCTGTCGTCCCGAGAAAGGGTCTCTCGGAGCTTCAACCTCTCAACCCTGCCCCCCACAACAAGTCCAAGCGGAGCAAGGAGGAGCTCAAGACCTACAAGACCAAGTCCGGCCGGATGATCTATCCCAATGCTCCCCATGACAAGGATTACGATAACATATCGGCGATAAGGGACGGACAGCAACCAGCGCCAAAGCGAAAGGGAAAAGGAAAGAAGGGTCCTCTGCTGCCGGCGATAGCTGAGGCTGCTGTCAGGAAACGAGCAGTCATTTCCACCACATAGAACGTGTTTTTTTTTCTCGATCAAGCCCGAGAAGTCCGTTTGTTTATAACGATGGTTCTTGTGCTTTGGACGCTGATTGTACATTGCACACCACGAACAATGGATCAGGCATGCAACTGTGAAGTAGAGGAAATTCTAAGCTTTATAAAACTTTATATGCAGTGTTTTCAAATGTTAATCGCATAAGTGTGAAGTGAAAAAGAGGAAATTAGCTGAACCAAAGAAACGTTGCACACCTGAGAATTATCCGGATATTTTTTATATGAAATTTGCGTCGGAAAAATGTAACTGATTTTGATATTGAGTTTTACCTTTCGCCGACATAGGCAAAAAAAGCAACACCCTTAATTTAACTATAGTATAGAAAACCGCACGCTATGCTTGTTGGGTGTTATGGATGAAACTGTTCCCCGTTTCTCAACAACATCATTCAGAACAATCTGTATTGAACTTTGAATGATTGTTGTTACCTTCTCGCCAGAACTGAAGTCTGAAAATGTAGCAAACAAAATGCACGCTATAATTAGGGTCCAATGGTGTCACATTTTATTAGCAGCCCGGCCAATACACAACAGTACTGTTATAGAATGAAATAAAAGATATTCAGCCATTATTCGGCCTAAAAATATAGTCCGTATATAAACGCAATCATCGCAATGATGTATAATATGCGCATGTAGAATGAGGCTCTATGAATGCAAAGAACGATACGGGAGTTTTTACAAGAAAACCATAATGTATGCGTAAAGAATGTGTGTCTTTCCGGGGAGAGTTGTGCGAAATTCTTCTACCTACGAAAATGACGACCTTTAATGAAGCGAACATTCAACCGACAATCGGCAAATAATATTACTGCTTCCAGTGACGCAGGAGCGATTTTTCCCCATACCTATGCGGATTTCCAGCAGAATATAGAAAATTACATCGAGTCAGGAGCTATAGTGTCAACAGACTGGTGCCTCATAAAATGCATTATCGCGTAAAGTGAAAGTTCACTGTCGGGTATCAGGTTCCATGCCAGTTTCAGACTCAACACTTAATTATGGCCATCCAGTGAACACGTGTCCGACGCAACCTTTTGAAAAGAAACACGTGACTGCATGGAATGACGGCAATCATCATACAAGTAGCTGGATACGGAGTTTTGAGGATCAAACCTGTACCCCGAGTTTCTTTCGCGCGGTCATTAAACGGACAACGTAAGTTTTGAAGACACTGTTTAAATGGTCTTTTCAACCATATCAGTTCACGGCACACTCGTTTTCGAACCCCAAAAGAGCACTTTCTCTCGTCTTCTTTTAAGTAATCTATATACGGCAGATGCTTCACCGACAGTTTTACAAAAGACGATTGGGCTCACGCTTGTTAACTAACATAAAACGCTACCGGCTGGAAGAACAGTATTCGAAGAAAAAATAGAGACTTTAGCGACAGAAAAGTCCAACAACCAGCTTCACAAACACAGAAATCAAACAAGAAAAACCTCTGACAACTTTTCGCTTCTGCTCAAGCAAAATATGTTTCATTACGGTCATTAATATTTCTACTCGCGCTTAATTATAAACGTTAAAAGCACAAACACGCTACACCTTCACAGCAGCACACTCATCACAAGTAACGATTTAAATAGCAAAGGTCGAAATGAAGGAGAGAGTGAACGGACGAACGAGCCGTTACTAATTAAAATCGATAGGGAAATAGTGGAATCTTTGTTTTTTTCACGAAACAGTGTTTTATTGACAACGCCACCGCCGCAGGATGTGATGTTTGACATACGCGATTCGGCACGTGGTATATACCAATATCGACCGGGGCCGTCGGCATGGCAACTCCAAGCCGTTGCTATGACTACGTCGCACTGGGTCCTGTTTACAATGCACTGATTGCCACTCGAGAAGAAATGGTTGCGTTTGTTTTGTCGAGGACAGAAGCGTGGCCTCCCAAAAAATCGATTTATGGAGGAAACCGAAGGGACATAAATCTGGGTCACAATTTGCTACTCATACTACTACAGGGTTCCTGCTGTCCTGATAAAATCTTGGAAAATCCTGGAATTTAAAGCTATTATGGAAAGTCATGGACATTCATGGATTTGTTTTTTTCAAAGAGTCATGGAAAGTAACTATTCTAAGAAAATAAAAGCCATGGAAATGTCATGAAATCCTGCGCAACCCATACGTGATGATGCGTTATTTACAGGGGTGCGAGTGACCACTGATAAAAATAGCTGAAAACAGCTGAAAAAGGTGTAAAAAAAGTTGAACATTTGAAAATCTCTTATACTTTTCTACACAGCAAATGAGGGAGAAAAGCTGAAATCCATAACAAAAAAAGCTGAAATCAGCTTTAATGCTGAGAATTCACACCCCTGATTTAGCTATGGCAATCTTCCAGTTTGCCTTTATTCCAGTACCTACCTCATCCTTATGCTCTATACTTGCTCATTCAATACACCATTGTGATATGATTCTGTGGTGCTCATAGTCTTGTGCCAAACTGGAAGCTGAAAGGGAGTCGGGTCCCTTGCATCCAGAGCAATAGGCTCCTAATAAGATGCCCAATCAGCATAGGACTTGGTCTAAGAAATCCCAATTTGTCCAGGAAAAGTCATGCAATTTCACTTCAAGATTCCGTGGGAACTCTGATACTAACGATTAATAGAAATGTCAACATTACAAACACGTCAGTGTTTTCTTACTTCTCAGGTAAAAAAGGAGAGAAAAGGATGTGATATTAGAAATATGCCTTCAAACAAAAGGTCTTTTATTTTCTCAGTTACAGAAAAGCGATCTACAGAAAATTAACAATAAACAACTGATTCCTATATAACGAGCAATTTATACACCTGTACAAATATAATCTCGAAAATTGACATGATTGTGTCAAAATGGGCATGGGAGTCTTTTTAAGTAGGAATCATGAATGAAAGTTTGAATAATTCAAAATTCATAACAACATTCATTCAAACCTCAACCCTGTGGTGTTTCCAATACAGCTTTGTTTTTTATTTGAACACCTGATCCTAGGGACCTGATTTTATTAGCCCATCATTAGTCCCTCTACAGGACCCAAATGCCCTGCCTGTTACTCCTTGTGGGCTCTGTGCGCCAACAAGAGAGGGCGCTTTTTTACCACTTTCGAGAACTCCACGGACAGAATACCCAGTGGGGGCGTACCGGTTTACCTGCATATAGTGCGAAGTATGTATGACTAGACGACGTTGATTCTGAAAGTGCGCAAAACCATAGCGTCTTTGTCCAAGCGTAGAGCGTTCGCTTCGCTTGTACCCCCGGCCCTGCAAACAGGATGCTGGGATACTCTGATGAGCTTCACACAATCTTGTGAAGGAAGTGGCTTATGACCCTATGTATAAAGCATCTTGCTGCAGCTGTTCAAAACCGCAGTTAGACAATGTGCGCAAATGCTATCCGAAAACTTCCCATAGACTTGCGCACATTCCATACCGGATGTGATTTCTGTTTCATTGCGGACCATGTGGACAAAATTTTGAGCGTCGCATAATGCAATCTGACCGTTCGTGATTCGAAAAGGAGCCTGAGCGAGTGACAGGAATTGTAAATTTACAACACAGATAAGTTTTACAGAATTTCCTACATTATTACGCTTTTCAACAAGATAAAAAATCTCTAAACTGGAATAAAAGAGTAATGAATCTGTCTAATAACGGCGTTTTCAAACCTTGCAGAGTCATGACCTTGATGACGCGCAGGTCACTGGTCACGCAAAATCCAACCAATCAGAGCGTGAATTCATCAGAGTATCCCAGCGTCCTGTTTGCAGGGCGGGGGGTTACGAGCGAAAGCGTTCGCGGCAATGCATTTGTATGTCCCTCTCAGTGGTCCACCAACTCTCCCTCCATAACCCTTAAGGGGGTACATGTACTTGTACACGGAGCCCACACCGCCCAAAACTGCCCCAGCAGGCGATGATTGTTTGATTTATCAAGGAGTAAATACATTGTAATACAATGTAAGTGTTAATGGATGTTAATGTGTCCACAGCAACAGCTGCGTCAATCAGAAATAGTCTCTCTTTCGCTCTGGATTTTGGAATTATTTCGTAGAATTTGACTTCTTCGGTTTGCCGAAGAAGCTGGCGATGCTCTTCATTCCCGTCTTGTCGACTTTGCTGAGCGCCCTTTGTGCTGCCGTCAACTTGGGCTAAAAAAAAAAAAAAATAATGGACGGGAAAAAAAAAAAAAAAGTCGTTACCAAGTTCATGGTAAAGCAGGCCAGAAACTTCACTCTTTGATCCTGAGCACAGACAGGTAAAGGCAACAGACTGATCCATTCAGCTCCGCCCCCCTGGTGTTTTGACCAATCACAGCAGTTATTAATTGTCCGACATGCAGTGGCGTATCCGGGAGAAGGGAGGGGATGCAAAGTGGCAGAGTGCTACGGGCTAAATAGTAAAATTGGGATGGCAATATATCATCCTCCTTTAGGCAAACATCATGTGTCCGTCACCAAATTTGCAGGAATGAAGAGCACCACCTATTGTCTGATAGTGTCCATGATCATCCGCTTTGAACAGCGCCCCCATGTGAAGACGGTTCCATCCCCCCATGTCTCTGGTCAAAGCACTTCACAATTATTGCCCCTGTTCATTGGGCCAGTTTTCTACAGTAGCTTGAGATCAGCACAATCTGTTCTCTACCACCGGAAGTTCCCATTTACACTCTTTGGTGGATTATTGTTGTAAACTGTCTTGCCTTAGGACACAAACACCGCCACCACGTCAGGGTTTGAACCCATGTACAACTTGACCTGACTTTAGCATCTACAAGGGTGGATCCAGTGTTGGGGGGGGGGGGCAACAGGGGCCATCCCCCCCCAAAAAAACCCCCAAACAACCCAATTGTTTTTTTAAGTGACGTCGTAATAAAGGCGGGCACTTTGCACACCACCATCTTTTCCTCCAAAAATTGCCTCAGATCACACCACAGAGCATCTAGAATCCATAATTTTTTGGACCCGCTTCTTGACAGACCAAACATTTTTTGTGTTCTGGATCCATTCATGAGCATATGTAATCAGTCTCACTGACCTTTGGTTTTTCTGTTGAATTTCCGTTAAAGTTCTTGCTGTAGTCTTCTTCAGGTTCGCCATTTGCAGTGGACAACCTTGCTTTCTGTAAAAGGTGAAAAAATATTGGGAAATTCTGAAGAAAAAACAGATTCTACAAATAAATTAACTTTACTTTTTCAAGAGGTAAAAGCAGTAACTGAGGTATTGGTTTAGTTCAGCACTTTTCATTCTTCACTGATATCACATTGGGAACTCACAGTGATAAGCACTTAATAATGACTGTATTATTCTTTACTAGAGTAGTAAAAAATAAATTTACTATGATTTACCTTGGAGGGAGGTTCTGAAGCCGTGTCGGTCTCAGCGGCTTTCTTTTCTGCAACTGCTTTGATTCTGCGACAAATCATTGCACAAAATTGAATAAATGTTTTCCCATCGATTGCTTCACGAGACGAATTTCAAAGATTTTGGAGGAATCGGAATCCTAACAATTTGAATTATACTGAACCTTAAATGAAATATAGTGGTGGCTTTTTGAAATTCAAATTGAGAATTGAGCTTGGGGATATTCGCGGATGAAATTAAAGTATCGATATAGGGAATTTGTGTGATACAAGTGTTAAAATAGCCGGCAAACCCTATAATAGAAACGGGCCTGTGTTATTTTTATGTACCTGTAACAGAACCATTATTCCCTTTTTTCCCCCAGATTTAATCCTTTCCACAAGCGAGTCTGAATTTATACAATAAGAAGGAAGTAAAAAAAAATATGCACGCAACAACACGAGCGGAGAATGGTTTTGTGTGTGGCTTGCGGTTAGCTTTTGTTAAGGTGAACTTACTCGACCTTTTATTTGAGTAATATTGCTGCCCTATTGAGGTACTGCAGCATGACGATGCTTCAGGTTCTCAGAACAGTAAATAATATGCCACGTCAGCGAAAGGTAAACTCAAATACTGTATGCTACTGAGGCTGCTTGATGTTCTTATGACACTTTGTAGTTTATTGTGCTTGCACATATTTGTGCACAGAATGTTTTCCATTAAATTTGCCCTGGTTTTTAAACTCAGATACAGCCAGGATTAATCCACACAATGGGTGCGTGGAGTTACAGGTGCCTGTTTGTTCTCGTCGTTCTGTGTTCACTTGGTGGCCAAGTTGCCAGCACAGCTACACCAGAGGTGTGTGCTTGGATCGTAACACCAGAAGCCGATCGCAAAGTGCGCGGAGAGTTGGAGATGCGGTGCTTGGTTACCAACTTTGATTCCAGCAAACACCACGTTTTTTGGGACAACAAAGTTAGGTGTTACTACGAACACTTTCAAGTAAGCTTCACAGGCAACCGACGTAATTACTACGGAATACCTACTGAAAACGGATATCTGCTGAAAATCGTTATCACTGACCTTCGTGCAGAGGACAGCAATAATTATGTTTGCAGCCTTTGCACAGAAACGGAATTACCGTTACAGTTGTCCCTCCTGGGCGAATCAAGCGTAGCATTGTCGGTTCTGTACTTCCCTGGACCAATGTCCCTGATATGCTCCCCTAGTGGACTCGTCATGGTCGACCCCGGCACGGAGCTCAACCTGCGCTGCTCGTCAGACAGCGGTAACTCGGCGGTCACGATGGAGGTGACTCAGACACCCACACGGTGCGCTCGGTATTCCTGGACTTCCTCCAGTATGAACGACACGGTCTCGGCAGAGCTGGCACTGTCTGTGGGTCTTGGCGACGATGGGACGGCCTTCGACTGCACTATCTGGTCGGGGTATTTCCCCGATGAGAGACGCTCGTGTACCATCGGACCGATCCGGGTCACGGGCGCACCCGGAGCAGCCACCGAGTACACCCCGGCAGGACTCCCAGAGATGACCAGCTCCTCTCTTGCATCTGGATCTCTCACTGAACCTACAACTCCAGCCATAGAACAACCAAAAACAGACGACGATGATGAAGAAGTTGATGATGCTGCTGCTGCTACTGCTGCTGCTGCTGCTGCTGCTGAAGATGATGACGATGATGGAGATGATGGAGATGCAGGGGTTGATCAAGATGATGGGCCAACAGAAGATGACTCCGAGACTAAAAACGCTCAGACGTGCCCTCATGCCCCTTGGATGGCCGCCTTTCTGGTCGCACTCCTTCTCCTCGTAGTCTCCATTGTCTTACACGCCATCCCCCTCATTCGTAAATGGATCCCAATACGAATAAACAATAACAACTGCGTGGCCAGGAGACATCAGCCGCCAGAGCTCGATCCCAACATCGAGCTTCAGAACATAGAAGCAAACGTTCATCGCCCGAAACAACCGGAAGAGAATTCAGACGAAGAAACGGAAAACTGAAAACTATGAGTACACTAATTTCTTCCAATGTAACCGTTCTGTCACTAATTTTTGGATATACCAAAAATTGTAAAGGAATAAAAATTAGAGCTTTCTGGTCTTTTCAAGCCAGGCAATACCTTCCGTTATTGAGTGGTCGGGCACAACCCGACCACTCTTTGAATCTGTTAGAATTAATCTTTCTTTCTTTCTTTCTTTTCCGTACAGCACGTTTCCGCGGGTTTTCTCCTAAACGGTTTACTTTCAATATAAATCGACCCTCACCCCAAGTGGTGCATATTACTCTGACGTTATTATGTCAAATTACAAGCGATTTTAGCTGAAAAAGTGACAAATTACGTTCATCGATAACTCTTGAACAACATAATCAATGATGTTTGTATTCTGTAATCAGATAGCCCAATAATTGATAAACATTTTTTGTCATATACGTAAACTCACTTGACCTTTACTTCCGGGTCTACCGGGAGGTCAAAGTTAGGTGAATTCAAAATGAATATGTTAGCTGGAAATCAAAACAAAGCAAAATTTCTTCCGAACGGTTAACGGTACAATCACAAAAACGTATGTGAAATTGTACCATGTTACATAGATGTAATACATTTTGTTACGTCATCATGACGTCATCAGGTATTAAATAACAAGCAATTTAAGGGCAAATTTTGACAAAATAGATTGCTTTATATCTTTTGAACTAAATAGAGTATCGTGTTCGTTTTTTTCGTGAGGTTGTAGACTATGCCGTGAGAAACATTTCTTGTTCCCGGACACAAAACCGCTTGACCTTTACTGCCGGTGTTACCGGAAGTGCAATGAAAACTGAATATAACGCCAAAGCGGAAGCATTTTACTACGGACATATATATTATGCAAGTTATAGTGAGAAATGCTAGTCACAAAAAACAGTGTGATGACGTCATAATCCGAAAGGGTGCCCCCTAGCGCCACATACAAATGTGTTTGTTTTCTTTAATCTGAAGAACATCGGTTCCAATTTTACCAAATCGCCCCTTGATATTCTTTGATAAACCACAGATAACTTGGCAAGGTTCAAATTCATGACGTCATCAGACCGGAAGTTACGTCCACGAGCATTTGAAAATGATCATAATTTAAATTGAATTCTATCATTTGATCCATGTCGTATATCTTCGTAGCCCAAATAACGATACCATAACAATTAATGTTAATCTTTTGCTTCCAACTACTAGTGACATCATGGAACTGGAAGTTAGGTGTTATAAATACTTACAGTTATATTTTCCATATTTGCATATGTTATTTAACTTCACAAAAAACATTTTATCCACTCCGAACTAAATCAGTATTCACTTCGCGTTTTTTTTTTAAGAATGACGTCATCAAGCCAGAAATAACTCGTACATGTATGTATACATAAAATATTTATGGAAATTTAGCACACTGTTAAAGATGCATTTTTCAGCAAAATAATTTATTGTGATGGAAAGGATTTAATTTTGTGATCCTTTGTTGTTACATAAACATATTCATAACTTAACTCGGCAGTGTTTCATGAACAAATTGCCTGCCCGACCACTCTGCGTTTGTAACAACAAACGCGAACCTCTATTTATTTATTTATTTTTTTTTTATTTGTATTTATTTATTTATTATTATTTATTTTTTTTTTTGGGGGGGGGGGGTTCTACACCTTAACAGAGATGTAGGTCTATTGTTAAAGGATTATGAGGGCGCCAGCCTACCACAAGTGATTTACCAAATCGGTCGAAAAGTAATATTTTTGGCATAATTTCGACCATTTTCATTCAAAATTTCCCGTATAGGTATTTTGCATGCAAAAAAATGCACAAATCTATTTATATGAGTGGCATATATACATGTATATGTATCGGGCGCAGATCCAGAGGGAGGAGGGTGGGGGGGGGGGGGGGTTGTCAGCCCCCCCCTTCAGCTCTGACTCAAATACATAACACATAATGTAAAGCCCCCCCCCTCCCCCCGCTGTGACAAGCCCCAAAAAGATAGGTTACAATGTCCGCCTGTGCAAAAAATTCGGACAGAGCCAACAGAATTAGGCCTATCTGTACACTATTCTGTAATACAGCGTTAATGATGGTCGGATTTGAACAGCGCCCCCATTGAAAGTATGGTACGATCCGCCCCTGGATCCGCCCCATACAAGTTCAGTAGTTACAGATACTAATTCACATACAAACATAATACTCAGACTATATAAGACAGAAAATAACCTTTCAAAAATAACCGCTGAAATGTCTATGTAGTTAATATTTGGATTTTTTATCAGATGAGTTATATTTTTAAAAAGCGATTGTTTTTTTCCACGAATGTGTTCTTTTTGTAAATGAAATAGGTCGTTTGCTTGTTTTTCTTAACATTTTTGTCTTCCAAGCAACATGTAATTAAACGACAATTGTAAATACCAGCCTTGTCCTGAAAATAAATATAAATAAATGGGTATTTGTACATTTTCGTGGAATCAAAAGGAGATTTATGGTGTGAGTTTTTGGGATGTTGAACAATAGAGGACAATAGAATCCCCAATTCCTGAGAGGGCCCCAATTTGGATTCGAGTACAACACATATGGGAGGACTTCCTTAAAAGTTAAAAGTACAAACAGAAGAGGGACTGTAACAATAACCTTTTGATCACGAAACACGATTTCTTCAATAAAACTCTTTGTTTTTCTCCAAAAATCAGTCAGTTGATTGATCGTTTCAAAATCACCTACAGTTTTATATTTCTGCCAAATGACAGCAAGCCACACCGAATAATTTCACAGTGAGTTTAGTACCGGTACAATCTTTAATCAAAGTAAATGTTTTGATAATTATTGGGTAGGTTACTTTAGGATAAATGCAAATGATGCTATATGCCTTTAAAACACGTGATACAACATGGCTTACCCTAAATGACTGAAAAGCTGTTTGCTGTGGTCAGATGTGATGTAGTCGGAAAGCATGCCGGCTGCATACCTCAGATAGTCCTCTGTCAAGGGAAAAAATAAAACAAAAGCGAAAATAACGCAATCAGGGAAATAAAGGTAAATACATCAAAGGATAGAAATATAGAATGTTCAGTGCCCATCCACTTGAATTTGTCCAATTAGAAACAAAAGAACAAGAACTATAAATGTCAAAAAGCCAAAATCAACCACTGGGTCTGGTCATAAACAGTTGAATATGACTTCAAGATGAAAAGCTGTTTAAACAAACGAAGATAATGAATAACATATGTGACCTGTTCTGTCAAAAGCAGACGCTTCTGGGCAGAGGTTGAAATTGAGATAGGGCCAAAAAACGCTGTGGGGGTGATTTTTATCGATTTTGAAATTTTTGCATATTTGTAATCCTGAACAAGTCTAAAATATATTATAAAAGTATGAAACCCTACTTTGAATTCTATTATTTTTGATGATTTTAATAAGGTAAATCAGTTAAAGAAATAATTGTTTTGTGACGTTTGTGGCCATTTTCTCCGTTTTCTACTTTTCGACACAATGAACTTCAAAATAGCATAACTCTGCCCAGGAATGACCGGTTTCAAAAATTAAACCACCTATTAAAAGGAAAAAGAACATATGTTAACAATATGTAAAAATATCATTTTCGACCTTATGCCCAGAAAAGTCTGATTTTGACAGAACAGGTCACATATGACAATCTAGCAAGTGCCACATTGAGCTGAAATGTTGACTCGCGTATATGCAGACCTTAACACAATAACTACAAATAGGTTTTTTTTTCATACCTTTCGTAGCATCGTTGCCTTTACTGCTCCTAACAAACGTAGCGGAGTGCGCCCCTGATATGACATGGACATTCTTCTCTTCCAGTTTCTCAGCTAACCTCTCTACCTTGGCTTTCAGCCAGTCTAGAGCCTTATCGGAGTCGTAGCGATATGCTTGTACATCTGACGCTCCTAAAATAAAAAATTCAATCTGCATTCCTTGAAACACAACAACTTACAAACGATGGACAAGTTGTCAATTTTTAAGGTAATATACATTTTGATTGATTAGATATCACTTTTGACAACCAAAAATTAAAGTTGCATTCCTCGTGCCTTTTTTAAATTTCATCCCGAAAAATAGAATCCTTTTCTTAATTGCTATTTTTCTAGTAATACATAAGTTATTCACTTTTGAATCAGACATCGACTGAAAAAAAGTTCATGCTGCCTGTTTGCAGTTTCTCTAGTAACCAGTTCACGTCAGATGACGTTACACACGCTAAAGTTTTGCGGTATTCGGAACGGATGACCGATATACAAGCAACGAGCAAGGCCGGAAATATCTGTCAGCGAGCGAGGCCAAAAATATCAGGGTGTAGGCTACCCACAGATGATGGCCTGAACCCGTCTGGCATCGAGGTTCGAGAAAAACAATACGGCGCCTGGGTCCAGTCGATGTCAAATTAATCCGTCGCGAAATGATTAAACATCAAACATTTTTATTGCATTTTGATAACATAATAGTCTGCCCGGAAAAGTACCCAATAATACTGAATACAGCCATATTTTTGTAGCGGTATACCTTGGACTATCAAAATCTAATAACGCACAAGCCTACTCATAACTGTGGTTAGAAATAGCTTGGTACAGACTTGCTTCTTAATGTTCACTTTGTTCAGACTGCAAAAACCACTGATCTCTATAGAAAAACTGGAAAGTGTACAAAAAGCTGCAGAAGAATGCCATTTGAAGCAATATTGGAGAGACAGGCCGGTGATCTATAAAGGTCTTTGAAACACCCGGGTTCACCTGGTTTTAGGTTTTGTCCACCGCACTGACCACGTTTCACAATTTGTCAAATGCTATGGTTTACTTTTGAATAACGCAATTCACTTTTTGCACAGTTTGGAAGTTTAATCATGGCAGACCCAAATGCGCATCAACGTTCTGCAGTGTGCACACGCAGAACGTTTGTATATACGCGGTCATTTTTGAAAGACCGTTGGCGAACTGGTAAAGTAAATTCAACTATGTGACTTGTGTATGGATATGGAGAGCAGTGGCAAAAACACAGCAACTGACCCCTGACGCTGGATATGCAGTGCAGGTGAGAGGCTCCGGAACACCTGGCCAGCCGGTGGCATTGTGGATAATCTGCATCGTCCAGAATCTGGTCCAGTGTTATGTACTTCCCACTCTAAAAGGCAAACAAAATAACCAGACAGTTTATGTCACCTTATGAATTTATCGGGGTTCCCGCACCTTTAGGGCAATAAAATTCCATGACTTTTCCCTGACTTTTCCATAACCAAAATTATGAAAATCTGTGACCTAGTTCATCAACATGCAGATCAAAACTGTAAAACTTGTTTGGTGCTTTATCACATTTTGGGGGATATATACCAGGGCAAACAAGACAAAATGAAAATGCTTGTATCGGCGAAATGTGTTGCATTTTGTCGGGTATACAAATCAGATTTCCAATGCTAATTTATCAATATTCGAAGCTCAAAATTTAAAAAACAATTGTTCCTCACAAAATTCCATGACTAAAAATTGAAAATAAACTTCCACGACTTTTCCAGGTTTTTTTTCCCCAGGTCGCGGGAACCCTGATTTATCAAGATTGTGGATAGAGACTACACAGAAAATTTCAAAGTTGCAGTGTACAAAATTTTATTTTTTCACAAAAGAGGAAGTAATATTAAGTGATAGCATGATTCATTCCAGTTTCTTATTCCTATTCTCTAATCATCAATAATTTTGTTGATATTGAAATGTTACTTATTGGTTTTAACGCAGCTCCATCAGCTATCACAAAACTGGTCTTCCTGGGCAATAATACAGAAACTTGAGTTAAAATGTTTTTTTTTTCCTGACTTCAGCTCACCTTTTCTGCTTTCACGAGGTATGGCAAGATCAGGAAGAGAGGATCTATTGGAGTAGCCATCATGAGGGAGCCATCTATGAATAAAACAAAACAACAATTTCAGATTACAAAGACTTATCGATTGTTGATAATTGTGGGAGCTTTAAAATAATCATTTGTACATACCTGGGACAGATTACAGATTCCTGTTGGTCGAGAGTCCGTCAAGTAGTCTTAACTGTTTAAACACCAGTCAGCGATGTTTAACACCGGTTGTGGGACCCTGCACTCTGTACCACATGTGCCAGCGCACAATGCGCGCAGCGCACAATGCGCGCACCGGCTAAAACCAGGTACTTGAGAACCACTGATATGTTTTGCATATAAGGAGATGCTGAACCATAGAAGTGGCCTGAACATTAACCCTAACTCCCCAGCCTATTTTACTAGGAACCATACCCATTCAGGCAAAATCCAACACCCACATGGGAAATTGTACACACACACTATCGGACTTAATTTCTGGAGGTATGCCAACCCCAGTGTAAAAGACCATCTGTTTAGGGTACTGTACCTATCCTAACAGATTTAAACACAAACCTGCTGTTGAACTTTGATGGGTTGTGTTCGGTTAGGGTTAAAGGTATACATGTAACGAAAGCATTGGAAGCGTGTCACCTTTCCCACTTTTTTAGGCCGTTATAGATGGCCAGGTCACTTCATGAATAGCCTGCCCATTTGACTGATCAGACAGTTCCCACCTATTCTTTTCTCATCATTACAGCCTCTGGAGGACGGGTGCCTAGGTACCCGTGTTTTTTTCAATCGGGTACCCGCCTCCTGTACTACCCGTAAATGCACAGCCCTAGCTGCATAGCACTCGTCACTTTTTGTTTTGTTGGCACGACTGTGAGCTGAATGGGAACTTCTGGTGAAATCAAATAACTGTTATTCGGTTTGAAAAAAATTGGGTAACTGGATTTTGAAATCTCTGATTTTTCCCACCACTAATGACAACTGGGACTTAGTTTTGTACATTTGACTCACCCTCTTGTACGGACTCATCAATGAACCAGGATCTGTGCTTTTCTTTGAAAGACAGAAGCTCGAGTACTGTGCTTCCGTCACTGCTGAACATAAACATGGCAGACTTTTCTGGAAGGCAATCAGTTCAATATGACAGTTACAAAATGGGTAATATCATGGTCAAAGGAAAAAAAGAAGGTCAGAAAAACTGACGCAAAAAAATGAAGGCAAAATACAAGTTGACATTTCAAGGCTATTGGCCTTCTTTGAACAGAACTTTAGGTGGAATTCTTATGCGAATTTATTCAAATTCTCGGATCCGGCGTGATGTCACTGACCTTAAAGTCGACCTAGCAATGGTTGAAAACAAAAGTCGCCGCCATTTTGATTTCGTGTGTCTACGCATGCAGAAGTTCTTGTGGTTGCTATGGGACTTCGTGGCGTGCCATTATTTTCGTCCAGCAGATAATAATACGAAATGTAACATTCGCCACTTCTGGTCAAAGTGCCCAGATCTGAGAATATGTGATATCTCGTTTCATTGCTGTAACTATAGTCAATGAAAAAAAAGCATTACTACTTCCCTGACTGTTACTATAAATATATCATCTATTCTGGTACTACAATTAAAATGAAGCACAAAGTTTATGAGGAAAATTTTTATACAAATGTACCTGTTTTGGGATGTTTCAGTTTGACAAATGCAACATCCTGTTCCTCGCTGTTACTATCACTCACCACATTTTCTAAAAAATCAAACAGGGGAAAAAGATTTGTCCAAGAACAAATTTAGTGTTATTAATTTTAATTGTCTTTAGATTAAATTAATCAGTTATCACTTAAAATCAAGCAGAATCTGTGGGAAAGGTGTTAAAACAAATATTGACTGCTTTATTCTATTTTCCCTCGGCCTCGCCTCGGGATCACCTCGGGAGGATCACCTCGGGAGGCTAGTTTTACTACACCACTCGCAGCAGTCAGTATTTGTGTGAGTCAATCAGAGAAAGTCTCCGTGAAAATAACGTTATTACTATAACTTTTAAGGCCTACTGAAAGAAAACTGGCCCCAGCCAAATCCACTTAAGTTTTAGGTAGGCCTTCCATTTGTTATCAAAATTAATATATAATAAATAACAACTTTAGGCCTTGCATGATTATTGTTTGGGCAGCCATGGCAGAGGGGAAAGAACGTTGCATCATGATCCCGACGCTACTACTGTACTTTTTTCACCTCAACTGGCTCAAGGCTCAAGTCAATGAAGGTCAGTGACATAAATGTGGAAACTATATGAATCTGAGACTGAGAAACACTTCAAATTTGGTTAGGAAATAGGCCTACTTAGAAAATTTTCTTGACTCTCCAGACTCCATAGACTTTGTACACAATCGCAGAATGTCAGGTACAGGTTGCAACATTTTTTCCCTGTATTTATAACTATGATGAGATGATATAATTATTAAATAGGCCTGTGACGAGTGTTCAACATCTTTATTGAATGTTGCAAGTTAATGCAACCATGGCAACTGCAGCCAGTGCAATGCAACACAACCATGACAGCAACACTCAACAGGCATGACACTTGACAGGAAAAGCTTAGTTGATTGAACCCGATGCTTACTCGGTGCAACAAAAACCCACTGGCTTTGATCTTTTTTGTTGTGTTTCGTCATCTTTTGGCTGCTGTCTTCGTTTCTTGACGTTGTTGTTCCTCTGTCTCTCAATCGCATTATCAAACTGTGCACATATCACAGCATAAGCAGCCCTGAAATTGTCATGTTATCAACCGGATGACAGTAGATAGTGCGCTAGCTCCGCGTGTTTGTTATTTTGTTGCAATTGTCAAGTTGTAATTGATGAACTTTGACATAAAGCGCGCCAAATTTACAAGTATGGCTAACATAATCTTTTTACCTTTTCTAACATGATAACAAAACAGTTTCTTTATAAACATAGAATACATTAATAATTTATATAGAGTTTGCAAATCATTATTTGTAACTTCTATTTTATAGTTTTGGGAGAATTTTTGAGTTTAAAACTCACATACCATTTGAAAATAATACGAACGAGGCTAAGAAGAAACAAGATGGCTGCGCCCACAGTTGACTCTCGTGCAAGTACAGTTCGAGGGAAAAAGGGAAATAAAAACTATTATCCAGTAAAGAATACAATAACGTCACCTTTTCTGTCTGAATGGTATGGATCTTACTGTTTTATTAAATAAGAAATTGACATGTTATACTTTGTAACAAAGTAATAGGCCTACTAATAGCCAATGCGATAATCAAAACCCACAGCAGTCAGCAGTACAGCCCTAACGTAACGAGCACGAGTAACGTTAGTAACGTTGTCACGCCCCAACTATCGCATCGGTCCCAACTATAGTTGGGCCTGTCCCAACTATAGTTGGGCCTGTCCCAACTGTAGTTCCACAGTTGGGCTGGCCCAACTATAGTTGGGCCTGTCCCAACTATAGTTGGGACGGTCCCAACTGTAAGTTCCACTGTTGGGCTGGCCCATCTATAGTTGGGCCACTCCGATCTTTTTATTTTGCGGTGTCCCAACTATAGTTGACATTGATGTACAACTGTAAAATGTTCCCTACAGCTCTGATACACGTCTGACTTTACTGGGGACCAATGAAATTATCTATGGGTGGGGACCATCTGTAGTTGGGCCACCGCAATATTTTTATTTGGCGGTCCCAACTATAGTTTACATTGATGTACGACTATAAAACATTCCCTACAGCTCTGTTACATACTGTCCGACTTTACTTGGGACCTTTGACATTAGCTATGGGTGGGGCCCATCTATAGTTGGCCGGCCATGGCAATCTTTGAATTTTGCAAAATGTTGCTGGACAATAAAACCCAGCAGCAGCTGGACAACTCATCCAACTAGGCAGTACCACGTGACCGGCCAGCCTTGCGGCATGCATGCACGACGAATACACGGTGCCAGCGCCGCGGAACATTTAATCCAACAAGATCTATCAAGCATGAAGCATCCGGCGCAACTCCAGTCCTAACTATAGTTGGGCCGACCCAACTGCCGCACTATAGTTGGGACAGTCCCAACTATAGTTGGGACCGATGCGATAGTTGGGGCGTGACAACGTTACTCGTGCTCGTTTCGTTAGGGCTGTACTGCTGTGGTTTTGATTATCGCAGTGGCTTTGTTAAGTTTGTTACGGCAGCCGTAACGCAATTTTCAACTGCTATATCGTTATGGCATCGTTTGGTTCCCTGATAGTACTACTACTACTAGTACTACTAGTCTTCACATCAGGATCTTTTGGGTGTTACTTGTTAGGAACCAGACCATCAACGGAATGGTTCTCGAAAATTATTTCCCTTTTAGTTTTATTGTAAAAAATCCTCCAAGTCCAAAATCATGGATTACGAAGAAGAACTATTGGATAAAAAAGATGAAAGTAAAGAAAACTATATATTTATATTTAAAAATATTAAAAATAATAGCCATGGGATGGGGCAGTGGATTTAAACCCCGATCCCCGGCACAGTATAGTTAAACGTGTAACCACACAAGCTACCGAAGCATTCAGGTTGGACGGGTAGTTATAATTATTGATATAGATTTGCAATGGTGATTTTGCATTACCGTAAACGATAGCAGTTGAAAATCACATTACGGCTGCCATAGCCACTAGTACATTTGATTGAAATACGAGAGTGTTGTGGATGTTTTCTCGGCAGTGGATATTTTATTTGACTGTGAACCAGTCCCCAATTGTTTTAGGGTATTGTACCGGCATGGCACTGAACATGCGCAGTGACTGTTTTGGGGGAATTGAGATGTTATTGGGCATATTTTCACTCAGACACCACACACTTTTTTGGCTACATCTTTGTATTACATCTTTATGGAAAGAACCATATCAACACCAAAACAAATATCTAGGCCTAAATGGAGTTCCTTCATTTTTTCCGCCAACAGGCCTCAGCTCTCACATGAAGAAACATCACTCCTACTGCAGAAAATCACAAGGTTGGTTGCATTTTTACAACAGTTTTATGTATTCTGAAAAACTTTCTGTGAAAAGTATTTGTAGTCCCGTTACAAGAAAGAAGTTTCTAATAATTGTCATTTCTTTTTTCCTCACTTACCACAGCACCTTCACCCCTCATGCAGAAAGCCTGGCCAAGCAGTCCTCCAAGGGGAAAGAGAAAGTTGTTTCTGATGAGGCTAAAACAAAACGAGCCTTCCTCAGGTTGGTGAGAAAGTGATGCAGAGTTTTGAGCCAATTATGCACACCTGAAGTTTGGGGAGTGTGGCCTATTGGTTAAGGTTCGTGACTCATGATCAGAGGGTCATGGGTTCGAATCCATCCGCTGGCCATATGTTGTGTCCTTGGGAATGCCACGTCCTCCCCACTTGCAATAGCTGGGGAGTAACCTGGGATGGACTACCATACCGTCCAGGGGGAATAGAAATATTGTCGGCCGTTTCATGCTACTGAAACCAGAGATAAACGCCGGCGTGATGGGCCACATTGGCTCCTGATAGACTTTACTTACTTACACCTGAAGTTATCAATCCAAAATGCATTGCAGTGTACTGTTGACAATGATGGAGTCCATGTGTGCAAATGTGATTATCAAGGCGTGTCTAATATTCCTGGTCCCTGTTAAAAGGTCTTTTAAAGGACACAGCACATCCTCTTTTGCAAGAGGTCTCTCACAGGTAATTTGTCGTAAAATGTCCTGCTGTCTTAAACAGTCATAGACAGTCAAAAATTCAATGCACTTCCCCTGTGATACTTGGGCTAGTCACCAACAGTGAGATCACAGTTGTGATAAGCACCGTGACTGGTCAAATAAGTTGTCATCAAAGAAGGCAACAAGTACTCATCAATAGCTGGCATATCAATGACCTCCAGTCAACCTTATGGTTATAAACATATAGAGTCAAAGCTAGTCCTGCTTTATGTATATATATGCCAAGAGTTGTGTTTTTCAAAAAAGTCTTGATTAATTATGGTTATTAATGCGGCTTTTGTTAGTTGTTCTAGCTAGAGTAGGAGGGTTAAAGATATTAAAACAGCAAATACAATGTATTGTTATTTTTTACTCTTGTGTCTTAGATCCCAGCTGGCGTTGGGACTCAATGAGGTGACACGTTCCCTGGAGCAGGACAAGCTTCGCCTGGCTCTGGTGTGCCGGTCAGCCCAGCCTGCCCTCATGACCAATCACCTGATGTCGCTCAGTGCGACACGAGACACGCCTGTGCTGTGCCTTCAGGGTCTGAGCGCCACTTTGGCACCCATACTGAAGCTGAAGGTGATACTTGCTGTTGGGTTTAAGGTAATCATCTATTTTCTCTTTATTTTGTTGCTGTTGCAAATACACCATAAAGGGAATCCGACTAGGTGCATTATAATTATATTCACTTTTCAGGTTGAATAAAGAAATTGACTGGAGTGGGGTTTGAACCTGTGACCATATTGCTGTTCTGGTGCTCCACCAACTGAGCTATGCAGCCCTATATATGTTTATGGCTTCTGACTAGCCCCCTTGAACAAAGACATTGCTTAAATGGGGAACCGCAAACATAGGGCTGGATAGCTCAGAAGACAGTAGGTAGAGCACCGGAACGGCAATCCGGAGGTCGCGGTTTCAATCAGTGCAATGTTGCTGGGATGCTCTAAGAGAACCCAAATACTGTATGGAGAAACAAGGCAGTTATGATTTTTTTTTTTACCATTTTGGTTTCATGACATTTTGATATTTGACATTTCTTTGTTTTTGTTTTTTTAATATTCGTGCAAACCATTGACCATGCGTTCGTGGGCTGTAACCACACGTACGACACCTACACACAGCCACACACATAGCCGCTCCAAAGCCACGTATTCTCACAATTGTGTGAAGTGCAACGGTCTGGGTTATGGGTCGGGTCACATGGCTTTTCTGAAAGAAGGAAAAACTGATCAGCTGAGCAAATCCCATGATGACCAACTCGCGCATGTACCAAAAGTTTTCCCTTGGATGTTGAAATAAAAGAATGAGTTCTCTTTCACAGTCTGCCAGGCATAGTTGAATATTTCAAATTTCTTTTCTCCCAAATTATGGAATGCTTTCTTGCAATTTCTTTGCAGAAGATTACACCTGCTGACCCGGCTGCTTTCGATGAGCTTGTTAATTGCATCGTTGGCATGACGCCGCCAATCAACGTTCCGTGGCTCCAATATAAAGAGCTGACCCTCGACCAACTCCGGGAGGTAGTCACAACTGCTGTGCTGCGGGTGAAGACAGCTGACAAAAGCACAGAAAAACAGAAAGGCAAAGGCAAGGGCAAGAACAAAGGTCAAGGGTCATCTGGTTTCAAGGCCCCGGAACCTGCACAAGCAGGAACTTCCAGTGACAGCCAAAGCCAAGCAGGCCGAAATCCAGATTCAGGGGCCAGTCCCAAGGTCAAAGGTGAAGCACCAATGGTAGCACACCCTCAGGACAGTGCTGTGGCCCCTGAACATGCACAATCCTTGGAGGGAATTAAAAGCAACGTTGATGACATTTCGGAGAAATTAGTGCTTTTGCCCGAAGAAAAGCTTGAATCACAGAAAAGAACAGTTCAAGTTGGGGAAACTGCACAATCACAGAAAAGAACTGATGAAAATCCTGCGAAGAAAAGAGCATTGTCGGGAACTCCCCCGGGTCTCTCGAAAAAAAGAGCCAAAATGGTGTTGAGGCCCGACTACAAGCCAGTCACCGTCCTTCCAGTCAAGATCATCCCCAAAGACCTGAAAGACAAAAAACAGCTGAAGAAAAAGCGGAAACAGAACAAGAAGAAAAAGTGATTATTGAACTGCAGTGCATGACAGCGGTACTTGCAGATATGCTGCCCCACAATTGAACCTCAAAAGTGTTATGAAAATTCATAATTTATGATGGACAAGAGTCAAAGCTTTTGAATTCTGAAAGTCTGAAAACTCAAGACTTTCAAAACTCAATATCAGATCAAACCTACTATTGTCATTTTTTTTAGCATAAATAGCAACTTTAGTTTTTTGTTTAAATTTGTTTGTTGTAATTTTTTCTGCAATGTTTTTGACTCAAAATTGTAACCAAGTAATGATTTTGTGGACAACTTTTTTTTTTCGTAATCAGCTCTAGATTTAGCAAGATTTGGCCAATTTTATTCGCCATTTTATTATTGAAACAATTTGTTAAGTATGCAAGTCAAAATCTGGAAATAAAAGCTCATTATTTGAGGTAAAAAAGGAAAACTAAAATGTTCTCGAACATTTTGAGACATTCAAATGAAAACAGATAATTAAAAAAAAAACGACATATGAAAAGTAAGCCCCAAATAATCAGACTCAAATGTTTAATTTGCATTATTTTCCACATAATAATAAATACATGTATACAGTTGTAACTATGATTTTCTTTAATCCCTTGTAATTTCACCTTAGCTTATCTGCTGTATATATAAACATGTAATCAATGATGATCAATAACACACAATGAAAAAAAATACCAAATATACAGCATGAAATGCTGAGCTCAAAGTTTGCTTTGTTATTTTCTGACCTTTTCCGACTCAATTTCCCAAAGCTGGCTGCACTTTCACATCATTGGGAAGTAATTAGTGTAAAAGTTTGGCAAATAAAATCAAAACTACATGTACAGTGATTCTGCAAAAAAAATGTCCAACATGAAATTTACAAGTACAATCATGGAAGCTCATTCATTTACTTTAGTATTGCCACATTGCTTTAAAAATATCACACTTAGTAGTATTTGGAAAAAAAAAATTCCATTTAAGAAACAGTACCATCGGTGGGGATCAAAAAGGCCCAAGATATATAAAAGGCTAAAATAGAGAATCTGATGATGAAAAACCAATCAAAGAAAAGAATAACAGTTGCAATCTATGATCATAGATACTCACGTCGCCTATAAAAGCAACAATGTAGTTGCATGAGTACTATTAATAACAAATAACTATATGTTGATTGCAAGTTGAAAATACAAAATTTGACTTTTAAGTACTGTTATATGACACTGGCAATTTTTTTTTATAACAAATACGGAAAATTAAGTCTTTCAGTACAACACTTCAATTTCATCACTCAGATATCAAATCCATTGTAATTTCAAATATATAAACTCAGTCATGTCAGTAAAAGAAAATGCATGTCCCATCTTTTGATGAATGCAGAAACAGCCCTGAAAAATTAATAAAACAAATGTCAATTAGTCATTGCAAATATTCATAAACTTGCATCTTACAAAATAAATTAGAAGTGGACAAAGATAGCTTCCAAAAGTCTTGAAGCAAGTTTTTTTAAGATTCACTTTCGAAGGCCTGAAAAACAGTGTGTTTACGCCTTTACGGTATTAAACCGGAACTTCCTGGATTTGTTTCGGCCAAATTGCAGACCTCAATCGTTTTTGCCACATTTTGCCAAAAATTTACAATAAAGTATAATTTGAAAATAAAATGTCCTCCCTATGCAAGTTTTTAGTGTGTCATTGGTGAATTAATAAATTAAACAGGTTAATTAAACAGAACACCGGACAAACATAAACTTACAAAATAAAATTATTTTTGTACCTATCCACCTAGATAATTTTTAAGGCATCACCGTAAACACACAACTGTTTTTCAGCCTTACTGAAAAATTATAGCAGCATGATGTGATTTTGATTTTAATAATCATTTGATATAAATACCCAGCAATTATTGGTCATCAAAATATTTTGGGCTCCGTGTGCATATCTCTGATACGATCATGCCAACGTCGCTCTCTTTTGTCCGGTCTGCTGGGGTGTTGGGTTGAAGTTGCCACCTCGTGACTGCACAAAATTGTCGTATCTGTAAGGCCAAAAAGAAAGTGGAAATGACTTAAAAAAACCCAACTTTTTCAATCAATTTTAGAGTCTGTAAAATCTATAAATACCTGTTGTAAACAAATAATGAATGTTTCATATTTGTGCAATGGAAGGAATTAATTTTTATTCGGTGACAAATGGAATGTTCCATTACACTGGGCTTCGCCTCGTGGAATGGAACAGTCCATCTGTCGCCACATGAAGTTATTCTTACCGTTGCACTCATAAATGTTCATTATTTGTATATCATGCACTGCAAGATATAAAATATAATGGCGCGTAACACTCTCATCTTTGCCTCGTGAAATGGAACATCCCA
Source organism: Patiria miniata (assembly GCF_015706575.1). Lineage (NCBI taxonomy): Eukaryota > Metazoa > Echinodermata > Asteroidea > Valvatida > Asterinidae > Patiria > Patiria miniata. The sequence continues at coordinate 998,307 of NW_024037056.1, read as the reverse complement.
TTCTGTCACCTCATGTAAATTATTCTTACCATTGCACTCATAAACATTCATTATTTGTACATCATGCACTGACACGCTCATTTCCGCCACTCTTGGAATCACCTCTTGGAATGGAACATTCCATCTTTCACCTCATGTAAATTATTCTTACCATTGCACTCATCAACATTCATTATTTGTATATCATGCACTGACGCGCTCATTTCCGCCACTCTGTATCACCTCTTGGAATGGAACGTCCCATCTGTCACCTCATGAAAATTATTCTTACCATTGCACTCATCAACATTCATTATTTGTATATCTGCACTGACGCGCTCATTTCTGCCACTCTGTATCACCTCTTGGAATGGAACGTCCCATCTGTCACCTCATGAACATTATTCTTACCATTGCACTCATCAACATTCATTATTTGTACATCATGCACTGACACGCTCATTTCCGCCACTCAGTATCACCTCTTGGAATGGAACATTCCATCTGTCACCTCATGAAAATTATTCTTGCCATTGCACTCATTATTTGTATATCTGCACTGACGCGCTCATTTCCGCCACTCTGTATCACCTCTTGGAATGGAACGTCCCATCTTTCACCTCATGAAATTATTCTTACCATTGCATTCATAAACATTCATTATTTGTATATCAAGCACTGACGCGCTCATTTCCGCCACTCAGTATCACCTCTTGGAATGGAACGTCCCATCTGTCACCTCATGTAAATTATTCTTGCCATTGCACTCATTATTTGTATATCTGCACTGACGCGCTCATTTCCGCCACTTGGTATAGCCTCTTGGAATGGAACATTCCATCTGTCACCTTATGAAATTATTCTTACCATTGCACTCATAAACATTCATTATTTGTATATCTGCACTGACGCGCTCATTTCCGCCACTCTGTTTCACCTCTTGGAATGGAACATTCCATCTGTCACCTCATGAAGTTATTCTTACCACTGCATTCATAAACATTTATTATTTGTATATCATGCACTGACGCGCTCATTTCTGCCACTCTGTATCACCTCTTGGAATGGAACGTCCCATCTGTCACCTCATGAACATTATTCTTACCATTGCACTCATAAACATTCATTATTTGTATATCATGCACTGACGCGCTCATTTCCGCCACTCAGTATCTCCTCTTGGAATGGAACATTCCATCTGTCACCTCATGAAGTTATTGTTACCATTGCACTCATTATTTGTATATCTGCACTGACGCGCTCATTTCCGCCACTCTGTATCACCTATTGGAATGGAACATTCCATCTGTCACCTCATGAAGTTATTCTTACCATTGCATTCATAAACATTCATTATTTTTATATAATGCACCGCAAGATGCATAAAATAGCATTTGAAGCACTCATCTCCACCAATCAAGACAGAGACTGTGGGTGAGGTGTTATAACTTTGGACTATACCTACATGCTTTGGTATCTCGCTCTCTCGCTGACAGTGACTGATGGTTTCATCTCGGCGGCTGCTCTCAGCAGATGTGACTGGCTGATGTGAATCACTGCAGAACCATCGACAGGTTTGGATCTGTCGTCATTGAGACCCTGTCAGAGACCAAAGACAGATTGAAGAGAGCAAGTTCCATTAAGAATTAACAATTGTTGACTGCTGTGATGTGGGATATGCCATTTTTAACACCCAAGGGGCGCAAAGCACCCGAGGCGAAGCTATTTGCCCCAAGGGGGTTAAAAACGGCATATCCCACATCACAGCGGTCAACAATTGTTTTGTTATGTCGTGCCACGGACTCAAAAAAGATAAATGGTTGTAACTTACTGTGTAGGAAATAGATTAAATAACTGCGATGTAACCTTCGGTAACTGAAAGTTTTCATGTCCTGCTGGACATGAGACTGAGCAGTTGACATTGCTGTTCTCATTGCGCGCCAGCAGGTTCCACACGTGCGCGCAACGCATGCAATGAATGTTAGTGAGATATCGCCCTCAGTGTGTGATATGCATTTTCATTGTCCAGGCACGTGGCCATCCTAGACAAATGACAGTATTCAAGCACACAATATACCAACAAGTGTTATTAGTCACGCTATTTGACATTGGTTGGACCATTAATTGACTATTTGGCATGTTTGGGACTGGCTTACAAATTTTGCATTGCTAATAGAGCGCGCAAGTTCACCTAAAAAAACCTGCCAGATTCTACAAGAATACAGCACATCCAGGCACCGCGTATAGGATCTACAACCATCGTGACAGTCGATTCAGAGGGGTTTACATGCACAGATGCATGCAACTTTGGCTCTTTGCATGTACAATTTTGCCTGTGCATGCAAAAAAATTTGTTTTTCAGCCCATTTTCAAGGAAAAATCTCAGTTGCGCATGTAACTTTTATTTTCTAAATCGACTTCCACGGTAAATAGAAATTATTTGAACAATGCACAGCACTTTTTTAGCATTAGCATTAATAATTTAGCATCATTTTACAACTAGTGGGGAACTGAGAATTGTTCACTCTATCTGCATTAGCGTTGTTAATTTACATGTGATTTGTATTAAATCTTTTGCGAAGTCGTGAGGTTAACTGGTCCTAGATTAAGGGCAAAAAAAAAGTTGACAAGAAGCGACTCTGAAATTTCACAGTGGCTCATTAAATACCTGATGTCTATGTGTTCTTTGTTGGTAGTTTTCCTTGATAACTGCAACCTAAAAATACAAATAGAAAAAAGGGTGATAAAAATGATTATACAAAGCTAGTGCTTTTAAACAAGACTGACTTTTCACGTGGTCTGATCAATCAAGGGCCATCTCTCAAGTGGCTGTTTTGCTACTATGATTGCAGTGTTGTAGTCGAGTACTTTTTTCCGAGTACCGAGTACTGCCGAGTACTTAGGTTGCCGAGTACGAGTACGAGTACTTGTACCTCCGAGTACAAGAACGGGTCTCCGAGTACAAGTACTTGTACTTCCGAGTACGAGTACTTGCATTTCCGAATACGGCCATACGGCAAATGGTTCATTGTGCGTAATTGGCCCAGGCCCAGTCAGGCCGATATACAGACCCACTCACGGCTAGCTGTTAAATGTGTTTAAATGTGATATCTTGATTTCTCCACAAGCCAATCAACCATTTCAAACTGAAAGTATCGATAAAATAAGGCCATCGGGTAAGTGAAGCTATAACATTTTCCCCGGCCGAGTACTGCTATTCGAGTACGAGTACTTTAATGATCGAGTACAATTTCGACATGTCGAGTACGAGTACTTTGCTGCCCGAGTACGAGTACCGTCATTTCGAGAACGAGTACTTTGACATTCGAGTACGAGTACGAGTACTCCAAAAAAAGTACTCGAGTAGTTCTCGAGTACGAGTACCGAGTACGAGTACTACAACACTGTATGATTGTGGTTTTCACATAGACATGCTATGGTAAATATCAGCAGCCATAGACACAAATGTCTGTTTTAGTCAGACTCAACGGCTCACCTGGGAGTTGATCTTTTCCTGCGTGTCCCTGCTGGGATCTACCACTCCGTCGCGCAGGGTGGGCATGTAGATGACCTGCTGCTCAGCGCCCTGCCTTATGCCTGCGTAGAATGGGTCCTCCAGCCCCTCCATGGGGCCTGGAACCTCCTCATTCTCAATGGAATCTGCCAGAAAACCAATTATCAGAAAGTGATTGCCTGGTTTCTATCAAGGGTAAAATGTTCGCAAGAATACATGTACTCTCTATACCAATGACACGGAGGGTACTGGTTGTGATTCATATCACTTTTGTGCACATATCCATTTTTAATTGAGATTATTATTAAAACATTAATAGAGTTGCATGTGACAGAATATTACATTCATTCCATGAATGTTTTTGGGGTGGTTAAATCTGCTTTCACTAAGTAACAAATGAAAGTGGTGAGAGACAGGACACATGTCAATTTTATGTGAAAAGAGTGACAACACAATCATGATGATGACAATGATGTCTCACAATGACAATGACAACATTGCCAATCCCAATGACAACTAGACATGACAATACTGTAATGATGACGATGTCATGATGCACCTAAACATATTATACACCCAATGTGATAAAAAAGCTAGACTAATTCGGTGAACAAAATTAGGACCCATTTTTTGAGGTGGAACCACTTGCCGCACGTGTTCTTAAACTGCGCCTACTGGTCGAAGAAGCCCAAAGTACGTGCCAACTAGAGTGAGAGCCTAGTTCTCCTTCAAAAACGGCTTCCAATTGTTTTCGTTGAATTAGTCTATACAGGAAAATGTGTTAATGCAAATATTTGTGGAATTAACAAAACAAGAACGGAGGTAGTCTCTGTGAAAAGTTTACACTCCAATTAGCGTAATGAATCTGAGTACTACAGTCCAACTCCAGGAAAGTGAGGAGTCAGCAATATCCAGCAAAATCCAACACTTTTAATCCTTTCCTTAAACCATATCGTTTATTGACTTGGCTCTCCCCAGAATCAAATTGTTTGCTCAGTCAGACAGATCACTAGAGCGTGAACAATGGACCACAAGTTGAAAACTCACTTTTTTTCCAACCCAGATTTTCGCTGGCAAGTAGTGATAAAAATCAAAGGTGTTGTGTGTAAAGTTTGTTCCTTGAACTTTACTCTTTTAAATCCAAGCCATATGTAAAAACAATAAGAAAGTTATGTCGGTTTTTGACCTGTTTTTGATCATTTATCAGACTGCAAGCCATTCCACCACATGATCTTATGACACTCCATACCTCAAATTGTGCGTGAATACTTTTGAAGTACTTTTCTTCAATTTTGTAATGGTAACACTATGAATAAACTACACCATTAGAAAGATCCGAAAACACTCTTTCAGCTGGTGTATGGTTGATGTATGGGTTGCAAAACACACCAACATGTCAGCTTGCTGAAAAGCAGTGAATGAATTTGTGTTGAGTGTGTTCTGTGTGTGGTTTCCTAGTGGACTAAAGTTACCTATGGTAAGCAGCAGGGGTAGTTCCTTGTAAACAAAAGTCACCCATGGTAAGGAAAGGGTTAAAATGAGGTCTTCTGGTCAAGTTGTTTCAATAAAAAACTATTGGGTTGGGTCTTGCTGGATTGTGCAGAGTATGGGAGCGTTAAATATGGATTGTGAATGTTAGATGGGAAAGAGAAGTACGTCCAGGCAGCGATGCCTCCTGCTCATATTAGTTCCGCCCTTTGGTGTTAGTGACAACGCAACCAAAGTGATGATCATGGTGAGATGATGAATCTGAAAATAAATTAAGACAACCCACCACCGATTATATCACTGATGTGTGGCTTGGGGCTGCTGCCTTGCTTTGCCGAAGCCAGCTGCCTCATGGAGGGACCGTGACCCTTCACCTCTGACCTCCTGGTGAGGTCATCGCCGCAGTGTTCCTCATCACCTGCCTCGGGGTTCCCGTTCAGGTCCCGCAAATTCACTCGGACGAACTCCTGCGAGTTGTTGCTGGACTCGGAGTTGGTGTTGGAACGTTCGGTCCGTGGGGAACCTAAACGAGCGGAATTACCGTTCTCCTGGCGGGAGCGACGCCGCGGCGACCCCGGCGCGTCGTCGTAATCGCCCTCGGCCGTGAAGCTCTCCAGGAACGTCAGCTTCCAGTCGTCGGCTCCCATGCTGCACTGCTTGGTGTTGAGCGGCGTCATCGGCTGGTCGTATTCGCCGTCGGGATCTGCGAAGCTGGAGGCCAGCGTGCTGTGGATTGCCTCCAGCTGTGCGTTGTACAGGAGAGCCTTGAAGTCTGCCCCGGTGAAGTGATCGCACTTCATGGCAATGGCACGTAGGTTGACGTCGTCTGTCAGGGGTATCTTGCGGGATAGGGCCTGCAGGATCTCAACCCTCTCTTCCTGTTATGCGAAAGTGAAATAGTTACAACCTTCTGATCTCCAAACATTGGCCAAGGGAAAGATTTCCATATACGAAGTTCACTCAACACCCTGTGTACAAACCCTATGAGATTCGACTGAAAAATTCTAAGTGTTTTCTAAGAAAATGCTTGTATTTTCTCAATGCTCAAATTGACTTTGATGACATGAAATTGCTCTCCTATTATTATTTATTATTTATTTATTCTCATCATGTAAAAACATGAAACTTGTCTCCTCGTTCTGCACACAAATATAATGTATAAAACACTTAAAAACTTCACATTAAAAACCAAAACAAAAACATATTACCTAAATGTACAAATAGGCGTAACAATATAAGAACACTGACAAGAGTACTCTCTGGGGACTTGTTAGTCAATACAGAGGAAAATTAGTGAACTTCGTATATGGAAATCTTTCCTTGGCCAAGTCCGAAATACTTGTTTGTTATAGAACGTACAAGTCTCGCCAGTTCACTTTCAATTTTTATACTGGTTGATCTCGTTTGTTCAGAGTAAAATTTATTTGGGAACATTTGCTGTGCATGGATCTACTCATACTTGAGTACTCAATATTTGTGGAAATAAGTGTATTGTTAGAAATGTTTAACTTCATAATTCAAAACACTAAAGAAGTTCATCAATAAACAATGTACTGGAGTCCATAATAAGTCCTTGCAAGTCCCGCACATGGCAAGCCATCTACTCTTGTGTCAAGTTACAAGATTTCCAGATGAACTGTAACAAAAGAAATTCCTTTACTTTTGTTCATCTCCCATGATTTAGGACGGGTCTTTGTGAATGGACTTTATTGTGACTCGACTTGCGACTAAACTTGTGAAGGACTTAACCACAACACTGCCAGTTATAAGTAAAACACAATGGCCTGCTATAAAAGGAGATATTTCTAATGGTTTGAGACACTCACTGCACACGGGATCGGGCAGAAAAGACACTTGTCCAATCTACCAGGCCTGAGTAATGCTGGGTCTATGAGATCTGGCCGACTGGTAGCTCCTATGATGTAAACACCTAGGAAAAAAATATATGAAAATGTGTAATAATCGTCTACTGGAGGCCCGTAACAGCAACAGCACAGAAGGCTAACTTAATAAAAGGTAATGTACATTCGTTACTAGACATTCTTGTTACCTTGCAATCCTTCCACGCCATCCAGCTGAGTGAGTAGCTGGTTGACAACCCTGTCAGTCACACCTGTGCTATCATGGCCACGTCTGTGACAAGACAAGTAAATCTAATTAGTAATCAATCCACAGTATTCTTTTCCTTGACTTCCATCTCTGGGACTCTTATCTGGGATGCGTTCTGGACAAGTTGCGGGTAGAATCATTCACTTTAATCCGGAAGAAGCTCTGCATTTGTTCCAGACATAATCCGGAAAATTTTCATTAGCAACTGCTTCGCTGATCTTTACTGATAACTTCAATGCAGGAAGATTGTGGGGAAGTTGTTTAGAATCCTGCAACTTATACCCGATACAGAGTCCAGAACTTGTCCGGACATATTTCTTTCCTCATCTTCAATCGAGGGCCCCCACTGCATTTGAACAGGGCAGCAGCACGGGGCTTATTCCGCCTCCCCGTTCTGATCTCAGAAAACCCACGGACAACTTCTAAGAAATACTGTATGCTCATTGGGACATTCACGCTTGGCCAATTTGCAGTATTAAGTCTGCTGATTAAATCATTCTTTCACTATGGTCATTTACATCCACACTTCCGTCCCTGAATGAGAGCGTTTTCATACACACGTTCAATTAAATACAAAAGAGTTTTGGGTACCTTGTGCAGAGATGCCAACTTTACAGACTACAAAATAGTAATGACTCTTCCTGCAAAGAGTAATGCTAGTGTAAATACATAGGACAACAGTCAAGTTTAAGAGTAACCACAGTACTTTTCAGAGTAACCACAATGTTGGCGTATAGGACAGCTGGAATTTTCAAGAGAAATAACATGCCTCGAAATCCTAATAATTACTCCAAAAGAGTAATGGTTGGCATCTCTGCTTGTGTAAAAAAAGAAGACATGTTGTGTGAGCACTGCTTCTGATTTTTTAAAATGAATTTGGTGTCTAAACGTCTGCAAGATATCAGTCTACAAACTTGGCATGAGAAAAAGTCTATATTAGAAAAAAAATGTACAAGGAGTCTGCCCACAGCCTTTTTTGGGGTTAAAGATTCGCACCTTGGGGCCAGCGAGTCAAACTCATCAAAGAAGAGAATGCAGGGTCGTGCACTCTGAGCCCTGTTGAAGAGATCACGGACGGCCTGCTCACTAGCACCAATGTACTTGCTCAGTAGCTCAGGACCCTGCAGAATCAAGGAGAAGGGAAACCTGTTTCACATTGCATACACCCTTGGCAATGTTGTAGTACTCGTACTCGAATACAACTCAATTACTTTTTGAGAATACTCTCACTCATACTCGAATATCAAATTACTTGGAATCAAATTCACAGCACTCGTACTTGAGAAGCAAAGTACAGTCCTTGGGACTTTACAAATTACCTTGTTATAATAGGTACCTTGTATTATCAGTAATGAAAACAAACAAAAACAAGACTTGGGACCTGAAATGTTGCTTGTTATAAGCAGGATGTTATATTAACAGTGCTCTTCTTATCAGGGTTTGACTGTACTTGGACTTGAATATTCGATATTGTACTCTATTACCAAAGCAGGTCGTGGGTTCTAGTCCCACCCAAGCAGTTAGTGAATTTGTTTTCGCAATAATTTGGGACAACATTTAGTATACAGTGTACATAAAAATACGTCAGTGAAGGGCAAAACCCAAAAATTGAACTAGACTGTTCAATCTTTGGGTTAGGATTTCTTTTTTGGTAAAAAAAAAATCCTTTAAAAAAACTTGTATAATTGTTTATGTCCAAGTGCTCTTATGAATTATTATTTTAATTGGCCAAATGTGTTAAAACATTTAAACTTATCAATTCAGTTCAAGTGATCAAAACAACGAACTGTTATTATTTAAAATGTAACTTTCCAAAAAGGTGCTTAAATAAAATACAAATGAGTAAATTCAAAGCAAACTAAAGTAAAGTAAAGTCTGTCCCGAGCCAATGTGGCTCATCAGGCTGACGTTTATCTCCGGTTTCAGTAGCATGAAACGACTGAGAATATTTCTACTCCCCCTGGATGGGATGCTAGTCCATCGCAGGTTACTCCCCAGCTAATGCTGGTACCCATTTATACTCCTGGGTGGAGAGGGGCAAGTGGGGGTGAAGTGCCTTGCCCAAGGACACAATATATGACCAGCGGCTGGATTCAAACCCCGGACCCTCTGATCATGAGTCACGAACCCTAACCTCAAAATTCAAAGCAAACTGACACACAGATATTTGTGTTATTTTATAGTTCATCGCCTTTGTCAATGTCGGAAAAAAGTTCGAACCTTGATACTAATGAAGTTGAGTCCACATTCCTTGGCCACGACGCCGCCCAGTAGTGTCTTACCCGTGCCTGGTGGGCCATACAGCAACAACCCTGACCTCAGACGCAGGGGGCAGTTAGCAAACAACGATGGATACTAGAAGTGACACAAAGTATACAAATTTAAGGCGTTTTGGCAAGGTGAAATGGAACTGGGCACAGGCCATAGTAGTGAAAAGTGGAGAAATATGAAAAAAAACCACCCAAAACTGAGGATGTTTTTTTCTTCTTCTTCGATTTTCAGATTGATTGATATTTGTAATCTTTGATATGTCTACAGTCAAGAAATAGTGTAATATCATGGGAAAAGTGTTCTTAAGGAAAAACAAATTTACATCTTTTATTTTCATGACTACTAAACTCAATACATTAATGGCCTTTTTCGCAGTATGTTACTGTTTTGACATGTTGATATGTGAAAACTTGAAACAGCCATAACTTGTCAACAGAATGTCTGTTTGAAGTGCAACAAACAGTATTGTAGGGAGAAATTTATTTTCTTGCCTAATACCTGCAAAGCCCCATATTGACCTCTGCCCAGTCCTGTCTCATTTTGCCAAAATGCCTATCAAAGATGACATAATTTGAAGGTGGATAGTCGATACCAGCTCCCCAAGGTATTGGAAGTTGACAAACTAGTTTCGAAGGCGAAATTAAGCAGATTATATTTTTTTTCTACGATATACCTCCATTATGTACTACACTGTATTTATTCCTTGACGAATCTGTAATACCATAGCGTGCTGGGGCCGTTTGGGGCGGTATAAGGAGTAACAGGCAGGGCACTGTGGGCTTGTACGTGTTCTACATAACCCCCGAGGACAGACACACAAAGGGAGAACAACAGATTCTTTCAGTCCCTGGGAGTTGGGTCTCTTGTTCAAAACGGTTCACTGTGGTAGGTTTGTGTGCTTAGTCTATGGGAGTGTGTTAAATTACTCGGATAAAGGAAAACACAAAGCATTGCCCTCGGGAGTATGGTAAAACAAGAGTGGGTGTACAGAGCCTAATGGGTTAATGCAATGTGCAGAAGTGGCCCACCTTTGCTGGCAGTTGCAGCGTTTCTAGTAAAGACTCCTTCACGTCCCTCAGCCCGCCGACGTCTTCCCAACCCAACTCCCCCGCGCTGTGCAATGGAACGTCCCTGAGAGTGGCCGGCGTGTAGTCGTGCAGCGCAACCTCAAAGTCTTCCTGCCTCAGCAGAATCTCGTCTGCATTGCTGTTGGAATCTTTGGCTAGGTTATCAAGGGTAAACAGAATCAAAGCATAACTTTTCGAAGAGTTTGATCCATTTGCCACTAGTCCATTTCAGGTTTACAGATGTGCAGTTCATGAGCAATTCTTATCTTGGCCTTTGATTTTTATGACAGACGGGTTGGTCCCCAATGACAAATCATAACTACAACTATTTACTACTAAAGCAAAGTACATGTATACTACAGAAGAATGAATTATTTTGACTTCCAATTTCCGTTCCATCAATCATGAAGATAACACTTGGTAGTCTGTTACTAGACTACTCAGGGTTGGGTACCGTGACGTCAGATATAAAGTGACAGTGAAATGGTGAGACTCACACAATTTATAAGCAACAAATAATACAAGGGCATGCTAAGGTACGTAAACCTACAGTACCTTGCAAAATTAGTGCATAATTTAAAACAACCTTTCTTTAAAAAAAAAGAGGATGGATGTATATGGCGGTTGAGTAGATGACTCTAATTTCAGACTCAGGGTTAACTTTCATGACTCACACCTAACTCACATATTTCTAACCTACCGGTACATGACTTAAAGATATAGTCCATCATTTGTAATTTGTACATTTTGTTCGTTTGAAGCAACAAAAGTGTTCAATATCTAATGAAGGATACTGAACAACCAACCTGATGAAGTTTCAGCTCAGCTTCAGCTGTATATTCCGAAAAAAAACAGCATTCTAGGATCTCAATTTCAAATCAAAAGTTGCTGAATCATGTTTTGAATTGTCTTGAATTGCAGCTATACGCGATATTGCGCACTGATCCGACGAATTATAGCAACCGTGCGCGCCTGTGCGTCGTGCCAATGCTTGCGCGCACTGCGCCGAATAACAAAACGAACTACTAATTTAAATCTTCCTACAGTGCGTCTTAAGACGCACAGTTGGAAAGGCCTTCTTTCGTTGATTACTTCAAAATGATAGCTTGCCAGAAAGATTAATTTCACAGGGAGTTTAGTCCCCTTACCATCTTTCAACCAAGTATGTTTTTCCACGATAATACGCCAGTTACTTTTTCGGATGGCTGCAAATGATGGACTATAGCTTTAAACAACCATACAACTCAGGACTCCAAGTTTATAATGGGACTCAGATTTGGTGTTGAGGATCTAGAACAACGGACACAAGCCTACCTCCCAGTGATGACTTGAAATCAACCTACATGACGTAGCAATTCAGATTCAAGCTCCAGACTGGAATCCACAGTTTGGACTGATATATATTTTCAATTTAACAAAGCCTGAAATCCCATAATTGCAGGCGGACTTGCATCCTTGAAAAAAAATTTGACTTCTTTAATTTTTTTCACAAACCTTGTTTGTCTGGTTCAGCAGGCGGTGTGGGCCTTCCTTCAATCATCTCCCGGCTACATCCAGCATGGATAGCTCTCTCCACGACGGTCACTATGTCCCGAGCCACGTAACCCTCCATCCGTCCGGCCAGGTGGTCAGGGTCAATCCGGTCAAACGTTCGCAGGTCAATCTCTACTTTGGACTGGATGGCGGAATTGAAGACCTCAATGCGCTGGGGCTACAAAATCAAAAAGGGGAAAGTTTGATGCAAAATATAAAATGTTTATTGAGAAATACATTTTTTGTCAATTTTTTGCGTAGAAATCTTGATAATAGAAATTTGGTTTTGCCCTTTTTAAATTTTTTTTTATGATGAATGTACACTTTGTTCTTAGTTATTATGAGAAAAAAATTTCACAAAGTGCTTGGGTGGATTCAAACCCACGACCTCCTGGGTACTTGTGCAGACGTGTTACCACACGTCCACCGAGCTTGCCAGGGTCGGCTGGCTGGTTCGAATCTGATATAGCAGCCAGTACCGCAACCAAACTATTCATAAGATGGAATATGGCATTGGGGTGATGATAAATTCCATCTTGGCTGCGAAATCACGAGGCATTTGTTTATTTTGAAATATCAGATTGGTATTGGACCCTATTTTCATTTGATGAAGTTCAAAGAACCGGTACTTTAGCTGCATAGTTGGCTGTTAGAGGCTTAAAGGTTTCCCAGCAAAAAATGCCCAGACAGTTAAGTTGAAGGGTAAAGTTTCGGAGCTCTACCTAACGAAGTGCAACACTATGTGATTTGCATCGGTGTAATACCAACCTTCATTTTGAGCTATTCCGATCACACAAAATATTTTGAGTATTTGGACTTGCCCACTTAAACTGATACTGAAAAAGTAAGTTTTGGGCCACTGTTTGATACAAGTCAATGTCATTTATCTTATGAGCCCCATCAATGTACATGAAAAGAATGGCAAATGTTTTGTGCTTAAACTTCAACAGGCATAAAACAACCCCAGTTAATGATAGAGGCTGCCTCTATATCTCTTACTCCAGCAAAACCCTCCAGATAGATCTTAAAGGATCTAGACAGAGTTAGGGTTAAATGATCCTGCTAACGACTCACTTTGTTCAATGAAGGTATCTCCAGACAGCACTGGAATAGGTGGCAACCTCTGGAACTGGTCAGTGATTGGTGGAGGCTGCCCTTTGACCTGGTGGTGGCCACAATGCAGACCCGTGACCCCTCTCTGACCTCGGCCGTCATTATATCTTTCAAAACTGTGAACAAATATCAAATAGGAACAGAAAACAAATGAATTTGAAAACTTAGTTTTGCCCTCTATCAATGTTATTTCATAAGCACTGTATACTCAGTGCTGCCCTAAAAGCTTGCAGTCAATAATGCTGACGCATTCTTTCATGCAGTCATCCTCCAAGAGTGATTATGAATGGAAACTACCTACCCAAAAGAAAAAAATAATCATTTGAAGTCATTCTTAAGAACCCTAACCCTGCCAAATCCAATAGGATCCAACTACATCATATACCCGTTGCAGACTGTTGGATTGAGCAGTAAACCCCTTGTACAAATATTCAGAGTCGGATTCTGTACTGATAAATAACGCCAATTTGGAGTTTATACCTCTGGTTCTTTTCAGAACCATTCTCTTAGTTGAGAAATTATTCGCACATTTCCGCAAACCTTTCATTATTTAGTGTCTCCACCATGCAAAGCCTCAATTCTTACTTAATTTGGACTCTGTTGGATCCAGCAGACAACTCAAAATTAGGCACAGTTGGATTCTGTTGGATTGAGCACGAAGTAACCGTTGGACTCTGTTGGATTTAGCAGGGTAGTCCTGAGGAACCCTTAGGGGGTTAGACTTCTTAATGATACTTGAATGACAAATTACAAAGTGCCAAGGTAACGGGGACAGGAAAAAATGTCACACTGTGGACCCTTAACACTGACCCATTTACATAACTCAACACAGGTTTGGTTTTCCCACTTACCGTCAGCCAAGCGGGTGTGGTACACTGCCTCAGGGCCAATCTCCTGCTCCGGTCCCAGCGGCGAGGCAGTCACATGATCCAGGTCATCCAATAGGACGATGGAAGGCTGTCGCCACGCTGCCTCGTTCACAGCCTCCTCCCAGATCTTGCGAATGGTCTCGATACGTTTCCCTGAAAAAACAAAAAAATTTAACCACAGTTACGACTCGATTTTTGAGCAATTTGATATGTTAAATACACTTTTTCCCCCAGAACATTTCAAAATTCAATGAGAAATGTATTCATGTTAACGAGTTTGCTGGGTAGTCAAGAGGTGGTTGCAGCAAAGCATACTGATAGTACACAGGCATCTTGTTGACAAGCGATGACCTCCCTTCTTCCCTTGTAGCCACCAGCTTGCTTGGGCAGGGCTCAACCTCAGGGCCTTCTGTTTATAGGGCTCGCTCAATGACGGCCATCTCTGTAGGAGAACTGCAACTGCGTATTTTACGTAATCAAGCACGCATTGTGCAGTGTTGAAAATAATCCAACCACGCGTGCTTGTTGCTCGAAATGTGTTCCAAATACGACGCGGCCGATGCGTGTTATGCAAGTTGATGCTCAAATTGCCGATGCATGTGGATAGTCTGTAGGAAATGACGTCATTTGAACGAGACCTATTAGTGCAGATGCCTTGACCACTTGACCACCAAATTTGCCAAGATTGGCTGGCTGGTTTGATGTAAATAAGCAGTAGGTACCACATCAATTCTGCTTGTGTTTTTATTTGCAACTGGCTATTGACAAATTCTGCTTGAAATGCATTTCGGGCAGAACATGAACTGGCTCTTTTTTTCCCCCAGCAACTGAGCACCGGGTTCTGTACTAACCTTTCAAGGGCTTGCACTCCACCAGGCTGACGTGCGCTAGGTTGGGCCACTGCGCCATCTCCCGACAGACCGACCGGCAGAGGGCGCTCTTGCCGCTGCCCCTGGGGCCGCAGACGAGCAGGCCGCCTTGCAGGAGCCCCGGCAGGGACTCGCCCAGGCACCGGCTGATTGGCCGCGTCATCAGCGCCGTGCTGAGGTAGTCCAGGGCTTGCTGGCCCAAAGCTGCGGCTCCCCTGGAAATTGAACAGCCAAAGTTTCTGTCTTGAAAGGTCCAGGATTAATGAGGACTTTCAAATGCTGTGGATACTGACATACCGGAATTTTAAGTTCTTTTAATACGTTAGAATCATGCAAATAATCAGCAAAATGTATTGCTTTTGACTGAAGTTGGTATGAACTACATGTATTTTTTTAAATATTTTTTTAAAGGATAAACCCAAAGATTGGGCCCAAATACAATCGAAGACATGCAAATAGAGGGGAAAAAAGTTAAATAAATAGAGATAAAACAAAAATAATTACCACAGACAATAAAACTGGACTAGCTGTGTCACATCAATATTATGGCCAGTTTGTGCCTGTACAAATGCAAACTCTAAGAAGCAAATTGCATCATGAAACGTTGGAGGCAAAATTTGCCACAGTTGCTACTCCTTCAACCTTTGATTATCCAAAGCGCAAAATTGCTTTTGCATTCAGAGGTCATCTTTGACACTTTTGTTTTGTTTTGCAAAAGGCAACGTAACAAAATATGCCACGCAAAGGATCTAAACTTAGTGTGGTTTTACAAACTTGTGTTTACTTTCACACTTGTACTAAGTGTGACCCAGACAACAGTTGGAAATCAGTTGGTCACAACAACATAGTGGAGTCCATCACAAGTCCATCACAAGTCCATCACAAGTCCATCACAAGTCCATCACAAGTCCATCACAAGTCCATCACAAATCATCCAGTTCCAATTCAACTCACAAGCTATTCAAGTGAGCTTTGTCAAAGTTGTTGTACATCCACTGTTACTTGTGACTGGACTTGTGATTTACTGGGACTGGACTTGTGATGGACTTGCAATGGACTCGACTACATACAGTGGGGGTGCTGTGGTCCAATGGTTACTGTGTTCGATTCGTGTGCCGCGGTACATAGGTTCGAATCCTGACCGTGGGAACATGGTGCTTGTTCTCTTCGGATGGGATCTAAAGCCGTATGTCCCATGTGTTGGGTAATGCACGTTAAAGAACCCAGTGACACTTATCGCTAAGAGAAGGGGTTTGCCCCGGTGTTTTTGGCAGTGGCTGCAATATGCGCCGCAGCACCTTGTCAACCCTTATAAGGTGCTACATAATGGGTCTCATATTTCTCATATACTTTATTTACCTTTCTTAACAATAGACATAATTTCCAGCACCTTGAGTACCTAATTGTTGGTAGATACGTGCACTATATAAGACTCCACTATTATTATTATCTCTGGTCAGTCAGTAAGTGAATCAATCGGGGAGTCAGTCAGTGAGTCAGAGAAAGAACAAGCAGGCCCTTCAGGTCCAGCAAAAACTTCACCTACCCCAGATCCCGTAGTCTGTACCCGCCCACGGTATTGTCCAGCTCGGCCACGCCCCTGGATGGCATCCTAGGGATGAAGGCAGGCTTGTTGGATGCGGTGATCTTGTCTCTGATGACGGCCCGGCATCTCTTGGCGATGAGCGGATGCAGGAGGTAGTAGGACGGGGAGGCATCGGGTGAGGAGGAGGAGGGGGCAGGCTTGTCCTGCTGGTTGACGGAGATGAGAAACTCTCCATGGACATCTGGATGGATGACACAAGTTTGGCAAAGTTTTAAACCCTAACCTTCCCAAATCGTCCAAAATCCTCTTAGCAAAATGGAGGATTTTGCAGGATTGAGACTATATGGCAAAAAATGTGTGGTTGATTTGGGAGGATGCACTGTATCAAGGTCTTAGGCCCGGAGGTTGTGTTGTTTATGCTCAGCCGTGCATAAACTTAGGCCTACATTGTACTTGAAATCCTCCACATTGCTCCAGCATGTCACTGGCTCTGCCTAAACATTTTTACAGTGATTGCTGGAGGACTTTGCAGGATTGAAGATTGAGGCAGTGGTCACCCCTCCAGTGAACAAATTAAAGAAATAACAGTTGACTCTGGAAGAATCACAGAAGAGTAATGGTAGGATTAAACTCCAGACTTTTTAAAAACTTGGTTTGAATTCCTCATAGATCTGGCTTGGATTTTGGAAACCGGATATTTAAAACCAACCTTAAAGTCTTTTATTTCTAGGTGACACAGTTAAAGAAAACAACTGGAACATCCCTCAATTTGCTCAATGGTCTCCGATTACTCAACACTAGTGGCCTTAGTGGTTCATGGACAGCCTGCCCATTTGACTAATAAGAGATTTTCACCCATTTTCAGCTCTGGAATGGTTTTGTAAAGGCCCATGGGTCATTGAATCCTGCACACTATATACCCAATCATCGCGGAGAGCATGCTGTGAGCTGGATGAGAGCTTCAGGTGAAATCAGATAACCGTTACTCAATTTAAATTTTTTTTAGGATATTCGGATATCTAAGTCTCTGATTTTTCCCACACTACCATGACTACAAAAAAAAACACTACCACTATCCAGATAGCCACCAAGCATTGAACACACAACAGATACATGTATAATAAAAATACCCCAGAATACGGTACTAACCTCCAGTTCTAGAGATGGGAAACCTCAGTAGGGTTCCATGCTGTCTGATGGGGATGGGTGATATCATGCAGCTCACACACGTCACCCAGTATTCAAATGCAAAGACAAGGTCCTCATTTTTGAGATCTGAGGGCTGAAAAAAATATTGCAGAGCTAGTAACTTAACCTCATACTATTATCCCAGCAGATCTTTCTCTTAGATATCAAAGCCAAACATGAAAAGTGACTTCAAAAACCTGCAAGATTTAACTAGAACACAGCACATCCGGACACCATGTATAGGATTATGCAATATGTGCAACGTCCTATTTTTTTCATTTAGTTTGAGTCCTGCCTGGGCCCATCCAATCAAGGGCAATAAATGTGTATTTAGAAAGAAAATAAAAACATTACAATTTCAACATATTGAAAAAAATTGCAAATTGTTGACTATAATAAAATTACAATTGTTGATCTCTACTTCCGTTCAACCGATCACACAGGTAACAATTGGATAAATTCAAACACGGGAGTCTGTGACTAGACTAGTCAGCGCTTGATACACAGAGTTTCACATAGATAGTTAACATGGACTGGCAAGACTTACACGCTATATAACTGGTCTGAAGATGCCGTTTGATTTTATAACCCCCTGACATGATGCGAACCAATTACAACCAACACTGAGGTTTTAGTAATTTTGCTAGCCCCTCAAATTACGTAAGTAGTGATTACAAAATACCGCACCTTGTCAAACAGTGGGAATAGTGAAATGCTGTGAATGGGCACCGGTGGGATGAGCACCGGTCGCAGCTCCACTTTGGCCGAGGACTCCAGTCCGAGCTGACGTCGAAGCAAGTCAGGAAGCTGGACGAACCAGGAGATGTCCTGCTTCTGAAACGTGTTGGAAGAGTAGAGATTCTCCGATTGGCCAGATTGATGTCGCTGGAGTTCGTTACTGTGGATGATGACGCGAACCACGCAAGACGGGTTGGAGTCTTCGCTCTTTGCGGCAGCGTCTGTGGTTGCTTGGGCAGGGGCAGCCTGTAGGTGTTTCTGTTCCAAGGCTTCTCGCATCGCCTTCTCGTACTTGTTCTGGGTTTGTTGAAACTTGCGGTTGACTTCCTCCTTTTTTTCCTTTGGGGAGGAGAGCTTGGCCAGGTAGGCTAGGAACGTGACAAATTCGTTGACGGGACACTGGTGCTCGTCTGTATTGGAGTTGTGGTGCCGGACGAATTCCGTCTCACAGTTGGAGGTCAGGTAGACCGTGGTGGGCTGCATGAGGTGCGTGTAGGAGCTCATGAAGGACTCCTGGGTGTCAGCTGACGGACTTGGACAGTTTTCAGAATCATCGGGTCTCTCCCCGCTGGCTGTGGCAGTACTGGGTGCTATGTGATGCCGCTTGGAGTCAGCGAGCTGCGTACGACCTCCTGACTTTAGTAAACCTGATGAGGATGAGACTCGGGACACAGAGCTCTTACGGCGCTCAAACATCGGCTGGACACGAGCAACGATCCTCACATCCTTCCAGAACTCGGCCGCCATCTTACGGCGTGCCTCCTCCATGTCCCCGCTCCCCATCTTTGAAATGTATTCAGCCTCGTCACGCACAAACACGGACTTAACCCTACGCCAAAATTTGTAGGACCAAGGTATTGATTTGTCAAGAGTTTCTGGGGGAACGTCCCAGGGTTCGCTGGGAGTCGTTGGACTGGAGCTAGCGTCCGTCAGAGGGGCTGTGGAGAAAGTGGTGTCGCTGGGACTCGTCGCGGAGTCGTAGTCGCTGGTGAAGCCGGACAGGGCACTGGCGATGATGGAACCCATACTGGAACTGTTTGGAAGTGGTGCGTCAGGGTGTCTCTGAGAACGATCTCCGCCCTGTCTGTCAGGGTTACCGGGGGTATTTGTGTTTGATACAGGAGTTGTGGCTGGTGCTGGGTTGTGGCGAGACTTGGGCGCAACAATGAGTTCGGTGTTGGGCTCCAACTGGACACAAGATGCAGGGGGATCTGTAGCACCTGTGAGCAATAAGAGATTTACCGGCTGAATGTGAATCAAGTCCCGAGTACTGATGTATGGTCTGTACGTGAGAGGCTGCAATTCAAAACAGGAAACGGCAACTTTTTTTATCAGAAACGCTAGCAAAGGATTCAACTTATGAGACAAGAAATTATGTGTAGCTTTTCTCTATTCCAGCTGTTGTGATTGTAGTCTTAGGCCCCCCCCCCCAAAGTTCTGTTTCTGATTACATGGCATTTGAAAATAGGGGCAACTCACCAATTTTGATGAATATGCAAATCTTCTTCTCGATCCAAACTGGCAGAATCTGGCCTGTCCAGACGATCCTGACTTGATTCAGCAGATTGGACTCCACATAGCCAGTGTTCAATTCCTGTTAATGGAACAATACAAAATTAAGCCTAACAACGTAGATAGTTTTGCTTTTTCCTCGATCCTTCACAATCCAACAATTGTGCAGCAATGCATTGCACATTACGCCTTTATGTTTGAAAAGAAGAGGGTACAAAACACAGATATATCACCTTTGATTCGGACTCAAGCCTGACTTGAGTCACATTTGTCTAACCCCAGGCTCGGACTCAAGTATTATTAACAATGACTCAGACTCAGACTCAACCCTCCTGACTTTGACCTGGGACTTGGACTTGATGTTAGTGACTCGGACTTGATGGTAAAATGACAACTTGCTCGATTTTAAATGGAAAAAAGAACTTTTTCCCTTGCAAAATAATACTTATTGAATTGAAACGATAAACTTTATATTAAATTGTACCTTACATGTTCGTCTTCATGAGTTGCACAAGGATTGCAAAAAAAAAAAAAACCACTATTGCATTCTGTACGTGCATAACTGTACAATGTAAGATGGCTTTCTTTATTTTACCTGTCACCTGATGATATCTTGTGTGTGAATTAAAGAGGTTGTGGAATGCCCGAAGACATTTCCGTCATATTTTGGATATATGTAGCATAAGGTGTAATGAAATAAAAACGACTATTGTTTCTGTCATGAAATGAGTACAAAGGGTACTTTTGAGAGCTATTTTTCAGGTCCTGTTTCGACCCGAACGTGCGATTTGTGTAAAAGTCGTCGTTGCGGGCAGCAAACAAAACACAGTACATCGTGACGTAATAAACAGGACTCGTTTATGCTACTCTGCATCGGGAGTCCTGTTTATTACGTCACGATTTACTGTGTTTTGTTTGCTGCCCGCAACAACGACTTTTACACAAATTGCACGTTCGGGTCGAAACAGGCATGACAGGACTTGAAAAACAGCTCTCAAAAGTAGGCCTACCTTTTGTACTCATTTCATGACAGAAACAATAGTCGTTTTTATTTCATCACACCTTAGGCTACATATATCCGAAAAATGACGGAAATGTCTTCGAGCATTCCACAACCTCTTTAAGTTCTCGTGACTCTCACTCAGACCTGACCCAAATCACTGGTGACTCTGAATCAGATTCCAACTCGACATGCTCGATGTTTATTACTCAAACACAAGTCTACTAATACATGTAGTGGTTGAGTTGTATAGTCCTGAATGTAAAATGTGAATGTACATGTACATTGTTCAAAGCCAGGTCTTGGATTTTTGGTAGATTTTAAACATGTCACATCCCTCATGCTGCCATATTCTAGCTGTTAAAATTAGCTCTTTGACCTGTGAACCATACAAATCTGCCAAACTGGTTTACATACGTGTACATATGTACAATGTAATGCAGTTTTGTAAGTACATGTACATGAACATGCCGGAATTAAGTGTAACTACTTGCATGGGGAAAATAACTCTTAAAAAAGGTATCACAAAATCACGCACTAAATTTAACTAGTATGATGAATGTAGAAATTTAGGATATGTAATTGTTATTTCAACTCTTTCAGTGCCAAAGTCGTACATGTACGAGGTATATTTGTTAGATTGAAACTGCCAACCTCGTACATGTACGAGGTAGAGTAAGCATGTTATCACAAGGGGGCGCTCTCGCTCTTTCTAATAATATCGTTTTCATTCGGGAACGACCTGCGTTTATTTGTTTCATTCGAGTTCTTGCGAGAGGGCGCAGCACTGACACTTGTATTTTCTGCAAGAAGTGTGGAATTCCCTTGTGTGCAGGACAGTGTTTCAGGGTGTATCACTATGTATGTTACTACTATTGACTTTCCAATGTACCAAGGATATAGCAGAGAACAGCCACAACAAATTTAGTGAGTAAAACTTATTTACTTTTTTTTTTACAGAATTTTGAACAATTAAAAAAAAAAACCTCGAAGTTGGGCACTTTAGGGTTAAACTTTTCAAATTTTGCGGGCAATGAAAGAGTTAACTATAACAGTGTTAAATCCAGGGCAATTCCATAAAGTCAGACATGCATGTCAGACACTTTAATGAGCTGCTGTTGGCACAGTGGATGTGATACATCACTAATAACGTGACATCTAATGAGTAAAAAACAATTACAGACCAAACTAAATACGTGTAGGGTACCACAGCCTTAACGACCTTGATACGAAAGTAAATTATGAGGAAAACAAATAAAAACTCAAACCATACACTTTTTTTTATAACTGGCAAGTCATCTTCTTAAAATCGTGTGGCACAACAAGGTTATTTTCCAAATAAATTTTTTCTCATGTCTGCAGTTTTTTGAGTAATCTTTTGTAGGCTAATCGGATCTATGCATCATGAATTTATCTTGTCTGGTGTCCTACCACTTACCAGTATCTCCCAGTCATCAGAGGTTGCGGGCTCCACGCTGACCCTGCTGCAGGAATGGACCTTTGGGACTGGCTTTAACAAAACCTGAAATCATCAGGAAAAAAAACCACAATTACACATAATTTGTTATTTAACAAATTGTATTAATAAAACCCTATCCTCTTTGAGTGATCCCTTTTGCTTTTTCCAAGGTTCGCAGCATTGCTAACGTTGCTAGCATCGTAACTTGGATAATGGCGTCTGTCTATAGCGCTCCTTCAACAAAGACTTTGACAAACTAGGAACCGCCAACATGTACAGAAGGATAGCTCATTTGGTAGAGCTACGGTACGGCGTTGCAGCGGTCACAAAATAAAACCCTTTTCAGAGAGTAGAAGACGCCCAAAATAGAACAAAGTATGTCAAACAGTACATCTCTAAACATTGTTTGTATGTTCAATATCACTTACTGTGTCTGCCTTCCGAATAACATGTCGCATCAGCCGACAAAATGCATCTACTAAAATTTAGCATTAAACACTATGCTTATAAATGAATAACACATATATTGTTAAAACAGCTGTTGCCACTGCTTCTCATTACAAAAGACAGTAAGAATCAACATATGTTATCAATGCCATGATATGGGGGAAAAATCAATTTGCCTGCATTGATACAGGAGACCTGGGCAACGTTATACATGTAAAGGCCCCTGGTTGAAATCAATACAACATCACACAATTCCCAATATACTGGTGCACATACATACATGCATTCTTTTTAACCCTAACGTCCTAAGGGCTCTTTGGGGGTCAAGGACCAAATACTACAGAATACTACATGTGTTGTGCACACTTCAAAGAAATGCATACTACAGGTTACTACTCAGTAGTATTTTGTAGCATTAGGTGAGGTTACGGTTAAGGTACATGTACTGTTGATGTACCCTAACGTGGCGCGGCCCCTAACGTGGCGCACTTTGTTTTTTCGCCTGTAGCACCTACCTAGAGCAAAAGTTTTAACTGAAATTTCACAGAAAGTGAAATTTCATGAAGTTCTTAACACTCCTCTTCATAAATTGCGAGTTTATCTACCCGTAACAAAGTTAGAAGAAAATTTTATTTTGGCGTGATTTTCCGATTTTATTTTCAAGTGCAAAGTGAACCCTTTGAAAATGCCCCGAAAAATAAGAAAATAATTTTCTGACAAACATCTGGCTGGGTATGTAAGTAGAGATAATAATTATTTATCAGAATTTATCAAGTTTACAGAAATTCTTAAATGTTAATTTGGAATTTTCCGCGATTTATTCAAGTGCGCCACGTTAGGGAACACTCCGCCAATTTGTGCCCAATTTCCAGACGCCACCGTTTTTGAATTTCGGATTAAATTTTATGAAACCGAAATTGTTCACAGAGGTTAAATGGCAAGCATTAATGAGGTATAAGTACTAGTATTTTTCTGCATGAATTTGAGGTTTGTCAACAAAGAGGTTTGGCAACACTACACGAGGAAATTCGGGTAAGCTTCGAAGTGCGCCACGTTAGGGAACACGACTATACATCTTAACCTTTTAGTCATTGTAGTGTCTGAAACCGCCCTGCCTATTACTCACTGTAGCACCAGCACCCAAAACCGCCCAGGCATTCAACATGTATATTTTATTGATTCTTCAGTGAATAAACACAATGTAATACTATGTAGTACAGGCGCTAATGGGTTTACTTTGTTCTTGGTGATGCAAGCAGTACCTGAACAGTGCTTTTACAGCCTCTGGTCGAACCTTTTTTTTCCCATGAAACTTGCAAAAATGTAAAAAAAGGAGGATTTCTGTTTATTCCTGGGGAAGTGGCAGCTTGTGTTCAATTCCAAAGTAGTTGAGTTAAAGTTGCACTTTACTTTAGATTGCACCAATGTTTTTTGCTTTGAAGCCCATTTCCCATGAAACGATAAAGACATTTCCACAAGAACGTATGGTAGAATTTCATGCTGCGCAGAATGATACGTGTACCTTAAAATCTTGCCGTCACGTACATTGCATATAATTATCTGGCTTAAAAAATTTTTGGTTAAGACTCAAAAATCAAGCCATAAATGTAGGTACAATGGTCGTAATGCCAGTCACATGTTTCCATTTTGCAAATGCTGCTTCAAGACAAGTCAAAGTAAACCGAAACCCCCCCCCCCCCCAAACAGTTTTGAATTTCAAGAGGTGTAATATTATTGTAGAGTCACTGTGCCCGGTACAACCCATTGTACATGTGGTTTGTGGTCTATCAGTATCACGCACAGTCTATGACGTGTAGGCACACCAGTAACGTTAGGAGTGTTCACCATTCTGTATGATAGGATTCTTTACTGAAAGACGATTTTTAAAAAATAATTCCTGGCACAAAAAATGGACACGGCGTTTGTTAAATATATACAGTTGTTAGTAGGATTTGCCCAAGCAAATTCGAGTTGGGTTGATTCGGTCCGGTTTTTCTCTGAAATTGTGCCGGGTTGGGGCGGGTCGGATTTGGGGAGCTCAGATCTGTTTCAGTTCGGATTCAGTTTATATCTATGTTTCGGGTCAGTTTGGCCTGGTCAACCCGACCCGATGCACAACGTTACTGTGAAGGTTTGGGTTTATTTTCATGAACATTACAAATGCATTACCTCCTCCCCGTGGCACAGCCCCAGCTTGTTACCATAGAGACCGTTGATTTGAATTGTGGGATTCCCGACTGTACTTCCCTCGGGCAACCTGAGGGTATCTCCGGCCCACGAGACATATGCCCTGCCTCGATCCCCCCACTGAAGCTCGAAGATGTAATTCTGTAAAACAAACAGCAAAAGTAGAGTTAGTTCATGAATAACATAATAGCTTGAGTGTTGTTGCACTTGTAACTTGTAGATCAAACTCCCGAACGGTCCACCAGGGACTAAAGTGAAGTTGGCGAGAGTGGATTGATGCCTAGCGGGGGAGGTGAAAGCTTTGTTGGTCTTGAAAGGAGCTTTTGAAGATGGCAAAGGAAGTTGTGTTGACAATTTGCTGTGGTAGGGCATTCCAAAATAGAATGGCTTCAGGAAAAAAAGACTGGATAAAGGGGAAGATGTACGTTATGATGGTGGACTTCAAACTGCTTGTCGTGGGTTCTCCTGGATCTGGTAGTTTTCTGTCTGAGGTATAAGTTGGAGTCAATGTCGGTGTCTTGGTAAAGAATCTTGTGGAGTGTGGCTAGTCGTTGCATCTGTCGCCTGGTCTCAAATGGATTCCAATTGAGGTCGATGAGCATCTTGGTCACACTGGATTATTATTAAGCTCTAAAGGCACCGCACATGAAACCATGGCTGCTCTTCATTGGAATTTTTGAAGAACGTCTGTCACACACAGTATTTGCACTCAAGTAATAAGCCTTTTCGGAGTTCCAACTGCGCCTTCATAACCTGTGACAACGCGCATTGTTTGTCTCAAATGGCCTTTGACAACATCGCGCCACTGACTTTACAAAAAGGCTGTTTGTGCCTTGTGGGTACTGTCAAAGGGCATTTGTGACAAACAATGTGCGTTGTCACAGGTTACTAATGCGCGCAGTTGGAACTCCGAAAAAGGCTTATACTCGACATGCTCGAGTACCATTGTGAGAATAACCAAACTCGTACTCATATTTTGAAATATGAAAATACTCAGACTCAAATCTCCAGAACTCAAACTCAGGGACATTACAGTTTGCATACTTGTGCTTTCTTGCGGGAGCCACTTACGGGAGCCATAAGAAAGCACACGCATGGCACCCAAAAGAAAACTCATTTGTAAACAAATATAACACATCTGATACCTCTCAGGTAAATAGAAAAAAAAAAAAAATCAACTTTGGGAATTATTGGAATACATGTAAAGCCAATCAGTAACAACAGGGGCCAATTTCATATAGCTGCTTAAGCACAAAATTTGTTTAAGCACAAAAACGTCTTGCTTAATAAAATCAGGTTACCGGCCAAAACTCAATGCGATTGTTATGCTCAGTAAACAATAGCTAAATACCAGTCACAAGCAATGTACATCACATGGAGTTTTGGCCGGTAACCTAATTTTACTAAGCAATGTTTTTTCGTGCTTAAGCAAATTTTCTGCTTAAGCATCTTTATGAAAGTGGGCCCAGACAACAAGGTTACTGATATAATAACCACAAAGTGTCTGAACTGTTCATAGAATTGGTCATGTGATAGATCACCTGTTTTCGCTGGAACTCTTGACCCCAGGTCACCGGCAGACTGATGAAGCAACTCTTCATGGGCGTGAACTCCACGACGGCGATACGAAGTGCCATGATTGGTCCCTTTCAGAGGCGTACTACCAGTGTGCGGCGCGGACCGTGTTGGATGTGACTGTTCAAGTCATTTCTGGTACATTAAAAAAAGATACCAATAGGGCTTCAAAAGTAACATTCGCTGACATTTCTTTCTTTAGATTGTTATCATCTCTTTTGAAACGTACTTCTAAGGAATACTTCGAAAACTCTATTCATAAATACCTCAGACAGTTTAGCTATTCCTATTGGTCGAGAGCCCGTCACGTGGCCGGTATTAAACGGATGATAAAGACATGGCTAGCTGGTCTTAAACACTTTTCCAGTGTCACAATAAAATGTGGACTCCCAAAAAGCCAGTGCCTCTTACCGTTTCATTGGTTGAACGTTCACAATCCTCACGTAGGCATGCGCAACACTACAAGCGAGTCAGAATTTTATAGTTCTAAATTCAAAACGCAACGCCCCAGGTGCGTTCTGCGTGACATCGCGCAGAACATGTTACGCGCGCGTCAATCTCCATAAAAGGGTTGTTTACATCTTACTCGCCAGCTGAACACTCCATTATTTTGCTAGAGGGATGTTTCAAAAAGCATGAAATGAACTTGTTGAACAAAATCGGGATTTTTTGAACGAATTATTTGAAAAAAATTTACGGATAAGGTATTTATGAATGGGAATAAATATGTGCTCGGTCGGTATTTATCACTCGTTTAATACCGCTTAGAGTCTGGGTGCTGATAATTACCCTCGCCTCCGGCTCGGGTAATTATCAGCACCCAGACTCTAAGCGGTATTAAACGAGTGATAAAAACCTCCGGAGCACACATTTATTCCCTTATTTGTTTATAGCTCATGCGAATAAATGGCCTTGTCTGTATTTCAGGAATCAACCTTTGATCCAAACTGTCAACACGGTCAACAAAATGTCAAAATGTACCGTAATTGATAATTTGTGGAAAAGTGTACTGTTGTGACATTAAGTCCCAAAACCTGTGGCATCCAAAAATTGGGCACAAAACTGGGCCAAGTAATTCCTGTTAAGCTGCTTATTTGGCACACTTAAACAAATCTCAGATTTTCCTGAGTGAATATCAAAAGATCAATTCCACGGTTACTCACGTTACATTTTTGATGTACTTTTGAGTTTCCTTGGGCTGTAATTACCTTACTGAAAAGGTTTAACAACTGTTATCCACATGGTAGATAGAGTAGACGTAGACCTACCTAAGCACCAAAGATGACATCCAGAAAAATGTGTTTTGCATGATAAACAAGGCGTACGAAATCGGTTACTCACGCTAAGAAAATGTAACGTGAGAAACCAATTTTTGTTCAATACGGAGGCCACATACACAAGAGGGGGCCCCGAACCCCATGCTGTAATTTTTGGGACCCACCTTTTTGGGGGATCAAAAACAATTTTGTTCTGGATCCGCCCTTATACTGGTAATGAGGGTGCTATCGGCCGGCTTAAGAACGGAAACAATGCGAGACCGGTTTGCGGCTAAATAGACAATTAAAAAACGTTATCCGTGTTGTCCGCTTTCTTGAAAATCACGCAATCTTAAGAATGCGCATGCACATTCTTATGATTGCGCAACTGGATCCTTGCGCAATCTTCGCAAAATATAACTCTTCCAGATTGAGCGCACATTCTTAAGAATGCACGGCAAGATAACAGTCTTGTCGATGCCGAGCACCGGCTGCGCTGCAGCAAGTCTAGCTGCATCCTCATTCACTAATTCTTAACAATTGTACTGTTGCAATGCAAGCCTTGCATTGCAACAGTACAATTGTTAAGAATTAGGTCACTGCAACGCAAGGTCACTTACCTAGGAAAAGACCGGGAAAAAATAAGAGACAAGTGGGACGAATGCTGATTTTTGGGGTAACAATTAAAAGGGGGGGGGGGGCGAGAATGAGAATGAATACTGCAACATCCCATAGCGCTTATGCTATTTGCCACTTAAATTGCTATTGTTCAGTGTTCACACCCCCATAGTTACGCTGCAGAGCTTATCTACCAAGTACCGGTAGGCCTAGTCAAAAGAGCAATTTTGGCAGCTTCTGGACATCGTTTTTTTTTGTGATATGCATATGATACATATAGGGACTTGTAACTTGTCTAGCCTAAACAAAGCACTTCCCAGACTTGTTCCCAGTCCTCCGTTATTACAAAACTTCCCATAGTGCCTAGTGCCGGGTGGGCAGAAAAAAAACGGTTGCAATAATAACAGGTTTAATTTGATTCAAATTATCGTAGTTATGAGTACAGGAGCATAGATCGTTTTCTTTCTTCATATGAATTATTTCCCCTTTAACCGCTATACATTTCATTTAACATAATTATGCCGTGCAATTGTTTGTTAAGAATAAGATTGCGTAAAATTCATCAATTGCGCACGAGATATTCCCACGCAATCTTAAGAATGAGCGCTCATTCTTCAGATTGCGTGCTCATTCTTAAGAATGCGTGCTCATTCTTATCTTAAGAATGTACGCTCATTCTTAAGATTGTGTGATTTTCAAGAAAGCGCACAACATCCGTCATTTTAACTTAAGTTAACGTTAGGCTTACCTGTCCGGAAATTGGACAACTTATAACTTAGAAATAAAATTTTCTCTATGCTCAACTGCTTCTTGGGAAGGAAAAGCGAAGCGGATAAAGAAATTTAGGCCCGTCCTCATTTTTTGGAGATGTGTGAGTTTTGATTTGATGATCAATCGACGGTGCTAGTCTCGGATGATCAAGATTCAATCGATCGCGGCTTAGCGGTCGATGTTACTCAAACGCCACAGGTCATGCAGGTCATGCATCATACATGTCATATCACATGTATCAGCAGAAAGATCCGAAGGAAAATGGGTTTCGTACCACACGAGGGCGCCGTGCGAGGATGGTTTAGACTTGATCAAGTCATTCACTGGCTTAGCGTTGATAATTTAGCCTGGAAGTGTTTCGTTATAAAAAAGTTTGTTGTGTGTTTTTCTTTATTATGTACGAAAGCCCGTTAGTGCCATCGAATGTATAAATTGCTCTTTGGCAAATATATGTTTGGTGAATCTTGTTTTTCAGATGTATATGTTTGGGGAATCTTGTTTTTCGGATGAATATGTTTGGGGAATCTTGTTTTTCGGATGAATATGTTTGGTGAATCTTGTTTTTCGGATGTATATGTTTAGCAAGTCTTGTTTTTTGGATGTATATGTTTGGCGAATCTTGTTTTTTGCAAGTATATGTTTCCCGAGTCTTGTTTTTTGCAAGTATATATTTCCCGAGTCTTGTTTTTTGCAAGTATATGTTTCCCGAGTCTTGTTTTTTGCAAGTATAAATTTGGCAAATCTTGTTTTTTGTAAGTATGTTTCGCGAGTCTTGTTTTTGTGAAGTCTATTTTTAGTAACAGTCTTGTTTTTTGCAAGTATATGTTTCCCGAGTCTTGTTTTTTGCAAGTATATATTTCCCGAGTCTTGTTTTTTGCAAGTATATGTTTCCCGAGTCTTGTTTTTTGCAAGTATATGTTTCCCGAGTCTTGTTTTTGGCAAGTATATGTTTCCCGAGTCTTGTTTTTTGCAAGTATGTTTCGCGAGTCTTGTTTTTGTGAAGTCTATTTTTAGTAACAGTCTTGTTTTTTGCAAGTATATGTTTCCCGAGTCTTGTTTTTTGCAAGTATATATTTCCCGAGTCTTGTTTTTTGCAAGTATATGTTTCCCGAGTCTTGTTTTTTGCAAGTATATGTTTCCCGAGTCTTGTTTTTTGCAAGTATGTTTCGCGAGTCTTGTTTTTGTGAAGTCTATTTTTAGTAACAGTCTTGTTTTTTACAAGTATATGTTTCCCGAGTCTTGTTTTTTGCAAGTATATATTTCCCGAGTCTTGTTTTTTGCAAGTATATGTTTCCCGAGTCTTGTTTTTTGCAAGTATATATTTCCCGATTCTTGTTTTTTGCAATATTCTTGCTTATGTCTCATTTTCTACTCTATGGCAATTTACACACAGAAAGAAACTCGGGCAAAATATTCAAGCTTATGTCTCATTTTCTCCACGAGTATTGGGTCTATGGACTTCAAACTTGTTGGACGTTGTAGCCTGACTAACTAGCTCTCCATACATGTCAAAAAAATCAGGAGTTTTTTATAACAAGATACCTTCAAGACGAGATATAACATGTAAACAAACCACGGAGTGAAGCCCGCTGACAGCCTACTCTATGGCAATTTACACACAGAAATAAACTCGGGCAAAATATTCTTGCTTATGTCCCATTTTCTCCACGAGTGTTGGGTCTATGGACTTCAAACTTGTTGGACGTTGTAGCCTGACTAATTAGCTCTCCATACATGTCAAAAAATCAGGAATTTTTAATAACAAGATACCTTCAAGACGAGATATAGCATGTAAACAAACCACGAAGTGAAGCCCGCTGACAGCCTACTCTATGGCAATTTACACACAGATATAAACTCGGGCAAAATATTCTTGCTTATGTCTCATTTTGTCGGCGAGTATTGGGTCTATGGACTTCAAACTTGTTGGACGTTGTAGCCTGACTAACTAGCTCTCCATACATGTCAAAAAAAATCAGGATTTTTAATAACAAGATACCTTCAAGACGAGATATAGCATGTAAACAAACCACGGAGTGAAGCCTGCTGACAGCCTACTCTATGGCAATTTACACACAGAAATAAACTCGGGCAAAATATTCTTGCTTATGTCTCATTTTCTCCAAGAGTATTGGGTCTATGGACTTCAAACTTGTTGGACGTTGTAGCCTGACTAACTAGCTCTCCATACATGTCAAAAAATCAGGAATTTTTCATAACAAGATACCTCCAAGACGAGTTATAGTATGTAAACAAACCACGGAGTAAAGCCCGCTGACAGCCTACTCTATGGCAATTTACACACAGAAATAAACTCGGGCAAAATATTCTTGCTTATGTCTCATTTTCTCCACGAGATTTGGGTATATGGACTTCTAACTTGTTGGACGTTGTAGCCTGACTAACTAGCTCTCCATACATGTCAAAAATATTAGGAATTTTTCATAACAAGATACCTTCAAGACGAGATATAGTATGTAAACAAACCACGGAGTGAAGCCCGCTGACAGCCTACTCTATGGCAATTTACACACAGAAATAAACTCGGGCAAAATATTCTTGCTTATGTCTCATTTTCTCCACGAGTATTGGGTCTATGGACTTCAAACTTGTTGGATGTTGTAGCCTGACTAACTAGCTCTCCATACATGTCAAAACAATCAGGATTTTTTTATAACAAGATACCTTCAAGACGAGATATAGCATGTAAACAAACCACGGAGTGAAGCCCGCTGACAGCCTACTCTATGGCAATTTACACACAGAAATAAACTCGGGCAAAATATTCTTGCTTATGTCTCATTTTCTCCACGAGATTTGGGTCTATGGACTTCAAACTTGTTGGACGTTGTAGCCTGACTAACTAGCTCTCCATACATGTCAAAAAAATTAGAAATTTTTACATAACAAGATACCTTCAAGACGAGATATAGCATGTAAACAAACCACGGAGTGAAGCCCGCTGACAGCCTACTCTATGGCAATTTACACACAGAAATAAACTCGGGCAAAATATTCTTTCCTATGTCTCATTTTCTCCACGAGTATTGGGTCTATGGATTTCAAACTTGTTGGATGTTGTAGCCTGACTAACTAGCTCTCCATACATGTCAAAAAAATCAGGAATTTTTCATAACAAGATACCTTCAAGACGAGATATAGCATGTAAACAAACCACGGAGTGAAGCCCGCTGACAGCCTACTCTATGGCAATTTACACACAGAAATAAACTCGGGCAAAATATTCTTGCTTATGTCTCATTTTCTCCACGAGTATTGGGTCTATGGACTTCAAACTTGTTGGACGTTGTAGCCTGACTAACTAGCTCTCCATACATGTCAAAAAAATCAGGAATTTTTTATAACAAGATACCTTCAAGACGAGATATAGCATGTAAACAAACCACGGAGTGAAGCCCGCTGACAGCCTACTCTATGGCAATTTACACACAGAAATAAACTCGGGCAAAATATTCTTGCTTATGTCTCATTGTCTCCACGAGTATTGGGTCTATGGACTTCAAACTTGTTGGATGTTGTAGCCTGACTAACTAGCTCTCCATACATGTCATAAAAATCAGGAATTTTTTATAACAAGATACCTTCAAGACGAGATATAGCATGTAAACAAACCACTTAGTGAAGCCCGCTGACAGCCTACTCTATGGCAATTTACACACAGAAATAAACTCGGGCAAAATATTCTTGCTGTCTCATTTTCTCCACGAGATTTGGGTCTATGGACTTCAAACTTGTTGGACGTTGTAGCCTGACTAACTAGCTCTCCATACATGTCAAAAAAATTAGAAATTTTTACATAACAAGATACCTTCAAGACGAGATATAGCATGTAAACAAACCACGGAGTGAAGCCCGCTGACAGCCTACTCTATGGCAATTTCCACACAGAAATAAACTCGGGCAAAATATTCTTTCCTATGTCTCATTTTCTCCACGAGTATTGGGTCTATGGACTTCAAACTTGTTGGATGTTGTAGCCTGACTAACTAGCTCTCCATACATGTCAAAAAAATTAGAAGTTTTTAATAACAAGATACCTCCAAGACGAGATATAGCATGTAAACAAACCATGGAGTGAAGCCCGCTGACAGCCTACTCTATGGCAATTTCCACACAGAAATAAACTCGGGCAAAATATTCTTGCTTATGTCTCATTTTCTCCACGAGTATTGGGTCTATGGACTTCAAACTTGTTGGACGTTGTAGCCTGACTAACTAGCTCTCCATACATGTCAAAAAAATCAGGAATTTTTTATAACAAGATACCTTCAAGACGAGATATAGCATGTAAACAAACCACGGAGTGAAGCCCGCTGACAGCCTACTCTATGGCAATTTCCACACAGAAATAAACTCGGGCAAAATATTCTTTCCTATGTCTCATTTTCTCCACGAGTATTGGGTCTATGGACTTCAAACTTGTTGGATGTTGTAGCCTGACTAACTAGCTCTCCATACATGTCAAAAAAATTAGAAGTTTTTAATAACAAGATACCTCCAAGACGAGATATAGCATGTAAACAAACCATGGAGTGAAGCCCGCTGACAGCCTACTCTATGGCAATTTCCACACAGAAATAAACTCGGGCAAAATATTCTTGCTTATGTCTCATTTTCTCCACGAGTATTGGGTCTATGGACTTCAAACTTGTTGGACGTTGTAGCCTGACTAACTAGCTCTCCATACATGTCAAAAAAATCAGGAATTTTTTATAACAAGATACCTTCAAGACGAGATATAGCATGTAAACAAACCACGGAGTGAAGCCTGCTGACAGCCTACTCTATGGCAATTTACACACAGAAATAAACTCGGGCAAAATATTCTTGCTTATGTCTCATTTTCTCCACGAGTATTGGGTCTATGGACTTCAAACTTGTTGGATGTTGTAGCCTGACTAACTAGCTCTCCATACATGTCAAAAAAATCAGGAATTTTTTATAACAAGATACCTTCAAGACGAGATATAGCATGTAAACAAACCACGGAGTGAAGCCCGCTGACAGCCTACTCTATGGCAATTTACACACAGAAATAAACTCGGGCAAAATATTCTTGCTTATGTCTCATTTTCTCCACGAGTATTGGGTCTATGGACTTCAAACTTATTGGATGTTGTAGCCTGACTAACTAGCTCTCCATACATGTCAAAAAAAATCAGGAATTTTTCATAACAAGATACCTTCAAGACGAGATATAGCATGTAAACAAACCACGGAGTGAAGCCCGCTGACAGCCTACTCTATGGCAATTTACACACAGAAATAAACTCGGGCAAAATATTCTTGCTTATGTCTCATTTTCTCCACGAGTATTGGGTCTATGGACTTCAAACTTGTTGGACGTTGTAGCCTGACTAACTAGCTCTCCATACATGTCAAAAAAATCAGGAATTTTTTATAACAAGATACCTTCAAGACGAGATATAGCATGTAAACAAACCACGGAGTGAAGCCCGCTGACAGCCTACTCTATGGCAATTTACACACAGAAATAAACTCGGGCAAAATATTCTTGCTTATGTCTCATTTTCTCCACGAGTATTGGGTCTATGGACTTCAAACTTGTTGGACGTTGTAGCCTGACTAACTAGCTCTCCATACATGTAAAAAAAAATCAGGAATTTGTCATAACAAGATACCTCCAAGACGAGTTATAGTATGTAAACAAACCACGGAGTAAAGCCCGCTGACAGCCTACTCTATGGCAATTTACACACAGAAATAAACTCGGGCAAAATATTCTTGCTTATGTCTCATTTTCTCCACGAGATTTGGGTATATGGACTTCAAACTTGTTGGACGTTGTAGCCTGACTAACTAGCTCTCCATACATGTCATAAAGATCAGGAATTTTTCATAACAAGATACCTTCAAGACGAGATATAGCATGTAAACAAACCACTTAGTGAAGCCCGCTGACAGCCTACTCTATGGCAATTTCCACACAGAAATAAAGTCGGGCAAAATATTCTTGCTTATGTCTCATTTTCTCCACGAGTATTGGGTCTATGGACTTCAAACTTGTTGGACGTTGTAGCCTGACTAACTAGCTCTCCAAACATGTCAAAAAAATCAGGAATTTTCCATAACAAGATACCTTCAAGACGAGATATAGCATGTAAACAAACCACGGAGTGAAGCCCGCTGACAGCCTACTCTATGGCAATTTACACACAGAAATAAACTCGGGCAAAATATTCTTGCTTATGTCTCATTTTCTCCACGAGATTTGGGTCTATTGACTTCAAACTTGTTGGACGTTGTAGCCTGACTAACTAGCTCTTAAAACATGTCAAAAAAATTAGAAGTTTTTAATAACAAGATACCTTCAAGACGAGATATAGCATGTAAACAAACCACGGAGTGAAGCCCGCTGACAGCATACTCTATGGCAATTTCCACACAGAAATAAACTCGGGCAAAATATTCTTGCTTATGTCTCATTTTCTCCACGAGTATTGGGTCTATGGCCTTCAAACTTGTTGGATGTTGTAGCCTGACTAACTAGCTCTCCATACATGTCAAAAAATCAGGAATTTTTCATAACAAGATACCGCCAAGACGAGATATAGTATGTAAACAAACCACGGAGTGAAGCCCGCTGACAGCCTACTCTATGGCAATTTACACACAGAAATAAACTCGGGCAAAATATTCTTGCTTATGTCTCATTTTCTCCACGAGTATTGGGTCTATGGACTTCAAACTTGTTGGATGTTGTAGCCTGACTAACTAGCTCTCCATACATGTCAAAAAAATCAGGAATTTTTTATAACAAGATACCTTCAAGACGAGATATAGCATGTAAACAAACCACGGAGTGAAGCCCGCTGACAGCCTACTCTATGGCAATTTACACACAGAAATAAACTCGGGCAAAATATTCTTGCTTATGTCTCATTTTCTCCACGAGTATTGGGTCTATGGACTTCAAACTTGTTGGATGTTGTAGCCTGACTAACTAGCTCTCCATACATGTCATAAAAATCAGGAATTTTTTTATAACAAGATACCTTCAAGACGAGATATAGCATGTAAACAAACCACGGAGTGAAGCCCGCTGACAGCCTACTCTATGGCAATTTACACACAGAAATAAACTCGGGCAAAATATTCTTGCTGTCTCATTTTCTCCACGAGATTTGGGTCTATGGACTTCAAACTTGTTGGACGTTGTAGCCTGACTAACTAGCTCTCCATACATGTCAAAAAAATCAGAAATTTTACATAACAAGATACCTTCAAGACGAGATATAGCATGTAAACAAACCACGGAGTGAAGCCCGCTGACAGCCTACTCTATGGCAATTTACACACAGAAATAAACTCGGGCAAAATATTCTTGCCTATGTCTCATTTTCTCCACGAGTATTGGGTCTATGGACTTCAAACTTGTTGGATGTTGTAGCCTGACTAACTAGCTCTCCATACATGTCAAAAAAATCAGGAATTTTTCATAACAAGATACCTTCAAGACGAGATATAGCATGTAAACAAACCACGGAGTGAAGCCCGCTGACAGCCTACTCTATGGCAATTTACACACAGAAATAAACTCGGGCAAAATATTCTTGCTTATGTCTCATTTTCTCCACGAGTATTGGGTCTATGGACTTCAAACTTGTTGGACGTTGTAGCCTGACTAACTAGCTCTCCATACATGTCAAAAAAATCAGGAATTTTTTATAACAAGATACCTTCAAGACGAGATATAGCATGTAAACAAACCACGGAGTGAAGCCCGCTGACAGCCTACTCTATGGCAATTTACACACAGAAATAAACTCGGGCAAAATATTCTTGCTTATGTCTCATTTTCTCCACGAGTATTGGGTCTATGGACTTCAAACTTGTTGGACGTTGTAGCCTGACTAACTAGCTCTCCATACATGTCAAAAAAATCAGGATTTTTTTATAACAAGATACCTTCAAGACGAGATATAGCATGTAAACAAACCACGGAGTGAAGCCCGCTGACAGCCTACTCTATGGCAATTTACACACAGAAATAAACTCGGGCAAAATATTCTTGCTTATGTCTCATTTTCTCCACGAGTATTGGGTCTATGGACTTCAAACTTGTTGGATGTTGTAGCCTGACTAACTAGCTCTCCATACATGTCAAAAAATCAGGATTTTTTTATAACAAGATACCTTCAAGACGAGATATAGCATGTAAACAAACCACGGAGTGAAGCCCGCTGACAGCCTACTCTATGGCAATTTACACACAGAAATAAACTCGGGCAAAATATTCTTGCTGTCTCATTTTCTCCACGAGATTGGGTCTATGGACTTCAAACTTGTTGGACGTTGTAGCCTGACTAACTAGCTCTCCATACATGTCAAAAAAATCAGGAATTTTTAATAACAAGATACCTTCAAGACGAGATATAGCATGTAAACAAACCACGGAGTGAAGCCCGCTGACAGCCTACTCTATGGCAATTTACACACAGAAATAA
Source organism: Patiria miniata (assembly GCF_015706575.1). Classification (NCBI taxonomy): domain Eukaryota; kingdom Metazoa; phylum Echinodermata; class Asteroidea; order Valvatida; family Asterinidae; genus Patiria; species Patiria miniata. Next base: position 960,709 of record NW_024037056.1, on the reverse strand, counting down.
ACTCGGGCAAAATATTCTTGCTTATGTCTCATTTTCTCCACGAGTATTGGGTCTATGGACTTCAAACTTGTTGGACGTTGTAGCCTGACTAACTAGCTCTCCATACATGTCAAAAAATCAGGAATTTTTAATAACAAGATACCTTCAAGACGAGATATAGCATGTAAACAAACCACGGAGTGAAGCCCGCTGACAGCCTACTCTATGGCAATTTACACACAGAAATAAACTCGGGCAAAATATTCTTGCTTATGTCTCATTTTCTCCACGAGTATTGGGTCTATGGACTTCAAACTTGTTGGACGTTGTAGCCTGACTAACTAGCTCTCCATACATGTCAAAAAATCAGGAATTTTTAATAACAAGATACCTTCAAGACGAGATATAGCATGTAAACAAACCACGGAGTGAAGCCCGCTGACAGCCTACTCTATGGCAATTTACACACAGAAATAAACTCGGGCAAAATATTCTTGCTTATGTCTCATTTTCTCCACGAGTATTGGGTCTATGGATTTCAAACTTGTTGGACGTTGTAGCCTGACTAACTAGCTCTCCATACATGTCAAAAAAATCAGGAATTTTTAATAACAAGATACCTTCAAGACGAGATATAGCATGTAAACAAACCACGGAGTGAAGCCCGCTGACAGCCTACTCTATGGCAATTTCCACACAGAAATAAACTCGGGCAAAATATTCTTGCTTATGTCTCATTTTCTCCACGAGTATTGGGTCTATGGACTTCAAACTTGTTGGACGTTGTAGCCTGACTAACTAGCTCTCCATACATGTCAAAAAATCAGGAATTTTTAATAACAAGATACCTTCAAGACGAGATATAGTATGTAAACAAACCACGGAGTGAAGCCCGCTGACAGCCTACTCTATGGCAATTTACACACAGAAATAAACTCGGGCAAAATATTCTTGCTTATGTCTCATTTTCTCCACGAGATTTGGGTCTATGGACTTCAAACTTGTTGGACGTTGTAGCCTGACTAACTAGCTCTCCAAACATGTCAAAAAAATCAGGAATTTTTCATAACAAGATACCTTCAAGACGAGATATAGCATGTAAACAAACCACGGAGTGAAGCCCGCTGACAGCCTACTCTATGGCAATTTCCACACAGAAATAAACTCGGGCAAAATATTCTTGCTTATGTCTCATTTTCTCCACGAGTATTGGGTCTATATGGACTTCAAACTTGTTGGACGTTGTAGCCTGACTAACTAGCTCTCCATACATGTCAAAAAAATCAGGAATTTTTCATAACAAGATACCTTCAAGACGAGATATAGTATGTAAACAAACCACGGAGTGAAGCCCGCTGACAGCCTACTCTATGGCAATTTACACACAGAAATAAACTCGGGCAAAATATTCTTGCTGTCTCATTTTCTCCACGAGATTTGGGTCTATGGACTTCAAACTTGTTGGACGTTGTAGCCTGACTAACTAGCTCTCCAAACATTCAAAAAAATCAGGAATTTTCATAACAAGATACCTTCAAGACGAGATATAGCATGTAAACAAACCACGGAGTGAAGCCCGCTGACAGCCTACTCTATGGCAATTTACACACAGAAATAAACTCGGGCAAAATATTCTTGCTTATGTCTCATTTTCTCCACGAGATTTGGGTATATGGACTTCAAACTTGTTGGACGTTGTAGCCTGACTAACTAGCTCTCCATACATGTCAAAAAAATCAGGAATTTTTCATAACAAGATACCTTCAAGACGAGATATAGCATGTAAACAAACCACGGAGTGAAGCCCGCTGACAGCCTACTCTATGGCAATTTACACACAGAAATAAACTCGGGCAAAATATTCTTGCTTATGTCTCATTTTCTCCACGAGATTTGGGTCTATGGACTTCAAACTTGTTGGACGTTGTAGCCTGACTAACTAGCTCTCCATACATGTCAAAAAAATCAGGAATTTTCATAACAAGATACCTTCAAGACGAGATATAGCATGTAAACAAACCACGGAGTGAAGCCCGCTGACAGCCTACTCTATGGCAATTTCCACACAGAAATAAACTCGGGCAAAATATTCTTGCTTATGTCTCATTTTCTCCACGAGTATTGGGTCTATGGACTTCAAACTTGTTGGACGTTGTAGCCTGACTAACTAGCTCTCCATACATGTCAAAAATCAGGAATTTTTCATAACAAGATACCGCCAAGACGAGATATAGTATGTAAACAAACCACGGAGTGAAGCCCGCTGACAGCCTACTCTATGGCAATTTACACACAGAAATAAACTCGGGCAAAATATTCTTGCTTATGTCTCATTTTCTCCACGAGTATTGGGTCTATGGACTTCAAACTTGTTGGACGTTGTAGCCTGACTAACTAGCTCTCCATACATGTCAAAAAAATCAGGAATTTTTCATAACAAGATACCTCCAAGACGAGATATAGTATGTAAACAAACCACGGAGTGAAGCCCGCTGACAGCCTACTCTATGGCAATTTACACACAGAAATAAACTCGGGCAAAATATTCTTGCTTATGTCTCATTTTCTCCACGAGATTTGGGTCTATGGACTTCAAACTTGTTGGACGTTGTAGCCTGACTAACTAGCTCTCCATACATGTCAAAAAAATCAGGAATTTTTCATAACAAGATACCTTCAAGACGAGATATAGCATGTAAACAAACCACGGAGTGAAGCCCGCTGACAGCCTACTCTATGGCAATTTACACACAGAAATAAACTCGGGCAAAATATTCTTGCTTATGTCTCATTTTCTCCACGAGTATTGGGTCTATGGACTTCAAACTTGTTGGACGTTGTAGCCTGACTAACTAGCTCTCCAAACATGTCAAAAAAATCAGGAAGTTTTCATAACAAGATACCTTCAAGACGAGATATAGCATGTAAACAAACCACGGAGTGAAGCCCGCTGACAGCCTACTCTATGGCAATTTACACACAGAAATAAACTCGGGCAAAATATTCTTGCTTATGTCTCATTTTCTCCACGAGATTTGGGTCTATGGACTTCAAACTTGTTGGACGTTGTAGCCTGACTAACTAGCTCTCCAAACATGTCAAAAAAATCAGGAATTTTTCATAACAAGATACCTTCAAGACGAGATATAGCATGTAAACAAACCACGGAGTGAAGCCCGCTGACAGCCTACTCTATGGCAATTTACACACAGAAATAAACTCGGGCAAAATATTCTTGCTTATGTCTCATTTTCTCCACGAGATTTGGGTCTATGGACTTCAAACTTGTTGGACGTTGTAGCCTGACTAACTAGCTCTCCAAACATGTCAAAAAAATCAGAATTTTTAATAACAAGATACCTTCAAGACGAGATATAGCATGTAAACAAACCACGGAGTGAAGCCCGCTGACAGCCTACTCTATGGCAATTTCCACACAGAAATAAACTCGGGCAAAATATTCTTGCTTATGTCTCATTTTCTCCACGAGTATTGGGTCTATGGACTTCAAACTTGTTGGATGTTGTAGCCTGACTAACTAGCTCTCCATACATGTCAAAAAATCAGGAATTTTTCATAACAAGATACCTTCAAGACGAGATATAGTATGTAAACAAACCACGGAGTGAAGCCCGCTGACAGCCTACTCTATGGCAATTTACACACAGAAATAAACTCGGGCAAAATATTCTTGCTTATGTCTCATTTTCTCCACGAGTATTGGGTCTATGGACTTCAAACTTGTTGGACGTTGTAGCCTGACTAACTAGCTCTCCATACATGTCAAAAAAATCAGGAATTTTTTATAACAAGATACCTTCAAGACGAGATATAGCATGTAAACAAACCACGGAGTGAAGCCCGCTGACAGCCTACTCTATGGCAATTTACACACAGAAATAAACTCGGGCAAAATATTCTTGCTTATGTCTCATTTTCTCCACGAGATTTGGGTCTATGGACTTCAAACTTGTTGGACGTTGTAGCCTGACTAACTAGCTCTCCATACATGTCAAAAAAATCAGAAATTTTTACATAACAAGATACCTTCAAGACGAGATATAGCATGTAAACAAACCACGGAGTGAAGCCCGCTGACAGCCTACTCTATGGCAATTTACACACAGAAATAAACTCGGGCAAAATATTCTTGCTTATGTCTCATTTTCTCCACGAGTATTGGGTCTATGGACTTCAAACTTGTTGGACGTTGTAGCCTGACTAACTAGCTCTCCATACATGTCAAAAAAATCAGGAATTTTTAATAACAAGATACCTTCAAGACGAGATATAGCATGTAAACAAACCACGGAGTGAAGCCCGCTGACAGCCTACTCTATGGCAATTTACACACAGAAATAAACTCGGGCAAAATATTCTTGCTTATGTCTCATTTTCTCCACGAGTATTGGGTCTATGGACTTCAAACTTGTTGGACGTTGTAGCCTGACTAACTAGCTCTCCATACATGTCAAAAAATCAGGAATTTTTCATAACAAGATACCTTCAAGACGAGATATAGCATGTAAACAAACCACGGAGTGAAGCCCGCTGACAGCCTACTCTATGGCAATTTACACACAGAAATAAACTCGGGCAAAATATTCTTGCTTATGTCTCATTTTCTCCACGAGTATTTGGGTCTATGGACTTCAAACTTGTTGGACGTTGTAGCCTGACTAACTAGCTCTCCATACATGTCAAAAAAATCAGGAATTTTTCATAACAAGATACCTTCAAGACGAGATATAGCATGTAAACAAACCACGGAGTGAAGCCCGCTGACAGCCTACTCTATGGCAATTTACACACAGAAATAAACTCGGGCAAAATATTCTTGCTTATGTCTCATTTTCTCCACGAGTATTGGGTCTATGGACTTCAAACTTGTTGGACGTTGTAGCCTGACTAACTAGCTCTCCATACATGTCAAAAAAATCAGGAATTTTTCATAACAAGATACCTTCAAGACGAGATATAGCATGTAAACAAACCACGGAGTGAAGCCCGCTGACAGCCTACTCTATGGCAATTTACACACAGAAATAAACTCGGGCAAAATATTCTTGCTTATGTCTCATTTTCTCCACGAGTATTGGGTCTATGGACTTCAAACTTGTTGGACGTTGTAGCCTGACTAACTAGCTCTCCAAACATGTCAAAAAAATCAGGAATTTTTCATAACAAGATACCTTCAAGACGAGATATAGCATGTAAACAAACCACGGAGTGAAGCCCGCTGACAGCCTACTCTATGGCAATTTACACACAGAAATAAACTCGGGCAAAATATTCTTGCTTATGTCTCATTTTCTCCACGAGTATTTGGGTCTATGGACTTCAAACTTGTTGGACGTTGTAGCCTGACTAACTAGCTCTCCATACATGTCAAAAAAATCAGGAATTTTTCATAACAAGATACCTTCAAGACGAGATATAGCATGTAAACAAACCACGGAGTGAAGCCCGCTGACAGCCTACTCTATGGCAATTTACACACAGAAATAAACTCGGGCAAAATATTCTTGCTTATGTCTCATTTTCTCCACGAGATTGGGTCTATGGACTTCAAACTTGTTGGACGTTGTAGCCTGACTAACTAGCTCTCCATACATGTCAAAAAAATCAGGAATTTTTCATAACAAGATACCTTCAAGACGAGATATAGCATGTAAACAAACCACGGAGTGAAGCCCGCTGACAGCCTACTCTATGGCAATTTACACACAGAAATAAACTCGGGCAAAATATTCTTGCTTATGTCTCATTTTCTCCACGAGTATTGGGTCTATGGACTTCAAACTTGTTGGACGTTGTAGCCTGACTAACTAGCTCTCCATACATGTCAAAAAAATCAGGAATTTTTCATAACAAGATACCTTCAAGACGAGATATAGTATGTAAACAAACCACGGAGTGAAGCCCGCTGACAGCCTACTCTATGGCAATTTACACACAGAAATAAACTCGGGCAAAATATTCTTGCTTATGTCTCATTTTCTCCACGAGTATTGGGTCTATGGACTTCAAACTTGTTGGACGTTGTAGCCTGACTAACTAGCTCTCCATACATGTCAAAAAAATCAGGAATTTTTCATAACAAGATACCTCCAAGACGAGATATAGCATGTAAACAAACCACGGAGTGAAGCCCGCTGACAGCCTACTCTATGGCAATTTACACACAGAAATAAACTCGGGCAAAATATTCTTGCTTATGTCTCATTTTCTCCACGAGTATTTGGGTCTATGGACTTCAAACTTGTTGGACGTTGTAGCCTGACTAACTAGCTCTCCATACATGTCAAAAAAATCAGGAATTTTTCATAACAAGATACCTTCAAGACGAGATATAGCATGTAAACAAACCACGGAGTGAAGCCCGCTGACAGCCTACTCTATGGCAATTTCCACACAGAAATAAACTCGGGCAAAATATTCTTGCTTATGTCTCATTTTCTCCACGAGTATTGGGTCTATGGACTTCAAACTTGTTGGACGTTGTAGCCTGACTAACTAGCTCTCCAAACATGTCAAAAAAATCAGGAATTTTTCATAACAAGATACCTTCAAGACGAGATATAGCATGTAAACAAACCACGGAGTGAAGCCCGCTGACAGCCTACTCTATGGCAATTTACACACAGAAATAAACTCGGGCAAAATATTCTTGCTTATGTCTCATTTTCTCCACGAGTATTGGGTCTATGGACTTCAAACTTGTTGGACGTTGTAGCCTGACTAACTAGCTCTCCAAACATGTCAAAAAAATCAGGAATTTTTAATAACAAGATACCTTCAAGACGAGATATAGCATGTAAACAAACCACGGAGTGAAGCCCGCTGACAGCCTACTCTATGGCAATTTACACACAGAAATAAACTCGGGCAAAATATTCTTGCTTATGTCTCATTTTCTCCACGAGTATTGGGTCTATGGACTTCAAACTTGTTGGACGTTGTAGCCTGACTAACTAGCTCTCCATACATGTCAAAAAAATCAGAATTTTTAATAACAAGATACCTTCAAGACGAGATATAGCATGTAAACAAACCACGGAGTGAAGCCCGCTGACAGCCTACTCTATGGCAATTTACACACAGAAATAAACTCGGGCAAAATATTCTTGCTTATGTCTCATTTTCTCCACGAGTATTGGGTCTATGGACTTCAAACTTGTTGGACGTTGTAGCCTGACTAACTAGCTCTCCATACATGTCAAAAAATCAGGAATTTTTCATAACAAGATACCTTCAAGACGAGATATAGCATGTAAACAAACCACGGAGTGAAGCCCGCTGACAGCCTACTCTATGGCAATTTACACACAGAAATAAACTCGGGCAAAATATTCTTGCTTATGTCTCATTTTCTCCACGAGTATTGGGTCTATGGACTTCAAACTTGTTGGACGTTGTAGCCTGACTAACTAGCTCTCCATACATGTCAAAAAAATCAGGAATTTTTATAACAAGATACCTTCAAGACGAGATATAGCATGTAAACAAACCACGGAGTGAAGCCCGCTGACAGCCTACTCTATGGCAATTTACACACAGAAATAAACTCGGGCAAAATATTCTTGCTATGTCTCATTTTCTCCACGAGATTGGGTCTATGGACTTCAAACTTGTTGGACGTTGTAGCCTGACTAACTAGCTCTCCATACATGTCAAAAAAATCAGAAATTTTTCATAACAAGATACCTTCAAGACGAGATATAGCATGTAAAACAAACCACGGAGTGAAGCCCGCTGACAGCCTACTCTATGGCAATTTACACACAGAAATAAACTCGGGCAAAATATTCTTGCTTATGTCTCATTTTCTCCACGAGTATTGGGTCTATGGACTTCAAACTTGTTGGACGTTGTAGCCTGACTAACTAGCTCTCCATACATGTCAAAAAAATCAGGAATTTTTAATAACAAGATACCTTCAAGACGAGATATAGCATGTAAACAAACCACGGAGTGAAGCCCGCTGACAGCCTACTCTATGGCAATTTCCACACAGAAATAAACTCGGGCAAAATATTCTTGCTTATGTCTCATTTTCTCCACGAGTATTGGGTCTATGGACTTCAAACTTGTTGGACGTTGTAGCCTGACTAACTAGCTCTCCATACATGTCAAAAAAATCAGGAATTTTTCATAACAAGATACCTTCAAGACGAGATATAGCATGTAAACAAACAAAAACGGAGTGAAGCCCGCTGACAGCCTACATATGGCAATTTACACACAGAAATAAACTCGGGCAAATATTCTTGCCTTATGTCTCATTTTCTCCACGAGTATTGGGGTCTATGGACTTCAAACTT